>NC_091932.1:34464300-35857764 GCF_041260155.1 Ptychodera flava
TATGTATATTTCGGTTGATATACGTTTCTGTAGCCAGTATTCTGAAGTGTTCTGAGTTACTCGTTCACACCTAGACAGTAGCGCCCTTTACTTGATTTCTCCACACCGTCGCTAAAATCTTCAAAAACATTCATAGCCCATTATTTCTCTTGATCAAACAAAAAATCATGGAAATAGCTTTCAGGTGATATATAATAGTTTGGTAAAAATTACACAACCTGACCGCAAATTTCACCTTTCAAAATAAGTCGAAGATAAAATTAGTCAAACGAGTACGTTGAAGTGCAACGTTGACTTAGGACCTACGGCCTCCTTTCAGTAGGATGATGAAAGTGGGCAACCTCGGGACAATTACAGCTATTTCTCTTAATCATTGTAAGGTTGAATACGGTCTGTCAAAGACTGCGTTGTTATTTCGTATCATGTACGCGAACAAACACTCGCTTATGGCAGCATGTTTAATCTCAGAGAATTGTTTATTCTTGATAATTTTCATATCTAATTCAGAAGACAAAAATATCGATCGATGTTTCTGTAGATAACTTACCATGCTCTAATTTCTGTCTGTTCTGTGCTGTTTTGTGTCTATGTTTACAACTATTGTCTTGCGAATTTTGACCTAGTGTTATTGGATTATGGATTGGTATGATTGCGATTCTATTTTCATTTCCAGTATCTCAACAATGAGATTGCATCTATAAGTCTTTAACTTTCCAGTCAAAGTATACACTATTGAAGTACTTTCTCGTATCGAAAAACACAAATCTCTCGACCTCTTTATTAACGAGGCACAAATAAGTCTTAGTCGAGTGTTGTGAATGAACCGTTATCACTATACACATGTCATAAATATACGCCTCATTACTTAAAATGAAGGTTGTTAGTGTAATGGAAGGAAACTTTGAAGTTAACCCGCACTCTATTGGTAACTGTTAACTAAAATAGTTTCAGCAGTAAATTCTTTACATGCATATTTCAAAAAAGGGCAATCAAAAACGGAATCATTGATTTAGTTGTATAATGATGGCAGTGCAAAAATTAATGACTGCGGTCGAAGAAGCCATACATTTATAATAGACTTAACCAAAATTTATTTTGCAGCCTTGAAGTTATTGAAAAGCTACAAACTACTGGTAAACTCCTAATGTATAATATGCTGAATTTGCTTCTCAATCACTTGACCTTTACTTTCTATTTCTTAAGAGGTAACACTTTCAACAGAAAGTCACGCAGCCGAAGGCGGAAGAATCTGCAAGGACTTTTTGTTGTCGTATAGGAATTAAAGCCATTTTTGCTCTCATTACATATCTTTTCAGCACTATTGGTCTCATTCTTATAGGTCTTCGATAGTAATTTTAATTTACATATTAAGGTCTGGGGCCAAACTCGTAGGCATGGCTCTAAATATATTTGGATTGCCAAGGTGCTGCACTTAAATTTTATAACAAAACAGGAATCTGAAAAGGTTTACTTGCTCTGTATCATAAAAAAATAATTTGTTTGTAAACCATTTCTCATGTTTTCCTTTGAGTTATCTTTAAATCAGAGAGTTGTCGAGTTTACAATGCAGTGAATTTCATATCAAGAAAATGATATCAAATTATTGCTATAGAATATTGATGAACGTCAGAGGTTTATCGACACAAATAATTAAGTTTGCATCATCGAGTAATGCTTTATGTACTTCTAAATGGCAATAGGTTTTGTTGCTGTTGCTTTCTCTTCCTAGGCTTTATCAGTCTCTTAAATCATTTGCACGATTTGGACAATTTTACTATCACTTTTCATAATCACTATTTTTACATTTCTTTCTTCAATATAGATTACGTTCTCCTTCGCTTGAACTATCTCCGTGAAGAATATTCATAACTAGAGAGTTTGTATGGAAAGCAGGTGGGGACCTCTCGGCAAAAACCCTTACCCCATGGAAAATGCATAGATAGAAAAAAGCGTTTATTCGAAACATACGAAAAGATGCCATCCGGCTACAGTATGTCTATTAGCTGCGCCGTCAACTTCAAACGCGACAACAACAACTCAAACCACATTATGTTGCAACCACAAAATATCCACAAAATATCAGTCAGCGTCAACATTGCTGACACTATGAAACTTGACCTTGGAATAAAACTGGCTACAACGGTAACAATCTATGAGGCAATTAGTGAGATGTCGAATGATAACATTGGCGCCGAATGCTTGACTGCGAGTGCGGAAAAAAAGCTACTTCCAGGGCGCCGGAGGGCTAGCGCCTACTACTAGTGTTGGGGCTTTTGGCGGAAATCGGCTCATAACCAGTCAACATCGGAATAAAGTTGTTGACCTTGACCCCAAAACTTGTGTATGTCTGTATGTTGTCAGTAGAGGCATCATTTAAGTGAACAATAATACTTGTTCTATTGTAGTTTAAATGGGTCGGGTTCGAGGCTGTGAGTTGGACGGTCTCGGGACGAGGCCACCTAATAGTTAATCAGAATTGGCTCAGACCTCAGAGCGCGAAATCTCTAGCTGCTCATAATCAACATACTGACGCAGAAACCCTATGATAACTTTTCAACACGGAACTGCCATCGCGAAATCTTATCATCTCTTGGACCGCAAAATCTCTACTCGCTCATTAGCCAAATGTGAACGCTGGCAATTGATGTAAAGCTGGTAAGGAAACTTTATGTACTCGCGTTGCGATGCGACAAAACTTACAACGTACAGACGTTGCGAAAAAAACAAAACAAAACAAACAAAAAAAAAACAAAAAAAACAAAAAAAACCACAAAAAACTACAACTTGAAGCTGCCACAAACTTTACTCTGGTTGCACACAGTCTGTTGCAAAAACATAGATGCGGAAAATACCATATGCAATGAGCATGTTTGGTGCGACAAAACTGTATGCTTGTCAGATTGTTATGGTGCGAAAAAATGATATATGCAATGCGACAAACTGGTTCGTTCTGGTGCGTCAAAACAGTATGCTGATCGGGAGTATATGAAGTGCAGAAAAAACCTAGTTCGTTCATGTGCGACAAAACAGCATGCGGGAAAAAAACTGAGGTGCAAATGAGGAGTAAGTTCTGGTGCGGAAAAAAGAACATACAAATAAGGAGTACGTTTCGTTCGACGACAAACTAACTTGGAACCTTCTGCTTTTATAAATAGTAGTGTAGGACTGTACAGGGCCTTTCCTCTGTCAGTCACAGCGTAGACACTACTTTTTTAGGGTCTGGTCACAGTCGCTTGGAGTTGCTATAGATTTTTTGAAGTAGAAGATAGACTGCCCGGGACACGCATTCGCTTGGCTTTTCTAAGCAGCAGTTACCTTTTCCCCTTTAATTTACCGTTGTATTTGATATTTATATGCTCACAGATCAAGCCAAGTAAAAAGAGTATTTATTTTACTTTACACTGAACACGTACTCCACGCGCTTGTGTCCCATGTTACGGTGTATGCCATGCTAAGTGTAACCGAGGAGAGCCAATTTTAGGAAGTCTCTGCAGTTAAGCTCCCCTTTAAAACAGCGTGACATATTTTTTTCAGCACATCGACGCCTTCTGACATTCATGAATGAGGGGAATCTGTAAACACTGTCTCACAATTATGCAATATAAGGATCACTCAAACGCATGTAAACTATCACAAATATGTATGTGAAAAAACACGGATTCTGAGTCATACAGAATTGGTTGTGGGTTATATGAAGCTTTAGATACTGCGAACGATACCCAGGTTATAAAATTTTCCAAAGCACGGACCAAATTTGAAGAAAAACCCGAATTCAATTATTTAGGATATTCTCAGTGGCTAGTTGACTCCGTAAACGAGTGTGCGTCAAGCGAATTGGAGAAGGGATTTTGATACCATGATCGCACTTGCCGTTCAAAGGTCAACTTTAGAGGTGAAACTAATGTTCTACAAAATTAATATAATTCCACCAAATTATGAAACCTGTGTCATCTTACTTATTCAGTAGCAGTTATTAACGAGAGGTAAATTACCTGTTAAAGATAGTTGGATAGGGAGTGAGTTAAGTTCAATGTTAATGAGCCAAGCAAATTCAAATCTATTGAAGTAAAATGCGCCTCGAGGACAGCGAGTCGGACTCACAATTAATTTTTTTCTGATCTCCCACTTGTGGAGACACATTTTAAAGCTCTTGATGTAGGAAAAACTTTTCACAAGCTTATTTTTACTCCATTGAGTTAACACAGGGATGGTGGCCATTTTGAATTACGAATATCGGTAAATCTTGGGTAATTTGTTTCTCTGCTACCAAAATTAGCAGGGGAACCCCCGATTTTTATTCTTGATTGTGAAAGAGTGTGATTGAAAGATTTATTAAGGAAGTTTGAGCAAAAGTTTCAGTCAATCATATTTGAAGTGCATACTACCTTAATATCGATATATTGCGTAATCCATTCAGAAAGGTTGCGCCTCCATAGTTTGGTACCATCAATGGTATTTGTCAAGTATCATTCAAACAAATACAGGTTCTCCTCAGGGTTGCGTTCTGTCTCCTCTGTTGTACATCCTTTATACTGACGATTGTAGAAGTACACATGAAGGTAGCCACCTTGTTAAGTTTGCTGACGATAGTGCTCTGCTTACACTTCTACAGGGATCAGAATGTCATCATGGTCCCGCTCTTAGTGAGTTTGTTGAGTGGTGTGATAATTCGTATCTAAACTTAAATGTTAAGAAACTAAGGAAATGATAATTGATTTTAGGAGGCAAGAACGCAACCCTCCTACGTCCATTGTTCACGATCAAGAAGTCGAGATTGTTTCGAAGTATACATACCTTGGTTCAATATTTGACAACAAATTGAAATGGGATCATAACACCGATGCTATACTGAAGAAGGGGCAGCAAAGATTGTACTTTTTAAGGAAACTGCGTTCATTCATGGTTGATAGACAAATTTTATCTCTTTTTTATAAATCTTACATTGAAAGCGTTATCTCATTTTCATTCATTTGTTGGTATCAAAATCTGTCTGTTAAAAACAAAACTTCACTTGATAGAATTGTTTCACTTAGCTCAAAACTAATTGGTATACCCCAGAGAAGTCTTTCTACGTTTTATAATCAGCAAGTACTCAGGAAAGCCCGCTCAATTCTTTTGTCTTGTGATCATATTTTATCAGCAGAGTTCGACACACTTCCCTCTGGTCGGCGTTTTAGATACCCGGCTTGCAGGTCAAACCGGCGCAAGTTGTCATTCATTCAACCGCTGTGCGGCTTTTAAATGATTCCTAAACTGTTTTTTTGTATAGTCCTGCGTCTCCTACCATTTTGTAAATTTGTATTATATATATTTTTTTGATGTTGTATTTGAGCCACGCTTTTTAATTGCCCATGTTTGGGATAAATAAAGTTCTATTGAATTGAATAGTTTGACCTTTGAACAGCAAGGGCCTCGATATCATGGTCCCTTCTCCAATTCGCATGACACATACTCAAAGTTCACGGTGTCAACTATAAATCACTTAGAATAGCCCAAATGATTGAATTGGAAGTTTTCTTCAAATTTTTGCCGTGCTCTAGAAATTGTTATAACTTTGATATCGTTCACAGTGTCCAAGTTTCATGTAACCCAGAAGAGTTAATCAATTGTTATTATCGTGAACGAATCAGGTACAACGGTAAACTGACGAACTGCTTCAACGGCGATCGTGTGGTTTATTGTGAGTTGCCGACCGACTTGACACTCCCTCGTACTGGATTATTAGTATGTGGAATCGCAGTGCGCATTTTTCATCCTGGACAAATTGTGCCCAGGAGACCTGCGTATCCCGAAGACCCGCACTCTCCATATTCGTCACTGGGTATGGAATTGGAAACCAACGAGGCGGTTTACATGGCGTCAGATGAAACCTTTCATAGCTTGCCGTCTAGATTTCTTTTTAATATCAAATTCCTTAATGTGCCAAGCATCGAAATCCTCCATAAAACCGTGTTTTCTTTCTGATCATCATTCATTACTGCTCAATTTAGACGTGAGTTCTGTCGAGAGGGGACCTGGTCTTTTTCGTTTAAACATTTCTATTTTGGAAGAAAATGAATACATCGAAGGTGTAAAAAGAGTTGTCAACATGACCACTTCTGAATTCAATGACAGTATTTCTAAAAGGCTTTTATGGGATATCACGAAAAAAAGAATTCAACAGTTCAGTATATTCTATTCCCAAAATGCAGCTAGTAAAAGAAAAAGTAAACAAAATATGCTTGAAAAAAATTTACAAATAATTGAACAAAAAATTGATGAGAATCTTGATCCCCAAGTGCTTGCTGAATACAATTTATTGGAAAAAGAAATTCAGCTTCTATATGACAAACAGCTTGAGGGAGCACGGGTGCGTGCCAGAGCCAACTGGTCTTTGCAAGGTGACCAATGTACAAATTCTTTTTGAACCTTGAACGTCGCCGTAACGCTCAAAATAATATAAGTTCATTGAAACAAAATGGAAAAACCGTACGTTTGCCTAATGAAATTTTGGATTCTTGTTTGATATTTTACAAAAAATTGTATTCCTCTACTGATATTTCAACTATCGAAATACAAAATTATCTGGATTCTATCGACATTCCTGTGCATCTAACAGAAACTGAAAGAAAAATTTGCGATCTGAATCTTTCCTTTCATGAATGTACAAAAGCGGTTGAAACTTTAAAAAATTGTAAAACTCCTGGACCAGATGGTCTGCCTGCGGAATTTTTTAAGCGTTGCTGGGATTTCGTGGGACCTTTAGTATTTAATTCTTTTGTTGAAGGTTTTGAAACAGGTGAACTCTCTTATTCTCAGTGTCGAGCTACTATTCGCTTACTCCACAAAAAGGATGATCGTGAATTGTTAGGTAACTGGAGACCAATTAGCCTCCTCAATACCGATTATAAAATATTAGCCCTAGCGCTTGCTAGACGACTACAAATCATTTTACCCCGCATTATAAACACTGATCAAACTGCTTATATGAAAGGCCGTTATATCGGACAAAATATTCGTCTGATAAAAGATATAATTGATTATGCTGACGAGGAAGATTTATTTGGCGCTATATTGTTTCTCGATTTCTCGAAAGCTTTTGATTCGCTTGAGTGGAATTTCCTATTTGAAGTACTTTCAAATTCGGGTTTGGTTCAAGGTTTGTGAGATACATTAAAACTATCTACAACCGTTGTGAAAGCAGCATTATTAATAATGGTTGGTGTTCCCAATATTTTAAACTTCACAGAGGCATCCGTCAAGGATGTCCACTTTCGGCACTTCTTTTTCTGCTGGCTGTAGAGATAATGGCCTGTGAGATAAGACATAATTCTGATATTCACGGTGTGAACGTTGGCCTAAATAAAGTTAATAGTTTTCCAAATAGAACAGAAATCAAAATATCTCAAGTCGCCGATGATACAACTCTGTTTGTTTCTGATGATACGTCGATCCCCATTGCAATTACAGTAATTAAACAATTTGGTAACTACTCAGGATTAAAATTAAATGTTACCAAATCAGAAGGTCTCTGGCTTGGTAAATGGAAAAATAGAACTGACAAAATAGCGGGTCTTAACTGGTACCGATCCCATAAAAGTCTTAGGAATATATTTGGCTATGATCAAGCAAAACTCGTTCTTTTAAACTGGGAGAAAAAAATAGAGAGACTGAAATCAATACTGGACACATGGAGGAGTAGGAAATTAACGCTTTATGGCAAATTACACTAATTAATTCGCTTGCAATTCCCCAAATTCTTTTCACCATGACAACGCTTGGATGTCCAGATGTTTATCTCAAAGAAATTAATCACATTCTCTACACCTTTGTGTGGAATGGTGGTCCTGATAAAATCAAAAGAAGGACGATGATCGGAGAGTATAAAAACGGAGGAGTGAAAATGTCGGATATTTTCATTTTACAGAAATCTTTATATGCATCGTGGGTACGTAGGCTGTTCTCCTTAGATAATGCTAAGTGGAAAGCTCTACCCTTTATGAGATTTAGCCAGTTTGGACCTAATCTTCTTATTTTCCATTTTAATTATCAAAATAATTCTCGTTTTCCATTTATTCGATATTGTAATTCTGAATTTTACAGACAGATTGTTAAGGCATGGCATGAGGCTGGAGGCGGATACGCTAACCTTCCTGATCCTAGCCACTTCGATATTAGAAATCAAATCATCTGGGGAAATGAAAATATCCTATATAATGGTCAGTGCCTGTTTTTTGAGAAATGGATTAATTCTGAGATTATATATGTAAATGATATTGTAGACTGGAATACAGGATCTATTGAATCTCATTGTGTCTTAAGTAAATTGAAAGATAAAAGAAATTGGATTTCTGAATTAGCTATTGTCAAAAAAGCCATAGCCTCTAACTGGAAAAGAAAACTTCAAGGGACACGAATAGATGTAATTCGCCGTACCCCTAGTTTTCTTCTAGTTTCTGGAAGAAAATTCCTGTTTTCACAAAAGCTTTTAAAACTCACCACTAAATATTACTATCAAGCCTTCTTACGGAAGCGTTTTATACCTTCCTACAGAGAATATATTTGTAATCAGTATATTAAATCTTATTCTCCTTCCGAGTGGAGCACTATTTGGATTCACCAAACTATAGGGCTAACATATGATAGAAAGCTGGCAGAGTTCAATCTTAAGATTTTACACAATATTCTCCCAAATGGTTGCAATCTCCTCAAGTGGAGAATTGAAAATAGTGATAATTGTACAGTTTGTAAAGTATCTGATTCCTACGAACATATGTTTTTATATTGTAAAAAGCTCGGAAATTTCTGGGAACATATCAAAGGTCTTCTAAGTAAACTTTGCATCCATATAGATGTGGATTTCCATATCATTGTATTAGGGTATAAACCTCTTCAGGAATCCTCCCTCGTCAGATTTGTCAATCTTATAATTACAATTGCAAAATATTGTATTTTTGCTGCTTGGGCTAATTCTAGAAATAACAGTGGAAGCATGAAATCTGTCTTGTCATACGACATTTTTTATAAATATTTACAGTTTATTTATTCAACTCACAAATGCAACAGATACAAAAAATTTTATACACTTTGGAAAAAAATATTGCAGTAATAGGAGCATTGCTAGCTCTATAGTCTTATACGCTTTGCTGATTATTATATTATAGCGAATTTTTGAAATGGCGTTTGCATTTGTATAATTAATGAATGTATACGAGATATTATAACTTTATTAAACAGTAAATAAACATATTAAAAAAAAGAAGAGTTAATCACTCAGTAATAATAAGTGTAA
The DNA here is from genome assembly GCF_041260155.1 of Ptychodera flava. Classification (NCBI taxonomy): domain Eukaryota; kingdom Metazoa; phylum Hemichordata; class Enteropneusta; family Ptychoderidae; genus Ptychodera; species Ptychodera flava. The sequence continues at coordinate 34,473,572 of NC_091932.1, forward strand.
TCACTCAGTAATAATAAGTGGGTTTCACATGTATATTTGTAAAAGTGGATATGCGTTCAAGTGATCTCTATATTACATAATTGTGATACAGAGTTCATAGATTATAATCATTCACGAATGTCAATGGGCGTCGATGTGCTGAAAAAATCTGTAATGTCACCCTATTCGAGCTGTTTGGTAGGCTTCATATAATTAATTCAGTTTGACAAACTTGACCACTTTACATCAGTGTAGGGACTGTCCTCGGTCACACTAAGCATAGCACACACGATTACCGGCTTTACATTGCCGGCGTCCACATTTAGATAATGAGCGAGTGGAGATTTTGCGGCCGCAAGAGACGAAAAGATTTCCACGATGTCAATTCATTTCATTGCGCTAACGTTAGGGAGCATTCAGTTATTATGGCCGGGGGTGGGCCGGCAAATTCTTCCTGCGCATCAGTCAAAATAAGTGAACCCCCCCTACCCATTGTACAAAAAAATTGATGACCCCTCCCTTTCAAGATGACAAAATTTCATGACCCCCCCCCCTCCACATTGCTTGAGTAAAGTTGCACACACAACACCTCGGGGGTATGGTATGGAGCGATAGAATCCCCCAAAAAGAGCGCAGATTTTTTCAAATGACCTTCCTTACAAACTCAAAAGGTGTTGATGCTCAGATTTCCCCTTCTGACTTGCTTATAATTTTGAAATTACCCCTCAAAGGGGTTGGACAGAAATTGCTGGTGGAACGCAATATTTTTGCGCAAGCGTGTGTGTACAAATTTTGATATTTGGATTTAATTAAAAATCAGCTGTTGATAATGTTGATTCACTATACATGGTACACATATATTTTCTCATACATGTATGAGAAATCTATGTAGTACTTTTTCAATGCAAAACTATATCTATGCATTTATAGATATTTGATAATTTACATAAATGTACTTAAATGAAATAGGGTTGTTACAACTGGCATGTGGACAAAAAGTTTGACCTTAGAATTTCACCAAAAATGTTCATCCACTATACATGGGAGTCAATGATAAAATTGTGAATAATTTTTTTTCCCCCTGAAAAACTTGGTATACTTGTGCATATACAGACGTTCAATAATTAACATAATTGTACTTGATTAGAATATGATGGTTAAATGTGCATATTATGTGTACAAGAAATCTGATTATGGAATTTCACTGAAAATGTTCATCCACTATACATGGAAGTCTATGAGGAAAGTATGAATAATTTTTTTACAATACAAAAATAGGTAAATCAATGTATTTATGTACTCTCGATTATTGATATCAATTTACTAGATTAGATTAGGGTGGTAACAAATGGATGTGTTTGCCAGAAATTGGATTTTGGAATTATACCAAAATGTAGATTTACTGTACATGGGAGTCTATGAGGAAAATATGAATAATTTTTTCCAATACAAAACTATCAAAATCTGTGTATTTAGAGACATTGATAATTCATTTTAAAGTACTTAGTTAGCCTAGGAGGGTTTAAAGTTGATATGTGTGTAAGAAATTGGATTTTGGAATTTCACCGAAATGTTGATTCACTATACATTGGAGTCTATGAAAAACTGAGAATAATTTTTTTACAATGCTAAACTAAATTAATTTGTGCTTTTATAGGTGTTTGATAATTGATACAAATGTACTTGATTCAAATAGGGTATTTAAAAGTTCAGATGTGGACAAAAATTATGATATTGGAATTTCACCTAAAAGTATTATTTAACTTTTCATGGTACTAGTCGAAGTCTCAGTACAGGTAACTGTCAAATAATTTCCCGACAAAACTTGCTATATCTCTAATATGTAAGTAATAGGAATTGTTCATTGCCCTCAGTTCAGTGAGCTTGATTTACAATAAGACAAGCCTCAGAGTTGTCAAGTCAAGATGTTCATGTGACAGATAATTATACTTTTGTTCAGATTTACAGGTGAATATCTGCAGAGAATGAAATCATGCAGCGAATCATTTTTATCTCCCAGAATATTTATGAACACTGAAACTGCTTTTTGACGGGACGGATACTTATGAAAATTAAGTGACCCCCCCCCCTCTGAGCTGTTTGAAAACACATGACCCCCCCCCCTTTGCAGTTTTCAAATTTGAGGTGACCCCCCCCCCCCTGGATTTTGCCGGCCCACCACCGGCCATAATAACTGAACGCTCACGTTAGCATAGAGTTTCGGCGTCCGTATGTTTGTTATGAGCAGCTGGAGATATCGCGTCCGCTCGAGCTTTTGTTTTTTCCCGCACTCGCAGTTAGGCATTCGCCGCCAATCATTCGACATCATAGATTGTTACCGCTGCGGCCAGTTTTCATCCAAGGTCAAGTTGCATAGTGTTAGCAATGTTTACGCTGACTGATATTTTGTGGCCGCAACATAAAGTTGTTTGAGTTGTTGTTGTCGCATTTGAAGTTGACGGCGCCGCTAAAAGTTTCGTTGTATCCGGGTGGCATTTTTTTCGTATATTTCGACGGAAATCTGTTTTCCACTCATGCATTTTCAATGGGAAAAGAGTTTTGCCGAGGGGTCCCTGATGGCTTCCTATAAGTTTGCTTACATTCTGCACTTGAAATATGCATCGTTTATCAGCAACAGATGCATTTACACAGCTTTTTGCCAGCTTTCTAAAAGTAAGAAAAATGTTAGGTATGATGTGTTGTTCTCCTACGAGTATTGAAAAGGTTAGTGAATTAAAAATACAAATGATGGAAACTGGCACATAGTCCTGTGGCTTTTTAACAAACAATCTATTATTGCAAAGTAACAACCATATTCATTGAACAACAATATCCCCACATATTAATTCTATTGCTTTTTTATGTACAATATTGAATATAGAAGTGGTCGTACGTATTGCTGATTTGCCCTTGTCGGTGTGACGATAAAGCTTCGTACAAAACAAGCGTGCTGTGTAGAAAGACTATCAGCAGAACTCCATCTTCTGGATCTGGACACTACCTGCTCAAGATAAAACAGCGTTGGAGACTACAGTGATGTCAATCAAATTGTTCATTCTTTCCTTTAAAGTGAAAATATTTTTTGTTTGTTATCTCACCAGTTCCTTTTCGTTTGTGACATCCAACATGATGACAAAGCTGTCCAAAGAGCTTAACTTAACATGTAATACTGAACACAGACTAGGCAAAACACCACAAGACTACTATGATGAATTTCAGGAAAAGACTGAACAATTCAAGGCCTTCCCACTTAATATAACATTATGTGAAACTACTCCAGGCAATAGCAGAACTTGTTGCAAAGAAACTGACTGGGTCTGGGTGAGTGGTCAAGAAGGAGAATCTTTCCTAGCGCTTATGGCTGCCGGTATACCATACTTAGGGCGTATATTAAAACCTTTGCAAATAGAAGGCAGCAAAATAGGCGATGATTGTTGTGAAGAAGCCGTTAATCAGGTATTAGGTATTCTAATTGACAAAGGAGACGAAAATAGCAAACTATGTAAGCTAGAGTCCTACTTTGGTTATGAGCAGAAATTTCCTCAGATTAAGAAGTATTCGTCTTATGAATGTGTCGATTATGAATGTTATCAAGCAAATAAAACAAACATTCACAAATGCTTAAAACCTGCAACAATTGGCAAAATTTGGATGATCCTTTACGTGGTGATTAGTCTTATTTTAATGCTTTTTTCGCTGATATTCTTGTTACCTCTGCTACCATGGTATGTAATTCCCAGAGATTCACATTTTGTGAGAGCCTTTCAGTTCGCAAACGACAAAACTATAGCTTATAGAGTGAATATGTTATTATGCGATGATGAGGAAATTCCAGTACATATAGGAACGATACCTTTCTATTGGCAACATGACAAAGAACAATCTAGTGAGAACTTGCTCAAAAAGAAAAAATGCGCAAAATTCTGTTTAAAACTATTGACGGCAATATGCCTTATTACTCCTATTGCAGTGGTGTCATTAATACCCTTTGTAACTGGATTACGATATGAATTCTCTTTATATATACAGAACTACTGGTTTATTGATCCCGATAATGATATTGTAATTGGTTTTACTGTGATCGCATGTCTTTTAATTTACTCTGCGGTTTCGCTTCTGTTTTCATTTATTAACAATAATTATTTAGTCGACACGGTGGAAGAATTTTACTTTGAAGAAGATAATTCCTGTCTGGCTTTTTTTAGATCCATTCCTGATATTTATAAAGCCTTTCTTGAAAAAGAAAATATTAGAACTCCAACAAAGCTCTATGTAAATCGCCTTGAAATGTTAGCAAAACGGCAAATTACAAATTTATGGAAATTAGTTGACAAGAAAACGTGGCCTTGTATTCCGTTAATTATTTGGTATCTCCCTTGCAGTTATGTCCTTGTACATGGATTTCTTTTAAGTTTTTTGGCAATGTGTTCTTGTTGTGAAACCTCACAGGGAAGATGGACATCTGCAAGTCCTGTTTCGTTAATCTTAGCATTAATGGTGGTGATGTGGATGTACATCATTTTTGTTATTCTCTTCGTTTTGCTCGTTCCGACTGTTCATGGGCTGGCCATTACATTAATTGTTAACAGCGATATTACTATGTCTGTTATTGTAGGTGTCATTTCCTTCACATATTACGTCTTCGATACGTATTATTCATTTACCAGCTCCTACTATCAGTTGAAGTGCAAGGTATTTGAGATATGTTCGAGTCTCCCTGATAGTCGATGCGCTACGTATAGTTCTGATTATAGATATGATGAAGTCACAGAGGTAGAACCGTTAAAGCAGCATGATGTTATGTTTTTAAAGAATGTGCCCAATTTACGCACACAGTCAATCAGTAATTATATTCCTGCCGAACTTTTTCGATCAGTCTGTGATTATGTTCAACCGGTCAACAAAAATTTCATGATGAGTATCCTGAAACTGTTGCTGATCACGTCATTTCTGTCCTTAATTGTTGTTGTTATTGGGGCTTTTCATGGAACTGCATCGAGTCAACTGGTACTGACAGTAATTTTTAGTTTGTTACCGAAAGTGTTTGGTGTGTGTTCGCCTTTCAAAAAGAAAAATGAATTATCATCAGTTACGCAAAAAACTCAAAGACAAATAGAATATATCATATCGGAATATAAATCTACAATTCATTGCATCACAGTAAGCCAAACTGAGGACGACGATTCGCAAGAGTCCCCACTGTTACAACTACCACTTCATCTTGTATCTTGATTTTTTTATACTTAAAAATCTTACATATGGTACTCTTTGTTCCTTTGTTTCACTTAAGTTTGAGAAAAAACTATAAAGTACCGTTTCTACCGATCTCAAAGATATTATTTGGAGTCTAGAGGTGCCGTCGCGTGTGGTCGTTTCCATGGCAGACATAATGCAACGAAGCCCATAGACTCTTACGTGTGCATGATTAATTATATCATACCAGTATATTGATTGTGCAAATACAGCAATCTGATTGGTCGAGACGCGGAAAGAACCATGTTATATTCGACTCCACTAACCGTTGTTGAGTCCCGGTTTATCTCAAGGTTTAGCCTGACAGAGACAGACAGTGTTAAAAATGTGTTTTTATTACTTTGCGAGTATAAACATGTTTAGCATATCCGAATTTCGGTCTTTCTTGAGGCGAAAAAGTACCAAGGTCGTGAAGTTGGGCTGAACTGTTGGGCTCCGATGGAGTAGTCATATTTTAATTTTTGTCAAATTTTGCGTGACAGATGAAATAAAGGTCAGGTCTTCGTTTCTCAGGCCTGGGGAAGTGTAGACTTGTCTTACTTGTAAAGGTTTGTTGTTATCGGAGATTTTTCTGGTAGGGAATGTAAACTTTAGATGTCGATACCTAGCAAGAGTTTTCTGTAGCGTCTATGGCTAAGTGTACACTGTTTTTATCATCTGCTGTTTTTCTGTTGGCTTCGGCTAGAATCCAAAACGTGATCTCCATCGTTATCAGAAAATTCACCATGACTGGTATCAAAAAACCCTCAAAATTCTCTTTGTCGTTACTCGGAACGTGCCATGCAAGGGCAAAGTGAGCATATACACAACGTCAGTTTGATCGTTAATGAGATTAAATGTACGTACGAAGTATTGTTGTCGGGGACCGCTTGGCAGATAAACATAATATATTCAAAGCTAGATCGTACAAAGAAACAATAACAGTTGTCAATCCCGTGTTTCTCGAGGGTCTATGGATATTGTCAGTTTTATTTTGGGAAAATCACTTCTTCACAGTTTTCGCCAACGGAAACATTGTGTCGTGAAACAACACTTTTCGATTCAATTTCAGATTTCAATTTCTCGTTTTTCTTTACTCTTCTAGATACTATATCCTAGTGACGTACACTTGTATCGAACAAACGTACGAAGTAATCCATTTTTGTTCGAGGACAAAATTGTTCATAGTTTGCACCATGGAATTCTACAGATAATGAAACGACATTTTAAATCCACAATAGCTGCGAATTTTGTGCATTATTTGAAATTCATGATTTCATTTTCAAACCAAAGTTGCTTTGTGTAAATGTACTAACTGAAGGAAATGTATGAAATTATCATTACTTGCTGATTTGTACCATGCCTACATGTTTTAACGGACTGAATAATAAACGGGTGCCGTACTCGTAAAATAGCGCAACCTTGGAAAAGTACAAAAATGCAGTATCGAGATCATCCGAGAAACAAGCATATTGTCATTTGCTAGTATGCGCCACGCATGATAGACGACTTTTGTTGTCGTCATCTTTATTTCTCTGTCACGTGATTAGTTTTTGAAAATGGCGGGAAAACCTCATATCTTGTTAAAATGTTTACGTGCCTCTTTCGACACTTATGACAGTGTTATACACTTTTTCAGTCGTTAATAGGTCCCATCAAAGAAAACACATGGAAAACTGGCGATATTTGAGGTCAGGTTATTATACATTCGCAGCTATTGAGGCTTTTAGGCGAAATATAGTGATCACATTTTAAAACGAAATGCACTTTCAATCATCGTACTCTTGTTTCTATATTAATGTTTACGCATGGTAAACTTTCAACATCTCAACGAAATGTGTTTTTACGTCGGTCGAGAACAACGGCAATAAGCAGATAATTAATAATTTGCGGCCTGTTTGTTTGATTTATAATGACATAAAGACTGGCTTACGATATCTTGCGAAGCTTTCTGAATAAGTTTCTAAGGTATAATTCATTGCCATAAACCGTCTTCGTTTGAGGTGTCATCTTAAATGAAACAAAGATATATTTCCAAAAGGATTGACCATTTCATCTACAAGATCTTCCTTCAGTGAGTTACGCTGATACGAAGGCCAATAGCCTGTAGCACTGAATAAAATATGTAGTCTTGAAGAATGGGAATATTGGTTTTCCTTTTAACTCTGCTTATATAGAGATTTTAATATTTTTCATTGCGAACTTGCTTATCTGTATAATTGATACTATAGATACTCTCTCTGCTTATATTGTAAAGGATATAGATACTATCTCTGCTTATATTGTAAAGGATGTTAATACTATTGGTGGTGAACTTGCAAAGCTGTTTTCATTTTCTTCCTTGTATGCAATTGATAATAGACAAAGAAAAGCACCTGCTGACACTGATCTGCTTTGCAGTTTTTGTATGAAGGAAGTTTAAACACGTATACAGAGTCATGTTTTATTTTTGCACTTATGCTTGGTAATTCTGAGATGCTTTTTACAATTTATTAAAAAACTTATAGTAGTACAGAATTTCGAAATTAACAGCATATAATAGTAGGATCCCTTGATATTCAAAGCAACCTAACCATCCCTTCATTTCTGGAAAACAACATACAATTGTTAAATGCAGAATTACTTACCTGTATTTCAAAGATTAAGAGCAATTTTTAAACAAGTATTGTTTGTGTGTTCATTTATTGCAAATGTAATCAATAGATAACAATTCGTAACGCATTATGGTTATTATTTAAATATATGTAATTTTTTTCTTCTGAAAGTACTTACGCTTTTTTAAAAAGCACTACTGTTTTCTTTGTGGTTTTTTTAAAATTTTATCGAGTCTTTGTATTGTTATGTAGGTTATTTCCCCTAACCATAACATGGGTTTAATTAGTCTAGAACATTCTGTAGGCCATTCTCCTTCTTGACCCTGAATTCATATTAGTAATGTTTACTACAAGGGAAGATATTTATAGCATAGCAATAGAAATTTTACATCGTTTTTATATTCTGTAGAGAGAATTATTTAGTTTTAATGCGGGACGGTACAGATTCTAAGGCAGATTTTTGGGATCGCTTCACGTGTTTACTTCAAGATCTTAACACTCGGGCCTGACTTGTCCTGTGAACATCTGCACGGTTCGAATCAAACTCAACCTTGCAAGCCAATGAAGGACAGTGCCTGTCTACACCAAACTTTCTAGAGACTAGGAGCTTGTGCCGTCCCATCTTTGATGAGTAGCCTGTAAACTTTTGCATTTTGTACTTTATCACTTGACTTAGTGATTAGTTTTGATGAATTTATTTTTAAATAAAATCGCTGACTTCAACGCCGGTTTTTGTTTCCGTCGTAACAGTACAGTATTTTGAAAATAAAAAAACAATTGAAGAGTGGATAGTAGAATGCTGCCTATAAATTGGGATTTTTGTTGGACGATAATAAATAAATGAAATCTTGCGTTCCTAGCATTCCTACCGTAGCCAAAGCAGTTCTGTCGCATATATCAACTAATTTAAGTGATTATTCCCAGCTCCGTCCGTCCACGAAGATATCTCAAACATGGCTGACAAAATTTCTTTCCAAACTTAGAACTAGGAAAAAACACATTAACATACAAATGCGCGTCAATTTGCGGTCATTTTATTGTGATCTGTTTATTTCTAAGGCAATTACTAAGACAAGTCCAGGCCAATTTCTTTTCAACTAGCACAAGAGCAATACTCTATGACTAACAAAAATGTATATTTCCAATATGGCGCTAGATGGCCATTTTCCTTCGGTTTTTAATATCCAAAACCGTCTTTAAAGGCCCGTGAGCTGCAACGCTGTTCAAATTCGTCCAACTTCACGGTACCTCCGATTTCCTCAGATAGTCATTGCAATCTCTGAACTGAACGATATAGTATTAACTATGCCTCAACAACGTTTGCTTGTGGTAGAATAGAAAAGGCATGGAACAAATTTTTGTTCATTTGAAATTTCTTTCCATTTTCAAAATCTTGCTATGTCATCTGAAAAACGGATAATTTTTTGTCAAAGTGGAGTGAATCCCTTTCTTGTCCTTTAGGTCGATTGCACCATGTCGTATTTGTAAAGATTCAAATGTGTACATGCACCATTTTTGCTATTTATCATGTAGAAGTATGGATGCGGCCTTATTTTGGTGCGGCACCTGTTTATTATTTGTCTTACTGAACCTCCCCATGCAGTCCCACAGGGTGGATAATTATACTTGAGTAAACATCTCTGAATAAGAACATTTCTCAAACTTATTTTAATCTAAATATAAATTCATAAAAATAATGCCAAAAGTTGCAGCTCATGTGCCTTTAAAATATGCATTTTGGACAGATTTCTTTCAAAAGTATGACAATGACAACATATTATGACTAACACAGGCATTTCAAATCTCTTCATGGTACTACTCAATAAGGCCATCAGACAGCCATTTTCTTGCAAATTTTTCATGCTCAGTGTTATTATTACACACTACATAACTTACACATCAAATGTCTTCATGATAATACCCAATATGGTCACCTGACGGCCTTTTTCTGAAATTATCCATGTTCGTAGCCAATGCCAAGACATGCGATGACAACGTCTTTTAAACGTTGGGGAAGGACAGCACACCATGACTCAAAAACGCATGTTAAATATCTTCGTGGTGCAATCCAACATCTCAGCTAGGAATATTTTTTTATTTTCATTACTAAAACCTGCCGTGACATATTTATTTTAAAATTGGCGTAATGACAGCACACTGTGACTTACATACCCATAACAATGTCTCCAGGCTACAATGCACTTTGGCCGCCAGGTAGGTATTTTGATCTTATTTTTATACTCACGATGATTACATTACGTGAAAAATATAATCTATTATCACACATACTGTGCATGTAAAAGCACTCTCCCACTGTTCCAACACTACTGATGCGATAGGGTATTTTATCATGATAAAATATGAATCATATTTTTACTCTAACCGATACTTCTTACAGCTAGTCGTACGCAAGATCTTCATTGGTACGTTCAAATACATAAAACTGCCGAGCAAATAGCACTTATGATACTCCTAAATGTCATTAAGATAAGCCCAATTAATTACCCTCGACTAACATGGGAAATTAATCAACAATTTTGAGTGAAATTCCAATCTCACGTTTGTTGTTGACATCTGCATTCTCAAGCACTCAATTCTAGTAACGTACCTTTTATCTATAGTCAAACAATCACAAATTATCAGATATTTATTCAAACGTTTCTCAACAAAGAAACTGGCCTGGCTGAGATTATAACACATCCACTAATGTTGCGTCCGTAGTCAAGGGAATTACGAGTTGAGGTACCAGTCTAGATCGTAATGCTTTCTGTAACACACCAAGATATTGATCGTAGCATAACTTTAAATCTTTAAATCTTTAAAGATTTAAGAAAATCTTTAAGTCTTTATTCAAGATGGCTCGTGACACTCAACGTCTCAAATTCTGATCGTCAGTATATATTAGCTACATAGTTATATACCTTTTCAAAACGTACGTAACTACAAAATTATCAACATTATACAATGGTCATCACGTGGAAATTTCCCGCAAGTCTTTGGTTGTTTCTAAAGAGTAAACAAGATCACACTATGGAATATCTCGTATTCGATTGTTCTCATTAAACTTTTACAAATAATTTACTAAAAATGTGACGTTATCTCCTATCTCCTTCTCGTACAATCTTGAACCAACCTTAACACGCCTTGGTCACGTGAACGGCGTTTCAATATAAAATCTCTACAATACAAGGCAGTACACTAATACTACTGTTCTCGATGTTCATCCATAAAACCACTGATATAATTTTAGGTCAGCCCAGTGTTTATGACACCTTTCCTGATACGTTTATGTGATTGGTCTAACAAGCGGTTTTCACCATTTGTTATGGCCACTAAGCCGGTGTACTGGTCAAGTGTTTATGTTAGACATCACGTTGATTATAAATAAGTATTAAACTACAAAAACAAGCAGTTACATTACTGCAAAATTTCGTTTGAGACATCATGCAAGTGGCGCAAAACAAGGCAGTGATTATATTAAATTAAGCCATTTGGCAGTTTATGAGCAATGGTAATACTTTTTGTTTGAATTTGTTTTGAGTGAATTTGATCATAGTAAAATTAGAACTATGTCGGCTTCACCTCTGAGCTTACTGTATACATCTGTGAAAACGATCGGCAGTAATTTTCTCCCGGAATCACCGGCATCAAATCCAGCGACACCACTGCGTCAAGGTCTGGAAAAAATCGCGATTTTACTGCTACATCGCATTCTCTAACTTGTTTGAAATCTTAGTCGCGCACTTGTATAGTGTATAATTGCAGTTACAACGTATTGCCGGGTGGAAAAAAATCACAATGCTCGTGAAAGGGTGGATAGAAGGAGCAAAGTTCGGATTTCTCACTGCACCATTGCTTTCAGTTTCAGTAGCGCTAAATTTGATCGTCATAACTTTTGCTGACATGCTTTATACAGTTCATTGTTCATAGTTAACATTTATTTCTACTTTATTTAGAAAATAGTGTCAGTTAACAAGTAAAGGGGGTTACCAATCTGTGAGCCAACTTGTTACTTTTGGCTTGGAAAGGTGTGGTGGTAAAATGAAAACCTTTAGAGAGAACCACAAAAGAATGAATAAGTCTTAGAAAGAACAGCCCAACAGTTATTTATTTACCATTTAGATAATAAAAGTACAGAGGATGTTTACTCAGTCATCACCTTTTAGAGAATGACAGTGTAAGCTTACACACTCATCACCGTTTAAATATTAAGGTTACCCACTCATCACCATTTTTAGAATAACAGTATAAAGGCAAGCTACTCAACAACATAGTAACAGTGATTAAATAACCGCTCATCACTATTAAAAGAGTAGCAGGAAAAAGGTAACCAACTCATCCGGATTGCCCTTGCCCCAACAACCTATGGAGATTAACTTTGGGAGCCTAGACTTCGGCCACACACACATCCTGCGATACTGAGGACTTTAAAAAGCTGGCGGATAGATTTTTCTGAAGAACCTTATCTTGTGAACGACTCCCGTGCTTTCTTTGATCTTGAATTGTCCAGATCGTCCATAGACTTACCAAAGAGATCCGGGACCCGGGGCCCTGATATACACTGCAAGATCCGAGGTGCAAACTTTTTATAACTCCCCTCTCGCTACGTATCGAGCTGTAGCGAGAGTAGCGAAGGCTGGGAAAAAGTAATCGTGTTTTACAGCAAAATAAATCAATGTACATCGTGTTTAAGTCGGCACTATTTTCATGTATAGGGTGCCGTATGTAACTTTGTGATTTTTCCGTTAATTAATTTTTCGATGAATTAAATAATTAGTTTTTTATAAGGGAGGGAAAATGGAAGAGTAATAAAAGCGAGAGGGTCGCTGGACCTTTGCATAAAGGTTACCAGGAAAACCTATCAGCGATGTAAACATTATACTAGGGTACGTTGGTGATTGATGAAAGTTAAACATGTTAGTTCTGAAGATATGTTGATATGATGCATCTAGATACAATGCATGGAATACATTACTTGCAAATAGTTAAGTTACACTCGCGGACTTTCGTCGTGCTTTCTTTTGAACAGCATATATCATGTTAAATTTAAATATGTTAAATTGCCACGATCACTTATTACTCGCCAGAAACAACAATCGTGTAACGTAGTTGACAACGTGTAGCAAAGTGTAACCGAGACTAGATGTAAAAGTTCGTGAACATTGGAGAAGAGTGTAGCCAGGGTGTTGCAAGTTTTAAGATGATCATTTTTTTGCGAAGTTTAACCAAGCCTCGAATTTATTTTATATTTTTGGTTGACAATTGGAGGAGGGGATCTCAGAGTATAGCGGCTTTTCCCAATGATAATTAAAGTGTTATTAAAAATCTCTAGCAAATTACTCGAACAAAGTCCGCTTGAAACGTCGCTTGTAGTGACCTGTGGCATGAGTTCAATAGAAAACTTTTTGTGGGGTTACTGTTCCCTGTTTACTTATTCCATCCAAAGCCTCGATCTGAGGTATATTCTGCAAACTTCGTACGGTTCCGATTTAACCTAGCGAAGACAACAGTGGTGAAAACCCCTGTAAAATCAACTCCGAAATATATGTTTCAATAATCAACCAAAGTTCTTCTGACGGCGACTTTTCAGAGTCTAAACACTTGATTTTATAGTGTTCAAAGCAGTCACACATGCATAATCAACACACTTCACATCGCACGCAAATATTATCACAGCAATTAACTTAAACATCGGTAAACTGTGAAAGAGATAGCCTTCCGACAGTAAATGTATAAATTGGGTCTCCGGTATCGATATTTTCAGGTACAGCATTTTCAATAAAGAATATTTTGGTCGGAAAGACAGATAGTTTCATCAAAATTTGTGATTACAAAAATGAGAGTAGCTTTTGAAAATGATATTATGCTTGTATTATTGTACCATATGATGAAATCATCAAAGTAAATTGCGCATTGAAAAATGGCATCTTTGTTAAGACCAAAATAAAGCAAATTTACTAAATACAACTCAAATATCAGGAATCTGCTCTTCGATACATTTCATTTGCAATTTAATTATACAATGAGAATGAGACTGCATCAACGGCAACGGACAGAAGACAGTGAATAATTTCAGAAAATACATAAACAGCTATTTTGCAGTAGCATAACGAGAACCCAAGCAGCCTCAGAGTGCCATGCACCAAAAGATGAAAGTTCTTTATAAAATTATATGTATTTATTCACATACTCATACATCAAATAGCTACGTATTTTGATAAATAATTTACAAACAGAATGATAATCAATCTTACTCTAAGGGCCTATTCACATTTACAGTCGTACAAACGTCCATTTAATTCAGTCTCAGGCAATCAAATGCTTGCATTAAAATGATAAATGTGGGGATGTTGCACGGGGCTCAGCCTTTTTCTTATGTTTCGTCATCAATTACATTTGTTGAAATTTCAAAAAATGAACCAATATTGATACATTTGCTGGTTTCAATTGTTTGACATGCAGTTGTGTTAGTCGTCTTAGATTAGCATCTGACGAGCTTACGTTTAGATCAGGTTATGATATTATCTAACATACATAGAAAATACTCGGCTTGTCGTGTCAGCTTGCCATATTCAAATATTGCAGAAGGTGGTTCACGGGTTGGTCGTAGTTAATCAGTGTCCGTCATCTACTCAGTGTCTGTTTTCAGTAATAGGACAGCACTCATCAGCTTAAAATTTAATTATGAAGTGTACATGTAGTTGTAAAGTGTACATTACAGTTTTTTCTGAGATATTATTGTTATGGCTCAAGAAATATGAAAATGAATTCAATCAATAAAGGAATTCTAAAAATAAAAGCTAAAACTACCCAACCAAGAATTTTAACCATTTGCCAAATGTAGTCTTACTGGGTCTCAAATCTAAGCTGATTAAGGAAAAGTCAAGTTGATCAACTGGTAAAAAAATAAACGTAGGGAGTGATCGCTCTATGACTTTGAAATTTTGATAATATCTATTTTTGTGTTGATCGAGACTTTTGTTTGCTGAAACCTGAAAAACCCTGCGTACGACGCTGTGTATTCCCGCAGTTATTCAGCCTCCAACCATAGTACAGCCCTGCTGATTCTCATAGGAAACACGGCGGCCGCGGTCCTGATTTGAGAACTACCTTTCCTGACTACTTTCGGCCGAAATCAACTCAATTTCGCGTTATGCCTAATCGCATAACTCAATCGCTCACAGAATTCAAAAACAATGTGCTCTCGTGACGTCCCAAACCGTTTTAGTTTACCAGCAATTCACGGCCAAGGGTCTAATTACCGGCCACTGGACCCTTGGCCGTCAATCGCTGGTAAGCTAACGGTTTGGCACGTCACGAGAGCAAAGAGCTAGCTGAAACTAGGTTGATGACATGACTAATGCGCAAACGAACAAACATCATCCTTATAGTGTTAAACATTAATTTTCTCAAATCAGAAAGTATTTTCTCTGTAGTCGTAATTTCATATGAGCAAACTGTCGTTGCAAACAGCACTTGGGTACTTTCTCTTTCTTTTTTTGTATAAAAAAATTAGTTTGATCCCAAAAGGGACTCAAAGCATAGTGACTTTTCCCAAACAATGGTTCAAACCTCATGACCCTCTCCTAATTTACATTTGCCCGTTATTGGAAGGTTCGAATACATATATACACAATTATGTACAAATGGAAATTATAAAGGTGGGTTGATCATACCAATACCAATGGTGTGCCAAATATGACTCTGTTCTACGACTAGGCCGATGTTCGGCCGCTAGAACCATTTCATAAACAGATTAAAAATATGTGACGTGACAACTTTTCCACCTCGGGTAGCATTCATTGATTAACAGATCGACCAGTAAATTGATTGAACTTCTCCGATTAAAGCTTAGCTCGCTGTCTAACGTCTGTAGAGTCGCCTCTGTCGCAGAACAGGTGATAAAATCTGTGATACATTGCGGCCAGTCGATATTCCAATTTATTCACTGAAATATAAATAGAAATTAGATTAACAATCAATTTTTAAACGTTTCTTCACGTTGATAAAGCGCTTTTTGGTATTACAATGAGTATTAAAATCGTACCCCAAGTGCACTACGTAACAAAATCAGTCTTATTCTCAATAACTTTTGGCTTTGCCCACTTAACATTGGTGTCTACTGATTAAAACATTTACAGCTGAAAAGACTATCTTCTTGTCAGGATATTTTGAAGGTTATCGCCATAAAACACGACAACCCCTTTATAAGACGTCAATTAGGACCGTTTTTCTCTTATCTTCGCTACACTGTTGATATCTACATGTGAAAATCTATTGCAAGACTCCCTAGCACCCGTGTAAAATTTAACGTTGTTCGTTTCTGTTTTTCCGATTTTGATTTCTGAATTTCAAAGGCGAATTTGAAATTCGAGATCATAACGACAAAACCAAATTCAAAAATCGCTTCGAATTTTGAATGATGAGTACAAAATCATGCAATTTCTGAATTAAAACTAACCCCCAAAATTGAAATTATGCCAAAAAACGAACTTGTCAGAATATAGTATTTTTTTTTAGAATTTTACTTAGCCGTCATTAGCCACGTCCCGCTTGCAGTTTTGAAAGGTGAACACCATGGTATTCCACAGACTTACCTAACATAACGCTTCTGATGAGTTCGATGGGATTTGAAATTCGAAAACAATAAGCAAAACGTCTCCTTCGGTCGTTTTAGCACGATTTACATGCGCAGTAACCTATTTATTTTTAATTGTCGTACGGGAGCCCGAAATCAGTATGAAAGAGTAAAATCGACGATTTTTTTATGTTTTTCGGAACGTTTAAGGCCGATTGTACTACAATTGAATTTACAATTATTGAAAGCGATTTTTGTTTGCGTCTTGACGGTATCGTTAACCGAGAATAGGATAGCACATGGATAGAGATAGTACGGATGCTATGGTGTCCTTTCTTTCTTACGAAAAATATTCCCTAAAGTTTGCAGCTGTGAACGTGTGACTTTTCTATCTCACCAACGGTCCGCGTAGATCTTTGCCATAGTTATTGTCGATATATATATATCGGTCCCCAACATTCACGACTGGGGCAGTAAATACATTTTGCACAGTCTATGGTCGTAATATTTTGCCGCAGAAATCACGCATGATTAACCCTGAACTCTGAGTTCACAATTGCTAGTATTCAGTTTTACTCTATTGTGGTAAAGCCATGCCCTAAGGTCATTGGATAAATTGCTGCCATAAAGAATTACAAAATTCGCGCTAATTGTGGGGACATTCTTAAGTGGACAATTATTTCATTCCATTCCGTGTGTCATCACAATCGGATCATTGCGTATTTGCGTAGGCCATCACCGGAAGGAAATGTAAAACATTAGCGTCAAATTTTGACAAGTCTGCAATCTGGCGCATCAGATAAGATGCGTAGACCTTTGCTATTAGGTATTATTTTATATTTTATGGCAAGTTTTGATGAAGCTGACCACACAATTATTTCATTTTACACTGTCGCTGTGAAGTCATCACTACTCATGGTTTTATATATATATATATATATATATATATATATATATATTATATATATATATATATATATATATATATATATGTATTATTATTATTCTAACTTTATTTCAGACCTTTAATAATGTGCATAAGAATGAAAAGAGTAAACAATTAGATAAAAACGTCCATGACAAAACATCAAACAGTAAAATAAAGCACAATTAATATAACATATTTGCCAAATGGACTTGAAGTCCGTTAAAGCGCATGTCACTTGCAAGAAGTCGATTAATATATATATATATATATATATATATATATATATATATATATATATATATATATATATATATATATATATATATATTATATATATATATATATGTGTGTGTGTGTGTGTGTGTGTGTGTGTGTGTGTGTGGTGTGTGTGTGTGTGTGTGTGTGTGTGTGTGGTGTGAAGTGATGACGCTATCGTCGGGGTGTGATTCACTACAATGACCGCGGGGAAAGGAAGCATTCTCGGAGCAAGCTGGATGTCCCGCTCGCAACATGGAAGCCGCGAACTCATCCATTTTTCCTGACAGAAGGCATCTTGGCGATTGCAAAGGTTTTCAGCTTCTTGAAGTTGGCAAGAATGACTGTGATCCTCTTCCGGATCGGCCCGATGCAGATATCGTTTGGTCGCATGGGAGGCGCTATCTGCAAATTTCTCGTCATATTTACGATGCTTCTATTCGCCTTTTCTATGGGGATGCATCAACTGTTTTACCTATATGCTCGAGTGCAATGCGAAGACAATGAAAATTGCTCGGATCATCTGTACACAAGGTAGGACACAAACTTTCAGTAGCTTCTCAGTTCAATCTTACAATTGCATGGATCGCAAACCGTATGACTTTGCTAGTGACCTGAAAAAATATCCTATTTGTTTATGACGTATAATGCATAACAGCAATGCATATGCTGTATATCGATGAACAGCTATGCATTATTACACGCATATTTACGAAAACTAAAAATTGCACCTCGTAAATTCACGTTATAAAAGAAATATGCACAAGGCAAATATCATCAATAAAGAGAGTTATGAATCACAAGGGTCGAGACGAAGGAGTGACCAATTCATAATTTCAAACAATCATAGTAAATATTCATTATGTGCACCTAGGCCATACATATTAGCGTCACCTTACCAAGATTTTCATGTCATGGGTTTATACTTTTTCATACAAGTTCATACATAATGAACATTTATTGTCTCGTATCTTCCGAATCAACTCACTTGAAAGCCTCGTGTAGAACAATAGAGGAAAATCTTTGGCAAACACGACCCGATCGTTTGGGTGTTGATTTAATGTTCAAACAAAACTTCAAAATGATAATGCGCACTATCTCAATGAGCTTTTCTTATATTCATTCGATACTTTTCGGTGTGCCTAGGTCTGTCGTTACACTCTTCTGGACGCTATTTGGGAGACTCATATCAGCACAATGCAAGTTGGCGACATCTGGAGCTGGGTCACCGAACGCTAATGTTCTCTTTGCCATTTATCACGTGCTCGCTGTTATTGTGTTATTGAACGTATGGATAGCCATGATGAGCCAAACTTACCAGCTGATCGAGGTAGATTCATGGAATGGGTCAAATCCGAGAGAGAGAGAGAGAGAGAGAGAGAGAGAGAGAGAGAGAGAGAGAGAGAGAGAGAGAGAGATATTGTTAGCTGCCAATGTGAAACACTGGCTGACAAGCGTCATGCAGTGCGGTGATAATGTAATGTTAAAAGGCTGCCTTTTCTTGTTCTGTTTCACAAAATATTTTGTCTTAATTTCAATAGGTGGATCAATCACCTTTCCATTTCTATCTCTCATCGAATGGTTTCTTTCTTGACTATACCGTATACGTTCTGTAACCTTTTCCTCTCATTACAATTCAATTTCTGTCCAGGTATGAACTCATTTTACATCAACAAGAAATTTCGGTTCTCAACTAAGTCGGGAAGGATAGTTTTAAATATAACATTGTAGCATTGAACAAGTCTTGATCCATAACATGGAATGAAACTCGAAAGCAAACCTGATCTCAAATATTTCCACAAGGAAGGTGATTCTGCTGATAGTGACTTCAGTTATGCAATTTTATTCTGAAGTAAGGCATTTATTGTATAGGATAAATAGACAATATTGTATTGTTCACATCACAGAGCGATGCCGATAGGAATGGAAGTATTCGAGGTCGTTGCTCTGGTTGTCAGTTTTCGAGGATTCGGCGGCCCTGGCGCCCCCATTTAACCTCCTGCAAGTTATGTTATGCTTTGGGAATTGATGAAGAAGTCAACACGGAAAGAAGCAAAGGTGAGCGTTTGACAAGCGAAGCAGATAGCAATAATAAGACAATGACATCATGTCGCGAATAGATTTGATAATCAATTAATGAAAAGAGATGTTTGCAATAAACGAAATTATCGAGATTTCACAGAAAAAGATAAAATTGTAAACTTGCACTTTCATCTCACATTCATGTAATATGTATACTTAAATCTTATGACGGCAGATTTCACTGTTCATTTCAGTAACATGACGTTTGACGTTTCTGGTGACCCCCGAAACAAAACTTTCAAACTGTTCCCTTTACAATTGAAATCAACATTATTATTCTCACATGGCAATTTGTTAGCGCTGTTATCCAGAGAAATACCACTTTTCCTAGTCCTCGCTACAGACTCTTTGTTCTTCATTACAGTTACTGCAAAGGAATAACGTGCCTACAACGTATAAGGTGAGTTTAATCAAATCTCTCTCTCTCTCTCTCTCTCTCTCTCTCTCTCTCTCTCTCTCTCTCTCTCTCTCTCTCAGGTGCAATACTGTGTATCTGTAACTATGGAAATAGGCGCCTGATCCATTTTATCCCAAAATCTCCCAAGCTCCTTGATGTCAAATTGTCCACTCATATCAGTTTACATATGTTGTTGACTGTCAGATATTGACACACAAAATCGGTGATCGGTATGTCTTCGACAAACTGTTGCAAGAAGAACGCGATGCCCTGGATCCAACCATGCTAAAACTGAAACAGAGCATGCTCGACTTGCAGTACGGCATTTCTTCAACACTGGACAGCTTGAGCAGCAAACTTAGCAACATCCAGGGTGCGGTATGCGACGAGGTTGAAGACGCCGAAACTGACGACATAACGAGCTCCTTGAAAGCGGCCATTGCAGATGCTGAAAAGTTGCTTCCAATTAGACCAGAGACGTTTATTGCGGCTGCCGGTCGCACCGAAGACGAATCTATTCGATTTTTTGGAGACTCGAGTGACGAGGATCACAATTCAGAAACATAAATGAAAGATTCAATGGATGAAAGAACTTATTTTATGAACACAAACTGTATCTATCTAGATGCCTATCTATATATGTTTTTATTCATTGTGATATTGTCAGCAATATACGACTGGACTCCAAATTAAGGAAAATAAAATTTTGTTTACCTTTAAGGTAGAACACGCCTCGGGGACAGATATTCGGACTCGCAAAACTTTTACAATTCTTTTCGGATATACCACTTGTGGGGGTCATTTTAATGCTCTTGGTGTAAGGAAACTTTTCACCGGCTTAAATTTTAGAAATTCGAAAATTGTATTTTTCTCCATAGAGTTAACACAGTGATGGCAGCCATTTTGAATTTTACAGCGGAGGCGACTGGAAATGGGACACCTAATTTGTATTATTGAACCAGTCGCCTCCGCTGTAAATATCGGTATATCTTCGGTTATTTGTTTTTCTAGTACCAAAGTTTGCACGGTGACCCCCGATTTTCATTCTAGATTTTGAAATAGAATTGTTGAAAGATTCTTTAAGGAAAGTCTGAGCAATAAATTTAAGTTTTCACTTTCGAGGTGCATACTACCTTATTAAGACATTTTCGTATGTCATAGTATTAGAGTAACAATGTAGGTAATACAGAGGAAAGGTAATGGCGCTTAGACAATAAGTCCAGCACTGAATCTTATAGGGTTACTGCATGCATGAAACGTTCTTTGAATTTTACTAAAGTAAGAGTAAACACAAGTCATCACAGTTTGGTACACAGCACTGCGAATATCTAAATCACTGCTTTAGTTTATGCACGGTCCCTGGCAGTAGCTCAGCACACCAAGTCATAAACTTAAACGATTTTCCTGATACTACGGGTCAGACAAAATCTCTGCACACTTAGTTTGCCAGTTTTAGCGAACACAAGCTCACCAAGTATGTTTCTGGTGAATACTAGTAGTGGCGATAGTGTAATAGTATCTGTCTGTAAATATTTCGAAGCAAATTTGTTATTTAAGCTGTACCAGTTGTGATTTTGATGCATTTTTCATTATTTTTAGGCAGTCTGTCATAGAATTTTGTCGTTTTACTCAGACACCCAAGTCGAAATATCGATTGTTCATCTTGTCAATACTGCCTGTATGTGTGTAAATGCCTTGTAATTTAGCTGGCTATTTGGGCTAGTATGTTATCACAGGCGGGGACTGCATAGCAGTTGTTGTTTTATTTTTTTTTTTCGCAGAAACTTTGTATTTCTCACATAATGTGAGAAATACAAAGTTTCTACGAGAAAAGTTTAGCAGAAATTCTGCGGTTAAGGAACGGGGCAGTATACAGCCAGCACAGTCCCAAGGGACTGTACTACCCAAAGTACTATAACTATTACTGGATGTTGGGATTTGAGTGGTCATGCAATGAAAGCTTAAAAGTTAAAGGACGCTGATAACATTTCGTGTGCAGGGAGAATGCGCCTAAGGGATGGATATTCAGACCCTTACACCCTTATGATACTTCTTTGGCCTACCTCTTGTTGGAGCTCATTTTGAAACTTAGTGAAAAACTAAAGTTTTTACGGGTTTACTATCGTGAAAAAATAATTTCTCACATGCAGTTAATGCATACATGGCGACGATTTCAAATATCTGGAATCGGGAAAAAATTGATGATTTGTTTCTCTATGCGTGGTGGTAATCCCTGATTTTTATTTTTTATTTCAAAAGGGAATGATTTAGAGTTTCCTTACAAAAAGTTTGAACCAAAGTTTAATTCTTTCGATTTCGAGTCGCGGACTCCCTTAATCACAAGTAGCGCAGTTTGCTGGGTCTCTAGGGTAGGCGCCGCAGGTCTCTATTCAGCATATCAAGGCCAGCGACCCAAGATAATGACAATGCTTAAAAGGTGGGAAGATGACTTTTTTGCAGACTATTCCAAAGTTCAAAATCTTCCTCGATATTATGCAGTGCGACCGCAAAAACTCTTAATATTCGTTATATATCGGTGTCACTTCAGACACGATCTGCAAGGCGCTGAATGCAAAATAATAAGTTTACACATTTAGAAAAGCTTTTTACAGGTGTACAGTGAAATAAGATGTGTTAAGTAGGCACATGTAAATACAACATGTATTGATGTACACGTATGTGTTACCCTTGCTTTATTTCGGTGTAGGAGCAAACTCAAGAAGGGCAATCACCAAATTCGTTCGCGTGAGTTGGGTCGTGTGATTCGTGGAAAAAGCGGTTGCGTTGCGGATATGGGTATACCAAGACGAGTGTCGGGACGTGACGAATGACACTGACATTTTTAAGTAAAATAAAAGAATAAAAAATATACTGAATAATAATTCCATAAAAACTCTGGTATACCGGTACAGAGTAATAGTGTCAATTCACAATCTCGTTGACAAAAACTAGCTATTCCTACCTAAATCCAACGTGCTCATCTGCACTCAATATGTCTAAGTATTATGAAAATAAAAGACATTGCTTCAGAATGCTAAATGCTATCAGAAACCTGTTATGTCGAGAACAAGTACCACTTATAGTAAGGCTGCGTTCACAAAAAACGGTTAGGGGGAGGGCTGGAGGAATTCAGGGGGATTCGAAAATTTTGGGGGTAGTAGAGGGGGGACTTGAAAATTTTGCTCTACCTGTAGGGGGGGACTTGAAATTTTTGTTCCCTTTTGTGTTTTACATTTTCCAATTCCAAGTTTTTTAGGTCATTCAATGAAAAATGAATACCAGTTTTATGTCATCAAAATGTTGTAATATTAGTAATAATTTAACAAAATCTAGAACCATTTTGTCACATTTCATGACTGTTAGCTCAAAAAATCTAAACGTGTGATTTGTCGTAAAAAAACAAACTTGAGCCTAGTAACAGGGCAGAAGCTGCAACTGTTAATGATTTCTGCAATATTTCTATGCAATATAACAACTACAGTTTCTTGCTATATCCCTACAGCATGCTCAAACACACAATATTTAGTTTGTCGACAAAGCCTGTATATATAAATATAAATATGTATTTGGTGATAATTTAATTGGAGTCCAGACTGACAATTAGTTGTCAGTGCAACAAATGCATGGTACACATGTAGGCTGTGATAGCAAGCTGAATACTAGACAATTCGTTATGCTGTAGGGAGTAAAACAAGAATGCAGTTGTAAAACTGAACAAAAATATTGCAAAAATTATCAGAGTTAAAACAGCTACTGCCTACGGGTAGTGTCACTATCATTAATGCTCTGCTACTGTAGTGTAACTGTTACTGCATACCTGAACAGTGACAGAGATAGCTCTGACTCTGATGTACATGGTAGTTGAAGAAGAGTTTGGGTCAAATGACGCTCATGACAGTGAAACATACTTGTACACAAGATCAGGCCAGAGAGCAACACATGGAAGAACATATAGAAATTTTTGAATTCTGGCATATGAGAATAATCAAATATTAAAGAAAAAAGATGGGGTCACCGTGCTTGATTTTCTAAATTTTCACATTCTTATTATAAAATGATACAGAAGTAAAACTTTGAACAGTAAAGACTAAAATAAACAATATGTGACCCAATGGAATTATTTATTTTTTAACCAAATTTGCAATTATTACACCCAAAATTTCAGAGATTAAAACATTTATTTGATGGAATATTTTAACCTTCCAGTATTGTCAATCTTGAGTAGCATCTAATCATATACTGTTATGTCTTGTAGTTTTGAAACAAATTTTTGGTTGGTCACTGTGCAATATGGCAATGAGCCAGAATTCACAATTTGCTTACTCTCTCATGATTGTCATTTTGTGTGCTCTTCAGTAGGAGCAATTGACCTGTTTGAGTTGGATTAACTCAAGTTGGCTTTAAGACCAATAAATCTAAAAAAAATCACTGATGCATTTAAAGAACTTACCTTGGGAATATGACTATACAAAGTGCTAATACAGGTAGTGTTGAACACCTGTGAGCAGAACGGTGCAATACATGTTTATTTTTTCTGCGCTCACATCCTTTACAAATATGCGGGCCTGTGATAGTTGGGGGACTTGAAAAATTTTGACCATATAGAGAGGGGGGGGGGCATTTGTAATTTTTTTAGGATACCTAGGGGGGATCTGAAAAAAGATAAGATTTCAATTGAGATTCCTCTAGCCCCCCCAATCGTTATTTGTGAACACAGCCTAACAATGTTCAGCTGTTACCACTCGTTGCTTTTCACTTGTCAAACAAATCAGATCAAAGGCTCTAAGGTTGTCATACAAACAGTACAGTGTTCATGGTAATAGTTCCTTTAACGCCTATATAGTAACGTTAATAAAAGAGTGGCACATTTGCATTCCTCCAAGGGTATACGTTTCTGGAGAAAACGGGCGTAGTTTCGCCTGCCAACGGTCACCTGAGGCGTCGTTCAAAAGCAAAGTTCAAAAAGTTCAAAGTTCATAAACAAACGTTAGAAACAATATAGACTTTCACCGATGAGGGCGTTGTCTAACAAACAACAGTCACGTCGAGTTGCTTCCAAAATCCAATGAAATGGGGTTCGAATATCAATGAGAATAATTATCGCAGTGTCTCCAATTATTCTGCATCGATCTACGCACGCAATTGTGCACCACCTTTGTTGAAGGTCGATGCCCTCCAAGGTTCAGCTGGCGCTCACGCTGAAGCTTTGGCAAAAACTTCGATTTAAAAAAATCAAAGTCAAAGGTTTTATTGCAATCTTCTACAAAGGTTAATGCCCAAAGTTTGAATGAGGTTATTTTCGAAGGTTAAACACAGCTTCAGCCTTAGAACCTTCATCAAACGTTTATAATGAACCTTTCCACAACCTTTTTTATTTTTCTGAAAGGTTGGACAAAGGTTACCTTCACAAGGTTAAACAAAGCGTCGACCCTGGAACATTTGTTGAAGGTCTGATTTGAACCTTCGTTAGTTGTTTCTGATAGGTATGTCGCGTGAAGGTTGTTTCCGAAGGTTATATACAGAATTGTCCAGAGTGTACTGAACTAATATATAATTATGTCGGGTCACCTTCACTCCCTGGTCTTAGGGAGTTTTTACGTTATACCTTACGTCGTCGAAGAAACAGACAAACCGCAGCTGAGTGGTCCATCTTCGCTTGCCAAGGTCTCCGCTCCGGGCAGCTGGATGGTTAGTGGAAGACTCCTGTCTGACTAACGAGCCGTGCGAGCGGACGATGCTGAGCACAGGCGCTCCTTAGCTGGGTAGTCTACTAAGTAGATCGATTTTCGGATCGATCTATTGATCCCGTAGTCGATATGCCAGCCACTGCAACCTAAATACTCACAGTGGCGGGCATATCGACTACGGGATCAATAGATCGATCCGAAAATCGATCTACTTGGCAGACTACCCAGCTAAGGAGCGCCTGTGATGCTGAGTGGTCATGCTGTGCTATACGTATAATATCGTGATCGTAACTTTTACACTGCAATGGTCTGATGTGTGTCGTCAGCACTGGTCGTATACCATGTGGAAAGAGGGGTGTCCGAATTACACCTTGAGGGATAAGTAACAAAGAAGAGACCGAGAAATACGGAAACTATGCTGAAAGCGTGTTTTATAGGCGATTTCGCTTTTTGAGTAGAAAAATTGACCTACTGCTTCATTATAAAGTTCAATATCATATCATACATTATAATTCTTATGTTATTTTGACTTGCACTTGACTGAGAAATCTTTCTCAAAAGTGGTTTCGGCAACATTACATACCATCGTCCATCTTGAAATGAAAACGAGGTTAATACGCATCATAGCAAGGCGTCGGATTTGAACATAGGGGATAGCACAAAAGTCCGTCCCCAGGGGTAGGAATGGGGGTAGGGTGTCTTGGTCTCAGCACATGGTTTTTCTTGCTATGGTTTATTTTATTTTAATACGTGTGACTATGATATGTATTGCTAATAAAGATTTATTCTACCAATCTTTCTTTGCAGCTTTGGTGTCTTTGTCTTCTGTTAGCACATAGACCCTAAATCCGTTTTTAGGGTCTATGGTTAGCACTGGTTTTGCAACGATTTCTGTTTCTGTCGCCGTGTCGCCTATTTGTCCTTTGACAATCTTACACGAAGTTTTGTCACTGTGTTGCGTCTATTATTTGACTAGCTTGATTGCCTAATTCGCCAAAGTAAGCAATGGTAAATTAAATCACTATTCTGTGGATGCTGTAACCAGATTACCACCGGATTATCTTTGACAAAGTCAATAACGAACGCACCAGCAAGGTATAGCAGAAAAAAGCCTTTCCACTCATGAATCGGAAAGGCCCACCTTCCATAAACATTATAAGAAAAAATAAAATACAAGAACCAGTCAATTTATCTTGAACAGATCTTGAGGCATGTTTGGCGGGTAAAGTTAACATTTTGAAAAGCTTTTGTTATTTCTCTTTTGCTCTCCTCATCAATGCAGTCAATATGTCAGGATTCCAAATCATGTTGTTCACGTATTGTATGGCATGTCAGTGAAGTCTGTGATGTTGTTAGTAAATGCTTGTTCAGGTGTAAATTCAATTGTCAACAATAACAATCACTGAAAGCCAAACTCCAAAATTTGTATTGACAAAGTGCAGACAGATATTTAAATTTGGTTGTCCATGACAATGTTTGTGATGCAATAAAAAGATACTGGCAAATTGTCATTGATAGAATTACTGTGCTTGTCTTTTGTAGGTCACTAATCTGAATAACATGCCAGTGAGGGAAAATCACTGCTCATGTACGACAGCCTGGAAAGGGTTTTGCAACCTCATGTCTGCCATGCTGTATCAAATTACTCACTACAAAACTATGGGAACAGAACTATTCCAGAGATTTTGATCAACACATTTGGCATTGCGCCACAGTGATGGCATATACCATCCTGGATTCACAGCTTTAAAGCCTAAGATATCTTGTGTGATAAGTTTGTGAAACCAAAGTCTAGCTGTCGTGAAGCATGCGTGAAAAGTATAATTTTAACAATCTCATGAACACTGAATTTCCTGATTTTCACTTTATGACACATTTGCAGCAGAGTTTATTGCAACATCACAAGTTTGTACAATTACTCCTAGTGCTTCCAGACAACCTTGATAACCAAGCTGCCTCTCATTGAACAGCTCTGGGTAATTTTGTAGACTGTAGTTGTCTCTAATACCAGTTGCCAAGACCTGAGACTGATGGGTCAATTATTTACCTTACAGTAACACAATAATTTCCCCCGTTACCTATTTATAATTATTCAACTCGATGTCGATAAAGTGCTGTACTCAATGCAGATCAACATCAATATTTTGAAGGGTCTTCAATTTCCCTTGATCAAAGTTATAAAAGTTAAAGGTTCACAAAAATACAAAAGGATAGCACTGAACAGCTGCCATGAATTGTAGATTGGAAAATGAGGCCAATGCAGTTACATTATGCCAATTTGAGAAATGTTTAATGTTTATTTATGTGAATTTATAGGTAACCAGAGTTGTAACTTTTACAAAACCACAATGAAATCTAACTCTTTGGAACCCTAGAAATTAAATGTGCCCAAAACAGTCCCACAGAAAATGTCCCTATCTTAAATTTGAGCGGAGAATATATAGACAGAGAAAATCTCATTCTCAGGAAAATTCAGTGATTCAGCTAAACAGCAGATTTGCTTACACTTATTGCCAATATTTATCAAATGACATGTAATTCTGTAACCTACACTACAGCCAAGGAAAGCAATAAATTAACATTATTGCATTGCAATTTGAGATATAGGTAATGGATTATCAAAACAGTCTAGTATGTTGTGTCATTTAATATGCTGCCTTTTGTTGTTCAAGTTGATTTAAAGCAATTTATTAAAATGTGTTCACTTAAAAATGTGTTCTTTACATGATGATATACAACTGCTTACAAACACCTTACTATTGAAAAGACAATGATCAACGGTATGGTGTGACAAAAGGGTAATTTGATGTTATGGGTTGGTATTGCTCTGTAAGTTCAATGATTTTTCACTATTTTTGTCCTTAATGTCAACTGCAGTTTCTTTTTTCTACTCCCTAAACCATGCTGAGTAACACAGTGTCAATTTTAAAGCTCAACCTGTACATTGTAAGACTGCGATATTAGTGTTGACAAATTAAATGAACACTGGATTGGATATGAGTTAAAATGCAAACAATAACTGTGTATTTTACAAATTCATGTGTTGAACCTGTGTTGACGAGCTAAGTACTTGTTTCAATATGCTTCCAGGAGTTAAACAAGACCTTATAACTTATTACATTCAAAACAAAAATATGAAACAAATCATCAAACTGGTCCTTACGATTCCTGAACAAAGCAAAATGTAAAATACATATTGACAAATTCAGTTAGCAGTATACACTGTACCTGTAGGTTATGTTGAAAAGCCAAGCCCTGGGCATTTCATCATGCTGTATGATCTATAGAACAAGAAAGTGCAACTGCAACAAGTTAGTACAAAATTACTGTAAAAATCACCAAAAGTTACCAAAACTATCTCTCCAAAGGAACAAACTTTGAGATAATATTGGCAGCACTAAGCTTTGACAAAGGTTTCATGTGACAACGTTAACCATGTTCAAAGGTCAGCAGGTCAATGGTTCATTAAAGATCAGAAAGTCGAAGCTTCAACAATGGTTGATGTGTTGAAGCTTCAAACAAAGTCAGGATATCGAAGCTTCAGTAAAGGTCGGTAAGTTGAAGATTTACCAGAGGTCAGAAACAGGAAGCTTCGAAAGAGGTTGGTATGTTGAAGCTTCGACGAAGGTCAGGAGGTCAAAGATTCAACAAAGCTGGTCAGTAAAGCTCTCCCTAAGGTGGTTCATCAAGCTTCAACAAATATTATAACCTTCTTTGAAGATTAAAATCACAAATCTTCAAATAATCTTGGTACGCAAATTGGTTTTCGAAGCTTGGGCATGAAGCTTCATCTGAGCTTTGAACAAGCTTTGCCGAAGGTGTTGTACAATCGCGTGTGTAGAAAGTATCGTCCATCTCAGTAGCGTGTTTCATGGGAATAAAGTCGGAAAAACATGTCTCTGCGATATACCACAGTATAGACATTACACACGATTCGCTACAAACGAGTTCAACTGGGAAATTCGCTTGTCGATAATGCTCAGAGATCCCCAAAGAGTGAAGTGAAGCTCGACACCAAAGCGTTGTCACCTACCGACTTGTGTAAAATGTTCCTGTCTAAGTCTTAAAGATTTTTTTCATTTTGTAAAAAGACCTAACAATAAACCGGTAGAATCCGTGACAAATCGCGGCCAATCTGTTTACCGCAACGAAATTTTAATAAATAAATTTGAAAATATATCTTTTGCTGATTTTTCTTGTACGCTAAAATCTATTGAATACTGAAATATACTGATATTTCTATTTCCTATTTTCAATATAAGCGTATGATTTCGAAATAAGCATAATGGTAATTCCGGATAGCAGATTGCGGCCAACGCGAAGCCTTGTTCACTCACCAGCCCGACGTAAATTGAAAATAGGAAATACAGGCTATTTCCTATTTCCAATTTGGTGCAGACATGCGCAGTGGCATGCTGCTTGCTAACGCAGACGTCAGAGACGGTGCGTCGCACGGTAATTGTTACACTGTAACACAGCCCCTCGGAGGGACTGTGACTGTATATTACATTCATCGAATCATCAGCCCGGAAGTGGATTCGTATTTGGTGCCAGATTTGCTCTTCACAAAGGGGTTATAAACCTGATTGTGGTTCTATAATGGAAATTTGGATACCAAAGCGTGTTCTGAAAATCATGGAAAAGCGGGAATTTTTTATTCATCATGCAAGCACGTACTTTTTGCAAATGTTTATCCATGAAAAGATTGGAACAACACTTTGAAATCTGTAAACAATGTTCTTACACCGTACAACCATTTAAGCTCTGAGGTGAAAATGTGACTATTTTAATAAGGGCATCATCATGAACACTCTTTTCCCAAAAGTTGTCTTGTTGCCCTAGACTGTATAAGTGGTGGTCATCTGTTAGACCACAACAAAGATTACACTGATGTGTCAAGGCAATGTCATTGGTCATTGACATGGTTGTAACTGTATCTGTAATTATTTCACTGACCTTTAATTAATTAGGTACTTTTTTCTGGTTCGCATTTCTCCTATATTTTCGCACTATTATAAGGGTGTCTTTTTTCTTGAAAACCCAGATGCAAGTAAGGAGTGTTTTTAAATTTTGCGTAACAAGCATAAGTACCAAGCTTTTTCTGTGAGTGCCAAGACCGCGTTCTGGGTTTATAAAGAGCATTGCATATGCCAAAATGGTCCGCTATGTACGAGTCAATAAATTTATCAAACCAAACAAATGCCTGGGAGAGATGTTTTCTTCTTGGTACAATTTGTCAAAGTGCCAACCTGTTGTCAGGGCGGCTTATGATGAACAACGAAATAGATGCTTTGCGAAATCGCGAAATAACGAAATGACAACATTTCCACAACCCCCAAATTTTTCTTCAATAAAATCTAGTATTTAAATAATGTCCGTGACCGCAGCAGTTGGTTTACTGGGTTTAATGAACGGATTAGGTATGTAATGGAATATTTTGAAGTGACTTCAATCACGGTCGAACTACAAAGTGATACATGGCGAAATCATGGGCCGCCATGAAAATATCAGTATGAACACGTACTCCCAGTACAGTCACTACAGTACCTGTTTAGTCAGGGGAGTTGTGAAGCTTCACAAATCTCTCTCGAAATAAAGCCACATTATTTTGGAATTGAGGTTTTTAATCTTCAAACACTAGCTGTCGAAACGCAGCTATCTGTTGGCGGGTAGCGTGCGTAGCCTATGCGGTGACAGCCGGTTGACCTTTGATCCGCAAAGCTCTGCATGCATGGCAGGGCACAGGCGACCCAATAAGTATTACTGAGTTTTTCACACTGTTTCTCTATCATTTTCTCTTCTTTCTTCATGCTCTGAATGATCGGAATAAATAAAATATGAAATAAATATAAAAATCCCAGATTCGGGGTATTTTGATATTTTGTGGAATGAGCGTGGATGTCCATGCTCTCTGAGAGTGTCGCCACCGGGGAATGCTAGCAAGTGCCGAAGACTTGCACCCAGACATGGACCCTTTGAGTCAGCCGAATCCAGCGCAACTGCAGAGCCGAAATGGCGCAAACGACTGTCGACAGTCTCAACAAACTTAACGAAACGTTGTTTCGTTTCAAGAGTGTCCGATTTTGGAGTCCATTTTTTATTGTATAGCGGTATTATTACTTTTAGTGCATGCAATGCCTGTACTAAATTTAGTTTGGCGGGCCATTGAGGGGTAACATCACGCGCCCTAGACGGTCATTCAAGTTTGAATAGGGGATGACATTTTTGATCTGCTTCTCTCTATTCGAGCTCATTACGCCAGCACATACCATAAGGGTCAGTGTATTTTGACGTCAAAATCTTTTCAATTCGCGGGATAATCATGATACATTTTTGTTACAATGTAATCATTATTTAATTACGTCGGACTCCCTTTGCTGTCTTGGTTAGTGGCGCTACATGTCATTGCGCATGCCTGCACCAGATTGAAAATAGGAAATAGCCTGCATTTCCTATTTTCAATTTACGCCAGCCTGATAATAAACTGGACAGGGCGTTTGGCCGCTTTCTGCCACGCAGTAGCACCATAATGCTTATTTCAAAATGATAAATTGATATTGAAAATAGAAAAAAGAAATAGGGTGTATTTCAATATGCGAAAGATTTTAGCCTAGCATGAAAATCAAGAAAAAATATATTTTAGAATTCCATTGTTGAAATATTGTTGTAGTGAACAGATTGGTCGTAATTTGTCATGGATTCGGTAGGGATCTGGTCAAGTGTCATGTCAGAGAGCTACCCCCCCCCCCCGAAGTGCACTTTTATTTTGTTTGAAGGGGGCAAGGGGTGTTAGGAACTTGTAAAAAGATTGACAGAGGAAACTTGTGAACAAAAATGTGAGAAATATTTGAATAGCGGTTATCTTTGTGTTTGTTTGTTTGTTTGCTTGTTTGTTTGTTTGTTTGTTTGTTTGTGTTGTACTGTTGTGTTGTGTTGTGTTGTGTTGTGTTGTGTTGTGTTGTGTTAGGATAAGGGTTCCAACAAGGATTCTCTGTTTTTCACAAGTGAAATTATGGAAATTGCCCATCCCTTTATCACTCACATCCCTAGCCCTCCCACAAAATAATGGTACAGTCTTGGAGTACGATAATATGAGACTGTTTGATAACCTTTTGGAGTTTTTGATTATGTGTTTGCCTTTTTATATTTCTTTGACAATGGTTTAGGAAGCACGTGACTTAAGGTGAAGTACTACGAATTACGTCAAAATTAAGTTGTGGTGTCATTTTCTTGAAACTTTGCACAGATATTCTTGGAAGTTGTGCAAGTGCAAAAATGAAATAAAAAATGGGGGTCACCACGCTTGTTTCTATGGAAACGGACGTTAAAATGGCGTCGTTAGAAATAAATAAAAATGATATAATTCACTTAAACTAAAGAAAGCAATTATAAAACGCTTAGCAAATGAGTTAATTTTAATAAATACCAAGACTTAAGATCCATATTTATTGAATGTATAGTTTTCATGATGTTTGTAAAGAAATTTTTACATAAGTATCGATTACAAAATGACGATATCGAAATTATATCACTATATAATTTTCGAACTTTCTTCCTGTCGTTTTGAATGGTGTCATTTTGACCAAACTTGGCGAATAAACTCCTGACATAATACCATTTAGTTTACACTTTTAATAAAAGGGTGTCACCACGCTACTTTTTACAATATCTCCAGGTGAATGGGTAATTTGCGCCATATAAATGGGAGAGAAATGTTAATTTTTCGCTCATATTGAATAAAAACCAGCTTCCTAGGGGGTCAAAATATGACAAGGTTATAGGTCACATGCATTTCTAAGACACTGGGTCAAAAAATTAGGTAAAAGCGCAATTTCAACAATGACAGGTGATGTTAAATACATGCGCTACAAAATAACCCATTTGCGGCAGGCTGGAGTCAAATCTGCGCAGAAACGTTCTAAAGCGTGTGCGCGTCCGAATTCGTCGCCCTTCACCTTAATAGAAGTAACCGCGACATTGGTACAGGTGTACTCTTGGGCAGTTCAAGAACAGAGCTTTAAGAGCACAGTCTAAGACGCAATGTCTTTTCATTGGAGGGGGATGTCAAAAGTGTTCATGTTGACCAAAGACTTACATCAAAACTCAATTTTTTTTCTACTACAAAATAATTGATCAAACCAACAGGCCCCAAGAGCTATAAAATATTAAACAAACAAACAAACAAACAAATTATGTACATGAGAAAAAGTAAAAATAGATGATTAAAAAGTATTGTGAGTAAAATGGAGAAACGGAAAACTTAAAAAATACACGCGTCGTTAAGTTAATTGAGTTTCATGTTTTGTTAAACAAACAAATATATATTTAAGTCTTATTTCTCCAGATATCAAATACTGGTTATCCTAGCTTAAGCAGATGATTCGTTTAGTGACAAAACAATTTGGGGACATTATGACAATGGCAGCTACTAGGGTAATTCATTTTTTAGAATTACTCATTGCGGACTGGCAGATCTGAGTCATTTGCTACTGTAGTACAACTATGATCTGAAATACATCCACTGGAATCAACCATACAATATAAGATCGATGTTGAAAATGAGTGTCTACGAATTCATGATATCACCTAATTACACTTATTTGTTGTGAATATGTGGTCAATGCGAAAATTCACTAAGTGATTTTATAGTATGATGTTCTCTTCTTTTAGGATGTCTGCTGTGCTAAACATCAAACATCACGTAGTATAAAATCACGGTGAACAACAAGTATGTCATATGCATACAAATGACTAAATTTTGAACTGGCAGGTATAATTAAACAGCATGCTTAAATAATAAGGTAAAATGATCACATGCTGACAAGCAATACCGGGAACTAATGTACGTTATTAAGTGAGCGTAATCAAAAACAGATGTTTTCATTGGTTGTAGTCTGACCAAATTGTTGGCACAGCGAACGAACTGTTTATCAATGATGTATACGAATATACATGCATACTTTTATTTGATAAATTCATCACGTTATATTTTGATACTTGATGTTTGCAAAAATAACTGCACCATAAAGTACACAAAGAGACAAAAAGAGTAACACAACGTCAACCGCAGTTTACTACCAGTACATATAATAAATCTAGAGTTAAAAACAGAACAAAGCAACAAATGCGAATATGAATGTTAATACGCAAACGCATAACAACGAATACGAAAATAATAGCGACAAATTACAGAGTGGAGGGCTGGTGTTGTTGGAGGACAGTCGCAATGTATCATGCAAGTATTTTTGAAGATATATGGTATTTCATACATTTGAGGGAGGGTCACCATATTTTGTGCAACTACAAGAAGGCAAGATGTGGCTGATTTAGTGCATCTAAATTATCAAATCATAATACATGGAGTCTATAAGGCAAATTATTGACAATTTTCCCCCACTAAACATGCTATATCTGTATATTATGTATGTTTGATAATGCATTTAAATGTACTTTGCTTGAATTTGGAAGTAAACTGTGCATTTGTGTACAACAAATTGATTTCTGTATTTCCACCAAAAAGTTGGTTCACTATCCATGGTGTCGATGATGAAACTATGTATAGTTTTTTCCAATACAAAAATAGGTGATTCTTTGCATTTGTGTACTCTTGATTATTGATATAATGTTCTTGATTAAACTAGAGTGGTTACAAGTCTCTGGTTGTGTAAGAAATTTGATTTTGGAATCTCACCGAACTGTCGATTCACTATGCATGGCGGTCTATGGAGAAACTATGAATATTTTTTTAGTACAAAATTAGATAAATCTGTGCATTTATGTATGCTTGATTACTTACATTATTGTTTTTGATATTACTTATAGTGGTTACAAGTCCATGGTTGTGTAAGAAATTTGATTTTGGAATTTCACCGAAATGCCGATTCACTAAGCATGGCGGTCTATGATGAAACTATGAATAATATGTTTCCTTGATTATTTATATTAATGTTTTGATTAAACTAGAGTGGTTATAAGTCCATGGTTGTGCAAGAAATTTGATTTTTGAATTTCACTGAAAAGTTGATTTACTGTACGTGGTAGTCTATGAGAGAACTATGCAAAATTTTTTCCAATATAAAACTGACATTATCTTTGCATTTATGTACATTTGATAATTGATATACACTTTTCCAATTTGTCTTTTATAAATTTTAACTGTTCAAGGTGTTTAATGTAGGATACCACTGCATCTTCTTTGCTTGTGAAACTTGTGGATAATGTGTACGTATTTTGTTGGTGATTTCCTATTCAGGAAATATCACACGGACAATCAAAGTTTTGGCCATAAAATCAGCTTCTGTCAAAAGTGACCATCCCCCAAGATAGGTTGTAAAAAGTGACCCTCCCCTTGAACTGTTTTCTAAATTGTGCCCCCCCCCCCTGTAATTTCTGAAGGGTTCCTTATGAATTGAGTGATAGCCGGAAATGACCAATGTTTGATCATGCAGCCAGCGGTAGAAATGTAGAAATGGGTAGACGGCCAGAGAAGTCTGACCTATAAATGGCCTTTTTGATCTAGGGCAAGATACTGAATTCCCAGCTGAATGCCTATGATTGAATTGCGGCCGGAAATGACTCATTTTTGTAATCACAATACAGCCAGCAGTAGAAAATGGGTCGACGACCAAAGACGTCTTACCGATAAATGACCTTTATGGCCTAGGACAAATTATTGAATTCCCTGGAAAATATGCTGAATGCCTAGGAAAGCATTATATATGCTCAATACAGAATTCTGAATGCCAATTACAACATGTTGAATTCTAGCATTGCAAGTGCCTAGGCAAATATTGTTAATACCTAGGACAACATTGTGAATGCCTAGAACAGTATGAATGCCAATACATCATTCGAAAAGACTTGGACAAGGTGCTGAATACCCAGGAAAACATGCTGAATTACTAGCATAACACTGTAAATGCCCCTGACAACATATTAGACGCTCATGCCAACAGTTAAAATCCCAAAACAACGTGCTGAATTTCCAGGACAACGTTGTAAATTCCTAGGCCATCATTGTAAGTGCCTTAAACGACATGCTAAATTTAGGTTACGTCATGATACTCAAGACATCATGATGTTTGGTCGCCTAAGTCATTCATGGCTTTCCATATAAGACAATATGTCTTTTCATTGGAGGGGATATAAAAAGTGTTGAGCTTTGACCAAAGACATATCTAAACTCAGCATTTCTGCAAAATGATTGGTCACACCAGAATGCCCTTTAGACCTATTACACCCATGGCCACTTACTGTAGATTAAATTGATGCAAACTGAGATTCTGTTTGTATGAAAGAAAAACAGTGGCGTTCGGTGTAATAAATGTAAGGTTCACTGTCGGCACCCTGCTGTCAGGATTTAGATAAGGTTTTAATACAGCAGACGTCTGAGCACACTAAATTAGATGAGCAGTTTGCTATACGTCCTAGCGTTTACTTAAACAAGTCTGATAAGGGATCCCCAAAACTCAGCAGGCAGCTCCTCCACTGAGTAAACTGAGATGCCTATACTGAAAAGTTTTAAAAGGAGGAATAAAATATTGTAGAGTGTAAAACATGATATGTTGTGGTCATTTTGTATTGGTATTTAAATTAATACAACAACAATTTTTTTTTACACTCTTCAATCCCCCTTTCAAAACTCTCCCATGAACTAGGTGCTAGTCGAAATGGCTCGTTCTACTTCTATATCGGAATTTTAGGTTAATCGTGTTCACTGAGTGCCCATAATATCATTATCACATCTGATACATAGTAGAGTAAATATGGTGGTTTCAACCGCTCTATCACCCTTCCATAGACAGAATTTCTGCTTGCACCAGAAAAGCTTAATCAACAGTAGAGTGGCCACGGCTGTAATAATAAGCAAACAAAGAAAACCACATACAGAAGAGGAAAAAGTAGATATAAATAGATGATGAAAAAATAATGTAAGTTAACGAAGAAACGGATTACCTAAAAAACACAAATAAGACGTGTAGAGTTAATTGATTTCTTAATAAATGTTTTGGTGAAAAACATCAGTAGTGGTTAGATTGGGTAGCACATCATTTTTTCTATGAATTGACGTTGAATGCTTGCACACACAAAACCGGATGATTGTGAAAGGGCAGAAAATAGCTTGGCATCATAAATATATGCCTGCTCAGTGTAAATAACATAAACTTACTGTTCTTAATTCACCAACTTGCCTTGCAGTGGAATTTTATTGTATTAAGAAGCAAGTGATAATATTAAAATAGTGTCAGTTTGATAGTATGTATCAACTCTGAAATGCAACAGTGTTTCAAACTGGTCAACAGTCACAGTGGAATGTCAGGGCAACATATTGCGTCGTACATTTTTCCAAAGGACTTTTTGGAGACAGTTGTTAAGCTTTAGTTATATTTATGGGGAAAATAATAAAGTTGCAATTACCTGCCCAATGAAGCGTACATTTAGGTGCTCTGTAATATTATAACATTGCTTAAATTTCTGCAATTTATTCACAATTAGTTTTTTATAGCTTAACGTTGGTTATAAATTACATTTTCTTTCAGTGACTCCTAATACGAATGCGATATTGTTATGAGAAACGAATACCACAAAGCAAACGAAAATAATTTCAGCATTGTACGATAGATATGTTTCTCCACGAACCATCTTCTATGCACAAAATTGTCATTTGTGCCCACAGTACGATGTGTAATAAATGAAGACTGAATATCGCCAATATGTGGGGAGAACTCTATCTCTGAACTGCATGGTTCATTACTAGTTTAGTTCCCTGCCTTATTCTTAGTATGGTATTCTCTTTCGACAATTTAATCACAGTAACATTTGTTTGAATGCAAAGCACAGTCGATATTGTCAATGCTTGCTCTTACCAGTAATTCATTGATTAAGAAACTAATCACCTATCAGATTGCGCTATAAATCTTGCCAATGACAGATACGAATTAAGTCGTTACCGGAAATGACACCAGTTTTCGTTATCTCAACGCAGCCAGCGGTTTAAATGGGTCGACCACTAGAGTAGTTTGACCTATTTAAGCATACTCCTTAAGGTAAATGCACTCAAACAGAAAAGTAGTTCAAAGAATTAACCAAAATTTAGTAATGCCAAACTCAGTCATTTCAACATTACCCGCGTAAAATAATTAAGAAATCATGCCTCAAAAGCCATGAAAACTTTCCAAAGAAGTAAAATCATAAAGAGGACAAGGTTATGGTTTTTTATATCTTCTTGTATACAAGTCCATTGTCAATACTCCCGACATCATAGAAATGTCAATATCATATATTTTTCTGTCGTATTTGCACAAAGTGTTACATCGCCTCACATTTTACAATCTCTCTCTCTCCCCTCTCTCTCTCTGTTTCTTCTGTATTTTGATGGTATATTGCTTTCCAAAATTAAGTCAACTAAAACATATGTATGCCTTGACGTCTTCGTCTGCTCAAGTAGGCCATTTAATGCATGTGTAAAGACACTATCTTGTCAGTTATCATGGTGTGCCTTGTCGAATGGTAGGAAGTCTAACTATTATTATACATCCGCGTCTGTTACCCATTGAGTTTCGTCGCACAGTAAGTTTCAGTATCAGAGGAGGCGGAGTTCGATAACTTTGACGTGGAGTACAGCAACTTTTTGTGTTATAAGACGCTATTTGACCTTGGCGTCATTACACCTTTTCGTCGACACGGGCGAAAACAAGAGAAAATTTTGCATTTCTACAAAAACTGTCACGCAGTGTTAATAATGGTCATTCTGAAACCTGTGAACTTGAGTGAAATTATGGTGCTGACCTACAATTTCTACCACGTGCACTGTGCTGCGCGGGTTGAAATTTCGCCCTATGCATTACGCGGACGCTCTGAACGCGTTCCTAGTCTCTGACAATACCTCCACTGTACTCGGACGTTAATCCCGGTTTTGTATACAACCTTATATCATTACATTTGTTATACTGTAAATCTGTACACTATGTTATCTTATTACAGTCACAGATTGTCAACTAAGATTAACAAATTACCCGCCAGTATGCTAATTTCCATTGTGGAGATCTATCCGCTACTAAGAGCCCCCGCGAACTTGTGAAATCTACATGCGTTCCAGCATAATTCAAAACTCGGAATATTTCAGTATATGAAACATCAATATTAATGTCACATGCATAATCTTATTTCAAAAAGTAAGCAGAGACATTAATAAGTAAGATTTACTGACAGTCTGATAGACAATGCCAGTGGAGATTAGCATATTTCCCGCCAATACGCTTATATATTACTGTGGAGCTCTAAGCTTATCAGTTCGCGAACTCGTAAGCACTACATGCATACCGGCATAATTCAAAACTCGTATATTTTCAATGTCTGAGGCATCTATGTTAGTGGCTTAACTTGGAACTGATCGACAACGGTAAGAGAGCCATGAATAAGGCGAAGAGATCGCTTTTTATCATGCTTTGCTGTTCCAGCTGTTCCCTACTACTCGCTCAAGAATCAGGTAAGGGTGAAAAGAGTGCATTTTCTATATTCAAATATGCAGTGGATGTCACTTTGTGCTTTACACATAGTTGGAGGTCGGTAGTAGACAGAAAATAAAATATAGCCTTCTTTTCGAACTATATTTGATACAGGTTTCACAATCACAATTTGGGTTAAATATTGATAAATAAAGCTGATTTTGGTCTCGAGATGATCGTCATCAACCGAAATGTGACGCTGGCAAACACAACATTTTAGGCCGAGTCAAAGAACTTTGTCTATTTCGTTTGTTTAATAGTTTCTACAAAGTTCCTTAAATCTCCCAGACTGGATTCAAGTAGGAATCTTTAGTCGTATTTACAATCATTAAATAATATGTGAGCTTGTATGGAGGGATAATACCAATTATATCTAACATTTAACCTCAGCAGTGGTAATGCAATTAACAACTCGAACATGTACCGCGTGTAAGATAAGCAAATTTTGACTTCTCAGAGAAAGACTGGAATTTGCACCACGGTTAGCCTGTTGCGAAGTGTAGCAAAGTTCAATAAATGTATTTCCTTGCAAAATTGGAAAAGAAGGTGTATTGGCTGTTGCCAGGTGTAGTGAGGTGTCAGATCGACAAATTTGACTCTCGAAGAAATACTTTACACCTGTCGCGTACTAAACAACCTGTTGCGAAGTGAAGCCAGATGTGACAGTTAAATTTCTCTGAAAAATCAGAAAAGAACATGTAAAGGCAGTATCGACATTTAGCGACCTGTATCAATGAGAAAGCTCGTAACTTCTTAGTAAAAGACTGGAACCTTGTCACATAGTTTGCTGCCTGTATCAGAGTGTGGCGATATGTGGAATGAACTTTGAAAAGAAGTTGGAGTAACTGTAGCGAGATATAGAGAGATGTATAAAGGGTTAATGTTAGCAAAATACTTACTTCCATGTGAGCATACTTGGCACGCGCAAGGACTGACAGAAGGCTCAGTTGGAAATATTTAGACTTATCTGCAGCAGAGATTGATAAGGCGCGGTCAACGACTCAAATACTCTTCAGCTGATGATTTGCATATGCCTCTCCCGTATGACTGATTCCTATCATCCACATCACGCTGCCGCCGCGCTACAATCTCTGTGGTGAGATTGACTCGCTAGCAGACCTACAATTTAAAGTAATAACTAACTGTGTACACAGCTTGCTGATTATTAAGATTTTTAATGCGGCCTGTTTACCTTTATTTTCTGTTCTGCAACATACACAGGCAACTCTAAGTAGCAGTTGCACATAGTTACACATAATGATTTTTGAGTAAATATCAACGTCCCTAATGTATTGATTTTTCAATTACGGTGTTAATTTTGCATCATTACACTCTAATATGCATAAAACTTCTCATATCGTATCGATGTTCTCATGTACTCTGATATCATGCACGTCCTTTTTGGATGTGGTTTGCATTTTAAGCTTATTTGCATAAATAATACATTTTGAAAAAAAAAACATGTAAATTTAGAACGGCTGCAAAGATTTCGATTAGAATCGCTACAAACGTTGATTTTACTAGTACGTGTCATAGTGAAATATATAAAGGGGTGACATAAAAGTTTATTGCTAGTTTGAATACGGCTAGTTTTCAATCGGGTTCGAACCCACAACATACGGTATCAGTCGCCTAGCGGAGAGGCCACAGAGAGAACCGCTCGGCTAAATCTCCACTCCCAAAAAGAGTGGTTCAATAGCCGGCTAAGTTGTTACATTTTTCTGACTGAGACCGCTCCACACGTTGTAGAGTTCGTGAAGCACTCACGCACGCAAGCTCACTATCACACATCGCACATACAAACTTTATCGAAGAGAAGAAACGAATTTAATTAATTTAATTAACTTTCTTATGGGGGATATATCTGAAATGGCGTGACCAAAGGTGATTAAACTGGCTAGGTACATTAATGATTGTATAGTTTCATATATTTGAAAGTCATATAGCATTTTACTTCGTCAGCTAATTATTTATTTGCAAATTTAACGAACGCCAATAATTATGGATTATATCTATGGAATTGATTAAAATTGACGAATGTATAATATGATATAATATTTCTTACAATTTTTGGGGTATTTTCAGATAATTACCAATTTGTATATTTACAACCTTTCCAACTTTAGTACGTAAAAGTGGAAGAACTTTACCAAATATATTAAAGTTACTGATATTATTAGTGACTCAAGACAATGGTATTGCCTAAATGAAAACCTTATGCATGCCCATGTCAGATATTGATAATTTGCACATTTTGAACTTTCCAAATTAACCACATTTACTGGAAGGACTTTACCAAAGCTGATTAAAGTTGCTATGTCAGCTGGTTGGTAACTTGTACTTTAATGAACTTTTCAAATAAGTGATAATCCAAAAATTTGACCAAATATGATGATGGTGCTTTGTAAATACATGATAAAGCTGATCACAATAAAGAAGGACATTTTGCATTTTTGCATCAGCTAATTTATAATTTGTATATCTTATAAGGCACATAAATCTTGAAAGGCTTGACTACACTTACTATGTAAAGTGGTGATGCAATGACTGTAGCAACAGAAATTTGGAATTATCATTTCAGCGAATAACATATTTGTACACTTCATGATTTTTTAAAATTAATCTATGCTGAATATTGTTCGTAATTTTGTTCATAACAATTTTTCAAATTTTTTGTCAAAAGTTTCAATTTACAGACAACTGAAATTTACACTGAAACACGGGAGAATTTTCAGTTTAATCCAATTTTATTCAAATTTGGTCGATCGTTATTTCATTACGAGAAACATAGACAGTTTCATAGTTTCAAACGAATAACTGCAAACACTATTCTAATGGTGAATTTTTGTTTTCCTCAAGTTGAGTGGCAGCTACGGCTGTCTGAAGGCCTTACTCCATTTCAGGGAAGAATCGAAGTTCGCGTGAACGGAACTTGGGGAACAGTGTGTGACAAAGGCTTTGATTTTGAAGACGCCGAAGTCATCTGCAAGAATCTTGGTAATATTATTTTCTTCAAGTTCGGGTGTTGATTGACGCATATTTTTGTCGTATCATTTCATTGAAACTTATTGTATTTGTTTGCTAAATGAATCTTAATTTTATGAAATTATAATACGAATCGAAAGACGTTTTTGTTACTGTCTAATAATCTTCAATTGACACGATAGTGACTGATGTGGGATAATTGGAAAATGAAGTAATGCTGGTTTAATTTGCAAATGTAAGGTCATCTGTTTTTCTTTCTTTGCAATACTCTTGTTTTTATGGGTAATTTGTAAT
This sequence comes from Ptychodera flava, assembly GCF_041260155.1. Taxonomy (NCBI): domain Eukaryota; kingdom Metazoa; phylum Hemichordata; class Enteropneusta; family Ptychoderidae; genus Ptychodera; species Ptychodera flava. The sequence continues at coordinate 34,517,090 of NC_091932.1, forward strand.
ATTGCAAATTTCAGCAATAAGGGCAACTTAAACTTTTGATCTAATTCTCCCAAATTAGCCACAATTCTGTTAATTTGATTTTAACAAAACGTGCCAGGCTTTCCCGGAGCGATTGAGGCAATTCATGGAGGACAAACTGAAGCTAGTCGTTTCGGCGCTGGAAACGGACCAATTTGGTTTCGTGACGTGGCCTGCACAGGGGATGAAACCAAATTATCGGATTGTAGTGTGAGTCCTGGTCTCTTCAATGGAATTCCTGGCCTTGATAACCCAGACGCATGTCTACATACAGAAGACGCAGCGGTCTCTTGCATACGTATGTTTTCAAACTGATAAAATCTTTCTTCAATGTATCAGTTTATGTGTTTTCCTTTATTTTCTTTGGCATAATATTGACATTTCTCACGTCGAATCAAATCCTGCATTTTGTATCACAATATCACACTCTGAGGGCCGAGACGTGTTATTTGAAAAGCCAGAACGGGTGAGGGTGCATGGATAAATAACAAGTTGTTTCGCCATGTTTTCAGTACCCGAGTATGAAGGGTGTTATAGCAATAACGTAAACGACGGCAGTGCGGTGTTCGCGGGTGGACCAAACTCCGAAGCCACGGATATCAGTGACTGCTTGAAACTTTGCAGAGAGAAGACCTACAATCATGCATCGCTTAGGAATGAAAAGGAATGCAGATGTGGTTCTCGTTTGCCTGTTCGTGACGTAGAACATACTTTATTGCCAAATTCCGCTTGTAGGAAACAATGTAAGGGCTCATCCGAACAGTCTTGTGACAGAAGTACATCCAATGTTGTATATAACAGTAAGTATGCTGTATTCCAAGACAACTGAATTATATAAAAAGTTAATAGTCGCCTTAGATGACTTGAAAATTATGTTAAAGATGTTAAACAGCAGCTGCATAACGTAAAAAGCTTCACGGAAGTAATTGCAATAATTATGCTTACGGCTAATTTCTTGATAAATTATAAAACTCTGCACACATGCATATTACGGTAAATGCGAACGAATATGTCAGTATGTTTTAGTAACGAATCTTCCAATGTCTGTGCACTTTGTCATAATTCAGGTTGTTTATGCGATTTACCTACACTGTGACTCTAAGGTGTTTACTTATTTAGTACAATCTACCTGAGAATTCATGATCGATAATGTTGATCGTTAATAATGATTATTAGTTCAAGGAACACCGGTCTTTTGAGCGCAGGGTATTTTTTTTATTTCAGCTTTGCTTGGTAAATGTGGTTACGAAATGAAATCTGAACAGGGATGGATAGTTTCGCCAGACTTTCCGGGTCGCTATCCAAATTCACTGGAGTGTACGTGGAGAATAACCACATCACCCGGTTACCTAGTCAATGTAACGCTAAGAATGCTATTTCTGGAGAGAGGTTATTCAGTTTTTGGTTTTAAAGACGAGCTTACAATCGAAAACCTGCAAAGCATGCCCGATAACGAGTTGGTTCTGACGCCAGAGAGCCCTATTAGCGGCGTTCAAGATTATCACATAGGATACACCACAGAAAATGGATTCACAGTAAAATTTAAAAGCAGCTATCAAAAGAACGACCTCGGATTTGCCATTTACTACAATTGTGAGTAATTCTCCACAACCCAATTAATGAAATTCCGATGTGCTACGTAATCTGTGATGCGTTTTCGTTCTTTTTGCTCTGCATCTAAAACACCTTTTTATTCAGTCCAATTTCCTAGGTTTAAATTGCAAATTGTCGGTATGGATGAATTAGTGATTGACAATTATATTAAATCCTGACTGTAATAATTTTTAAAGAATATATTTGCATATGATAAATCATTATATAAGGCAAATATACCATATGTATTTAAACACGTTTAATAACATTTATGAAAGAAGAAAACTTAGGTCTATTCATGTAAATAACAACAATAATTAAAGTATTAATCCTATTCTAGACGATAGCAATGTCCATCTGCGATGACGATGAAAGTAAATTTGATGCAAAAAAAATGCAAGAAAACCAAAAGGTATCCTCAAAATATAATTCCGTTCATTGCCCTTTTGTCAAAAAGTAAACGAAAGCAAAACACACATTCGAGAGGAAGAAAACGTTTCGTGCAGACGTTTAACGTATTTAGGTGATATTTAAAGCCATGCGAAATCATTTTTTTACATAATTCAGCTTTCAGGAACATCAACTGTGCCAAAAGCAACCCCTGCTTAAATGACGGAATATGCAGCAGCGAAGGTGAAGTCGATCGATGTATTTGTACATATGGGTGGCAGGGTGATGTGTGTAACACACACATCTCGCAATGTGGCATACATTCCTGTTCCAACGGTGGTACTTGCCAACCTGGAACAGCCGAGGGACCTTGGTGCTTGTGTGCTGAAGGATTCACCGGAGTTACCTGTGAAAAAACTAAAGGTTCGCTTACTTTTTGAGTCTACGTTTTCAATATTTAGTGTAGAGCTGTGTTAGTTGAGCATTCACTCATGTAATAATTGAACGTAGGAATATTTATCAAGTATTTTGTTGATGCCTTTGAAACAATATCCTGCCTCTGTTTACTGCTGTAATCACTTCAATTTCAGTACAAATTCTCACAGTCAATATTTCTCTTCCACATTTCGTACTATGATATGTTCCACGTATAGGACACAATCACACGAAGCCTGTAACCATGGACACAGTCTTAGATGCAGCAACTGTTCTCTCCTACTCTTTATCACCTACTTTGAAAAGCCCCCAGAATGTGTTATCATAAACAGATCGTCTTCAACAGGTAAATTTAAAAAATTTAAAAACAATATATGCGACTGTTCATTTTTTCCACGTTACGTTACATAGTCTTTGGAAGAATGACCCATATTATTGTTTAAATGCTTGTATATATATATATATATATATATATATATATATATATATATATATATATATATATATATATATATATATATATATATATATATATAATAAATATGAGAACACATCAAGTATGTTTGGTACCTATTACTCGAGTTTCACGCATACACGCGATCGTCAGATAGGTAGATTTTATTGTGTGAAATTTGCTTCAGGTGCTTACATATAAGTATCAGGTTGGGTCAAACCATTTGGTGTTGTGGGTTGGATTGAAATTTGACAAGTAAAATTTGTTTTCATGTCGGCACTTGGAGACCAACTCGGAGCGCTTGTTTAAAAGGCTAGATTTATCTGCATTGATTATGAATAGCTTCTCTGTAAGGCAAAGGTTGCATTTCTTTGACACATTTGAGTAACTGCTTGCTTTTGATAGGATTGACCATGATATATTAAATGGGTTGTCCTGAGATTTAAAGTGACAGACATATTTTGACAATTCTGTGCTGTTGGAGTATGCCTTACTTCGGAAAGATTGGAGATGATTTGCATAGCGTATGTAAGTGCCGCATCAAGACCAATTGCCCACTCCAGGGGGCTTGCCAGTCTAAATCCATAATCTATAAAGCTACTGTTACAAGCGATGCCAATGAGGCGAAACATTACATCGGTCTAACTGACAACACATTTAAAACCATTTAGACCCTGGTCAGGACTCATTTGATTCTCTCAAAAAGACAACTTCATTAAAATGGCCAATTTCTTATAGTTGAATTCAAACGATCTGTGCGCAAGAGGGAAATACAATATTGTAAAACATTTTCATAGTTAAGGCCAATTTGAGGAATCCACCTTAGAAGATTATGTTCTTAAATCTGACTTTGAATTCAAAAATCAGAATTAGAAATGCAGGCAGGTTTGTCCGTTACGAAATTTGTAATGGAAGAAAGACAGAGAAATCGATAGAGAGGAAAGATTATAAATAGAATTAAAACATTCAGAGCTCGAAAATCCAGGGAAAATCGCCTTTCCAGACAGGTTGGACATCACTAAACACTTCAGATTGGTTCCACCGTTTCAAGAAAAGGATGTTGACGAATACGCCCTTTATTTTGAGAAAATTGGACAGAGTCTGGATTGGCCTAGGAAGTTTGGGGTATGTTTTTCGGAGTGCTTTGGCGGCCCGGTTGAACGCTAGAGAAATTTACATTCACTTGCCAGAAGAACAAAATTCAGATTATGATTCTGTGAAGGCATTAATAATTCTGTGAAGGCATTACTATTCAAAGCGCATTTGATACGGTAACATATTTTAAAAGAGAAAAATGACGATATATTTTCCGTTCTCATCAATGCAAGTTATTTTCTTTCACGTCCAGGGTTTTGAGTAAAAGTGTTTTTCCATGAGTAAAATGATAACTAAAAAGCAGTTTTTTGTCATTATTAGCTGTTGTTTTATGGTTTCACGGTTAAAGAAAAGGTCCTCTCATACTCTGTTTAATTAGATTTGGCTAAATAGTTCTCAGCGCTGCAGCTTCTCAGGAGATGTAATTGGATGACTGGTTACTGTCTAATTACCAAGTGAAATTTTTAATATACTGCTGTTCTCACTGTTTCACCATGTTTTTGAAATGCTCAATAGTGGGGTCAGTGTGATTTTTTAATTACACAAAGGGCTCATACTTGTCAAAAATACATCATACCATCCCAGAATTTTATCATTCAGTTGCATTTTTGGCACGCCCTTCGGGCGAGTAACTTCAATATATCAGACAAATGTCAGAGATATCTGCATGTTTGCATATTGGAAGTTTGCTTTACAAAGCATTATATCAGCCACAAATTCCATTATTCAGTCACAGTTTTCGGCTTGTCCTTAGGGTTCAAACTTTACTACATCAGATATATATATATCAGAGATACCTATATGTTTGCAAATTGAAAGTCTGTTTTGCAAAGTGTACAAATCATTATGAAATCTGAAGTTCATATGAAATGTATGACAAATTCCTGATCCTGTTCTGTTTCTCGTTGTTATATAAGTTATTCCCCACCACGCATGACCCGGGTTTAAATAGTCTACACCATTCTTAAAGGGACAAAGTCGCCTATTTTTCATGAATTTTGTTTGATGCAATGTAGTACTTATATTGTTTGACATGTTGAAAGATATTGAATAAATGGGTGACCATGCATATATTCGACCCCGATTGTAGACAAATTCAATGAAACCACTATGAATTGAATTAATGGTCATGACTTTTAATTCATTTTCGCGATGGCTTCATGTATCGTGTCTAAAACCCGGGTCGAATACATGCATGGTCACCCATTCATTCAGTATCTTTCAACATTTCAAACGATATAAATAGTATTTTGTATCAAACAAAATTTATGAAAAATTGCCGACTTTGTCCCTTTAAGGCCATTCTCCTCATGACCTTGAATGTAATTAGTGGTGTTTACTACAAGTGAAGATTTTGTCAGAAGTTTAGAGACTGTGAAAAAGTGCAAGATCGAACTTGCATTGAATTTGCTCGAACCAAGGAGCAACATTTTCATCATCGTGGTTCTTCTGAGAAAGTTTGTCAAGATCATACAAAGTTACGGCAGCTCATTTTGATTATCGACTTTAAAAAATGCATTCAAAGTGACATCATTATCAATGAACAAAAGACAGATACAATAGAGGCTGCTGCACTTCTAGCCGATGATTATTCATCACTCAAAAATTTTCATTTGTGAGCAAACCATCCCAGTCTATTTCGTACTGAAAGAGTGCAGGAAAATTTGACTCCTTTTTATCAAAGAATTTCACAAAAGAGAGTAGAAATCAAATGAGAAAGGTTTACAGAGTTAAAATAATAATCTTACATCCCCATCTAGCAATCATTTGGTACCCTTTCTTGTCATTCTTGTAAGACAGATGGCCATTTAATGTCATATTGTCTCAAATTGAAAAGAAAACGTGACGGTCAGAGTGGTCTAAATATTCAAATGAACTATTATATTTCCAGGCATAATATTAGGGGCTGTTCTGGGAAATATCGCTCTGACAGCAGCCATTGTCATGATCGCCTTCGTCTATTATAGGTATGTGTCTTTTTACAATATATTTCTTTATGGTGCATAAGATTGCGAGAATTGCATTGGTCTTTCTTTGTCTGATTTTATAAAGGAGACATTTAATTGTTCCCTTGACAAAAAATATCGGAAATCAAGAAGTCATTTATGAGCATATTCCTACTTGCTCTTGTCATCGTTTTTGAAGTATGTCCTGGATCAATGTATTTGGAGCTCACTGCAACACTTGAAACATAAAGATTATTCTATTCGAAAATATTTTGTAGATCTACTATTGATTTCTAACATGTCAGATTCTTACTGTTTAATTTGAAGCATAGCATGTAGAGAGGTATTTTAGTGGAACTATTTTGCCTTACATTCAACTCAATAATAACCAGTGCGTATTACGTCTCCTATTAGGAGGAGAAAAGAGAGGAAGGGTAAATGCCATCATCATCAACACGATGATGTAGAGAGCCCTGATGGAGTGTCTTTCATACGAAGGGGGAGTAACTACGAGGATCAACATCAAATAAATAGGGAAGACGATGAGGTGGGACGCCCAGATGCAGAGCCTCTCAGACAAAGGGAGAGTGGATATCATGATCAACACAAACACAGGGTGAATACGAAGATGGCGAGAAATCTCCTAGAACTGAAAAGCCTCTTCAAGCAACAGATTGTGAAAAACGCTGTTAACCAAATGATCTAAAAGCTGTTACAAAAGCCTAGCTGCAGTGGTATAAAAATTCAAGTAATAGACAGGAAATAAATCATTGAAAATGAACGAAGTTTCTCAGGATGGCCGATTCAATATCTAGTCGTTAAAGATGTCAACAGATTTCATTCAAAGCTCAGACTTGCCAAATGTAGAAATAGAGTATCAAGTTAACCTCACCAATTTATGAGGAAAAGGCAAAAGTAAAACACGAAGTCAATTATAGTGTCCATGTTAACACATGTGGTATTCGAATAAAGATGGTCTCTCTACTTTTTGTGTATTTTTGTGTTTAATATTGTAGTTTTGTTTGTTTTTCTTTCTAGTAGCACATGGCAAGGCTCACAATACCTGTAACATTTGACGGAACAAGAAATGGCAGTTGAAATTAAAAATGGTTCAGGACTTTTGTGATTCGTTTTGTAACTACGAACAAATGTAACACATTTCGCGTAATATAGCCAATTTGATAACATTTATAGAACACCTTTTTAATGATGCAGATTTTGACAGGAAACACTGTAAGCGTCTGTGCTTCGGAAAGGAAATATCGATTATTGGTTTATTCAAATTTATTGTCACATGATTATAATGAAAATATAATAATGACATATATATCATAGTATTTGCCAATATTAATGCTCTCACAAAATATATAGTTTTATCAGGTTATACTTCAATGATTTGCGGATAATTTAATGTTAGAAAGGCCTAATACTAATCTTCGAACCTAAGTGTGAGCTATGACGTCACATTAAGTTTGTGTTTACACTTATACCCGGATTATGTAACACTGACATTTAAACGGAACACCATGACTACTTCGAGTCACTTTTTGAATCGGGAGCATGTGACATGTGCATCTTCTCTGCCGCATATTTTCCATGGAAGTGCGGGAATTGCTAGGCTGCCAAAATAGCCAACTTGAAGACATTAGGTAGCTCTTCAGCTATGATTAGGTATTAGCAATCTCAAAGATGAGCTATTTTTTGAGTCACTAGGCTAACAAGTTAATGAGCTCTCAGCCGTTTTTGCCGCAATTAGCCACTCTAGCTGGCCATTGGCTAGCCATTAGCTATTCAGTCATTTTGCAGTTGTGTTTAAACTGCATTTTGTCTATGAATTCCTTTGAAGGATCTTCCGTTATTTATCTTTGACTAATGTTTTGTCTTTTGTTACACATACATTCACTACAAAACTATCAAAGGTATTCTTTCCTGAAAATAGGCAACTATTTTTCCTGGCTTTCTATGATATCATACCCGCTATATTTTGTGCATTCAACTCCTAAGAATTAACAAATCTATATCATATTATGCTGTCAGGTTATGGACAGAAACAGCTATCTGATTTTCGTGAATGATTTGCCAAAATTTAAATTGAAGGCCGTAATGGTTATATTTGCATACCGATACTTAGTTTATCTGTGGCAGCTTCCCTGGAGGAAGCAAAATATGAACATAGGTGAAAATTTAGCCCCTATAAGAGAAGGCTTTTCTAGAAATAATTTAGTCAGCTATTGTCCGCAGCAGTGAGGTACAGATGCTATACTGTACCAGGAGAAGCAGGCCTGCTCAAATTCCCCGCTCTCCCATCCCTCTTTTGTCCAACTTGTTTCCTTTATTGTGTATTATTAATAGAGCTTTGCGACTACAGAATTATGTACGACAATTTTATTTTCATTTTTTATATTTTCCGTAGATGTCACTCTTGTGAACTTTTGTAGTTTAATGGATATTTTACATTTCAGATAATATTTGAATTTCTTGCCAATTTGCGTGCATTGTAATTTCTAGGGAAACTTTTCTGTATTTTATTACTATTGTAGTAGTTAGTTCTGGTTAGATTTCAATGCTTTAGCCCTTGCCAGCAGTCATTTTCTTATCTTTTCAGGAAAAGATTTGCAGTCAACGGGTAAACCTTTGTCCTCTTAAGTAAAAGCTTTTAGAGTAATAAATGCCCTCTACTGTTCGAAGATACCCGTCTATCTTCGTGTATTTGTGCTGTGTAACTCCCTCCTGCCAAGCTTGCTCTCACTGTGCCAATCTGCCCCGTGTGATCAAGTTTTGAAGGCTATGTATTCCCACATGCCACTTATTTCAAGGAAAAATATTACATTTTTCTGAAGGGGATTTACCGGAATGAATGACGCGACTTGACTCTTCTTGCAAGTATACTTTCATTGCATTATCGTAGATCTTTTGGCTTATAGGGGTCCTTTTATAAGATCCGGGGGGGTCTTTGAATAAATCGGTGTAAATCAACAGGGATGTTGATCACGCAATGTCATTATGACCTTTGCAAACGACCTTTTCTGACCTAAATATAATATCTGGAAATTAATCCCTTACATTTGTTACACCATCTGTGCGGTTTTTTATAACTCTTCATCCCCAATTTGTCATTTTTGTCATGGAACATCTTTACTAGTATGACATAGCTTCAGTGGGATTTTCATTTCCTTATTTGTTGTTATTTGCATGAACATTCTCTACTTTTGCATAATCTTGGTCACTAACGAGTCACCTAGCTATAAGGGGATATTAAGCAATCCAGCAATACCGCACCATATTCAGTTGCATAGTCACATTGGGATTGTAGGTTTATATATCGATCTTGTTGATGATATTTTGTGTTAATTTAAATAAAGACACGTATATTCTATCAGTGTTTTCATGTACCTTAAAGTGTATATCTCACCTATTTTTTGTATGTCTGAACTTAATTGAATTGTATAAACAATATTCATTATTTCGAAAAATCCATGATGCTGTAGCTGCTACTATTTCTACAGAAGTATATTTCACTGTTAAAGTTGTGAAAATTCACCGTGTCGAGAAACGTTCTGGTTCATATTCACCGCGTATTTGTCACATGGCATGACGTCACAAATGGCTAATAGCTGAGAGCAATCCCCTAACAGCAATGGTCAACGTATTTGGTACCATTGAGAAGATATCAGGTAGTTCTCTATGTAAAAAGATGCACGCTTTTGGGCTGCAACAACACAAACCTGGATTGTTTTTGTCTACATATGTATAGTCAATTTGGTGTGGACCGAGAGATATTTCCAAGAGAGCATGGTTCTTTCTTTGTCCTGCATGGCAGCGTTGTGTGTTGAGTGACAGCGTTGGTACCAGCAGCCGAACCCCCATGCACCGCTGTGTACTGTACAGGAAAAGCATGGCCGGACATTGAGCCGACCCACCAAAATATTCTATTAATCAGACCCAAGCCTTTCATAATTAGTAGCTCCCTAAACTGTACTACTGAATAAACTGCATTACGTTATAACGCCTAAAATACAACAGCTGTAAATCCGTTCATCCACCGCACCGACGCCGGACATGACAGTCTACAGCCAGAACATAGGACTGATGCGTATTGAGAGGGGTCGAATCAGGCTCGCCACCTCAGTTAATAAATTGCGTTGTGTAAAGTTTGCACTTTTTTCAGGCTCTATATACAGTTGTTTAGGTCTGCTATTGGTGTCATTAATTACAATAAACTGTAGTTAAATATACAGAACCAAGCCAAGGGTGAGTTCACCGTTTGGCCTAAGGTCCAGAGTGCAGCATACAGCAGGGCCCCGGACTATCATATAGGCATTTAGTATAGGGCGCAATCTGCACGATACGCAACATTGCGCCGCAATTACGTAATATTGCACCACCGGAAACAATTTTGCTACGTGCCACGGCGCCGAATGGACTTGGGTGACACTATGCATGATAGGGTTGGCAGCTTGGCCACTTATGACGTCACAGAAATGGACGCGTTCCTGAGGGTGGGTTTTTCGTCAAGCCGCAAGCATTTTTCATTCTCACAATTATTTATTAGAGGGAAAAAGGAAAAAACACCTCTATTTCACTTAGAAATAGTATTACTATGTGGTGGTGGTGAGCATCTTGCGATGACTCATTTGGCCTGAAATTTATGTTTGCCATTCAATTTATTTCCATGTGGTGATTTTATCGTTTCCGCTCAAATAAGCGTTCGGTTGTAAAACATTTGTCGGGTTACTTAGTCCCTCTTAAAGCTACTTGTGCAACCTTGAGCTATAATAGTCATTGCTTGTAAAATCCAATAAACAAATTAAACAGCAAAAAAGTCTCACATAGGTGGTAATAGATCGAGGTAAATAATGCATGTGGCTGGCCCGAGTGTCGATCAGAAGAAAGGAAAGGCGCACATGTAATGGTGTTATCACACATACTGTTTTACTGTGCCTGCTCGCTTGTACCACTATGTACTGTTAAAATAGCAGCAGCGACTGTTGATACTGGGCGCCAAATGTAAAAAAATTAATTTACACAATCAAGCTTTTTTTAGAGATAGAAAAGGTGGAAAATGTATATAGAGAGAGGAATTTTATATATATATATATATATATATATATATATATATATATATATATATATATATATGTGTGTGTGTGTGTGTGTGTGTGTGTGTGTGTGTGTGTGTGTGTGTGTGTGTGTGTGTGTATACACACACATAAAGATACATTGCCCCACACATATGTTTGAGTATGCATACATATACATACATACATACATACATACATACATACATACATACATACATACATACTACATACATACATACATACATACATACATACATACATACATACATACATACATACATACATACATACATACATACATACATACATACAATACATACATAGACTATAGAGCCTGGACAAGGGTCGAAATTACAGCGAGCCTCACCGCGAAAATTTTTATATACATAGGACCTCGTTCTGACTTACTGATACAGCTGCAAAATTTTATATATATAGAACCTCATTCTGACTTACTGATACAGCTGGACCTCGTTCTGACTTACTGATAGAGCGGCAAAATTTTATATACATAGAACCTCGTTCTGACTTACTGAAACAGCTGGACCTCGTTCTGACTTAGTGATAGAGCTGGACCTCGTTCTGACTACTGATAGAGCTGCAAAATTTTATATACATAGAACCTCGTTCTGACTTACTGATAGAGCTGCAAAATTTTATATACATAGAACCTCGTTCTGACTTACTGATAGAGCTGCAAAATTTTATATACATAGAACCTCGTTCTGACTTACTGATACAGCTGGACCTCGTTCTGACTACTGATAGAGCTGCAAAATTTTATATACATAGAACCTCGTTCTGACTTACTGATAGAGCTGCAAAATTTTATATACATAGAACCTCGTTCTGACTTACTGATAGAGCTGCAAATTTTATATACATAGAACCTCGTTCTGAATACTCAGACTCGATGGGGAAACTTTTACATACAGACTCGTCTTGGATTAAGTGTAATACCTAGTGATGCTTGTACTCAGAAAGCATGATTGAACTCTGCCGGTATTGTACGCGGCTAGACCCTGGCAAGACGAAAGCTAATACACGCATGGTGCTGGCGCTTGTGTTATTCAAGTGCATTTGAACTTTCCGGTTTATTTGATCTAGTAAGCTAGCCACAACAATGATCGTGGTGTTGCTATCAGCTGTATGTAAAATTTCTTATCGAGTCTGTGTATAAAACTTCCCAGCTAGCTGTATGTAAAATTTCCCCATCGAGTCTGTGTATAAAACTTCCCCGCTAGCTGTATGTAAAATTTCCCCATCGAGTCTTTGTATAAAACTTCCCAGCTAGCTGTATGTAAAATTTCCCCATCGAGTCTGTGTATAAAACTTCCCAGCTAGCTGTATGTAAAATTTCCCCATCGAGTCTGTGTATAAAACTTCCCAGCTAGCTGTATGTAAAATTTCCCCATCGAGTCTGAGTATTCAGAACGAGGTTCTATGTATATAATTTGCAGCTCTATCAGTAAGTCAGATCGAGGTTCTATGTATATAAAATTTGCAGCTCTATCAGTAAGTCAGAACGAGGTTCTATGTATATAAAATTTTGCAGCTCTATCAGTAGTCAGAACGAGGTCCAGCTGTATCAGTAAGTCAGAACGAGGTTCTATGTATATAAAATTTTGCAGCTCTATCAGTAAGTCAGAACGAGGTCCAGCTGTATCAGTAAGTCAGAACGAGGTTCTATGTATATAAAATTTTGCAGCTCTATCAGTAAGTCAGAACGAGGTCCAGCTGTATCAGTAAGTCAGAATGAGGTTCTATATATATAAAATTTTGCAGCTGTATCAGTAAGTGAGAACGAGGTCCTATGTATATAAAATTTTTCGCGGTGAGGCTCGATGTAAATTTCGACCCTTGTCCAGGCTCTATAGTCTATGTATGTATGTATGTATGTATGTATGTATGTATGTATGTATGTATGTATGTATGTATGTATGTATGTATGTATGTATGTATGTATGTATGTATGTATGTATGTATGTATGTATGTATGTATGTATGTATGTATGTATGTATGTATGTATGTATGTATGTATGTACTTATTATGTATGTGTGTATGTATGTATTCTACATGTATGAATGAATACGCTATATGCGTGCGCGTATTTTTTTCTATATGTATGTATGTATATGTATGCATACGCAAACATATGTGTGGGGCAATGTATCTTTATGTGTGTGTATACACACGCACACACACACACACACACACACACACACACACACACACACACACACACACACACACATATATATATATATATATATATATATATATATATATATATATATATATATATATATATATATATATATATATATATATATATATATATATAATTCCTCTCTCTATATACATTTTCCACCTTTTCTATCTCTAAAAAAAGCTTGATTGTGTAAATTAATTTTTTACATTTGGCGCCTCCTATGTTGATTTACCAGTTCGCAGATGATAAGAAATTATTGAGTTTATTTTTATATTGAACGAAACAGTCAATTCTATATTTATATTTCATCTACATATATGGGTACGTTCGACATATCCATATAAAAGTACTTAAATTAGTTGAAATTTTGCAAGCATTTTGCATTCTAGGATTGACATCGTCTGCTCTGCCTGGCTTGGTTAGTCCAGCGCAATAAATATTCTCCGTAAAACACTTTTAGCTAGCGAAGATTGGAGTTAAGTGGCTTAGTTGTAAATTTAGTCATTGATAAATGATCCCCTTCCAAAACATTTAGGGACAAACTCGGAAAGTAATTAATGCAATTACATAATCTTTCTATAAACTCTAAGACAATATATAAATTACCAAATGCGTGAAATTTCGTCAATATGTAGGACTTTTCAGGAACTTGAATCTTTTCAAAATATGCCTTTATTGATCCAGTGAATTTAATTAGAATTCTGAATTATTTCTTGTAAAGTAAGCCGCAACAAATGCACTGGTTGTAAGCATTTTGAGGTCATTTGGTGCCTGAGTTCAGCGGCCTCAATGCCCTTTGTGATCAAATATTAACCCAATATTAATCAGTGTTGCTGAGTAAAGGTTTTCCTGGGCCCTCTCTATATGTCGATACGACGTCAAGGCCCATCTATTATGCTACAATGAGAGGAACACCAAGTGCAAATTATAATGGTCAAAGTTATGTGGGTCATTCTCCCCACCCATGTCCCGAGTTCAATTAGTCTTGAACATTCTGAAGGTGATATGTTTAAGACCATTCTCCTCCATGACCTTATTAAATTAAATCAGTCATGTTTACTACAAGTGAAGCTATTTTTAGAACAGCAATTAGCATATTAATAGAAATTCTAGATTGTTATGATATCTTATTGATGGACTCATTCGGGGCGGTACAAATTTTCAGACAGACTGTTCGGGATCACTTCAGTGTTTACTTTCAAGACTACTTAGGACTTTCAGACCTCCACTTTCAAAGTCACACGCTGCATTTGCTCTGTGAACTTCAGTGTTTGTCCATAATCAATTCTCTGGAGACAAGGAGTTTGTGCCGTCTCAGTAAGTAGCCAGTCAACTTTTAAAGTTATACTTCATCACTTGACTTAGTGATCAGTTTCTTAATAAATGTTAATAAATAAAGAAAATCCCTGACCTCACCATTTTTTCTGACGAAACATCATTGACAGATGCCATGTTTAAATGTGTTAAGTATACAGTGTTTTCAATCGGGTTCGAAATTACAGCATACGACACCCTAGCTGTGGAAACGCAGCTATCTGTTGGCGGGTAGCGGGCATCGCTATGCGGGTCAAAGGTCAACCCCGCCACGGATATAACAGATAGCTGCGTTTCCACAGCTAACGACACCCAGTCACCTAGCGGAGAAGCCACAGAAAAAAAACTGTACGGTCAAATCCCCAATCTCAAAAAGATTGGTTCAATAACCGAGCCTATAGTTGTTACAGTTTTTCTGATTGCGACCCCTCCAGACGCTGTAGAGTTCGTGCACTCACGCTCGTACACTCACTATCGCACATCGCACACAAACTTTACAACACAGTCCCTCTATTAGGTACTGTGTTCACAGAAAGATTGGTTAGTGTTGAACAGTGACTCCATAAACCGCATGTTCACTTCTTCTGAGAGTGGGGCTTTTGCCTAGCGGTTCTGTCTGTTAGGTCGCCACTAGGTGACAGGATGCCGTATGTTGTGATTGAAAACACGATATTTATTGAAATGGGATGCCAGCATTTCTAAAAACACTAATTGGCGAAATTTTACGATACCAACGCATTATAACATTTGTTAAACAGGACACAAACTATTCTTAGTTGAAAGTATCAATGTCGTCACAGTGTTGAGGAGGGATAGATAAAAATGTTCTCCCCGAACCAGAACTTCCAGAATTTCCAATAGTCTAAGTCATGATATTGTAATGGCCTAATACACCAACATGTATCAACACCTGATTCTAATTCCAGCTGGTTGTCACCGACTTGTTCCAACGTTTAACTTTCAGCCTTTAATATTGTCCTGGTGGGACCTAGCATCTGACTTTTTTCATTCTACTTTGGCCCCATGTTTTGGCCTCTTTACCACTGTCTCTACACATTTTACACAATGGTCTAACAACACTGTACTGTGATCGGAGTGAAGTATATAGTCATCATTCAGATCGTACTTTAACATCGAC
This sequence comes from Ptychodera flava, assembly GCF_041260155.1. NCBI lineage: Eukaryota > Metazoa > Hemichordata > Enteropneusta > Ptychoderidae > Ptychodera > Ptychodera flava. The sequence continues at coordinate 34,532,768 of NC_091932.1, forward strand.
GCAACCATGTTTTGTCATTGCCGTAAATTTTTATACTTTCGATGCAATTTTCATCCAATAGGATGCACCGTCCATCTACTGTCACGATCTTGTTGAACAAATCGCCGAAAGTAATATCAGGACAAACACTGAATAGCGTCGTTGGCCATCACGTCGAATGTTGGCGATCAAATTAATACTCATGATGTGACATGTACTAACCTTTACAAAACGAGGAAATTTCTGGCCAAATCGACCCACTTTGCGTCGTGATTTGCCAAATTCAGACGTCACAACAACGTGTTGGCGGTCAACTAAGTCCAAACACGTCGGAAGTCTCATTCAAAATCCCGTGCCCGCGAAAACCCTACAAAGTGTAGGGCGCCACCAGCGGCAGCACTGAAAATATTTGTAATGCGGAAGTGAGACTTTGCACTGAAAATATTTGTAATGCGGAAGTGAGACTTTGCAGCGATCAAAAAAAAAATTCCAAATATGCCAGAGTAGAAGCGGCGATTCCGATGAACAATTTATTTTTTCTTCCGGCCTTAATGAATTTTCACTTTTATATAAACTGTAATAAATAACGCTTACCGTGAACGCTTAACGATCCATTTGAACATTAACGTCGGCATTTGATATCTCAATTGAGTCATTTTTACGATGTTTTTACTTTCAGGCGTTATAAATAAATTTCTCTCTCTTAAGGTTCCAAGACAAGAAATTTGACCTTTTTAATTTAACAATTCTCTAACGGTTAAAAAGCTCAGAACCCCCGTAAAGTATACATTTTCTGAAAGCCTAGATATAGGGGAACATTTTGGTAACCACAGTGTCACCATTGTTTACATAACTATCACGTGACAAGGTAATTTGCATAACCTTTAAAAAATCGGTTTTCCCTATGTTTTGTCTCAATACTTCAAAATATCTGACTCAAACGTGCTGGAATGCAAGCTGTCATAACACTCTTTCAAAGTGTGTCTCAGATTTTTTATATCTTGCTTACTTTTTTTGGAGCACAATTTTAAAGAAATCAACTACGGTTAAATTCACTTCTCTGGAAGTTTTTCTGGCATAAAAACAGTTTAAGAAGGTTTAAAAAAATTCTGAGACACACTTTTGAAGACCTTTACGACAGCTTGCACTCACACAAATTTCAGCCACATATCTCAAAGCATTGAAACAAAACATAGGGAAAACCGATTTTTGAAAGGTTATGCAAATTACCTGTCACGTGATAGTTATGTAAACAATGGTGACACTATGGTTACAAAAGTGTTCCCCTATATCTAGGCTACCCGAAAATATACAATTTACGGGGGTTCTGAGCTTATTAAACACTAGAGAATTGTTAGTTTAAAATGGTCAATTTCTTGTCTTGGAACCTTAATCTCTAAATTACACCTGTAACCACTCAGCCCTGCGGACGATAGTTTGTACACCAACAGGGAATTGAGTAATCTTGTTGTTGTTGTTGTTGTTGTTGATGATGGTGATGATGATGATGATGATGACGATAATAAAAAATATTAAAAAACAATGTGTCATTCTAGGACGGGAGTGACGTTGGGCGACCTACGTCGTTTTTTGGTCACGATTACAGTTTTCTTTTACAATTATCTACAACATCGACAAACAACAGCAAGGAATGACACATTGTTTTTTAATATTTTTTATTATCGTCATCATCACCATCACCATCAACAACAACAACAACAACAACAACAACAACAACAACACAACAACAAGATTACTCAATTCCCTGTGGTACACCACTTGACTCAAGACTCAAGACTACACATTAAAATTCTAACTGGCTTTTGAACAGTGCCATGTTCACTGCATGATGTAATCATTTGGCTGTTATGTGGGAAAGTACTTTCCAAAAACGACATAGTGGTGTTATAATTGGTTTCAAATACAATTTTTTTAATTTGGTATTGAAGCCTTGTTCATGCAACAAAGGTCTTTGGTGCGCCTAAGATATTATTTTCACATCCACATCTGTCCCCGGGTTAAAACACTGTTATAACAGGATGCCACATATCTCTCACTGAAAAAAAGAGAGCGGCGCCACGGGAAAACTACAAAACAGAAAGAAATGAGGAATGAATAGCTACCAAAGTAGTCTCGCATGCCAGACCTCGAAACCTGCGCGCGTCGCATGCAGGTTCGAGGTCTGGCATGCGAGACTACTTCCAAAGTGGAGAGTTTTGAGACCAAAATTAAGGGAACAAATGAAGTAGATAAAACAATTTGCAGAAGCCAACTACCTTTTTAAAGATTTTGATACAAATATTTATACGTTGTCCAGAAATCTGCATTTTTAATTTGTGGTTTAATTCACAAATGGTTTGATTCACCTGTAATTGGATATTGCGGTTTCGCCATCCCTTCTGGTTAGGGATGCATATACATGGAATTTCAAACTATATTTCGTAGATGAATTGTCTGTTGTAGCTCCGAACGTATTTGCTTTGGAGGGAACTATATTCGTCTTGCAGATGCTGAGACAAACTCCCATTTTACGACATAAGTGACAACCTGATAATCAGTCAGGTTTTACACTTATAGGCAATGATAAATCAAATTTATGTTACATTTTATGCCTAGCATTGTTTCACACTGCTTCTGAGGAAACCAACCCATGTCTTAGAAATGAAAAATATAGTTCTGTTGGAATCGATCAACGTACGGTAATTTTACGATGGGTAATCTACTGAATTCTAACGACAGCGTATCACTATGCAACATCACCTGTATCGATATTAGCGTGTGCCAAACTGATGGATCCGGATCAATATGGTCTGAGGCAATCGTGCACATTCAGGAACTGACGGTCACCCCTGCGCTGATCGTGAATCAGTGGCGAGAGCACAAGGTATGGTGCGAAAGAATGTGGCGTGGTTGAAATGAATAACAGGCTCGACTGATATTTCCATTAATAGTATTTGCTACCAACGATTTTGTTTCACCTTAATGAACACTTGCATCACAATCAATGATTACCTGACCACCCACTTTTATTATCAATCCATAAATAGTGCCCTGTGACAGAATATGTTGATCTCATCAGATGAATCAATCGGTCAACATCAAGCGATATACTAATGGAGTATATAACAGTATGTTGACCGGATTATTAAACCCCCGAGAAAGTAAACATATAAGCTATAATAATATAGTGTGATCAAGAGTGGTCAGGGTAAGTTTTGTATGAGAGCTACGATGAGAAAAAAGTTTCTGTATTTTGCCGAGCTGACATAGTTTGCTCAAGAGGAGGGCACTAGTTTGTCTACACTTGAAAAAGAATAACAGTGTTTAAAAACATACGATATAATGAGGACAAAAACTTTTCTTGTCCGGCATCTTCGATGTCAATAGATTCGTCATGGATATTACGATCATAATTGTCAAATCAATGCTCTTTACTGTAGTTTTCGATAAGTATGTACGCCAACATTGTATCATATAGACATAAAACAAAATGGTTTGCCAATCTTGACGTTGAGGGCATCCACTATCACTATCACTCCCAATAAGGTGTTGTTTCCGTAGGGGTTTTTCCAAAACACTATTGTGACAATGTTCTCTGACCTTGAACTTCCCGGTGTGGAGGTCAGAGTAACATGTACAACTTCTGTAAAATCTGTAGTTTGTGTCGGAAGCCGAATCCTAATCTTCACGGTTGTATTCTGCTAATTTCTTTCCGGTGATTGATATGGAAGGAAAATTTCCTGCAAAAATATCAGTCGACCAGGATGACCTTTGATACATATTCAAAAATATGCATATAAATCAGGAACAAAATGCTACAGTATTCATATTTGGTGATATGAAGGATTTTCGTGAGATGAAGCACCCTACCGCAATCTGTCCCTTGACCTCATTGGCTATGTGGGTGTCAAATGCTAGTATTGCCTATCTATGCTTAGATATCTCGAAATCCGACTATTGCTGCTATGCAGCTATATTCTATTCTTTAAATTAAATAGAAAAGAGCATGGAATGTGCTAATTCCATACCTTATCTCCCTGGGTATATGAAACTCTGACAGATGTACTTCTCATATAGAAACATTTGCCCTCCCTCCCTGGAATTTCTGTCCAGTTCCTTACTGTAGAATTCGTAAACACATAAATCGCAGTTCATCACTTCATGCACTATAGAGAAGGCGCCGTTGAAGCCCTAATGGTGAATTATCAGTAAAGATAAATCCATAAAGTCAAATGAGGTGAAAAATGCATCTGTTTCGCGCTTAAACTGCCGAACGTGAATCGTGAAATTTGTCTCGCGGCAGGTTTCACGCGTCCCGTGGCGCCTGAATTAGGCTTGCCCCATTCAGTGCCTGAGTGAAGCTCCCTTAGTCCCTCTTCTTTTGTGTAAATAGCAATAAATTTACATATTTATCATACATGCTATGCCTGTATTGCCATTCTTCTATTGTTCAGACGGTACTGATGTGAGCCCATATTTTAACTAGTGAAAATATGGATTATATTTTCACTGTAACCGAACTACTTACAGCGACGCGTACGCGTGACCTTCGCTGTATGCATGACCATCGTTGGTATATATAAAACAGCTGAGCGAATAAGACAAATGACAATCCGAAATGTAATTATGATTATGGTCAAAATTATGTTGTTTGCAGTCACTTTATGGGCATTACACTTAGGCACAAGTACAGTTGTACCAAAATCATACAAACAAACGTATTGAAAATTTGTATAATTTGCCGACACCTGTCAATTCACGGCCGGTCCCGTGGCGGCAGTGTTTTCGTGTCGTCTACGCTGCTGAAGATTACACCATGGATGTATGATTACACGTAAAGATATCGGTTGACAGAGCATCATGATAGAATCGCTTTACGACAAGTTTCCTGTTGATGAGCTTGAATTACAAGCGGTGAATTACATCGTTTACAGTCGTAAATGAGCCACAAAAATCCAATCGCACGAAAATACTCGCGACAGACAAGGTTGAAGGTGCACATGATATTTGATATTTGTACCTGTCAGTGCACAGGTCATGTTCGTGTCTGGTGGCACCGATGCGGTGCGGGTTTCAGATACAATGTACCATCTAGGGAAAGTAAAACTTTCGCTTAGGTTAAAGGAAGTTTAGTTCTATTTAGGCAAGCCAGGAACGAAAATATACGAGCAGACGACGGAAATACCTTTGAAATGTTTTATTCGTACAGCAACAAATAAAAATCACGAACGAGTTACGACACTTCAGCTTACAGTGTACTCACTTCATGTTTTCACTATTCGGCATATTTGACGTCTGGGAACATGTATAATTCTTCGAGATAAACTGACTGGTACGGGTATTATATCCACTGTATGTGCATTCATAGATGTCGCAGAGCTGCTTGCTCTGTGCTCTCAGCTGTTCATACTCGATAGAGTTTGAGCGTGGCGCGAGTATTTTGACCCGATTTTGGCGGCCTCATAACTTTCATGCAGGGATGAGATTATGTATCAAAACACGAAAACACACCCATTTTACAAACTCCCGCCTATGTTTTACATCCACCGTCATTTTAAAGTAAAAATAAATCTTCTTCAAATTGTGAAAACCTGTGTCAACATCGTAATATTTAAATTGTTTGCTTTAAAAGTGCTCCATAAACCCTCCTTTGAAGTGGAATGGCCCAATAGCGGAATAATATCAAGAAGTGATACGGTTGTCATCACTCCTTAGCAACCAACTTTTTATAAGTACAGCCTGGAGGAAGCAAGGTCGATTTCAAGTTGATTTCGTCGCTAATTTCGGAGCGTCTGTAGGAAAACAGTCATAACCAAAGCATGCATGTATGATAAAGGGGTTATTACACGAAGTTTGGGCGATACCACGTCGTATTCTCGTGATGTGTCCGTATTTTGACTCGTTGCTGCGCAACTCGTCAAAATACGGACACATCACTCGAATACGACGCGGTATCGCCCAAACTTCGTGTAATAACCCCTAAATATTAAACAGTGTTGCTGAGTACATTTAAACTTGTAACTTTTTAAGACATGCATTTTGTGGACTTCAATTAGCACTGTGAATTATTATTTGTAAAAAAACCCTAACTTGTTGTAGGCATTTCGAGGTCATTCAGTACCTGAGTTCAGCGGCCTAAATACCCCTTGCTTTTTCTAAATAGTTATCTAAAATTTAACATTTAACTCTGTTAAGGGTTTTCCTGGGGCCCTAATTATATTTCGGTGTGATGTCAAGGCCCATGTGACACACTTAGAGAAACATCGAGTGCACATTATAATAATCATCAACAGATATAATCTTTTAATGGTGCTTCGTAAAATAAGAATGGTTTGTTGTTGACCGTGACCCCATGAACACGCATGTTTACTTCTGAAATACCATCTACATTTTAGTTAGAATGGGATGCTAACATACTTTCTGAAATATTTGATATGAAGTATGATATAACATTTGATATAAAGAGGACACACACACATTTGAGTTGAAAATAACAGAGTCGTTTTGAATGAGGAGATCAAAGTATTCTTCCCAAATAAGAACTTCCAGAATTTTGTGTGGCCTAAGTGATGATTAACTGTAATGGCAAAATACACATCACTTTATTTACACATGACGCTGCAATGGTTCTCACCGCTGTCACCGATTTGCTCCAACGTTTATTTTTTGGCCCTTTTTGCTCTGGTCGCTGCAAAAATGGATAAAAATATGGCGTGGAACAGCATACAATCACAAGTGTCCTTATTATGAACAGTAATAAATAACCGTACATTGTGATTATGTCAAGTTTGGACAAAGGGCTGTTTGTAATCAGATTGTGCCGTAACGCTTAACGATTCACCTGGGCATTCGATATCTCAGTGGTGTCTTTTTTACGACGTTTTTTTCTTATCACGCGATATAGATAAGTTTTGTCTCGTAATTAAAGCGATGTATTCATCGTTCTGATGTTGTGCGATGTTTGTGAGCGAGTGTGTGAGTTTGAGTGCTTCATGAACTCTACAACTTAGCTCTGTTATATAGATGGACCATTAGATCTTGGGAGGGATGGTCAAAAAAGAAAGAAACCGAAATCTAGCACTAGTTATTCTAATGAGATGTATTTTACTCTGCCTTTGCCTCTCTGTTTCTCTGTTTGTCATTTGATTTTGTGAAAAAATACAGACCAATATACAAAATGATGCATTGTCTTCGTCAATCGCGAGATCACTTGATAAGTTAGTGACCAAAATGTATACGATATTACAATTCAAGCAAACACTTCCAATTAATAGACAAAAATAAAAGAGATGCAAATGTCATGCAGATGTGTTTGGTATATGGCGGTCGCAATGACGAATTGCGACATAAAGTCTGATATAGTCTTAGAAAATCTCTAGTTCACACTAGACATTACAAGTGACGCTAGATTTTCCGATGTGAAGTAGGGCAGGTGAAACTTGGTCAGTTTCATCCAAACAACTGACTTTTGTTGAAGACAATAACTTGAGTCGGTAAATTATTGGTCGTAGGTCATCAGTAGTAACTTATTGTCTCATTATGTTCTTTGTCTGCACTTTCTTTTAAAAGTGTTTCAGGGAGACATACGGCCAGGAAGATACAAATTAAAGGAAGCGGTGAATGAGATTAAAACAGAAAATAAGCAAGGGCAGAAAGCGGCATTAAGGCAAATGTAGAGTAAAGCGTCAGACAGAGGAAGAAAGGGAGAAAAGAAAGACTTGGACGTTCTAAGCATAATTGAATTATTTTTTAAATGCGTAGCCGACTTTTGTAAGATGTTGTGATATTACAAACAGTCATGAAAATATTATTAATCCCGGGCCTGCACAACGGGCGGCAGAGTGTTGATTAAGATTTTTCCCTAATAGTCTCTCCTAGATATAAAGTTAAATACCGTTTTCCTAGATGAGATTTATCAATGGTAACAGGAACATTGGAATGAGTGAGTGAGTGAGAGACAGACAGACAGACAGACAGACAGACAGACATACAGACAGACAGACAGACAGACAGATAGACGGACAGACAGACAGCTAAGTAGAGAGGTACATAGAAAAAAGTACACCTCATTGAGAAGGCATACAGATTTGCTTTACACTAAATATAACCATTGCAACGTTATTATTAACCTTACTTTAAGCTATGGGCGCTTATGCAAAAGACATGTCTTCAACGAATCTTTTATGGTCGTTTGTGATCGTGCGGCTATAAAACCGCCGCAACATAATTATGCGTGGTCCATTCGATTTTGACAGGAGCAATTTACACTGTGACAGCTCTTAGACTATTCTTACCACACTTCGCACGACCTGTCATAGGCCTGGTCTTACAATACAGCATTTACAACACCAATTACTTGTGCTACTTGTAAATTTCAAAGACCGGTGTCTGAAAGCCTACGAAAGCAACCTGCCCTAGTAATAATAAAAATGTGAGGTTATCTATATACCGGTGTGCAGCTCGCTTGGCAAGGGCACCTTGATGATATGTACACAGTACATTGCATGTGGTATCCGGTGCAAAAGTCAAACTTCGATGACCTTCCCGCTGGGACAACTAGGTTTATATTTGTTTATAAACACTGACCGCTCGCTTTCGATCTAGATTGGTGTGCACACAAAGACATATCATACACTACAAGGTAAGCTTTGAGTGGAAGATTATATTAATCTTATGGTATTGAATATTGCTTTCGCCTCTAATGTATTGCACATTGATTGACAAAGCATAAATAGAAGGAGTCAATGTTCCTCTGAATTTGTCATTCCTCCAGGCTGAGAACATATTTCTCCCAATCGGTCGATTACACTTGTATTCATCATAACGCGTCCAAGCTTATCAGGCTTCACCAGGCATCTGAACACTACGGTAACGGATCAACGAGTCAAACTCTGGTGGAACTTTCGGAAACCAAAAATACACTTCATTGCCGTTTCAGTTGTATGGAAAAACTACATACAAAACGAAATTCAGCTTTTTAGAAGACGATAGTGCAACTGATAGATTTCAAATTGATGAAATCGGCGGAACTACTAAACCATGGTAAGATTCTTAAACGTTATTCCAGTGTAAATGGAATAGCTGTTTCCACCTATAAAGATATTGACTCGGTTATTTGGCATTAATCTGATCTCTATCCAAAAAATGTTAGCTCTGTAGGGAGAATGATTGCTGTACAATAACCTCGTTCCGAATGAAAGTAAATACGAATCAGGGTATATCCTTATTACCAAACTGTGACTTTTAAAGGACAATGTATTATATCTTTCGAAGTACAAGGGTAGCTCAGCAACGTGCAGACAATGCTTATATGATATTGTTTCGAGCAGATAATATACAAGGTTAGAACTCCATCTTTCAATAATTTGTAGCACAAAAGCATTTGCGATCGTCTGTCGTTCAAGTTTAGTAATCACAGTAACATCCTAATCGAAGACACCTAAAACCTAGTGATTGGCAGTTATTTTATGTTTTTTATGGTACATGTCGTTTGTGAATCGCGTCCTCCCTGTTAAGCCCAGCTTTATACCAAAGTCAGCGCCATGTATGTGGGAAAGGGTTACTTTTATAATATAACCACCATTGTTGGCGAAAGGTAACTTGTCAAAGCATTATAAATATGTTTAAATTGCAGTTAAAAACTTTCTTTACAGTAATTTTATATTAAGCGTTAAAGAAAATTTATCACATTATTATTTATCACATTTTGAGAAATGTGTTATGATTGCTTGCATCGACAGTCGTTCCGGTAAGGGACGGACCATTAGATCTTGGGAGGGGGGGTCAAAAAAAAGAAAAAAAAATTTCAGAGCAGAAAGTTAGGAAAAAAATTCTTCAAACTAGTTTGCAAAATAAAAAAAAAATAAATAAGAAGACAAAGGCGTAAAAAAAAATCTGCAAATGTCTTTAAAATTTTGAATTTTTTTTAGATTTTACCGACAGTAAGCAACTTGCTGTATTTTTAATACATCCTCCCGGCACATTTTAATTTTAATTTATACATTAAGAGTGATTGTATCCCTTATACTGGAAGTTGTGATTATCTTATCTTTTCAGGACTTTTGTATTCTGATCACTTGAAAATTATGAAATTATAGAGCCTGTTTTCTATTTGTTTCCTGCGTACAAACCAAGCAGGTACACTAGGTAAAACATTGAAACTATGGTATGGTTGTCAAGACGGAAAGTTGTATTTGCCTTTTAAGATCGAGGTAAACAGATGCAGGCCACATCAGTTTCATTTTTTTTCACAGCATTTTATTACAATGATGAATGCAAGAATGGGTGAACAAGTAGAAACACGTCAATAATGATAAAACAACATATCAAGTCATTATGTATTATTTTGCTTTTAAAAGGCATTTTCATTCTTTTTTCTCAAAAAACAGCCTCAAATAACAACAGCAACACATGTTTTAACATTCAACAATACACTACGTAGAATGCCATCTATCCAACAAATCCCAACACAAAACACATAAAAGGGTGAACTTTGAAAGTTTCTCGATAGCAAATACTGAATAAATCTGCATGGTTAATCGTTTTTGTGTAGCAAATTTCTAAGAAATTGGACAAGCCCTTTCAGAGAATACAGATTTTTTGACCATAAATGGCATAATTGCCCCAAAAGATAAATATTGAAATTTCAACACATCTATACACATCCAATCAATTTGGACATGCTGCTACAGAGAAATAGATGTTTTGATCAAAAAAGGGCAACAATTGCTCTAAAAACACAAATATGCAAATTTCACTATATTATTAGCTTATTTAGCTTCTCAGCTTGTCAAAATCAATTGTAATCATGAGATATGCATGATGTTTGGTGGGTGAATGTAGGCATTTCACCACGCAGTAGAAAGGGAAGCCAGGAAACCAAAATAGTCAATTTTCAAAACTATACGAAGCTACTGAGGAGCAAGAAGACCATTTTCAGAGGAAGATTGTAATCCTAAAAAAATGCTCCCAAAGTGCCACCAAATAACACCATTTTTATCTCTGTTTTTCAAAAGCTCCAACAGCAGGAGGGGGGACACCCCGCTCCTGACCTCCCCCCGCAAAAATACTCCCCAAGTGCCACCAATAACACCATTTAATCTCTATTTTCAAAAGCTCCAACAGCAGGAGGGGGGACACCCCCTCCTTACCTCCCCCAGCAAAAAACTCCCCAAGTGCCACCAAATAACACCATTTTAATCTCTATTTTTCAAAAGCTCCAACGGCAGGAGGGGGACACCCCCTCCTGACCACCCCCGCAAAAATACTCCCCAAGTGCCACCAAATAACACCATTTTAATCTCTATTTTTCACAAGCTCCAACAGCAGCAGGGGACACCCCTCTCCTGACCTCTTCCCAGTGACCGCTTGCGTGGCCGCTTGTGAAAAAAAAAATTTGCACAGCTAATCTCAATTGGAAAAAACAAATTTCAGAAATTTACGATAGTAAAAAAAAATGTCACAATTTCATTGTGACCATCCCCCTCCCAAGGTCTAATGGTCCATCCCTAATGGCTCTTTACCGCGGCCCCATGTCATATGATGATGCACACATTCCGTCTATTGGAGTCTAGTTATCAGTGAGAAATAACAATCCTTTTGTTGCTAATTCTTTAAGTCGGCAAAGAACAATGTGCTGTAAATTTTATACCTCAAAATCATTAGGGGTCGCTAAAGATGTCGTGGTAAATTCAGATAATTTAAATTAAAATCTTCGTAAAAGTGTTTAGTAAAAATAGATCATATTGTTTTACAAGGAAACTAAGAGAATACAAATTACGGTACAGTTAAATGCTTAAAGCAGCAAAATGGTGAAATTAAATCCCCGATAAATGTAATGCATGTACAATATCACACTCAATACAATTGCAATGTCCAAATGAAATTTAGTTGCGCCACAATTTTGGAATCCTGCCACAGTAAATATCTTAACCGTTGGAGTTCGACCTTTAAATCTGTATTGCAGGTTGCTTCTAGGCGCATAATGAAGATATTTATTATAGCTTTATTACTGAGTTTCTACGGAACAAGATGTCGAGAAGTATTTGCTTCATTCTCACATGATTCTCAAACCCCGGGTAAGTAAGTACGAGCTCATATGCTTAAAAAACAAGGAATTTTCCTCTGCTATTGTATCCCAAGGGCTTTTAAGTACCTTTGTTGCTATTCTGCGTTTTTTTAGATAGTGAGAGTTAATAGTGTGTCCCAATGATATGAAATGAAATGAACTTAATGTAAGATGTCTGTTGATGCTTGTATATATCCTTATATTGTGAAAATCTCGTTAAGATACCGTGTCTTGTCACATCATAATAATTCCTAAAGTTTACCTAACTATCATTGGGATTCACACGAGTAGTGTAAACAGTGCAATGCCCTCCACTTATCGTAGATATCGGTTATCTTTGCCTTGTGGGATAACACCAGTTTGAGTTGTCAACTTTTAATGATCGACAGGGCTAAGCCTTCCGTTTTCAATTTCAGTGGTCTGAGTTGTTGGAAAGTCTGTCAAGCTACCATGTAACTGTCTAACATCTATAGAGGATGATTTGTTTCCTGTTGGAGTACGATGGATCAGGGATGGATGGATGCAATCCTTCATTTTATCACGTCACAATAGCGGTAGAGAAATTAGTATTGATAACGAGAAGTACAAAATATTTGGAGAATCAACGCTTCTCATCAATAACGTTGGCCATGGAGATGAGGGAGTTTATCAATGTTCAGCATTTTTACAAACCATGCCTGCACTACAAGAAAACATGATGATTAAATGTGTCACAAACCTAAAGATATACGGTAATGATACAGCGCTGTAACTATTGAAATTGGGATCAATTTTATAAAAATGCATTAGTCTTATCAAAATGTTTTTAAGATAAACATGACACTCAAAACGCTTGTTCGAGCCTATTTTTCATTTGCGATGACTTCAGTAATGGGCATGCTTGAAGTTGTCAGATAGGATATTGTCATTCTTCTGATACCAACAAATGTCTGCTTTGATTTATTCTGACAATAAAAGCAAATAGACAAAGAGGGAGTTCCTGTACAACTTCTTAAGTCCTAAAGTATCCTTTCCCGACGTTTTTCCTACTATATACTAAAGATATGTATATATGCTGTGTTTAATATACAGTGATTAGACAACAATAAATTATGAGAAAGAGTAGTGTTCCATCTTGCTTTATGGGATACACTTTATAGCACTATACCATACTCTTTGATTTTATACAGTTTCCTCTGTTTAAGACAAATGTAAGCCCCTAAACATACAGGGGACGTGATAAAGACTGAAGCATATATATATATATATATATATATATATATATATATATATATATATATATATATATAATATATATATATATATATATATAATATAATATATATATATATATATATATAATATATATATATCACTTTGCATATAATATATATATATATATATATATATATATAATAATATATATATATATATATTATATATATATATATATATATATATATATATATATATATATATATCACTTTGCATATACTAGTAAGCTGTCCTAAGTAAGGTTTGTTCAAATCTTGCTGGAATTAGCATATTTGTTGGGAGGGGGAGGGACAATTTTCCGTTTTTTAAACCCATCTCTGAAACTGCTCATTGGATTGCTTTGAATTTGATATAAAGTCCGTGGAGATGATTTTTGTCAAGTCGCGAAACCTACAAATCTGTATATTTCGGACAATGTTTGTCGTCTCAGGTCAAATAATTCTTTAAATCATTTGAGTCTCCTTGTCCGATTATTTTTGTATGCAGGTATGTGTGGATGACCAGATTCAAATTTGTTGAAATTATGATAAATCTTGTATACTTCTATTTTTTTGGATTTTTGCCGGTTTGGATCAAACAAAACGTTTGTTTAGACAGTTGAGCTACATGTATGATGGTTAAATATTAGTATTCTGAGAAAGTGCGCCAGTAGTTAAAACCAGCACTGATGTGCGATTACAGGTTGGACTTTCACATCCCCCAAAATAACTAAAGCATATTCAGAATTAAAATATGTCCTATGTTCATCCATCATCCCTTAATTCACAAACCTGCAACAGTAATACCTTAATCATCTTGAATATTATAGCGGCACTATGTCAGCCGCTTGTGAAATTTTGAAACATTGCATATCAGTATGTAATATAGAAATAATGGACGACGTCCTTACCACTGTTTACTTGTAGGCATTACAAAACTATTACTTTGCATATGTGCTAAGTCACGTGGTTCAGGTTGGAGAAATAAATGCGACAGACAGGGTCATATATGGTGATATAATACTTTATTCAAGATTTCCTGTAACACGTGACTAAAACCACGATGTTAGTCATTGGTATCTTTGGCATACAACACACAATCATAAAACGTTCTTAACTCAAGCAAATATAGAACTAAGAACGTAAGAAATTAAAGAAATTAAAATTTACTTCAACAAGACCAGACTTTACTAACTATTATCATTGTATATTTTTAATACGTTGCCATAGACACCGAAAATCAAATTTCCCAACTTCATCAGTAAAATTACTACCTCTGAGTGGAAAGTTAACCTCAACAGCAAACAATTTAGATGTTAAAAAGGGACAGTTTCCAACATCTCCGGTGAATAAACCTTTAACTCAGGTAAGAGAATGAAGGTAAACGAATGTCCAACGATAGAACGTCCAATATAATTGGGCAGTTCGGATTTACTGATCGTGTGGATATAATGTACAGTAAAGTTCGAAGTGTGATTCGCATGATGCAGTGCAATGTAAGCAAGATGACATATTTATAAGTAGAAAATTATGTAATAGGTTGTCTGTAATATGTGAAGAACAAAACAAATGGAATTTCCTTTACAAAATTTGCTAATAGAAATTACTTCATGATGATGATGATGATGATGTCTTTTCTCTGTTGTTGTTTTAAGAAACGAGTAGAAGACGCACACGATATCGCAATTTAGACGCGTGAATAGGATTGTTGGATCGGATGTTATTTTTAAGTGTGATGGAAGTGCCACAAAAATGCGATGGTATCATAAAGGCAAAAGGATTCGAAAAAGTGACAATGTTTCGATTAGGCGACCTGCGAAAGGAAGACGGGATATGTTTGAGCTCATCATCCGTAATTTGGAATACAAACACGCTGGAACATATAAGTGTATTTCAAGAAACAAAAATGGCAAATCTTTGAATAAAGCTGAAAAGAAACATTTTAGGTTGATTGTTACTTGAAAGAGGAAGCTATACAAAACATTGATCACCGTGTCCGTCGCCATCGTCTACCATACCCCTTGAACTTTACCAAGAAACTTACTCGCTGGTGCATTTGAATAAAATTGAAAACCTGATGCAAAATGTTCGTAAATATAGCAAGTTGAAGTGATTTCTTTATCGTTGAAACTGTCAGACAAATATTGATCACCTTATTGGATATGCAGAACTTGGAGTGTTTGATTTATCGTAATATAAATATAAAGACGGATTGATTTCTAATTTCTTCAAGCGAAGCCTTGCCTTTTTTCAAAGATAATTAATCTGTACGCGTATTGACTCTTATTATTTTATGAGTTGCTTTATAATCTTATTAAGAGAGTTATGAAATGAACAATAAAAGAAGAAACCAATAATCGTCTGTCAAATTTTAAGTGCGAGAAAAACAGAAAGAAAGCATGCAGATGTTGGTCTAGATGTTTAAATGTTTATTCAAATGCGATTTAGGTACCACTTTTAGCACATGTATACAAAGTTTTTACCGCACAAAGAACGAATTTGATAAATTTAGTTGACAAACACAGCTTGCATGTATCTATCTTTTTAATTAATACCACATCTTTTGGTCAGGTAAAGGTATTACCCTTCATGGCAAGATAGCTATTTACTGGTGCTTATAGAAGGTGGCTTGAATTTTTGTTGTTCGTCGCAGAAAATCTTGTGCATTTTGTAGTCCATGTATTGAATAAGTAAGGTCCACTTCAAACTATTCTAAAAAGCTATCTCTGGCGTACATTGAATAATGAAGCACAACCATGATTTAACATTACAATCATATAACTATGACGTGTTTGATAGTTGATCCTAGCGAAATTAGTTGTAGGAATTGACGGTTTTTGACATTTGAGTTTTGTTACAGGTATGAACGTTATCGTCATTTTGCTATTAAATTATCAACTGTTTGTTGTGTCTCAAAATATTGTTAAGTTGAAAACTACAGTACTGAATTTACAAGGAATGTTTGTTCGTTATCACTAAATACTTATATATATTACAGTCAAAGTAAAATACAGTAACATACATATTCTGCACGCAGTCGATGGCAATTATATTGCTCTGAGACTCATGGAATTTCGTACATTATCTTATAGCTGGATTCATGTGCCTGTGTAAGCTACGGGAGCAAGCGCCCTCACATCCTTGCTTTTTTTAATTATTACACCCCGAGTGCCCATATTTAGATGAACTTTTCGAATTCCGGACCAACTGTTGTATGTAGAAATTGTACTGTAAACATATGTGCGGGAGATTCGGGTAACGCAGCCTTAACTGGGTGACTACCCGCCGCTGTTCTTTGATGGAAACATGATAGAACAGTAAACCAGGCACCACAAATCGTTAGGGTATGGGGCTGTATTCACAAACACATCAAAGGGGGAATCCAAAAACGTACTATGATTTTTTTCAAATGCTTCCGAAACAACCTCAAATCGCGTTTAAATGCCCTCTTTGTGACTTGCAATAACACCTCTTCAAACTAAAACTGGCCTGATTTAGAAATGAACAGATTTTATCGTAGTATGTGTGTGGGTCTCTCTGTGTTTCTCTTTTCTAGGGAAGAGGGACGTTGTTTTGACATATTTTCTTTTACAGGAAAACAATCTGGTAAAACTGAAAATCAGCGATCAAATGAAAAAGGTTTGGAAACTGGATGACTATCCTCACCTGTCAGGGAAACTGACCATAATTAACATAACATTAACATAACTTCGTTAAACTATAAATGTCCACCAACATACTTCTGATATTTTCAAATCTATCGTCAATTCCACCACCGCTGGTCCCCTTAGAGGTGTTTGTGAATGCAGCCTCACGGTGTATCAATATATGGTCTTATCCTTTGACATTTTATTAAACCGAAATGGTTGTGAAACGAAGGAGTGCAATGGAATGTACACAACATAAGACTGTTATATCTAGCTCGTGCGTTCGTTGTTGACTTTGTCAAAATTAATCCGGTGATAATCTGGTTACAAGCGTCCACAGATTAGTAATTTATCCTTGCTTGCTTTGGCGCTTCAGGCAATCAAAGGCATCAGATAATAGATGCAACAAAGTGACAAAACTTCAGTGAGGTAATATTGTCAAAGGGCAAATACATGACACAGCGAAGGAGAAAGGAAATTGTTAAAATAAGATCAAGACACCAAAGGTTGGCAGTATTCTTTATTGGCAATACATAGTCAAATGTATTAAAATAAAATAAACCATAGCAAGAGAAAACTTGTGCTGAGCCTAAGACATCCCTACCCGCCCCTGCCCCAAGAAACGGACATTTTGTGCAGGCCCTATGTTTCGAACCAATGTTTTCTCTTTTCGCAGGCGTTCATCTCTCCAATGTGAAAATCGAGATAACGTCACTCGAGTGATTGTAGAGGCCATTCGCCTCTTTGTTTCTGTGACCTTTCAAACATTTTGTGGCAATAGCATTTTTGTATCGTATTGTGCGGGGCACCGTAAATAAACAGTACACCCCCTGGCATATCTCCAGAGCAAAGACACAGTAGATATTCAATGTAAACAAATATCTGCAGTGATATCGTATCACGTACCGAAACTGAGAATTGCATCCGCCTCACTCGTTTTCGCTGGGACTGGGTTCACAAATTTCCACACAGTTTGGGGTTCGAGGAAGATTGAAAGTTGTTTCAGATGACTTTTTAAATGATGAATACGTCAATATTTTTGTTCTTTCAAAAAATCGACTCCATTAATGATACAATCCATTAATGAATTAGAAGATTGGGGATTTTTGTAACCCATCTTACTGGTAAGAAAAAAGCCTGTCAAAATATATAGCCAACCGATGAGCGTAGTCGATTTTAGCAGCTTTGTGAAATCCAGAAATATGAATTAACAAAACGCACATGGACGGAAACATTTGGAATAACAATCATTTATATCAAAATTTGCCTAACGGTTTCGGCTGCCTTAATCTTCAATGCCTTTTGAACTTGTATGACAACATGGCCTTCTATATCAGATTATACGTCAATAAGTAGATGATATCGATGAGCCTTAAACACTAGACTGACACGTCTCCAGTAGATGACTACTGGGACAAAGTTCGGTATAGACCTACTAAACGGTCATTTGTTCAAAATACAGTCACAGATGGGCCTTACCGTGACAGGGAACATGGGCTTTGTACGTCACCATTTATAAGCAGCTTAGTAGTAATACAGCATCGACTGAGAGAGAGAGAGAGAGAGAGAGAGAGAGAGAGAGAGAGAGAGAGAGAGAGAGAGAGAGAGAGAGAGAGAGAGACTTGCAAGCTGTCAAGGCCAGACATAGACTCAGAGACAGGGACAGAGATACAGCGACAACAGAGACAAAAACAGGGGAGACAGAGAAGTGGACAGATAAGATATGGAGACAAAAACAGTGAGACAAAGACAAAAGCGACAGACTAACAAATGCGCGGAAGTCATACAACATGGCGGAAACTAACTGGCAGAAGCAACGGATATTGGACATCAATGAAGGGATTAATAAACAACGTCAGAGACCGAGGTAGTCACAGGGACTCAGATTTAGGGAAGCATACATGTACGTCACTGTGAACTGATTTATAGAATCAGCTAAAAGAGAAACACAGCCTTTATATAATAGCCGAAGTGAACTTAGAACGAAACGTACAATTTATTTAGCTCGGAGACACTTGCTCAAAGAATATTCTGTAGTCTATCGACATCGACATTGAAACGTTTGTAGAATACTGTCATCGACATTTTTTTCAAAGTAACTGTTAAATTCCGTTGACACATGGTTTCATTATCGTAAAGCATCAATTGAATACAACAATCATACCTTCACCAGCTTGCACTAATAATATATACCCTTTCTTTAAAAGGCGAAATGTAATGAAATTATGATGTTACTTTCATCAAAACTGTTTGAAATTGGGACATTTGCAAAAGTTTATTCTAGCTGGCCACCCCTCGCAATGCCTATTATCGGCAAGGTGGCATAATAATGTATTTACAGTGTCAATTAATCACTTGCTGTACTTGTGTTTATACAGCTGTCAGTAAACAAAGAATCCGGCCCTTGCATGATGGGAAATGGTGTTATTATGTATATTCAGGTATGCAGCTTACTTGACAATACCCGATCAAAGTGTCAGAGTACAATGTATTCTGCACTCTGGTCGCCGTGTGTAGAGGTCAAAAGGCACTTTGCGGCTGTTTCAACCAGTTCACACCGCCACTTATCTCGTGTGTTGTTTATAAACATTGTCGGCTTTGTTTTAGTCCAGATCGTTGGGGACAACGTAACAGATCACACACTGTAGCCCAAGAAAACTTTGGCTGGAAGATACACGTGCGGTAAGAAATCTTATTCAGCGATTTGATATATGATGAGACAAGAATGAATTTCATAATTTCTCCCTGAAATGTGCTCCACGATTTCGCTCGATTACAGTCGTGTAGCAGTAAATGAACGCCTTTATAAAACATAGTAGACATGATAAGACGGAATGTCACTCCAACAGCAGATTTGACAAACTTTATATTTTGCCTTTTCCTTCTTTCTCTCTGCACCTCGGGCGAACACATGATAATTTTCGTCAATTTCATTGGTTGTATGAATAAACCCTACATCAAAAAACAATATTAATTTTCTTGGAAGACGAAAGTGCAACTGTCTTACGTGAATTGATACAATCAAACCTTCTGAAAAAGGCAATAGCGTAGGTGCCCTTTTCAAGTATTAATAGAGTGCAAATGCTTAGTCATCTTAATCATCTTGTGTCTACCGAATATGATTAGTTTTATAAGTGCAGTGTAGAAACAGCCTGTCATAAGTCAAGCTTCTAATGTTTCCATCTGCATCTTTGTCTTAAGTTCATGAAAAGAAATAACAGGCATACATGACAAGAACACCGTAGAAGTGTTACAGCACTTAAGTGATTTAAGTATCTAGTAAACTACACTTCAGGACTGGCATTTTAAAGTGCAGAGAATTTGTGATTTTATTGTATCCTGCAATGCGAAATAAATATGATCGCTGATAAACGCAGGTGACGGACGTTTGGAGGCTTTTGTACATACTTAAGCCATCTAGCACACTATCTCTGTGTGTGGGAGACTTCCTTCGATAAAATCGCCTTAAGTAACATGACTTAGTGTTTACAGTTGGAATTCGGATTCTTTGACGCTGTTTTTCGATACAGCTATTAACACATAAGATTTATCGTAAAATTCTTAAAAATATTGTGTATTATGTTACAATTTAATGATGACAAGCCCTGTGCATCCATCCAAAAAGATTTGGTTCCTTTCTGCCTTCCGCTGCTGTTTCGCTAGTTGCCATTCTCGGTATGTAATTTGTGGAATTCTGACAAAAAATAAGAAAAGAAAATCCTTTGTAAGTATTGTATTTTACAGTAAACAACAAACCAAAATAAATAATGATCAAGCAATTTTATCACATGTTACCTTCTAAAACTTAACTGCGCCACTATTTTGGAATCTTGCCACAACCAATCTCTTAACCTGTGAAGTCTGACATTTGGATTTGTATTGCAGGTATACACTTTGTGTATGATGAATATATTTTTCACAGCTTTATTATTGAGTTTGTGCGGAATAGTATGTCAAGAAGTGTTGGCTTTATCTCCCTGTGATTTTGAATTCAATGGTAAGTAAACATCTCAGATCGCAAAATCTTTGTGACGTGCTACCCTAGGAGTCGATCTCTTTCTGCCCCTTACACGCCCATTTGAGCAAATGTGACATCTTGAGCTAGGGAATACTTCATATACCTTCATACTGTGGACATTTCTCCCGTTACTGGTTATACTTGAATGTTAGGTGATTGTCGTGTTATTCTGATATTTAGCGTTACCAGCGAATTTCAGATGATGCTATATTCAAGTGAAATTATCAACGACAGATAATGTACATTGATACTTTTTGTAGATCTGTAGTTATTCATTAGATATAACGAAATATTCACTGCGTAAATGAGGCTGAATATGAAAAATGTATACATCATCAGAACTTACATAAGAAATGCAATCAACAGACAGTAAGAAATACTGCTATCTGTGCACAATCATGGCAACAGTAAGGAAGGCAACTTGTATAAATCTTTCTGTCAAATTCTTGGTTGTGATCGCATTAAAGCTTTTAACTCAGCACGAACTGGCCCGAATCGCCACCTGTGTGACGTAGAACAGGACGGATAAGAAATCCGAATTACTGTTCTACGTCATCAACACGGAATTATTTTTCCTGCACTTCGCCGTGACGCGTTCATGCACAGACCGATCATTACGAAAAGGTGATGCGATAAATTCAGAAATGTCATACCCAACGAAATTTCGAGTCGGTAAAGCCTTTGTAGCTATTCCAAAGAATAGAAATTAGAATGAAGGTGCCGTCTCGGCTAGCGCTCCAGTCTAGTCGTACGAACGACTAAATATGGAACCTTGAACGTTGCGATAAACCCGAAAGCTACACCTCAACTGAATTCAACTGAATAAATAAGTACTGTATGCTCTTCGGAAAGCGACATAGAAGGCAAAAAACATCAGATCATTCAACGAACAACAAAAAGTTCCTTCATCACATAAAAATTCCGTAAATTCTCGATCGGAATCGAACCTGCAGCATAGCGCTGTAGTGAAGACATCAGCTGTCAGCTATAGCAAAACTCTGCAGTGCAGCTCTATGGATGTATTATCGAAAGCTGACTCGGACAACAGAACAGAGTTTCCGTCAAGTGACAAAATTTGGAGGTATCTAAGGGCGAGATATGTGTCACTGCAAACATCAAAATTTGTTGGACATAGACATTGTCGACCATGATCGGGACTGACGAGTTGACACCGGCGGAGACTGGTGTTGACAGCCCGTTGTGGCTACGTACTTAGTCTTGGTCACAGTGGATGCCATCGAACTGAACTTCTCGGGCTCGCAAATATCTGAAGCTCCTGATATTTTGAAAGCTACGACACCTACTACAAGAAGATCTACTGTTACGATCTTGTTGTTTCTTCCCTTCATAAACACATTTGAAAATGTTCTAAATAGCTCAGGTATATTACAATGGCTGTCAGGCGCAAGTGCAGTGAAGCCCCCCCCCCCCCCCCCCCCCCGCCAGCCGATTGCAGACTTCCTTTGGCGTCGGGACAGCGCGAGACAATTATTAAAAAGTTCACGTGACCGAATCGTATGTGTTATTGGTTAATATGGCATCCGGCGTATCACGATTTCAACTTGATCGGATTTAATGAAAGTACTCAGTAACATTTGCATATCTCTAGGGCGTTGGGCCGTTTACTCATTGAAAGAAAGTAATCCCTGGAAATAAAACCTAAATCATTTATTTTGATCCATCCACATCAAACGAAAAGTAAGACTGTTCATTTTATAAATATATAATCCCATGAAAATTTTTTCTCTGTTTGTCATCATCGTGTACCCGTGTTTTTCGCGAAAATACTCGTATATGATGACGTCAAACAGAGAAAAATTTCATGGATTATAAAGGAAACACAAATAGTCATTATCTATGAAGTATGAACTAAAGTTAAGTGAATTATACTAATAAAGATCTCAATATCACCTTAAACATCTAGGATCTCGTGCTATTGGAAACAACGTTCTGTCAATACCAGTCGATTATGATGTGACTGTTCAGAATGGAAAGGACTTGATTTTGATTTCTGGCATCGATGTCATGGAAGATAGAGAAATATGTGTTACACGAAAAAGATTGGGTAGGTAGTAATTTTGTATGATATAATCAGTCAACAGATATCTGTTTTATCAACCACATCGAAGCACTAGTTAAGAAGATACTGTATAGAATTTGATTTCGAGGATGGTTTAGACATACTTTAAATACTCGTCTATATCAAATATGAGTGATAGAAATGTTTCAAGAAAGATTAATCTAGATAATGTTATCTCTTTACTGTTTTTGTCCAACCTGCTTCTGAACAGATGACGTCATTGTTATTGGTTGTACCAGTGGATCTTCGAACGCAATTGACTACACAGTTGCCGGCCACAGTCTCACAGAATACAAAGGATCCTGGAGTCTTAACATTTACAACTTACAGAGCAAACACAGCGAATCAACATACACATGGAAATATAGTGACAACGATGACGTCATTGGAGAAACTCGTATTCGTGTTTTTGGTAGTGTATGAACCTTATTCTCAAGATATATAATTATAGCTATTTATCTCTTATTGTGCAAATACCCACCAATGGCCATCGGACACGTGAACAACACTTACAGAACTGCTATGGGAGTGACCATAGCAAGATACGGAAAAGTCAATTTGCAAAAGAAAAAAATATATACATCGAGAATTCAAACTAATAGCAACGATGTCATTAAGGACATGGGATGAATTATATAAGAAAACGTATATGAAAAAGTAATGAGAAAAACAAAGGAAAATAAAAGATTTTTTAGTTCTGATTCAAAAGTCAGCAAGCTGGCTAGAGACGAAGTTCGAGAAAAACGTTCCGGGTATATAAAGGGTGCAGTATCGACTGAAGAGGGATTCAATTTGTCAACCCTACGACTGCTTTACACTTACAATCACGTGATCTGTTTTGGGTATCATAAAACTGTCAGTTTGCTATTATTAATTTATCTGATAATTTGTGTTCAGTTCGGTACTAGAGGTACACATATAAAGATGCCTAAACGAAATGTGACATACCCAATAGCGTATTTTACTCATTGTTGTTTATTTATTTGTAGATAAGAAATCTTCGAATATTCAGGTGACATCCTATGGTGGAAGGAATATGTCTGTCATATTGGAACTCAACGCATTGAATGCAGTTGACATCGGGTTTGAGAGCACTGAGAAAGTTGTCTTCTTTTTCACGAACATTAATGGATCTGCCGCTGACTGTCACGTCTCTGAGGGTCGTCCATCTATCTACCCTATACACTGCCACAATATTCTATCTATAAACTACATAAATGTCTCTAAAAGTGATATGCAGGATATTTACCATTTGACGGTGACGACAAATGCAACAAGCGAACCCCGAAGAACTGCCATAGACTTTCAAGTTCAAGGTAATGATTTCAAATCATCTAAAAGAATGACACAAATTGAATAATGTTTGTTTTTCTTCACAGAACGAAGCATTACGATTGTTTGATTGTCTTCCTTTTTACATATGATACGATATGCTCGAACTGACGAAGTAAATTATGTTAAAATGTAACCTGGCAAACATGGCACGCTGCATTATGCACACCTTCATCTCATCATATATTTCTTTCGTGAACTTAGAACCCCAAATATAGTAATGATCAGTGAATTACAGATTATTTCAATGCTGTGGTAAATGTTTCTTTTATTTAGTTTTCTTTTCTGGTATCATTAACTGCCATCAGGGGTATCGGACTGTGTCTGATATGGATTGAAACAAGTGGTTAAATATAACGAAAGCCATAGACGAACTTTCACACGTTAACCCAGCTTTACATACAGGATGAATTAAATTTTTGTCAAAGCATGCATGACTGTCTTTGCGCGTCCTAACATGTTGATGCTTGGTTGAGGATAAACACTATTATTCATCTCAATTCCTCTTCAGGGACACAGCAACCTGAAGCTTTATTTCCTGTGGTTTTGAATTCATTGGTGAGTAAAAACGCAGATCGCCAAATCTGTATTACGTTCAATTATATGAAATATACTGCCCTCTTCCTACCCTTCCCTCATTTTCAATGTCACTTCTCCCAGAATTCTCAAAACACCTTCATATTAAGGACATTTCCTCTGCTACTGTATCTACTTGGATGTTAAGTGACTGTCTTGTAATCCTGAGACTGCGCATAACAACGAGTTTCAGATTGTATTATTGCCTCGTGAAATTCATCGGCAAAAGAAATTGTCAGTCGATATATATTCGTAGACATGTCGTCAACACATTAGATTTCCCTAAATATGTCTTCCGTGTGGATGGGCCCTGAATATGAAACACTGGTACTTCATCAAGACCCACACAAGAAATACAATAAACAGGCAGTGATAAATACATGCTTCCTCTAGAAATTATAGAAAGTAAGAAAACATGTCAGTAATATTTTATCTCATCTTGCATATTGAACCAGAGTCTCAAAAGGAACATGCACAAATGTAATTCTATACACATTTTTGTATTGAAATCTTGGCCGTAAACTTTAAAACGTAACGGTCATAGTTGATGAAAAATGAACTAAATGTATATGGGAATTATCCTAATAAAATCTCAATATCACCTTACATATTTAGGATCTCGTGCTATTGGAAACAACGTTCTGTCAATACCCGTTGATTATGATGTGACTGTTCAGGATGGAAAGGACTTGATTTTGAATTCTGGCATCGATGTCATGGAAGATAGAGAAATATGTGTTACACGAAAAAGATTGGGTAGGTGTTACATGTCAGATAAAACCTGGTAACAATTGTCCCTCTTTATCACCTACATTAAAGCACTAATTTATGGAGATGCAATTCTAAGATCTTGATTTACTGGTCATCTTAAAACGAAACTTTCAATAATCGTCCACACCAAACATGAACGATAAAATGTTTGAAAGAAGATGAATCTACCGTTCTATTATTGTCCAACTTGCTTCTGAACAGATGACGTCATTGTTATTGGCTGTACCAGTGGATCTTCGAACACAATTGACTACACAGTTACCGGTCACAGTCTCACAGAATACAAAGGATCCTGGAGTCTTAACATTTACAACTTACAGAGCAAACACAATGAATCCACTTACACATGGAAATACAGTGACGACGGTGACGTCATTGGAGAAACTCGTATCCGTGTTTTCGGTAGTGTATCAAATCTTATTCTAAAGATACATAATTGTAGTAATTTACTTATGAGGCATATACCAACCGACGGTAGACGCGGGTGAAACTTACACAATCACTATAGAAATAAACATAACAAGAAATACAAACTCCAATTAGTTAAATAAAAAGGAACGATACAATGATAGCTAAATTTATGACCAAAATAAATAAGAAAATATACATTGCAAAGTCAAAGTAGTGGTAAAAATGTCATTAAACATGTGAAATCTTATAAAAAAGAAAATGGATATTAAAAGTAAAAGAAAAAGACAGGAAAATGAAAAAGTATATTGAGTCGGCAGGCTAGGTACAGACGGTAGTAGAGAAGAATATTCCAGGTAAGGGGAGCAGTCACGATAGAAGAGAAATCCCATATGTCTAACTTACGACTGCTTTACTCTGATAATCATAAAATCTAATTTGATTGCAAGTTTTTTTCATTATTGTATACAACGATCAGTGGTCAGTTCAGTAGGCCTACTACTTAGTACACCGATTCAGCACTTGAAGTACGCACATAAAGTTTCCGATTTATAACGTCGAAATACGGGATATTTCCTAATTGAGTTTTCAAACAGTATTTAATACATTCGTTTTTATTTGCAGATAAGAAATCTTCGAATATTCAGGTGACATCCTATGATGGAAGGAATATGTCAGTCATATTGGAACTCAACGCATTGAATGCAATTGACGTCGGGTTTGAGAACACTGAGAAAATTGTCTTCTTTTTCACGAACATTAATGGATCTGCCGCTGACTGTCACGTCTCTGAGGGTCGTCCATCTATCTACCCTATACACTGCCACAATATTCTATCAATAAACTACATCAATGTCTCTAAACGTGATATGCAGGATATTTACCATTTGACGGTGACGACAAATGCAACAAACGAACCTCGAAGAATTGCCATAGACTTTCAAGTTGAAGGTAATGATTTCAAGTCATCTTAAAAAAGAGTGAACTCGTTTGAATAATGTTTGTTCTGTTTACAGACCGAAGTATTTCAATTACTCTTGTTTTATTATCTTAATTTTTACACGTGATACGATGTGATCGAACTAACGAAAAAAATTATTAAAATGTAACCTGGGAAACATAGCCCGCTTCATTATGTATTCTTTTATCCCTTCATTTTTATTTCGTGAACTTCCAAGCCCAAAAGTAGTAAAGCTAACGGTCATTGTACTGCTGTTCATTTCAATATTGTGCCAATTTCGCATTCGTTTTGTCTTTTCAGAAGAGAATTACGCAAATCTGAACATTATTCGTCATCCATCATTCCATGGTGACATTGCTATTCTACAATGGAGCATAGAATATATTATTTTGACTTCAACATGGTTTTTCAACAATTCCAAAATCGAGGTAGGGTTTTACAGTAAGCACTGTTCTCCAGTGCGCAGGAGAGAAGACATTTTGAAAAAAAAAATTGTTAAATTTTCATACCATTTCAACGCTTTTTATCTGGACTGATCGGGAACGTACTTACTCATATTTTTCCCGATTATACGTTCAGTGCGTTCAACGCGCGAAGAATTCCTAGTATTTTGACGAACAGAAAAGATGCACATACAAATGGAATCACTAAACAAACTGAACAAAGAAAATTGTGAGACAGCTCGTTTTATCTGGTGGCAGTCAACACGAGTAAATGTCGTGATAATTTTTGTACAAAGGGTACAAAATTATGAACCATCTTACGATAAGTTTTTGTAGTGCTAATGGTATAACACTGAGAGCACGATTGTAAAAATTCTGTGACGTCTAGGTATGCATTTCTCTTCATTTTCCAGGCTGATGAGAGACATTCAACCGTGGACAATGGTACTTCAGGTACTTTAACAATTCATAATGCCAGCGAAATTGATAATGGTGTCTATCACTGCCAACTTAGAGTTCGCTTCGGCATCATTAACTGCCCCGTGGCAGATCTGACAGTGCCTGGTAAGTATTGAAACAAGTGGTTACATATAACTCAAGCCAAAGACTACTTTTTACCAGTTGACCAAGCTTTAGACATACTATAGGGTGAATTAAATTTTGATCAAAAAATGCACGACTGTCTATGCGTTTTGATGTTTGGTTGAGGTTAAACACTATTATTTGTTTCATTTCCTCTTCAGTGACACAACTTGAAGCACGTGATTGCAAATATCGATTTGCCGAGTTAATTTCCGTTGTTGTGTTGTTGATTGTATCTATGACTGTAAACGTGTTCCTAGGATATCGTTGCTGCGTGAGCAGAAAAGAAATGAAAACAGGTTTGAAATTTTGTGAATTGTCTAGACCACACACACACACTCTCTCTGTCTCTCGCTCTCTTTCAATATCCATCTTTCTAAGTATCTATCTAATTATCTAAGTATCTATCTATCTATCTATCTATCTATCTATCTATCTATCTATCTATCTATCTATCTATCTATCTATCTATCTATCTATCTATCTATCTATCTATCTATCTATCTATCTATCTATCTATCTATCTATCTATCTATCTATCTATCTATCTACCTACCTACCTACCTATCTATCTACTATCTATCTATCTATCTATCTATCTATCTATCTATCTATCTATCTATCTATCTATCTATCTATCTATCTATCTATCTATCTATCTATCTATCTATCTATCTATCTATCTATCTATCTCTATTTCTATAGATCTATAGATCTATAGATCTATAGATCTATCTATAGATCTATAGATCTAAAGATCTTTCATATTACATATATCTATATACACAATGGCATACAATTTAGAAATGTTGAACAAGAAATAATTTGATTTTGTTGCAATATAATGTACGAATAATAAACACATTTACAAACTTGCGATCAGTTTAATACTTTGAAATTAATTAACAGCTGCTCTCTCTCTCTCTCTCTCTCTCTCTCTCTCTCTCTCTCTCTCTCTCTCTCTCTCTCTCTCCTCTCTCTCTCTCTCTCTCTCTCTCTCTCTCTCTCTCTCTCTCTCTCATCTGTAGGATATGTATCATCTGTGATAGTTCACATTCACAGCTTAGTCGACTATGTTGTCGATAGAAATACTATATTTTAATATTCAGTTTTTCATTTGACACTTCTCTGACAGATGTATACGCTTGGTAGTTTGTTTTCCTTTGTATTTACTTTACGTTTGTTGTATGTTATCTCTCTATAAGACATTTAGTATTTCGTGAGAATTACATTTTTGATGTCAATTGGCATCAAAGGAACATCAAACTGTCCCTGTGTTTTGCAGTGGTTCAATTCTTTCTATTTGATTCACTTATCAAGCATTGTTATCATTTGAGAATTGAAAGTACTTCTAAAGCATGTTTATTATAATTTTCAAAACAGCAAACGTGACATTTCAATAACTTTCTATGGATAATGCATTTTTGTAAAGAAGTGGTGGATGAACAATTACAAATGCATTTTAATATGCATAGTATGACTTGCTAATTTTAATATTTTGTGCAAATTCCGAAGAAAATGTAAATTAAACTAATAGAAAATTACAGATTATATTTTTTTCAGATTTTATCGAAATAAAGTATTAACATCATATTGAAACATTGCCATTTCCCTGTTGTGTTTTTAGAAACAAAGTATCCAATTTTCTTCTCAATTGCAATGTAAGAATAGGACAGGAATCCTGACCCAAGGTTGCTAAAGTTTCACACTGCCTCAAAAGAGGGATAAAACTGCAGCAAGTGTAAATGGGGTGGCCGACTAGCGTGAAATACAATACTCGTTAAGATAAAAACTGCAAAGTTAAAACAAATACAGTAAAATACTAACCGACCAGCAGGAAATAAAACACTTGCAAGGCAGAGACTAAAATGCGCAGACGTTTCGGCTGCAACCTTTCCTCAGTACTAAAACTCGCTAGAAAAACGTGAAAACGTATATTTGACGCGTTTGATCGTTCTCTTGTTTTTCTAGCGAGTTTTAGTACTGGGTATGTGCCGCCCGAATGAGTTTCTTGATTGGGTCGATTTTTCATCCAGAAAAAACCTTAACAAGGGTCGATAACAAAGCAAATGTCCCATGCTTTAGGAAAACCTCCACGTGCAACAGAATAAAAGTGAAAAATTAAGCAAATCATAGACCCTAATGAGCAAATCCCTAATAATGCATCGTATTTTTGGAATGAACATGGGCAGATGTTTTCAAATTGGGCGGCAAACCCCCGTGTGAAAATATCAAGAGTACCCCCCCCCGCGGTGGCTAATGTACCAACAAGATAAACTTTAACTCGTTTGATACATGTAGATATTGTAAACACGTGCACGCATATCGGGAAATGCTGACAATAGCAACATTTTGTGAACTATGAACTCTTTATCCTTATTGTTGCGAACAACAAACTTCGTACATTCGGACTACTCAGCGTTGAAACAATAAAGAAAGGTCAAAGAACTAGGTTTCCATTCTTGGCTGTATGGTTAGCGCATGCACAGTGAGTGTATTTCTAATCACGCCACGTCTAAACGAGGTTTTGTGATAGGTGTAACATTTTTCAAGGTTGTTAACGTGATCACCGTGCTTTTCTGATATTTTCTATTTTAAATCAAAAGTCAAAGATACTAGTGACACTGAAGTACTTGAATTAATATCAATCATTTTCATTTCTTTTAAACGTGCTTTTCATTGTAAAGCTGTTGTAGTTTTGTCTCTTTACTCTAATAAAATGAAATATATACAATTCAGTAATGTTCCACATCTGTTTTCTTGGTCAACTCTTTGCAGGCAAAAAACTCTTTATGCAGCCAATCTCATCCCCCGGATAATGAAGATATGTTCCAAATTAGGGCAGAGTAAGTCGAAGGAAGACGGTATTCCCGTATAATGAATCTGCATCTACACCGGCAGTGTATACAGTATTTTATCAAAGGTCTTATGGATATTTTATACCAATCTCATGGGCGTACACTTCCTAAGCACTACCATACGCAGTTTTAGGAATGGTCAATTGTACATGTACATTTTAAATATTTCCACTTAGTCCAGATTATTTCCTTTCATAACGTAGCACAGATTATCAGAATAATATGGGTTTAAATGTAAGGAAACAAATTTTGAAGTTTTACTGAGTTAGAACTGTACTCAAAGGCGACTCTTTGCTTATCAACGGAACCCAATTGAGTAGATGATCAACGACTGGTATGGCCTTATTAAAATTAACGAACAAGTCACCGGTATCGAGATTGGGCAACGTGACGGACATTTATCTCGATGACATTGCGAAAAGAGAGAACAAACAGCACGCCTATACACAATATTAATAGAAAATTCA
This sequence comes from Ptychodera flava, assembly GCF_041260155.1. Taxonomy (NCBI): domain Eukaryota; kingdom Metazoa; phylum Hemichordata; class Enteropneusta; family Ptychoderidae; genus Ptychodera; species Ptychodera flava. The sequence continues at coordinate 34,564,189 of NC_091932.1, forward strand.
CTTACGTTCACATAATGGATGTGAAAATATTACCCGTACATATCATATTTTAATATTTCAAATCATACGTCTCATTGGACAATATGAAAAAATGCCGACAGCACTGAAAATTATATGCTGGCAGTCTGGTCATGAGGATCTGTAAAATTTCCGGTGCTCTTAAAGTCAGTCTTTTCACACTCAAAGTGACACGTGATTTGATATGACGTGATGAAAAAGGTTTAAAGTTCATGGCACAGACATACCTTGTGCCTTACAAAGTGCCAGTACAAACTACAGCAGCATTTTTCCGCCAAAAGCTTCGAAACTCCACCCAAACCGCTCATACCCGGAGAAACAGAATCAGTAAGTAGGGCATCAATTCTTATCACCTAAAATTATAAGTTACTTCATGTAGGCTGAAAATGTCACCAGACTATTTTTCTCAGCCCGCAAAATAGGATTAGTTCACATGAAATATGGTATATAAAATCAGCAAGCGGCTTTTCGAATAGATAATTACAGTAAAGCATATCACCAACTTCGTCGTTGTTACAAGTTGGTGACAAGTTGTTTGACAGAAAAACGACTATATCCGATATCACTGATTTTACCGAAGATCTCAAAACAAATCGGACCCAAGACTCCATTTTTTCCAGAATAAGGTATTTTACCAAGAGGTACGTGTAAACATGTGACAGAGACAATGAAGAACCAAAACAAAATCGAGCGATTTTTGAGAGAGTTTGTCTAATATATCGCTTCCATTGAATTCCATACTTTTACCTTTCGTTGGTATTAAAACGTCATCAATACAGATTTTCATGTTTTAATGTGAAGAACAACGGTAACGCCCAATTATTATTGTGGTCGCAACGAATCAATACATCCAATGACAGAAAAAACATTATTAAATGTTTCGTTTCTATCTTCACCAACTTTACCAGGAAATGACATTAGTGTGTTGTTGTGTAAAGTGAATGTCTGCATCTTGCTTCATATATTCTATAATCGTGTATTATAGAAATTTTCTGCTAAGGCTCATAAATCAGGCTTGTTATTTAGCAATTCCTGCAATGTGCAGTGTATGAAAATCTTACTACGTGGATGACTTCAGTTTGAGTTCCACATTCGATTTTTAACACAACGTTTTAGGAGTTATCAGCTGGCGTGATAGTGTCTCATCTCTGTGGTACTATAGGCCTTGGTGACGTCGTGTAAAGCATCACAAATTTCCTAAATTGGGGTTTTGGACAATTACGATTACTGTCAAAGCAAAATGTGCTAAAACATTATTTATGATTTGTTTACAGATATGTTGGAAAAAGTTTATGTTGTACTGGCAGTCATCGTCATGACAAAGCTAAACATTTCGAAGGCTCTGTCTCCCTGCCCGAACAACTTAGGTAAGCAACATATTTCTGTTGAAGAACAGATTCGTTAGTGTTTACAATTTCGATCGTGTTTTCTGGATGCTTTAATTGATCTTCGTAATTTCTACTTTAAAATATTACACATGTTATCTGTTTGTAATGAAAAATGGCTCAAACAATTTGTGCATACTACTATTTGTTAGGAAATATACTAAACAATGTTGGCATTCGATTGGAACATTCCAGAGTTCAGAAGAATGAATGTGATTTAAGTGACACGATGAAAATTGTATGAACAATTATTTAAATTATTTATCACCAATTTTACAGGTGCTGAAGTCGGAGAAAGCGGCGAAATTATAGTTGATCGAGATGTAGACATATATACGGCAAGTGGGACATCAATATTCTTAAAAAGTGGTATTAGTGAAGAGTTGGAGAATGATGAAAATTTGTGTGTTAATGTATCGATGACTAGTGAGTATGTGTTAGACGTCATAACCTGAGCTACAGGCAAATATCAGCAACAAAAGATTACTGACACTTTAGTCCGATTCATGATTTTCAGATTCATGATATATTCCTCCGAACTGTTCGATATTAGTTGTTTTTCTATTTGCTACATAGAAACGCATGTTCTTTCAAGTTGACTTATTTTAGTTATTTATCTATTTGTTGATAGCAGTATAAAACGTACTGATCTCTATTGTATCGCCTGTCAGCATTTCAAGAAATACATCTTCATGAAGAAAGACTTTGCGTAATTGACTACAACGATAACAACAGAAACTTCGAGAAGAGAGACGGTGTTTGGCAGCTTCGAGTTAACGTGATGAAGCCTTTCTTCCAATCAACATACAGATGGTGGTTGTCTTCCAAAAGTTCACAAATTATAGCTCAAACTACCATCTATGTGCACGGTAAGTAAAACACCTAGGCCACATTTTATTTGAGTACCACTGACAGTCTGGCGACCTTTAATCTGCCTCGCTTTCAAAACATAGATAGATAGATAGATAGATAGATAGATAGATAGATAGATAGATAGATAGATAGATAGATAGATAGATAGATAGATAGATAGATAGATAGATAGATAGATAGATAGATAGTATATATAGACACAGACTCATACATAGATACATAGATACATAGATACATAGATAGATACATACATACATACATACATACATACGTACGTACGTACGTACGTACGTACGTACGTACGTACGTACGTACATACATACATACATACATACATACATACATACATACATACATACATACATACATACATACATACATACATACATACATACATACATACATACATACATACATACAAAACAATGTAGCCTATTATGCAAGTATGATGCTGTTCCTCCTCTTTCTTTGTATCAATATACATGATAAATGTATGTTCAGTGACAGAACTACATATTACCTAAACTTTTTATCATGCTTTTAGAAAGAGAGTGGCTTTCCTAAACTATCTGTACTGGTATTACAGTGTACATTAATAAATTAATCATGTCATTTATATGTGATATTGTTACCGTTTAGATAGCCTTCAAAGTGACTTTGAAAATAATCAGCAAATGATGGTCAGGTATGGCAGAGAAGTCGTTGTAGTCATGCCTATGTCATACGATAATGCCATTGACGTCGGATTTGCGGATGTTAATGGTCGTTATTACTTCGATTTGAAAAACGTCAACGGTGAAGGGCGAGAGTGTCATACTTCAACACGAACATATTCCCATCTTGAAGAATAACTCTCTCATTATAAATTTCAAGAATATCACACGTGAAGACCAGAACAATTATGTTTTGACTGAGACAATCGGACAAGGATCGATTGAGAGATATAGCAGAAGTATATCCCTCTATGTCATTGGTATGTGGAATTGAAATCATTATCTTCAACCTGCATAGAATGGTTTGCATTGTGGTGAATTTACCAAATTCAAAAGGACAAGCCTGCAGCTCATGCATATACGAATTCATAGGACAATGAAGGGTAAAATGATGCGATTTCAATCAGATGAAGATGACGTGTCTGTAATATGTTTACCTATCAGGCTGTCCTACAATGAATTGATGAAGGGAATTTCCGATACTGAAAGTCTATTCAGAACATAAAGTTAGTCAACAAAACATTATCTCTGTATAATATGATTACAAACTTTTTTGGCAAAAAATTCAGATCGAAGGGTGAGCAGGGGTGATAGAAGAATAAAAGGTTTTTTGTCTTCCCATTGAAGACATTTACTTCAAAAGTTTTCGTTATTTCCAGGAACGAAATCCAAGATTAGTATCGATGCAAGTAAGGCGTTTGAATCGACATCTTCTGGTAAGTAATAACTAATATTCGCGAGGTAATCATTGCTCTACTAAGATCCAGTACAGAATGGTAGTGTCCGTTGCTTTGAGATATAGCGCTTATCATAACTTAAACAGGTACCGTTAACTACTAACTGCATTCATCGCTCACTATTTTATAGGTTATATCATCTGCCTTTGATAATCGAAACACAATACAACCAGGCATTAAAAGACCGGGACATTTAGCAACTTATCGTGATAACACAATCGACGGAATGCATGTAAACTTTGAACCTCCGTCCTTTTGTTCTCATTTCAAGTACTATTTAATTATTACAATAAAGATGACATATACTTTTCGTGTCATTTCTTTAACATATTTTCTTAGAACACATGTTTTATTCTGTCAAACTGCAAAATTTGATTTGAATCAGAAATCTACATTGTAAAACATTTTCTTCGCTTTTTTCGGAGCCAACAACTAGATTACTGTAACATTTTATTTCACTGAAAAATATTTCTGGATTTCTATTCGTAAATTGCAACATATTTGATTTATTGACAATTTCCGTACACCATTATCATAGCTTCATTTGCGACGTCGGTAACACAAACCATTGTGACCACAGCTCGAGAAACTCTTGAAGAAAACACAGCAAGATGATGAAGTCAAGATAAACAAAGCCTACATAGTTCTTCTGTCAGGATTGGTTGTGAGCACCATGATTGTAGTCATTGCGATAGTAGCGGGGACATGGAAAATTCGTCGACAGAGGAAACAACCAGTAAATATATGGATTGGTCGGGGTTTTTTTTAATTAAGGACATGCTTATTATGAACTCATTCACAAAAAAAATTACGGCAATTGTGATCATAATGTGGATGCCCGTCTAGACGTATTTGACATATCCTTCTAACTGTAATTTATGAAAATGAATTGACAAGAAAAACTTATGCGGTAATTTTAACTATAGTTTTTACTTACGAAAATTTTGTTTAATTTTTGCTTGACAGTAATTACCTTTAACTGCTTAGCAAACGTTCCTTTCAATAACGTATAAGCTGATAGTGGAAACAGTGTATTGACAGTGACCAATTCTCCTTTTTAACATCTATTAGCACGTCTACACCGAAATTGCCACACTGCCTCAAAACGATCATTATCAGACACCGCTACCACAAGTTCACCATTATTGCACACCTGTACAACCGCCAGTAAGAATCGAAGCTACGCATTTTACAGTTGATATCAACTCCAATGTTGCCGTGGAAGTCTGCCGCCTGTCAGTGATGATAAATGGGAATTTCCCAGAGAAAATCTGACGCTGACTCGAAAATTCTGGGTGAGGGCGCTTTTGGAGAAGTTCGCTAAGCCAGAGCTCTTAATATCCATGGTAATCCGGGCGATCTTGAGGTTGCGGTGAAGACTTTGAAAGGTAATACATAAATTCACAAAATTCTCAGAATAATAATGGAAGGTTCTGATAATATTAGGTAATTATTCTCGAACAGTAATTCCGATTTCCGAAGCCAAAGCGTTATTATTTTATAATCTTGTAATAAGCATCACAGTCGAAAACGAATGTACAATAAACAAACTTTCACCAATTGACTGTTACAGCTAAATGTTCGTCCGAAGAAAAGGAGAATTTCATGCGTGAAATTTCAATTATGAAGTCTTTGTTGTGCAATCATCCAAATATCATAGCCTTATTAGGATGCTGCACGGAAAGAGGTATGTATTGTTCAAATAATATGACAATTTTAATTTAATGTTAATTTGATATTCAATCTATCAAGTTTTTTTACAAGAAAAATAGGAATGACTTTAACTCAAGGAAACACCGTAAGATGTATGCATGATTGACAGATACTTTTCGTTTTTGCTGATGTGGAAGAACCAATATATATCATTTTGGAGTTGGCAAAATATGGAAGTTTACTGAAAACCTTAGAGATTATCGTCAAGATTACGCTTATGTCAACATCGATGGGATTTACCGAACTGTTCCACAGAAGGAATTGCTTCAGTATATTTTACAAGTTGCGAAAGGAATGAGTTTTCTTGAGAGGGAAGAGGTAAGAATAGTATGTTATGTGCATGTCATTTATTAACGATAAGGGATTACGATCAGTCTTAATAAGACAAAGAACCTCACGATTTAGTCAATACGACAAACTAAGATTATCACTAGTTTTGATATGAGGGGTTAATGCAATTCCGTTAAAGTATGAACGTTGCGCGAATAAAAAATTTGTTCTTAAAAATCGACACTTTTCCGTTTGGATTACTTTATCTGGTGGTTATAAGGCTTTTAAAGATAATGCCTGTTGTATATTGTATGACAGGTAGAGTAAATTATGTGACATTGTGATATGATTGACGTTGATTTCTGTTGAAATTACAAGTTGGATTTTAAGAAAAATATTTTTATTGAGGCACACAGTGATTTGCATGTCTGTACATTTAGTGCATCCACCGTGATCTGGCGACCAGAAATATTCTTCTTGGTGAAACAGAATCTGTAAGATATCAGATTTTGGCTTTGCAAGAGACGTCAACGGAATTTCTGTTTATCACAGAAGTTCAAAGGTAACAAGTATCATTTGTTTTTGTGCGGCAAAGCCCACATAAAAACTAATTTGACCGCAGTCATGACGTGGTTGTTGAGTTTACGAAATCTTATTGCCCGAAAACAAGAGAAGACAAAGTTTCATATCACGATTTAAAACGAACAGAATTACCTATTGCTGCATTGCTTGTCATGGCGTTCATATATTTTGAGTGATGTAGACAGAGTCAGCAGCTGTATTTTCGTAAATGTCAGTATCGCGCCTAACTGAAACTCTGTCAATCAGTAACCTACCATGAATTACTGAATTATCGATTGAGACGACGCTTTCAACATCTTTGAGATATGCTCAAGAGTATTGGTGAACCGTCTTAGTGAATTAAATAAAGCGGGAAATGAAGTGTATAATAAAACATTCTCTTGATAAAGGAAATTTTCGCAGTCACTTGAAGTGTCACATCAGTTGTTTAAAGGACAAAATCTAGGAGAAAAGACAATAAGAATTAATGAAATAATGAAATAAAATCGCTACCTCACACTGTATGTGGTAGGCATTTAAGACGTATTAAAGTTAGGTTCATGTAACATGCTGAATAATCTTTTTGCAGGGTCCTATTCCAATTCGATGGATGGCTCCAGAATCCCTACGCGATTCAATCCATACGACCAAAAGTGATGTGTGGTCATACGGTATCCTAGTGTGGGAAATCATAACACTCGGTACGCACAGCTTTGACCCAGTATTAAACCACTAAATAGAACTTGTTTTACCATAATCGGGTATTTGTAGACATGCAAATCATAACGCTTTTCTAACCGTCCTCGAGATACATTGTGTTGAAGACTTTGAAAACCCGGTTAAGATCAAGTAAATTTTCCAAAGTCTGAATAAAAGTGATTATAGACTGTGGACCTTGGCACGTCTGTATACCCTGCTTTCACTATTTTTCAAACTTTAATCTGGCAAGACAGAATCAGTGTGACTACACATATTAAACCACGCACTGACTGTGTAAAACGCCAGAGCACTAATCAGCATCGATCTCTTTGACGAATAAGTCCCTTTCTACTTCCAACCCTAGGGTCGACTCCCTACTTCGACATGGTGACTGAAAAAGTAATAAATAAAGTAATCCGTGGATACAGAATGCAAAAACCAAAACACTGTAGCGAAGCAATGTAAGTAGACTGACCACTATAATAACATACTTGTTCAAGTGCATTCTGATAATATGGTAGTGGATAGATGAGTGGGTTGATGAATGGACGGGTTGAGTTGTGGTATGTGATGGACGGACGCATGTTATAATATATGACTGTTAGTTAACGGTATGACGTGACATTTTTTGTTTCTCCCATACAGATACAATGTAATGTCAAATTGCAGGGGTGTTAATCCTGAAGAAAGACCTTCGTTTTCTAATTTGTGTGACCTGATTAGTGACATGATTAATGATAAGACGAAGGTACGTTTTTTTAGATCTCGGACTTAAGTGCACAGAGCACCTTTGTAATTAAATAATGTTCTTTTTAGTTGGAACAGCAGTCGAATGTAAATGAATACATTTTGTCAAGGACGTTAAAGCCTAATTACACCCATCAAAGTTTTTAAACTTTCCATACAAAGTTAGTATTGGCTATGTAAAATTCCATGCTCAAGTTATTTTGTACATGCTGGTATGTAAGTGACATCTTTCATTACATGCATACTTTTAACTTTTACAGGATTTTCTACGAATGAATGACTTCGAACATCACATTTACATGAACATTTCACAAACTGAATGTCCCTCAGGAGAACTGTTGTGAGGCTTATATACTGACAGATTTATTGCACGACGAGGAATCGGAACAGTTGACGTCCTTTAAAGGTTGCCCCATCGATAACAACTTGGCTTTAAGCCACAGTATTTAGGAGATTTTCGATCAACTACTATATACCTAGCCTATTCGAATTGCCGAACTTTTCACTCCATTGATTCCTATCGTAATTGATATGAATACATTAAATCTTGATTTTTTCGTCGAGTTTACTTTTTACTTTTATTTTCCGTGCTATTCAATTTTCTAAGTTTCTTTCATTCTTATGTAGTTTATTTTAGAGTTAGTTTCATTCGGGCACAAAGGTGAGATGTATAAGCTGTTCCAGCACTGTTCTTGCACGTTTATTTGTTATATATTGGGCTGTTACTATAGTATCAATAGGTATGCACATTGTATGCAAAATTAAGTTTACCCAGTTAGCTGCTGTGTAATCTCTTGTGATGTTATGTTGGACACATTCGGTCCAAAGTTTGTAAGGTAAGTGGCACACTACTGTTAATAAATAAATGCAAAATGAGCTAGTTATGTTGCAACCGTACCGGTCGTCTTTCGTCCCGGTTACACCTACTGCGATTGAATAGTGAATAAGCCGTCAACTGTCGCTCGGAAACTTAAACTGTTAAGGCGGAATATAATGTGAATTCTCGGGACGTGTTTTGTGTACCGTGAATCGAGGAATCACTCATTGTGCTGTATTGTGCTGCCTCCTATAGCATTGATCATGTAAGTCAGTAATACTCTTTGAATTGCCTTTGCTTCCATATGACTAGTTACATTGATTTCAAAACGTTTGGACTAGAGGTTCATGCCTATATTGGTCATGTTGTACAGTTTGTACGCTATATATATTTCCCTGTGCTTTTTGCGTAGCGTGCATAAGAATATTGTGACCCTCAAAATGTCAGCTGTTAACGTTATTTCTTGAGCATTAATAACATTACACTTTATTAAGGGGGAGCTGCACCCAACACACTTTATTTTGCTCAAAATCACTTTTTGGCAAATATTCATTCGATTTTAATCAATTGTTAATCCAAGATTAAAATATTGGTCGGGTCACCTTTAAGCTTGTCAAGCAGTTGCAAGTTGCGTGATAAAGAAGTGTTGTATTATGCATTTGTGCAAATAATCAGATTTCCTGGCTTCTCTTTTCTCCCCAATTTCAAGATTTCCAAAGAATTTAATTCCATTCTGGCTATGTCAAATTTGCTGACATTTTAACACTATGTCCTTTAAATACTAAACAACAAAACGACTATTTTATTTGGCAATAAAGCTTTTACATTTTGAATAAGAGACATTTTCATTTAGCTAATCATGTTTTAATCACTTTTTTGAGTGTCAGTCTTTCAACCCATGCCATTTTAGAATAAGGATAGATAATGCAAAATATAATGGTCGTTTCTTTCTACATATACTATTTCAGAAAATGGTATAATTGTTTTTATTTAAATGAATTTTATCGTTAATACCCAAATTGAGTTTTTTTACCCCGAATATACACCCATTCATCCTTCGAATAAAATACTGCTACTACGGTAATTGAAGTTTAGATATTCTGCTTTTTGAAAATATATAGAATGAAGGGGTTTTCTTGTCATCCTTGATGAGAAAAATTCCTTTAAAAAAACTGTAAGCAACATGCAGCTCCTTCTTAAACCCTGAATTATTGTCTTGATTTTTTCTGTAAAATACATAGTATTTCTTAGACAAGTACGCATGATTATTGTATAAAAATTCGTGAGATAAATTACAATGCTACCAATAGGTTTGTAGAATATATATTCTTTGCATTGAAATATCCATCAGAGTTCAGTGTATCCCAAATACACCGAGCATTATGTTTTTTTTATGAAACTATACTTTTTACATTCATTTAGCAGTGGCTTAGGAAAGTGCTGTAAATATACACACATGACAAAGCTCAAACTTACGGAAATAAATTCTACATCCGTATATCCCTCAAATCAACTATAAAACACAGCTCTATTGTATGGTTCATAGGTCATCTTACCAGTATGTACAAACAATTGTAAGAAAATACATGCGCCTTTGAGGGCGTCGTGAACTCAATTTACAAACTACACAAATTCGGAAAAGATTCGTTCAGGGAAAAAGAGAATGTCAGCTTGAAATACTAGTAAATGTTAACGAGTGAATATAAACAGTCTGCTTCGAATGGCATTATGGTCTGTAATCTATTAATAATTTAAATTACATGCACTTAAATGATAAGATAACACAGCAGTGTCGTCTAGGTGTAAAATATACTTAAAATAAGAATGGGTTGACTGATAGAAGATTCACTATTCATACTCTGTCCTTAGAATGAGTCAGACTCTGCAAACTTTTTGTGTTACATTTTCAAGCACTTTACATGTTCTGAAAATGATGTCTTAATGTATATGGATAATTATTCGAACACCTAAACAAAAGGTGTATGCTCTAATCAACAAACTGTGTACTCTGTTTTTTTCTTACACTTATATGTTATTGTGAGTTCAAATCAAATCGAGAATTTACTAAATTTAAATAACGAATAAAAGAAGTGTCAATCCACATACTGCCTTCTAATTGTGTTTAGTTCGTGAATCTCGGAAAAACAACCAATGAAGACAATCTTAAAAATACAAAATGCGGAAATCAACTACTTTTTTAATATATGGGAAGAAATATAGGAAGAAATGTCAAATCACTCACCATATCGGCAAAGACCTCGATAGAGATTTATCTATCGTTATTGTCTGTTTTCAAAGAGCTGATCGGGTTCTTTGTCTCTGACTGCTTCCATGATGGAGAAATCACTACGACTGGCTGCATGCTGTATAACTTTATCATTCAAGGAGTAGTGTTGCATCAGATTTTCTACTATTCAAATCCGATACGTTGCATCAGCCAGCCGGTGAAAGGTCAAAGGTTATGGAAGCGACAATTGCACTGAACAATAGGTGATCAATACATATATCTCCTACACACAAAGAAACAAATTTAATCAGAGAGATGGTCTATAATTCATGAAGCTTCCCCTGTCGATTAACAATCAACTTGAAAGATTTCATTTTATCTTTATTCAAATGTTTTTCATTCTGAGACTTATATCTTGGAATGCAGTTATACAATCCTGAGTCACTATATTGCAATTACGAATGACAAGTTTAAATACATTCGGTCTTTCTTTCGAAGGACGCCTAATCGATACATTCTCGCTCTTCCAGATCCTCGTGCCATTATGATACCATCGCATTTTATCTGCACTTCCAATACACTTGAATGTGACACGTGATCCAACGTTTCTACTTATCTCTCTAATTGTGCCGATGTGGTGAGCGTCTTCGGACTTTTCCTGAAATAGTAACACGCAGCAAAACAAATTTCATCATCATCATCATCATCATCATCATCATCATCATCATCAATTCTTGTCATAATTTGTGATTTTGTTCTTTTAACCTTGCATGATTTTGAAAGAGGCTGGTACATGTTTGTTGATGTACATAATTAAGACTGGTGTATCCCCGTTAAAACTGTTTTATCTTGGTCGCTTGATGTTCGTATCGTCCTCATTGTAATTTTGTACTACATCGTACATTTTGCTGATTAGTTTACACTAACTAAAATTGCTAGTAGACAAACTTTGAACTGTTAAATCAAGGTTACACCAGAGCAAAACTTGTCTCTACATTCAAACGCTTTATGGCAGGTTTCGCAAGCTGGTAGATAAATACAATATCTCTCTTCGACAAATGATCGCTGATGGCATCGTGACATTTGGCCTTAGTTAGTGACCACTACCTATCTGACTTACATGGCGGGTGCCACATGTGGGGCAGGATGCGCTTACTATTTTCGAAACACCTGACATCACATCTTGGTCTTTTGGCCAGAGGTCCATATATCTTTCTTTCATGAATTTGACTTTGTTTGTGTACCGTCTATTTACTGTCTGTTCTGTGCTGTTTTGTGTCTATGTTTACAACTATTGTCTTACGAATTCTGACCTAGTGTTATTTGATTATGGATTGGTATAATTGCGATTATTTTTCTTTAACAGGCCATGTAACTTACCTAAAGCTATACGATTGTTCCATGAGCTCAGTGAGAGTTTCCTCTGTCCACCATCTACATGTTTTGGTGGTACGACCATCTGTCTGTTCTCTACAGCATGTACGTTTGCTGGTGAAGTGGTTATTTTGTCATCTTCGAGGTCTATGATTATAGCAGTTAAAAAGAGTTCTATCATGTTAAATGTAAATTTCACTATTTTAAGGGAAAGCTTTTCATTTCAATTTATTTTGCAATTTCTGACTAGTGTTAGTCAGGCGCAAAGAGTTTTAAAGAAAATAATCGCTTTTATCGTAATTTTTATTAGATTTATCACAATAACGTACTACATTTAGGTTGGTAATGCTAATATTATAACAGAAAAAAGTGTTGATCTACAAAAAAGAACTTTCACCAAGTTGTCTTTGAAAAAAGTAAACCTTGTTTTCATAGAATACTCATTCTCTCTTGGTGGGCTGGTATAGCGCTGTCCACTGAGATAAATGATATATTTCCATCCCATCAGTTAAATGTTATCAGTTATAAAGTAGCCGTCTTCGTCATAGATGTTTGTTGTGACATGTGAAAAATCTTCCTTTTGATAGGGGTTATTACACGAATTTGGTCGATACCGTGTCGTATTCGAGTGATGTGTCCGTATTTTGACGAGTTGCGCAGCATCGAGTCAAAACACATCACGGGAATACGACGCGGTATCGCCCAAACTTCGTGCAATAACCCATTTATCATACATGCATGCTTGTCGTATAGCGGTTCTATCATAATGCACTGTCAAACGGGGACCAAAATCTTCATCAGCGTAGACGACATGAAAACACTGCACCGTATGGGACCGGCCGCGAACGATGACAGGTGTCGGCAAAACATACAAATTCGTTTGTATGATTTTGGTACAACTATTCTTGTACCTAAGTGCAATGCCCGTGAACTGACTGCAAACAACAAAATTTTGACGATGATCACAATGACGTTAGTTTAACAAGTCTTATTCGCTCAGCTGTTTTACATATATGTGAACGTACAACGAAGGTCACGCATACCAGCGAAAGGTCACGCGCACGCGTCACTGTAAGTAGTTCGGTTACAGTGAAAATATAATTCGTATTTTAACATGTTACAATACAGGATCATATTAGTACCGTCTAAACAATAGGAGAATGGCAATACAGGCGTAGCATGTATGATAATAGTCATTCAAAAATACGGTAACGTAAGAGTTAGTGACGGGTATTAGGGTATTCAAATACAAATTTAATAAGACAACGTTGGTGTAGGAATGACTTCACGATTCAGTCGTGAAAAAAAAATCACTTACCATGGATTTTTAGGTTTGCTCTCCATTTTTCCTGTCTGTCAACTTTTAATGGTGGTGTCTTTTGCAGAAATGTAATACAAGGTAAGCTCCTTCGTCCTTGGGGTCAGCATTATTAATGTGGAGCGTGGAATTCACTAAACTGTACTTTTCGTCATCTACACATTTTTCTGTGACCCCCATAGTACGTGAAATGATAAAGGCTCTTTGCTGTTCACCCTCATCCATCGAATTGCAACAGGATACAAAACTTCTCCACTTGAATTTGGATATTTACATGGTAGCTGGACTGACTCTCCAATCACTGCATTGATCGTCACATTTCCCGCCGATACAACACTGACGACTGTAAATTTAAACGGAAACAGGAGTACCGTCGTGAGGGATCACAAAAAACAAAAATTTAAAGTGATATTAAAGAGATAGAATAGGGTAAATTATATTTAACTGATATAAGCAACTGATCGTCCACATTTATAAAACATTGAAACAATAACAACCAATCACTTTTAATCTTACTACGACTTATAGGCCAGCTATAAGTAAGCAATAGATTGCACACCGTTTCATGGAATTATATCGGACTGTGCTCTTTAAGCTCTCCTTGATACCATACCATTTTTATGACACGCGATGTTAACGTTGCATACTGTCGCGTAATTTAATGAGAAAACATAAGAAAATTTCCCATTCTTCAAGAATTACCCCGCTCATAGTTTATTGGAAAATATTTTAATATAATCATATGCATACTCTAGAAGACTGCAGTTCACATTACGGATAGTCACCTTGGCAGCACACCAAAAGAGTGTATAACGAAAGATTCACAAAATAAATAGATTCCCGTGATAAATGTGACATATTCTTTTAAATTGAAGTGTCGATGAATATCATTTCTCTATACAGGTCTTATATTCTTTCGAAGTCAATATCTTTGAGAAAAGACAGCAGACTCTAGTTATAAACATTGATTATTGTGTAATTTTCTTTGCCGTATTGAAGTCTTACAACCAAGCAGTTTTTTTTGAACTTTCGGTCAAAATGATAATATTACCATGCAAGCCAGTCAGCAACGAAATAAACACGGATGCATGCAGGCTTTTTCGTAAAGTAGCAACGGTGAGACACAACAAAATAGTCAGCATAGACGAGGCTTGATGTGCTGAACTTCCACTTGCTGGAACCGACGTCGTTGCATGTTTCCTTGAATTAATACGGCCGTCGTGGTATCGATAGTTTCTGATGACAGGTGCATCGACTTTGACTACAAAGACTAAGAACAAACAATATGCTTGTTGTATATTCTGTTAAGGTCACCAAAAGTATCATAAAAATTGTGAAATTAGTTACATTGTCGTTTAAGATCAGAACCCTCGAATGCGTAATGATGTATATACAGCCATCCAACTGATCCGATAAAGGTTAATCTTTGAATAATCTTGGCAAAGTGTCTTAAAAGGATATAGTCGTCGGAACTGGGCTCAAAGGTCGTATGGGACCCATACGATCCATGGCAACACTGTATCCAAGGTACGATGGTGATCGATGAAAGTTAAAACATGAATGTCATAATCTACATTGTATAATTCAAATGTTGCAGCTATGATGATGAGGTGCATCTAGACATCGTGCACGAAATACATTGTTTGTAAACAAGTAAACTCGCACAGGCACAGTTCTGACGACTACATCCCTTTAAAATATTGTAGATATACTTTGGTTTCGCTGGTGCAATTTACATCCGTAAATGTTCTATTCGATTCCTAATACTGGCAAAACACATCGAGGTCTTTGATCCTAGGAAGTATTGCAGAAAAGCCTTTTTTAGTCTATAAAGGGAGATTGTTCACGAAATTGTCTAGAAACTGAAAGGACGTTCGCTCTAACTTGTCTCATAGTATAGTTTGATTAAGTTTGTGACATGGACTTTACTCCTAAACAAACAACTTAGCTTGCTCTCATTAACATAGATAAGCGTCAACTTCAAATGTTTTGTATCACTGTTATCGTCAACAATTGCTGTATTTTATCTTGCATTATACACTTACATGAGTATTTTTACAGAACGTGTTACAGAATTCTATATTGACCCAACGTACTGAATGGTTGTTTCACGTGCCATCCATTTTAACTTACACCCGTGGCCACTTTACTGTTGATTATTCCCACTTGATAGAGTCAGAAATTCAGCTTGTATAAAGAAAAAACCGACCCTGCCAAGCGTTGTAAATGAGTGTTTACAATTGACACCCTGTATACAAATTTGAGATTAAAGATACCACTTTCGTACATTAGAGCCTGTACTCTATTGAAACAACTCTATTTTTGGATCCCTGCTTTTAGCATCATACACATGTAGAACATGTTCCATGCAGACAGCGTGTCTTGAGGAATTGAAATCCGCTGCACTGATTCTCATCAACCTACAAAGACACTTGACAAGAAGAAAAACATATTCAAGAAAGTTTATTTTTGTCTACAGGCAATAGTCTGTAAGTACAATGATACCAGTTTTTCCCAGTTATCGAGTAGATAGTGCAAAGAAGTTGTCTGAACTAGACAGTTGTTTATGGGCAATTGTTTAACGCATGGTAATATTATCTCAATCTTGAACACAATGTGCCAATCATAAATTTTCATTTACAACCCTTGGTAGAACTAGTTTTGCCTCCTCGGTATATAAACGGAATTTCTGGCTGCATCGAGTGGGCTCAATCACCAGTAAGGTGGCCATGGGTTTATTTGATTCTACGTGACTATTCATTCGACCTGATATGAAATTCTCCCCTAGAGCACCTAAATAAGTTGGTGGTATAGTTTTCTGTCTATCTTCAGCACACACATTGGCTGTTGAACAGGCAAAATTTTCATTCCCCTGGATTTGCGAGAGTTGATAAACATGTCATGCTTATTGAAAGTGAATTTTAGAGTCATAAAAGCTAACTCTCTGAATATTCCTATTCCGTCCAACAAGATAATAAATTTTCATATTTCATGGCACAATTACACCTTAGCTTGATGGACTTACTAACCGTTATATTAGTGCTCACATTGTCAGTCACAGCAAGTGCGACGATTGAACATAAAAAAATAAAACAACCAACATTTATGAAATATTATAGAAAAATCAATACAGTTTCACTGTTATTATAAAAAACGCTATCAAGCCATAAGTAATGGATGTCTTTCACATCATCGCATTATTTATATATGCCTAGTACCCTCTAAAAACCTAAAATTTTACACATACATCGGGCGATTTAACATTTTGAGTACGAAAGAGCTCTTAAAAACTCTTAATTGTAGAGGTAAAATAATTAAAAATTGGTTTTCATTTATAAATCATTTTATCATTGATCCTAATATCTGCAAAGAGTGACTTTCATATGATTTGTATTTTCCTTTGAGCCATCGAATGCAACTATAAGCAAATCATCGCTTTTCTTCAAACAAAACTTCAGATTCAATTTGGTGGAAGTTCCAGCATGTACATATGCAACCAATATTCAGTCAATACCTTCGATCACAATCGCATCACTACAAGTAGCAAGAGGAAATTTTCATTTTCTTCGTGATGATTATCTTGTAGACGAATAATATAATATTGTATTCAATAGCATTACATGACAGCAAGGTCTAAGTTAGTGCATATCAACAAAAGTGGAACACCACATGCTAAAATGCTACAATTGACATTAAATGCAATCTCTGCTATTCAGTGTATAGCGTGACGTCATCGTATCTTATTCGCCTTTGGACACTTACCTATTATTAAGGTCAACCTTTCTAAAATGGAAAACATAAGTGCTTTGTGTTGAAAGTCACATAAACGTCAAACGAATCCGAATCATCACAGAGAAGTCAAAGGGAGCATACAAGCGGTCCTGGTGGATGTTTGATTCTGTTCAAGATTCCTTAACTTCGTCACAGATTCTTTCAGAGGTTGCATCAGAAATTTCGTTGGGATTGCATCAGATGAGTTCAAAGGTTAGCATTAATTTTAGCGGCGAGTTGAAAAAGCTTTAAAGAATTTGCAGAGAGAAAACAAGGGGACTCTTCTTTTTTCTTTTTTAACAGGACAGTAAATCGTTTCCCATTCACAACGACCTTTTCCAATAATCATGACCATGGTCATCAAACAAATCCCATGTTTCGGAAAACGGCATAAGGTAAAATTTCAAACTGTTCAACACAGGATCAAAGGTTAAGAAGACAGTTGAAAGGTTGCACGCCCACGTTATGTCTTGAATATACCAGGTCACATGCCTGGGATGTAGAGTACAAAACAATCACATGATATACTCACGTTAATTGCCAACTGGGTATTTTTTCAAATTGACTTTGGGCACATTAACTTTTCTAATATTGCATTATGTAGCACGGAAGGCACTTTCAGATATGCACTTTAGCTAAATAGCAAAAAGTCTTGAAATTGAGAGTAAGTCTTGGCAAATCATTACTAATGTCACTTAACAAATATCAATAAAATAACTTTTAAATTCTCAATTAAAATATAAAGCAACTTCTGTTTCTTAGTGCCATTTCTCCAGCAAAAGACTAAATATGATCGACTTGGAAACTTCCATGACAACACACATAGAGAAATCTAAAAAGGCTGAACTTTTAAAGACCTGACCTTATTTAACACGATTTGAACTAATTAGGGATAATTGGATAGTGAAGTATTGTCTGTTTAGTCTGTAAATATAACCTCATCTGCTTAACTTTTTAACTTATACACTTGTTTGTATGAGTAATTTGCAATATTGCAACATTCAGCTATAAGGCACCTAACACTGAAGAAACGTTTGAACAACATGAAGATGAAATTCATTCAAATTAGTTCCAATGGTGTTACTTTTTTAGAGTGAATATCTCTGACATTACTCCGGGTATTATTGCATCAGAAAATCCTATTGTTACAAAATATTTCCTTCAACGCAGCTATTGTTCCGCTTGACAAGGGGGCAGCATAATTGCTGAAAAGGGTTAATTATAAACTTTTCAATCGATGATCCGGAATTTACTGTACCTATATCTCACGTTCGAAGTTTGCTTGTTTACAAAAGCCATGTAACTTTAAAAGCATAACGAGCAATGTCAATTTACTCGCACAATGGCACACCATCAGTCTATCGTGTTATGAGGAGCACTATCTGTAACTTTTAGTGATATTTTGTATATCAGCAACAGTTTCCTGTTTTACTCCCCAAAACATTTTGAAATTCACAGTACTCAGCCTGTACATGTGTAGACTGCATTGTTATTGTTGACAAGTGAATTCCGGTCCTGACTAGAATTTAAATGTAAACAATAACACTGCATTGTACACGTATCTAGACGCTGTGTTGACAAACTAATTGGTATGTGTTTCAACATGCTTTCGGGAGTAGAACAAGAACTTGCAATTGACAAACACCTTAACTTGTAAATAATTGACAGAGGTTTCTGTTCACCAGGTGGATTAACAATGTTATGCATGATTACTTTCAAGAGTTTTTAGACATTTCCAAAAACCTCGGCACGGTGTTCTGTAGATTCACTGACTACGACGTCAAGGCAGACGAACATAATTGTATTCGAATTCTGATGTACTTGATGATTTTAATAAATAAAATAAGTCTTATCCAAATCTTTGCATGTATATAGTAAGAATACTGCCCAATGTTTCATACTAACAATTCTACGACAAAACTAGTCGGGTTAAAATGCAAGAAAGGCATACAAAACTTGCTAAAAAGAATACAGGCATTGGAAACAGGCGCCAAAGAAGGAGAGAAATGTTCGTCTGTTATGGAATGTGCTAGTTTTAAGTTTTCCAGATTTTTAGGCGAGGATACAGTATTGGATATTGTCGACTCCTCGTGTACATCTGTGTACATATATCTGCTTACATTCTCGAGTCACCAAGCAAACAAAATATATCGGTCATGCCCTGTACCTGCGTACCCAGTACTATTTATCTGTAAAGATTTAAACCCGGATTTTCGTCACATCACTGTTACATCCATTTAACCTCTTTCATGTTGCAGACAGGAACTGCACCGTAACAAGTGGACCTCGCTAAATTTCCGCTTTGCTGGTCATTGTAATACATAAAATATCTTTAACTAATATCGTTATTTATTCAACAGGTTTCCCTTGGGCATGTTTTTTTCAATAAATCATGTTGCCCAAACGATTGCCATAAGCATCCGGTAGTCACGCTGTATGAAAACATTTTGTTGCAATTAAGGTAGTATGCCCCTCGAAAGTGAAAGACAAACTTTTGCTCAAACTTTCCTCAAGGAATTTTCAGCTCTTCTCTTTCGAAATAAAGATAAAAATTGGAGGCCACCGTACAAATTTTGGAACTACAGAAACACATTAAATGACCCAAGATTTACCGATATTTGGCATTCAAAATGGCCGCCATCCCTGTGATCACTCTATTGGAAAAATAAAATGTTTGATTTCAAAAAACAAGATGGTAAAAGTTTTTTACCAAGGCTCCCGCTTCAAAATGAGCCGCAACAAGTGGTAGATCAGAAAAGCTTTGGAAAAGTTTGAGAGTCCAAATACTTCTACCTTAAAATAGTTGCATTGGCAGTAACAACAATCTCGTCTATTTTGACTGAGAAACAATCTAATCTTGTACATATAACACTGTACTCGAGCAAAGTTCGGGAATCGGTAAACACAAGGGATGTTTATGAGGGATCAACTCAATAGGGCCGGGACTCAGCATCTTTGTGTTACCAGCCATCAAATTAAATGTCAAAAGTCAAAGGTTGGCAAGGTCATTTACCACAAAGATTGTCAGCATACCTTGACTAATTCTATCGTGGTCCATTACATCATATGGTGTACGATCCGAAGTTATCTACATTCAATACACAAGTATTAAATTGCACTCCTGAATTGTACCACTTTGTACTAACAGAAAATGCCATTGTGTCACACTTCTAGTTTTACGGCTAAACAATTACAGCCAACAGGTGAAAAAGACAGATGTTGATCTCCTGAATGGTTGTAGCCAACAGGAAAAGGGTGGGAGCTATCGACATGATACAAGTATTAAAGGACCAATAATATTATTAAACATTTTAAGATATCATAACGGTGTTGGGTTATGGGTTGGGTTTTATTTCTTCGGTTGTCTAGCCTTATACACAACATGCCGGTTCGCGTACTGATCCTGAGCTACAATCGTGACTTGTTACATGTAGGAAACAAGTAAATAACAAAATTGCCGCGGCTTGCGATATGATATTGCCCGATGTCTGACTATGAAGGACTTTGCTAAACACGGCCATTCTGGGTGGCTAAATACTGTGATTACTGTGTTAAATCCTATCCCGTGAAGCCCTTATCATTTTTTGTATAAGCTAAAGCAAACATTGAAGGCCATAAAACACGGTCTACCTGCACAAAGGTCTTTGGTTGGCATATAGCGTAACAGTGTGACGTCGTGCGCATAGCATTTATTGATATGGCGACTTTCAAAATATACAGACAAAATAGTCACCGCTCTCGTCGCCCAGGAGCGCTCGAAATCGGAATGCTTTAAAGTTAATGAAAATTGTTGAGTATATGACTCTTGTAGATCATATTTGACCATAACTAGAAGTAGTTCTTCCCTTGCGATTTCGATTGCATTTATATATATTTGGAGGGGTTAACTCTGCTTCTGATCGGGTATTGTTCAAAAAATCCGCACTAATTGAATTCCACGGTTACGCCTTAGAAACCGCGTTTTTACGCGATACTCAAAAACTATCGTTTACATTTTATTCTGAAATGTTTCTTGTTGTTGTAGGCGGTCTAAAATTCCAATGATCTATATGAGCACTTTAGCCTTGCTTAAAGGAAATTCAGACATAATACCACCCATGAAATCAGAAATAATATGAGCTGTCAAAGTAAAAACATAATTTATTTCATCACACATGCAAACGTTGCTCAAAACAATATGTGGGTGAAACTAAGACTTCACTTAGACTACGTTTCAACCATCATCTCTCGACTACTCGCCACAATAAGACACCCCTGTAGCCACCCATTTCAACTCTGATCAGCATGACATCAACGACATTACAGTTTTCGCTATAGTGCAAATATATCAGTCAGATGATAAGCTGCGTAAACAAATCGAATCACTATGGATCCACGCGTGCTATGGATCCAGAAACTCAATACTCTTTCACCTGTTGGCTTAAACATCCGCCCAATATTCAAATAAGTTCCCACAGCGCCCTCTCAGTCCATTTCCCGGAGGTATAAATAGCCATTCACCTGCATATGCGCACGCAAGATTCCAACCTTGGGCGTCGGACTACAAGGTGGTACATCATTTCCAATCGATCGACTTTCTCAGACAATTCCACAGTTTAAAGTTTCTTAAAGCAATGTGTTCTTAATGTACAACATTTATTTATAAGCACGATCTTTGTATTTTCCGTTATACAGTACACCTGAAGAAGCTCCAGTTTTGGAGCGAAACGTTGTGTCACAAGTTCATTAAAATACGTTCGGACCAAACAACTGGTGTGGTAGTGTGTATCAATCAAGTTATTATATATATATATATATATATATATATATATATATATATATATATATATATATATATATATATATATATATATATATATATATATATATGTGTGTGTGTGTGTGTGTGTCTGTGTCTGTGTCTGTGTCTGTGTCTGTGTGTCTGTGTGTGTGTGTGTGTGTGTGTGTGTGTGTGTGTACATGTATTATATATACTTTAACAACTGATAAATACAGCACAAAAATCAAACATGAACAAATCATAATTCTATATCATAATTTTTTAATTTCAGGTTCTTGACATAGTCACAAGTAACTCCACAGCCTCTAAGAAGTCACCATATAAAGTTTCTGTGTCCCATATGATTACCAGAAAGATCAAGAGCAACTGTTTTAGTTTTTCTGTTTTTAGAAAAGATGATTGTTGATTTCTGTCGAAAAGTGAACAGAACGCTATGGTTCAGAGGTTTTACAGGATAATTAAAATGTGAAGTGTGCGATGTCATAGCCTTGTTGCGATACGATGGCACGACGAACGCCACCTATCGAGCACTTCGTCGAATAACAAGGGTTTTCGTTCGATAATCGGATATATCGAATTTTGCTGTGTTAAGTTATACGTGAATAGTAGCTTGGGTCAAATTTCACCCACAGGTTGCCTGTGAATTGCCTTTGATAGTGTGACAGAATGCACGGAAGGGGGAATCTTAAACAAGAATTGCTAATGTTTCTTTTTTGAAATATTACAGTTGATCTTGTTGAAACCCATATAATTGGATTGTGAGGTATTTCAGAGTAATCAGTCCAGTTTTCAAATAACTTGGTATGTGATCGAAACTACAATTTTGCATATCAGTAGAACTGACGTCAGCAATGTTTACTCTGCCACCGGTGGTGGCAGCAGATCCAGTGTGCTTGGCCTGCACTTGTAATTAATGGTCTTGTAGAATTCTGGTGGTACTCTCTTCATTTCTTCCTCTGTAAGTGGCCTGAAGACAGTTGGTTTTCTATCCTTTGACAGCAAGAAGTAATCATTGAACTTTTCACCGGGATTGAGATTCGTCTGTGAGAAAAATAGAACGACTTAGCGAATGCGGTTTTGAATTTTCATTGACAAAAGCAATGATTTTTACAATTCCACCCCCTCCCTCCCCCATGCACACACAAATTTTCGATTTTCGAAAAACCAAGACGGTGAAAATGTTCTTACTTCAAGAGCTATACCTTGAGACCAGATAAATGATAGACCAGAAAAGTTTCGAACATATTAAGAGTCTGAATAATTACCCTGGGAGAATGGAATATGTTGAATTTGATTTAAACATTGTATCAACATTTAAAGAACTACAATTTAATTTATATCAGATTTGCTTAGCAATACCGCCCACCCTCAAATGGTGAAGATGCGATAAATGCAACATTTGGCATGTCCTGTGATATGTGCAATGTCTGTTACACAAAATTTATTCGAAGCTTATTGGTTTTGCAACCACGCTTAGACGCTAATGGAATTTTTCTTATTATATAGAAGCACATAGAATAGAGAGACAACCGTAGACAATAAGGGAAAGAACCGTGCTTACATGTTTGTTGATGAAGTTTTTGAACAAGTTTCTGTTCTTGTCGATGTTATCAGCCGAGTGATCTTCGGTGTCGAATCTTAGAACCAGGTTTTCTGTACCACTGATTTCTTCCACGAACTCTCCGTTGCTATAGTAACACACGGTTGGTCTCAGGAAAGCCTGGCAGTGCTCATCCTCGGGATTTGGCCAGTGATCGAAAACGATGGCGTCCTTTGCGTATTCTTCAAACCTGTACGTTGGAGAAATTAAACAACCTTGAAATATCAGACACTGGACCTCGTAATATCTCCTAACATTGCCGCTCGATTAAATGCTTTTTGTAGGGTAATGCTGAACATTTGGTTGCCTTTTAAAAATAATCAAGAAATCTTGATTACAACAGTCATACTGAAAGCACAATACAATAAAACACTATCCCCAAACCTTTCAAATTTTAATCCCTAGCTCCTAGGTCCACCACTTTTAGAACGTCAACCTTTCATGTCTTATTTACCGTTGAGGGCGCCGCATTATAGGGCTTGTTAACTTTTTGAAACTGTTTTTAAAACTACCCCAGTATCCCTGCCTATAAATATAGATGATTAGGGTTGAAGCCACGTAGACTGTTTTAAAGTAGAGAGCGCATGATGTGAATAATGTGACAGAAAAAGAAAAGTTACTCTTGGTACGAACCTGTCAAAGTAATACTTGAGGAACATGGTGTAGGCAAACTTGGCTTTCTTAAACCATTCTTGTTCTAAAGCGTAGACCATAGGAAGATCTGGATAGTAGCGGACCTGTTCGTTGGGGTCTTCAGGAATGATGACAACATCTCCCATGAAGGTATTCAGCTGATAAATACCAGCCTCGATACTTGAACGCTCTGAAGATCAGAAGAAACTCAGCGGTAAACATGAACTGCATGACCTTATATGAAAGCGATCGATACAGTTTTATATAATCACCCGACATCGTTCAAGAAATTGGGAAACGGGTTTCAGAAACAGTCAAATTTAGAGACAATGTGTCGGGGTCAAATAGAGAGTTTTTACCGTTACTGCGATATCTTTTAATTTACGTCATCAAAAAATATTGTTTTTTTGAAAGTAGTACTCTATTTTAACTTGATATCTCAGAGCTGTTGTACTTATGATAAAAGGGAAGTACGGAGATTACTACAATCTGGTCCGGTGACTCACGGTAACCTTATTTAAGTTCAAATACACTTCGTTCTGTACAGTGGACACATAAAGCACTGTACACAATAATTGATCATATCTCATAACTTACCAATCATGAGATCAGCAATAGGGGACACGTTACGTGGCAGCAGTTTGACTGGGTAAGGAACGCCTTGATACCTCTCTTCCATTTGACGATGCATGGTTCTCACGTTGTATCTGAAACCGTGGATGAATCCGGATGCGGCCTGGCGATCGATGGCCTGCATAGATGTTCCCATGAAAAAGAGGTTTTCAACATTTTCTGATTCCCAGTTTGTTTTCAGAACTGGGAATTTGCCCCGTTTCTTGGTCGCTGAAACGCAAACAAACGACTTTAAAACCCTTGGCGTATGAGTTTTGGAGACAAGTTTTTGACCTTCGCATTATAATAAACCGTATCAACGTCATTCACTACTACTAACAGAATGTAATGAGAAATGCTGGACAGTAGAGCATCGTTTTCACAAGCTTTCATATCAAAACCACGGTACCTTAACCATGATAAGAAAAACAAGCAATTGGCCTCGTTGTTTTTATGTTTCCTTCTCATGTACAAATTTCAAAAGTTAAAGTCGGATGAAAAATTGTATGCATCAAAAATATGTCCGACTTACCTGGTTTACAATTATCAGCGAACAGGGAAGGGTCAACGTACTTCCATCCAGTGCATACGATGACATGGTCGTAGGGTTTGGTGTCGTGGAACCAGCCTGGTGTGGTCCAGTGCAGAACCAAGTCTCGGAAGTGAAGTATAATTTGGTCGCCTTCCTTTGAAAATCCCAGGCATTCAATACCCAAATATGAATGGAGGGACTTCAACATATACATGTCCAAAATTGTATTGTTTATAGCACGCAGGTCACCTGTACATTAGTAAAAGATGTAGTATTTAGATGGTAATCGAAGTTTAATAAACAATTGACAAGTGCTGAATGAAGTGTACAAGTCTGTATATTTGAGACAAAAGGTGAAATCTTTGCCAAGTTCATGACATTTCTAGAATGGCTGAATATAAAGTATTTCCTTAGACTTGGTTCATGTCGGTTAATTAAAAAGTAAAACAAAAATCACTTGCATCGGTTTCTCTTGTGTCTCTTCGAATTCATAGAAACCTATTTGAAATTTGGCAGCCCTGTCAGGTTTTCCAAGCGATCGAATCAAACGCATTGCCTTTGAGTCTGCGCAGTAGATTATAAGATTCTTAGTGCAAGATTCCGGGTGAAACTCTCCTGTATGGCGTTTACTCTGCACTCACACGTTTTGAAGTGAAAAGAGAACACAAACCCTCGCATCTACCAAAGTCGCACATTCACAAATCACAGACTTGAACCAAGGCTAGCATTTCGTAATATGCACCCTTACGTTTGGCGACCTAGTAACGTTCTTGTATTGAGTGGATCGGTCAGAACAGAGAGCACGTAATAATTTGACAAGAAGGTTCACTTTCAAGAAATTTTGAAAATTTGAGTGAGAAAGCAGGTTTGTATATTTCATTATTTACTGCTTTCAATTATATTTAAACCCCCTCAATAAAGTCCAAGGTGTAACGGTGCCTTCCTTCATTCGTTTAATTCGAGGAGCGTATGAGAAACGATATTCAAGCAAGGTGGACTTCCAAGCTCAAGTCAAACTCCCTCTTTTAAACCAGTCTCATTGAAGACCCTCGTTAGTTACAATTTTAAGTGGCTTGATATGACTCAAGAATTCAAAACTTACCGACAAAATGTGTATTCCAGGCATGTTTCAGGGCCCTTCCTCCGAAAATGTGCACAAAGGCAGCGTAAGGTGCAAGGTGATTAGCCGCTTCAAAGGCACTGTTTCCTCGACCAATGATAGCGACAAGTTTGCCCTTGTACTTCTCCGGGTCGATGTCGTGACTTGCGTAGGTATCGACATACTCGAGACCTGGCATATCGGGGAGATGTTCTGCCACTGCACCTGTGGCCATTATCAGAACCTTACAGCTATATTCACCGCCGCCTTCGGTCTTAAGATAAAACAACCCCTTGGCAGCTCCGCGTCGGTTCTCCTTGCTGATGTGGACCACGCGGGTGTTGTATTGAATTTTGATTTCGTGTTTCTGCGCGTAGTCGTTCATGTATCGAACAAGGTCGTCTGCCGCCGGGAAGAGCTTGTCTGTGTACTTTGTGAAGAGCAGAGAGCGATCATCCGAGAGCAAAGAGTTCCAGTCGTGCCTCATGTTATACTCGAAGTCTGGAAACGGGTTGAACCTTTTGTTGATGGAAATGAGCAGACGATGACGGGGCTCATGGGTGAAGAAGTGGCCAGCTTTGTTTGCAGCTTCAAGGATGATATGGTCCCGCTCGGCATTGTTCATGTAGTAACCCATCTGGAGACCGGCTGGACCGGCTCCGATGATAATGGTTTCGTGATAGGCTGCAAGTAGGATCAAATGATTGAAATGTAGACGGATTGCAATGATAGATAGAAAATTGAGATTGCGAAATAAAATCGCAATCCTATACATCACACAATAAAATAATTCCACTGTCGATGAACGCTGACAATGTGATATTTCTGAATGTACGGAATGGTCGATCACAAGTCGATTTGTCTTTGATAAAGAACTTTTCTGTTAAAATGAGAGCAAATTGGTACTGATAGAGTTTATATCGAAATCTGAACTTTAACTTCACACGCATCATGCAATTTTATGACATTGGTATAATGGCCGTTGTTTTTCTTCGAAAATTTGCAAATTCTACACATAGCGACAGTAGCAGCTCTGCACTTGTGGTTTTTGCTCATTATTGTTACTAGCAAGCTACAAGCATTGCCAAAACTAAATAAAAATAATCTCGACTGCGTACATGTACACAGCGCCTAACCAGACCATCTGAAAAGGCAGGACACTCGATTATCAAAAATCCCTGCTTCACAATATCTACATTTGTTTATTATATCAGATAAATAAAACAATTATAGTAGTATGTACGAAAGCGGCGCCCAAATATGGATATCCACGTTGTCAGCGTCAAATGCAATGTAACTTAATGGAAAATTTCGAATATACCGAGGAAGCTGAACATGTTTAGTAATATATTCGACGTCATGACGATCGCTACACATAAGCGAAGATGACGAACACGACGGTGTAAATACCTACAATATGCGATTGCAGTCATATAAAAATATTGATGAATGGCATTAGAATCAGGCTTACTTGGCATTTTTGATGACCAAACGAAGCTGTAGGATTAATACTCCGCCGATTGTATGCAGCTGTCTTGAGAGACTGACTCCTGTCTGACCCACGACACGCAGGGGACGAGATGTTTATATACCTTCGACTTGAGAGTCGGCAAAGACAGGCACGTGCACGGAAGGGTCGTATCAGTGAACCAGATAACAAGACACTGCAGAGCAGGTTAGGTACGGTCGCTGTCTTCGGAAAACAAGACAGGGTGAAATATATTTCTTCACGTGCATGGCCGAGCTATAGTGACATGCGAGACACGGGGACAGAGTACTAATGGACGAGTTCGTTTATTTTGTGTGCACTCGGGGTTATATGTGTACAGGTATCAAAGAAACGAGGGCAAAGCAGCCTATTGAAGCAAAATGAAAATTTCCGAGCAAACTAAATAACATTTGGATGGTCATGTTTTCGGAATGTCAATGTATATTGGGCCAAATCTGGTCAACCAGGTAAATAGGTATTCGGAATTGTATATCTAGGCTCGATAATATGATTCAAAATCGACTTTACAGATATGCAAGATTTTAAATGACGATAACATGTTTTCTTGTCACTCTGTTTATACAGAAAAACACAGAATTTATTCATACCACCCGACGGTTAGAATCTTGAAGGCCGAAGCTTTTCCTTAATATTTGTTTCTCAAATGTGTCATGTGACTCATGTATTAGTTAGGTTAACTTTATATCTGTTTATCTTCAGTTTATTGCGATTTATACATAAGTTTTAATTTGTAAACTCGGAGTCCCGTCACTGTGAAGGTTGGCTTTCGATAATTATGAAGTGTTAAAGAATGAAAGTAGTGTATACGCCCTTACTTCATCAAGTGTGAGTGCGGGAAGTTTGTTGTTCATTGGGGAAGGGTGCCAGATTGGTATCTCTCCACTAGCTAGCAGGCAAAGTAACCGCAATCATTATATTAGGTGTTCACTGCACCAGTTTTCTTAGTTCAACAAGTACTTCAACTTTATTTACATTTTAAAGTGCAGCTCTCTAGCTCTTCGCACAACTTCCAAGTGGGATCCGCCATCGCTTTCGGTAAAGCGCAATCCAGTCGTTGACTTCCCAGTTCCCATACTGTTTCGATGACTCTCCTCACTAGTTGGTTTCCCAATGCCCGTTCCCTTACCCAATGCTGCTTTCTACTGTAGTACAAAATTCTATTCACCCTCCACCAAATCCCATAATACTCTCCATAGGAAACCTTGTGAATGTAATTAGAACCATAATCCTGCGAGGGTATGAATAAGTTAAAGGTTAAGACATATCTGCCCTTTTCAATATTTTTTCCGGGTCGTTACACCTGTTATAGCTAACATTGATACCTGTGGTCCCTCTCCATGCCAGTATAACTTTTCTCTGCGGAAAAAACGGAAAAAATGCAACCCAAATCCGACGAAAATTGCTTTAAAACATTTTGCCGGGATGAGGGGGAGGTTGCCAACGTTTGGGGTCGCACTTGAAGTTCGTGTAATGCAAACAGCTCTATTCATTTACCTGTGTACCTGACCTCGGCAGCCAGTTGTTGTCCTGTATAAAGGCCTACTTACACAAAACAATTCATTCTGCAACCTGTCGCCGGAACTCAGCGTCTATGCTCCCGTAAAAGTATGTGCATTGTACAAAAAGCCAGCCACGTTTATGGGTCAAAGGTTACCGTACCACCTGATCGTTCGATCGACTATGTAAGAGATAATATTTTTTCATTTTTAAAATTTCCTTTCTAGTTTTTGTAGGTTTGTTTGACTTTTTGTCACTTTTTTGTAATACTACAAATGTAATTACGATCGATGATTGGACTTCGGCCTGGGGTCGTGTTATGGACATAACATTGTGTCAAATTTTTCCCAGGCGACGCTACACAGTGTGTACACGAAGTACATGTACTTCGTCCAAACGCCAGTTGACCAGTCGCCTAACCACTCTGGCGACGCGACGATACCATACAAACCAGGCAACGCGGCAAGCAACTCGAGTTGCCTGTTGTGTTGATCATCGACTTTCTCAACGGGTTTACTCGTGTTAACCGGTCCACTGAAACACGCCGAAGAGGGTCGAGAAAAGCGTTTCAAGTCTTACGGTTTAGTTGTTAGAAGATTAGTCTTTCAATGACATGCTTAAAAAGACGAAAAATGAAAGGAAAATGCTGGATAAAGAACATCATCAATGTTTTCACGCGTCTCGGTATTTCAGACGATTGAATTTGCACAATTTCAAACAGCGTGCACGGGTTGTACAGGCCTGCATCACACTACGATCTGTCCTAGATTTGAAAATTTTGAATTATTTTTTGCTATGTCAAAAGAAAATCCATAATATTCAACTCAAAGGCAAGACTTCAGTGTAATACTCAGAAAAGTGAATTGTATAAATTTGCATATGTCGACGAAGTTAAGTCATATGATTAAAGACAACTCTCGGGAAGATATTCTCACTCTCAAATTTCTACAATGCACAACTTGTTGGGGCTCATTTTAAACCTCTTGCAGAAAGCAAAACTTCACAGTCTTAGGGTGTTTTGAAAATCGTAAACTTTATTTTTACTCCACACAGGGATGGCGTTCATTTTGAATTTCAAATATCGCAAAATGTTGAGTAGTTTGTATCGCTAGTTCCAAACTTTGCACGGTGGCCCCTGATTTTTATCGTTGATTTAGTAAGAGAATGGTTGAAAGTTTCATTTAGGGAGCCTTAAGTAATTGCATTTGGGTTGTCCGGGCCCGGCGGAATTCGGTTCACACCTGTACTGTAAATTGTAACCCTCCCCTATCCTCGTGTATAAAGTGTGACCCTCCCCACTAGACTTATAACATGGTGACCTTCCTAATATTTATTTCAGTTGAAATTCAAATAAAACAAGATATTTGAGTGATTTAGTTCTCGACTATCATGATCACTAATAACCCATGAATATCTATAGTCTATTTTCAGTGACACTGCGCGCGCCCACGACGCACACTCATCACTGTGAATTTTGATATCAAAGTAGATAACCTCTCATGCAGATTTCAAGTTTTTATTCACAATATGCAGAAAATTCTTTGAAGCATCTTTCCTACTACATCCCTATTGTCGAAATTTGCTATCTTATAAAGGTCTACACAAACTCTCGTCTGACAATGAACGCAAACACAAAGGTTCCCAAAGAGAGGTTAATATTGAAAGTTTATAGCATTTAGGCCAATGCTGAAAAACCAGGTTGAAAACACCGTATCAATCGTGTTAAACTACTTTGAATTATTAGCTTCTTCACCTTCATTGAAAAACTTACATCGTGATTCTATAATTTTCAAACCAGAGAAAG
The DNA here is from genome assembly GCF_041260155.1 of Ptychodera flava. Classification (NCBI taxonomy): domain Eukaryota; kingdom Metazoa; phylum Hemichordata; class Enteropneusta; family Ptychoderidae; genus Ptychodera; species Ptychodera flava. The sequence continues at coordinate 34,595,479 of NC_091932.1, forward strand.
CATCGAATCATATAATGACAGGCTGGGGGTCTGTAATAGGCAGACATGAAATCTCACGATTTCACTGTTCTGTAAGGTCAAAAGCTGCATGAGTCTTCGGACTTTTGCGATCAGATCACAAAAAGTTGGCACGTACATATCTCACGTAACGTATGATGTCATTTAGATAAATTCCCTTGTCACGTGCAGATATTTACATGCAATAGTTACGTCTGTAACTGAGATAGCTATACATAGAACACTTATACAGACAGCATGTCATCCCTTCCACGGTGTTACAGGAGTTCAACTATCCACTATGTGCAAATATTCTCTGAGCAGCTATAAAGGTTGGAAGCGAATTCACGTCAAGCAAGTTCGTGTGCAACCAAGGCACATTAAAGGTCCTCAATCAGAACAGTACATAACGACAGAAATGACAGATGACCCCTTCCAAATGACTAAGGTCTTTAGTGCATACAATCGTATAAATCAGCAAAGTGGTCTACCTTGCACCCTCTGTTTAATATCTCTATTTGACTCCTAGTGAGACATGTTGATACAATTGTCCGTAATTGTATACCAACGGTCCTAATTTTCCATTGTCCATTTGGGACTTTAATATCACTCGCTAACGTTCGTTGAAATTTTGTATGAGAATAGGGGATCTAATCATGGGTGTCCTCATCGTCGGAAATGTACTCAGTAAAATAAGAAAAACTTGAAACTGGCAAGACTTGGAACTGACATCGAACACTCGCGCTTTCCGTTGACGATACATATCACTTGACACTGATGATGACCTGTTTTGTTCACTTTTACCGCAGCAAAGGATCATCTGATGCTTCCGATGCACTTATAAAAAGCAAAATCATACTGTTCCAGGCTTGATCGACTACTTTTCGCCTTTCGCAGATGCATCAGTGAAATCAATATTCATGCGCACGCTACAAACAGACACGAAAACGGAGCATGTAAACCCCCTAATTTACGCGCGTCTGACTATACTTTTTGATACTTTCTGTGTCTGTCTAAAGCATAAAAGAAAGGAAAGTTATCTTGCCACTATAAAACCAACTATGACAAAGTGTGTCTATTACTCGCGGATAATAAGTACAGTTCAACAATGTAAGGCGTTATCCAAACTGCTAAATGCTATACCCTCTTTCGACCACAGATGTACAGCTTTGTACTTTCATTCACGAGCATTGTCTCGTTGGTAAGTGTAAGAGCGTAAAGTCAACTTTAAACTATTGACTTCCAAACACATCTTTAAGACGTACACTCTATGAGATCTTACTGTAATTTTCTTTGCAGACCGTCTCAGAAGCTTGCAGCTTATTGGTTGGCTGAATATCATTATCAATATCAGCTGCACATATCCTTTGTTTGATACTCCTTAACTCGCTGTAAATAATCGCTATCTATTAAAGCTTCCGAGCTGCTGCACACTGCCCCCAATTTTGCGGCACTCAGGGTCTAAGGCAATTCACTGGAAATTTCCAACATTCAAGATTGTCAAAGGGTTTCAATTTATTTACTTTGCCTTCTGCGTCTATTTGGAATCGATGTCGGACACTGTGCGTAAACTGAGGACTCCTTAGTTTAGTATGTTTATTTTCGTGACAGATATAAATCAGCATTCATGTTTCTACACTTTTGAAAAGGGGTTAACAACCAATTAATGACCTAGTCTTTCGATTATATTGTTGTTGAATCACGCGACACTCGTTTAATCTGAATGACTTTTCCAAAATCAAACAAGTTTTATCCGTCACATGAGAAGAATACTAGACGTAGGAAGCCGTTGAACTATTTGCTGAATGCGACAAGAAATTGTAGACCAGAGTCACAAATTGAACGACCATGGATCATGGGCTACCTTGAGATAGCTTTAGAGTGAGAAAGAAGACTCTTACCGATATAAGCCATTCTCCGTATCGACGTCGGATGAAGGATATCAGTGATCGTTACGACCCAGGTCAATAATGCAATAGCAGGTGCACGTGATCGTCATTCGTCACGTCTGAAGCGAAGGTATTTAAAGATCTTGGAGATACATCATCGTCTGCATTCAGATACCATCTGAACGGCACCACTCAGCGCTTTCTCATCATCTCGAAGTTTCCACTCCACAGGAAAAGTCTTCACCAGAAAACATGTCACGTAAGGGAGGTTTTAACATGTGTTCAATTTATTTTTCATCGGATGATATCCCTGACACTGTATTTTATGATTTTGGGTCCATATTTATGGAGTAGCTCCTATGTGTATCATTGACTTGTAAGGTTCAATCAAAAGAGAGAGAGAGAGAGAGAGAGAGAGAGAGAGAGAGAGAGAGAGAGAGAGAGAGAGAGAGAGAGAGAGAGAGAGAGAGAGAGAGAGAGAGAGAGAGAGAATTGACGCAGGGAAAGATGAAACTAGCAAAGCAGAGATAGACAAGTAGTCATGACCTGGCCGATTTCATACTTTGAATGGTTATTCAGCAAAACATCAATGACGCAAACTCATCACCTGTATGTGTCAAATCGTTACTTAAATTGCTTCAGTGACCAATAAGATATACGTTCTTCGTCGTTTTCAGGATACCATGAAACCATCATCATCGGAGCCGGTCCAGCCGGCCTTCAGATGGGCTACTTCATGAAGAAATCCAACCGTGATTACGTGATCCTTGAAGGAAGTATCAGGGCAGGGAATTTCTTCACGCAGCAGCCTCGCCATCGTGTCCTGCTATCCATCAACAAGAAGCACAACCCATTCCCAGAATTCGAATACAACATGCGGCATGACTGGAACTCGTTGCTGTCGGACGATCGCTCCTTGCTTTTCACCAACTACTCCGAAGATCTCTACCCACATGCCGACGACCTTGTCCGGTATCTCGGTGATTACGCCAGGGAAACAGATGTCAAGATCGTATATAACACCCGAGTGACCAACATCAGTAAAGAAAATCGACCCGGCAAGGCTGAAGGGCTGTTTTATTTGAAGACAGGAGAAGGCAGAGAATACAGTTGTAAGGTTTTGATAATGGCTACTGGTGCAGTGTCCGAGCGACTCGCCGATATTCCGGGAATCGAACACGCTGACACCTATGCAACTCACGATATTGACCCGAAGAAATACGAGGGTAAACTCGTCGCAGTCATCGGTCGGGGAAACAGCGCCTTTGAAGTTGCCGATCACGTGTCACCGTATGCTGCTTACGTCCATATCTTCGGAGCCAGGGCGGTGAAACATGCTTGGAATACTCATTTTGTAGGTGAGTACACATCTGTTGTGTTTGAAAATATGCGAGAATATTGCCGGCATTCGTAACATATAATACGTAACCAATAACTAACAAGTGAGTACATACATACATACATACATACATACATACATACATACATACATACATACATACATACATACATATACGTGCCTATGCTGTCTTTAGAATTACAATTCACGCCTGTCAGCTAGAAGTTGAATCTTCCTTTGCTTATGGTGTACATTACTATTTCTGAACATGTATGTATGTATGTATGTATGTATGTATGTATGTATGTATGTATGTATGTATGTATGTATGTATGTATGTATGTATGTATGTATGTATGTATGTATGTATGTATGTATGTATGTATGTATGTATGTATGTATGTATGTATGTATGTATGTATGTATGTATGTATGTATGTATGTATGTATGTATGTATGTGTGTGTATCAATTATAAATTTGTATGTGTGCCACTCTGTCTATTTCCAGGCAAATGCCTTTGTTCACATATGGAGTGTATGTAATGTGTAATATTGACTTTACAGGTGATCTGCGTGCTATTAACAACAACGTTTTGGATATGTATCAATTGAAGTCTCTTCATTCGTACTTCGGTATCGAATGTGTTAAGCTTAGCAAGAAGCCGGGCGATGAGTTCGTTACTCTTCACTTCCAAGATATTGTCCTTCACTGGAACACTCCGGGCTATTTCTTCGACACAAAGCCTTATGATTACGTCATTTCGTGTGCTGGATGGAACTATGTGGATCTGTCACTTTTCGCTGACAACTGTAAACCAGGTGGGTCCACTTTATTCAGGAGATTCCATGATGATCTTCCCGAACTTCTGTCAACTTCAGAAGTATGATAACGTTGTGAACCGGCATTGAGTATTATAATATGGAAATTTTTGCATGCATGTGTGTAGATGTAAATCTGGCACCTTGAACATTCCAACATTGAAAGCATATATGACTTCTAACTTAAGCCCTTGTATTGCAGCAACAAAGTTGAAAGGTCAGTACCCTCGACTTAAGACGAACTGGGAATCTGACAATGTAGAAAATCTATACTTTATTGGAACTGTCATGCAGGCCAACGACCAGCAAGCAGCGTCTGGATTCATACACGGGTTCAGATACAACATTCGGACAATGCATCGAATGATGGAACAGAAATTTCACAACGTTCCTTACCCGGTTAAGCTGATTTCACGTGACTGCGCTGCCCTTGCTGACCATGTAATAGGTGCGTGAATGAAAGATCTTGTTATCAAAGGCACTGAATTGACTCTGACGTTTTAACTATGAACACGGTATGAGAAGGATTCATAGTTTTTCACATCAAAGAATTCGTTCGGTCGTTGATCGCAATGCCAATTCTGCTACCTTAAAAAGCATTTTTCTTGTGCTAAGGGGTCACACAGCATGATATTGAAATGCATTGTGAGTAAAAAGTCAACTTCTCGTCACTGCAAGAGTTGGAGATATTGATCTGATAAATACTGCAATCGTTTTTCATGGCAAAAATTCCATCTGTTTGTGAAACAAGCAAAACAAGTGTATCTTTTCATCTTTTGGGGCATTTCTGGTATGAAATTCCTATATGATCGAAAACTTTACTTTAACTTCTGTAATCTTTTGTGTTTTTAGATACAGAAAATCCACCATGTTGCAAATATGGTCGACCGCAGAGACAATATGACTCACTTAGATGGAAAATTGAATTTGAAATACCGATAATTTACCTACTGCTGACTTTACGCATTTTTTCTCCTAAGAGCGTGCTAGTATTGATGCGGCGATATACCAACTTCATACTGTCATGGGTGACGTAATCATCGTTCCTGAAAACAAAAAAGAGGAGATTCGCTATTACACTGATTTGCCGCTGGACTATGTCAAAGAGCAAGACTGGTTTAAGGAGGCTAAACATGCCTTCACCATGCGTCTCACTTATAACTATGATAGGTAAGTATCTTCTTTATGCCTTTCTTATGGGTTTCCCTATCACTAGAAAGATACCATGCTACGAGAGAAGATAGTGGAAAGATACCTGTGACTGTACGAATCGAAGGATTTTTTGAGGTTCGATGGCTATGTACTAAGCTTAACGACCCCCTAAGTTACTGTCTATGTCTACTTATCTCTTGGCACTAAAATCTCCCCATTGCAAAATTCATTAAGAAGGGCATCAACTCATATTTTTGTTAATGTTAGTACTTCTGATATTGAATTTTCGACCGCCGTGTAATAATATACTTACTGTGAGGGGGTCCAAAGAATTTTGGCCCGGCCACTGATTTTGAAAGACATCGACTGTGGTAATGGCAAAAACGTTGCACGTCTTAAGTTCAGAAGCGGAAAGGTCACTAAAGTTAGTCAAACAATATATACTGATTATATATACTTTTACACTAAAACCGACTTGCGTTGTCTGCTACTGATAGGAACTTTTTAATTTCAAAATCTCGCGCAGTCTCGCGACAAGTGAGAAAATGTGTATTTCTGACGATGTTGCCTGAGCACCCCAAGCCACCTCAGTAAGCTTAGGGCTTTTGAAATAATGTTGTCACATACTTCTTATTACTAGGGCTTGTGAAATAATGTTGTCAAATACTTATGGCGACTGCATAGTGTCAACATCTCTCACGTTTTTCTCTGTCTTTTTTCCTTTCTTTCCTTCTTAATTTCGCCCAGGTTCGGTGAGCATGCGCGGTACCCTATTACATTCAGCCACTGGCCGCAATCAGAAGACGAGCACTGTCAAGCTGCTCTGAGACCTTACCTTACGTACTACAACAACGGGGAATTCGTCGACGAGATTGGCTGTGTTGAATCATTGAGTATCCGGTTTGACATCAAGGAATTCAAGTCTGACAATCCCGACAAGAACAGAAACATCCTGAAAAATTTCATCAACAAACACGTAAGTGTGAAATTATAGAAATCGCTCAATATTAAAAGACTTAAACTTTGTCTAAACTTTCGATAAGAGAACTTTAAATAATATCCTTTCGAAATCATAATTTTAAAATCAGGGATCAGCATACAAGAGGAAGAAAATGCTCAACATTTCCCTACATTTGGAATTCAAAGTGGCAACATCCATTTTGACTCCATGGAAAAAATTAAAATTTTATTCCTTGAGCTTCTTAATGAACCCTGCAAGTGGTAAACCAAAACGTATTTTAAAATCTGTATCTGTCCTCGAAGCGCATTCTACCGTTACAGAGGACTTTTTTTGGAGTCTTGCAAATATAAATATCTATGCTCTATGTTTCGGTGAGAAATCTGAAACAAAATGCAACATAACTTTCCTCTCGGTGAAACATTGATCAGGGCCAAAGTGAATCGCCTTCATAGTATGTGAACTTTCCATGGCTGCGGCACATGCACAAGTGTGCGAAGTTGTTTTCCTAAAGAAAGAGATTGCTGCAAATTAGCGTTGTCATCACCACAACACGTCACCCTATGGGTACATTCGTTAGCATTCCTGCCTTTCTACCGATTTAAATCGATGTGAAAATGACTTTCAAGAACAACCTTTGCAACAAACTAGGGTTAACAGTCGGTTAGATTTAGGATCGTGAAAGGCATATTACCCTTTGAAGACCGAGAGTATATTTTAAGTGCAATGTACGAGCAGCACATGAGCTTTTATGAGATGATTTAATATCTAAATACGTCTTGTGCAGTAGAGAAAGAGCATAATATTGCAAAACAACGCTCATTGCTAAAACATGTACATGTTACTTTCTTGCAGATGAACTTCAATCCCGGCAAAAAATACTACGACTTCTTCCTGGTTTCCAGAGAAACGTACAAGACCAACGTGAAGCCTCTTACAGAAGAAGAGAAGGCTAGGATACCGCCAGAATTTTTTGAAATGAAGGGGATTCGCTGCAAACCTCAAAATCTTGACCTGAAGCCGGTGATGTAAGCCTCTTACTCGAGCCATGGTAGTGGCAGTCTATAGATAATGTTGAGAGACATATTGCCATATGCAAACCCAGAGTAACATAGGGAGCTGTGCTAGCTGCGGTAATAGATTGATTTCAGGTCTTGAGACACGGAAAAACTAGTGCAAATGTTCATATTCTGCAGAACTACTAAGCATATACATCATTAGACATACATGTTGGCAGATCGTAAGTTCCATTATTAAGAATATAGCAATTTTGTTTAAGAGAGCCCTTTGCACTGTAATTGTGTTCTACAACCAGAATGATCAATACTAACAATTTAAATACCCCACACAGGTTGTGCGGCAGAGTTGATTGCCAGTAAAGATCACTGAATCAAGCTGTTGAGCTAATCAATAAATGTTTTAAAGTGACACCTACAGTGGGAATTTCAAGGCAAAATATTATCCTTTTGGTTGTGTGTTTCATTGTAATGAGTTCTGGATAAAAGGCCGGGCAGAAACGCTTTCAGTGCAAAGCTTTTGTCGTAAAAAGCACCAGAAAGTAGCAATACATCGACGTATATATATGCTCCGCCGAGGTTAAAAAATATTACGACTGACTTATTACTGAAATAAAAGAGCCTCGAATATTGACACCAAATGTTTGCTTATGTCTAAAATTAATAATCTGAGTGCATTTCTGTCATTAGAAGTCTTCTTGCCGTTGTCAGCGTACATTGCCATGCTACTGTTACTTCGTCATTTTAACTTTCTCTACTTTCTCTGGTCATAATCTAATTCTCATGGGCTAAATACTTCTTTCTTTTTCGCATTGTAGGTTAATATATCGAAAATTAATTTTAATCCATAGTATTACCAAAAGCGATTACTGCCATTAGGCCCTAAAGCATTCTTCCATTATACAGAAATGTGTACGGTGACCTCTAATTTTTATTCTTGATTATGATGAAGAATGGTTGAAAGTTTCCTCGGGTAAAGTTTGAGCAATAGTTTAAGAAATTTTAATTTCGAGGTGCATATTACATGTATCTTAAAGCCCCAGTGCTGCTAACTTTCGATGTTTTTTTTTCATTATTTTTAAAAATCAATTGCAACTTCTTATTCTACTCCCCAAAGAATGTTGAAACACCCACTATTTAGCTTGCCAACTTATCATCTATATATGTAAAATTCATGGTTATTGTTTACATTTGAATTCTAGTCCAGACCAGAAGTCAGTTTTCAAGAATAACAATGCAGTTTACAACCATAGGGGCTGAGTTTACAAGCTGGATACTGTGTATATCAACATTCTTTGGGAAGAAGAACAATGGTTCACATTCAAAATAAAAATGATAAAATTAGCAGCACTGGGGCTTTAACATATCATTCTCTCAACTGAAGAATCACGTCGCAATTTTCTAAAATTGTATTCCTTCAAGCTATTGGCCTGAAACATAAATGAGGCAAGAGACCTGGAACAAGAGAGATTACATTCTCATTGGACTATCGCGCAAGAACTTTTTTCCATAACCCCCTCTCTCTCTCTCTCTCTCTCTCTCTCTCTCTCTCTCTCTCTCTCTCTCTCTCTCTCTCTCTCTCTCTCTCTCTCTCTCTCTCTCTCTCTCTCTCTCTGAGATTTGTCGCATTTCCTATTACAAATTAAAAGACTCATTTAACAAGTACATAATTGCGTGAGCGTTATGTGTAAGAGCGGTTTTAAATCTCACCGATAGGAGCTAAGAAACCTTTTACTCTGTGTGAGGTCGACGATTAGTTACGATAATAGCAGGGATGTCAGTCAGATTTATCCCGTCTTCCCTTTGGTCGAGAAATAATCTCTGTCCTAGGAGAATGGCCGTATTCAATTTTGATCAACAGCTGAGTCGTCAACTCTGAATGCACGTGAGGAAGTAATACCCAACAAACAAACACAGGTATCACGTGCATGCAGGTTATATGAAATGTCGTGATCGCTGACCCCAGTTTCTGTGATGTCTGCGTTATAACGTTAAGTGGGACTCATGTAAAAACGCCTTTCCTGAATTTATATGACATAATACTCTCTGACTATTCACTGAGAGTCCATGTACCGGTATTTCTAAATTGTCAGCTTTCATTGATGACATTGACAGTAACAGTAGAAGGGCAAATTCGGATTTTTCATTAGGGTACTGTGAAGAGTAGCGTCCCCCTGTTTTGACTGAAATAATGAAAAGATTTACCATAGATGCGTCACGTTTTCAAATATTTGATAAAACAATCAGTCAAGTCTAGCGGAGACTTAATCTTGGTCAATATTTTAATTTTGTTAAAAATATAATGTCTTTTTAATGATATCCATTTATTTACACAGAAATAATTTTTATTATGTTATAAGGTTTGTGATTCCTTTTTTCCTTACATAAAAACTCATGCACAGCTCTTTGATATACATATACTATGTGAAGAATATCCCATAATTTAATAGGATTAAAATGATGCATGTCTTAGACATTAATCTCCGATCTGAGCGAATTGATATAGCTCCGACAAACAATGTCAACAAAGACATTTATGGTTGTGCGGTGTTTCAGTGGTCATAACAATAACTAATTATATGTTGCTGCACTCCCTGTCTGGTAAAGCATAGACACGAGAGGGGGCTACTGTCTGTGGATAAGGCCCGTACTGCGGCATTTTGTAATACGACGCATTTTGTAACAACTTACGCAAAATGTAATAAGGGTATCAGCATTTTGTAATAAAATGGTCTACGCATTTTGTAATAAGGGTATCAGCATTTTGTAATAAATTATTGTTTACGCGATTTGTAATAAGGGTTGATCAGCGTTTTGTAATAAAACGCGTTTTGTAACATTAGTTAACGCATTTTGTAATAATTTTAAACATCCGCTGATATTGTATGTATTTCAAAATGCTTTGTGGTTTCTGAATACGTAACAATGTAATAGCATATAATGATATCGAGATTATATCTCACTACCAGTGCTAGGTTATCATATTAACGCCATATAAGGGGGTCTGAGTTGACAGGCAAAATGCCATTGAAGACAGAATGAGATTTATTGTATGCGATTTATAATTGAGAAAACAAACTGAGAAAGTTTTAGTTTGGGTTTTACATACAGTACTGTACTTTGAAAAGACAATATACTGCAGACCTTTCTGCATTTTTTTCTCTTCAATGTTAATGTTGGTGGATGAAAAGAGGAAGGCTTTGAGATGACATGCAGAGCTCAGAATATGATAGAAGACAGCTACATCATCAACATTGACAGTGTTGTGTTCTACGACCTATTAAATTTCATTATACTAATGATGTACATGCCACAAAACCAACCTTATCCAGAAATGGTTCCCTTATGACATTTTGAGGGGTTCGGTTTGATTTTTTAGGGCGTTGCTACATTATTTTATTTTTTTTTACTAAAAAAACCAATAAATATTGTTTTTGGTTACAGTAAAATTGTGTATTCTTATGTTCTTGCATGTATATTGGATGAAGTTTGCAAAACTCAAATCATCAAATTCTGAGTTTTGCAAAATGATTGTAATGTTAGTGTACACTGTGATTTGAACGAAGCTTTTATTGGGTACATAAAAATGATGTTACAAACATTTTCTTGGAACCATAAGTTGTAGACAACAGAATCTAATATACATTTAGACATAATTGAGAAATAGGAAGTGATAAATTCTTTAGAATGTCGTCAGAAAGAGTAGCAATATGTGAAAATCATTGTAAATTTAGAATACTGGGGGCCATTTTGAATATTTAATAAGGTCATGTGACCATTATTTACATATTTTGGGGGCAATTGTAGTACTTCAATTCCAAAAATATCTTGTAATTGTGGACAAAGTTTGATAAATTCAATAGTCAGATGTTATAAAATAGGATACCTTGACCTGTCTGACCCCTATTCAAGGGACAAGTATTTTATGGTGATTCCAAAACTATAATGGTATGGTGGACAGTCTTTATGCTAGATGGTACTTCCAAATGTCAACTCCACCCAAGGGCCTTGGAGTGCAAAGGGTTAAAGTGGAAAATAACGTACGAAAGGTTGCAGTATTCTAAGCAACTTCTATACGTATGATATGTGTTTCTCTAAAGTTGATTGCCGATAATTTACGGTAATAAGATGGGAGGAGCACGTTAATATGTCAATGCTGACAGCTGATATTTATCAAAATATACTGAAATAAACACTGACGTGAAGCAGTCAATTATAATACTGAATGATAATTTATTTTAATCATCCCATAAACAAGGACAAAAAAGCTCTATCGACAGACCAGCAACTTTTCCTTGTATATAAAAGGTGACAATTCATATCTACTGAGCCATGGTTTTGTTTTCTCAGATCTATTTCTTTCCCGTTGTGTTCCTCCTTTGAATCTACGCAGACGCGGTAAAATTTGTCTAGCCAACGAGCTAGGATAAGCTGCCCCGCAATACTAAGATTAAGCTAAATTTGATTCGCTATCCTACTGGTTATACCTGCCAAATATCTGCCATTATCATTAAATGATAACAGCCATAGAAAGATAGATAGACATACATACAGATAGATAGATAGATAGATAGATAGATAGATAGATAGATAGATAGATAGATAGATAGATAGATAGATAGATAGATAGATAGACAGGCATACTCAGGCACTCTTTCCTCCCTCCCTCCCTTCCTCCCTCCCTACCCTCATAGATACATACATACATACATACATACATACATACATACATACATACATACATACATACATACATACATACATACATACATACATACATACATAACAGGTCAGATATACTTTCGCTTTAGTAGCTAAACAAGTCAAATCACTAAAACATCAGATTATTCTGACTATTTAGTTTAGTTTAGTTTAGTTTAGTTTTGTTTTGTTTACTTTAGATTACTTCAGTATAGTTAAGGTTATTACGAAAATATCGCAAAGAATGTATAACGACACATACATGTAGTCATTAGCGCGCGTTTAGCGCGTCGGGCGATGCGTTGCACTAATATCTGAGTGCTTACTTTGCGGTATTTTCGTAATAATTATTATTATATTACCATGCCCAGCCCGTCGCATTTTGATTGGTCGAGCTAAACCACGTGACTGACGACAAATACACAGTAATGGTTTGATTACCTGCCCGTGAATACGAATAATAAGATTAACAACTCAAAGTACCGTAACTTTAAAGCTCAAACGTAAATCATAATAATCAAAAAATAAAATTGAGCACTTGTAGGTCAAGTTGAGATACTTTTTTCTGAAAACATCTCCGGCTTTGCCAATTTTTTTACAGCGCTCGTGACAGTGCGTCGCGTATTGCTCAGTTTCTAGGGGCCCAGTTGTCGTTCGCTCCTGAAATGTTCGGAAATTTTGACGGTTTCCTTGCGTTCCAAATTAACAGGCTCGGCAAGCCTTTGGCTTTCCTCTCGCCCTTGCCCGCAAATAAACGTTAATAGTCAGCGCCTCGCGATATTTCTATATCATACATCTCCTTTTTTATCAAGAATATATGCACCGTCGTTTCCGATGCATTATTCCATACACTTTAGAGGCATATTCTGCATCGCTTTCTTAAAGGTATACAGCCACCTGTAATCTAAATATGCCCATATATGCACAGGGACGCGTTATCTTTCGAATGACGAATGTTGGTACTATGAGTACCCATTTTCGAACATTATGACTCGATCTTTTACAACATTTGTTTTCCGTGTTTGCTTGCTCACAATAACATATCAATTAGTAATGAATATTTATATTTCCGTCTGATTGTAAAAATAGTATTTTCAAGATTAAGCGCTTTGCCACTGTTCTTATATAAAACACCAAGGGTGGACACAAACCGGACACCTGAAAGAAAACTGCTCTGTACGTCAATCATTTCAAACGGAAACTGTCATTGGACAGCTGGTGCGTGGTTCATCGGAACGCGTACGGTCTGTACGTTACCACGTACGTACGTACGACTCGCGCTCGAACCCTAGTAAAAATCACTGAAATATGAAAAAAAATGACCAAAAGATATTCCACACTTCGCATATTGTTAGACAGGCACTAGGTTTAATTAGTTGTACGCATATGTCTTACTTTAATGCTATGAAACAGTCGAAAACTGTGCGAGATCCACACTTCCGGGTTGAAACACTGGGACGTCGTTTGCAATGTTTGTATTTGCACATACTTACGTCATAGGAAAGCCGGCACTTCATAGCCAATCAGCACTCGAGAAATCTATTGCGACATCGCGACCTGTAATTTGCATACAGAGCAGTTTTCCCTTCGTTCAAGAAGCGAAATTACACTCCGTTTCAAATGACAAACGCACTATTTGGTAATGTTACCGGAAAAATTATTTATTTGACGTAAGAAATGGCCATAACTATTGGTTTTGTTGGCATATAACCCGTTACAATGTAGATTTTCCCAAACGGTCTAGTTCGGTGTCCACCCTTGGATTTCTTATGAGTAAGAGTGTGTGTACAACTATTCATAGTACCCAAATTCGCAAGAGGGTGCAGCGTGCGCATGACACAGCTGGGAATATAACGCGTCCCTGTGCATATATGGTCAAACGAGAGTTCCTTGGTATTCAAAATGCCCATGTTAGGGCGCTGTTTTTAAAAAGCGGCCAACCGCTTAAAATCTGTGATTGGTTAGATTTTCTCTTTCCATGGTAACTGTGGGAAATTGGAACAGGTGACAGTATACCTTTAACTGTGAGCGGGTAAAGGGTAAGCGCCATCTTTGTTTACATCGCGCGCTCATCCAACATTCGATGTACGAACGGAGCAGCGATGTCGTGCCATATTTGTACAGTGCCGTCTTGGTGAGCTTTCGTTATTAGCTCATATAAATATTATATAGGGCTCAGCCCTTGGTGTCGCGCCAGGGGTTAAGATTGGCAATGTTATTTGTATTGATTCATGATAAAATGTAATTAATTGTTACTTTATAAAAGTTTGTATGACAACTATGCTCAGTTTCCCTCTGATGAAAGCAGTTCACGTACGGTACACGACGTCAAACCCTGCAGCAGTGCAGGTATAGATTTTCTGTAACGTGTACAATTTTGGACAAAAATTGGCAATTTTTACAATGATAACAGCCTATTGCGTTAAACAAGGGGCGTATTATGCAATCATTATCATTGCAATGGTAACCGCACTGCCCACCTTCCACTTGCAAGCTGAAAACTATAGCGTTCCGTCTAAAAACTGGCAATTTTTGAATCTAATTATTGACACAGGGGGCGCTTTTCTAAAATTCAATCCCAGCATTCTTTGCGTTTGCCCCCGTTCATATGCACGACAGTTTTCTCCCTTTATCTATATTAACGATATTTTGTATCAGCGACAAGGTGCATAATAACATTTACTGGCTAATAAAAGAGGTATATTTTATAAATGGCATGTTATGCAATAGTAATTTGTTTCGTATTCGTTTATTTACGAGTACTCAAAAAAAAAACATGGCGGCGCCCATGAAAGAAGGGTACACTTCCGGTTAGTCGGATAGTATATTATAAATATGCGCATGCGTAGTCAGTAAGCCGCTGGCGCGACTAATATTTTTCACCTTTAAACAGTCGTAATACATTTACTTCTGTTTCTTTTATCAGAAGTAATTTTCAAAGTACAGTATGGAGTTTCAGTATAGAGCCATTCAATGATATAATGTTTATCATCAAATATGAGAGTAAAGGGGTTATTGCATGCCCGTTACGTGCCCGTTTTTACGGAAGCTCGATTCTATTGTTTGTGAAGGCAGATGTATAATAATTCATTTATGTTATTATATTTTATTCTATCTGGGTCTCTACATGTTCATTGCTGGTTGTCTGCAATACATCAGAAAGAATGTCGTTATCCTCTATTTAATAAATCAACTGACTGTGTATACCAGTGATTCTCTCAAATATATGATAATAAACTGGTCAAAATCTAGTAGTTACCTGCCTCAGATGATCAGTTGGTAAAAATACTGATTAACAGCTATCTAAAATTAAGTCATTCTAATTTGAAATGGAAGTCAGGCAGCGATCAATTTTTGTACTTACTTAACGAGTAAACAGACACTTTGTAATACCATTCCAAAGTCAATGAAATATCTGTTAATACTTTAAAACTGGGAAAAGTTTTTAAAATTATTACAAAATGCGTCAACTGTTATTACAAAGTGCGAATTATTACAAAATGCTGATACCCTTGTTACATTTTGCGTAGACAATTTTTTATTACAAAATGCTGATACCCTTGTTACAAAACGCGTAGACTGGTTTATTACAAAATACTGAAGACTTTATTACAAAATGCGTCAGTTATTACAAAATGCTGATACCCCTTATTACATTTGCCACAGAGTAATATCATACACAGAGTGGCAACAGCTATTGTTTAAGGCGTGAAGCGGTTACGTAAGCAATCCATGTTTGCCTCGCCTCACGAAGCTCTTGGCTCTCTTTTCCGAAGAGTGCCGACCATGCACCCTTCGGTAATTTTCGGATTTTCACCAATTGTTAAGCGAAAGTATGTTCGACAAAGTTTGTGTTGTTGTTGTCGTGTGGTGCTGATCGGAATGGATGTGCTGGCAAAAACGGGAGTGTTTTGAGCTTCAGGAAAGTGGATTTTACCGTTTTAAAAATTCCTCTCATATTTTTATGAATATATAATGAGTGTGTTTGAACCAAATTTGAAAGTCTTTTATCGATACTGTCTGGTTTTGCTCAATGGTTTACGGTCAGTCACACCGTCTTTTACACGTGCGCCAAGAAAGGACATGTTTATGAAACTGCTGGCGTGTTATGTTTTGATTGGCGTGAGGCAGTGTTTCTGGCCTGAGAGCTCACAAAGTAACTATGGTTGCTACGCGACTGGCAGTACGATGCCATCTCGTCGTATGTTTCGCATAATCTCGTGTAATTATCAACCACAAACCAAGCCTCCAAAAGTTTAACACCTTTGAAGCTCATTTTAATATGAAAAGCCAATAGCCTACCGAGACGACCATGGAACAAAAGGCATGCAAGTGTTGCCACTCTGTCTATGATATTACTCTGTGATTTTGCGTAAGTTATTACAAAACACGTCAGTATTACAAAATGCCGCAGTACAAGGCCCGTCATTGATTCAATGGAATGCCCTGACTCATGATAACTCTCTCGGCTAGGTCGTAGAGGTTGTTAAGCCTACACCTTTTGTCTGGCAATACTCTTTCTTCAATTTTAATCAAATGGAGGGTCATATCAGAATGGCTTTAGTTGGAACATGCCATGACAACGTATATCATTGTGTTGCGCATAATCACTTGTTCACAATGCACTGTGACTTTCATCCGGAAACACTTAATTTTCAGCTGGTCTTGAGAAACGAACTCAGAAACTTTCCTGATACGCTTTCGAACGTTTACTTCACAGTATGAGCTGCTTTTAACGATGTTTCACAGAAAGATAGTAACCGTGCAGATTAAAAGTTCTTACCATATCCAGCATTTGCCCTGTCCGCGGCCATGTTGTCAGCGCCACCAATGGTGTAATTGTCATCAAAACGTGGGGTTGTTCGTCATTGTTTCTGAACAAAACTGCATCGACTTCCCGTTTCCCAAAGCGGCTACCTAGATCCAGAATCACAGCTATTGCGTGAATAACCATGACATCTCTTTGACTACCAAAACTCCAATTACTTAGATACCCGAAAGAGCATTGCACCATGAAACTAAAGTCTTGTTTTAAAGTTGGTCGACGCAGGAGGTCACCAAACTTGTTCATGAATACATACTGTAAAGGATAATTTCTGTAAAACAACCACTGGAGGCGCTCTTGCCAAGTGCACTGAGAGAGGTACACCGATTCCGCCCAAAAGAAGGCGCGGTATCTCGTTGCTGAAGTTACAGGGGTGGAAGGTGATGTGCACTTTATCTTATATTTTATTGATGACAACACTATAAACGTTGTAATCTATGTTAGTATGCAGATGTCCAACGACATTTATCATCGTGTTAATATGATGTCAGATGAAGTTCGTAAAGAAAAGCACTGCGTCTGTCCGATAGAGCGGTTGTCATCGGAAAGTGAGTGGTTGTTATCGGAAAGTTACACAAACGTCCATATCACTACTGTTTCAAGAGAGTGTCCTGTTCCTTCATGAGACTGAAGAGTGAGTGGTTTTGCCTGGCAAATTTTACCAACCAACGCAATCAAAGGCGTCAAGTACATTCACAAAGCCATTTCAAATAAAACATGATTTTCCATTGAATTTTGAATCCAGATAATTCTGAATGCTCGGTTGCATCTTCTATGAGAAAGTTTGATCCTAAAAGGTAGAGCTTGCGATCTAGGATTTTCACCTCCGGTGTCATTTCACAAGTAGAAGTTATAAACAACTGGAACTACCAATCGGAATGTATCATTGTACAAATTTTTAACATCAACAGACATTGGACCCTATAACTATGAGGCCAAGGAAAGGTCCGTATCGTGAAGAAGTATGATGTGGACGTGAAATAGTTTCATAAGAATTCTGTTCCTTAGAACGCGCACGTTTAGGAACTGTCATCCTGAGTGCCTCTTCTGATTGAAGTAAAGATTAGTTTACAAAATTAAATCGACAAAGGCCTAATTTGAAAGAGCAAAGGTTTCCGATGTAAATGTATAGCGTGTAATCCATACCAAACCAAGCTCACTGCTTCTTAGGGGAAGTAAACACTTTCAAAGGTTAAGATACACGATTAGAGGATAGGTCAGTAAGATCCGCAGTTAGAGATTGAGAAGTTAGTTTGATACCAATATGCTCCGAAGATAGCGTATTCGATTCAAAGTTTGTCATAATGACGAGTCAAAGACAGATCGATAAATTGGGTCGCCGGATTCCTACGACGGTTTACCTGGGTGATTTCGAATTTTCATGTTCGTGATATCGATAAAAATGGTTTAACCTATCCATTTCTCCTAGTAATTTTTTTCTTCCTGCGTCATCTTTGTGATGTTGCATGTCAAAATGTCGGTCCCGGTCGTCCCTGCCTGAACGATTTAGGTCACATGATAGGTCCATATGTTGAAATTTATTGACAGTGCCCCAACATATTTTTAACAATCATATAAATATGTCGACGTGCATTGACTAACGTTGTCGGAACTCATCGAACGACTTATCGCAATCAACTTTTGAATCCAATAATCGAACTTTGGAACAGTCTTCGACTGATTCGTCTTACCCTAACATCCGAATCCAGATAACCTAACTTCAAAGCTTATTGACCGATCTGCGACCTTCACAACCTTTGCATCTAATAAGCTAATTTTGGATCTTATCGACCTAACTTCGAGTCATTGCAGCTGATTAGCACTGATAAGTGTTCACTCACCCAACGAACTAAGGGCTATTTTGTGCGGTTTACTCGCCTAGTGGGTGTTTTTAGCTATCATTCCTCTTTTTATTACGTAAACTACTGAAGTTAATTATAATTTCCTATAATGAACTATCTTTTACCAAAGATGTATAATTTGTCCTGTCGCTCACAAAGTGCTGCTATAAATCGGAAGTTGGTATCTTTATCTTGTTTATCAGCTATATCTCAAAAGAGTCGATTAAGCTGATATAACTTTCAAAGGCAAACCCGACATCATTTATATATTATCAGCAGTAACGGAAACTGTTTGCTCGAACCACGGGATTAAAACTTGTGCTGTGGCTTCACTTGCATTTAGTCTATTTCTACGAATAGCAATTCGTCGTGTAATATTGTCCCCATATAACATGGTATAGGGACAGGAACCTTTTGTCTGTTAGGACCAAAGTCAGACGTATGACAAGATTGGATGTTGAAAATATAAAATGTCACAGTGACATGTGTCTGAATGGCTTTGCGAAGACATGGCATTTGTCATGGTCTTGCACTAGCGCTGTCGTTATTGCCTGTCTGTGCATTGCCGCTGTAAATTTACGTCAGCATTCCCTGTTACCTGTTCTCTGACGTCGACGTAACTGCTGTTTTTACCAAAGACTGCTACCATGGTTATGAATTTGTATCGCCAAGAACTGATCTGAAATCAGCCACAGTCGACAAGACATCAAAAAGTCAAAAGAACTGTTTCTAGTGCTGACTATTCCGAGAAGATTCACCAACAATGAATTGTACGTCTGTTAATAAACGTTGTTCATTCTTAGAAAAAGGACGGTATGTAGTTTGTTTTCACACTTAGTAACTCGATATCGCTCATAATCATATGTGTACCACTCCAATAGAGTCATAGTACAAATCCTATGCTTTGTTATTTATAAGCGCTCAGATGAAAGACAAATAAAATGTATAATTTGCTCTCTCTCTACACACACACACACACAAACACACACACACACACACACACACACACACACACACGTTGCTAAATACAAAACGTTAAACAAAACAAGGTATGATCAGCCTGATAATACATTTAACTACACGTCACATACATCATTAGAAAGTATCATGATCAACGCTTGAATACACCATCGTTCTCTAGCTACATCGGACGTTTATGACTCTTTATCAGCGGTACAATATGCGTCGCACATTATACCTTCTAACATGCAAGTCTTTATGTTTCAAGTGCAGCGATTATGTACAATGTGTCTGAGATTTTGGTTGACAGTCACTAGCGTGTTCAAGAATGTTGAGAATGCAAACAAGTCTTTGTATGATGACTACATTTCATCACACAATGAATTATAACTTTGCGTTTAAGATCGGTTACTTGGCAAGTAAGCGATGTCAAATATGTCATTTCGACTGGATCAGACGAGATCACACACTTGAATACTCTGGACCTTGCCTCGGTGAACAAAAAGTAGGGTGGGGAATTGCGCACCAGTTTTTCTTACCTAGCTGCTCTGTTTACTAACAACAAAACGCAACAACATTCTTAAATTGCTACCGTGAACATACTGACAGTGCCAACTAATTTAATTCTTGATTCTCTCTCACAAACTGCTATCCAGTAAACTTAGCTTCGAAATCCGATAAGCCCTATACTACTTACATTTCTGGATTACTTAGCGAAAAAAATTATCAATATGTATAAAGTGAAATAGGAAGTTCAAAAGTTTTCAAGAAGACTAGCTGCAATGTCTTTTAGACACTATGAAGCTAAGTAACTAACAGAATATTACATTCAGTGATGGTGTCAAAATAAGTCATTCGGAGATTAGTTTTGAAAAATAACAACAAAAAAGAATTACTGCTATTCGTTATGTTAAGGACTAATTGATAGTGATAAAAAGTAATTGTGAATTTTCTTGAAAACTCCAATTAATCTAATTGTTGCTTGGTTAGTTTGATTGTTGGTAAGAAGTCGGTATCGAGAGTACAGTTGACTCCCAAATAAGATCCTTTTTATTGCAACTACAAATGAACTGAATTAAATTAATCTAGATATTGTGAGTGGCTTTTTTTACAGTAAGGCTGCCATGAATATGTTCGACCATTCCCTTACATGTTTGCATTTCACTCGCTTGACACAACCAATCAGCTAAAGTGGAGTCCACACATACAAACCCAAAATGCCGGAAAGGGGAGAAAGCGAGAACAAAATTTTTCACGATTTAAAACAAAAATCAGTGCCTTTTAATGAACAAATGGAAAGGGATGAATATAACATCAACATAACCATAAAATACTAAGTTGGAAGAGCATTATTGTTTTAACACCACAGATAATCGGATCCTGACACTCATTTTATACAATGTATTCCAATTCTCATTTTCGATTTCGCCATAAGCATTCACCATTTCGATTTCAACGTAACCATTCAAGACCAGTTTTGTCAATCGCTGTTTTCTGCAAAAAAAGATGAATACGGGGGTTAGTTATAATTAGTCAAACGGATTGCAGAAAACTTATCTCAGGTTTACTGATAGAAGTTTCAGTTATATGTAGAGCACTGAAAGGTTGATAAAATAGTCTGACAAGCCGACATGCGTACCTGACCTCCCCTTATTTGAATACAATAAGCTAGATAAAATTTAGCTGCGCCATAGTGTTGGCATGTAGCCCAATTGGATTTATCGTGGGTAACATGACTTTTGAAATTAAACAGCCAAACCAAAACACAGTTCTTTTATTATGCCTCTAGAGTCTGTCTACAAACGATGAAGTCAAGTTATTTGATTCTGTTGTTGTTCTTGGTATCGAGGGAAACTTTTGGCCAGTCTCATTGTGATTTCACCGTCATCGGTAAGTGCTGCTGTTGACATTTGGAGTTCAACTTCAGGAATCGAAACTCAGACATGACAGTGACCTTGGCAATTGTCTGGGACGCGTCAAAAATTGTAGGTGTTATCGATCAAGTAGGCGTGTACTCTGAATAAAATGCATGTTTCAGACCAAGAGCAACGCTTCATTATCTAGTGGTTTAAATAGATCCTAACGAGCCATGTTTTTTCCACATTCTGAATTCACATTTTGAAATTTTCAATTACGAGCAGCAAAGATACGTAAATTCACAGACATTCATCGAACGGTAAAGAGCGCACATTCAACTAACATCATTTCTCTCATGAATTTGACACCTAGGATCACAAGCTGTCGGAGAAAATGATATTTTGGTTCCTGTAAATTATGACGTTGCTGTAGTGCAAGGAGTTAACTTGATTCTGGATTCTGGAGTTTACGTAGCAGAGGAAAAAGATATATGCGTAACAAGACACAGAGCAGGTACTTTTTATAATATATAGACTGTCATGGAATCACCGTTTCTGGACTCATTTATTGTTTAAGGCTTTGCATTATGTACTGAGCAATAGCGATTTAATTTAACACTGTTCGAAATATTGTTCCAATAACGTTTAAGTGCCAATGGCATTTAGGGGCATGCGGCTACTTGATTTCATCAAATCAATTGTGTTCACCTTTTACAGGCGACACTACTGTTGTTGGGTGTACCAATGGAGTTCCGAGCCATATTGACTACATAGTATCTCAGCATAGCCTCGAAGAATACAAAGGAACCTGGAGTCTTAACATTTACAATTTACAAAGCTACCACAACGAATCTAAATACGTATGGACATATCGTGACACAGAAGATATCATCGGGGAAACGAATATCCGTCTCATAGGTATGTTGTACGTTTCACGTCTTATACACGCCGTGCCAGTGGATTACGATCTAACATTTACAAAAATTTGCTCGTCAAGTCTTTTCGTTGCACTGCCATGTTTATACTGTTGCGAGACAATTCATTTTCGTCTGTAAAATACTTGTGAGCAGAACAGTCCTCACAATTTACCTCAAATTTTAACGACACATGCTAATACAACTATATGACACTTGAATATTTCCATGCAGTCTCACTTATATCAATAGAATATTGTCCGGGTAGAAAAGGCTAACAAATCCAATGATTTCAAATAATTTATGACAAGCACCACAATGCGGCAAGCCATTTGCAGTGAAGTACCCTTGAACAACCGCCATTAACAAACGACACAGTACCATGCGTCCACAACGCAGAATGCAATATAACAACAAACATGTGAGGAACGAATGGAAGACTTAAGTTAGTTGGCGTGATATTAGACTTTCTTGGGAGACTAACCGTCGAAGAGACTTTGTCTTACATCTAATATCGGTATAACTCTTTCGAAAGATTATGAATTAACTTCTGCTCTGTTCTTGATTTTCCAGAAAGCAACTCGGCTGAACTTTGGGTAAATGCTGCGAGTGGAAGGAATATGTCAGTGGTATTAAAAC
Organism: Ptychodera flava; assembly: GCF_041260155.1. Classification (NCBI taxonomy): domain Eukaryota; kingdom Metazoa; phylum Hemichordata; class Enteropneusta; family Ptychoderidae; genus Ptychodera; species Ptychodera flava. The sequence continues at coordinate 34,618,386 of NC_091932.1, forward strand.
TGGACGAGGACTTACAAGATGCCAAAGACATCGCGTATGAAACGGCTGACAAGATCCTATTTTCTTATGAGAACAGACAAGGATTTGCCCAAGACTGTTACGTATATCATAAGGCATCACGTATTTTTCCAATTCACCGACATAATTTTCTAGCAATCAACAAAATCGATGTCGCAAAGTGTACCTCTGAGGGAAAACACGTTTTGACAGTCACTCCAAATGCTTTCAGGAATCCTGAAAGGACGTCAGTTTTCATTGAAGTTGAAGGTAAATCATAAACCTAATTCACACTTGTACTTTAGCTGTTATCTATACCGCAGTCATCTTATCAATATGCACAATCTAAGTCACATTTCTTTTTAATATTTTTCAGGAGAGGTTCATGTCGACAGCACCGTCGTACATAAACCAGAGTTTCAAAGGGACACGGCTGTACTACAATGCACAGCCAACAGTAAGATATTCACTTCAACGTGGTTTATCAACGATATTAAAATACAGGTAAGACTCCGTATAGACTCATAGTATTCTATCGTAGTAGTAAAGTACACTCTTTGGATCGGCTTAATCATATAATTAATGACAAAATAAAATGCTTGACCAATTCTAAAGAACACGATGCGTCAAGAGACGATTAGCTAATGATAAATTTGGTAAAGAAGGGACTTTGCTTCATAATACTTGCTACAATTAAAATATGGTATCTGTAGAAAACTGGAGTTCACCCGAAAATTCCCTTTTATCCTTTCGTACGACATTAACGGAATAAAATAAATCGCCTTCAGTAAAGATATCATAAAGCACTACGTTACCCTTCATGAAGGCACATTTTTAAAGTTTGTGTCGATGAGCAACATGTATTATCCTCCTGACCAATAACATACACTCAATAAAATTTCACACTTTGATTTCGCAGAACGACGAAAGACACCGTGTTGTCAATGGCATCACCAAGAGCACACTAACAGTTAAAGACGTCAATGACGATGACGTTGATTACTATCACTGCCAAGTTAAGACGTGCGACGGTGAAGGTTACAGTCAGAAAATCAGTCTGAAGACAACAGGTATGCTTGAGGCGCTGTATCCTGAAACACACTCCTTCTCATATCATCAGATGTCCTCAAACACATTACACGGCTTCTCCAATCAAAAGACGACTGACACGAATTCTGTCACTGTGGAACCGATGTGTATTCTCTGTACATAAAACCGCTCTCACCTCAAACATGTGTTACTAGCGAATAAGAGTGCCGAGATGCCGATAGCTGACAGCAAGCACGAACAATTCATGTGCTACGTAAAGACAAGACTACTGTAATCCCTAAATGTACATATGAAACCTGCAGACAACAATACATTATGAAGACGAGAATATTGATTTAGCGAGTGATTGATAGTCTCTCTCTCTCTCTCTCTCTCTCTCTCTCTCTCTCTCTCTCTCTCTCTCTCTCTCTCTCTCTCTCCTGTTTCTGTCTGTCTTTCTGTCTGTATGTATCTCTCTCAGATGACGCAACGATCGAGAATGTGTTCTACTGTTCCGTTAACTACATACTGATGGCACTGTTCGCACTCTCCCTCTTCCTCAACATTGTTTTTGTTGCCGCCACTGCATGTAAGGTCTGCAAACTCAGAGAAAAAACAAAGGTTTGTATTTCAACTTGATCGTATCCATGAAAATTCCTCAGAGCAACACTTGTCGCATTTGCTTTATTCTCAAAGAATTCAATTTTAATCGAATGAATCACTGAAGACTTTATTCTTCGTTACCGTACAAAGGGATACCACCATTTCAACAAGTTTTTGTCTCGATGCTGTTTAATAATGTTACAGAAGATATTACTGACACCTTGAGAAACTAAAAATATTACTCTCCTCCTTTATTTGAGCATCTTTCTTTTATGTGTCAATCAGTACGTGACTGTCTTCCATCTTTTTTCATTTGTCTCCCATAGCTTATCTACACGACACTCAATTCTTCGTCGAATGGAATAAACGAAAAGATCGGAACCAAAGCACTTGAAGTGTAGCGCAACAAAGACATTGCTGGTTTATTCGCGATTTCAATTTATGAATACAACGCTCAGAGTGAATACACGCTATCGCTCATTGCCACGATGGAAACTAAAGCATTACTATTACACCGTTATGAAAATTTCAATTTACATTTAATTTAAAAATGAACGAGCCTCTATTTTTGTTGCTTTTGAAGATTGTGTTTTTTAGAAATGACACGGGTTTTTCCGTGACGATGGTCACAGAATCTTACGTTGAAAGATAGAAAATTGAGAGAGTCGGTAGCTCTTAAGATTTCAGCTTGGTTGAAATGTGCTGTTTATGTCTTAGTTAAGCCTTTCGACGAATATGGCTGTCAGCATGCTTGTTGTAAAGTTTCAACCTATTTTCCCATTTACATATACCAAACTATGACCTGTTTAACCAAAATAGGCGTAAATCGATATGTTACCTTCACTGTGAAATATGAAGAATCTCAAAGTTTTGTCACCGTATATAGGTTTCATATTCTTTACAGGGGGCACATAAGAAGGAATAAATAAATGTTTACCTTCCTGTCACTTTTATTGTTGACGTGAAAAGCTAAATGTAGCCAAACCCAATGGGTTTACATTGACTCAATTTGTGCACTCCTTCCATGTCAAACGTAGCAAATGACAGCCTGAGTAGCAGTTGTATTGGATGTCAAACAGTTATTTGAGATCTGAACAAAAATACGCCTCGGAAATTTGAAGAAGTTAGTTTTTCTACCAGAATACGGAAAACGTTGTGACGTCGAATTCTTGTCGATTACGAACAATTCACGCGGCTTCAATCTCTTCCATCAGTTTTGTATTACATAGTCTGTATATTCATTATTAAAGTTTTCTCATAAAATCACGGTATTTTTCTGATAGTCTTTCTTCTTTCAATGTTCATATATATAATTCATCTACTTATTCTCTACGTCATTATCCATAGGATTTATCTTTACTTAATTTCGTACCGAGTCATATATATGTCACACTGATACATCTTCGCAGCACCACTTTCAAATGAAGAATTAAAGCAAGTATAACAGTATACGTTGAGCATCGCAATGCGAGTCGTACCCAAAACAGTCTGCGTCACAAGGTTGCAGGCCGAGAGAAACACACTGTTTTGAGGTGACACTACAGGCCTTACAGGTGATGCAGTTGCCCGAATATGATGACTGGTAAATATATTTTGAAACACCAGTTTCAAAACTGTAAAGCGGTAACTAGCTTTATTAATGTGTAAGTACCAAACACGAAGCATACAAAATGATAGTCAATTGACGAAATACAGAAGAGATTAAGACCATATTACTGAACATATGCCAGTACAAGTACATCTTTAATGGGGATAACAGTTTCAAAATAACAACTTTCAGCGTGAAAATAACCATTTGTTTGCATCGTCACAATATCAATGTGTGTAGAGAGAGCACAATATATACTGGGCCTATTGCATGTATCATTTAACTTCTGCAACGTTGGTAAAATCAATTCTGGACGTTTTAGTAGCACTTCTAAACGTTCAAACACTTGTGACAAAAAGGCAATGGCAATTGGACGATTTCATGAAAGACGAATACAATTGAACGTACACACCGTAATAATTTCTTCTTATGCCAGATTTTTACTAAATCGTGTTTACACATACATCCCATTACGGTTTTCGACTTTATAAAATTTACGACAGAGGGCCATCATATAATATTTGATCGAATCGTGGAAAAGTGGAAAACGTCAATGAATATCATTGTTCTTCTATTTATGCTAAGATCAAAATTTCATCATAGGAGCGGCTTGACGGTAATGTTGGATTGCACTGCAAAACAAACTGATGAAACCTATTTATACGAACACATTTGCAATAGGATCATTTCTCGACTAAAGGCAGATATTTGAAACAACAAATACAATTTTCATGTCTACCGAGGTATATATCAATCTTTAAGGACGGTCTTGAGATTCTTGACCATACCTGTATACGATGGAGTTCCACAGTAAATGTAAAAAGTCTTTGTTTTATTATTTGTACAAAAATTTTGTTCCGAATTGGAATAAAATTTATTAGTAGTCGGTTCCGGCACTTAATATGACAATCTTGTATCATATATCCCATCACAAATTCTCTATGTAAAATTTGCAACAATGTTGCTTAAAAAGGCCTAACCACTTATTGTTCATACGCGGAGTCCCAGGTAGTGGAGTGAATTCTCTTGAAAACTGCACTTTGTCGTTAGCTTACGCATATCACATAAACGTTTCCAGCCTTCTACATCAAAGGTAACACATTGTGTATTTTTCCGTTACATATAAGGTTAATTTTTAAGGACAAGGTATAACAATATGATCATTATCTGCTTAGCGGGAAGTTTCTGAAATAATTTGGATGCATGTAACAGTTGTGAAAGTTATTTAATTAGTACAGCAAGACACTGATCCCAGTAATTCTATCGTTTACAAAACTTCCTAGCGTCTTCTGTGATTTGTTGGCACAGATCCAAATTCTAGTCAATATGTAAACAGATACCGAAACCATTATTAACGCTAACACCAATCCAGTATGAAGCAAAGAACAGATGCACTTCAATCCCGCTGTACAATTGGTTCGTTTAATATCGAACTACTTGATCGACATTTTTAGAGGACACAAAAGGAACGACATGGATTTAACAGCTGCATCATGCGTCATACTGCTTTTGATCTGTGGTTAGTTTAGACTGCGCATGCAAAGGCAACAGATACAACAGTAAGTCTACTAGTAATTAGCTTTCTCTTCTAAAACGACACAGATTGTTAATTAAGTTTTTGAAAATCTTCACGTTGTTGTAATGCAGTGGAAAGTTGTGCGACATTTGACTTCTCAAATGGAAATGACATTACCTGGGTCATCTAGCAACAGAATAACGTAGAATGACGGATAACGCGCTACTGTCACCGATCAGTGTAGTCCCAATACTTTTAGTACGATTGAAGATTAAATTTGGCGTTTGTTCTGTTTGGCATTCTTTGAATGCAGTCGCACGCAAGAGACAAATACTTGTATGGGCGTTTGTGAGTGGAATACAGAAACAGATTTGTCTTGTAAGTCGGGCATCATTTTTGAACGATGAAATAGTGATCAGTGATACACACGTCTTCATCGCCCAAAGTATGTTTGATTTTAACGAAGCAAAATTCGCATCACATAACGAGATCTTCATCGTGTTGTCAAAAACATGTTGTTTTACAGATATAATGAAGATTACTCGCAAGTTTATCGTTCTCACCACGTTTATTTGTTTCAAGAAGGCGATAGGATTAATTTCCTGTCCTGAAAATATTGGTGAGCAATTTACAGTTTATTGTAAACCGGGCTTCGTAAATCCCAAATACGCAAGATAATAATGACATTGTTCTTTTATCATACAAAATTTGCAAATATTATATGAGCTGTGTGATTAGGTATTCTGCAAAGAGCGCCACAATGATCGATACAATTGTTAAGACTTTTCCTCTGTGTAAGATTTTCCCGGACATTTTATCAGAATACTCCTAACACATTCAAACATTTGCTCAATGACAATTGTATATTACCACAACTATTAAGAGGTCGTTCATGATAATCATATACCAAGTTAGCAGCACGTTGCAAATACCTACACACTGGCTAACAACCTTGAATGCACCTCGATGGTCTTTTATCATTTACTTTTTGATTCATAACGTTTTGTAATTGTTTCACACTTGTTTAAATTTATCTTCCAGGAGTTGAAGTATCTAATGACCATGAAGTTGTTGTTCCTCCTAATTTTGACGTTTACGTAACGACGGGTACCAAAGTTTTGCTGCTAAGTCCTAATGTGATTGACGATGCACTTAGCGATGTGCCTGCTCTGATGGATCAAAATACAACTCTCTGTGTCAATATTTCTAATACCGGTATGCTTCTACTCTGTGTTCATTGCTTTACTGTTTCTTCCATACCAAGTTCGACGTTGAAAACTACCATAGAATGGCAGACATATCTTCCTTCGTATCTTTATTTTCTCTCGACCAAATATAGATATGTATATTCTCTTACGACGAAATAGAAAGAGAAATCCTGGGACAGTAAAACTAGCTTTCGCTGTTGTGCAATTTTCCGATTATTTATTATGTAAGATTTTCAGATTCTTTATGACTATATTATCGTTTTGTCTTCCGTAAGGAAATCAAGAACAGTCGACGACAAATTGCTACGATAAAAGTAACGGTAGCTTTGGCAGAAAGGGTGGTAAGATCGTTTTCGAGATAACAAACACTGGTGAAAATAATGGCCGATCCAAGTATACTTGGTATTCAATTTCACATCCTCATATGGTGATAACGGAAACCACAGTAAACGTGATAAAAGGCGAGTAACATTTTCATTAAACATCGAAAACCTAATAATTTGTTTACTTCTCAAATAATTTTTCTTCTTTGCTATTTAACAACCTTCAGCACATTCACATTTTACAGAGTTTCACAAAAGTGTGCGTTTGGAAATGATGGATATACGTACAGTGCATATTATATAAGGATTGAACTGTCCATGACAACGTCAAGGACTAAAGTCATATCTGGGAGTGCGTTGATTTCTATAGGTCTTTCAAGTCACAATAAGAACAATACGTTTAATTTCATAGGTTCAAAAGTTGCATGATATTTACTCCTTGAGTTCAAAATACAAAGTGTACCCAGTTCTTCAGCGACACGAACAATGTTATGTCGGAATAGTTGACATCCAAATTGTAATCAGCTATCTGACGATAGCTCTTTATTATCCTCCTGTCGTTTTTTTCCTTCCGGGTTAGCGCATACGGTTACCGAGCTGGCTGATTTTTAGCACTAAGTTGCTTTCAAAGCCTGTTAATTGAAAACGAGGATAAACAATAGCATACAATTACATACGACTTCACCAATTTGATAATCACCTAGATCATTTTAATTTGCAAATACTTTTAATGATAGACATTAAACATTTCCTATTGGTGTCATGTAGATGCAGATACATACAGCTCGAAAGGCGTTGAAGTCGTGATGGGACGGCTGGGAAAAAACGTATCAATCACTTTACCATTGAGGGAAAGGAACTCCATAGATATCGCATTAACAGATCCTGTTGGAGACCACGTTTTCGATATGGAAAATGTTAATGGAGAAATGCGAAAATGTAACTTGTATAAACACTATCAGCATATCTACCCAGCCCTACAGAAAAATGTCCTTATCATAAATTTTGTTGATGTAGGGCATGAAAATGCAGGGCTCTATACAATCACAGTCACTCGCCGCAAAAGTGTCGAATCTATACGTTTTGAAATGCAAGTCAGAGGTAATGTACACTCACCACTAATGCATGATTTACAAACTTAGAAATATTAAATCACTAATTCATTGTGTTAAGTCTTTGATAATAATCATGCATACAATGTCACCATGATGTAACAATCTACACCTTTTCATACAAAATGTTTTCACGATGTTGGTAATACTAGGATAATCGTTATGTGACGTAAGACCATCTTTTGCGATAGGAAAGAAATAAAATAACCAGCTCTACGTTGTCAATTACTTTTTAGAAATGCAGTGGTAGAAAGCCTAAAAAGGTTTATATACCTTTACTGATCGGGTATTGCAATAAATAAAGCAATGAACGTGACTATCAAATGAAAAGCGCAAAGTTAACATATGTTTCTGTTAAAAGTACATTTCCAGTTTTTTCATTTTCGTTTTTTTAGAAGAAACACTTACTGAAGAAAACCAGACACATGAACAAGACGTGCGTGGTAAGACATGAATCTTATCCGTGTTTGCTGTCTTTTTATAAGTTCACCATGTTTTAACTTGACAATCAACCCATATTCCTACAGTCGACAACATTTGAGACTGACTTATATAGAGATATCACTAAATTGTATACGAAATGCATCAAAGGCAACCATAATATATTCTAGAGTATTCGCTTTCGGAATAAAAGTCAAAAGCACATGGGAAAATAGAAATACTGGCAGGAGTACAGAAATTACAAAAAAGAAAAATTAAACTATTTCATATGGCTATTTTGATTGTATATGGTGAAAGTACAGATAGATATTCATAATAATACGAATACGAAACGTCTATCGCCTTCTGACAATAAATTTTCATAATATAATAAATATTTTAGTTTTACATACCACGCATATTTCCTTTTCATTTCAACGTATGTTGATATAAAGTACACTACCTTGCCAAAAATGCAAATTTTAAAATATCGCAATCTTATAGTGTTCAAATAAATTCTATTGCGGACTAGCATTCAGTTGTCAATAGTAAACATGGTATATTAACTGTGTTGAACACCAGGCGTTTCGAAAGAGTTCGGGAGTAAAGGAACAAATACTGTAATTTACAAAATGAACAAATTGATAACTTTTTGGAAATACGTCGAATGTAACATCTGACGAATGATTGGTTTCTTGATGAATTGAATTAGTGTGACTTATGAATTGTCAATTTGACAGCGCACTTCCCGGAAACCTCAACGGCATTTGTGAAGCACGTGACGGAAGAGTGGTCACAGGGAACAACACATGTTACACGTAAGAATATAGCTCATTAGAACACCCAACAAATTCCTCCATTGACACTCGTCTCGAAATAATAACAAAATTGAACGGAGTTTCTTGGAATACATAACACTCCCTTGCATTAAAACTGTAATGAATAAAAACCTTATTAAATAATTTTTGTACAATCCGAACAACTGCATGCCATATGCAGACACATTACACAGAGCATCTGTGACATTTATACAGAATAACGGGACTTGAAGTCATATGCGGTCCTTAATTTTACTATATAAGGATAGCGATTTATCATCACTAACCTATCCTTACCTGTCTGTCTTCTTTTTCTATCTCTCTGTTTTTTTATCTCTTTCTAAATTGATATCTTTCAGCACGACCACATTTCAGGAAAGTGTTAAGGTGCTCCGTTAACTACATTCCATTGATATTATTGGCACTCTCCGTTACCTTCAATATAGTGTTCATAGCTGTTCATATTTATGGAGCCCTCAGAGGCAATGTCAAGGTTTGTATTAGAGTTATAATGTTTTTCTTCCACATTGCGCCATTATGTATATATATATATATATATATATATATATATATATATATATATATATATATATATATATATATATATATATATATATATATATATATATATAATGTATACAATGTCATATATAGAGATAGATAGATAGATAGATAGATAGATAGATAGATAGATAGATAGACAGACTTTGTGGGCTACACTAAGTAATTACTTAATTTATCTCCACTCCTCTGTGACCGTATTTGTGTTCCGTTTGCCTGTCTCTTTCGTTGTGCATTGCTCCTTTCCTTTAACTTTCCTTTTCCATTTTGCATCCATAGGTCATGTGCGTTTCAATTAAGTCTTCATACAATGGGCGGTACGAAAAGATGGCAACCAAGTAGGCTGATTTGTACTTCAGTAGTTCAATATGCAGTTCGGAACCAACGTATTTAGGAATATGAAAGATGACTACAGCAAAACAGAAAGGCTTCGGCAAGAAAGAAAGACTACATTCACGAATTGCGTGAATATATATTGATCGACATCGGTTCTACGACATTGAGTCAGGCTTTGAACTTTACGATATCGAGAATTCTATAACACATTTTGTATCTGAAAAAATACTGTTTCTTCTCTTTGTCACGTTTTTGTAGTTTATCGCTTCAAACAGTTTGGCACACTAAAATTAAAATACGAACTCTGCATGACAGTTTCCCTCCACACGGATCTAGACGTTGCCAGATGTGACTATCAGAACCAAGAGTCACAACTCGTCACGTCTATTAATATCCATAAGTGTTTGTTACCTCTCTGCTATCACACTCGAAAAGTCAAAGGTTGGCTCTTACGTTAGATTGGTAGCCCCATACCTTTTAGCTTAAAACATTTTTGAATAAAATTTGAAGTCGTGTTTAACTATTAATTGGACTTCCTTTTACCTGGCAAATCAAATTGCATCCTGAGTCCGTGTTACAAGCCACGAAGTAAACAGCATGGCAGCAAATGTTATAACGATCACGTTTAATGATATTAAAACTGAGAGCCATTGTGCAATGAGAGATCAGAACTTCACTCTTCTCATTAAACATTTCACTAGCATTCTGATTATTTTCCACTCTGCAATGCGATTAAATGACACAGGAAACTGCAAATACTCAGATTTTTTACGGTTAGCAATGGCCAACTCAACGATACCAATGCATGTTTGTGCCTCTACTGCAAAGACAAACGTGGCCTAGGACAGGAAGTCAGTACATTGTTGTGTAAATTTTGCTCAGCTCAAAGGAGTTAAAAGGAGTCAGCTATGCTTACTTTGATCGACATACTTTTAGCTTGGAAGTTATCTATTAGCAATAGGATGTCTATAACATTGACATCTGACCAGTACACGGGCCTAGAGGTCATATGAATCGCTAAAACAGCCACTTTGACCAAACAGGTACACGTTTCGGGAAAAGTGTCAAAAACATTCGACTGATCTAATATTTGTGATAAAACGTCGAGAACATTAGACAGAACCTTGACAGTTTCTGTGTGGAGAAAAATTGGAATGAATGTAGCAGCTAACTCTGAGTTGATGAGCTTACCAAACCTTATTAAGTTTTGTAGAAACACAATATATAGTGAAAACCCGAAAACTCACCATTCTCGAAATTTGCGTAATATTTTACGTGAATGTTATTCGCCGGAAGTCAAACTTTGTTGTCTCTTCAATAAAGTGCAAGGCCTAAATATTTCTCTGGCGGATTTATTCTATCAACATAAGAGTAGTATGTTCCTTGATAGCTTTATCTTTTTGCATTAAGTTACAAAAATACCATCCAATAAGAGATGTTATTAAATAATATTGTCTTTAAAATGCACGTATTTAAATCCTTAATGAACGGTTCGGTTGATTATATTTAGATGCTTATATATATATATATATATATATATATATATTATATATATATATATATATATATATATATTATATATATATATACGATAAATATGAGAACACATCAAGTATGTTGGTACCTATTACTCGAGTTTCACGCATACACGCGATCGAGTAATAGGTACCAAACATACTTGATGTGTTCTCATATTTATCGTAATATTGCTCTGCATCCCTGCATCGAGCACTTTACCCCTCTGAGAAGATACAAACAAGTTTTGGTATATATATATATGATGTGTGTGTGTGTGTGTGTGTGTGTGTGTGTGTGTGTGTGTGTGTGTGTAAGTATACAGATGTCCTTCGAATTACAGTGCTCGATGAAGAAAGCAGAGCGTTATGAATAATTACACAAAAAACTTCAAGTACAAAGTAAGTACTTCTGTCTGAAGATTGCAGGATGCATGAAACTTAAGTAACAGATATTATTATTTTGTACTTGAAGTGTTTTCGGTGGCGTGGTTATGATAAATTCGTTTGTAGGATATTACACACGCACCAATCTGCTGGTTCAAATAGTTTATTATATCAGCACAACGTTTCGTCCTAAAAGTAGGACTTCCTCAGGTGCTACCTGACTAAGTCCTACTTTTAGGACGAAACGTTGTGCAGTCGAAAAAATCTAAGTTGCGCGTCCGTCGCCAGTGCTTGAACAAGGTTCAATTTTGCGGTAACAAATCGGGAAGAACTTTTACATAATATGATGCATTTGATTTCAAACCATCTTAACGAAAGAAATACTAAAAAAAACATACAGCTACCGGGACTTTTGCCACAATTACGGTGACGCCACAAGGGTTAAACTTAACATTAATTAAATTCAAACATCGAAAAATAGACGGGTAAACGTGTACAGCAATTACACTATTTTTACTTTGTAGCAGCTAGACTTACAAATTTTGAGCTCTAGAGACATTTGTTTGTAAAACAGACGGAATTCTAGATCTAAAGATAATATATTACCTCAATAATCCAGGTTTTTCAAACAAACCACCTAATTGATAAATAAAAAACTTCGTTCATGTAGAAAAAATACTGTTTATTTACAATATTGATAATTCAAGGTGACCACTAAAAGCTAAAATATTGAATATGTACAAAAATTTTAATTTTTGCGATTTCAATTCACGAAAAAGTTTGCAAAGAACACGATCGGAACTAATTTGGGATAATTGGATCTTCATATTTTTCATATTTCTCAAAAGTGTTAGGTCATCTATAGCTAAATGTTGCAATATTACAAATTACTGATAAAAACAAGTGTGTAACTGATAAAGAAAAGTAGATGAGGTTACTTTTGCAGATTAAATCGACATTACTTCACCATCCACTTATCCCAAAGAAGTTCCAATCGTATTTAAGGCTTCGGGCCGAAAAATAAGGCTATACAATCAAGAAAACATGGTTTTCAGGGCGTGTTATTCCACAAATACCGTTTATTTAACAGTTATCACTCTAAGTTTACAATTGAAAGAACTTTTCAAGATTATTGACAAAGGAATTCTTATAAATTACTAGAATGTTTACATTAATTAATTATATGGCAACGCCGAAGGCACATCACATTGAACTTTCAGTTGTATTATGAAAACATATCGTAGGCAAAACTGAAGGTATAGAAAGTCAGCTATTATCTTACGTTCACTCTTGAAATGATATCTAAACTATTCTGGTTCTTCATGACGACTGTACTTTTTCTTCCGAGCAGTGGCGCTGTCACAAGTCCCTCTTTGAGAAGGGCATTTACAAATACTTTGAACCATACATTCGCAGTTACGACGAGTACATAATATCCTAGTTTTTTATAAAGGGTAGGCCTAATTGTTGTCGCTCCAGCTCTCTGTGTACAGGTCAAGGCCTACTTAATGTTTTAAAACACACTATTACAGAAAGGAATTTCATTAATGTGAAGTTGGCTCTGCTGGAATTGTATACTGATAAGAGACTTCACTGAATTTGGGTTTACGAACAAAGTCATGATTTATGTCAGACTCTGTCCTCGTTGGCATTAGACGAAGTAGAAATATTTTCTAAATCGAGGTGTTGCCAACACTCTTGGGTGCAATTATCAGCTAAGCGGTAATATAGAGTAATCAAAAACTGGAAACATTGTCTAGGAGATCAGGCACAGTCAAAAACAACACCATCCGATTCACACACACCAAGTCTGCTATCCTTGGCTACATACGAGAAATCCGTGTTGCAGTTCCGTTGTAATGAAGTTTGGAGTGTTGAGATAAATACTTGTTTATTTATACTTGTTTAGTGGTACCACCACTAACTATCAGTGGTTCAGGATTGTCCTACTTAAATTTGTAACTCACAAATGTCCCATGGACCTGGTAATGTATTACCTTGAATGGAAATGATTATTGGACCAGTTTAATGTGATATTTATTGTCGATGCATGTGTGAATGTTATCAGTTCAAAAATTTGCCAATGCAAAAAGCAAGTGATACGTCGTAGACAGCTGGCTGTGACGGTGTGCGTGGATAGGTGTGGTTCTGTTGTCTTGACTATGTCTGACTACTTGCTAGACAAACTTTCAACTTTGGCAGTGTTGATTTCTTTGCAATAGACTGATAATACTGCCTAGCTGATAGTTATGCCAGACCGTATTGACAACACCTCAATTTAGACAATATGTCTAGCTCGTCAAATGCTTATGGGTCAAAGCAAACCGCTGTATATCATCGATTTGTATTCCTTATCAGATTTAAGGCACGCCCTGAGCGAATAGAGAACAAAACACTAAATCGTGGAAGCAGCATGGGGGCCGCGGGCCACCATGGTTGTTGGGATACCGCCGTCTGCATGTTTTACATTGAAATTGCGACATAATGTAGCAGAATTATGATTTAGATGCCATGTCATCATCGTAGGTCGCTACTCAGTTTGACTCAAAAACATGATCTTCTCTGAGATACATGTAATTGCAAGCTTTAGGCTATGGATTAATACCTTTATTTAATTGGGACAATGCTTTGTCTGCAAAACATACATTTACTTTTAATGTCTGCCATAACAGACTTTATTTATCGTTTTGGTAGGGCAATGAAATAGACGATACCTGTTCATTTCCTCTAGAACTTCAAATCGTTGACATAAACGTGCCAGATCCCCTTTTCAAATCATTGATTGGTGCAGTCCATATTTGACCTGACATCGAAACCGCCCAAGCATTGCAACAATCACATGCACCGTGAACTTTGATCCAAACGTCAGGTCACAATACCCTTTGATTTAAACGGATACACGAAAAGTCACTGTGTTACTCGTTACCATAATCAAATCAAAGGTGGATTTTAGAACTGCGTCACAATGCCTCGAGTAAGTTAGACGGGACTCGTGAAGCAGGCAACGGTAGGAGACATTTCAATACATCTAGCAAACATATTAATCGACGTTATGTCCTTGCGATTAGACACAAAGTAATCGTTGCATACCTGTCTATTCGAGAGAACGGCATCTAAGAGATTAGACTTTGCTACTTTTTGTCGATCGATACAGTCCGATATTTTTTATCGAATAGTATTCGTCTGGTGACCGTTAGGCAACAAAAACTTGATGTCGGCTACAGCTTTAAGGTCACCTTTGTGAATTTGATTCGCTTGGACTGCAGAAACGGATTTCTGCGGAATTATTTTGATATGATTAATTTTTCTTTTTTGGTTTTATGTCCTGTGTATGACATTTAAACGAACAAACAAACAAGCAACAAGCCTTACACGGCCTAAGTTGCTTCATTTATCTTTCACAATATTTGTTTTGCAGAAATGATCAAGAACCGTGTCAACATTATTTTCCTCGTCACATTTTTATGTTTTAAGAAGTCAATAGGTATATATCCCTGTTCTGACAACTTTGGTAAGCAATAGTCCTGTAATCTTGTATACTAATTTAATCTGTTAATTATAAAGTAAAGCAATGTAATGATGATTTCCTGTAAGTATAGAGGTAGATATACACCCGTGGCCACTTTAGTGTTGATTAAGCCTGTCTGGTGCAAGCAGAAATTCTGTTTGTATAAACGAAACAAAGTGGTGGTCGGTGTAATAAATGCAAGGTTCACTATCGGCACCCCTCTGTTAGGATTGAGATAACGTTCTACTAAGATGTCTCGCCTGCCCAATTCAAATCGATCACAACACTGCACTGTAGACACGCTGTAAGTCTGCACTCCGACAATGAACATCAATAGCAACGGTCGTGAATATCATACGGAGCTTGATTGTTCAAAATATAAGACATTGTGATGGCAATTGGCATCCAGCGAGGTACCACAAGGAACTACAAAAAATAAGCAAGCGACCGTTTTAAGATAAGCGTGGAGGGAGCCAGAAAAGTTTGGTAGAGATATACATGTATCAGGACAGGTTCCCTTCAACCGGAATGAGAAAAGTGTCGTTCATATGGTTATACACATGTGAATACATGTACATGTAAAATGCTACCCCGACTGTACTTTACTCTTACCTTTTCTCTCGTACCAAGTGAAATTGGAATACGTTTATTCACGGTTTGTAGGAAAGAAACATGGCTTAGTGCAAGTGAATGTTTATTTCGAAAGTTTTGCAGTCAAGACGGGCGATGTCTGTAATTTAATTGCTAACATTTTCTCATTTTCTCAATTCCCGCGTCTGAACAAAGTCTGAACACGACACTTGCGATACACGCTGTAGTATCGTTGGTATTCATTCAATGCAATATTGAAATCGACACAAAATGTGTGATGTTCTGTAACACTGACTGCATTTGAAACACATGAGTTTTACCTGAAACTAAATACTGATAGGGCAAATGCTGTGGTCAACATCATTTGTATACAGTGTATTTTATAATCACTCCGTAATTTCAGGCTAATCGGCGTGTCCATGGGGTACCGATAGTAGGATCATTATTACCACTGATACAGGGTAAAGTAACCGTTTTATCACCCTTCTGCAGACAGAATTTCTGCTTGCACCAGACAGGCTTGATCAACACTAAAGTGGCCACGGGTGTATCACGAGGTATCTTTGTCGAAAGACCTATCGAACTTGTCATTTTCAGACATTCCCCCCTTTCAACAGGATGCATTTACCTGTACGTATTAAAGCAATACTTTTATATTTACCTTTTCTGTAATCACAGTTAATTCATAATGAAACAGTCATGACGTGAACGGTTCCCAAAACATGCATGTTACTTAGTAAATGTTTTGCTCGTTTTACGGATGGCTCGAATTTTTAAGAATATTGATTCTCTTACGATTACTAGTTAATTAATTACACGCCATCTTGTTTCACTGCCAGCAATCTAAACTTTGTCAGCTACAGGTGATTTTAGTTAATGGCTATTACTTGTATTCTGGACATCAAGAACGCTTTGTCTGATATGAGTGCCTCAAACTTTAATTTCACAGGTGTCACGGTATCTAGAGATCGTGAAGTTATTGTGCCACCTAATTTCGACGTTTATGTAACAACTAGTGCAGTGGTTGTACTTAAAAGTCCAACTTCGAAAGACGATGATTCAAGACTCAGAACTCTATGTGTCACAATTTTAAAACCTGGTATGTTTGATATTACGTTAATTTGTTTCTGCTACTTTGTTTTTCGTTTTTGGTTTGTAGTTCAAGTAATTAGCATGCTAAACAAATATGCTGATAATTCATTTTATATGCTGATAATTACAATATAAAGAAACATTAATGATACCTCCCGTTACATATTCTGCTTACCCAGTGAAATTTGTTTTACAATAAATATACATAAATAATCGTCTATGTCGTTACTTCATATTTTGCTATGATATCGGTTTGCTTTCTGTTAGAAAATCAAGATACACTTTGTTCGAATGAAGAGAACACAAACTTGACAGAATGAATGGTAAGATTGTTTTCAATATTGCCGACCTTTTTGAAAGGCACACCACAGCAAAGTACAGCTGGCATTCAATGTCTGATCCTGATACGGTACTCGCAGAAACCACAGTCAGCGTCATCAACGGTATGTAATTTCTACTGCACGGAGTGAAACAAGAATTATTAAAACTGTGTAAAAACGTCAGGAATAAATCATTATAAAACAAATGTCGGAAATTATGATATATTGCGTGTTGATACCAGGGAGTCGAATGTTCTATTGTTGCATTTCTTTACTCTTCGTTCGATAATCATGAGAGATGAGTGAAAATTATAGGGAAATTACGAATCCTTGGCTTTTGAAGCACGAAATATTTCCCGTAAGTGTAAAAATAAATCTATAATATGATTTATATCAAGTTTTAAATGGCGTGAACCATCGTAGTAAAGACTGAAGTAATGCGACTTTATGAGACTCAAAAATATGAATTCAGCCGAAGACGGCAAATACATGCATATAATTACATTTATTCCTTTCAAATATATCGATTCAGAACCCCATTTTTGAAGTGGAAAGACCCGTAGATATGGGGAAATATTAAAATTGGTATCTGACGAGGGTAACTTTTTACCATGGAGCTTTAAATTATTCCCAAGACCATTGTCACTGAATATGTACGAAGCTTCAATAAGCGTTTGTTGTATCATTTGCAAAGTGTTACGGTCAAAGTGCAAAGTTGGCATGATTGTGAATCGATATGAACAATGGTGCTCAAGAAAACCTGAGTTCAGCTTCACGATACCTATTCAAGATGTATTTCCATCGTTTATTATTCATTCAGAGTTAGTTTCTTGAATTAAAATGAGAGCGTGATCAGCATTTAACAGGATGCGTTCCACGATACAGTTTACTACACTATAACAAAGTTCATATGATATACCGAGCTGTTTCTGCCAAACAGTTCCTCAAATGAAACAAAATAATATTGAAAAAAATCCTTGCAAATGCACCGATTCCAGTATGTACCGGATGTGTATAAATGATTACATTTCAAAATTCACTTTTCCCTCGTACCTCTGTTTCTATACTAACCTTGTGAGTTAGTTGAGGCAACAGCGTACATGTATTACCACTGTACAATGTACTTAGACGGCTTGAGTTATCGTCCAAAAGAAGCGTCCTGTTAGCGTAAGTGACATATTGATGAAAACAAATTAAATGATTGAATAAAAAGGGAGTATTTAGAAAGTGGAGTAATCTTCAAAAATTGTGCTTTTAGAACTGCCCCTTTTGACTGATAAGAATTGAATTTTACTATATCATATAGTCGTCACATTCATGTTCTCTGTTAGTGGACGTGTAAATTGGTGACTCATCATCATTGTTCACAATGATCCGTCCCTAGCACTGAATTTGCAGTTATACTTCGCTACCGAAACCTTAAAATTTGCTTTCTCGTTTTAGTATGCTGAAGCTCCAGAGAAAGCCACTTCATACACCTACAACCCATATGTCGATGTTTAAAATGCCAGTCTTATTTTATTCTTAATATTTTATTTTAATTTTCATTGTTGGTATGTATATAGATGTAGATCCTTTCAGCACGACCAAAACTGAAAACATTATAGGAAGTATTGGCAGAAACGTATCCATCACATTGCCGTTGAGAGAAAGGAATTCTATAGATGTAGCATTAAAAGACCCAAAGACACACCACGTTTTTGACATGATAAATGATGATGGATCCAAGAAGGGTTGTCACCTGTATAAACATGGACATATCTACCCAGATCTCCAGGAAATATCCTCATCATCAATTTTTCGGAAATAGGATGCGAAGACGAAGGAAACTATGTAGTCACTGTAACAAATAGTCTAAAAAGTGTTGCATCCATGGACTTAAAAATTCATGTTACCGGTAATGTATTATCATACCTTCCCACATGCACACACAAAACCTTATCAAAGGGAAAATAAAGGGGTACTTTTTATTTAAAACGCAATAAACTTTAATTCTATTTTAATTCCATAGTCCATTTAATTCCATTCCATTTCAATTCCGTAGTTTTACCTGGTTGTATATTATGCATAAAAATTAACTTATAAAAAGTCTTTGTTATATACACAACGTTGTTTATAATTCTAGTTATCACCTTTTAACTGTGTCGCGTTTAGATGATTCTTTTAGATGAAAATTTGTGTACAAGTATTCTGACCATAATCTCTATGAACTGAGATGAAAGAAATTACGTTGATGGGACCATCTGTCATATAACCACTTGTGTATGATATCCGCAATATTTTTACAAATACATATTCGTGATCAGTTGGTAGTTTTACTGCTAAACTAGAGGCGCACTTCATGCCATAAACTGTTGAATTGCAAAACATTATTAATTTTACACAATTTCCAGTTTTCTCGTAAATGAATAGCACTTTCTTCAATAACCTTTGTGCATTGTTTCCTTCGATACAGATGTTGAGGTTTCAGCGTTAAAAGAACCAACGCGTTATGGAGATGAGGCTGTCATCGAATGTAACGTTAGAAGCTGTAGGGACATTAAATCGCAAAGGATTAATTGGTTCAGAAACAAAGAAAAACTTCTCGATGTAAGCTCTCAACGCTAATGATCATTCTCTTGGATAACTGCTTTGCTGCATTCATCACTTCGTTTACCCACACTACTGAAACTATACTTTGTGAGTTTGCTCTCTCCGGACAATATACAGAAACATGCAATCTCTCCTACATTATTCAGGACAATGTCGTAGCATTGTTTTTTTAGATCACTGGAGTATAAATTATTACAGCAGCCACGTAAAATCACATTCTCGCGTTGTGAGATAGCAGAATTCTGAGTTTAAAGAAGAAGAAGAAATAAGTATCGTCGTTAACTTTGAACATTTTCTTGAAATGTACTGATAAATTTCAGATTCATAAAAGCATGAAAATAAAGTATTAGCATATTGTTCATACACTTTTCTCAACTATCTAGACTGACGAAAATCATATCAGAGATGATGACATTGATGGTATTTTAAGCACACTGACGATAACAAAGCCTAAAGATGGGGATGTCTACCATTGTACCATAGCGATTCCCGAAGATATTATTTTGTATAGTGGAAGTATAATAATACCGGCGTTGATCATCGGTAGGCATCCAATTATTTCTTTAATCAACAATTTCTTTTTAATGAATAATACTTAAAAAGTACTGCCATAGGAAATTCTTAAGATGATTTTAAGTCATCCAATTTGAAGGGTTAAGTATAACAGGCTGTGGAAAAGAGACGAAGGACGATTCCAGTGGCAGGAGATGATACTTAATAGGAAATATTACGATGACATTACGTAAGTATCAATAAATGTTCCATGTATGACACAATGACTTTGAAAAATTCTGGCAAGACGTGATCATTAAATGACAAAAATAATAAATCTTTAGTACCATTAAGTACTAACTGTTTTGTCTTCTTAGAAACAACAACCAAACGTCACACCGAAGAACGCCAAACAGATGAGTCAAAATATAGCTGTAAGATTTTCTGTGTCAATGCTTTAACATGAGCTTTTGTAGTGCAGTTAAAGTGCGTGGAGCATTATGTTGACAAAGCACAAAGCTTCACAAGGCTTTATTTGAATTAACTTAATCACTGTTATTGTGTTGAAGAACTAAAGGGCAATAATTTTGTCGGCATGTCGAAAATTCCCAATAGTTTGGTGAACAATCTACAATCAACGCTGCTATTTGCTGGTGTCAGCAATTCTAGTCGCTAGGTTTGTCACTGATTAACGTAAATAGTGTAGAGGTTTTGCCGTAAATTAATATTTAGCTAACTATTACGAAATGTTTAAGTCTCAACACGTCAACCGTGAAAATGTTTCTAGATGACACGACGTCATCAAAAGATAGAGGTAAAGTTTGTTATCAGTGACATTTGAACTGTTCCCTTACCAGCAAGATCTACGACATCTATATCAGACACCACGAAAGTACAGCCACAGAGAAGGACAAATATTCATGGTAAGAAATAAAAAAATTGCATTGCCTTCATGCAGTAGTATTCAATCCTTTAGTTTCCACATATATGCCGGTCATAAAAAGTAAAAACCTTCATTAAATTCTTGAATTCGTACGATATCATATTTTCAACGATATAATTTTATAATCCAAAAAGGGCTTTAATCGTTATTCCTAGAGAGATTAAAGGTATACAGTCACCTGTAATCTAAATATGTCCATATATGGTCAAAGAGGCGTTCCTTGGTATTCAAAATGGTAATGTGAGGGCGCTCTTTTTAAAAAGCGGCCACCCGCTTAAAATCTGTAATTGGTTAGATTGTTTCTTTCTGTGGCAAAATTGTGGCAAAATTGGAACAGGTGACTGTATACCTTTAAGATTTAAAGTCCGTAATAAAGGTAAGCAAAAGGTTACTTGGCTACACAATGTAGTAATGTCGTCCCTGACTTTCTGTCATGATGGTAACACAAGTTAAAGGAAGACAACAAAGATATTTGTTTTTACCCTGTCTGTCTTTAGAAAATGTGTGTTGGGGATAGAAGACAGTAAGATATACAAATCAATATCTTTCATGCCCCAGAATTTGTGTAAATATTGCAGCGTTACCATACGGAATCACTTACTATGTAGGCCTGCGTGTTTTGTTAATGGAAACGCGTGTTATTTTGAGTGTTTTCACAAATTTCCAGTCATATAATTTTAGTTTGCTTCAAGATAAGCTTTTCAGAGGCAATAGCTTTGCACTTGGGAAGGTTAATACTATAAATGGGCTTTGATCATGGTGAGGGGATTTATTGGTGTAACCTACTTGTTGCAACAATTTGAAGTGTGTTGTTTGACTTTCAGAGGTTATAACCACAACGACACCGACACTGGCAGATGCATCGACATTTCACAAAACAACCACTTCTTTGCAAGTTCAAGGTATTGTTTTAAGTTCTACTGATCCACTGACCAATATACGTCAACGCATTTTACAAGGATCCTCTGAAAACAAATGAAATACATTACCGACCTACCTACCTATGTGTAAACAGTCTAGCAGGTTGAACAGAATTTTTCCCCTTCATATAAATCGAAAAATTCTTTGCATTTTAATATGATAATCACCATAGCTTAATTATATGTAATAAATCGAACGCTTCACTGTGAAAACAATCTCGTCTTTTTTAACGTTTCTAACGGTAGATATAACTCGAAGCGACCACCAAACACCCACAGAAAGCAATGAAGTACCGACAGAAGAAGTCAAGAAAACGAACAATAAAATTTACGCAATATTGCTGTCTCTGCTGGCCGGTATAGTTACTGTAGCATTGTTTGGCATAATCCTCACCATTGTCATCAGGCAAAGAAGAATGGTAAGCTGGCATACACACTGGTATTCCATCCAACGCAAGAGATCATTTCTCATATAATGAACACTAAATGGACTGTGCTTCTAAAGCTGATTTTGTCAGTGTCAGTAAATTATTGTGCCAATATAAAGCATCTTACTACCAGCAATGCTAGAACTTTGGGGCTACTTTTTCAAGTTTGGAAAGAAAAAACTAGTCTAATTCAGCTATTACATCGCCAGTGGCTGCATCACTCCGTGGATGGGGGAGTGCATTGAATGTGAGATAAAATATCAGAAAAGTTGCGTATCTACTGTAAATGTCGAGAGTCCTATCTTTCCATCCTCGCCCCTCACCTGTCACAGCAGTAACGTTGTAAAATAATCAAGATTTTCTCATAAAACAGAGAAGAACTTAATATTTTGTAATTACTAAGAATTGCATTTATATGTTAACTGTTATCAGCGACTGTATAACCTCTCCCGGAGTGATACATCTTCACAACCATCAATAGAAATAGAAGTCACAAAGGACGTATTGCCAGACGTCGACAATCTCCTTGATGCCAAAATCCCCATTATAGAAGCTGTGCCTCTCATTCCAAATGACATGTGGGAATTTCCTCGAACAAATTTGAATATTTCACAACACATTCTCGGCAAGGGTGCATTTGGACAAGTACGAAAAGCAGAGGCTTTCAACATACATGGCAATCCTGGTTGCATTGAAGTTGCTGTGAAAACGTTGAAAGGTAAATAAGAGTTAACACGTACTTAAGGAAGATAGACATGAAGTTTACTCATAAAAAATAGGGACATAATAGTAATGTTTGACTACTATTTAAGTGACGTTGCACAAGGACAATATGATTTATTGACTGCACCTCAATAATTTTCATGTGGAATCAAAACATATTTATCGAAGGAAAAATGGTGATTTCATATTGTTGTTGTTGCTTTTTTGCTTGAAACAGATGGTTGTTCGTTTGAAGAAAAGGAGAATTTCATGCGAGAAATCGCTATGATGAAATCTCTGTCTTGCGATCACCCTAATATCATAACCTTGTTAGGATGCTGCACTGTAACAGGTATGACCTGGATTAGTACCACAATAGATGGGGTTAAAATTTAATTGTATAGATTACATATTGAAATCTGTATGACGAATAAAGTGTATTTGGGTCTTGGAAATACTTTTGACTTCAAGAACAATAAATTAACTTGAAAAGTTATGAAAGGCGATATATGAATCCAATAAACTGTCGACGTCAATAATTGTCATTTACTCATTTACAGAACCAATATACATGATTGTTGAACTGGCAAAGTATGGAAGTTTGCTTGATAGTCTCAGAAGTCGTCGTAAAGATTGCATATATGTCAACATAAACGGAATTTCACAAACTGTCCCTCAAAAAGAATTACTTCAGTATATTTCGCAAATTGCCAAAGGAATGAGTTTTCTGGAACAAGAGAGGGTAGGAAACAATTTTTTGTAGTTCTTATTGCACATTTCTTCTCACTTTCGTTTTGCAAACAATGCACCGAGTAAATTATACTAACGTTTTAATTTTTGATGTTATCGTTGAAGCTTAGTAAACTTTTTGTTTACTTACGTGGTAATGTAATGTAACACCAGATCATGATATTTTAGACGCTGTCTTACTTTTTACACCCTGGAGACCGTGGTTCTATATAGGGTAGGGGAGTGTAACACAGCATGGCACTGCATGGGACTGCATAGCATATCAAAGCTGAACACGGAACAGTAAAGCTTAGCGTAGCGTTGCACATGATTGCATAAGATAAGGACATTTAGCATGGCATTGCTAAACACTGTATATCGATATAGTTGTAAAATGTACAGTATTGTACGCATATAATTACAATGTTGAGCAGTAGTTTACGGCATCTCTACATGATTACATAATACTAAAGATGAATTTTTATTTCAGTTTGTTCACCGCGATCTGGCCACTAGAAACATTCTTCTTGGTGAAAACAGAATTTGTAAAATATCGGACTTTGGTCTTGCAAGAGACGTCGACGGAAGCGATATTTATCATAGAACATCACAGGTAAGAGAACAACGCACACGGATCAAGTTACACAGTCGGTCGTAAAAAAAACGAGAGAACAAACAAGCACGCTTTGTATTGCTGATATTATTGTAAACTTACAAATCTGAGTGATGTAAAATAGATTGTTATCAAATTTCAATGTTCAAAAAAAGTTGACGCAATTATCTATTACCAGGGCCCTTTACCAATTCGATGGATGGCGCCCGAGTCACTTAAATATTCTATTCATACAAGCAAAAGCGATGTGTGGTCATACGGTGTTGTATTGTGGGAAATCATTACACTTGGTAAGTCATATACCGTGTACTTAATGTTGATAAATAATCTATCACATCTGATAATCCATTAAATATCGAAAAGAATTAATATAGAAAAAAATACAATCACTTATATAAAAATTATAGAATGTGACATCATGTTCGACGTGTTGAGGGAATAGGCGCCAATAAATCTTTGAATGCAAGAAATTATGTTTATAATGGCATTTTATGACTTCAGGATCAACCCCGTATGTGAAGATGACAGGGAAAGAAGTGATAAAAGAAGTAATCCGGGGATACAAAATGCACAAGCCAAGGCACTGCAGCCAGAAAATGTAAGTACATTGATCCTGAATGTCTTAAAGGCTGGTCTTTCGAAAGTAATTTAGTTGCAGACTTTGAATGTGTGACAGCATTTTGAACCCGATAACATTTGCTTTGTGATATTTCGTCTAACAATCATTTGTTCACTTTTCTGACAGCTATGATTTTATGTCAAGTTGTTGGCGTACGAATCCCACAGAGCGGCCCTCATTTTCTGATTTGTGCGTCCAGATAGAGGACATGACACAGGATCGGACTGAGGCAAGTATTGACATAGAGGCTCATTCAACTGTAGCTTGTATTTGATTCCAAATATTTTCGCTGTAAAATTTTGACTCTAATACTTTTACAATTCTTTTTCTAATCTACCACCTGGGGGCGCTCATTTAAAAGCTCATGGAGTACGAAATCGAAAATCGTGTTTCTCAGAGAGTTATTACTGGGATGGCGGCCATTTTAAATTTCAAATACATTAAATTTCAAGTAGTTTGTTTCTCTAGCACCAAACTTTGCACTACGACTCCTAATCTTATTCTTAATTTGGCAAGAGGGGGCTAGAATGGTTGAAAGTTTCATTTAAGAAAATTTGAGCAAAGGCTTAAGCCTTTCACTTACGAGGCGCATATACCTTAACAGAAGATTTCAAGAGTCACACGCTTTTGAATAATAAAAACGCAACATAGCACCATCTGAAAAGTAAAAATCTTTCTTTTGTAGATAGGATGCGGAAATTACGTAAGACTGAGTCAGTGAAAAAAAACTTAAAAAGAATAAGAATAATTTTAAGAAAGTCAAGTCACTGACATACTGAAATACTATTTTTTACCGAAGTGAAAGCATTAATTAAACCTGAACTTCACCCAGTCTGACTTGTAATGATAACATTGTATCTAAACTGTATGGCTTCATGCATTTTCAGGCCCATCTGCAGATGAATGACTTTGAACATCACATCTACGTAAACCTGGAGAACGGAGAATGTTCCGGGGAACTTTTGTAGTTGTTAACCCAGCGGATACACATGTATTTGAAACTTAGGAAATAATGACGATGTCATCTAGAAACGTTGAGGATTGCGTCAGAGACTTTGACTTGAAAACTATGTAAAATAAAAATATTAATATTTAGGGGCCCAAGCCCTCTAGGGCTTTGGCCTCTATTGTATTTACTGGGGTTCAACTTTCTTCTTCTTCTTCTTCTGCATCTCTTTTACCATCCTAGTTGTTTTTACTTTTGAAAACTTGTGTGAACTATTAACTTCATGTGCATAGAAAATACCAAACGTCACTTTGAATAATGAGATGAATATAGCCAAAGAGAATTTTGACAAAAATGACGCTTACCAACAATTACTGAACTCGTGTTCATAAACGCTGTGATGTTATAAATGGTAATTTAGCTTCTAGGACGATGTCTCAATGCTCAACAGTGTAAGTCGTTAACTTGAAATGTAATGTCGCCACCAACGTTTAAAACATATTTCAGTTGCACTTTTGCTATGCAAAAACGTTTGTGGCTCTATTAATAAGTAACCCGTCAGTTGAGTTGTTGCCATGGCTGTGGACTTTATTCTGTCGGATACACTGTAAAGCATTAACTTCGTTATATTGTCAGTCACCTTTTGATCCCTGTGACGTTTGAAAATTGTTTTTTAATCCAAGTATCGAAGTTTAAAAAGCCAGTGGCATGATGCTCCCACTGTAAATGATCGAACACTATTGCACTACTTATTAGCTCCTGGCGTGTCTCTTTGACTCGCAAAATCAGTTACTTCACTAAAAAAAATTTGTTCGTCTAAGCAATTAACTGGAAAAGGGATTCAAGAAATACTTTATGAAATGTGTATTGCAAATTCAGCATTACAACTGATGAAATTCATGCGCTTCTATGGACTAGACGCCTGCATATATGCATTTTGTACAGTACGTGTCATGTAAGTCGACATTTTCCATGTTTGAATATTCTGTCTACGGGTAGATTTGAGCAAATTTGCTTGTAACTAGAGTGTTACAAAGAGTGGTGATACCGAGGAATTCGAAAAATCGAACAGCCAAAATTCATGGAAGTTTAGATTCCTAAATTCTTAAGTATGAAAATCTTTAGTGGTCAACCATGGCTTAACGATTGAAAACGAGTTTTGTGTTTATCTGTATACACATATATTTACCTGTAGCTGCACAATGAACCACTCTAGAATATATTATGTGAGTAGTTTAGCTCTTGTTCGGCCATGTAGCCACATATCCAGGTCCAATTCTCGACGATTACATTTCTTTGCAATTATTTGATTTGTCAAGAATTTACTTGTAAGCTACGTTATCTTTTTACCTTACATACATACTACTCCCAAAATAAACGACTATTTTTTCATATTTTGATATGTGTCACTGTTATATTCCTGTTACAGCCTACCCACTAGATCATAATTTCAAACACTTCCAACTGCATAGTTTATGAATTTTGTGAAGTCAGCAAAAGGCTCACAGAACATAAAAAGTCGTGACTATAAGAAATGAACTGCCCTCTCAACGCTATCAATGAAAATGGTTTCAACCATAAACGGTGCTGTCCCTCATGACATCACAGAGCAGAGTCCATTCTACTTATGTACAATGCAGTTGTTTGATTTGCAGTGTTCTAGTCCTCACAAATCAGGGCGACAGTAGTGACAGAAATATTCACTTGTAGAGGTGCAAAGTCACTGACCATGCCACGTTTTAGCGGCCTTACTCATTTCACATATATGCCATATTCCTCGTGTTTTGAATCAGCAGTGAATACAGAAAGTTTCCAAAAGAACGTATTTCCTCTGGATTTCCTTAACAGAAAGGTTTAATTGAAGTCCTATCTTGGACACCACTACGGCGAATGTTTTCAAGCATAATTCATCACGCACAATTAAAACCCTGCTACACAGACACCTAACACCATTATATGTAACAGAATGTCATTATTAAATTAAAAACTAACTTTTTTCAAAAGTATAATAATAAACACACTGAAAGCCTGTCTAGTCCATATTTAAATTAAATATCATTTAAATATGCACAAGCTTACACAATTGTGCTAGTAAGATTTCAGTATGATTGCTCATAGTGTTAGCCACTTCCTTAATGATAAAATCCTCCAATGAACAAAAAATAATATTGAGTAAGTTTCAAATCGTCTATTGGTTATCAACAAAATCACTAAAGAAAATGGCATGTATATTTAAAGAAAATGTTTTACCAAAACCCTGCTTGCACTTTTGCATTTATTCATTTTTTTTGATAAAATCATTATCAATTTGAAACCTTTTGGGATATTATGTTGCAACACTCAAAGGTCCAAAAGATCGAACATTATTATGGTACAAAATAAGACTATCTTTTCTACCATTTGCTGCTTACCGCAGCGTAACAAAAACCACTGACTTAACACTAGAACTGTAATAGTAACTTACCTCAACAAAACCTGCAAAGACAGATGCAGCCATTCCCCTCGGGTTTTCAGTTTAAAACCTGCATCGAAAAACGGTAATCCGCCATTACTTCCGTCAGCGAACGCATGTACACTTGTCCACTTCTACGTTTACGGGGAAAATCACAATTGTGGGCTGATTTGATTCAGTGCTTTGTTAAAAACATGTATTGCATCAGATTTTCTATTCTATTCAAATGTATGGTGGCAGTTGCATCAGCCAAAACAGTAGTAGAGGTCAAGGGTTATCGATTCGACCATAGAAGAAAACAACGTTACCTTGTAATACAATGGTATGTACACCCACTCATTGTACACACGTGAGCTGTGTGGCGTACTTGCCAAAGCACTGATATCGAAAATGGAAGCAAAAAATAGAAATTATTTCAAGTGCATTGTTTTGGTAAGAGAGTGGATTCTTCTGAACATGAACATTCTCGTTGAAATAAAGAATACTTTTTGATTTAAATTTGTCGACACATAGCTATCCAAGATATTAGCGAATACTATAATTATAATGCACACCGGCGCCGGCGATAAATAGATAAGTAGAACATAACTGAAATGTGTACATTTAAATTCCAGCTTACAACACGTAACTTTGAAGAACCTGCCATGAGAATAGACCCGCCTTAACGAAGCACGTCCTGGTGTTTCAGTTGTTCACTTGTAAATATTCCTAATCGATCATTGTTTGTTTGTTTCTGTTGCGGAGGTTGCTTGCATTGTGAATTCCCTTGACCCTTGCAACAGTAAGGGTCAAGGAAGTATTGTTCCTGTACTTTAAGTCTACAAAAATCACAAAACTTAAAAAGGGCTAAGTTTCAACATAAAGATAAATGAATTCTAATAATATGGGGAAGATTAATTGAGAAGGCAATACCTAATTGCATTAATTAATGAACTACTAGAATATAGAGATATCTGATACATTGAGTACAGAAGGTGTAAATCGAGCTTTTGAATTTAAATTGGTTTACATTTTCAAAATTCCTTTACTAAATTCCTTACAGAGGGGACAGATAGATTGAAAGGATAGGGGTAACGTAACGATGGAAAGATAAGGGGGCCAACATGGAGCTTCTCAAGATACGGGAAAACAAAGAAGTAAGAAACATACATATACTTCGGTTAAGCAGTCACTGGCACACAGCCAGTTAACCTGATACATAGAGTCGAAATGAAAGCGGTGTCCTATCGTCTTTCATGCCCCTATTAGTGTAATAAAGGGAGGAAGAAATCCTTTGATCATGTCTAAACTTTTAAACGTTTTCA
The DNA here is from genome assembly GCF_041260155.1 of Ptychodera flava. Classification (NCBI taxonomy): domain Eukaryota; kingdom Metazoa; phylum Hemichordata; class Enteropneusta; family Ptychoderidae; genus Ptychodera; species Ptychodera flava. Next base: position 34,648,049 of record NC_091932.1, read on the forward strand.
TGACAAAATGTCTTTTATCATTTATGTTTGTAAAGGCCATATGGTTATTTTCAGTCGCTGCTTTCCTCGTTTGTGTACAAGGCAAAGAGATTGAATTCATGTGGCATAAAACGTGTTAGAGTTCCCATTAGGGGCTTCCGTGGATGCATTTATCGTCTGTTTATTTTGAATTGCAGTAGTGACATACTTCAAATTGCTACACACTTTTTAACATCTTTGCTTTTGTTCTTGTCGATGTGATTACAACGTATTTTCGACATGATGTGTCGTGTGCACATCGTTTTTTCTGTCATTCTTACTACGGGTATATAATTTTATAAGTTGTTTTGCTAATCGATTTGTCTACAAGTGGCACCAGTTAGGCGCTGTTGACAAGAATAAAATGAAATAACAATGAAATTACTCAACCTTGCTGCACAACCTGAAACAATACTGTCCAAGGGATGTAATATATAATTATCAAATAATATTATGTCATGTTCCTGAGTTTAGTGACATGACAGAGGAAGCTAAAAGATTTATGCACAAGTTCCATTGTTGTACTTCAATAATCACATCTTGCATATAACGCATGCCATGTCTTCTTCTTCTCTTTCCTCCACGTTTGTCGTAAAAACACATCAATATAATTACAGTTTCGCTTCCGGGATAACCTTTGGTGCCATTTTCCTATTAATAATACACGCGCAACCATTGTATTGTCCGTCTTCTATTAAGTCCATCACTATTTTAGCTACGTCAATCGGTCTGCAAATGTAGTAAATTGTCAAGAATGTAGTATTAATGACAAGCAGTGTACAATGTTTAAAAAGAGATATACTTATTACCGTAACGACATATTATAGACACAGCTTTCCCTGATTGTAAAACCTATGATCAATAGCTTTTCCCGTCAACGTAAAGGATAATTATCTATTTCAAATCTGTTCGTGTGTCAAAATCTGCATGTTCAAACAGTGCATGTACTCGACCGGACTACTATTTCTTGAAGTCTAATGGCAGGAAACGCCGACAGCCAGTTGCCATTACAAATCGTCGATTCTTTGTAAAAAACCCCACCTTCTTAGCCTTATGTTTGTGAGGCACCTGCCATTCAGATTTAAAGTCTGCACTACATGACATCTGAGACATTTTCAACACACCTCTTTACTGTTGCATCTTAACAAGCATCATTCATAAAAGTTGATACACCCACTAAAACTCAACGAAGAAAATTGATGAGCGTCAAAAAATGTTGGCGTTCTTGAGTTTTCCATACTACTTTCCTCAATAACTCCTTGCATTTCTGTATCTTTAGTGGCATGTGGGAGAACAAATACTGATTCAGTATATCTAGGAAAATTACAAAATTCCTCATTTTATGTCATTAATAATACATTTCTTATGTATATTTCATTTTTCTCATTGATCAGCTCACAATGCCATACGCGTTATATATTGCCATGTATGTTTAAAACTTTCGGCCAAAAAAATTGCCGACCAGGAAAAAATTGTATCTCAGGCAATCAGAGCCGTATTTCCTTATCAATAGTTGTAACTATTTTTTAAGGGACTTCCCCGATATTAAGGAACAAAATGATACATGTTGACAAGGTTTTTCACGAGTATCACACAAAGGCTACCATCATGACAAGTTACCCAGAACTATACCATTTGCAAATTTTTATAAACCAATGTTGCATTGATGTGCCGTCAAAATGGAATTAATAGCCACTACGATCTTCGGTCCTTTGTGTAAGACATTAAGAAAGTGTTGAAGGAAGGAGTTAACTTCGTAAGATAATAAACAGCATTGTCTGAGTATTTATGAATTAATGACATCTTTGTTTTCGACACATCAGTGTAAAAGTTAATGGAAAAGGCAGGCAAAAAGACGAATAGAGCGTTTTACAAACCTTAGCTTCCTTAACCTGTCTTCCTTCATCGACGCCAAAATTTCCTTTTCATAGCAAGTTTGTTTGGGAAATGTTGCTAACATGTTACTTAGCACAGCAGGAGGACAGACAGCGGATACTCTTACGTTATTTTCTTTAATCAGTGGCTCTTTCTAGTGGGCAGTGACGACACAAATTTACATATAAGTAACATTAATCACAAAATGCAACCAAAAGGTCAAAAGATATAGATTCGCATTTCTCAAATACTATTATTAGTATCACTGAATATCATTGATGAACTTGAACATAGCTATCACGAGAACTATGCCGATGGTTGTACAATAAAAAAGGCTAAACAGAGGTGAACTGCAGAATGTGTGTGAGAGATAGACAGAGAGAGAGACAAACAGAGAGAGACAGGGAAAGAGAGAGGGGAGATTTTGCTTTAGAAAGTGAGCAAAGGAAAGAATAAAATGGGGTGTCTTGAGGTACCTGCATACAACCACCGCTCGACTGTTTGACACACACAAGATTTAGGAGCTAATTTACATACAAAAGCAAGGCATGTGGCTCTAGCTGCGTACGGACGAGTCATATGTAGAGCAAACTGTACCAAAATTGAGTGTCCACCCACAAGTGTTGCTGTTATATAATACACCATATGGTTTCTGGAGATTAATTAGTGACCGCCATTGAACTGAGCAAAAACCAGAATTTAAAATGTTTATGATGCCGTGATCATTCTCTATGTCTCTAATTCTATAGTTCTTACTAACCCTCAGTATCCCCCTTTATGTAAAGGCCCTTTACTTCGCCATTAACCTTTCATGTTGAATGAGGGGCTCGTTTAAGCATCGATGTCGTCCTTTTATAAAGTTTACTTAATACGAAGTTTTTCCACAAAGTCTAACAAACAGCAGCTGCCATATCTTCGATATCGAGTTTTCACCTATCAGCTGTTCGTACATGGTGTGTCATTAGGGTTGTCGTCTGCTTCTTCCTCTCGACATTGCTATCACCACGGTGACAATAGGCAACGTCTAAGAAAATCAGGTTTCATTTATTACTGTTTTCTTGATGTCGTCGTAACTATAACGTCCTCAGGGTAAAGCCAAAGGTAGATCAAATTCTTCAAGACTCGCAAAAGGGGGAATTAGAGGGGAAAGCATCCCCCTCGGTAAGGTCATGTGACACAAAAAGAAACAAATCCGATGATGCTATAATGCCCTAATACTGCACTTGCACTTGCACTGCACTTCTTAAAAATGAAAAAAACAATGGAACACTGAAGTTACAGATTTATTTCGCCATTTTAACAGTTACGAAATTGCGTCTCAGTTGTTCAGTGTCATATGAAAAGGTTCAAGGAGAGAAGATGAAGACATTACGTATACGAAACCTTCATTTGAAAACCAAATTGCCCGCACAGAGAAAAGCGTATACTTACAGCAACGCATCTAGTAAATCCTACCACACCGTGTTTTGTGGCTGCATATATTGGAAAATAAAAGCACCATGAGCTTGTCAAGCCTGAAGAAAGATTTTTGAATAAAAATATTGTGAAATTCATAGGTATATTCATGTAACTTCAAACTTAATGTATAGAGCAATCATGCAATCTTAGAATGAGGTGATTCTAAAATTGTATAACACGTTGAAATCCGCGTCAACGGGTGCATTCTTATAAACAGGAGATTTTGAAAATCTCCTATTTATAAGAATACATTCAATGTATTCTTACAAACATGGGATTTTGATTATTTCTGTTGGTGTAGTGGTTGGTAATTGTATCTAAATGATTTATAAATTTACTTTTTCGCTACCAATAAAGATGGATCAAGAATGCGTAGAAATGATAATTTCTCACCACCTAACGAAGATGTGTTGATGACGACACCGCCATTGCCACCATTTTGTGTTCCCATGAACTCAACAGCGAGATAAGTACCCTTAATTACAGCCGTCTAGCAAACGAAAAAAAACAACATTCACAATCTAATGATATCGTTGCAGATTCGAAAGCAAGTTTCTGAAAACGTCAACAATGTACATGGATTGATAGAAAAAATAATATCGTTCTTGTGTCTTTCGTTCCGTCACGTTCCATTCAAGTCTCTGTGCAAACATGCGAATATTGGCCAATGACACAATAAATTACCACAAGTTTGTATAACCGCTATATGAATAAATAAATAAATAGATAAATAAATATATATATATATATAAATATATATATATATATATATATATATATATATGTAAGCCGTTGAATTAACTATTATAAGGATACTCACCAATTGTCATATCGTTTTCTTTCTATATGGCCGAAGAGTGTCACCAGGCACATCTTCTCCCAGCCAAACAGTATTGCTTCAGGCAAGACCCGAACATGAAAATTCTCCTTTGTAGAGCGCAAGAACGGGTCTCAATCACACGATTGATAAGTGCCATTACGACCTCGTTAAATGTCTATCATATTCATACTCATCAATTGAGATTAATGATGAGTTCAAATCATGAAACCTGTCAGTATTTCTCAGTAGTTCAAAATGACAACGCCCAGCCTGACATGCGACCTGCTGCTTTAGCTTTTCCATAAGTGTTGAATGAAATCAACCAGACAGTTAAATCGCTACGCTAGTTGATGAGAACGATTTGAACCTGGTGATGACGTGCCGCCTACGAAACTTTGCGACGTCTACGCACAGGTTGGTTGGGGATTCATACAGACATTTACGTAAATAAACTTTGCCGACGTGGCCAAGCGTTGCGGACAAGACAATGTACCTGTCACTGCTATTTGATTGGTTGACCAAATTTGCTACTTGCAAATTCTGACATTAAGCACAATACAAAAAGTCAAGGTTTAGTAATAAATATTGACCATATGCGTCAAAGATGTATTATGAAATTGCCGCGCACAGTACAATAGAGGAAGACAAAAAGTTTCAACAACACTTAATTTTACCTACAACGTAAATTGCTTTCAGAAGTGACGTCACACTCGACGAATAGCACCCTCTCGTTCCCCCACATCTTTTGAAGTGAATCTCTGAGTTCCAGTCCCTTTTTCTGGTTGACGTCGACAATGCACACCCCCTATTAATCAAAAGATTTGGCGTAATAAGTCCAAATTTTTCTCTAATACATAAATTCAACAGAGGTCGAAATTGAGCGTCATTACTTGAATGACAACTAAGCTTACTCGTTTAAGATGTAACAGAAGTCGGCGGACGTTGAGGTCCCTTCCTCCCACTTTTCGGGCTATCAGAATTTATAAGTTAGATTTTCATTGACTTCGATGTTAACGTAGCATATGCAGCGAGGCGTTGATGAGGATGCTGGTCAAGCGTTTGTAAAATATAGGGCCACACAAGTCACACTTTGTGACCCTGGCCGTAACCCTAATCCGCCGACATATGCATTCAAACCGGACCGCAATTGGTGTGTACAGCTAGCTGGACGATGTGGCTCCGCCTGCAGGTCTGCCTATTCCCTGGGTAACATAGCTTATGGTGCGCTCCTATTGGAAGGGTTTACATGTGCCGCATCTTTACCTCATTTGTTTTTTGACCTATGAACTTTTGTAAAATTTAGGCTTTCTTTCAGTAGCGCACTCTTCCACAATCTAAATTTATTCGACGTAAAATTTTTAAAATGCCAATATTTTGTAGAATATTTTGACACATGACCTGTAACATTGTAGAGTTTGTACTTTTTAGTTTGTACTGTACCTGTACCAAATCAATAGCCCAGTGCAAACCCTCCCCATCAACCCGACACTTCCTCCCCAGTCCATCGAGAGACCGTGCGACTACTGGTGCTCGGAACATTTGTGGGATCACTAAATGTCACAAAATTCGAATTTTGAGATTGCAAAGATTTCATTATTAAAGCGCCTGCGATTAAAGTTGAAGGCAATGACACCCGTTGTTCGTGAATGCAGTCTTTATATCCTTGCAATGAGAGGCAAGCATGCAGGACATCGGTATAAATGACCGTCACGTTAATTTTGTGTAATTTGTCCAGTATTCTTACTTGGCATCGAAATCATACATTCTCACGCTATTATCTTATGACGAACTAAAAATGTGTACAGCGCCTGTGTGTTCAGTGTTCTTTATTTGTCCGCGAAACTGGACAAGGTCATGCGAGATGAGGTCACCACTATACAGACGTGCAGACACTGACAGTTCAACAAAACCGTGTATTAATTATTCGGCGAAAACAGTGTAGAGATTCCTGTAACGATAGACTAACCCTTGCGTTCTTCTGCAACAACATTTTCACGATAGCTTCGCCAATACCATCGGCGCCGCCTGTAACGAGTGCCGCTTTACCAGAGATTTCCATGATCGTTGTCAGCTTCGTTTATGAATAGCCGTTGACCTTCAAGTTCACCATACGCGTTCACTTCCGATCATCGAAGGGACATGCGTATTGCAATCGACCTTAACCGAGGTTTAACCTAGGCCAGAGAAAAAAAACATATCTGTTAAACGAGCCCTATCAACCAAGATTTGGTCCAATTCACGATTTTTTCTCTTTTCTCAAAACCTTCACACATGCAATATCGCCCATGTTTATCACTGCAGACCGCAGTGTGCCACAAAGGGTCATAGGTTAACATAGCTTGGCATTGACCGGGGGCATTGATCAATGTTTAGCTTCCTTTCTTGTATAGGCTGGTCCCCAGTGCCATTTCTACCACTGGATGCGCTACTCATAGGGACCTTATTTTCGGAAACAGCGCAACCAGCGGTTAAAATTGAGTAGGGGACCAGACAATTTCTTGTTTTGTAATGCTTGAAAAAACCGCCAAGCAGGGTTATTAAAGGTTCCTTTCAGTTCTATCTGCAATGCATGGAAAGTCATTGAACCTGTACGGATCATATTTGAGATGTGAAGAGAAAACACGGTATCTTTACACTGGGACTACAATAATACTGAAGACAACAAAGGCAGATCACAGGCTTCTTCAAAGGGAAAACAAGGCTAGCACTTATTTATTTATTTATTTATTTATTTATTTATTTATTTATTTCCTCACTGGCATTCATGGATTTCAAATGGAGATGGGAAAAGAGACAAAAAATAAAAAACAACTATGTGATTGTAAATATAAAACTCATAGTACAACAATGCATTACTGTAGAATTGAATGAATCAGTGAATGGAAGATACAAACAGAAGACGAACACCTCTATCACTGTCCCACCATACATTAAACAGAAAAATAAAATAAGCGAAAAACACGTCGAGTAAAATGTCAAAGGACGGCGTCAAACAGAATATTGTTTGTCTGACATTCATATTATAGAAAAACAGAGAAGATATCAGCTAAAATTCCAGACCAGCAGATACTAAAATGACAGGAGCAAACTCACTTGGATGGCAACTATGACAGTAGCCTCGGTTACCAGGACTGCTCTGCGGGGCTCTCTTCCGGCCGCCCCTACACAGTCTGGGAGAAATCCCATTCCAAAATTTCAGAGCAAGATTGATCGACACGGACAAGGGCGATTTATCTCTGGAACAAGTGATCTATGATGCAATTATTATGTTTTGAGACAAAGTTACGGAAAATATAGCTTCAACATGTTCAAGCTTAGAAGTGATTTTTATAAGTAATAAGTGTGAACTGTGACCTTTTTGTGTTGGGTCAATCGTCTCGTACTTGTCCGTAAACTGATCCAAGACATAAAAGTTATCGTTCACATCCATTACTAACAAGGGACTTCGGAAGCCGAGCCTACATAACCTTGAAGATATATATTCCATTACTTTCTTTCAAAATATAAATTACATATCATAGATCAGTTGCTCCCATAATTCATCGCTCTTATCCACGGTCGGCTATCTTAGCTCTGAGATTTTTGCCTCGGATTTCCCCGGACTGTGTCGGGGCGGCCGGAGAGGATAGAGGCAGTTCGCGAGACAAGGAGACCGGCCACGAGCGTTGCTGACAACGACGCTGTCATGAGCGTTGCAGAGCGCGTGCGCAGATTTATCAACATGCTTGCCTTCGGACTCATTCCCCTCTGTTGATTGATTCTCAGGAATCCCATCGAATCATTGTATGTTACAATTTTTCATCATACAAAATGTTACCCAAGTAGCTGTAGGTCATGAAATCGAAAAACTGTTTATGATCTATATCATTGGACCGCAAGTGTGATGTAAGCTATAATGTCGGACTCGATCTATTTTCAGAACGCTGTTCTGTTTTTGATCAACTTTAATAAATTTATACTAATCAGACTTTCTGGAACTAATTAATATCAAATATTTTGACTTTTTCTCATTAATTGTTATCAGAGACAGATTCTGATGATTTTGAGAAAATGTGCCACCAGAGTGTACAACGCTACATCCCTATCTCCTTTTAAATACTATTCCTGTTTTTGATCAACTTCAATATATTTTTACTTATTACACTTTGTGGAACTAATCTCAGACAGATATTGCAGGACCTTTTCATATAAATTATTATCAGAGACAGATTTTGATGATTTTGAGAAATTGTGCCACCAGAGTGTACAACGCCACACCCCTGTCTTTTTTCAAAGTCTAATTTTGTTTTTTGATCAACTTAAATATATTTATACTCATAACACTTTGTGGAACTAATCTACAATTAAATATAACGGGAAGGTTTACTTTAATTTTTTCAGAGACATATTCTGATGATTTTCAGAAATATGTGCCACCAGAGTGACCAACGCCATACCCCTGTCTCCCCCATAATTCTTTTACTGTTATTTGATACACTTCAATATATTTATACTAATTACACTTTGTGGAACTAATCTATGTAAAATATTGCAGGACTTTTTACATAATTTTTTTCAGAGACAGATTCTGATGATTTTGAGAAAATGTGCCACACCCCTGTCTGCTTTCAAATTCTGATTCTGTTTTATGATCAGCTTCAATATATTTATACTGATTAGACTTTCTGGAACTAATCTATATCAAATATTGCTGGACGTTTAACTTGAATTTTTTGTCAGAGACATATTCTGATGATTTTGAGAAAATATGCTACCAGCGTGACCAATGCCATACCCCTGTCTCCTTCTTAATTCCATTGCTGTATTTTGATAAACTTCAATATATTTATACTCAATACACTTTGTGGATCTAATCTATGTCAAGCATTGCAGGAATTTGTATTTCAATTTTTTTCAGAGACAGAGTCCGATGAATTTTCAGAAGATATGCCACCAGAGTGACCCTTGAGAGACCCCTGTGTCCGTTAAAAGTTATGCTTTTTTGTTAATTTACAAATTAAATATACACTTATTACACCCTGTTATAGTTTTTTTTGTCTAGTATTGCAGAAAAATGTACCTAATTGGTCGGAATTGAAACAATGTTTCTTTTGTCAATTTGGCATGCCAAGTTGGTGCATGTAAAAACATAATGAAATATTGGCGCCCGCGAATTCAGGAAATCGATGGGGGAATACATTTACACATTTACCTATACGTAAACTTAAAGCAAACATTTAGAGATGAAACTTACATATCCAGGATGGTGTTTAAACCAAAGGCACCAGGTCAGTTTATCGAAGGTGAGAGCTAAATTCTATCATTACTACGACACTAAAGTACTTGGCAACGTTCATTGAGTATGTGAACTTCTTTCAATTAAATGTTTGCATTTTGTCTATGCCAGTTTATTTTCAGGTTGGGAATCTTGGGTAACTTGAAGAAAGAAGAAAATTGTACTAGTGGAGCAATTTAAGAAATTTATTTCAGAAATTAATTTCAGAAATGGATCAGTGTCATGTATTACCAATCTTGTACTAATTTTATAAAACATAGCTAGCCTTGCCTCTTTCCTACGTTGTTCTAACATTTTCAAATCATAATTTTTCAACATGTCGTTAACACTGGATTGGGTACGGTACCTATTAAAGGCATATTGAGCTGCTCTTCTTTGTACTTTTTCAATATCAATGACATCAATCTGTCTGTACGGATCCCATATAGTGGGTGCGTATTCCAACGTAGATCTAACAAGAGCTTTGTAGGCTTTTGCCGTTATTACTTTGTTACAAATGGAGTTTATTTGATCGTGCCAATCAAGTTCAGATATCAAAATACATCCCAGGTATTTTTCTGATGGGTTATGCTTAAGTATATTGCCATGTAGCTTGTAATACCGTAATGGTGTAACTTATGTATCAGCAAGCTATGACTAACTCGGTCAAAAGCTTTTAAAAAGTTCATAATGAGGACACCCATTTGTTTACCAGGTTCGGTTTCTTAAAGTCAACAAATCGCAAAACTTGAGAAGCTGTTGAAACGGGTAAGGTTCCAACATATAATGCTGACATATGACGCAACCGAAAGAAATTATCATACAGATGATTTGGAATCCATAAAGGCTATACCTAATTGCATTAATTAATTAACTACCAGAATATATATGGGGATATCTGATACTCATCTCAGTGTGTTCAGGCACAACTTAAATTATGACTTTGATGAAACTCTACAGTGACCAGGCCGGATATCTGTACAATCCAGCTTAAAAGAAGTAGTGAATGTATAAATCGATCTTTCGATCAAAATTCCTTTCCTAAATTCCTGGCAGAGGGGAGAGATTGATAACAAGGATAATAACGTAACAATGGAAAGATAAGGGGAGGCCAACATGGAGCTTCTCGGAACACTGGAAGATACAGAAGTTAGAAACATACATATGCTATCGTTAAACAGTCATGGCATACAGACAACTGATATATATAGAGTTGAAATGAGAGCGGCGTCCGATTGTGTATCATGCCCCTCTCAGTGCATTAAAGGGCGAAAAAGTCCCTTGATCACGTTGAAACTTTTAAACTTTTTATGCCAAAATATCTTTTATCATTTATGGTTGTACAGACTGTTTAATTTTCAGTCCAAACATTCCTCGTTTGTGTGCAAGGCAAAGAGATTGAATTCATGTGCCATACAACCGTATTAGAAATACACTAAGGACTTTCACGGATGGAGTTATCGTGTTTTTATTTTAAATTGCAGTACAGACATATTTCAAATTTTTTACAACGTTGCTTCTTGTGTTTTTGTCGATGTGATTCTCATGCATTTTCTGCATGGTGTGTCGTGTAAACATTGTTTTTTCCTGTCATTCGTACTATGGGTATATAATTGTATAATTTGTTTTGCTAATCGATTTGTCGACAAGTGGCACCAGTTAGGCGCTGTTGACAAGAATAAAATGAAATAACAATGAAATTGATCAACCTTGCTGCACAACCTAGAACAATATTGTTCAAAGGATGTTATCAAATAACGTCATGTAATTTCTCATGTTCCTGAGTTTAGTGATATGACAAAGGAAGCTCAACGATTTACGCACACGTTCCTCTGTTGTACTTCAATAATCACATCTTGCATGAAACGCATGCCATGTGTTCTTCTTCTCTTTCCTCCACGTTTGTCGTAAAAACACATCAATATAATTACAGTTTCGCATCTGGGATAACCTTTGGTGCCATTTTCCTATTAATAATACACGCACAACCATTGTATTGTCCGTCTTCTATTAATTCCATCACTATTTTAGCTACGTCAATCGGTCTGCAAATGTAGTAAATTGTCAAGAACGTAGAATTAATGACAAAGCAGTGTACAATGTTTGAAAAGAGATATACTAATTACGACAGATTATAGATAAAGCTTTCCCTGACTGTAAAACCTATTATAATCAAAAGCTTTTCCCGTCTACGTAAAGGAGAATTATCTATTTCAAATCTGTTCATGTGTCAAAATCTGCATGCACAATGAATCCATGTATTCGACCAGACTCCTATTTCTTGTAGTCTGATGGCAGGAAACGCTGATAGCCAGTTGTCATTACAAATCGTCGATTCTTTGTCAAAACAGCCTTCCTAGTCCTTTTTCAGCTGAAACATTTTCAACATACTTCTTTACTATCGCATCCCAACAATTATTATTCACAGAAGTTGATGGACCAACTAAAACCCAACGAAGAAAAGTGATGAGCATCAAAGTCTTTCTGCAAAATGCCGGCCTTCTTGTGTTTTCTTTGGTACTTAATAACTCCCTGTATTACTGTATCTTTAGTGGCATGTAGGAAAACAAATACTGAATTCATTATATCTAGATTTTCAAAATTCCACATTTTTGTGTCATTGATAATGATTTTCTTTAATGTCATATTTCTGATTGATAAAGCTCACAATGCGATATGCATTGTGAAGCTGAACCTTCGGCTAAAAAATCTCGGACCAGGAAAAAAATTATATTTGCAGCAATACAGCAGTATTTTTCTTACCAAGAGTTGTAACCATTTTTACGACTGCCATGGTATTAAGGATACAAATGATACATGTTGACAAGATTGTTCACGAAAATCACACAGAAGCTACAATGATGATAAGTGACGTCGGTCTATACCCTTTGCACATTTTCATGAAGATGGAAGGTGTTCTGATTTCCAATGTTGCATTGATGACCCGTCAAAATGGAGTCAAAAACCGCTACTTTGTTAGCTCTATTACTACGGATACTATGTTCGTCTTACGACCAGGATACCAGAGATGGACCAGAGTAGAGGCGTGTGGAAGACAATCAAAAGTCTTTATTCCCGAAAGGAAGTAGCTCCTTTGCGTAAGATATTGAGAAAGTCTCGAAGAAAGGGGTAAACTTGGCAAGATAATAACCAGGATTGTCTGAGTATTTATGAAGTAATGATATCTTTTTGGTTTTCGCTACATTATTGTAAATGTTAATGGAAAAAGCGGGTAAAAAGACAAGCCCTTTACAAACCTTAGCTTTCTTACCCAGTCTTCATTCTGCCACGCCAAAATTTCCTTTTCATAGCGAGTTTGCTTGGGAAAATTGCTGCCATGTTTGTTAGCACAATAGGAGGACACACAGCGGACACTCGGACGTTATTTTCTTTAACCATTGATTGTTCTGGTGGCCAGTAACGACAAAAATTTACATATCAGTGGCATTAATCACAAAATGCAACTAAAAGATCAAAAGGTATAAATTTGCATTTATCAAATATAATATTAACATCACTGAATATGAATAATGAACTTGGACATAACTATTATGAGAACTATACCCAAGGCTTGTGGAATAGAAATGGCTGAACAAAGGTGAACTAAAGTTTGAGAGTGAGTGAGAGTAAATTGTGTTAACTGTATATGAATTAACCCCGCCGAGCTACTCGTGGATATACACAAGATTTAGGGAGCCTTTAGTAATTACAGGGGGGTTGGTCGTGGAATTCCGTGCGCACCTGCACTGTAAAATGTGACCCTCCCCTGTCCTTGTGTCTAAAATTTGACCCTCCCTTTTTGTCCGGACAGAAATTACAGGGGCGACGGCTGACGTTTTAGGAGGGAGGGTTGCAATTCATCACGCAAGTATTTTTGAAGGGTCAAAGAACAAAAGAACTGTGAAGAAGCGACGAGCGATCTCTTTTGGAATAATTAGAACGTGTGAATCGATTTTTGCATAATTATCAGCTGGGCGATAGCCGCTGCTCGACATCCGGTAGTTCGCAGTGAAAAAACTTCATTGAACTTATTTTCAGCATAAAGTTGTCTTTCCGATTAAAGTCGGATTCCCTTATCCTAAAGATTGATTTATTCCTAGATGCGACAAAGAAACATTGCTTTCCTTCTGAATGGGATTATTCTCTGCTACGAAAAAGGTGTGTTTAGGACACACTGAATGTAAGGCCTGCAAGCATGTTTTGCGAGATTGTACGACAGTTGGATGGTAATTGGATTTGTTTATCAGTGGGTATGCAAATCCAACGTAATTTATTCCAGCATAGTTCGTTCAAAGGAAATACCGCTTCCCATCCTGTTTCTCGACTGTCTATGGTTTATGAGAGAACTATGATCAATTTTTTGCCGATATAAAACATAAAACTAACAATATCTGTGCATTTATAGACATTTGGTAATTGAGATACACTTTTCCATCTGTCCCATATGTTTTCATCTCTTTTCTTTCATTTGTTTTAACTGTTCAAGGTGTTACATGTAGGATACCACTGCATCTTCTTTGATTTTGAAGCTTGTCGATAATGTGTTTGTATTTAAAAGAATCAATGTATTTCGTCGGCAATTTCCTCTCAAGAAATATCAATGGACATTCACAGGTTTGGCTGTAAAATCATCTTCTGTTAAAAGTGACCCCCAAAGATAGGTTTATAAAAAGTTAACCTCCCCTTGGACAGTTTTCTAAAAAGCGACCCTCCCAAATTCCCCCAGCCCACCTCCCTGTAATTACTTTAGGCTCCCTTAAAAGCTGATTTACATTTACAAAGCAAGACATGTGGCTCAAGCTTCTATAGGTGACTCCCATGTAGGGTAATTGTATCCAAATTGAGTGTTCACCCACGTGTAGATTGATTTATTGCTATTGTATAATGCCCTAATACTGCACTTTTATATCATTGCTTTACCACACCCGGCGTGAGATTTCGCCCGATCAGAACGAAGTATTGGCATACTTTACACAATGATATCATATGTATTATATCATATATTGATGGCGCAAATACAGTGATCTAATTGGGCGAGACTTGAAAAGAACCGTGGTATATTCGGGATATAGCACGGTTGGCACATGCAAGAGCTCTCAGCAACAGCAAAAATTTAATTTTGACGTTTGACATTCCATGTCAGAATTTCAATATAATGTAATAAAATAATAGCTGTAAATCACACCCGGAGACGGAACACCACTTGGTTTTGACCAGTTCAATTCATATATGCACTCGCTATCGTTCGTGTATATACGTCGCGAACTGCATGGTCAAAATCTCGTGGTATACCATCGCTGGGTGTGCTTTATTATGTTATATAGATAAAGGAACAATGAAGCACTGAAGTTGAAGATTTCTTTCGCCGTTTTAATGGTTATGAAATGACGTCTAAGTAGTCCACAGTGTCATGTAAAAAGGTTTAGGGAGACATGATGCAGACATTTAAGTACAGAAAATCTTAATTTGAAAACTCGATTGCCTGCACAGAAAAAAGCCAAAATGGAAAAAATTGTGATACAAAGTAGGATACTTAACGTACAGCAACACTTCTGGTAAATCCTACCACTCCGTTTTTTGTGGCTCCATATATTGGAATATGATTGCACGCTGAGCTTGCCAAGCCTGAAGAAAGAATTTTAAACACAAAAGTTTTGAAATGTTTTAATATATGTAACCTCAAACTTAATGTCTAGAGCAATATAATTACTTAAATTTTGGGCAACTTTAGAATGAGGGGATTCTAGAATGGTATAAAATGTTGAAATCCAAGTCATGGGATATATTCTTATAAACAGGCGATTTTATCATTTCATTTGTAGTGGTTGCAAATTTTATTTAAATGATGTTCACTTTTACATACGTTTTCATTTGCTACAAATAGAGATGCAACAAGCACGCGAATGGATAATAATTTCTCACCTCCAAACGAAGCTGTGTTGATGAGGACACCGCCATTGCCACCATTTTTTGTTCCCATGAACTCAACGGCGAGATACGTACCTTTAATTACAGCTGTCTGGCAAACAAAACAGAAAAAGCAGCAAAACATTCACGACGTATTGACATCGTTGCAGATTTCGAAGAATTTTATAAAATCGCCTACAGTCAAGGTGTACAAAGATTGATAGGCAAACAATAATATCGTTCTTGTGTCTTTCGTTCTGTCATGAATGAAACGCCAAACACCCTTTCTCGAATCGAATGAACCCTCCTCTCCTCTTAATTCTGTCTATAGGACGTTTGGTTTGATTATGTTTTTATGCCCTTCTCGCTATCACTTGACGGGGAACGAGAGCATTATGCCCCAAAAGACATGTGGACTTTTGATTACAAAAACGTAAAAGGAATGCATTGTGATAGTTTTGTAACTTTTATTCTTATGAGCGAAAATGAAAACCCTTTAGTTCATGATTATTTTTAAGAAAGTGACGGGCATGGAAATAGTCTTGTTTTGGCCTGTCCATAAAGGTCATTGACCCCGAAAATGATAAGCAGCTACATAAACTTTTACTCATAATCGTGTGTTCAAGTATTATAATGATAAAATGAAGTCACAAACTCACCAAATTAACAGCAATCACATATTCACATTTGAATTCGTTCAAGATGCCCGCGTTATTGCAAACAATGTCGAGACGACCAAAGTACCCCTTTGTTGTCGCAAAGGCGGCTGTCAATATACAAACATAAGCCATTGAATAAACTATTAAAAAAATACTCATCAATTGTCGTGTTGTATTCTTTGTATATTGCCGAAGAGTGTCACCAGGCACATCTTCGCTACCCAAACAATATTGCTATTGCTAATTCAAACCCAAAAAAGGAAGCTCTCCTTTGTAGAGCGCGAAAACGCTTCTATCAATTTTATTAGCGCCATCACGAATTCGTTACATGCCTATCACATCCATTGTCATCGATTGAGATTGGGCTTGATAAGTTAAATCATGAAACTTGTCAGTACTTCTCAGTATACAAAATGACAATGCCCGGCCTGACAAGCGACCTGCTGCTATAACTTTTTACATCAGTGTTGAATGAAATCAGCCTAACAGTGCTAGTTAAGTCACTGATGAGAACGATTTGAAGCTGGTGATGAAATGCCGCCCACTAAGTTTAGCGACGTCTATGCACTGGTCGGTTAGGGGACTAATACAGACATAACATATTAAAATAAACTTTGCCGATGTGGCCAAGCCTTGCAAACTGGACGATATACCTGGCACTGCTAATTGATTGGTTGACCAAATTGGCTGCTTGCAAATTCTGATATTAGGAACGATGCATAAAGGTCAAGGTTTAGTATTAAATATTGACCATACGCATCAAAGATGAAATACCCGGGCGGAGTATAACAGAGGAAGATAGAAAGTTTCAACAACACTCCATTTTACTTACAACGTAAATCGTTTTAGGAAGTGACGTCACACTCGACGAATAGCACCTTCTCGTTCCCCCACGTCTTTCGAAGTGAATCTCTGATTTCCAGTCCCCTTTTCTGGTTGACGTCGACAATACACACCCCCTAGTCAAAAGATTAAGCGTAATAAGTTCAAATTTTGCTTTTATACGTAAATTCAACGGAGGTCGAAACTAAGCGTCATAATACCGCAGACAATCACTTGTCTGTGATTTATACAGAAGTCGGCGGACTTCAAAGTCCCCTCCCTATTTGCGGGTCTCTCTCATTGTCTTTGATAGCAATTATCTGCTCTTTATCTTTTTCAAAAAGTTTGGTCATCAGTTTTTACAGGTATCCAATGGTTGTTTTCATGAAAATCGTGTGTTGCCAAACTATACTGCTTTGAACATGGTTAACAAACCTCTCTTGCGACATACAAATATATGAAAATTGGCAATGACCACGTACCCCATTTTGTCTTTTGCCAGGATACTTCCATGGCTTGTTTACTACTTGTAATAACACTTGTATACAAGTGTAAGAGAGAACATTGACAATTTTTCACTTCACATCGAGGATCGTATTTAGGCTATGAATTGAGGGGTTGCTTGAAAAAAAACCCAAGAGTACAACATCGGGGGGAGACTTTATATTGGTGCGGGGCTGACGGTGAGGGGCTCGACAAAATGATCATGTTGTTGATTAATAATATATAATAAACTAATACTGTTTACAAATTTCACAAATATAGAGTTTGGCAAAAAATCGCGCTCGCAGTTGTTTTTATTGTATTCATACTTTGGAGAACAGATTCTTCCTCACACCAATACAGGTTAGCAAATAACGTGAAACAGCTGCTGTTACTTTGTCGTGTGTGTCAAGAGAAATATTGCTTGTTTAAGAATTGTACAAATGAAGCTGTATGGATTACAATGCTTTTTGATCCGGTACTGTGACATTAATGCTAACAGTTTTCACATGATAATATTCTCAACCTGAGCCATGAAACCACACTTTTACATGTTAAGTTGCCAAATGTATTGGAAGCTGTTAGGCAACGACTGCACAATTAGCGGCAATACAGGGAGACGGGAACAGAACCTGGCGGATTGGCACGAAAAAAGCAAGTGTTCAAAGGGGTTTTGAAAATGTCAGAATACCGTAAGGTGGCCTCCAAATTTTAGTCCATGCAGATCATACCTATATAAATCACTCTAAATGAAGCAGGAAACAATTGTTTTGTTAAACAATTTTCTTAGGTTATTCAATGAAAGAGCTTACTAATAATATCATAAATACTTAGTAATTTTGTAAGCACTATGATGCTGACTGGCCAAGCGTTGGCATGAGACATCGCAGCAACGGTTGACTAAGAAGTACGTTCACACAATTGTCAAACATAAAAACATGTACAGAAACGGCTAGTTTTGTATAGGGAAAATATACATTGTTTGCTCCATAGACAACCATGTATAGTGAAATGACACTTTCTGGTGAAATTTCAAAATCAAGTGTTTTGTAGACAATGCACTTCTAATCTCTTTATTCTTTTTAGAACATTCAGATTACTTGTCAAATATAAAAACACAGATAAAGCTATGGGGGAAAATTGTTCACAGTTTGCTCCATATATGGCTTAGAAAACCGTATATAGTGAAATGACACTTTCGGCTGAAAGTCTGAAATCAAATTTACACAAATGCCCCTTTAATCACCATACTCTGGTGAATTATATTTGGGTGAAATTTATTAGCTCTCACTTTGTGTCTATGTGTGTGGTAAATCTATCTATCTATCTATCTATCTATCTATCTATCTATCTATCTATCTATCTATCTATCTATCTATCTATCTATCTATCTATCTATCTATCTATCTATCTATCTATGCCTATATATATCATACATATAATCTGTAGATAGACACAGATAAATTGACTGACGAACCCTTAGATAAACAGATACATACCACCATACAAGCAGGTAAAGATAGTATGGGAAGAGTTGCACATTTGATCTACTATTTGTTATTTTGTTGCTATTGTAGGGGAGGGAAGTTCGAATTTTTCCTACAAACGGGGAGGGGGTGAAATTTTGGCTAATGTTGATGAGGGCCTGACATTGCTGAATTATTATCCCTTCTTTGCCCTGCAATTAAACTTGCTTGTTCTTTTAGTTCTGACAGACCATGTGGCACGTACACTGCACGACTGAGTATATATATATATATATATATATATATATATATATATATATATAATATATATATATATATATATATATATATATATATATATATATATATATATATACATACATTGTTATGGGCACTTAAATAATTGTAGACAATATTATATATACACACACTCACAAGCACACACATACACACACGTTGTTACGGGCACTTACAAGCATAACAATTGAACCAATTGTTATGTAAATTAACTGATACTGTTTCAGTTATTCCTGGGGAGAATACTGCAGTGGTTGGGGAGGGTCACATTTTAGACAGGAGGATAGGGTAGGGTCACATTTTACGGTGCATGGTACAGGTGTGCGCTGAATTCCCCGGCCCACCCCCTGTATTTACTGAAGGCTCCCTTACCCTATCCCTCAATAGGCGTTTGTGAATGCAACGCAGCATATGCAGCGAGACGGTGATGAGGATGCTTGTCTAGAGTTTGCAATAAGGTCATCATAGGGTCACATCAGCCACAGTTTGTGACCCTAAGAAAAGCCGCCGCCATATACGTTCAAACCGGGCCGTAATTGGTGTGTACAGCTAGCTGGACGACATGGCTCCGCCTGCAGGTTTGCCTATTCCCTGGGTAACGCAGCTTACGGGAACCGAGTGCGCTTCTATCAGCATTTTTTATCTCATTAGTTTTTTGACCGATGAACTTTTGGTAAAATTTAGGCTTTCCTTCTGTAGCAATCTTTCACCGCACAATCTCAATTTATTCGACGTAAACCTTTTCCATTACCAATATTTTGTAGAATTTTTGGTAGGATATTTTTGTAGGATATTTTGAAACTTGGGTTTGTACTTTGTAGTTTGCACTCTGAGCGTACCAAATCAATAGCTTGTGCCAACCTCCCCCCCCGACACAGCCTCCCCAACCTATCGAGAGACTTTGCGAATCATGCTTAAAGGTTACGTGAGATCACCACTACGTTCACAGGCATGCAGACACTGACAATTCAACAAATGCCTTGTATTAATTATTATTCGGAGAAAACGATATAGAGATTCCTGTAACGATAAACTAACCCTTGCGTTCTTCTGCAACAACATTTTCACGATAGCTTCGCCAATTCCATCGGCGCCGCCTGTAACGAGTGCCGCTTTACCAGAGATTTCCATGATCGCTGTCAGCTTTGCTATGAATACTCATTGACCTTCACCCCAGGACTGCCCTGAACCATACTTTTTTTATTCTTATCATTGAACAGGCGTACTGCAATCGACCTCAACCGAGGTTAGGCCAGAGAAAAAATATGTTAAACGGACCTTACCATCCAATATTTGGTCCATTTCACAATTTATCTTTTTTCTCAAAACTTTCACAAATGCAATATCGCCCATGTTTATCACTGCAGACTGCAGTCCGCCACAATGGGTCATACATAGGTTAACATAGCTTGGCATTGATGAATGATAAGCTTTTATTCTTGTTTAGGTTAATCCCATGTCCCATCTCTACCGCTGGCTGCGCTACTCATAGGGACCCTATTTAGTGCAGCCTGCGGTAGAAATGGAGCAGGGGACCAGGCAATTTCTTGTTTGTTATGCTTAAAAAACACCAATCAGGCTTAAGATTCCTTTCCGTTCTGCAGTGCACGGAAAATCATTGATCATGTACAGATCATATTTGCAGATGTGAAGAAAAACGTTTCATTTGGACTATATACAACAAAGGCTGACCCCAGGGCTCCGTAAAAAGACAACATGACAAGGCTACCATTTACTCATTTATTTATTTATATCCTCACTGGCATACAAGTAATTCACATGGAAGAGGGAAAAGAGACAAAAGTTAAAAAAATCAACTATGTGACTGCCAATATAAAACTCTTAGTACAACAAATGCACTATTGAATTGAATTGAATAAATCAATAAAAGCAGCCAGTGAATGGTAAGGACAAACAGAAGTCGAACACCTCGATAACTGTCTTACCATACATTAAACAGGAAAATAAAATAAGCAAAACACACGAGTAAGATGTCAAAGGACAACGTCAAACAGAAAATTGATTGCCTGACATTCGTATTAATAAAAATCTAGAGAAGATATCAGATAAAATTCTACACCAGCAGATATTAAAATGACAGGAGCAAACTCCGTTTGATGGCAACTATGACAGTAGCCTTGGTTAACCAGACTGCTTTGCGGGGCTCTCTTCCGGCCGCCCCTACACAGTCTGGGGAAAATCCAACTCACAAGTCTCAAAGCAAGATGGATCGACACGGAGAGAGCAATTCATCTCTGGAGAAAGTGATATATCATGTTATTATTATGTTTTGAGACATTTTCAAACTTAAGCTTATGTAGAAGTGATTTTCATAGGTAATGAGTGTAAACTATGACTTTGCATACTGGGTCAATCGTCTCGTACCCGTAGACTGATCCAAGACATTAAAGTTATAGTTCACATTCATTACTAACGACAGATTCGGAAGCCTAGCCTACGTAGCCTTGACGATATATATTCCGTGACTTTGTCTCAAAATATGAATTTACATATCATAGATCAGTTGCTCCCATGATGCATTGCTCTTGTCCACGGTTGGCTATCTTAGCTCTGAGATTTTTGCCTTGGATTTCCCCGGACTGTGTTAAGGCGGCCAGAGAGGGCCCCTCACAGCAGTCTGGGTAACCTCGACTACTATGACAGCAACATGTTGTTATCCATGTACAAATGTGATTGGAATTGAAATTTTTAAATTTCTGCCGGAAAAACGAATTCACTTAAGATATGAACAGAGATGT
The DNA here is from genome assembly GCF_041260155.1 of Ptychodera flava. Classification (NCBI taxonomy): domain Eukaryota; kingdom Metazoa; phylum Hemichordata; class Enteropneusta; family Ptychoderidae; genus Ptychodera; species Ptychodera flava. The sequence continues at coordinate 34,669,867 of NC_091932.1, forward strand.
ACTCTCTTAAGATATAATATGGTATAATATTGCAACTGGTTCCATAACGGAACATATCTGTTAAGGTAAGAACGTGAGAATGATTCTGTGTGGCAAGCATGGGGTTTAAGTTTTAAATAGTCATTACTTGATCTCGTATCGGGATAGTTGAACTCGGCACCATAAAAATTCGTAAAGTCATCTAAGTTAACATCATTATATCCATAGTTAACTTATAAAAAAATAAGTCTGCTATTCCCCTTCTGTATGTAAGGGGCAGAAGGTTAAGTTTAGAAAGCCTGTCTTTGTCATCTAGATTTGGGTAATGAAGGAGTAGCCCTTCGTTGAACCCTTCCAAAGCCTTGGTATTATGTTTGGATATATCCGCTAACAAACAACTACATTATTCTAAGCAACTCCTAATTAGGGCTGAATACAAACTCTTACTGACATTTTGTGGCGCATCGAAACCTAAAATTCGCTTTATCATATCTGATTTACAATTTGGCTTACTTATTATTCTTTTTGTCTGGTTATTCCAAACCAAGGTGGAGGAAATAAATGTATCCCTACTCCCAGGTCAGTAATTGAGTTAATGTGACATAGAATGGTACAAGATAATGGGATTGCCACGGCGAGCAATTGAAATAATAATGACGCTTAATCGAGCGACAGCAAAGATTCCATATATCACCCCGCTTCAGAGAGGAATTAATATCGTTCTGCAGATACTCACAGTCAGCAAGCAACACTATTTATTGCTCTATAACACTTTGAATCATCAGGAGACAAACCAAGAGTAGAATATTGGACAGCACTTGTTATATCATTGATATACAAAAGCAAAAGAAAAGGTCCTAATATTGACGCTTAGGGAACTTCTGAAACAACCGGGAGCCATTCTGAGTCCTTCGACAACATGTTGCCTTTGTCCAGATAACTATGTTTGTTACCATGTTAATAACTCCGAATGAATCCCAAAAGATTTCAATTTATTTATTTACTGGGGAGGAACACTACTAAAGGCCTTCGAAAAGTCCAAATAAACCATATCAACTTGACCACCCTTGCCCAAAGTAGAACCAATATCATTAAAGATTCGAAAAAGTTGAATCACGGATGAACGTCCTTAAACAAAGCATTGTTGCAGATATCGATGATAGATGTGATCCTTTAGGTATACATATACAAATACTTGCAGAACTTTTTGTATATAGCGCCATGCTCGACTAGCGTAATGTGAATTTCGTTAATGGGCCAGGATCGACTAGCGTAAAGCTATATTTCTGGCTCCATATTACCATCGATTTGTAAATGTTGTATTTACCTTACATCGCACGTGACGTGTATTATTTTTCATATTAGGGTAATTAAAAGTAATTATATCAATACAGCCCTCTCCAAAACTTTACAACAAATACTTAATAAGGATACTGGTCTATAATTGTCAACTTTTTATGAATAGGAACTACGTCAGTTGTCAAGTAGTCATCAGGCAATGTACCTGTTTTAAGTGGTAAACTAGTTGCCTGGCACACTGTTTAAGGACAAGTAAAAAAATACCATCCGGGCCGATGGCTTTACAAACGTCAAGGTCAAGTACAATATTCAGCTTTTCATCCAGAGTAAGTGAAACATTTCCTAAAGACATATGCTTGAAAATAGGAATATCAGCAAAAGTATATGGGAGTTGGACTTCGTGAAAACAGAATAAAATACAGTTGTTGAAAAGAGTGGCCTTGTCGTTAGCAGGAGTGGCTGAACCTTGCTGGCTCAAAGGACTCTTCGGTATAATGATTTGAAACGCGTCTTAGACAGAATAAGAGTCCAAAACCGCTTTGGATTTTCGACTACACTATTACTCAGACTGTCAATTTACTGATGACATTTCGTAGTCGGCATATTTTAAAGCCAAAGTTTACGAAATTTCGCCCATTACCGCGAAAGATTTGATTTCTTTGCTCTTCTCAAGGCAAAATGTTCTAATTTTTGCATATGCCTCATGTCCGAATCGATCCAACCCGGTGCTGATTTATCCTTGCCCTCAATTTTGGTATATGAGCAGCCATTCCTTTAAAACGATGTTTCTTAAGAAATAACCAGGCCGAATTAACATCACTCGAAGAAAGAATATCGTCGAAATTCGTATTAGATAAAGCAGACCTAGTAAGATCGAAATTTGTGTTTTTCGTTATAAGTAAAACGGGATCTGCGGTATAAAACTAAGACTGGCAATCGGGAATAATGAATTCAGACAAATTATCTACAAATGCAATGTACATGAAGGCATATGCATGTTTTTGTAAAAATGAGTTAGTGCTGAAAGCTCTGCTGACAACAAAATGTAAACCACAGCTCAAAAGTGAGTTTACTAAGTCTTGAACTCCTTTTAATATTTTTGACAAGTCTTATCCTTAGGGTTGAGAATATTTTTTCTGGTGTCCAGAGCCTTTGTTTATTTAAAAAGCCGTTTAAGTCAGTCCTTGAATCCTTTCTGTAACACTAGCTAGTTGTAAGTTTAGAAGCCATTTTATATCTAGGTTAGTTCTTATAAAAGCAGGACTCCACAATAATCGATTCGGCGCAGTCTAGGGAGTGAAATGCACAAACGACTGTACTACCAAAGTAATTTGTACCAAGCTAACAATAATGTAGACCTTTTGCCCTGCGGTATTTTGTATACGGTTATTACGGACGCTCACGTTAACCAGGCGCTAAATTAGTATAATTTCATAATCATCATTTTACACTAGGCAATCTTAGGACTATCAATAAGGTTCAACGTCCACTGTTACTTTTGTTGGAAAGCTCCCGTACCCATCATGCATTCAATGTTTTCAATCGTATGATTTTGAATCATGCATAAGATGAAGACTGAACAGTCCTGTTCGTTTGCACTAACACAAAACGCTATTTCTTTAATGCGGACTGCTTCATATATTGTTAAACCACATGATCTCACACTTTATTCCGAGGTTGGTGAAAAGCGATCAAGATTTATCCATCGTCCAACATTTTGACTTTTGATACGATAGAGCTGTTGTCAACGGTCAACTGCCAGTAACAGAAGACTTAAAAGTCAAATATAGCAGGAATTACGTTGATAAAGTAAGTATTATAATTTTTGCACTTTTCTCAGCTGATTTTGGAAAAAAATTGTTTTTTAGCTATTTACTTTATTAGGCATATGACAACAATCTTTCGTCTTGTTTTTACAGATATCGAAACACTTTCATCACTTTCCTCGTCGAAATGATGTGTATTTTGACCAAAAGAGTCTTTATTTTGTATCTTCTCACGTGGGGAGCGCTCTTTGGAGAATTTAAGCTTACGGTCGCTGATCCTCCATCGTTGGCGACACTTGGTGAATATCATGACAGTGGAAATGACATCGCAACTCGGACAGATAGGCGTAAGTCTGGATCGTTGATGACACTCTGTAAATAAGCTTGCCCTGGACTTGAATCTGACTCATACCCATAAGAAGTGGCACGTTGAACTTGCTAACAGCTTCATTGACTATATATTGTTCCATAACTTTTGTTCTGTTCGGAGAAAACGATGTCATTCGAACGTCGCTGTAATTTGATAGCGGCGATCAAGCCATTATTTTCAGCAATCCTGTAACCCGACATTCCTAAATCAAAAGTCTTATCTCGAAACTTCTAATATTTCATCAAACTAATGATATAATCATAACAATACTGATATCAAATATTAGTTGATATTCTCTGTCTCTATCTCTCTATTCCTCCTCAAGCCTAACTTTACCTCAGTGCAATTTTATCTGTCTCAGGCCTTCGTGTCTATGTATGTTTTCCCCCTGTTTTCATCACGGTATTCTTGTTTTCTTGTTTTGTTCACGTTCAATGGTGATACCATTTGTGTACATGTACAGTTTTGTCTAAGTCACTTTGTTTCAGTCTAGCATTGCCAACAGTACTAGTACAAATGGATTTTCACATTCTATCTATGTTTTGTTTCACTTTGCACGTCCTTCTCAAAAAAAATTGTTGGGGGTAATACCTGTTTTCTTTGTACAATTAATACAGCACTTCAGCGTGACTCTGAGATTAACGCAAAACACACAACGCGTATCTCGCCTGTATCAAGCACAGTTCGGTTTGAACCGAGTGGATGCCGTCAAGTTGGCAGGTGTACTATCTCAAACGGGTATGTCACCAATCGGACCGATGTCACATCCCGTGGTAGTGGCTCGACTGCAATTAGTGATGATCAGCTAGAGTTGAATAATCGAGCCAACACCAGGGAATGGACAATTCAAAGCAATCAAACACAAGAACGTTTTAATGCGACGCAGAGTAGCAGAAAACACAACTGCACCCAGCCAGAACGCTCGTAAGTATAATATTTCTTTTTCGACACGAATTCAACTGCAACACTGACAATATCAGATTCACATGTAAGTCGTTTAGACAAGCTGCTTGCTTGTTATTTTGACAAACATAACAAACTGAGATATTCAAGTCAATGATAATAACAAACATGTCGAAAAGACAAAATATAGAGTGACAGTTAACGGCGATGGTGTTTACCTTTGCATTGGGTGAAGAATATTGGGTTAAGTGATATTTCACATTGGATTGGTATTACATAACAGCACGAAAACGATTTCCCTTTAGCCGAAAACCTGAAATTTCATGAATTTTCATTTTAAAAAAGTAAAAATATCAGTTAAATTATGAAGATGTTCAGATTTGGAGAAGTAATTTTTGCTTTAGTTGCCTTTGCATATTCCATTGCTGATATTTATGAGGAAAACATTAATTTTAAAGCATTTGGCAGGAAATCCCATACTTTCAAGTATGGTGAAAAAAATCAACACTGATCAATGGTGTAAACATTTTTCCAAATTACAAATGTAAACTGATCACTAATTTGTTTAAAATTAAAATTCAAAAATTTCAAAGAAATGTTGATATCAGTACTCAATCACAGAAAAATTCACAACGAAAAAATCACAATGTGACATTTATGGTTTTTAAACCAATATTTTTGTGTGTTATCTTACACTTAATGGGTTTTGTACTGTGAAGCCTAGACTTGGTTCAAGTCTGTGATTTGTGAATGTTTAAGTGGAGTGAACGCAATGATTTGTATTCTGCTTTCATGTGAAACGCGCGCGTGAGTGGACGCGATGAGTAGGGTGAACGCGATAAGTGGAGTGAACGCTGTGCAGCGGAGTTTCACCCGGAATCACAGACTTGGCTTTCTTGCACGATCTGCGTTGCTATAAATTATTCATGAGATGACGTTTTCTTTACTCATATATTATTCATAAGATGACATCACTAAATTTTACACATTGGGAGGAGTTACCAATTGACCCAAACGAGACGTGCATAAAACTCACATGGCGTTGTTGACAAAATGTCGAGTGCGATCACTCCCACAAAAGTCAGCACGACCTCTGTTGTATCACCGAAAATGCGTGAAAATATCTGTGTTGTTTGTGGGGCCCATGTTGCAAAATGCGAAAATCGTCGCCAGTTATTCAAGGATGGAAAAAGACACCGTCCTTACAGTTGTAGCCTGTTCTCTTACGTGCCCAAAGCGATGGAAATCAAAACAATGTGGGGCGACTTCGTATGTCAGTGATTTTCCGCTGCCGGTTGGTGCGCAGACGAACACATCTTTTCCCTCAATGTAACTCTCAACAAGCTTCTTTGGTAATCTCGCATGATTAGCGATGGTCGACCGATCAGTTGTAAAACGCAGTTGATGTACGAACTTGATGCCATTATTCGCCCAGATATAAAACGTACTCGATGTCTAGCTTTGCACTGAGATGACAACAAACTTTTGAATGCATGCAGACCATGCGTTCTTCTTATTGGCCAGAATAACGGCGGGGCTGTCAATCATTTTGTATTTGCTCTACGTCACTGTGTACACAGTCCGTCTCACCGCCTGTACTTGCAAGAAGTCCAAGTCGGTGAATCCGGCAGAAACTAACTCACTACTGCGCAGACTCAAACTCGACGCATTCAATAGCTGGGAAAACCTGGCGTGAGCTGCCAAATTCCGGATAGGTTTGTACGAAATAGGAGAGACACAAGAGAAACTATTATAAATGATTTTATTTTTTTTAATTCACCGACTTGAACCAAGTCTATGTGAAGCCTATAATTGTTGCATAAAAAGCATCGATGGCAATTATGAAATAGATTTACAGGAATTTCCACTAAAACACATGGGACTTCTTTCGTTTATGTGGTCATTCAAAGTTAGTTCTCATACAAATCAAGAAATTTCTTGCAACAGACACAACCAACCATGCAAGAAATTTCTTACAAGGGACACACCCATCCATGCAAGAAATTTCTTGCATGGATGGGTGTGTCCCTTGCAAGAAATTTCTTGCATGGATGGGTGTGTCCCTTGCAAGAAATTTCTTGCATGGGTGGGTGTGTCCCCTGCAAGACATTTCTTGGACACACCCACCCATGCAAGAAATTTCTTGCAAGGGACACATCCATCCATGCAAGAAATTTCTTGCAAGGGACACACTCATCCATGCAAGACATTTCTTGCAACAGACACACCCATCCATGCAAGAAATTTCTTGCAAAGGACACACCCACCCATGCAAGAAATTTCTTGCAAGGGACACACCCATCCATGTAAGAAATTTCTTGCAACGGACATGGCTCAGAGTTGCAGGAAATTTCTTGCAAGGGTGGGTGTGTAATTTGACTTGAAAAATAACGAAATGCCTGTTGCTTGCATATTTGCACATATTTCCATGGAAAATCATATTAGAGGATATATTATATATTAAATTTAGTTATTTCCATAAAAATATCTTAAACTATCAAGAAAGTTCAACCACTTTTGATCAAATAAGAAATTTATGGTGAAATTATCAAGTAAAGCAGAACTGAATATTATAACCAGTTATTTAAGTGGAAATATTTCAAAAAAGTGTGGTTTTCGTTAATTGGGAAATTGTTTTCGTGCTGTTTATTACATATAAGCTTTAAATGCCGTATCATATTGAATAAGTATCACTTATTGCTAATGTTAATTACATTTGGGTAATACACGCGTTTATACTTGTTATTTTCATGCAGACGTACTGAACAAAGAAGATCAAACAACGAGACCAAAAGTTGTGAATCCCTTAATGATAGTGGGGATAGGACAAGACAAGCCCGAGAACGCAATCCAGCATTAGAGCCGACACTAATTTTTATATTTGCCGTTAATGTCTTTGGACTGGTACTAAACGTACTGTTTGTGACATTGAATCGGTTCGTCAGTCAACTGCGAAAGAAATCTTGTACTTTGACGATTACGTTAGGTATGATTACAATCATGTACTGTTCATTTCAACTGGTCAACTTTCTATGTACATTTATCGACCATAATTCAATCGTAAGGAAATCGCTCGGTGTGGTTCTTCAGTCCGGTTGTGTCGCTGCTGCGTCACTCACAATACTAGGTCTGGCAGTCGAGCGCTATGTAGCTATTTGCAGGCCTATGTTTTACAATACAATTGATTTCCCATTCGCTAAAGTATATGCGTATGTCGCCACAACTTTGTGCGCTGCTGTCACTATTACTTATGTTTGTGTTGACCTCCTGCACATGACAAGTGATGGCATACGCTTACCTAAGGCGCCATTATTGCAGTCAGATTGGGGTATAGTACTGTTCGTCTGTAGAGCAATTTCAATATCATCTATGCTATTCCCAGTTGTGTTTGTTATACCTTTGTATATCCTTATAGCAAGGAAGATTTGGCAGTCTCGGAGAGCATTCGCTGAGCAATCGACCGCAGCCCAGTCCAACAAACACCATGCGGTAACCCTAACGTGTTTCTTGATATCCTTAACGATGTTCGTTATGCTCGCCCCAGAGGTTTTACTGTCCATTTACCGATTATATAATCACACACAGGAAGCCAAGGATGAGTTAACACTTCACTCTGGTTTTCAATATTTTCTCATTTACAATAAAGTTTGTGGCATGAATATCAATGGGTTTATATATAGCCTGGGTAGTTCAGAATACAGAAGTTACATGTTAAATTTATTCTGTTGTCGTCGAAACGTCAAAAGCAAAAAAAAATGACAAAGCCAGTCATCTAACAACCCATCATGTCTGTGATTAACCCCTTTATGTGGTAACACGCATAGAAAAATTTATAGAAATGTGTCGAACACGTGCGTAAATCTTAGCAAACTTGAAGATAAACTGAGCTCAGTGATATGTATATCTAAACATTAAATGGATCTGTAATTTTGACAGGTAAATTTGTTACGAAGGAACTCATCGATCCCTCCACTGCTTCTATTTACGAAATCTTACTGTACTTGAAGATTTATACACCTGTAGCGCGTGTTAATTCCGTATTGACGGGATAATCAAAGGCGATACCAAAAATTATACAGTCGTGAGTAAATTGGGATCATTGGCAAACAACATCATATGATTGATTAAGAGTATGCAATTAAAGCACCAGGGTACACATGAAATGACAACACATACGGGTGCGCACACAGCAAAATTTGAATTCTATTAAACGGACAAAATCGTTTACTTTTCAAATTTGAGCAATATTTATGTTGATCTGCTCACTGAAACAGGCTAATTTTTAGTCGTCATGTATCTACTTCCACTGTACTTGTAGATTCAGTAATAAATGCTTCGATTGCATTAAATTTATATTTCATACCAAAGTCATGTCTTCTGCAGGTCTGCGAGAAAAATCGCCTCGCTTTGGTCGGTAATTAGGGAGCTGTCATTATTTACGGCCGGGGGATGCGGGGGAAAACCCTTAAAAAGAGTGGTTCAATAACAGAGCTGAGATGTTATAATTTTTTCTGACTGCGACCCCTCCACACGATGTAGAGTTCATGAAGCACCCGCACTTACATACTCGCTAGTACACATCACAAACAAACTTTGTTTAGAGCAATGAATTAATGCATCAAAAGTTACAGTTAATGAAGCTCCAAGCAAGTTCAACATGAACTTCTTATGGGTATGAGTTAGAATCATGTCCAGCGCAAGATTATTTAAAGGGTGTCTTTGACGATCAAGACTTACGTGTCTCTGTGTGAGTTGTGATGTCATCTACACTATCATGATATTCGCCATGTGTCACCAACGATGGCGTCTCGGCGATCGTAAATTCTCCAAAAAGCGCTCCCCATGTGAGAAGATACAAAATAAAAACTCTTTTGGTCAAATACAAATCATTTCGACGAGGAAAGTGTTGAAAGTGTTTTGATAGCTGTGAAAATAAGATGAAAGAGGGATGTCATATTCGTCATAAAAGTAAATACCTCAAAAACTCAAATTTTACTGATATCAGATAGCTAAAACAGTGCAAAAATGATACTTTATACTTACTTTATAAACGTAATTTAGGCTGAATTTGAATTTTACGTTTTCTGTCAAAGGCAGTTGACCGTTGACAACAGCTCTATCATATCAAAAGTCAAAATGTTGGATGATGGATAAGTCTTGATCGCTTTTTCCCAACCTCGGAATAAAGTGTTTAACGATATCTGAAGCAGTCCGCATTTAAGGAATAACGTTTTGTGTGAGTGCAAATGGAAAGGACTGTTCAGTCTCAACCTTATGCATGATTCAAAATCATACGATTGAAAACATTCCTGAAATGCATGATGGGTATGGGAGCTTTCCAACAAAAGTAACTTTGAGCATTGAAACCTTCGTGATAGTCCTAAGATTGCCTTTATTGGGCAAAATGGTACGAAATTATATACTCAAGCGCCTGTGGTTAATGTGAGCGTCAATAATGACCGCATACAAAATGCCGCAGGGCAAAAGATCGACATTATTGTTAGCTTGTTTCAAATTACTCTTGTAGTACATTCGTTGGCGCATTGCACTACCAAGACAGCGCCGAATGGATAATTGAAATGGCTTCTAAACGTACAACTAGATAGTATTACAGAAAGGGTTCAAGGACTGACTTATACAGCTTTTTGGACTCCAGAAAAATATTCTCAACCCTCAGGATAAGACCTGTCAAGAGAATATTAAAAGAAGTTCAAGAGTTAGTGAGCTCCTTTTTGATCTGTGGTTTACAATGTGTTGTCAACAGCTTTTATTCAGGGTCATCGAAAGTCACGTTTCACCATCATGTTGTACTGTCTCACACGGAAATACAGCAATACTTCATTTCTTACAAAAACATTTGTAGATAATTATGGGTAAGCCATGCCATAGGAAAATTTTGTTCAATCTTATTATTAGGAATCGACAATACAGAGGAGCTTCTCTATGTCTGAATTCATTATCCCTGATTGCCAGTCTTTGTTTTATGCCGCAAATCCCATTTTACTTATAACTAAAGGCAAATTTCGATCTTACTAGGCAGGCTTTATCTAATACGAATTTCGACGATATTTTCTGTCGAGTAATTTTTTGTCAACTTCTGTAAAATATAGTCTTGTACAGGATTAAATTGTGCAAATTTTTGAAAACCGTTCATTATAATCAATTTCTGTGAAAACCCCTCGGTACTCGAGGGAGGCATTGCGGAGTAGGGGATAGTACAAGTGACTGAGTATCGGAGGATAGTCAATTCGTAATTGTCAGTGGGTACATTATCCTGTAATTGCATGTTAGATTGAATCAATTTGAAAAGGATTAGAGCTTTAAAATCATGTACTGAAAAATTTCTTCCGAAAGGAGTAACATTCAAGGAAACTTGCCGACTTACACTTTTTTCTGTACAGTTTTGTTTCAAAATTCACAGTTGCAGAGTTTCGACTAAACTTTTCCAATACCGAGTATTACTGAGAGGCCTGCACCCAAAAACTTATTATCTGTAGCAAAGACATTGGCAGCATCAAATTTCAACCAATAATTTCCCGCGGGCCTGTGTCAGGTCCATATCATAAATTGATTTCTGAGTGTTAATGGAGGGCCTTCAAGTGTCCATTTTGTATGAAAATATACGCAACTATGGTTATCGAAAAATGTTTTGGTATGAGCTGAAAACTCTGTACATGCATATTAGGAGTACTTGACAATTGCGATCTAAAATACAATTAGTTTTCTTTACAAACAGTACATATTAGAAGATTTTTATTATATTTGCCACTGATCTTATTTATTTTTATTCAAATCCGAAATTAAAGACCGCTAAGCTTTCTAAAGACATTCAACTGTTCACAGATAATGACAGGGATTTTATTTATTTACAGGCACGCCTTTTGATCCCAACGACTGAGTTTCTGATTCAGCTGATAAGAAGATAAAAAACGTGCTGCATTAAAGTTTTCCTATGAAACAAAGGCTCAGTGTGTAAATTGGACGAAGGATAACGGCTATAAACCTTTCACCCAGGAGATGGCTTTGTACAGATTTAATCAAATGCTTGAATACATCAAGATCGGCTATCAGTCACCCTCTATACCATGTATAATCTTTGTTCGTTTCCGCTCCATGAATGAAATAAAAACAGGCACGTGTCAAGCTTTCTCTTTGTGTAGACCTGTTTCTTTATTGATATACGTATTGCCAACAGTTTCGGTTTTCGTACACAACACGTTTTAATAACCGCCTTTTGATGAATAACGCTTGCGACTAGAGCGATACAGATGTGGTTGCCTCTCTCTTATGCTTCCAACTTGTGAAAGTCTCACATGTTATGATATTGGAATTAATGAAAATCAGCAAAACTGCATCGAGCTGCAATAATTGTAGCCCATGGGCTGTGCACCGGCTTTTTCTCTCGTGTTGGGTGTAGCGCTGGCCATACACTAAACTGTACCTGTCGTCTCAATGCTAATATCCAATGTTATTTTGTTTTTCAGTGTCTTTTTAATGTGTATAGGAATTGTGGATTTAATTTCGCTCTTTGTGTAGACATTTCCTGGCCTGTTATAGTTACAATTCTTTTATCAACTATTTTGACCATATACTAATGTGATTTAATTTTCTGATTTTGTTTTTCCTTCTCGATGGTTCGAAGCCTCAGTTAGGTGATAAGTAAATGAGTGGAAAAAATAAGCAATTAAGAACACGGTTGGAACTAATTTTGGATAATTGGATCTTCATATTTTTCAAATTTCTCAAAAGTGTTAGGTGTCCTATATCTGAATGCTGCAATATTGCAAATTACTCATAAAAACAGATGTATGACTTGAAAAGAAAAGCAGATGAGCTTACATATATTTTGCAGATTAAACCAACATTACAATCAAATTATCCAAAATTAGTTACAATCGTGTTTAAGGTAGCTCACTCCTTGAAAATTAAAGAGTGACTTTAACTCTCGCCAGGTGCTCAAACTTTCCCCAAGGAAAACTTTCAACCATTCCCTTTAAAAATATAGAAAAAACCAAGTCATCGTGCAAGGGAAACAAATTACAAATTTTTACAATATTTTTTTAAAATTCGAATTGGCCGCTATCCCGATTTTCACAAAACTGAGCCAGTGAAACATTTATTTACCAGGGCCGATAAGCTTTAAAATTAATCCTCACAAGTGCTAGGTCCAAAGAATATCATAAAAGTTTGGTGTTAGGCTGTTAACACCAAATACTTCAAAATCACACACTCACGCGCTCAGTTACTAGATCCACAGAAAACTGACTCTTTCAAACATGAAAAACGTTTTAAGTTTTGTGCGCATGAGTGACATCTTATATAAGGCCACGAGAATGGCACTGTCTATTGGAAAAACATACTGGTATCTCCACAGGTTGATGCCTACTTTCCCAAATCGATATTTGTTTCTTATTTGTGTTTTTGGCTTGTGACATGTACTTATCCTTCAATATTGTATCCCTCAAAACTAGTTCAACTCTTCAGAATAGGTCGAGTCACGTGAGTGAAGATAGTAAACATATAGCGACAGAATTAGCAATAAATAATACATCTAAGTGACATAACTCGTATTCCACGGAGTATGAAACCATAAAGCAAGTTGACACCGAAGTTGACCTTTTGCCTGTGCTGTAAATAAACTTTACTCGATTAATGACACCAGGGGCGTTCAAGGATAATACAGCAGTTGGATTTCCAAAAAAATGCCCTTTCATGACTGACGGTGTTTTTATGAGTTATTTTATCTTCTTATCAACTGAATCGGAAACTCAGAATTTGGGATCAAAAGGCATGCCTGTAAATAAATAAAATACCTGTCATTCTCTATGAGAGAAATGTCAAATAAGCAGTCTCATCTCTTTAGAAAGCTTAGTGTTCTTTAATTTCGGATTGAATAAAAATAAATAAGATCAGTGGCAAATATAAATCACTTATGAATCTTCCAGGATGTAGTTATTGCAAAGAAAACTAATCGTATTTTAGTGCACAAGTATCCAGTACTCTTAAGCATTTACGGAGTTTAAGCTCATACCAAGAAATTTTTCGATGACCATAGTTGCGTATATTTTGATACGTGAAAAGCACTCCATTAACGTTCAGAAGTCAATTTATGATACAGACATGACAATAATCGCGGGAGATTATTGTTTGAAATTTGACGCTGCCAATGTCTTTGCTACAGTTTGTATTTGAGTAAAGGCCGCTACGTAATACCGGGTATTGGACATAATTTAGTCGAAAACTCTACAGCTGTGAAATTTTGAATCAAGACTGTACAGAAAAAAGTGTAAGTCGGCAAGTTTCCTTGACTCTTACTTCTTTCGTAAGAAATTTTTCAGTACATGATTTTGGATGTTTAAATCTTTTTACAATTTATTAAATCCAACATGCATGCAGGCGAAGGCCCAATTACAGGATGATGTGCCCACCGACAATTACGAATTGACCATCCTTCGATACTTAGTCTGTTGTACTAACCCCTACTCCACGATGCCCTGCCAGCGGGGTTTTCACAGAGACGAGAGTGATTAAAATGAACCGTTTCCAGAAATTTTTGCCCGATTTATTCCTGTGTATTACAAATGTTGAATATGCCTATTAAAGGTGATCTCAATTCAAAATACATTTAATTTATTCATATTTCAGAGCAGTTTTTACTGTGGTTCATTGTCACAGTATTTTTTGTTAAAATCTCTAGTCACCTGTATCTATCTGTCACGGAGAAAACTCCGATAAAGATTTCTTCCCTTCACAAAATACTCAAATAAAGTATACACATCAAAAGGTTTTCTGAGCTCGAGCTCGTTTATAAAATTCGTTTCCAACAACTATTACTGTAACAGTGAATCTCTCTCTCTCTCTCTCTCTCTCTCTCTCTCTCTCTCTCTCTCTCTCTCTCTCTCTCTCTCTCTCTCTCTCTCTCTCTCTCTCTCTCTCTCTCTCTGCTATAGAGTACCCGACAACATAGTCTCTGAATAAAAGCGTACAGCTCAATTTTAATATTACGTTCGTGTTATTCTGCAATGTGTCATTACACAAATATCAAAATTCGTCACGTGGCCACATAAATGTCACAGCTGTGAGATTAATAATACCGGAAAATGGGCAAAGGTCGTTTCAGAAAAAAATTCAAACGCCAATGTGTGGATAATATGGTAGCTATACGAGGTCGAAGATATGATATCGCTGACAAGCACTTCTGATTGTTTACATTATGCGGTTTCACACGTAGAAGTTGAAATCCCGAAGATGCACATCGCCCGCTGCCGTATGTGTTTTCAAGCAAAGTCGCTTGCGCGTGCCTCAAACAAGCACAGAATCATCTATATAATGGTCACTGTATCACTGTTGACGTGGACAATAATATTGATGAGCTCTGGATACCTTGAAGATGTAAGCTGGCATAAAGGGTAATGTCGTAGACGTCAACAAAGTCGAGCCTTCTGTAACTTGAACTGTGACATATATGCTTATGATAGCACCATGTTGGTAACATGTGGTGTTTGTATTATTTAAAATGTTTTTAATGTTTCTGGACTGAAGACAGAAAATATATAGTGAAACAGGCTATGCACATATTGATTTGTGGCTGCATTTTGGCATAACCTCGACGCCACTGTGACGTATATTGATTGAGTTTTTATCTCGGTATTTGATTCAAATGTGGATCGTCTGTTTTGCCACCAATCCTCAGCATTGCCCAATCATA
Organism: Ptychodera flava; assembly: GCF_041260155.1. Taxonomy (NCBI): domain Eukaryota; kingdom Metazoa; phylum Hemichordata; class Enteropneusta; family Ptychoderidae; genus Ptychodera; species Ptychodera flava. The sequence continues at coordinate 34,684,892 of NC_091932.1, forward strand.
AGCACAGTCACTTGCGAGGCTTAAAAACTATATAACGCGTACACTAAAACGCCTCTCTAGCGCTGTTCTCCACACAGTCCCTCGAAAAGGCCCCGGGAAAGGACATGAAAGCAATCTCGCGTTTTCTCTCCGTCAGTCATTTGCTCATTATGTCGGCACAGCGAAGCGTCCATTCCTGCGGCGTCATCTGGGCCAAATTTCCTTTCTAAGTAGGAAGTAATTTTACCGGTACCGTGCGTAATGACATTTGGCCTGGCGGCGCCGAAAATGATAAAGTAAAGAGCTAGACTAGACGTATAGTCGTACTTGTGCAGGTAGAAAGTACCTCTAGGCTCTACCTCTGTATTCGGACTCGAGATATGTGAGGACCATAATCAATATCAGGGAACTTTTCATTGCTATCTAAACTTATGTTCAAAATCTTACCGATCTAAATAGCGCTAATGCCTGATCGTCCTCGGCGGCATAAACTTTAGAAACTTATTGGTGTTCGACTCGCCAAATTTCGCCCTCAAACAAGGGAAAGAAAGGAATGTGACTCAGGCGAAGGGGAAAGTATGAAATTTTGGGTGGTAAAGAAGCAAGCGACAGCTTCGTGAGGAATACATTCTCCTCCCCTATCGTGTTGCCAACAAAATAGCTGTGCCCGGGCAAAAGCTTTGTGACGTGCCTTTCCGTTAGTTGATGGATGGTGCATACGTAGTTGCAGCGTAATCTTTAAAACAAATTTCAGAGATTTATACGTGCTGAGATTGGAGAGTTCATTTAAAGCTCGCTCCATGTAGATTTTCTTCTCCTTGTCGAAATGCCTGGTGACAACAAGATAACAATATGTATTTATGTAAATACCCGATGCTCTTGTGACATACAGAACAGAATTCCAGCAATTTCAGAATTTCACATGGTACTCAAGATGTGGGGTCGGCAAGAGTGGTTTAGGGCCTATTGTATAATTCAAACTATAGTATATATACAAAGAAGAAGAAGAACGCGTAAAATACATTCAAAGGTTAAGTTTTAAAGCTATTATCCAGTCAAACTGATGATTATTTCTGTGAACTATAGAACTAATTAAAACGCAAAATAGATCAAGGATTTAGTTCAATACAGTATTGTATATAATATGGTGAATACAGTTATTTGGATTAATGTTGACGATAGCATATTTTTTCTCTCCCATCCGGGCAGTTTATATGGCCACTCAGCATTTGACAGTCGGCCTCAAGAGAAACGATCACACATCAACGAGTTCCCATGGATACAACGAAGAAAATGTCTCCCTAACTTCTACACAAACAGGAGGCGGAGGTCATCAAATGTTGGCCCTGAAGAATCAATGTGGCCTCCGACAGACTACTACAAAAACGGCACTGTTGTTTTTCTGCATCATCATAAAGCCGCCGGAAGCTCTGTTCGACAGTGTATCAGCGACATGAAGCCATTAATTTCGCTGAAAACTGTTTCTCATGAATCTTATTCCGGAATCTTCAAATCTCTACGATCAAACGACACCTTTATTTTCAAAGTTTACGTCGGTGGTTACACGTTTGGTCTCTGTGATTTCGTCTCTGACCGCCCGTGTTCCTATTTTACTCTGCTTAGAGATCCTTACGAGCGCGTCATATCCGCTTATGAATACTGCAGAATGTACACAAGCGACCACATTTGCTGGGGAAAGAAGGCGACAGCAAGCAGCCTTCAAGATTGGGTGAAGTACCACAAAAGTTTCTTTTTCTACCAACTGCTTTTCAGGCCAGAATTTTGTCAGCCCACGAGCAACATTGAAGCACGCCCTCTTGGGCAAGTACACCAGAAAGTTCTACCATGCTGGTATATTCAACAGGCTTTGATTGACAGCGAAGTCAACGACGATGCGAAAAGAATTATGCTTGACTACATCCTAGCAAACTTAGAAAACTGGTTTGCTGTCATCGGATTAACTGACGAATATGAAATGTCGCTCCGTTTGTTAGAAAATGCGTTTTCCTTACCATTCAACAGGTGTCACAGTATGAACCTGAAAGGAAACATTACAAAGTCTTTGACCGAAAGGGATATCTCCAAATACAAGGAAGATTTAATGTCAGATGCTTCCATTAATAATATATTGTATTATGATCTTGAAATTTACAGAATGGCAACCAAAATATTTGCAAGACAGAAGGAAACATATTACCGTCAACAGTTCGAATCTCGCAAGTAATAAGCTATTTATATACATGAACAGTTCCAGAAAAATCACTATGGTTTCGTAGTGAACACGACAGCAAGTCATAGATGCAGGATTTTACCGATTTTTAATCTCGAATCTACTTGCGTCGTCACTGAGGTCGATGAAATCATGATATACGACATTTTATTTTGGCCTTGCTAAAATTTCGATTTACTCAGGAGCTCGAGTGATATTATTCCTTGGAATTTTTAAGAATTTGAACTTCTATGATATTTCCATTACGCTGTGTTTTACTTTTCGTTTCAATAAAAAGTCTCAATATGGTGTCTCTCCCGGAATCATTATCCATACAATCATTCCGCTCTCAAAACCAGTTGCTGTAGCTTGTGTGACGTAGATCTAACAACAACAAACAAATTAAATGATCAAAATGCCATTTTCTATACCGTGATGATGCAAACGATATCGCCGACAAATTTCCATTCTGAGAAAAATTGCTTTCCGCGGGTATTTTTCCGAGAAAGCTACATGCATTGATACTGTTTCGTCCCCAGTTGGTCCAACTTTAACCCAGTTGGCTTTACAGAAGCGGGTTAAACCTCGATTTTAGTATTCTTGTTGAAGTGGGTAAGGTTTTCTGGCGGTTCATGAGAAGTGGGACAAGTTTTGACAATGCAATACATACATACACATCGATGCTTTTAAGTGGGCGGAAAATATTTAGACCAAAATGTGGGTTTGAAAGTAATTGTAAGGATACAATTGCGAATGGAACGTACACGTTATGGGTGGGTTGGGATGTATGACGTACAATAAAACATTTCGTGATCAAGTTTATATGTGCAGAGGTCAATATCAATAGTGCGAATTTTGCTGATAAAATTATCTGAATACTATCATGATTGCCTTTTGCATGATCTAAAGTTTGTTGGATGCAGAAAACAGTTGTCGTCGACTTGAAGAGAGAAGATCATTAAAATGGTATTCTAAAGCAGTTCCTGTTTATTAATTCGTTCAAACTACCCCACAATACTACGATGCGTGCATAGGTCCTTATAAAGCCTCTTCGCCTTCGGTAACATTCTATGAATCAGCCTCAGGTTGAGTCAACAGGTGCTCGGAGTTTCAATTTGATAATACATCATTACACCTCTCCTATAAGCTTTGTACTGATCTCGTGATTGGCTAAAACTCGGCCACGTGATATTCCAAAAAAGTAATAAAAATTGATAACATAAGAAGATCGTGCGGCGAGGTTATCATCAGTATTTCGATCAGGATCATCATCCCTTGGGCAGGCCATAATTCGTGATATTGCCCTCACACTCCTCACATATTGTTGGGCGGCCAACTTGACAGAAAACTTATAATGTCTGTTTGCTCCTTCGGTGTTTGAAAGCTATACAATATTCTTTAATGGATGCCCTGCATAGGGAAGGCAGAAAATAAACCTAATTGGACTGACATCGAAATATTAGCTTTAGCTTCAGGTCCCCACTTACTACCGTGACTTAGCTTAGGGTCTAGGCTGACAACCTCATAATACTTTAATGATTCGCCAGTGTAAACAAGCGTCTCCCTTCTAGGGTATACTGTCTATGTTTTTCAAGGGGCAAAATAGCTCTTTTTGACCTTTTTCATGAACTTTGTTTGACACTAAAAGTAGTTTGTGTTGTTTGACTACCCACATGTGCACAACCTCAACTCTACTAGTAGCCAGACAAGATTATTTAAACATTTTACGGTCTGTCCTAAAATTTAAAAATCAAGTTCCGTGCACAGTACTGTCCCCATGCATGGATGAACTTGCACTGTTAAAAAAGTCTGGACCTCATGCAAGCTTTTTGCAATGAAATCTATATTGGTGGTGTGTTTCATATACATAAGGATGGCAGTTTTCATTTTCGATGATGATGGGAAAGCAAGGCGGAAAAGGATTGAAAATTCATTTTGTCTGGAGGTCACAAACAAAATCGTATATTTACATGCAACAAAAAGTTAATTTTTACTAATACACTTTTGCAGCTATGTACCGTTGTACCCTGAGTGACTTGATGATAGTATCCCAAATTTTCTTGATATTGAAAAAGGTCAAAAAAGAGCGAATTTGTCCCTTTGCTCTCTACTGTACTGCTTTTATACAGTATTTTGGTAACGCGTTAGGCCTATAACTGCTTGTGAAGACTATTTTGACTATACCATACGATAAGGTTAGTCGTTAAACTATAGATTCACCAGAATACTGCTTAGTATTTAGTTAACCTCCATGCCCCACTTCAGCTTATCGGTCGGGGCTGTTCAAGTACTGATGTGCAAATGATCGGCCATTATCGGCTAAGCTTCGTGTGAATTCGGACCATAACAAGCGTACTTCCGGGTTAGAGCAAGGTCACACACTACTTCTGGATCGCTGAGCTGTTACTCTCATCACCTCCGTATTTATATTTAGAATTTGCAGCCATGGGAATGTGTTTACCGTGTTTAGGTGGTTCTAGTAGTGACTATGATGACCCAGACCCGGTAAGGAATGTCGAATACGAAATAATTTTTCGTACAATGCCGAGATTTCCGAACTGTGGGTTCAGAAAATTTGCACATCCCGACGGTTACACTACCAAATTACGCGCAATTTACGAGTAAACACTACACTACATTGTCTGGACCAGAGTTCAACAACTGCTGGACATTGTACCTGTGTTCGAGAGGGAACTGACTGCAATAATTTTAGTTTAAGCATTTTTTGATTCAATTTGTTGGTTCTATAAAATTAGGAACACTTACTGTCTCAAGAATATTTTAAAGTCGGTCTGTTGTTGCTGCGGATCCGTAGCCCTACCACTCCCTTTGCTGGTTAACGTGTTGGGGGAGTCCCCCAACACAACCAGTAAAGGGAGTGGTAGGGCTACAGATCCGCAGCAAGTCGGTCTGCTGATGGAGGTAGAAAGAATCTCTTTCTACCTCCACGATCTGCTCAAACGGGGTTCACTAGAACGTACAAACCTTTGTTGTGTGGATTTCAATAGGCCCCATCAATCATCTTGATCAAGTACAAACCAGTATTTTCGGGAATTTGGCATCACTAGGTGTCGTCCAATGACAACACTACAATGTAAATCAGACTTAGTATTTGACAGCAGGAGGAGGAGAGGGAGGGAGGGCATGGCTTTCCATATTGCGGGAATCCCACAATCCTGCAGACTATTTAGTATATGAAAAATGGAACACTGTACATTGTATAACCTTCATGATATTATAGCTTTGTCAATGCCACTGAATTTTGTGATGTCATACTCGCAGATTATTACTGATAATGTGTCCGAATATCCAGCATTGTGGCCCCAGATGTTTTCTACATCTACAAATTCCCTGGCACAGCCAAATCTATAAAATAATAGCAAATGTACCCCTCCCAGCCTATGATGGACTCACCAAGCTTTGCATTCTTTGAAATTCTCAGCTTCGCCTTGTACATTATGTCAGGCAAATTTTGCTTTCGTGCATTATGGGTTGGAAGGGGATCCACTATTGCTTAATTATTGTACCCGGTGTAATGAACAGTGATAATTATTATACACCTATGGAATTGCTCCAGAGTCCAAGTTGATGAAATCTTCAACATTGCTTTCAAATTCAAGCTTTTAGAAATCTAGTCTTACAATCGGAAACAACATGTACACTATACTCGTAAATTCCTTCTTCGCAGATCATGTAAAATACCAGTCTCATTGACTGCTTGGTACTGTATGTCCCAATTTGTATGGACAAACAGACAAATGAGCTGTGACAATACAGTATTCAATGTACAACACTGCACATTTCTCTTTCCTGTTATTCAGATTTGATGAGGTGATGTCACCAGACAGAATCCAGGCATACATATCTTACTATATGCACACTCATCAGAGTAACCAACATACACATGGACAACTGTGCAAGATACTGTAAACATGGACAGACACACACATCTAACCGTTCCACTGCATTCCTTAAAGACGATTATTCAAGACTTGTCATCCAACCAGTTATTCAACAAGTACACACAGTAAGGGTTCCCCAAACTTGTACCCATCAACACATGTACAATCCTTCCAGCTTTCCAAGATCCACCACACACACCCCTATTTTGATATGTCAAATTGAGCCCTCAATGACTTGCTACATACATACTTTGATTTCCCTCAGGAGACAAAGAGACAGCAGCAGGCAGAAGCTGCCCTAAAACGACAGCAACAGGTATGTACAATCATTTGTAGAACACAAATAGTGTCTCTAAATAGTCTCCAGTTTTATCTGGTTGTGAACATTATGTCAATCACTGATTTGTGCCACTGATGATATAACCCTTTCCTTGATTCTCACAACAGGTGCATTTTGTTAGTGTTTTAAATTTGCCATAGAAAGCTGTTGAACCTCATAAAAATATGGTATTCACACAATTTATATATTTTTAAGTAGATTATTTGTTGTTTTTCTCTGTCCCGTACAAAGCCTGTCTTTAAAACTCTATCATAACATCAAGTATTTGGTGTGTTCGAAAAGAGGAAATTATCCCAAAGCAATAATTCTTATTTTGTCACTTCTCTCTATCATAGCAAACAGTAGCAAAGTAAACATGATGTGTGAATTCTATTAGTTACGTAGCAAGAAGTGTTCAGAATGTTTACACCAACTCTACACACATTATACAGTGTCTGCCATGATCACTGTGTTTTCCCCAGAATAATTAAAGCACAGTAGCCACTTACTTTTCTTTAATTTTGGTATAACAATAGACATTCATTAACATAACAATTATAATGCAAATTAGCTTCTATGCTGCTGTCAGAAATTCCTGGGGAGAACAGTGATTTAGAGAACAGTTGCTCCTCTCTGCTCCTTGTAATCAGTTGAATTGACAGAGTAAGAATAGGAAGAATGAAGAATAAGTCAGGGGTTTCACTAAGTTTTTAAACAGGGGCCATATGAAAATTACAGGGGGCCAAGCCATGCCGGAACCATCAAGCATGAGGATGTTTGGTTATATAACCCCCACCCACCGATACATGGTTCAAAATTAGCTATAAAATCTGGACAAAACATTTCATCAATCACAATAAATGGTAAGTTACATGTTGATTTTCATGCAATCTTTCAGAAATGTACAAAGCCAGCAAAATTTTTTCATCTCATCAAGTTCTGAGTCATTATGATCATCTGCAAAGGAATCTGCATCCAGGCCAATAACTTTAGCAGCTATTGTAATCTCACTTGTACAATTTAGGATGTAGTTTGCCCATCTGGCCTTAACTTCATATTTTCACAGATCGACTCTGAGTATTGATTGTCAAAAATATACTGCAAAAATGAGACACCATTTTTGACACAAATTCTATTAATACTAAATCAGTGTACCCCTTCAATCTACCATATAAATGCATATTCAAAAGATGCAGGTAAAAACAAAGTGCTCGAGAGTTATCACTAAAGATGGAATTCATCAAATCAAGAGTGATTTCAAGTGACTTATCAGTTTTCATAACATTAATTGCCTTCAGGAAAGAAGTACTTCTACAATATTTGGTTGTGCCACTGATGATATAACCCTTTATATTCTACAATGTGAATGCCAAACCCAGCTTTTAGTAATTTTGACTAGATCTTTTCGGCCTTCCATACATTTGTGAGTACATTACTGTCAATATGGCCATTACTGAATCCAGCGCCTTGAAGTGCATAGAAAGCTTTTCGACTTGCATTTATTCCATTTGTAATGAGTTCATTTGGATAAGACGATGAAGTGTAACACCTAAATAGTTCACACTTTCACATTTATCCAGTCTTACACTGCTCAGTGACCAATATGGATGGGTGTAAGTGTACATTGACTGAAAATAACATAGTTTGTCTTTTTTGGATTGAAACACAAGCCATAATTTGTAATATATCTGTTTGCAATCTTGATCATATTTGAAGACCAGTAAAAGAAAGGCTAGCTAATATTAAGTTGTCAGCAAAACAAAACAAATTATTAATCTTGATACCATTAACACATGACGACGATTCATCTTGATAAAACAAATAGGCACAGGCATGTTTGATATGCTTGTACTAGGATAGAATAGAATGCAATAGAATAAAATACAATACAATACTTTATTAAAGCCCCAGTGCTGCTAACTTTAGATGGTTTTTTCATTATTTTTATTTTATAAATCAATTGCAACTTCTTATTCTACTCCCAAAGAATGTTGCAACACCCACTATTTAGCTTGTCAACTTAGCGTCTATGTGTGTAAAATGCATGAATATTGTTTACATTTGACTTCTAGTCCGGACCAGAAGTCAGTTTTCATCAATAACAATGCAGTTTACGACCATAGGGGCTGAGTTAACAAGCTGGATACTGTGTATATCAACATTCTTTAGGGAGAAGAACAAGGAATTATGGTTCACATTCAAAATAAAAATGGTGAAATTATCATCAAAAGTTAGCAGCACTGGGGCTTTAATCTCTGCGGAAAAATAACAATGTCTGCTTCAAAACATCCAATAACAAACAATAGACAGTCAAATGCATTCACACACACAAAAAAACATACAATGTGACAAAAACAAACTTGCTTAAAATTTGCCCAGCTTGATTTAAAATGTTTAAAACACTGTGTGCATGCAAAGGGCACTCTAAATCATCTACACTTCTTTCGATATGACGACTATCAAATTCTTTGTGTAATGGATGTGTCACATCACTGAGGATGGTATTTCTCTTTGTAAACCATTTTGTCTGTGAAAGTGTTCTGAAAGGAGCATAATTTCCACCCAACCACTTTACTAGCATTTTTAATTACATTACATGCATTCACATTCTCCCAGGCTGAATCCAAAGGTATCAAAGATCCTGAAGCTTTGAAGAGAAAACAGCAGAGGCTGGAGGAGGCAGAGAAGAAAGCTGAAGCAGCTGAAAGACAAGGGGGAGGTGGAGAGGGACTCAAGGTGAGGGGTTATCAGTTGCTACATGTATTACCTATGTTATGTGAATGCGTGATTTGTATATATAAAAAAGAGCAAAGAATGCGATTTATATCATTTCAAAAAGCTTTCAGATCCTCTATTGTTCAATGTACTCCACACCGCAGGAAAAACAGAGAGGTGACTAATTTAGATAACAATGCATAATATGCATATTCGTTTGTTGTGCGTATGTATTCCTCTGCTTTGGTCATTAACATACAAATAGATTGCTCCAAAAAGAGAGGAGAGGCCCATTCCTCAAAGTCACCTTGTGGAGAACCCTGGTTGTTGGTGATGTGACTTGGGTAGTGAGTAATGCACCTCACTCATATGACAGAAAGTTTTCACAGTCCCTCACATGCTCCAGCTCCAATTCTTCCCTATTCACCGATGTACCAATACTGATATAACTGAGCAAGGATTGCAGCAAAAATGATTCTCAGTGTGCTTTGTTTTATATAAGCTCAGTCAGCAAGGGTTGCACTGGTGATCACAGCTTGAATAACTACCGTAACTGCACATGTTACATGTATGGGAAAAGGATATCTGCATGTACCAGTATAGTGTTCAGTGTTACCAATGAGAGGCTGTGAGAGAAGGTTGAGTATACACAACTGTGATGAAAAGCATTTAAGCATTAAACTTATACACAAGCAAAAAAGTTATTCTTACCATCCATAACATCCCTGAAATGTTTTCAACTTCCAAATTTTAGATAAATTTAAAATTACATCTCATCAGATTTTCAGAAAAAGTTTGACACTGAATCAATCTATAAGTACCATGACATTTTTATGGTAATAATTACCAATATTTTCATCTGTTATTTTCAGTGGCAAGTAGGACAATGATAGATTGGATGGCTTCAATCAACCATGCAAGATATCTCTACAAAAGACATGAACTCATGACAAACGCCAAGATTATATTGTAATTATGGCAATGTTGAGTCATTGTGACATCAATGTACTTCATTAAAATAACTTTGTTGCTTGCTGTATATAGATATTTTCAAGTGACGCAGTCAAGTCTCTAGGTTGTGGTACTATTACAAATCTAGCCTTGTGATTGTGCAAACAAAAGTTAATTTTTTTCAAACGTTGAGGGCGCTAAGTGGAGAAAAAATTGTTGAAGGTGATAGACATAAAAAGACTTTTTCAAGCAACGTCTTGGTTTCATTGAAAAATGTAAATTTATTGTATTTACCATGCAAATAATGGTACATTTGTATATTGAAATGAAATTATGAAAATCTTTGATTGTTTTTGCAAGACACACAATTGAATACAAACAGTAGATGTTATTGCGTTTTCATTTCTGCTTCAGGAAGTTTCTTTTTAAGCGTTAGAATATAATTTTTAGGTATCTGAGCAATGGCTTTGAAATCAATTTACTACATATTTATTTTCACTACAATGGTTTACTGTGCGTTGCTTTCGATAAATAGACACAGTACATGACATGCTTGCATTTCGTGTATACCATCGTATTATAAATAGGCAAAGTTCATTTAGCTGGGCAAACAACAAAATGTGCTATCCTCACTAACGCATGGGTTTTTTATATCCTTTGTCACCCTGAAGTTGAAATGTTAAATTTGTTTTGAAGAATTTCAACATCATTTATATAATGAGAGAAAGTATTTTTTTTGATTTGATGGTCAGAACAAATCTAGGAGAGTCAAAAGGTATGTACATGTCTATATTAGAGTACATAAAATGTCCAATTCTGAAATGAAATTTGATGAAAATTTCAAGGGTTTCAAGAGAAAAGCTGTGGTAGAGCTGTTGATGAGACGTCGCTTACTCTGTATATTTGTTTAAAGCTTCTGAAGTTTACAAAATAGATGTTACTAAATGAAATCACCAAACGTAACTTTTCTGAAACAACACTGTACATGTAACTGTGTTTAGAGCTTAGTTATAATTATTCATCGGAAGAAATTCAATTTTAAACTTGTAAGTGGCAAGTTGACAGGGGCAGGAATTGAAGAGGTTAAATTTTTGTATGGTGTGTAACATGTATTGGTACATCTTTGTGGTCAGTCAGATATTTGAAAATGACCAGGTCAAACCACAAATTGAAATGGACAGTGATACAGAGAAACATGCATTAGGGGAAGACTGCTTTAACTTGCATGGTACCTGAAACCATAGACAGTGGAGGGTCTTCCCCCTCCACTGTCTATGCTGAAACCTGAGTCCTTGCCTGACCAACTCGGGTGACAAACAGAAGACTTTTAATCCCCAAGGTGTGAATGTTCCCTTGTTATGTTTATCTAATCCAGCTGGTGCCATTTTAGTGCCATTGTAGGAAAGGCAGGTCTGTGAAATTGATCCTCTAGGGAAGTAGGGTATTCCTAAGTTAATGGAGCTTTCCCGTAATGTTTGTAAACAGGCAATATGAGCCTTTCACTACTGGCTCTGTAGTTTACCTTGTCACTTGAGGTCTTTAGTAAAATGCAGGAAAGAACTGTTGTTACTTTCCCTTCTTGTGTAACCAGAGTAGACTGCACCTGATTTACAGATTTAGGAAATCTTGAAATTCAGCCATTTGTGCAGCTTATGCAAAGTCATTTTGAAACTTGAAAAACGTAAAATTCAGTCTTGATAATTTATGAAACTGAAGAAGTCAAGACTTTTTAGAAAGTCGACACACAGTGCGGTTACCAGAATGAATTTCAAGTATCAGTAAATTTCAGGTAATTTTGCTCGGCTCAAATCTGTATTGTGAAAGAGTATTCTGTGAAGAAAGAATGAGCAAAAGTTGTAGACTTTTGTTTCTTTGGTTCTTACTACCAAAACAGATAGTTGATAGGTGTGATATTTTTGATAGTTCAAAATTTGACAAGTATAGGTAATCATTTCAAACTGAAAGAAGATGAAGAGTTGTAAAGTGTTGTTTTCCATCCTATATTTCACCATAACAGGTAATGAAATTACAGAATAAGCTATTTGATTCAATCCATTACCACCTGTCATGTGACTACAGATCAGAAATTCCTCTGTGTCTCCTTATGCTCCATCTTTGTCACTGCAACTCAATTGCATGGCACTCAATAAAATAATTATCTTAAATCAGAAACAAATGATGTGCTTAAGTGTGTTTGTCATCGTGGAGAAATTTTGGTACATGTTAGAGAGTCAGTATGGAGATGAGTCACATTGTAAAGTAATGTTACCCTCAGATTGAATATAATATTAACTCAAATTATTTCTGTGTGATTGCATAGCATATACATTCTGCTACATTGAACAAAGTTTCTATCAGCTATACATACAGTACAGCTCAAGTGTAGCTTTCCAACCTCGCTAGCCTGGGGTCAGCCTGGGGCGCAAGCCAGGCTAACCTGGTGTTAGCGACCTATTGACTGGCGCTGGCCAGTGCATCAGCGCCTTTTCGCTGTAAGGCATGAAAACAATGGAAGCCAAATGAGCATGACATTCATGGCAAAACAAAGAAACAATTCACACCTTCCCCAAAGTATGCATAGGGAATGTTTCCTACCCTTCCAATTGCACAGTTGTCTTCAGAGGTTGGGCAGTATTTTTGACGAAGTGAAGACGATCAATTTGTCTGCAAACTGTAACAATCCCAGTTAAGGTGGTTGGAAACCTTCTGTATGTACCATTGCCATTATTGTAACGTAGACTGGTGTTGGAAATTTATGGAAAATAACAACTCGACATCTATAGAGGTAACTGAAAACCAATGTAAGATACTTGAAAACTTTATTTATTACTTATACCATACATACCGGTATGACTTCCGCAAACGAAAAATTGGAAATTATTTCCATCCTTCCATTTGTACAGGTATCTATGTAATTTAATCTGCAGTACCAAATTTGAACCTGACATGGGCATAGAGTCATTTTTTATTCAGCTGCAAATGATTTCTCCTGTCCCAGAGGTTGACATCTCCCTTTGAAGATATTGGGAACATACCTAAACCTGGTAGTTAAAGAGTTAAAATTGTGGTACTGTTTGAATCACATGAAGAAATTTCTACCTGACAGATCAAGTCTATTATGATGAAACGTAACAAAGAACGATGTTCATTTTCTGCCAGAATATTTCCCTTGTTTGCAGAAGGAATTTGCTTTTAGTTTTGCAATCCTTGGCATATTTTCTGGTTCAATTATAATCGTGCCAGTTGACTTTTGAAAAAGTTGTTATAATAATAATAATAAACTTTAATTCAGGATAAAAGCACAATAAGTATTAAAAATACAGTTTGTTGCATCCCATATAAAAAAAGAATAAACAAAAAAGGACATAACATAGTACATAGACTAAAAAAAACCTGCCACAAAAGCTAAAAGAGTCAAAAGTTACTAGGTTAAAATATACATCGACTTTCTATATGTCGCATTAAAGCTAGAATAGACAAATGCATCCGAATTTCGAATTGTGGCTAACACGCTATTATCACTATTTTGCAATCGGTCTGAGAATTTAAACAAGAACTTGCGTCGCAGAGCTTGGAAAGATGGAATTGAATTTTCAACAAACATTGCACTTGCACTACAATCACGAGGCAAATGCATAAGAATACGAAACGCATTGTTGTAAGACACTCTGAGGTTGTTCATACTCTGACGGCTGAAATTCCACCATAATTGTGAACAATACATGTTGGTACAGTATGAACGGAAAAGAGTCACCTTAACAGCATTATTACAACTATGAAATTTACGTAGGAGTGAATTCGCATAACCATAAAATTTACGTGTTTGTCTCTTAATGTCATAGTCATCACACAAATTATCAGTGAATACATATCCCAGGTAAGTATGTTTTGAAACGGCATTCAGTTTCTTGGCGCTCAAATAGACAGGTGGAACCAGGTCAACAGAAAGCCCAAATGAACGAGGGATAAAGTACATGCATTCTGACTTTTTCGGGTGATATACAATGTCATGTTCCACTCCATAATTTTCACAAATTGAAATCAGTGCACGCAAACCTGCAATCGATGGACTCATTAAAGCAGTGTCATCTGCATACATGAGGTGGTTTATCATCAAACCGCCTACATTGCAACCTTTGTTACAACTACGTAAGCGAATGCTAAGGTCATCCATGTAAACATTGAAAAAAAGAGGTGACAGGATACCTCCTTGGCGAACACCATTATTCACTGAGAAGAAAGCAGAGAACACATTGCCCCACTTCACACAGAATTGTTGTGTGCGATACCAAAAAATAATGAGACGAACAAAGTACCAAGGCATCTTTCTGTCTATGAGCTTTTTGAACAAAGTCCAGTGGTTGACCCTATCAAACGCTTTGGTAGCATCCAGAAAACATATATATACAGGACTGTTAAAGTGGCGATAATAATTAATTATTTCCTTCATCACATAGATGCAAAGGTCAGTTGAGTGACCGCTCTTGAAGCCAAATTGATAATCTTCTGTGTATAAATAAGCTTTACAACGGTCTAAGATCACTGACTCAAGCAATTTTGACACTACTGTTGCGAGTGCAATTGGTCTATAGTTGTCTTTACTTGTCAGATCTCCCGATTTATCTTTAACAAGCGGAACAAGAACAGTTTTCATTAAATTATCAGGTAAATGCCCATGGATAAGCATAGCTGAAAAACACAATGCCAGAATAGTATGCAAACGATCATTAGCATGTTTAAAATGCTCAGATTGCAGACCATCGAAACCAGCTGCTTTCCCCAGTGGGAGCTCATGAATGGCTTTACTAATTTCTGCAGCTGTAATTCTTGGAATGTTGCTTTTGTTATAGTTACTGTTTTGCCAATTAGAGACGAAATTTTCGTGACAATTGTTGGTAACAGTAGACAGCAGGGTGGAGAAATGATCCTGCCACATATTAGAAATATCCTGTTGTCCAGAAACACCACCTACATTAGCTGAGAGAGGCGCGGCGTGACTGTTCATCAAACGAACGTTTTTCCAAAAAGTCCTGTGGTCTTTGCCTCTGAGTGAAGCAGCGAGACCGTCGGCCTTCAGCTCATTTTCATGACGTCTGCATAACCTAAGCGCTCGTTTGAAGTTCGCACGGGCTGTGCTCATTTCCCTATAGATAGGCCCAGTTCGAGGTTTCCCCAGGTTAAGCCACAATCTGAATGCATTTCTAGCATTTTGGTGAAAGTCTTTCACGTAATCGTTCCAGCCGGGAATGACGTAATCGGTCTTTACATTCTTGCAAGAAAGGCAATCCGCAGCTGCATGACCAAGCTCATGAATTACATTATTATAGAAACGATCGATCAACGATCTATGATTGCTGTCTCTGCAGAACTTATCTTGGCAATATAATGCTTCAACAGGAAGAGAGATTCGCTGCAAATAAAAGTCCGACAAATAATTGAAGGAACGTAATTCCTGTTCATTGACCTTCGCCCAATGAACACACTTAGTTATCTCTGAATTAGATATAGTACTGTCATCTAGCAATGGAAGATCTTCGAACGACATTAAAATGGAAACAGGTAAATGGTCTGAAGCCACGTAATCTGTAAGGATCTTAATAGAGATAATGGCATCATGAGCTGATCGCGATGACACACAGTGGTCTAACCACGAGGTTGTGCCATGAGTATCACTGATATAAGTGAAAACATTGGAACACTCGCCTAGGATAGTAACGTCAGATATGGTATAACCATGCTCGTTGCAGAATAAATCAAGTTCTCTGCCAAAGGGTTTGCCAGGATCAGCATTCCAATCGCCGACAACAAGAAAACTGTTGACATCTGGGTCTGATACAATAGTTTCAATTTTCGACAGATACTCAGCGAACTTGTGATAATTAGTGTCACAATCGGTCGGAAGATAGACACAGAGGATAAGAAGCGATTTATTGCCACAACGTATCTCAAGCCCAATAATGCGACTGTCATTATAATGTTTATACTTGATACTGAAGATATTAGCAAGCGATTTCCGCCATAGGACAGCAACTCCCCCATAGGGTCTACCCACTCTGATACAGGTGTCATCACTCATTGCAGAAATACCAGATGCATAGAAATCCTTGTGTATGATCGAAAGTAACGGCAACTCAGGCTTACATAGCCAGTGTTCTTGTAAAAGTATAATATCATGTTCATTGCACAGAGATCGAACAGCGTCAATGGTAGATTTAATACCGCGACAATTAAACGTTGTAATACGAAGAGGCATTACTTATTTGATGGATAAAACTTTCTCACCAGAACACCAGCAGGCCAAACTGACGGATCCAGCAACTTGTCATATTGACCATTTTCTACAGTGACAAGAAATGACGAGTATGTATCATACTTGGTTTTAAGTTTCTCACACTGCATACTCAAATCAATTTTCTTTCTAATATAACTCTCGACATCGGCTACAGAGGTTTTTGGTAATAACCTGCTGATAAACAATCTTGCTGGAGGGCGCGAGTCAACAGCTTTCAACGCAGCGTCCATGTCACCACAGGAGACCGTACCAATGCATAGCTTTGTACGTCTAGGTCTTGATTTCTTGTAACTTACTGTCGTAAAAGGTCTGTCGTTACTGGAAAGCGTTGAATCTGATCGAATAGCATGCGTTTCTTGTCTATATCCTAGCGCACGTGATTTGTTTTTGTCATAAATCACAACATCCGCATACGATTTTCCTCCCGTAGCAGCAGTTGTTCGGCTGCATACGCTGGATTGCTGAGATTTACAATTCTCTTCGGGACGATCGTAAGATAGCTCCGACCGATGTAGATCTCTTGCCAAAGTAGAGTCGAGCACATTTACAGCATCGGATTTTGAATTCGTTCCACTAGATACATTTTCTGATATGTTGGCGAGTGACTTCACACACAGCTGCTTCAGTTCATTGACTTCAGCACGTAGACTTTCGATTTGGTCAACTGCTTTCTCACCTTCAGATAGATGACCTGTACCCTTTAGACTCATTACATCTTGACGCAGAGAACGCATTTCTTTAAGCATAGTTGACACGTCGATATGGGACATATCAATTGGCGGAAGTTTGGCCAAATCTTTTGCTACAAAACACGGCAGTACAGCTGGGTCAGTTTGATGGAATAGGACCAGTATGTCTTGTACACTGTTGGACTTCTTGTGTTGACCCTGTCTCTTCTTATAGCGACCATTCGCATCGGAACATACTAGATCATAAATTGTTCTTTTGGCTTTCTCAATCTCTTGGTCGTCAAAATTTTCAATACAAAGCTTCACGATAATGTCATTGGCCAGCACATCAATTTTGTTTGTTATAAAACACAGTAGCTCATTAATTACGACGCCATTAACCACGATGTTCTCTTCAGGACATCCACGACTATCAGACTTACTTGGAGTCAATACTGGTTCGTAATTGCCGAAACGTTTCTTTTCACATACTGAGCAAAGGTCGAGATCGCCTTGACACAACCTGACTAACCTGGTCACAGTTCCACAGTCGTTGCACGCAACCATTGTAATCAGTTATGCGATGTTACGCAATGAACAACGCACACCTGGGAGCCGATCTAGTATTCTTCAGGCAACGGACACGTCAATAAAGCCACCGATGAAGACGCATGAGAAACGTGAGAAATACTCCAACAAACACTGCTTCTTCGACTATTTGTCGGTCCAAACGTGCTCACCAATGATTCATAAAAAAGAATATCTCAATTCCAACCAAATACAGGTCCGAAAAGTACTAAATTTTTGCAGTAAAATGCAGAGCCGATACAGAGCTGTCAGCACACTCGGAGCCAATTTGCATGGATAAATAGATAAATAATTAAATCAAAATCAAAATAAACATAGATAAATTAGTGAATGTAAACATTAAAAAAAATGACTGGTAATACTGCTGACATAACTAAGTCAAGGAAACTGACAGCATTTATTGTAAAAGTGAAACACATTTCAGGGTGTGCTGATGAAATAAACAGGGAGTTGTGCCTATTTTATTACAATATGCCTTGACAAAACCGAAGATGTAATTCTGATACCCGTTACTTTGTTGTCTTGTATATCCATAATTTTGTTGTACTTGTTTGAAGAAACAATGGGACTAAAGTTACTGATGGTCAGATCAGAAGGAAAAACAATGTCATGTGTTATGGTCAGTTTTCAATTACCTCTCAAAATTTCAAAGTACATTTGTCACTCTTGACTAGAACTTTCACAGAGAATTGACTGAATACAACAGATCATTACATCAAAAGCTTAGCTCCAGTTAGTCCAGGGCAGTAATTAAAACAATAAACAATGGAATACCTTTCGTGGATTTTTAGATATGTAAAATAGGAAAATGTTTTGGTATCCGTTTCAATCTATTCCATTCGAACTTCTGGCTTTTCAAATCTGAGAAACAATGTACGAACGTCGGAGGAAAACTAATATTGAGTGTACGTGATGATGGGCGATGTTCTTTTGTTTCAAAGTTTTGCTATGACGTCATGCAAAGGATTCTGGGTAGCATGTGCGTATTTCAGCGGGGCCTTTTGCAGGTATGGGACACTAGAGCTGGAAGTTGTTGAAGTCGATTAGCGTTGAATTTCGCTTTTTGATTGAATTTATGCGCCAAATTTTCGTCCAAGAAACAAAGAAGCCACGAGAAGGAAAATTTCGAAAGAAATGTTTGAGGTAACGGTCATGTTTGTACTTTCATTAACTTGACAAGCAGTTGTCATCAGTGAGACCTAGCCGACCTTGACACTGTAATCGAGTTCGAACTTGAAGACAGTCTGATGTGCACCGATCCAGCTGCCTTTTTTTCATTGTGGGACTCGGAATATTAATGTTGAATTTTCTTTTCATCATGTTTTTATTGTAAACGTTTCGAGTTGTGCTGCTATACTCCGGGGCTATACTATGAAAGCTTAGGTAGGCACCGGGGCGGGGGTAGGCATTTCTGAATCTACGTGTACCTCTGCCGTTCCATCGGGTTTGAAGTTCGTTTATCGCAGTATTTTCGTACTTTACACAGAGCTTTCATAGTTTCCAATTATTTTTAGAGAAAACTCAATTTTTTCAAATGATTCGACGCTGAAACCTTATAAAATGATGATATTTTTTTGAAAAATGCCACTATGCAAAGTTTTCTTTGGAACAGACGACCACATGTTCAGCAGACGATACCGTAGTCGCTCAGTTTTGCGATCACCATATTTGAAACAGTTGGTCAGGTTAGGTTGTGCGATTTTTTCGTTCCAAGATTTTACATATATTGTTGGTTTAGGCAACAAAAAACTTGTGCTGTTCCGATAACATGGTTTTCAAAAATAGGGTAGGTAGGTCAACAGGAATTTTTTTTTCCAAAATATCTTTATTTGTAAATATGTATTTTTCAGGGGATCAGGGCAGTCAAACACTGGTCACAACATTTCTAGAAAAATGTATCATACATATAAAGGGAAACAAAACAAAACATTAAAGACATCTTCGTTCAAGCAAAAACAAATGCCAAGTAACGAACGCGTGATTTTACGGGTTTTTTTCTTTCTTTTCTTTTACTTCCGTGTTTACGTAGCGAAAAAGTTTGGGTCGGCAGGTAAAAAATAGGTCGTGTTATGGGAACAGCACAGTTTTTTTTTGTTCGGCCTCAGGTAAAACGACAAACTCTACGCTGAATTCAATTCTTTGTCTTTTAAGTTTTGTTTTTTAATCTTTGAGAAGCAGGAAAGCTCAGACGTTGGAAAAAAATCACTAACTCACGTACAAGCACCAACCTGCCCGGTATACCAGCAATATACTAGTATTTTTGTATTATGTTTTCACTTAGGGGTGACGTCAAAAGTTCAATGTAGGATAAAAAACTTAATTCCCTTAGTTATCCCCAAACCCCCCACCCCCCTAGAAACTTAATCGACTTATATTGAACATATTGGCAGGCTCTTTCTATGTAAAGTGAAGCAAAGGACCAGTCAATTATGGGGTGAAATAAAATAACGACGAAAATAATACTTCATTAACACTGAGAACACATTTTAATTTTGTGTGTTTTATCTTATGAAAATTACAATATTAACAACAAACTTGAAGTTTATCGATGAGTGAACAAGAACAATACAAATAAAGTCAAGGTTTTTTCTTTCAGAGGTAAGACCTTAAATCGATTTGTCGGATAGAAACTTTGTGGGGTCAAAACCCCCCCCCCCCCCAAAAAAAAAAAACAAACAAAACTAAAAAGAATTAAAGTTTTTATTCGACATTGAACTTTTGACGCTGCCCCTTATTATCTTGCTATAAGGATGTATGAGTTCCTCTCAGATATTTGGTGTTTTCAACATATGTGTTTGCAATTTTAAGTATCAATCATTGGAAAAAATTATCTGTAAGTTACCCAAGCTTAGCTTTATTGCCTTTGTGTTGGCTTGATTTATAACCGTTGTCCACCATACCTAGGTTTACATAAGTCTTACATGTATGATAATAATAAAGTGCGTTTTTTGTCAAATGCATGATCAGAATTTCCAGTATTTTAGCATAAAAGTTGTTTTCTCTGTCATTTACTTTTAGGAGAAATAGTTCAAATAGTAAATTAAGTGACCATCATTGAACGGTGGTGTAATGAAAGGGACAATTTTTGTCGCCTTTATAAAATAAACTCTAGTCAACTTTTCTCAGATTTTTGCCAAAATTTTGATAAAAAACTACAACCAATGAAATATGATGCCCATTTGGTCCAAAATTATCAAAACATTTCAGAAAAATTCAAGATTCTGCCCATAGTTTTCTAGCCATTTGATGTGAATATTGCATACCCATGGGAAACAGGTATAATGAACGAAAGTGATACTCAAAGTTTTGGTGACCTATTGACAACCTGTTTTACTCTCAGAGTTGTAACTTGTATGCAAATTTTTATAGCCCTCATGACAATGACACAACCTTCTCAGCACTGATACATACTGTAGCAGGGCTAAAATAGACCATGGGTTTTCTGTAGGGAGGAGGAATAATTTCCGTGTAAAAGTGACGGACCAGCCATGGCATGCCAAGTACTGACCGAATTTGAGGTCTCAGGCTTTAGGAGTTCATGTGGGCTACCATTTCATGGATTTTGGTAGCCCCAGAGAAAAGTTGGTAGTCTGTGGACGCAGGACTATCACTAATTTCAAGCCCTGGATGAGTAGGTGACAAAAGTAACTATTCTGATGGCAAAATGCAAATTAAATGCAAGAATGAAGTTTTAAAGGCTACTTTCTAAATGTTAACACAGCTCTTTTTTATTATTTCCACTAGTCCTTACACAGATTTTATGCCACATGTACCTAAATTTTCTACAGATGTTACATTGTAGTTGAGGAGCCCATTTTAGCTCTGGTATATCCTGATTTTTATTCAGCCAGCATGAACCATATGAACTACTGTAATCCAATAAGAACGATGCATTGCCGTACTTGGAACACTTATATAACGTAATTCAAGTATGGAAGGAGAGCAAGCCATGTATGAGACAGTATTTCCCTTTGATTGACCAAGTGTAAAGTGAGAATACAGATTATCTGACAGAAATCCAACAAAGTGAATATATTTAATACTCCAACAGGAAATTAGAAACTGTGATGCTTGTGTATGTATTCCACTATTGGTGTCAAGGGCCAGTCATCTCACTTTCCATATTTCATTGATAAGATGAAGTACTGTAAAACGGACTCATGGGATTTGAAAAGGTAATAAAGGTGTGATTAAGGCCCAACAGTTCAGTAATTCTTCATGTTATATTTTGGTTTGCATTCAGCAAGGGTTTATTATCCATTTAGAGGATTTGTCATCAACGAATTTAAATATATTATTAAGGTGATAGTATGTTGATTGATAGGTAGGTATCTTTCTCTTCAGTCAAACATTATGCTACATGCATAATCATTATGTTACACTGGCACCAAATGGATCAATTTTAAGACACTTGCATTTCAGTATTGGCATATTTAAGGGATGGTGCGCTGTCCTTAACTTTTGATCGAAGAAATAGTGGAAAACTCAAATAAGAAAGACACGCTTGATGATTTCAAATTGTAGTTTTATGCACAGTACTAATCATAACTGTTTTTTTAAAGATACATGTAGTCATTCATCCCCAAAATATTTATATACCTACCAGTAGTGAATATAAGATCACAGTACTTTTAAACACCGCCAATGGCATAGAAATACATTTCCTACTGATCACATAACTTTTTCCAATGATGTTGACATGGGAGCCTCTTTTTAAAGTTGTATTGATCAACTTTGTATCATTTCAGAAGTCAGTCACATTTGTAGCATTGTGACAGTTGGCTAACATCTTGAAAAATTGATGCGCCACTTACAAAATCAATTTTCTTCTTGTTGCCTTTGTACACCTGTTGAGGAAACATCCAAATTGACATGATGTTAATATGGGTCATAAAAATACTTAGCTCAAAATGAATATCACCAAAACTCGGAATTAAAGACTTGATTAGTAAATTCTCCTAAGAAATGTGACACCTGTTTTCCAATAATGAATTTCCACTCACAATATACAATTCCAGTACAGTACACGTCTTCTATCACTTAGGTATTCTGTATGATTTAATACTCTGTGCCCATAAAGTTTGATCCCTAAAGTAAGCTCCATTTCCTTTGTTCAGATAATTTGTATAAAGTGTAACTTCAGTTGTGATGTCAAGTTGATCAACTTGTTTATGCGACAGTTCCATCCTGTCAATATAATAGGATTAATCAGGTGGATGCAAAAAGCGTAATTTATCATGGCATCTACTTTTTCTTCAAAGGAAACTTTTATGTGTCATAAAATACATCTACTGTATTACATCATAGACAGTAGCTACTACTGTCTGTAATGACATGTACATCATCTGTGATATTTTAAATGGTAAACTATCACAACTTACTCCTGTAGGAAATCTTTTACCTGTATGTTGTATCACAGTAACCTTGATACATGTATGTATTTCCAGTGGACTACGCCTGTGAAGAGTATTCCAAGTTTTCCTCTTCAGTTTATGTCAGCTGGACAATTTGCATTCAGTCATTTTGAAATTGAAATGCAAATTATTTCATTTCAGATCTCTTTTTTCAAGTTAACTTACTCCATTTTTTTTGCAACCACTGGAGATACTCTTTTGATCATGATTTTTAAACCAAAAAAGTCTTCATATTATGCAGTTGTTATTACATTGTACATGTAAGTAACATTGGAGTGTAAGTTTTACTATAATACCTAAGTGAGGCCTCTGCATGTGTTGAGTGTAGAATTAGTATTTGAACAGTCACTCTGGCATTTTAACTTGGGTCTTCTAAGTGGATACAACTGTCATTTATTTATTAGTCCCCACGGACACCGTCCGGGGGGACTTATAGTTTGGTCATGTCCGTGTGTGCGTCCGTGCGTGCGTGTGTGCGTCCGTGCGTCCGTCCGTTCACGCAGATATCTCAGAGACGCCTGGAGCGATTTCGTTCAAACTTGGTACAAGGATAGTACCCTACCTCATACAGATGCACATCGATTTGTTTCACAATGCGATCAAATTTGGCCGTGTTAGAGGACTTTTTAGTTTTCACCTCCATAGACTCCCATGTATAAGGCAGTCCATAGACTCCCATGTATAAGGAAGTCCATAGACTCCCATGTATAAGGCAGTCCATAGACTCCCATGTATAAGGCAGTCCATAGACTCCCATGTATAAGGCAGTCCATAGACTCCCATGTATAAGGCCAAGAAAAATAAAAATTTAGTTTCTCATCGTATTCGTATTGCAAAAAGGATGCAGTTACACAGTTTTTAGTCCCCAAAGATAAAGTCAAGGGGGCTTTTAGATTGGGTCATGTCCGTCCGTGAGTCCATCCATGAGTCCATCCGTTCACGCAGATATCTCAGACACTTTGACAAAATGTCATGTGACCTTAGTGACCTTTGACCTCGAATATACATATTTGTCCATAACTCAGTAACCACAAGTCCTAAACCTTTCATATATGGTATGATGGGACACCCTATGACACCACATATTGTACCTCATTAATTATGTGCATATCTAATTTTGAGTGAGCCAATAGAGCTAGAGGTCTGATTTTTTGTATATATGGATAACTTAGCAATAAAATTTTTTTGACAAAATGTCACGTGACCTCGGTGACCTTTGACCTCAAATATACATATTTGTGCATAACTCAGTAACCACAAGTGCTACACCCTTCATATATGGTATGATGGGACACCTTATGACGCCACATATTCTACCTCATTAATTATGTGCATATCTAATTTTGAGCAAGCAAATAGAGCTAGAGGTCTGATTTTTGGTATATAGGGATAACTTAGCACTACAATTTTTTTGACAAAATGTCATGTGACCTCGGTGACCTTTGACCTCAAATATACATATTTGTCCATAACTCAGTAACCACAAGTGCTACACCCTTCATATATGGTATGATGGGACACCTTATGACACCACATATTGTACCTCATTAATTATGCACATATCTAATTTTGAGCGAGCCAAATAGAGCTAGAGGTCTGATTTTTGGTATATAGGGATAACTTAGCAATACAATTTTTTTGACAAAATGTCACGTGACCTTGGTGACCTTTGACCTCAAATATACATATTTGTCCATAACTCAGTAACCACAAGTGCTACACCCTTCATATATGGTATGACGGGACACCTTATGACGCCACATATTGTACCTCATTAGTTATGTGCATATCTAATTTTGAGCAACCAAATAGAGCTAGAGGTCTGATTTTTGTATATAGGGATAACTTAGCACTACAATTTTTTTGACATAATGTCACATGACGTCGATGACCTTTGACCTCAAATATACATATTCAGGGTTCTGCCCAGAGTTCAAAGAGTGCTGGACGGCTCATTAATATTCATGAGCATTAATATTCATGAAAAACTGTAACATTTATATGCTTGTATTTTTACATTCTTAGGGCTTGATATACAAATAATAGCCAATTCCACTGTACCTTCAGAGTATTTTTTCAGTTTTAACTGAACAAAACAGAAAGAAAACAATCTTTAGTACTTGTAAAGAAATCTTTTGAAGCTTCTGAAAAATAATGTACCACTTTTTTGTCATCATTTTCCTGTGCTTATATCATCCCTCACCACTATGAAGTTTGGATTACCATTGCACTGTACCAGCATCCAGTGTTTTTTCAAATGACCTAGGTGGTCTTGTTACTGCTCATGCGCAGACTCTATAGAGTTTAAACCAAGAACTTAGGGGTTGGCTAATCGGCCATAGTTTTGAAAGTGGAATTTCTCGATGTCAAATTCACTTCAATTGCTTCTTGATAGTCATTGTAGAATGGGAAAATTCACAAACAGAGAGGCTTGTTGCCACGGACAAGTAACTTTTGGCTTATTGACCTGAAAAATAAGTGAATGTTCATTGATAATTCAAAGACTGGATTCGTTGACACCAAACTTGCTCGTGACTTTCATTGCATGCAGTCTTTCCACAATGCCACTCATTGAGTTTGAACTGAACATTGAAGAGTACGTTTTAGTTAGAAGTCCTGTTTTTTGTGCTCATTTTCGCTTCCGTACTTCATTTTTGTGGTGTTATAAACCTTGATACAAAGCAAAAAAACTTCAGTTTTTCTCCTTCTTTCGATCGTACAGAGATACTGTGTGACAGGAAAACCGTGTCTAGTTCATTAGGGCGATGATCTTGTGAACGTACGTTCAACAGCTGAACAGCTTTTCATATGCAAAAT
This sequence comes from Ptychodera flava, assembly GCF_041260155.1. Lineage (NCBI taxonomy): Eukaryota > Metazoa > Hemichordata > Enteropneusta > Ptychoderidae > Ptychodera > Ptychodera flava. The sequence continues at coordinate 34,710,746 of NC_091932.1, forward strand.
CAGCGTACGGTAATCAACCAGTGGTATTGTTTAAATAGCATTTTATTGAAAGGCATTCTATAGTACCATTGTTTTATCAACTCTTCATGCAATTTTATGAACTGCTTGACCTCAAAAGTGTCACTCATAGACATTCATGTTGACTGTTCAAAGCATTGAACTGCAAGTGCCGGTCGGTCACTTGTCAATGCTGGTCGGAAATTCTGAGTGCCGGACGGGCCCGTCCAGCGCCGTCCGGCGTGGGCAGAACCCTGCATATTTGTCCATAACTCAGTAACCACAAGTGGTACACCCTTCATATATGGTATGATGGGAGACCTTATGATGCTTCATACTGTACCTCATTAATTATGCATATATCTAATTCTGAGCAAACCCATAGAGCTGGATGTCTGTCATACATATGCACATAGATTTGTTCTGTGATACGATCCAATAAGGCCGCCATGTGGCCATTTTATTACGATTCTTTCATGTCCTGAACTACAGCTCAGACATGTATCAAGCGAATTTAGTCAAAAGTATTTTTATCACAGACCTAATGAAGAGGACTCTATCCTCTCTGAGGACCTGTAATCAAAGTACCCATTAACAAGTGGGGACTGTGTCATCAACGATGACTTGTTCAACAAATTTTTTTTTTTGTGGTAAAGTAAGACATGTTATTCATTCAACCAATGTTATAATTTTTGGTGATAACATGTAGGAGGAAATACCGGTATACCGAAGATCCATGAAAATAAATGATGTGCTTAAAATCTCATTTGGCTTCCACCATTCCTTGAGACGGAAAACTTGTGAAAAGCGCCCTCTGCAGACAAGCTTGATTTACATGTGTCATTCAATTTGTTGAACAGAGAGAGAGAGAGAGAGAGCAGTAATTTGGCATAGTTTAAAGCCATCAGTAATGCTAACTTTGGTCAGTTGTTTGCATATGTTTTTTTCAAATGGTATCTTTAAATTAATAGAGTAAATGATAAATGAATCACACTGATGCCTAGCCTGGCTAACAATTGTACACGATTTATAGTAAAACAAGTGATAGTAAAATTTTTGTCAGGACAGGAATTCAAGCTTTATTGATAAACAAAACTGAAGGTAGTCACACTGCTGTACATACTCAACCACATCAATGTAAGTTTTTCTGTGGCGTCCATAGACACCCGAAGCTGTTCTAAGCAGTTTGGTCAACCTAAACATGTTGACTCAGAAAGGAAATGTGCAAAACTTTGGCAGAATGCCAGAAAGATATACATATTGACACACAAATTATGGTATTTAAAGGGTGTACAGAGTGTTCTAACTGTTATGTACAAAGATTACAAAACATTGTAAATTACTTAAATCATTTTGCCAAGGTTTTGTTTCATTGGATCTCTGAAAGATCTATTTGATGTTGCCTGCACAAAAAGAAATGAAAATAAAACCACAGTGAAGTTGAGTAGATCACAAATGTATGCTAATGTTAAGGTGGAATGCACCTAGGGGACATTTGGACTCTGACACTTTAAAAAAGTTCTTTTGACCCACTACCACAGTTTGGAGGCTCATTTTGAAACTTCTGCAGTAAATAAAGTTTCCACTGGCTTAATTTTGTGAAAGTAGGGTATTTTATTTTCTATAGAGATAACACAGAGGTAGCTGCCATTTTGAATTTCAAAGATCGATAAATGTTTGGTAATTTGTTTCTCTTGTACTAAAAATTTGCTTGGTGACTCACAAGATTTTTATTCTTGATTGTGAAAGAGAATGTTAAAAAGTTAACTGTTTCATTTTTGAGGCACGAACTACCTTAATCATACAAAAAATTAGCCTTTTGATGCTATAGCAGTGTCCTTCATTAGTTTATAAGACAAATGAAGTTACTGCTTTAGTCTGTGAGGGCGCCAATAGCTTGACACAAATTTTGGCACTTGCTTAGTATTGCTGGTAACGCTAATTACTGGTACACTCAATGTGAAGTAGACTTTACCATTCATTCCTGATGGTAAGAATATACAATATGGACAGTCAAGGTTGTATCTTTGTTAGAATATAGCTCACTCCTGTTAAGTGTGATTGTAAATTGGATACAATGTGCTAACAAGTGATTTTGAAATAAAAATATCACAAATTGCTCATCAAGTTGGCCTTCTGATCAAAGAATTTTATGACTAATAATTTGAGCTGAAATGGATTAAATTTTTACACTATAATGGGTTTGTTGTTGGTTCTGACAGAGAGAGTATCAGGAAAAGATATTACTTTATTAATTATGCAATTGATGACATTTAAGCAACGATATTCTGGTATGAAAGTGTGCATGTGTGTGGACTTATGGAGGTGAACAAAGAGCATGTTTAACTTTTTAAACTCTATGACACAGTGAAATTGATTAAAAGAAGGCTACAGGTTCATAACTTAGAATAAACAAACAGCCTGTACTATATTTCTGAATTATAATGTTCTATACACTATGAAGTGAATATTTTTCTTTGCAAAATTTATAAATTCTGTCATTTCCCTTACAGCATTTCTGTCCGATTTTATTTTTCCTTTATGTGCCAGATCTTTTTAATATAATATAGATAATGTTGCCAGGTGAGAGCTTTACTGCTTTTGTACCAGGTTGTATGGTATTGGTTCTTCCAATCGATTGCATGTAATTTGTAAAATGTCAGTTCCTTCATATATTCACCGAAGAGAAGAAAATGTCTTCACCCATGTAGCACAATGGTTTCATCCTATCATGCTTCTATTTACTTTCATTGCATTGGGAAACACCCTAACCCCTGTAGCACAATGGTCGAGTCCACTTTCTAGCAATCAAACAGTACAATTTTAATGACAATGTTGTGTTTTGTTGTAGGAAGGAGAAATGATTGGTGGCAGGGGATGAGAGCCAGCTTCCTCATGTTTCAACGAGAGGGAAAGTCAGACAGAGCAGGAACACTGCAGTTCAAACATCGTAGCTGTGAAAATCTCTCAGCAGCATTGTGTCAAGGTTATGATATCACGCTGAGCCCTCCACCTGGATCTATTTAGGTTTTGCAGTTGGAGGCATCACACACATGTTTGGGCTTACGGAAACGCCACACAGTGGATAAAGTTGGTGCTGGTGTGAGTGCATTAGGAGCAGCCTTAGAAGTGCTGGTGATTATATTACATCCCAAGGTTGATACAGCATCATAGGAAATTGCAGTGTGTACTGAGATCAAGATGGCAAAAACTTTGACAAATTGCTTCTGTGTGGCAATCTGTATTCTGTTGGCATTTGACTTGAAAGCGGGCCATGTGTTGGCAGCGGTTCGCAACGTTAATATCGGCTTTCTGATGAGCAGTGAGCATCACCGTGAGTATGTGAATGAAGTCCTACGAAACCTCAACGAACATAGCCAGCTTCTACCTTCCAACACCAAACTCAATGCAACATTTGAAGTCATGAGTTGGAACCCAATAGAAAGTGCACTGAGCGTGTGTAAGACTTTAGTACCCACACAAGTTTATGCAGTGATTGTCAGCCATCCTGCAAATTCCTCATCAACCTCACCGGCGTCCATTTCATACACGTGTGGATTTTATCGAATACCTGTCATCGGTATTAGCACAAGGGAGTACATCTTTTCAGAAAAGGTCAGTATTTGTCATGATCATCCTAGTTTATTACTATTTGTGTAGTTAACATTTTGGCCTCAACACTCACTGCATTATTGCAACATGGCAAACTTGCTCCCAATATTTTACTGTGCATGCTACTGGATTTTACAAGTAAGCCCTGTTATAAAGTACCGGTAAGGTCAGTTTTGTCAAATGTAGCTCTCCAATATAGCTCACACTTTTCAAGGGATTGATGGCATTATTTCAAGACCTTTTGCTCTATAAAGCATGAACTACCTTCTAAAATTGTGGTAAAGTGATTGTTGGAGATTAGATATAATTGGAAAAATATTTTCCAATGAATCTTGCTTGTGACATATTTTGATAATGATTGGATAATTCTTATTAATTAGTTAATATATCTTTCTCTAACCAAAAACATAAATTAATAAAAAAACCCAAAAACAAAAAGGGCAGAATAGCTGCAGGTTTTTGACTTTGCTTTAAAAATGACTATGTATGAATGTTATCTTTATTTGAGTTCTACAGCAGAGCTGACAACAGGAAAAATTACATGAAAAATGTGTAGGTGATGTTACCATGCTATGAGGCGAAACAAAAAAACTGAAATTTTCTGTGGAAATTTCTTTCGTGGTTAGCCGACTGTGATAATCTGCACACATTCAGTGATGGGTTCCGTGTTTTGCTGCCAATGACAGACATCAAACAATTCTGCAGCAAATTGAACTAATTTGGTGTCATGTTTGGCCTTGGGTAATAGAGTTGCCTCTAGCTGACTCACAGATTTTTCAAGTAAAGGCAGCATGTACTGCAATTCGAACAGTTCTGGTGGTCGTTGATTATGGGTAATGTTGCCTGTAAAAATGCATGTCTGTGTGTTTCACAAGTCTTAACTACTCCCAGAGTTGACTTAAACAGTTTATTTCTGTCAGTACCAATATAACTCTTATTTTTCACTGATTTGCCTATAAATTACTTTCAGCAAGAAAAAGCAGAATTTAGAAAAAAGAAATCAGCTCCACTGCAATACACACTAACCACTTGTGGGTGTACATTTACCCCTGTTGTTAAGGTTTTAACCTCAAAATTTAATTCTGATCTTTTGATTGAGTTGTGAATTATTGAATGTTCACCAGCTCAGGATCTTTTACTCATATCTAAAGTCATAAATAATGAATCCCATGTGACATAGATACATTGTAGCTCTCTCTTTAGTTCATACTTTCCTACATGTATATGGTTAGAGTAACTTGGAATTTGTATTTTTTATTTCACTTTATTTTGGACTAAATCAGTCCATATAATTCTGATTTCACACGTATGAAAAGTTTCTTAAAACATTAAAAAATATAATGTGTTTGATATTGTTTGATAAAATGAACAAGAAATAATATTCTTTTTGCAAGGTATTTTTTTGAAAACGATGGTTTTGGTTGTCTTTGTACCTTACCCTGTACATTCAAGGTCATTTACAAAGTTTTCAATAAAGTATTGCACAAGTGAGGTAAATTCATTTTTATGAAATATTTTCAAAAATTGTAATACTGTTAAAAATACCGTTATGTTAGAATGTGTTCTGTGTTTCCGCTGCCTCTTGTTTTTTTTCGCATTTTCAGAAGAAAATCAGTCGTTTACGAAAATATTCGAGTTAGTATTCGTACATTTTGCGAAGATATTTGACCACTATCCACTATGAAAAAACGTTCGTAGGGAAATGTAAACATTGTTTTACGCCAAACCTTTCATTTTGCCGAGTTGGTAACGCGAACCTGGCCCGAAAACGCCATGGTTTTACACACAATAGAACACAACTCAGTCCCTCTACTAAAATGACATCGTCCAAAATCTTCAACCAATCAATGACTCTGTATCAACTATAGTTAAGTCTCTGCGCTCGTAATGCCCAGGTTTTGATGTTTGGTCCACTTGCGTCATGAAAGCCATCTTTTAATTGGACAAAGCATTTGAAAGTCCGACACACAGCAGATGGCGCATGGCAATTAGTCAGATATGGAGCGGTCGATACTGCTTGAGATCGAGGATCACTAAACTAGTAAGAGGTCCGATCTCCGAAACTTTACTAACTTAAAGGCATTACCGGTGGTAAGCTTTATCAGACAAAGAAAGAGATTGTGTAGCTTTGGCTGCCAAGAGCCACAAACTGCGACATTGCTGGAGACTTCGCAAAAAAGAGCATGCCGTTTTGAACTACGTGAGCTCGGCAAGATGTTGTCACTGTGCTGCAGATTTGAATATCATAGAGAGCTACCCACGTTTGAAATTGGAAAATAATTTTAAAGATGGTCATACCAGTTCCGTAACTCAAATCTCACTCAGTAACATGATTGGAATATTGATTTTAGATACACTCAGTGTGACAGTTTTCGGACAGGGCAGTGAATTTCGCCCAACAGCCATTTCATAAATGACGAGCAGTATGAAATCTTATTACCACACCCTTCAAAACTTTATTGTGTTTATCCTAAAACTGTTAACAGGACGGAAATGGTATTTAGGGGGTCAAAGTTGCCGAATTTTTGACTAAATGTTGAGTGCGTAGTAATCAGACTGCTATCGTAGTAATCGGACCATGGAGGTAGAAGGAGAGATAGGACTTGGTCTTTGGAATGTGATTACAGGGGATAAATATTGATATTTTGGAACTTCAAATACCCGATTTTCAATTTCGATGTGTTTAGAAAACTGTTTGTAAAAATTTCGTGATAAATTAATTATGTTCAATCCATGGTCGACGCAACTATACTTTGATATGGTTTCTATTTAGCACGTGTATGGTGCTTACATATCGGACATGGGCTGTCTCTGTGTGTTGCTTTCGACACCTCGTATTGTACGGTGTGTTAACTTCGCCAAGTTTGTAGCGTCCGATATAGCTTCTACCAAAAAAATAACTATTCACAACGGGACAGCAGTATCACCTGACTTAATATGCGGACACATGACTTGTGAAATGCTAGTATCAATACAGAGCGAAGTGAGTACAACGAACAGTGCATTATGTCATTGAATGCCCGAAAACTGAGGTCGTCCGAAAACTGTCACACTGAAATTAGGGGGTCTAATTTAACTTCGAAAATCATTTAATTTGTTTTGGGATTGAGTGTTGGTAATGTACAGTATTTATCTTTTATTCGGTCTAACTTGTCTATATTGACATCCCCATTTATTTTGTCCAGCGAATCAAACCAGTATTATTGATTGGTTTACATTTGTGGCTTTTTATTTTATATGAATTATCGTCTTTTTGATGCATCTCTTGTACAGACAGTCTCGCTTCTCCATGGTCCGTCCACCCGGCACAGCACTTTGTACTATGGTGCAACATACGTCAACACGTACAACCCAATTTACATAAATATCAAAGCTCACAAAAACCCCCGAATATGATATAAAAAGCACGTCACCGCATCATTTTTGTAAGCAACCGAGGATGAGAAATAAACTTAATTTTTTTTGCCATAATACCTGGTATTTTATTGTCATTTAGGGAATATGACTGGACAACATTGCTGCACAGAACAAAATATTGAAAAATGCAGGTCTACATTGTTACTTTCACTGTCTTACATTTCAGTATTTTCACTGGAAATAAAGATATCTGACTTCACAAGTTCAAACTTATGAACGTACGAGTATGATTTGTTTCAATTGACTGTATCAATTATGATCAATTCAAGAAATACAGTGAAATTTAGAGTGTACTGGGATGGCCTATTTTTTTATCGAGGAAAAAAGTCTATATGGTACTCATTGCATGAGAAAATTTTTCTCAAAATGGAGAATTTTTTCAGCACACCATTCTCATTTTTGAGAACATTACCTGCTGACCAAGAGGAAACCCGGGTGTTGAATACTATAATATTCATGTAATCTTGCATCTGATATCTCATTGATTGTACAGAGCTTAAGTGGCACAATTCAATCCTAGCTTCATCATCTGTTTTAAAGTTACTTTGGGTTTGAAAGGTCATGGACACAAATTATGAAAAACTAGTTACAACAGAAAAATTTATGTAACTACTTGCTTTAAATAATTGCTACAAATGTAGCTTTTATCACAAAATGATCTTAATTTTGGTCACAGAATGTACTTTGAGTTGTATATGTGAACGAAAGTGACAGGCATAGTAATATGTTGAATATGAAATACAGTAATGCAATGAATATAGGTTCAGCATACAGTGTTATCGTTTCAGTGGCAAATTGGAAAGTGTACATTCTGTATGCTCCAATGCCTCCTCTAGACTAGCATATCTGAAATATCATGTAACTTGAACTGTAATGATATCTACAATCCATTAGATATTGATTTTTCCGCTGTAAGTGATATTAAGAATGTAGAAATGTTTTTTCTGGCAATCAGGTTCAGAGAGATGTAAAGTTAATCAAACTAAGTCAGGATTGAAGTGACCTATTCCCATTATTTCAAAACATTCACATTTATATAACATGCAGTAAATCATTAGTTTTTGAGTGATAGACATTCAGGATTCATGCAATTAAAACGGCCTGTATCAATCTTATCTTGGTCTTATTTGTGCATTCCAGTTATGATGTATCTGTAACTAATATAGCTATGGATGATCATAAATTGTACTTTTATGTGTTTTTTCACTGTCTTTTATGATGGCAATTTAGAATAGTGGTTGTGATTATATTATCTCCTGTTTACTACAGGTAATCAGTCTTATAATCTTAGACCATTACAAATGCAGCATCATCAAGGTTTAATCAATTCTTTGGTAGCAAGTTATAAAACCTTTCACGTCACATTTTTACATTTGCGACTCGTAATCCACACTCTAATGAAAATCGAAATAAAATGCAGCACGTGTCCTACTTTCCTCCTATTTTTGCCATAAACTTGTGAAACCTATATTAAATTTTTTTATGCACTTAGTTAGAACATTGCTGCATACATCATTTTTACATGCCTCATACCGGTATATTGAATGTCACATGCCCCAAAGGATTCAGCATATAACTTGTAGTTGATGACGTAGCAGGGTGCATAGTCATTGCTTGACTGAAACTGACAGGAAACTCTTTAAATTTACGACAATTTGGGATTTAAAAAGGATCAAATTACATGATTGGCATAGGGAATCCCAAATTTACAAAATTACCATTATGATATGAGAGAAAAATTGACAAAGTACTCCATATCAGTGATTCAAATATATTCATGCATTTGTTTACTGACAAAAGTATTTATTTTTTTAACGGATGTACATCATGTAGAATGTATAAATCAAGCATATGGTGGTCATATGCATATAAAACCAAAGATTAAATACAGTGCATATGGAAATAGGTAGGAAAGGCATGTAGTACAAAATTACAGCCCCACCAAGGGATAATTTACATGTAAATGTACCCTTGAGGCAGGAGACCAATTGCCCTCCTTACATTGTCGGGCAAATAGTCACCCACCCTCGAACTTATTAGTTCCTTGTTTGGACTATAATGTACAATACTGAATACCGATATTTAAAGAAGTCTGTACAGACATGCATGTCCGTACAATCAATCACGCTGGAAATCTCTTCCATTGATTTTTAATTTTCTTAACTCCAAATTTACGATAAATTTTCAGTTTTTAATTCCGACTGTACTTTTCATGATCGTTTTTAATAACGTTTGAAAGTTTGTTCTCGCCGCAAAATTTTAAATACAGATGGCTTCTAATTGATGAATGGTACGTTATTTGTAGAATATAATAAGGACAAAGGATAATACTGGTAGATGAACACTGTGATTGTTACAGTAGTTGTTTATTGTAATCATGATGGTTTACTGATGGGAAGACTATTGGTGACACATTTATTGGTACAGTATCAATTTACAACCATAATGCACCACTAAAGCTGAACATACCAACTCCCAGCAATAGCAACATGTGACTTGAAAAACAAAATGAAGATTGAAATTTTTCCAACCTATTGTGCAGTCAAAGTTGATAACCACATTTGATATTTTCTACACAACTTACATTGATAGGCATGCAATTTTGGAAATTTCACTACATTGTAACAACAAATCTGTTATACTAATTGTTTGGGCTAGGGCCCTGTATAAGCTTAAAGCTTACGAAAAATCACAATGCTTTAACACAAAAATGCCATACATGACAAAAATGCACGTGTTACAGCTGTTTATCCCATTGATGTATGTTTTGATTGTACTGCAGCTATGGCTCTATAAAAGCAGTAAAAAATATCCCAAAATACACAAATGGTATGTGGTGGTCAAGAACCGAGAACTTAGGCGTAAGAAAAACAATTTTACAAAAGATGATCATGGTACATGCATGTACATTCCAGATGCAGATCTACATGTACCTGTTGATAACGGACGCATATTGTAAGTCTCAATGCAGTTTGATCATTGTTCACAAATTTTAATGTGTTAATAAGAAACTTCTCCACAAAATTCTCGATTGTAAGCTTACAGGTTACAGGGAATGGTTAAATATATATTCAATGTAGCTTCCAATGCTATGATTAAAATTATATAAATCACCGGATAAGGGTGATTAGTAGTACAAACAATAGCAATACAGTAATTTTATACAGGTGCCACCATTTAAATGTCCGTTGACAATGTTCAGCAAATGTTGTCATGCATGTGATGCTGTATACTGGCAAATCTACAGTTGTGATCAGCGCTATTGTTTGATCATGTTTTAGTTTTCAATAGTACAGAAAAGTACTTTATAAGACAGCTGCTGTCTAAAGTACAAAGCTGTAGAAACGAACAGTCTTGCTAGGTCGATGATTTCATCATAATTATGTATAAAAATGTATACCAAATATCAAAGCTATTACATGAGTAACTTTTGAGAAACAAATATTTTGACCAAAAACGGCAAAAACTGACCCAAAAATACAAAAATTGAAGATTTCATCAAATTTCACTATATCACACTAAGAGAACCCCCAGGAACCTGTATACCAATTATCAAAGGTCAAAGGCATCAGACAAGTAGTTTTTGAGAAACACATTTTTTGACCAAAAATGGCAAAAATTGCACCAAAAAAACAAAATTGCAGATTTCATCATATATTCTGTATATCATATTTAGTTTATCTGTAGGAACCTGTATACCAAATATCAAAGCTGTCAGACGAGCGGTTTTGATGAAATAAATTTTTGACCAAAAATGACAAAAAAATTCCTTAAAAATACAGATTTGCTTATTTCATCACAATTTGAACAAATCCAAGTTGGGTTATCCCTAGGGACCTGTATACCAAATATCAAAGCTGTCAGACGAGCGGTTTTGATGAAATAAATTTTTGACCAAAAATGACAAAAAAATTCCTTAAAAATACAGATTTGCATATTTCATCACAATTTGAACAAATCCAAGTTGGGTTATCCCTAGGGACCTGTATACCAAATATCAAAGCTGTCAGACAAGCGGTTTTGATGAAATAAATTTTTGACCAAAAATGACAAAAAAATTCCTTAAAATACAGATTTGCATATTTCATCACAATTTGAACAAATCCAAGTTGGGTTATCCCTAGGGACCTGTATACTAAATATCAAAGCTGTCGGACCAGCGGTTATGAAGAAGAAGATTTTTTACCAAAAACGCCTTTTTTGGCACTAATTTGCATATTTTCAGCAATATCAAAAAATCAAAAAAAGCACAATCATTTCAGGTCAGCCCAAAGTACTTACATGCTAATTTTTAGCTCCCATAGCCATATTTATATATGGCAATGGAAGCTATTCTTATAGGCTAGGAAAATGTCTGTATGTATGTATGTCTGTATGTCTGTATGTCTGTGTGTCTGTATGTCTGTATGTCTGTATGTCTGTATGTCTGTCCGTCAACATCAAAAACTCCAAAACCGCTGTACATTTCATCTTGATATTGGTGTGTACATGGATGATGGGCTGTAGATGAGATTTTGTTCAAATGAAGTTGTCATTGCCAAAATATGCAAATTAAGTGAAAAAATGTAAAAACAGTCAAAATTGAAAAAACTCAATAACCACTGAGCAGATTACATGAAAAATAGCAATATGGAAGCTATTCTTATAGGCTAGGAAAATGTCTGTATGTATGTATGTCTGTATGTCTGTATGTCTGTGTGTCTGTATGTCTGTATGTCTGTATGTCTGTATGTCTGTCCGTCAACATCAAAAACTCCAAAACCGCTGTACATTTCATCTTGATATTTGGTGTGTACATGGATGATGGGCTGTAGATGAGATTTTGTTCAAATGAAGTTGTCATTGCCAAAAATATGCAAATTAAGTGAAAAAAATGTAAAAACAGTCAAAATTGAAAAAACTCAATAACCACTGAGCAGATTACATGAAAAATTAGCAGGTAAGTACTTTTGGCTGACATGAATGATTGTGCGCATCTTGGGTCAGTATCTTGGACTTGCTATTTTTCATGAATTTTTTTGTAATTTTCTCCCATTTTTGGTCAAAAAATCTCCTGCTCTGAAACCACAAGTCCGATTGATTTGAAACTTGGTATGGAAGTGCATAGGAGTGACCTTTCCCAAATTTGGGCAAATCGTGGTGAAATTTGCATATTTTTAGTTTACACGTCCATAGACTCCCATGTAGAAGGCAGATCTCCATAGACTCCCATGTATAAGGCCACGAAAAATAAAAATTTAGTTTCTCATCGTATTCATATTGCAAAAAGGATGCAGTGACACAATTTTTAGTCCCCACGGATGAAGTCCAGTGAGCTTATAGATTGGGTCATGTCCGTCTGTTCGTCCATCCGTGAGTCCATCCGTTCACGCATATATCTCGGATATTTTGACAAAATGTCATGTGACCTTGATGACCTTTGATCTCAAATATATATATTTGTCCATAACTCAGTAACCACAAGTGCTACACCCTTCATATATGGTATGATGGGACAGCTTATGACGCCACATATTGTACCTCATTAATTATGCGCATATCTAATTTTGAGCGAGCCAATAGAGCTAGAGGTCTGATTTTTGGTATATAGGGATAACTTAGCAAAACATTTTTTTGACAAAATGTCACGTGACCTCGGTGACCTTTGACCTCAAATATACATATTTGTCCATAACTCAGTAACCACAAGTGCTACAGCCTTCATGTATGGTATGATGGGACACCTTATGACGCCACATATTGTACCTCATTAATTATGCACATATCTAATTTTGAGCGAGCCAATAGAGCTAGAGGTCTGATTTTTGGTATATAGGGATAACTTAGCAATACAATTTTTTTGACAAAATGTCACGTGACCTCGGTGACCTTTGACCTCAAATATACATATTTGTCCATAACTCAGTAACCACAAGTGCTACAGCCTTCATGTATGGTATGATTGGATACCTTATGACGCCACATATTGTACCTCATTAATTATGCGCATATCTAATTTTGAGCGAGCCAATAGAGCTAGAGGTCTGATTTTTGGTATATAGGGATAACTTAGCAATACAATTTTTTTGACAAAATGTCACGTAACCTCGGTGACCTTTGACCTCAAATATACATATTTGTCCAAACTCAGTAACCACAAGTGCTACACCCTTCATGTATGATATGATGGGACAGCTTATGACGCCACATATTGTACCTCATTAATTATGCACATATCTAATTTTGAGCGAGCCAATAGAGCTAGAGGTCTGATTTTTGGTATATAGGGATAACTTAGCAAAACAATTTTTTGACAAAATGTCACGTGACCTCGGTGACCTTTGACCTCAAATATACATATTTTTCCATAACTCGGTAACTACAAGTGCTACACCCTTCATGTTTGTATGATTGGACACCTTATGACGCCACATACTGTACCTCAATAATTATGGGCATATCATATTCTGAGCAAGCCAATAGAGCTGGATGTCTGATTTTTGGTATATAGGGATAACTATAGGAGAGAAATTTTTTGACCAAATGTCATGTGACCTCGATGACCTTTTACCTAAAATATATGTTTATGTCAATAAATAAGTAACCACAAGTGCTTGTCCTTTGTATTTAGTAGGATGGGAGACCTTATGACAACACACGCTTTACCTCATTCATTATGTACACATCTAATTCTGGGCAAGCGAATAGAGCTAGATATCTGATTTTTTGGCATATAGGGATTAATTAGCAATATAATTTTTTTTTTTCAAAATGCCATGTGACCTCGATGACCTTTGACCTTTATTATACATATATATGCATATTTCAGCAACCACAAGTTCTATACCCTCCAATTTTGATAGGATATTAGACCTTAAGATGTCACATCTTGTACCTCATTTATAATGCGCATATGTATTTCTTGGCTGGCCAATACTGCTAGAGGTCTGATCTTTTTTCCCGATTTAGAACCATAACTTAGACATGCCTCATGTGTTTCAAATTGGGAACAACGACATAGATCTATGTGCCCATAGATCTCAACATATACACTCCAGTGATACTTCTTAATGACCACATTTTCCTGCCCCATTAAGACTAATACTCCTATTACAAGTGGGGACTATGTCATTGTAAATGACTTGTTGAGTTAATGGTTGTATCACAGTATTCGATATATCTAATTCTATATTTTTTCCATTTTATATTCTGAATAAATACATTAAACATATTTCACTGTCTCCAGTACATTACATTTAAGTATTTTCACTTCATGCACTTTATCCCTTTCACACATGTTCAAATATCTGACCAGAGAACAAACACTAAATAGTCCAGGATGGGAGCTACAGTGTCATTGACGCTATTTTTCATGTATTCTGCTCAGTGGTTATTGAGATTTTCAATTTTGTTTTTACATTTTTCACTTAATTTGCATATTTTTGGCAATGACAACTTCATTTGAACAAAATCTCATCTACAGCCCATCATCCATGTACTCACCAAATATCAAGATGAAATGTGCAGCGGTTTGGAGTTTTTGATGCTGACGGACAGACATACAGACATAAAGACGTACAGACATACAGACATTTCCCTAGCCTATAAGAATAGCTTCCATTGCCATATATACATATGGCTATGGGAGCTAAAAAATTGATTTCAAGGACATTGTTTTATAAGGACGTCCAGGAGAAAGTCATGCTTACATTTGGTAGCCTAAATTAGGTGTTGAATGGCTTTGTTTTTGAAAATTTCAAATTCAAACTGACCAATCGAAAAATATTGAACATACAAATTCAAAAACAACCTTGAAAAAGTAATGTTTGTGATGATTTTAGGCTTACTGATATCACTCAGTATGTAAAATAGAGCCAACACCTCTCAAATAATCTTTATACTGCAGAGACCAAAGATGAATTGTCATTCAGAAACATACTAGTGTTGTGTGAACATATGTTTTCAGATATTCATCGGTGATAATTGCCTTGGGTCACCGTTGTTAAAAGAAGCATATTTTGTGTTCAGTGTCATTTTTTACTACTGCATTACAGCAGATTGCAAACTGCCGATTGCCTTTGTAGTTTTCATGTAACATCATAAACAAAATTAAAAATCTGTATTAATGATTGCCATTCAGTGTTTTGTAATTGCAAATTTCCAAAGCCTGTCAGTGACTTCATAAAAGTGATGTGTGAATGCCATGATGTGTATTTTAAAAGGGCCAGCAGCCGTAACTTGTGATTATTTTTTCACAATTTTGTTTCTAATGTCAACTACAATTCTTGTTCTACTCCCCAAAGCATGTTGAGAAATGCAGTATTCAGCTTGTAAACTCAGCCTGTACCAAGTGTTAACGTGTTGTTGACAAGTGAACTCAGGTCTTGATCAGAATTCAAATGTAAACAATAACAGTGCATTTTACATGTACATGTATAGATGCTGTATCGACAAACTATACAGGTGTCCAATGTCAATGCTTTGGAAAGAAGAACAAAAAACTGTAACTGACATTAAAACAATGGTGCAGGAATAATCTGTAGCTATACTGGCCCTTTAAAATATCACTTATCAACCTGGTAGCATTTTTTCTCTATCATTTATGTAAAGGCTATGTTTGTAATTCATGGCGGTCAAAGCTCTATTCAAAAACCAAAACTAACAAATTGAACTACATAGATTTCAAAAGCATGTACATGTAGCCAATATAACAACTCATCTGTGTTCTCAATTGATTTTGGTCAGAATTTTCTCTCTCTCAAAACATACTTCCAAAAAATACTAGTATTTTTGATAACCATCAGATAACCAATCCATCCTCACTGAAAAGTTAACTTAAGGTAGAATGCGCCTCGGGGACAGATCCAGTCGGACTTTCAAATTTCTACAATTCTTTTCTGATCTACCACTTGTGGGCACTCATTTTAAAGCTCTTGGAAAAAGAAAAAAACTTTCACTAGCTTTGTTTTTTTTTAGAATCTAAGATTTAATTAAAACTGGAAAATCCAAAATTTAGTTAACGCAGGAATAGTGGTCATTTTGATTTTCAAATATTGCAAAATGTTGGGTAATTTGTTTTGCTGGTTCCAAACTTTGCGCTGTGACCCCCAATTTTTATTATTGATTTGATAAGAGAATTGTTGAAAGTTTCATTCAGGAAAGTTTGAACAAAATTTTAAGTTGTTCACTTTCGAGGCGCATACTACCTTAAGTACTGCTCATATATTTTCCATTTCGCTGGAACGTAATTATCAGTAATCAGAGCAGCATGTTTGAATGCCCAGGCGTGACAAATGCTTGTTGACTTTGCTTTTTACTCAGAAAATGGCGATTGGATTATAATATGCTATAAAGAAATGATCAAAATAAGTTGAATAAATTATCAGTAAGCAACATTTCTGTGAAGCAGTCTTTTCAATATTTTAACCTTTTTTAATTATCAATTTATCATTTTCACAATCTCTGAGGAAGCTTTGTCTTGGTTTAATACATGAATATGAAATTACGTATGATTCATCGGTAATCTTTCTGTAAGTTTATCATCTTCGTACACCAGTGTAATAATAGCTATCATTTGTAATTCTAAGGATAAGGATGAGGCCAAACATATTTTCCAAATGAGGTAGAACCATAAATATGTAAGGATTAATGCAAAGAGTTATAGGGACATATAAAATGTACAAGTATCATCTCCTTTAGCATTTTATAAAACAGGTCTTTGACACCTGTACATGTATGTGCATACTGAATATGTTCATATTGATTTTGAAAATGAAAGCAAAATGCAAAACATTCATTGTGCAGGGTGAAAAATCAGTCTATTTCAATCCATGAGTATTTTTGGCTTTTCCCGAAATAGACAGTGCAGAATATCACAAAATACAGGCTCCTGTGCAATTTAAAAGAAACTGGGACACTTATCTGTATACTGTTGCATCATGGCAGTTGATTTTAAGTTTTACAGATCATTTGCATTTTTATCTCATATACTGTAATGTAAACGTTAAGGTTTTGAGCTGGTATATAATATACCTATTGCAGCATACATACCGGTATGTGAAGGTATCAAGCTTTTAATTAAGTTATATACAAGCTGTACCTACAAGTTGCACAACATATTCCACCTGGGAAAGACCTACACTCAGGTAGATGTCACCCAGATAAAAAAAGGTCTGAGTTTGGTAAGTGCTATCAAGGATTATAAAAACATGTTGGGTCAAATATAAAGCTCTTGATGCCTGCTTTGAACATATCTATACGTAAACTGGTAATTGCAACAAACTACATATTCAGCAGTTACAATTAAGTGCATATGCTGGCTGGGATTTTAACTGGCTGTGAATACGCAAGTGTATCGATTGCACTTGGGTCAGGAGGTCATCACCACAGAACCGCTGCAAGCCAACCCATATGCTTCTCATGAGTTTATTACATGTATGACACCAATCGATGTCTTTGATTTAGCTTGCAAATAATGAAATATGTTGACATTTGAATAAATCAACCTGTACCTTCTATATCACTATCTACGACTCATGTTTTACTCTTGTTAACTACCTTGACTCTGACAATGTGTATTTTCGACCATTTTTCAGTGAGCCATTGCTGCATTCTGCTCGAGTTTTGAACCTTTGCCATCTGTAAGGCTCTAACACATTCAGTGTGAATACGCTAGAGGTCAAAAATTTCACAATTTATGCAGAAACTGTCAAGGGCTCATGGAAAAAATGGTTGAAAATACATGTTGTTACACTGGAGGTGTTACTGTGAGTTACCAGGAGTGGGAGATGAGTCCAAAATACAGCAGTCACTGGGTCAGTGATAAAGCAGGTAAAGGCTGATTTGGCAAAAGTAGCTGGCATTGAAAAGAGAAAATGTGAAAGACAATAACGTTTCAACATTTGAAACTCTTGTACTGTACATGTATAGATCTGCAAACAGTTGAGCAAATAATTTACACATCCACCAGCCCACACCGGGCTAGAAGCCAAATGAAACTGCTAGCCTAGCCTTTTTCCATTAGCCCACCAGCCAACACTTTGTCACCACCTGAAAAATTCAGTTGTCAACTTGGCCAGTATAGTAGGAGCAAACACTACTAGCAAGCCATACAAACTACTAGTAGCTCTTGAGTTGGAATTTTGAATTTGTTCCATAGGTATTAAACATAATTGCAAACAGTGTTTCTTTCAAATCCATTTGTCTTTTATCATTTCCAACTACCAACCAACTCCACTGACATAGAAATGAATAGAGCAACGTGATTTGACAATAAATGATGAATTATAATTTTTTTCAAGTTTCCAGTAAATTTTGTATTACAAGAATGGCTCCATTGAAAGTATCAGACTTTCTATCAAATGTTTGTTCATGCTTGCATGTATATTTTAACACTTCGTGTTTAAAATATCTACTAGTAGTAAGTTTTGTCTTTGCTTTGTGACTGATTGATAGTCACCCATTGACTATTGATACCCTACAACATATATTTACCAAGTGGAAAGACTTAAACAGCCACTACCTTGAAATAAAGTTAGCAATAATGAAAAAGTTTATAAAATTCTCTGTGCGCGAAAATAAAAAAAAGCACCGGTAGGGTAAACCAATTCAGGTTCAGATTACAAGTATATCCTGCTACCTGTTTATCCACAAGGTTAATTATTTTTAAACGTTATTGATTGATTACTCTGTCAGGCTACTGACAGATCATCACCAAAATATGACAGTGCTTAACCTATTAAAAAAACTTTGCAGTATATGAGAAAAATAAAACCACTTATAGTTACTTTTTCAAAAGTTGTGATCTAATTTCAATTATTTTATAATTTCCCCATCTGTGGCTTACATCATTAATATTGTGTGACCTTGACCATGATAACTTGTTGCCTAAATCAGGACAATTCTGTTGAGGACAAGTTTTAAATGCCTGTGTCAGGCTTCAGATTGTCTTGCCAGGAAATTTACTTACTAGATTACAGTTTCAATGGAAAACAAAAGGTTACAACAGCTCCATAATCCTCTTACACAGACTAGAACAAACTTGATCCCTGGGATCGAGTCCTCTACCTTTAAAGGGTTGTGCCAGGTAGAGTTGACTTTTCAGATCCTCAGATTCAGATCCTCAGATCCTCAGATTCCAGATTCAGATCCTCAGATCTCAGATTTCAGATCCTATAACTTCAGATGCAGATTCGAATTTACAAGCCTTTTACAATACCCGTATTAAACGTATGCTTGCAATATTTAAAAATAATAATTTGAATATGACATGTACAAGGCATTTATGAAAACAAAAAAGTCTACATAAACGTTTTCGCTCAACAAGTTTCAACGAACACGGGTCTGCAATTGCAGATTAGCTAACTTGCTTCTTCCGACCCCTGAATTCTGATTTAGCCCGGGGGCTGCGGTCACTGGCCTCCAACATGGATTAGTTATATTCCCTAGCCATCAATATTACGAACGATGGTAAAATACGGACTGTCGATAGCCAGCATTTACATGATTGTCGCGGTCTTGATCGTTCGATCGCCGCACAGTCCCTCGTGAGCTATTCAGCTCTTGGACTATTCGCTCCATAGACGTATGTGTCGCTTATGTACATACGTCTATGGGGCGAATAGCCCCAGAGCTGAATAGCTCACGAGGGACTGTGATCGGGGACACACCCGCCCGCGGGTGTGTTTATCTCTATGATATGGTTCGCTGATCACTGCGTCTCACGTGACTTGACTAGACGCAGCACGTAGTAAGACGCAGATACAGGCAAACCGCCATTTTGAAATGAGACAGTTTTTGGTCTCCCGGAAGCTGTTAATTGCGCATGCTCGCACATAGTGCATCATTTTTTGTCGCGTGCTTTTTAGTCTAATCTGGTACCTGCCAATATTTCAAAACTTGTAAAAATGGTAATTACATCCTTTGTTAAATTCTAGCCACGTTTGCATCATGAAACTGTGATAATTTTAGCTTAACTTCCAAGTAAAATTGAACAGCCAATGACAGTGCCCCATGATTCAACAAATCAGATTTTGTAATTCGATACATGGCGGTTTCCCATTACCTGCCTCTTTGTGCTTGTCACTGAGGCGGGGACCAGCCAATATGATATGAGGGAACGTTCACGTAATAACAAGTGGAATAATTGCACACCCTGTCTTCGACTGATGACGTTCTGATTTGAGATCGAAGTTTTTAAGTTCAAGATTCAAGATGGAAATAAAATAATTTCTAAAGCCTTTTCAAATCTAATTATATTTTATTTATCAGTATATTACATCAAACTTTGAAAATTGTGAAATTTTAATTCCGAATCTGCGTCTGAAGTTATAGGAACTGAGGTCTGAGATCTGAGGATCTGAATCTGAGGATCTGAGGATCTGAATCTGAGGATCTGAAAAGTCAACTCTACCGGTTGTGCCAGCCTCAGATTGTCTCGCAGGGAAATCCACTTATTAGATTACAATTTCAATGGAAAACAAAAGGCTATGACACTCCATAATCATCTTATAGACTAAAACAAACTTGATCCCGGGGATCAAGTCCCTGGCCTTTAAGCAACAAAGTACTTTCCTATCAAGGACACCTCTTTTAGTAAGGACTCAACCAGGTCTTTTGAAGGATAGTAGTACTGTGTAGCTGTAGTAATATTTCATTTTCACTGTTTTTGTTGGAAAAAAACAAATACATTTTCTAATTGTACCCATAAATTATGTTGAAATGCTAAATAGCAGCCCTGCCATCATTGTGTGCAATGCACAATATTGTTTTCTGGCAAATATTCTAGCCTGTCTGGACTAAAATTCAGTCAGCAATGATTATCATTTTGACGTTTTATATGCACTGATAGTTGATCAGTTGAACAGTAGGATTTCAAAACTATTTGAGTATTAGAATGTGAATCTATTGGACCGACAGGCCCATTGTAAACTAAAGGATGTAACAATATAATGAGGTAGCTTGCGCTGGTGTATTAACTTACCAAGTTTAATCTGCAATTTGCTGCTGAGAGTTGTTTTTTCACTGTGAGCGCATGGATCGTAAGTGTGAATGCAGTAGATTTCTAGTTGAGATTTTGTTAGGTGGAGCAATTTAAAATCAGATTTTCTGATCCAAATTGAATCCTCCAATTTCAATCATTCAATTCCAGCATTGCGGCTTCTGTCATTCACAAAGACCCTGGTAATATCAGGGAAGTGTGACCAATTAATTAACTCAGCAAGTTGTCCTGACACACTGTCAGGACATGCTACATTGCTGGTACCTCATGTTGAGCTGTTTTTGTACAGGAGCTTCTGTAAACCATTAGACCATTATGTTATTGGTCTCCAGCCACTGAGGTCTGGTACACTACAGGTCATCATTTGTTATATGATACCATCGATATGCAGCGCCAGTTATCATCCCGTCCATTGGGCCTTATAAGCAATAGATATCAGTGATTTTGCAGAGGAGACGTATAACCAGGAGAAGATAATGTGACCCTTTTTTCAAGCAACCTTGTAGCTTACAAGCTTATTGGGTTATTTTAACACTGTACAGAGAAAATTAATCATTGAAAGAATTTAGCCATATTCCTCAAAATGAGTCATGCATTTAACTTACTAAGTTAAATGCATAACTTACCATGCTACCGAAACTTCACTATAAAGAAAGTCAGATATGATTTTATAAATATACCAGACTGAGTATACATATATTTATTATTCTTAGGTATTACCATACATTTACCTCTCACCTGTGAGATATCCTTGAGTACCAGCACTACTATTAATGGAAATAAATATACGTACACATGTATTTTCATATTACAAAACACAAGGTTTATTACGCTGATAATGAAATAGGTATGGTTTAATTCATTCATGAGTCATGATGTAGACCTGTACAACACTTCCAGGACAACTTTGTCTAAAACATAGTTGGGGATATTTCTGTTAAATTTTCTGAAGACTCAAGTGGAATATCAAAAGACTGATTTAAGGTAAAATGAACTGTGGGGACAGATAAAATTTTTCCAATATCTTTCTGGTCTACAGCATGTTTCGGCTCGTTTTAAAGCTGTAAGAGTCAGAAAAAATTTTGTCTTTGTTGTTCAACAGTCAAAAAATTTATTTTTCTCTATGGAGTTAATACAAAGATAGTGGCCATTTTGAATGTTGGTAAATATTAAATTATTTGTTTATCTACAATAGCATCAAACTTTGCACAGTGATCCCAGATTTTTATTCTTGAAATGGTATGATTATAAGATTCCTTCAGGAAAGGTTTAGCAAAAGTTTAGGCTTTCACCTGTGAGACACAATTTACTACTTTAATTAAAGCATTGACTATACAGGTCCACTAGCATTGACTGTCAAGTTTATTACTAATAGTACTATTAGCAAATGTGTAAATTGCTTTTTTCTGTATTTTCTTGAGTTTTTCATTCATGACACATCAGTATTCAGGAAGTGGAATCTTTGATGCAGCACTTTTCATGAGAGCAAAATTACTATAAAATTGCTGACTCCTTTAAAGGTATACTATGCTGAAAGGTCGTATGGGACCCATACAACCAATATACCAACGGTAAGCACTGTATCCAAGGTACGATGGTGATAGATGAAAGTTAAAACATGTCTGTCATAATCTACATTGTATAATTTAAATGTTGCAGCTATGATGATGAGGTGCATCTAGATATCGTGCATGAAATACACTGTTTGTAAACAAGAAACTCGCACAGGCACAGTTCTGACCGTGGTTTCCCTTTAACATAATGGTAGACATTAGGAACGACTGTTGCGACTTATTTTCCTATCCCTTGTCCAAAATAGTACATTCAACAATCTGAGGATAATGAGAAAGAACAGGCATATAGATATCCTACATGTGGTATTGATCAACCCTTCTAAGTTCTACCTGTCTTACAAATTTGTTAGACGAATAAATAAAGAAATAAGTAAATAAATAAATAAAGAAATTAATAAATTCATCACAGCAATATTTCTGACATGAGCAAATAAACGATATGCAAAGTAACAATGAACTGATTCAGGGCTTTAGGAATTCAGCAACTCTCGTTCCATACTGTAAGACTATCTTGTGATCATGCTCTAAAGCTCAGTCTGAACAGAGAGTTGACCAATTTCGCTTGTTCATCCATACATTTATGTCTATTAGAAATTCAGATGTTATGGCTTTCAACTGTGTACAGCTATATCTGGGAGCAGTACAGTACTTATGTTGCTATGGTGAATTGTTGTGATAATAGAACAGACTGTTGCTGGTGTTTTTTATTAAAAAAACAAATCTGAGCAGATTTGTAACAGCTGATCCATACAAGGCATCTAACATTAGATCAATCCAGTGAAGGACCAATCAACACATGTCAATCAATATTATATTTGTTTTTCTATGAGTTTTTTAATAAGGAATTTGATCCCTTTTTTATTTTATAGACTGAAACACACGGTTAATCCTAGCCATGTAATTTACTTGAAGACTTTCATGTGATTTTTATAGAAATGTTGATGTTTGTTTGCTCACAATTGTACTGGTAGTTGACAGTTGTTCAGATAGATCTGATTCACAGTATGTATGTTTACACAGGTATAACTCAATACATACAATATAAACCTGCATTTTACAATATTAATAATGCAAGTTCTCATATGCTTCAGGATGATAATTGTATTAGTTACTCTCTGTTAAATTTTTGAGGTTTTCTCACCATAGGGATATAGTGTTGACAGTACCAAGCGTCTTTTCATGACCAATTCACCCTAATTGTATTATGCTGGTTGAAGAAAATGATAGAGAATGCAGATGAAGTTACACCATTTGGCAGTGGATTAGAAGCAAGTTTTCGCCATAACTTTGTTTCTTTCTTTGGCTCAACTGGTACAGTGTATTGAACCCTGTGAATGATAATGCATTTTAATTACTTATGTGTGTAACATTGTACAATTCCAGTAATTTACTTACAAGCTGTCAAGGCAAAGTGCCATTAATACCTTGGTACTATTTACTAAAATATTGCAGTTAGCTAGTTGAATTAAAATTTGTACCTTGGCACTATCAAGAAAATATTGCAGTCAGCTTGTTTTATCACTGTTGCACTTTATCCTACATCGCAAAACTTTAATGACCTCATAATGTTACTTTTGACATGTAACAAAAGCTAGACTTTAAAATTCAGATAATTTACTTAGGGAAAAAACACTCATATTATTCATACCTGGTTTCTGTAAAAATTACAACAGACTTGTGTCTTTTTATCACAGTTACAGTTTGCCCAAAGTACTGTAGTGAAAAACCAAATTGGTATACATGTAAACTTGCAATAATAATCCAAACTTGTAACAAAGAAAGACATGCAGGAATTTTAGTTATATAAACCTTCGCACCGCCATGATAAGGCCCGTGTTGTTTATCATCATCGATGACTGTTGACCTGTTTGTTGGGAAGTCAGGGTTGGAGAGGGAGAACATATAATTCATAGGATGTTATTCCTCACCGGATGGCTTTATCATGTCAAGCAATACTGTAATATGTGTACTTGGAGCTTTAAAAACCCACATCTAAAACATTTGGATACCTTTCAAATATATTTTTCATCACTGCTGCAGTTTGCCCAGAGTGATTATAAAACCAAATGGGCTCCTTCGCTGTACAAAAGACGAATTAATTAATAGAGTCATAGTAACCCCTCTTCTGCTCAAGACAATCTTGTTCATTTCCTCTTTCACTTAATGTTTAAGAGACTTGCCGAGCTCTCTTGTGGGCTGCATACTTTAATTTAGAGAGTGTTTGCCGTAATTGAGAGAAATAAACAGTCGCATAGAAAGACTTTAGGAGTAAGCTATATGCCTAGTGAATATTCCCCTACAAAGGTTGAATTAAACAGCCCACTGAGTAACAAATTTGAAATTTACAGGTGTCTGTGAAAATGATAGCGAGCTCCTTATTCTTTAAATGTCTTTGTTGACAGGTGTCACACAGGTGCTTGTTGTTGACGAGCTCAGGCCATACATACACACAATATGCAAACGACTTGCATAAAGCTTTCAAACAGTTGGTGCAGGTGTGATTCCAGAGACTTTTACATTGTTGATTACAGTGCAATTTACTACCAACTCCTTAATGGCCTATACATATAGATATATCTTAATTGGCAAATATACGGTATTATACAGTAGTACTTACTTTTTTGAGAGAGCTACAATGTAAGACCACTCTCTGCTAAAAAGATTGTCTGTTTGATTTAGTAGTTTTATGTTAATTTTGAACATTTTCATTTCGAACAATGGTGTTTCTTACAAATTAGAGTATACCGTATACTGTACAATAGAAAGACCGGAGGCTTATAACATTATGTGTACATCTGGTATATCCAAGGTTACTTCGCACTTACATCAACATACATGCATGTACTTATTGAGTAAAAATTCGAAGATGCAGATATTATTGTACGACATTTTTTAAAAAACCTTTCTAGATACACCTGGTATGTATTATACAGGTTATTTAACATAAACAAAATGTCTCTTTGTAAGTAACCACCATTCATCTAATGTTGGTATATCCCACCAAAACAATGTCACCTGCAAAGTAGGGCTGCACTACTCCAAATAGACAGCTACTCTCACAAAACGACATGTGTTCATTAAAATGAATATTGATCCAAGGAAAATGTCATTCATTTTCCAGGTTTTGAGAACAGTTTAACGCGAACACACTATAAATAGTTCTGCTATTAATGTTTCAAGATATTGATTCTTATTTCAAAATGAAGTGCTTGTGATATGAGCTGAGGAAAGTAGCCTTCATTTGTTGCATTTTATTAGACCAATGAAGAGCTTTGTTTAACCTTTGTTGACATTTCCATTGAGACTCCATTTCATTTAGATTTTGATTGGCTTTCATTTTTTGTTGAATACTATATTGTACTGAGTATGAATTTCTTTCAAGTCTAATTAAGTGTTTAATTTACACTGTACATTCATTCATCTAGTTTAATATATTTCTTTTGGAAAATTTTCAGCACCATTCAAGCAGTCTGTATTCACAGTTAAATTTATAAGCTAAAATCAAATAGTACAATCAACTTATATTTCTGCATGGACTAGTTATGTTGTGTGGGCATGGAAATGCATACTTAAATACGATGATACAACCAGAAGGTATATATGGCCTGATTATCAAAATATGAGTAGCTTAATACCATGTACATGTAGCTGTATCTCAGATTAAAATATTGTTGAACATATTTCAGGACAGTCTTCATAAATATTAAATTGATCACTGTTTTTTTATAGGGGTGTTACTCAGCAAGTTACCAGACATTATTGATTGTATACATCTTTTGTTCAGGCTGTGATTTTAACAGTGTATCCCAGTCATGTCACTACATGTAGGCTAGGGTTCCTCCCCTGCAGCATAGCATTAAGGTACAACAAACTGTTACAGGGTTCCCAAACCATTTATTTACCGATATCCATATACATATGTACATCTGAAAAAACACTACATTAAATTTGTGAACGGCGTTTTCCATTTACATAAAAGGTTGTCTTAACAAAAGGAACGTGGTACTGAGATTAGGAATAGGATAAAATCAAAGACTGTAGATCCCTCAAAATAACTTCTAATTTCCCCCTGATCATGGACTATATAAATGTATCTCTGCAATAAATCCAAATCTTCCCTTGAATTTGCTGTGCAGGGCGTTGCCGTTGTAGGCAATTCTTCTTACTGTGGCCCCATAACACAAGTTAAACATGAAAGGCTTGGTAACGGTAGGCATACATCTTGATCTTAAGAGTCATAAATTTGTCTGTCACTCGTAAAAATTTGAGATCGCCCTTTGAATTTGTGATACTGTAGCTTTCTAGCATTATTCTGGGCTTTCCAGTAGAAGTAACACATTGATACCAGCACATTTGCCCAGATTTTATCACTGACAGTCACTGATAATTTACTACGTATTGTACATAGGGAGTATGATGTGTTTTATTTCTCTGCTATTTTTCAGTATGAAATGTTTTGTAAGGAAAATAACATTTCATGTTGCTTTGTGTCGTAATTGTCTGAAATGTACCAGTACATATAAATTGTTTCAAACTGCGCTTCATAAAAGCAAATAACCCAAGCAGAAATAAAGTAACTTTCCAAACACCATATACCTTTACAATGTACCAGAAATGAAAGCACATTAATTGATATCAGAAGAATCATAAATGTTTTGCTTTGATGGCTTCATTCTCTGAGTCTGAGCACACTGTTATGGTGCTGATCCCAATTGAAGGTGTTTGTTTGACATTTATACTTCACATTCATGATATTTGTTGTTGCTTACAGAAATTCAGGTACATTACATGTACATCTGTTCATATCTGTATTTTTTTTTGCATATATACTGCACAGGAAAATTTTCAGTTCACATCTGGTTAATTAATTTGAAAACTCAGAATGTAAAATGAGAATATTTGTGGTATAATTAAAATTGCCAATTACTATTCTGTGCCATGCGTTTTATAAATGTCAATTGTGTTCTTTTCCTTCTAATTGGGACAATACTGTACCTGTCTTTTGACAACTTTTAAATTTTTTTTGTTCCACAAAATAATTACATTTTTGTCCTTCTACCATAAGGATATATATTCAAAATATTAGCCTTATCAACACAGCACATAATTGTGTTCAAATTGCAATGCTTTTGTGTACAACTGAGTTCTGTCAGTCTGGATTAGAATGCAGTTTCCAACAAATTGGATTAATAGACTTTGTATGTTGGGCAGGTTGTCACAATTTTGGGAGTTGAACTAACATGTAAAAAATGTTCTTGCAAATTCCTCTACCAGTAGGTAAAAAGATGCAAGTTCCTGAACATTTGAAATATACAATTACCTCGTTATGCCCATCCTAGTGATGTTTACAATTATATATCCACTGTGATATTTTGTTGTAACGTCTACATATGAACATGCCTGAAGGGTGCGCTGAAAAATGCAACTGAATGATTAAAATTTGTGGCTTGCATGATACATTTAAGGCAAATATGAGCCCGTGTTGAAATTCAAAAACTCACTGACCCCCCTCGTGGGCATTTCAAAAAAATGGTGATTCCCCATCACCAAAGTAAAAAACAGGGTGACCCCCCTCCCGCAGTCAAATTAACTGACCAGTCCCTTAAGGTGTTCATTGAGGTATGGAGGATTTGTTGGATGTGATGTTGAATTCTGTGGAAACTAGATCATATATTTTCTAAATAAAACGTGACACTGAGTACACAAAAATTTCCATATTTATGCACAAGGCAGAATAAATTAAAACTAAATTAAGCCTCACAATTTGAGGTTTTCCCTATCATTTGTAAAATTCTGGGTATGAGTATAATATAATCAGTTATTTAAATAATACATGACAACCCAGTGATGGTATACCAAGAGATTTTGACCAGTTCACGACATATATACACAAGCGATACCGAGTGCATATATGAAGTGGACTTGTCAAAACTGACTGGTATACCATCGCTGGGTGTGATTTATTGCTATTATATCATAACAGTATATTGAAATTCTGGCATTGAACATCAAGAAAAGGATTTTTGATCAAGTCAAGAGCTTGCACTTGTGCCAGCCATGTTATATCACGGATATGCCATCATGGTTCTTTTCATGTCTCAACCAATCAGATTGCTGCATTTGCACTATCAATATACTGGTATGGTATAATACCCAATATCTCCAGTTCCTTGCGTTGTACATGTACATGTTTCAACATTTGTTTTTGTGTCATTTGTGCTGCGTCAGACGCTTAACTTCATCTTTTGTCTAACGCGGCACAACCGACACTCCTGCTGGTACACAAAGGAAGAGGCGATATTGGGTGATACACATCAAAAATTAGTGTCTGTAATATTTTTCTGGGTTTTTCCATATCCAGACGTCAGCCATACACACTACATTATTCTTTACAGTGGCCTTTCACTAATTTTCTTTTACGGATTATTTGATTTATTGTTTGATTAATTTTTGTTTTTGTGTAAAGTGAATTAAAGAAATTACAATTAATGAAAATGTTTGCGACTCTGAAGTTACTATTTAAATGTATATTTTAAAAGTTTTTAATTTAAAATTAACTTCATCAATTTAGTTTTCTGTCAACTGTTGAGCTTTCCAAGCGGTTTATAAGCAGACTTTAAATTGTATTTGAAAAAGATTGTTATTATTATGGTCCCCTGTAGAACTAACTATTTGTACATTCACCTTATGCAGTACACACTATACCCGCCATGTCTATATCTACATCTACCTGCCATCTATATACAACTACGTGTCACGTTGAATGGTACATGTATATAAAGCATCTGAAATGCAAAGAAACCTTAAATGCCTGTCAGCTTGTTACTCTTGCTGAGCTACATGACACCAGAAAAGCAAATCTGCCTGGCACTTGTGTGTTTGTCAAATGTTTGATATGCGTGTGATTAAAGTCAGCTGTCATGTGCTTAACCTGAACAACTTTGACAAGGAGTGGGGACCTGTAATAGTGTAAGCTCTATAGAAAAGTGTGATCATTTGAATAGTTTGAAACGCTATTCAGACATATATGCATACAGCACTGTATCTCTAGGTTACACATGTATACCAAGTTTCACATATGTGACAAAAGTAAAAAGTATGAGGTTGTCAGTAAGATTTTTGATAAATGCATGCATGGATGTGTTCATTAGCCATGGTGGGATATACAATGTGAAATCTCATGTCTATCTCCTGTATTCCTGTGTCATTTTCGTTCAATAAAAATCTTGGTCTCTTTGAATAGAGTTGCAATGTTTCAGAGTGCCGCTTGAGCCAGAGAAAAGTCTTCAATTTCCATCTGTCCAGAGAAAGTCCATGTAATATTATGTTTTATACCAATCTCAGTTTAGACGCAAAATTAACTGCCCTGTATTCACCAGTTGAAATCAGTCTCCAACTGGCCCCGAACATGAATTGATCTTCTAGAGTGTAATTTATAAGCAATCGATACAGTAACTTAAAGGAGGTTATTAAAAATGGAGTTACAGATTTATCTAATAGAGTTTAAATAAATAACAGGAGACATAAATAATTACAGTACGGATGTGTATAATTTTTCAAAATGATACATACAAATATTTTGGGTAAATTGATTTATTTTCCGCAGTACGACATCTTACAGGTATCTTTGTTGTAATGATTCATATTTCAGGGCTGATACAACAAAAATTTTATTCAATCTTTTGTATGATAAAAGCATTTTTTGTATAATAATTTATACCAGTATGGTGCGCAAGAAATTGAAAATAATTGTAGTTATGAAGTAGCAATGCATGATGTACCTAAGTGATAGGCATACAACTCAATATTCATCTGTTACTCTGTATACTGCAGTACGGTACCTCTGACCAACATGTCTTGAACTCGTCAAAATCTTGTGCTATAAGCGTTGTAGCTAGAGCATGGTTTATAACGTAAATGTAATGGTACTAATGCACCTTTTTCAAAAGGGAGGTTACATTTCTCACATACTGTAATTGTTTTATTATACAGCAATTGTTCCAAGTAAAACTATGGAACCCCTTTGTTATGTAATCTGTACAACTTGAAATGGTAGATTGCCACATACAGTAAGTTCTGCGGAAAACCTGTGTCAACAAAGTGACACAAAAACCTGGGTCAGCCCACAGACTATATCGTAAATTTTGTTATATTGTTGAATTTGGAGAGTTGTGGATGAGTGTGTGCATGGTCATGAATATTTGTCAAAGCTAAGGATCAATCTAAACCTGCATACTTAAATAATTGGAGTGAAATACCGGTTTCTGAAGTAAAAACAAACAAAATGCTGAACAACACTAAGGGACACCTTTCTTTGTACTTTAAAAATACTAAAATAAATAGAGTCGTTGGATTAATATTGATTGCCAGGTATGTGACGATAGTTAAACATGCCATGCAAAGTGAAATGTTCCAACTTGTTAGGGAAATAAATGTATGTATCAAATTACCTTTTACATTATCCTTCGATGATCTCATGACTGTATTAATTTAGTTGTACTGAGGCAATACATGTATATATGCTCTGAGGATGAGTGAGTTAGCAGGTGTTGTTTGATAACTGTTAAAATGAAATAAAATATATGTGTGTCATTGATAATATATCAAAAATGGTCTGGCCATTAAAGTGCCACTGACAGTTACAAGTTTATTGTTACTGATTACTGGTATGTTAGCTGCACAAACATGACATTGGACACTGCTGCTTGAAATGTGGACAAATTTTGTCATTGTTGCATGCATGGCTGTTGCTACAGCATGAGTCTAAGTTGTTGTGTCTCTTCCAGTGTTCTGGTAACATCAACAGTAGCCTATTAAGGGAGTCTTCAGTAAATACATTGAGGGGAGGGGATTGGGGAGTGTCATATTTTTACAAACCTGTCCTTGGGGGAGCGTCATATTTTTCATTAGCCAATTTTGTAATTAATGCAAATTTTCAAATTTGTTGTTTACAAAATGTTTTTGTTGTTTACAAAATGTTGTTTACATAATTTAAAAGTTGTTTAACAATGTCCCTTAAAAAGTCTATTGTAGTAGCTGTCCCACAGTACATACATTACATTTCATAGGTTAAATACATAAATGTGTTCACTATAAACAGCTCATTATGACACAGGCATGGTGTGTGTAAATTTGTCCATAAAATATCTATCCATATGATATGTTATACACATATATGACATATAGTGCTTGTGAACACATACTGGTACACCAAAAGTTAGAGCTAATAAAAAGGCTCTATGCACACGTATGACATTAAACCACCATGCACAGCTAACTAATTTCAAATATCTATGTAGTTGGCTTGACTAGAGGGGGATGATTGAAAGTGCATGCATGCTAGAAATTTTCTGTGGAATTTCACCCAAATTTCAATTTTCCCTGATTCTAAACTAGCTAAATTAGTGCATATATTTGTCAATAGATATGAATGTACTTGACTAACTTAGGGTAGTTAGAATTGCATATGTAAAACAAAATGTGATATTAGAATTTTACCCAAAAATGTAAATCTTTATACATTGGGATGGGGGAAAGGGGGAAGAAGGGTGTGTCTATGGGAAAACCAATGACAATTGGTTTCCAATACTAAACTAGCCATATATATATCTGTGCATTTGTTTACTTGATTACTGATATGAATATACTTGATAATAGAATGGTTAGACGTGTGCAACAAATATGCACACAAAAATGTCAATTAACTTACAGAAGAGAGTGCAAGGGGCATACAATACACACATTTAAACAGGTGGCATGTACTCCATATTGAGTTAATTACAAAGAGTAGTATCTTTTTGGTATAAAAGGAAGACCTAGTATGTTTAAAATATGAAAATCAAGGTCAAATTCTGAAGAATGGGCAAATGATAGATATGTAAATCAGGGTGAGAATGTAGGATGAACAATGGAAGTCATGGGGATAGAGTATGTTAGAGAATTTAGTATCGTCCAAATGTTGGCATGTGATTTCAGTGCATAAATTATGTCATTAAAATTCATATTTTAATGAGGTCAGTAATAATTCAAATTAGTTCAGTCATATGTCCTAAAGTTGGGATTGAATGTGAACTATTGCTGAGCAGAAACAGAAATGGTTGTTAATGCTCATTGTTACTGTTGCGGTAGTTCGCAGGAGTAGACGATCAGTGATTGGGAGTCCGTGAGAAAGAAGGCACAGATATGTTTATTCAAAGATTATCATATTTCATTATTTTGTGAGCTAAATAAACGACAACGGTCAGTGTTAAATAAACAACTGAGAAAGCCATTAATGTTATGACCTCTGACCCTGCAAGATCGATATACCCAAGCACTGCAAGCGTATTCATAGCTATAATAGTGGATCCATGTGACAAAGAGTGTTGTTGTGCTGTCCAACAGTAAGGTTTAGGCAGATTATTTGAATGCCAACCATTTCTTGATAAGGTCAGAATAATGACCAACATGTTTATCAGTGTAACATGATGGTGGAATGGTACATACTTGTAGAGTTATATAAACACATGATTTTATTTTCCATTTTAAAATTCCTCTGTTCATCATCAAAAATGGATATGATAACAAATAACCAGGCAGTAGTGTCTGTTTCAGTATAACTGCCCATGCAACTGGATACTGTCCAAACAGTGAAAGAATTGCTTCTCAATTTCATGGACCATGCATACATTGTTTGCTATTTATGGCATGTGTCAGTAAAAGCAATAATTATTTGTCATGAAATCTGCAGCATTGACAAAGTTTAATGTGTCAGTAGCAAAGTTTACTTTTTTAGACATAGAAATTTCTAATTTTCCTGGCAGTTTTCTTGTGGTAGCAGGATTTTTGTAATAAATGTGCGGACTATTGATACTTTTGTTGTGAGGTTTTTCAAGCTAGGCTGCGTAGGCGAAATATAGCTGGTGAGGTAGCTATAATGAACATGGGAGTTTCGCTAATCATTCCCAAGCAAAGTCTTTTTTGACAGTTACTAACTCAATGATTGCCTTGAAGAAGCTGTTTATTTGTATTAAAAGTTAGACTTCACATTTTAATGGAAGGGATTCTCTATTGTGAAAAGATATCTCTTGCGAAAAAGCCAGAGAAAATTACATTTTGCACTGGGGCTTTTCTGTATGCCTGTCTTTGAAAAGTACCATAATGATCCGCCATCTGCTGAACTATCACGACTGTACGGCTGCGGTTTTCATTTTGGCATACATGACTCAGTAAATTGAATTTTGCCGATACATCAAAAGTACACAATATGGCACATTGTAGCAGCTTTATTAGTGCCTATGCGCAGGGATCTGCAGTACTGTTGCTTATTAAGTCAGAAGACTTCTGAATTACAATTTTGGATGTTATTTGAGTGAAATTTGTAACTACTGTAATATGTAAAATCTCATCTTTACTTTATTTTTTTTTTAAATTAAAAAACCAACATCATGCAACCTAACGCCTAAAGGTACCATGTGTTGCAGCGAGAAAGCCTGTTGAAGGACAATATTTCATTATATGCCTAGGTAGTCTTTTTTTGCCAAGTCACATAATATCGTGATTCCAAGTTGATTGAACAGTTATGTACCAGTAGTATATTAATTGTGAGAGCTCATTATCTTTACTGCTTTTGTATTTTTATCTGCCATAGGATGATAATTCTGACAATATTTTTAGTTAAAGTTGAAGGCATGGAATAAAAGAATAACAAACAAGTGAAATAAGTGATTTTTCTACTCTTTTCTTACCTGTATACTAAGGCTAAGCAAACAAATGTTAGGTTATTTTTTTCTGGTCCTTGATATTTACTAAAATGATTCCATGATGCCTTTCCCCCCTTTGATTCTTAACCCTCTGAAAATGAGATTACCAAAAGCAGTTAGTTTTTGGAGCTTTCAAAATATAATGTCTTCTCTTTAGTGTTTTAATTATGTTTAGAGAGAAGACAACTTATCAGTGGCTCTGTACTGTAAACCTTGTACGGTAGTTTGTGGTTTAGCTGTTTGTGAAGGTAGTACACACCTAAAAATTGAAAGACCTAAACTTTCGCTCAAACTTTGTGTAAGGAAACTTTAAACCAATCCCTTTGGAAATCAAGGATGAAAAACAATGGTCAACACACTCAATTTTTTAATAGACAAACAAATTACTCAACATATTTGGACCCATGGAATTCAAAATGGCTACCATTTCTGTGTTAAATTTTCAGTTTTCACAAAAATAGGCCAGTGAAAACTTTATTCCATAAGCCACTGGGAACTTTGGCTCCTTGTTTGTTTGTTTATGCATGTTTATTTGTTACTATTTATTTGTTACATAATTATACGTAACAAATAAAAAAAAACATGCATAAAAAAACAAACAAACAAGGAGCCATAGTTCCCTGTGCATGAGAGTCCTAATACCTATCCCAGAAGTGCATTCTACCTTAAGAAAACTATGAAATGTTAGCAGAACAAAAGAGGAGATACAGAGACGTGATGGACAGTTTTGAAGTGATTGACACTAATTATCGGATAGGAATTTATTTTTTTTGCATCATATATCCAATTATTAAAAAATAGTTTTATGTGATAATAGATTCATAGAATGCATGATCTGAAATAAATTAAAATATCTTTTGCCAAGGTTTTTGAAATGTGATGGATGATTTGGAAACCTGGTAACATTTCTGCCGTCACCTTATCTGATGGCATGCATATAACAAGGGGAACCTTAGTAATATTTACCCTGTAAATGAATAACTTCGGGTGGTAGCAAGTCATTATCATAAGATTTACCTGCCTACCGGTATATACTATCTATATATATCAAAAGATCAAAAAGATGGGAAATCATGTACATTCTCCAATCTCTACTGCAAATAGTTTTGAAGGCCTATTAATTCACGCCCACACAAACAGTCTGTTCTAGCTCCAAAATGAATGTTGACATCATTTGAATGGCTGGCACAGTCAAGTAGACAGTCTGAAATTCTCTCAGAACTTATGATGTGTGTCCTTTTACCACAAGTGATAAATCTATTTTCAATATCCTGTAGGACCACACAGGCATAAATCTTTTACATTATTACTGGTTAAGTGCCGCTCTTTGAAGTGGAATCTGCTCAACTCATTTGCTTTTTTCCTGCCTGAAAAGGTTGTAAAATTTTAATCGGCACTTTTATTTTCATTGCATGTAGCAGTTGATGTTGATGAGAATCTGACTTTCAACTGTGAAGTGCAAGAGAGCTTTCTCTTACCAACAAATATTGGTGCTTATTCCATTACTACCGTATACCATTTAACATATTACTAAAAGTTAAGATACATACAAATAATACAAAGGAAAATTGAACTCCACCACATAAGTATGTGTACCTGTATATGCCCTATGCATTACTTTTGCACAAGTCTGGTAAATTCTATTGCCTAAACTAAATGACAAAAGCCAAACCTCTGATTCTGAGAATATGACATCAAAACTGATCTAATTATCATATCCATTCTAGGTACATGCATGCAAAACATTAAGTGTTTTTGCTTACTGTATAGTAGTATTGCTTCAAAAAGTAGACCTTTAACCCTAAAACCACTTACCTTGATTGGACTACAGCAGGGTTTCTAGCTATATCTATTTATGTTTCCTTTGTGTGATAAATATTTTATTGGTAATCTTCACTTTGTGGAAACATCTAAATTTATCATCATATGATAAAAGGCAAAACAGAATATCACTGTGAAAAGTTCCACCACAGACTCATAGAAAACCCAGCCAAGTTGGCAAGACAGAAAGTAAAACAAAAATATGCAGAGGTAGTGTAAACTTACAAAAGTATGATGTGTCAGCTGTACCTCATGGCATTTATTTTTATTTTTCTATGCACCCTTTGGCCGTGATTTTATAATAGCATCTCATCTTACTTTTCGAGGTGCCCTTCAGGCATTACATTTCCTACAGTGCTCTCTTGACAGCATTGCAGGGCATTGACTCCAATCTTACAATTCAATCTTACAGCATGAAAATAAACTACATTTTCATGTACATTTATGTACATGTATGTCCAGATGTAATTCTATCCACGAAAATGCTCTAACATCTGTGTAGTATATCATGGATGGCAAGGTTACCCTGTGCACTGGGTGCATATATAAGAACAAAATTTGGATTCAAAAGTTGTCTGCACTTTAAGATTTGCTGCAGATATTGTGGGCTGTGAATCTCTCAAGGAAATCTCAGAAAAGCAAAATTTTACTGAGCAAAAGTTTTTAGCTACTATAGACTATAGTCTATAGAAGCTATTGGGATTGGTATCTGTCCGTCGTCAGTCTGTATGTATGTATGTATGCATGTATGTATCCGTTTGTGAGGTGTCCGTCCACTCTATATCTTGAGAACCGCAGTACTTACTGATTTGATATTTGTTGTGAAGATGAAAAATATGATTATGAGAAATAATTTTTTGATATTGTTGAAAATATGCAAATTAGCGCCAAAAAAGGCGTTTTTGGTTAAAAACCTTCTTCTTCATAACCGCTGGTCAGACAGCTTTGATATTTGGTGTACAGGTCTCTAGGGATAACCCAACTTAGATTTGTTCAAATTGTGATGAAATATGCGAATCTGTATTCTTAAGGAATTTTTTTGTCATTTTTGGTCAAAACTTTATTTCAGCAAAACCGCTCCTTTGACAGCTTTGATATTTGATATACAGGTTCCTACAGATGAACTAAATATGACATATTGAATATATGACGAAATCTGCAATTTTGTATTTTTGGTGCAATTTTTGCCATTTTTGGTCAAAAAATGTGTTTCTCAAAAACTACTTGTCTGATGCCTTTGATATTTAGTATACAGGTTCCTGGGGGTTGTCTTAGTGTGATATATTGAAATTTGATGAAATGTTCCATTTTTAGCTACTATAGACTATAGTCTATAGAAGCTATTGGGATTGGTATCCGTCCGGCGTCCGTCGTCAGTCTGTATGTATGTATGTATGTATGTATGTATGTATGTATGTCCGTTTGTGAGGCGTCCGTCCACTCAAATATCTTGAGAACCGCAGTACTTACTGATTTGATATTTGTTGTGTAGATGAAAAATATGATTTTGAGAAACTAGTTTTTTTAATTTTTTGATATTGTTGAAAATAGGCAAATTAATGCCAAAAAAGGTGTTCTTGGTAAAAAATCTTCTTCTTCTGGTCTGACAGCTTTGTTATTTGGTATACAGGTCCCTAGGGATAACCCAACTTAGATTTGTTCAAATTTTGATGAAATATGCAAATATGTATTTTTAAGGAATTTTTTTGTCATTTTTGGTCAAAGTTTGACTTACATTGTATGTAATTCTTGTACTGTATAAACCCTATCATTTCACCCAGGAAAAAATAATTAATATGATTTTAAATAATTGAATTAATTAGGAAATCATCAAAGCCAAAATAAATTTAGTGTGGATTATCAGAAAGTTCAACTGTTTTTGACAGTTCATAGTGAATTGAGGATTAAAACATGTAAAGGCAACTTTCCTGAATCCCAACTTTGATATATTCTGAACCACCATTTATGTTATCTTAAAGAATTTGCTCACAATAGTTTGTCATGATAGGGTGGTCAAATAAATAGAGATAGAGAAAGTTCTAATTTCCATTTATGGTTGACTTGGTAAGGATAAAATAAGATTACTTTTTGAGGAAAAAAATAGAGTGGTCAATTATAAGAGTGGTCAAAGTGATAGGGTTTTTATGGTAAAGCTCTGCTGTAAGATTCCTCATGTGCTATTTATAGCAATTATGCAATCTGTGTAAACAGTGCAATGAAGTGTAACATGATTCCTTATAATGCTTTTGATGACCTTGAACTTCTTAAGTTTCAAACATTTGTCTCTTCAGTGTGCTTTCTCTGAGTACGTACAGTCTCAACTTATTCAACAGAACTTACTTACAATGTTAATTTGAAAGTTAAAATGTGCTTGGTTAATAGGATGAAAGTACTGATATTAAAAGATAACCAGCTCAAGATTTTTTATAACCTGACAGATATGCTGTTTTTTTATGACGTAAATCTTGATTTAAGCAAGTCTTGTTTACTTTAATTAGAATGTAATTAACTCTCGTTTATTTGCTATTATAGACTAATATAGTCTGATGAAATATGCAAATCTGTATTTTTACGGAATTTTTTTCCATTTTTGGTCAGGCCATCCTGAAATGAGCTATCAAAGATATCCACCTTCTTCATCAATACATGTGTCACAAAAGGCTATTCTCTACATAACACAGCAGAGCTCTGTCAACTGTTGAGTCGCTTGTTTTTTCAAAACCGCTGGTCAGACAGCTTTAATATTTGTTTTACATGTCCCTAGGATGACCTTAGTGAGATAATTTCATACAGTTAGGAAATACTTAATTTTGTATCCATGTTTATAGTAGCTTCAGGGACTTTGGCCCTATGTTTGTATTTTTGGGTCAATTTTAGCCATTTTTGGTCAAAATATTTGTTTCTCAAAAGTTAGCTTTGATTTTTGGTATATAGGTTCCTAGGCTTTATCTCAATGCAATATATTGAAATTATGATGAAATCTTCAATTTTGTATTTTTGCAGCTAATTTTGCCATTTTTGGTCAGGCCATCCTGAAATGAGCTATCAAAGATATCCACCTTCTTCATCAATACATGTGTCACAAAAAGTTATTCTCTACATAACACAGCAGAGCTCTGTCAACTGTTGGGTCGCTTGTTTTTTCAAAACCGCTGGTCAGACAGCTTTAATATTTGTTTTACAGGTCCCTAGGATGACCTTAGTGAGATAATTTCATACAGTTAGGAAATACTTAATTTTGTATCCATGTTTATAGTAGCTTCAGGGACTTTGGCCCTATGTTTGTATTTTTGGGTCAATTTTAGCCATTTTTGGTCAAAATATTTGTTTCTCAAAAGTTAGCTTTGATTTTTGGTATATAGGTTCCTAGGCTTTATCTCAATGCAATATATTGAAATTATGATGAAATCTTCAATTTTGTATTTTTGCAGCTAATTTTGCCATTTTTGGTCAGGCCATCCTGAAATGAGCTATCAAAGATATCCACCTTCTTCATCAATATATGTGTCACAAAAAGTTATTCTCTACATAACACAGCGGAGCCCTGTCAACTGTTAGGTCACTTGTTTTTTCAAAACCGCTGGTCAGACGGCTTTAATATTTGGTTTACAGGTCCCTACATGTACATGTAGGATGACCTCAGTGAGATAATTTCATACAGTCAGGAAATACTTAATTTTGTATCCATGTGTATAGTAGCTTCAGGGACTTTGGCCATATGTTTATAATATCCTATGTATGTACATGACTGTTGATGATAAATTTATTTGTCTATTACTAAACTGAATGTATAGGCGAGAGTGAAATTGTCATATATTCTAAAGTGACCAGAAATGCTCAAGAGCAGCTTTGATTGGCAGCATTGTTTCATAATGGGACATTTTTACATTGCATGTGTTGGATGCTTTAAACGTTCGTTAATGATGTTGCTGAAGTATGATGTACTTGCATCCTAAAATATGTGTAATGTTACATCATTTCGGCCATATTATGTAGGTTTCAAGTTGTTTGTTTGTTTGTTGTTTGTTTGTTTAATGCAAACTCTTCTAGTATATACCACAAAATGTTAACGTTTTGATGAGCTTAGTTAATCAGTGGAAAAGGCAAGTAAGATGGTAGCTCAAACATACCGTAGTTCTTCATCTCGGAGATGAGTTCCAGTTTACACCTTTGCTCACCTTCCTTATTGAAGAGACTCACTTACAAGATTGCCTGCATATTACATAGAAATGTATGATGCTGGTCAACTGATTACCTGTGGCACACTTCGAGTGAATGTTACCGTTGTTGTGTATCTGAGATAATAATATAAGGAAAGAAGTCGACATACAGTGCTGATTCAAACTCTTAAATCTTAGCCTTAGTGCCATATTAAACAAGGGATCCTATAGACATACTGGTATATGCAATCATGGAACTCACTTATATTTCTTGCATTACACTAGAAATTTGTAAATTCAGATATTTGTAACTTAAGGTAGTATGCGCCTCGAAGTGAAAGACTTAAACCTTTCCTCCAACTTTCCTCAATGAAACTTTCAACCGTTCGATCTCACCAAACAAAAATCAGGGGTCACAGTGCAAAGAAACAAATTACCTAACATGTACTGATTTTTGAAATGCAAAATGGCCGTCGTGCCTGTGTTAAGTCTATGGGGAAAAATGATATTTTCAATTTTCAAAACACTAAGACACTGAAAATGTCTCTTACTCCAAGGGCTCTAAAATGGACCCCGACAAGTGGTAGATAGAAAAGATTTGTTAAAATTTTAGAGTCAGAAATACCTGTCCCTGAGGTCCATCCTACCTTAATGTTATCATGAACAAGGTCTTTTTGAAATCAATGGCAGGTAGTGCAGTACCGATGAAAGGCTAATGGACTCATATGTAATACTTTAAGCTTGTTACAGAGTGAGAATTAATAATGGTCTCGGTCATTAAAACTAGTAATTTTAATACAAAGTCTTTCCTAATGCTTAAATGTGATTTGCAGAAATGATGATTGAATGTAGAAGATTATGAAGTATTACAAAGGTAATGTTCAATTTGTTTGTAGAAGGTGAGGAAATTAATTTCCATGGCGCTGATATAAATTTTTGTACCCAAGGTCATATGATATAGCAAAAGGACCTGACCTTGGAAGCGCCGTATTATGTATCAGGGCCATAATGATTTTATACATAGTCGGTAAACTACTTGCAGTCCTTGATCCTTTAATTCTAAAGTCTATGAAGGTCGTTTAGAATGAAATTGAATTTTGGAAGGTTTTGCAAAATTGATAAGCCATCTACTGTTTTCAAACATAATACAGTGATCAGTCATGATACTGTAAAAATGGCATGTAAAACCATACATATAAAATACCTGGAAAATAGTGTTTGGACATCATAAAGTCCTCCAAAATTGCTGAAAAAGGTCGACTTTCAAAGTGAAGAATTTTAAAAAGTGGTGAATTTTAAGTGACTTGGGTGAACCTGTAATATTAGACTGATGCTACTGTAATATTGTAATATTGAATCTTAGAGTAAATGACTAAAACCCACTTACAACTAAATCACTCAAATGCCACAATGTATGGTTTGCAAATTTTAGCATGTAAAACAAAAGAATAACAATGAACTATTCTCTACTTAGATTTTAAACATTTTATTCAAAATCTGCAGCTCACACGGACATTGCTGATGTTGTACTGAAAATTTAATGTTTCACAGGAAGTGTATTTCATTTCAAAGTAGGGAGATGTGCGGTGTTAAACTCTGATATAAAAACAAATGCTCTAAGCAATGCTTTAGATAGGGGATGAGGATGGAGATTTCTGAGTGTATTGAGTTGCATGGGTCCATCCCTGAAGGCAGCTATTAACTCTGAGGAAAAAAAAAAGCTTTTCATCTAGTTCCATTCAATATCTTTATCATAGTTTATGGCTATGTTTCCTTGCTTTACTTTTTAGAGATGAAATTGGATCACAAGTCACAGGTCACACACGATTTTTTGCAGCTCTCAGCGGCATGTTTCTTTAATGATTATTCTGTGGTTTAGTTCAGTTCCTTTGTTCTAACTTTTGTGAAGTTTGAATGTTGATGGAGGCTTAAGGGGTAGCATCTGCCAAAAGCGTATTATGAAAATCACGTTGCTGACATTTGCCAGAGAACTGTATATGTTCAAGACAAGAAAACATATACTATATACTTGTTTCACCAAAAAATTGTGTCCGCCTTCATAATGGCTAATTATGAGGTGGTTTGTGTTGATAAGGTGCCTTTCATGATAATTTTAATCATAAGCACCTTAAGATATACGGTATTTACAGTGTCAAAATATAGCACAAAGCAGAATTTTATGTTAAAGTTTTATGAGGGCTGAGCATGACGCCTCTTCTTCAATTTGGAAACAGAATTACTGATAGGTATATCACTGAACAAAACATATAACAGCATAACCAAGGATTTGGAAGTCTTTATCATGCTAGTCAGAAGTAATGATTATCCATTGATTCAAAATAATATTGATTAGATCAGATAGACTAAATCCAATTTGCAGTACAAATGCACAGCCGTGGAACTCTCTAATGGAAATCCGACTTGTCAAACAAGTTTTACAGAAAGAGCTTTAAGCTGTCCAGAGTGGATGATATTTCTTGTATATTGACAGAAAAAAGTGCTATTGAAATGAATAATTGACAGTGTATCTTGGCACTGTTGTCTTTGCTCATCCATTTTCACTTTGCTAACCTTCAACAAAAGGACAAGGCACTTAAAATGTGAGACTTCTCACCTTCTTCAGTGATTCAGTGAAAGACAAGGTTAAATCTAGACCAGAAGCCTGTTGCGTTATTGACAGGCAAGACATTTAAAGAGAATAAGAAACTTTTCCATACCATTTATTTCGAAGTTGAGCTCTTTTAAGATATTCATCAGAAAAGAAGAGTTTAACAGAATAAAATGAATTGAAATCACTGACCCTGGGACAATCCCCTTAGTAATGCTGATCACAAATGTTGCACAAGTCAGCTAGGATCTTAGCACATTGATTCATTAAAATTGCAATCCTTTTTTACTACAGTAAATGCCTCCCAGATCACAAGCTTTAATTGTGTAAGTTTACAGGCAATGCAGAACACTTTACATGTACATTAATTTTACGTTGTTGAACACACCAATATAACCCATGTCAATTTGTTGTTTGACTAAAAGATTCTATCCTGAGTAATAGACATGCACGTTATGATGAAAATAAACCATGGCTATAAGTTAAATGAAAATTGTTATTTTTAGGATGTACACCTGAATACAGTAAAGTCACAACTTTTATAGTTGCATTGAAGTGCACACTGTCAGCAATATAGCACTCTGTACAAAGTACAATCAATTTTAACAGTCACATTTGCATCTATTTGAAAACTGAAAGCTGTGTGGATATGTGACTGTGACTAGCACTCTAATAATATATTAAAGGGCCATTGCCTGTAACTTATGATGGTCTTTTCACTGTTGTTAATT
Source organism: Ptychodera flava (assembly GCF_041260155.1). Taxonomy (NCBI): domain Eukaryota; kingdom Metazoa; phylum Hemichordata; class Enteropneusta; family Ptychoderidae; genus Ptychodera; species Ptychodera flava. The sequence continues at coordinate 34,754,385 of NC_091932.1, forward strand.
TTTAATTTCAACTTGTGCTACTTCCCAAGATGAGATTGAGATACACTGTAGTATTCAGCCATCAACTCAGCCTGTACGTGTGTAATCTGAGTTGTTATCACTGACAAGTGAAGCCTGGTCTAGACTACAATTCAAATATAAACAATAACAAAGAACATTTTACATGTTACAGTATAAGCTGAATAATACATGCAATTTACAGAAAAAATAGTGGGGAAAAAATCATCAAAGTTACTTGGCCCTTTAATCAAATGTCATATTGCTTGGTGGATTATTTATGAAATATTTCACTTTTTCAGTGTGCTGAAATACAAGTAAGGTACAGTATAGCCTATGGTAGACTCTAAAAGTGACATTCTGTCTGTGATTATAGTAAAGAAGTTATGGTTCACTATGATTCTTTGTAGATGAATAATTTTGACTGGAAACTGGATTAATGCCTTTGACTGGCACTGGTGTAGTTCTTTTTCTTCCGCTTTGATCACCAATAATCAGTTTATTATTTTCTCCTGAGTATAAACTTGTATGATATGGAGTACAATGTTTCTGTGGAAGGTGTGCGCTGTACTAGCAATATGTAAAGTATTTTTTTTTCTTGATTTGGGATCATATTAAGATTCTCCTTTGTAATCTGATCAAGATCCATGATAGATGTATAGGATACATTTACCAGTAGATAAAAGGCTGTAGAGGCTAAACTAAAATTACAAATTAGAGAGCAAAAACATAATTAGGAAGTTAGAACTTAGAACAATATGTTAGGAAGTTCATCTCAAATTAAGGTGATACCGAAGGATTCAAATTGCTAAGCAACGGTTGCTAAGGGTTTTTTCCAAAATCAATCACGATGCAAAGTTTTCATGGTTTTCTTTGCATAATAAAGATTTACAGAACCATACGATTCCAAAAGACGCAGGTTTGTCGCGTGATTGGTCAGTGACGTCACACATATACAAATTTTCACAGGTCTACTTTAAAACATTTCAGCTCCTACAAATTTGCACCAAATTTTCCAAATTTTCAGAATGTAACTCATGAGATATCTGTTCAGAGCCCCTAGCATGGATTAGGTTATTCATTCAAGTACAAACGATTTTTGAACAGGAAAATATCTGTGTCATTTTGTGAAATTTTGGAGGGTTTTACGGCGATATCTCATAAACGGTCCGGAATTTTTAGAAACGCATGCTTATCTATATTCTCATGTATGACTTCAATAACCCTACCAAAAGTCAGCTAAATTGGTTTACAATTGAGAGAGTTGAAAGATTTTGAGCATTTTCAAAATACCAGGAGTCGAAAATCCATAGAAAACAATGGAACGGTAAGATTTTGCATGTGCAAAAGTGTAGGTTTGGAATGTTATCAGCGATAGCAACAAACGCGCGCTTTCCTTTGGTACACCTTAAGTTCATGACAATAAACTGACTCCTGACCAGTTGTAGTACTGGTACTGAGTGGCTTTTGCAAGTCATAACATTATTCCCTTAGGAGAAAACAAATTCTACAGTGACCAAAGCTGTTAAATAAGAACCCAGTTACACTTGGGATGAGTATAACGAAGATTTTAGAATCAACACTTCATCAGGGGTAAAGACTTTAATGTTCCACATTGGCAAATAGAGGCCTTGTAATGCATTTAGTGTATCTGTATAGTCCCTCGGCACTTGATAGAACTGCATGGCACTTACGACAAACTTTAGCATGAACATTTAATTTGGCTCAGTGGGACTTACTGTACTCCCCAAGTACCATGCTTTCCAGTAGCACTTCTTGGACATTAATGATCATTTACTAGCGAAAGTCACTGCAGGATAAATATGGGTTTCGATGTTGCATACACCGGTACACAATCTGTCACAGTAAGAATGTTTTTCCCTCCCACTCACCATGATTATTCAGTCTGAAGAATTCAATATTTATACATGTATAATCCTTGAAATTTCCTCCCCAGGTATTCCAAGCCCCACATGACATATGTATAATCTGTGAAAAAGTGAATTTTACCATTTCATCACCAAGTCGTGGAAATAAATGTGTCAATGTTTTTAAATCGGCCAAGATCTCAAAAAGTCTAAAAGAATTACACTTACAGGAACTAAAAAACAAGGACTGTTGAGTCTTTGTCAGGTGTGTCATATATTATGCTGAGTTATAAAAATCTTAAGAGCCCATCAGGCTGTTGTTTTACATGAATTAAAGGTATGCTACCGTCATGAAAGTTTCATCATTTTGTTCTACTACACTGATACAGTATCCTAGAATTTACTCCGCCACAGGAATTGACTATTCCAAGTTATTCATGATGGCACCAGCATGACGTTAAATGCAAAATGTTCAGACTTAGGTTGGCATATCCTGTCAAAACAACGGGGAACACTGGTACATGCCTACAGCATATCAGAGCATAATGTTTGAAAACTGCAGATACATACTGCCTATACCTTTGTACTTGTGCTTTGTATCATTGGCGAACAGTTAGGTTGTTTTGGTAAAGAGGAAATTTGATTCAGCAGTGAGTCTTTCACATCAATCCTTTCATGAATATCAACTGCATCACACTTGTAACCTAGTTTGTAACGTACTCAGAGTGTGCCATGTGTGGATAATTTTATCATAAACATAACTTTTGTACCTCTCATGAAATGCAGAATGTGTGGATCTGCATTGATCCAACAGTGTTTTTGCTAAGGTTTGGTAATATTGGTAAATTATTTGGGAACCCCAGTAACATTTCTGCTGTCCCCTAGAATCTTATTGCATTTATATACCAAGGGGAACCCAGTAAAATGGCTAGCGAACCCTGGTAACATTTACCTAACTGCCCTCAGCAAAAACGGTGCCCAATACATTTTGAGTTTCAGAGTTTGGAAACACTCAGATTTTTTCAAGTTCCTATCATAATTGTAATTGTGATAAAAGCCTTGGTTGACATCACAACCATACCACAGCTGTGATAGGTTCAGACCAGGAGTGAAATTATTGATCATGTTTTGTGTATATAAGGATAACCTGTTCCTCAGGTGGCAATGTCCTCACTGTAATTACGCAGGTGCATAAAGTATTAATATTTTAATTAGACAATTAATGGAGATGTATCTGCTCATCAGTTATGATTTCATCATACATGTATTGTATGCATTTTAATTTAGAAGAGGTTGGTGTACAGTGTAAATGTTTTCCACGCCTAACAATTTTATCATTATATAATACGTTTTTTAGTGTAAAATACATTTCTTTCTGATTCTGCAGAAGTAGCCAGAAATAAACGTACTCAGAAGATAATAGGTGTAATTTTTGTAATTTTCACAATCTTTGCTACAGAATACAAGTCCATTGTCATGCTTTCAGGTGAAAGTAGTTGAAATGAAATGTTGTTGTCTTGCAAGTGTCAAGTGTACAACTGTATGTACCAGTAAAATAGACAACCAATTTTGCTCTAGACTGAAGTTGGATTGCAAACAACTATGGGCCGAGTTGAAAAATTAAACACTGCTAGGCATTCTTACATGAATTGAGAGTATAGTAATATAGTAAAATTTATAAAACTGTCCTGGAGCTCTAAATTTGGCATAATACTTGCATTGTACTTTATTATTTGGCATGAAATGGAACATGTCCAAGTAAACAACAGAGACATTTGTGTATTTTACACATTGTCAAGTTTCTTTTTTCATTTCAAGGTCAGATAATGACTCTTTCAAAATTAAATTGCCATTTTTACTGATGGGACAATACTGGTTACAGTGGTATCAGCAATTAGAATTCGCATTTGTTGCAAACTGTTGCCACTCTTAGAATAACTTGCTGCCTGTGCAATGAACCCTGAAGTACCGGTATCCTGCATAGCTGCATTGTATCAATTTTGTCGGAGATTATAAATGTGAATGCAAACTGGGCTTTGATTTGAATAGAAATCTTACTTCTACAAGCAAGATGAATTTTGCATTCATCTAATATCTGATCATATAGTTAGAGAGAGGTGCACATCAGAAGGCTCAAGGCTATGGCTTCTAATATAAATGTCAGACAGGAATTATTAGATGGGATATTGTAGATATCAGTCTGGTTAGGAGAGAGTCATAATGCCACAAAAGTCATAGTTATACCATCCTCAGAGGTCGTCTTTGTAGTTCAACTCCAGCAGCTTTTCAAGGAAAAGCGTTACATGCATGTGGATCTTGCTGTCCATCAGTATCATTGCCTTAAGCTGTAATTTTCCAGCTAAGACCAGAGTAAAGTAACTTGAGGAGCTCAAACTCCTTCACTCCATTTCCGAGTTGTAGTTTCACCTGTATGCCTTCAAACTATGTGACTGCATCTAATATAATTTTATACAGTGATAACATCAGAGGAGAACTCAATTGGGGACAGCTACATGTAGATATTCAGTCTCAGATCCCACCAATATTTTTCTCTACAGTTTGCGTTGACTTATTTATGAACTTGTTGAAATATTTGGACTATCTATGTCCTCTTTAAAATCAAAAAGTATGTTAATATATTCAGTAGTCCTAAACCTAAGCCATTGTTAACCTCAAATATTGGTAAATTTTTGAGAAAGTTGCTGCTCTAAGTTTGAAAACTTGCACAAGTATATCCTGTTTTTACTTGCGAGGTTCAAAAGAAAAGTTTAATGTTCCATTGAGTAATGATTAATGATGAGTAAAAATTTTAAACTTTCATTTCTCAGTCAAGTATTGTGTTATAACTAATAGTCGCTTGTAGTGCTTTTTTGTGATATTTTTTTTTCATGAAATTATAAGTACAGTCTTTCAAATTATGACATCTTTTTGGTTGTATTGTATTTGAATTACTGTTTTACAAGAACACTATCATATTCGTACTGCTATTTTGTGTATGTGGAAAATATTTGAACTTCTAATTGGATTATATGTCTTTTACACTCAATAGTAAAGGTTTTTATTTCACATGTTACCACTGATGTTAGACTGCACATGTGGCACTGGCAGCAATAGATGGCAGGCAACCCTTACTCAAAAGAGAAAAAATATTTTTTTTCAACCTTCTTTTGTATCCATATATTGTACAATTTATAATGTATTATTATAATATAATTTTATTAGCTTACTGTACAAGATTAAAATGCATTTATTATAATTAGACTTTTTCATCAAAATGTGCCAGTTAATCAGTTATTCCCCCCCTAAAAAAAAAAGAAAGGAGAAAAAAGAATTATGTCTTACCATGATTTTTACAAATGCAAAAACATTTCATCTCTGATGTTTGTTAAGGAGCAACCTATCATCACATTTACTTTGAAGCAAATTGATATAATTAAAACTATCTATTTTTGAATTTCTTACTGAATGATGTGTTTTATAAACTTGTACCGGTATGTGTTACAGTTTTCTGAGTGATTGGGATTGACTGATAACATTTATCTTGCTTGTTGCTTGGACAGCTGCAATGAGCATAAAATACCCAATTGTGATCAAAGAAGCAATCAATGTAGGTATGAAATGTATCAGTGAGCATATTGAAATCAAACATATACATGTGCGTTTCAATTTGCTGAGGAATTCTACCATGATGATGTCATTTTATTGGACAAGATTTTGCGGTAAATTGTAATCATGTACACACAATATGTTAACTCAAATAAAAGGTAAGAGGTTTATTTTGTGTTGGAATTTGATAAAGATTTGTCTTGGAGCATTCAACAGTAAACTTTCTATATTTGTGCATGTGACATACATGTAGACCGCTGATAGTAACAGCGCAGATAGCAAGTACACACCTCTTTGATAGTTTTGGGACACAGAATCTAAAATGCAGTTTTCACCATCTTTTTTCCTGTGTTAATTGAAAGTTTAATGTCTCCAAGTCATGTACACAGACTGTATGCTGCAAATTTCAATAGTAATGGCTTTCTTCAAAACGCAAATTTCTCTGCATGAAAGAAGGCTTACATCCCTGTAGTTCACTTTGTTCACGAACACAATCATATAAACTTAGACTGCATGCATTTTACAAAACTGAGAACGATATACTTTAACTCAGAGTTCTTCTTTGAAATTCATGGTGAAAGCTAGGAAATTTCAGAATCAGATGTGGATTAATTTCATTGCAAACTTCCATAGCTGACATTCATAAGCAAACATATGGCGGCCATATTGGATTATATACCTAAGATAATTTCCTCAAAATGTAATTACGGTGTCCTTGTGCCAAGTTTGAAAGACATTGGTCGAAAACTGTCTGAGTATTGGCTGTAGACATCAGATACAAGAAAGAAAATGGCCTTATTGGATTGTATCACAAAAAAATTAACATGCATAATCCTGCAATCCCTGTATTACCAAGTTGGAAAGAAACTGCTCAAGGCACCTCTGAGAAATTTGTTTGAACAGACACACGGACAGACGCACAGACATGACCAAATCTGTAAGTCCCCCTGCACTTTGTCTGTTGGGACCAATAACGGGCTCATCAACATGTAGAGTGTCACACTGTAAAGTTTATAAGTGATCGGTCATTATTAAGCCTATTTCATTACTTTTATCATATGTCATGTAAAGAGTAATAATACTAATAATATATTACTTGATAAAACATAATTCCCAGGGGTTAAATCCAATTAATATAAAAGTAGATGCATTACAATTGATGTGGTATATGCATGTAATAAAGTATATGCTAATTTACACATCAAATTTGTAAAAATTTTCTTTAATTTCTCATTGATACAAAGAGATGTTACTCTGGGTCGTTAATTTAATAACTGATGAGCAAGAGCCCATTTATCTGATATGTCAGGATATACATTGTTCCAGACAGGTCACAAATTCTCGCCAGCTTTGTGCAAAATTATTCATTAATGGTTTATTTGTTGGGATTTCATCAGTTTGGCCTATTTTGCCATTTGGTATAAATTTTGTCCGCCCCTTTGAGGTATTTTACATCAGTCTCTTAACTTAAATGAAGGCTATTTTTCCAACCAAAATATCCTGAAATAGTTGGTATACGATGTTGACTTCCAAGATGAATATCTGTTAGGTCATAAATAAACTTTCAAGTTGATGATTTTGTTGTACTTAGAGATTTCAATTTGTGTGTGAGTATCAAACATGTATCCAGGAAGATGCATTTTTTCTTTAATCCATCTGTTATGAGTGCAAAGGAAATTTGTGGAAGTTTGTGGATTGGGCATTAAAGTATAAACGAATGAATAATTCTGCTGTAAGTGAAGCTATCATTTGATACCTTCAGGAAGTATTTATTCCATTCGCAGAAATGGCCTTGAGCATTTCTACAGAGACTGCAGTATTTGATTTCATCCATTTCTGTACCCTAGATAAAGTCCGGGAACATGAAATATCTTGAGATGAATGTCCCTGGAACGGCTGTTTGACTGTTCACTGTTACATACAATGTACCGGTATAGACATTATACTGAGTATCTTGTCAGTAAAATGATCAATGGCATGTAGTATGGTTTAGTTTGAGTTAAACCCTTTGATTAGTGTGATTTTTCCCACTAAAATTTTAGTGTTAAATTTTACCAATTTTTTGGAATGTACAATTTTTTGAAAATGTTGGTCCCAATTAATGAACATCACATTTTATTGCCTTCCATTTTTTATCAAAGTTTGGCAAAATCTGAAAAAAAAATTACTGGAAAGGTGACAAAAATTGACTTTGACGCTCTAAGGGTTATGCAAAGTGAGAGATCCAGTGCCCTATAGTGCATTAATTGATATAAAAATCATGACACATCAGTCACACCATACGTTTATTTGGCATAATTGTCCAGCTGTAACTTCTCAGCATGCTAGCAGTCTTCAGGATAACGGGTCTGAATTTTTCACTTATTTTGCAGAGGGCATTTTGACACTAGATAATCTTGATAGTGCTGAAATAATAAGAAGGTAGCGTAATTGATGGTTTGGACAAAACAAACTGAGAGAATGGCCTAAGCCAAATGTAAATGCATAAATTAGCATTAATCCCAAATCTTCATTTATGTTGTACGGTATACCTGTATATCAGACCCCAAGACTTGCATCTATTGACGTTTGCATTTCTAATGCGGTACATCAGAAAACAGGCTTGTAGCATATGAGGTTTGCTTCCAGGATCGATTTCCGTGTCCCCCTGGAGGCTCACATTAAGAAATCCAATGGCTCAGAATAATAGCCCAAGAACACAATAAGTGCATATACTCTCTGAATCATGCAATCTGAATTTGTACCCCGAGAGATGCCCAGATAATTTAACTTAAGGCTTGGGGCAGACAACACTTCAGTGTATCAAATTTTGTGCGTCAATTCCTCTTTCCCCCAAATTTATTTTTTGAGCTTCATAAGTGAAAATTCATGTACATGTGAGTGGGTGAAACCTTATTTGACACAGATATGCAGCATTCCATTTTTAGATCCGATTCCATTACTATGGTAGACTTAATAATTTTTTTCATTGTCGGAATTCTCTGAGCTCTCTAATGGCTTTGATTCATTAATATTTCCACAACTATTTATAGGTTTTATTAAAAGTACCAGCTTTCTATGATGAAAATGACTGATTTGAGGCAACATACAAAATTTCCTATTCACTATTAAAATTTGAATTTATTTGCTGTTTGTGCTATATGTAAAGTTAGTGGAAACCAATAATGAAATTTAAACCCAGCAGTGGCTGCATTAGTAAGATTAAAATTGTTCCAAAATGTTCATCATGATGTACGGTATTTGTAGTCCGGTAGGTCAATATTCCACTTCGACTGCAAACTACATTTAAAGAAAATTTTATGAATATTCTCCAGTCACTGATAGCCAATCAAATGGTGACCATATAATGTGCCTTTTGTAGAATCATAATTTAGAACAGTGGAATTGCAACTTTTAATTGCTATGAATTTATGAAAAAGGTATTAAGTGGTCCTAATTGAACCAGCAAACAATATGGCCTAGTGGCAAGTTCTGAAAAAAGTAACCTTTTATCACAAGGATGTAAAGTGTATCTTTTAACATATTAAACTTCATAGTTTTATTATAGAAATATTTCAGTGATAGTGTCCCTATGTGATGATTTATCCCATAGAGTATACATCAGCAAACTGAGCGTGATTCTGGCTATTTTGTAATACATTTTAAAAGAGTTCATTGACCTGTATCAAATGATAGCAATCATTGATTTTTAATTTTGGACCACACTATAAGTGTGTAGAGCTTTGATATTCCGCTTTAGTTTTATCATACAAGCAATTCAACATTGTGGTGTAATTGAACACAGGGACCAAGTTTTAGAAAAAATTCAGTTTTTGCCATACATGTATGAAAGCCTATTGGGATTTATATGTAAATGGCTGAAGAGAAGAGATACTGCATGACCATTTTGCTGAAAGGATCATCAAGAAATCAATTAATATTATGAGAAATGCAAAAATGAGTGGCTAAATTTTAAATTTCAAATGTCTGTAAACTGAAACTGAGGTAATTTAGTTTTCTAGTTCTAAATTTACAGGGACTCCTAATATTGTTCTTCATTATCAATAACCTGAAGAAAGTTTCCTGTAGCAATGCCTGAGATTGAGCAAGATACGGTTGAAACTTAAGTTATTGTGCCTTTACTGTGATATGATAACAAGTTCTTTATGTAACCATTTCAGTGTCTGAGCTGTTTGAAAAACACTCTTGTGCGCCAAGATTTGACATATGCAAAGGAAAATTAGATAAGAGCATTAATGCATCTCTGAGACAGCATTTTCCATCTTTCCCTGCGAAAAAAAATAAGTCTCCTTCATTTTCTCGACTCTGTTGGGAACATGTATCACAGTCTAAAGTACAGCTAGAACAAACATTTAGAGGGTCATTTGCGTACCCAAGTGTGAATTTCTGGACCAGTGAACATCTGCATCATTCAGCACAGAAATTTTCTGTTTTGACATTACTCAGACTCCTAAATTCTCCTTTTCTCAGTTCTAGATCTGCGAAACTTGTCAAAGGCGTATAAAATGAACACAATCATGATCTTTCATTTGAAATACAGTGACAGTGTACTGTACCTTGTTCATAATCAGTCCTTTGAAAAAGATTCCATGAATTTATGTGGCTATTCATATATGATCAAATTTATGGAATTTCATATCTTGATAAGAATATGAGTGCATCAGCAGCATTTACATGTTATAATTATATTTTCAGCATTTCTGACTACTGTTTTGCTCTCATTTTCTGTAAATTCTTCATTTCATGTTGACTTCATGCATGCATATACTTTTAGTCTAGTCAATGTAGTGGACAGTCATGACGTAAATTTAGTATCTAGACTAAATGAAAACAGTCCATTCAGAGAGAGTTTTCATTATCCACATCAGCAAATAAACATGTAGACTCTTCTTTTTGTATGTAACATTGTGAAGACCCGGTATAATATGCAAATCCAACTGCAAAATGCATTCATATTTAAATCAACATTTGCACATTGACTTCCTACATCCCCTTTTTTGATCAAAATACAGAATACATTTCACAGAAACCTGGTGTTGAAATTTGAGTTGAATACCAAGTTGTAAGAAATTGTCTTATCCTACAGGTAAACAAATTTGACGCCAAAAATAAATAGCAATCTATAAAGCGCTAGATGTGCATAACGCATTGTGAAAACTGGAAAAAAGCTATGAAAGAAATCCGTAGATTTTGTGTATGCAATTGATGGCATAATCAAAGAACCAACGAAATGTCAGCTTTTTTCTCTTTTATATTGATCAGGTGTGCATTATTCCCAATTCAATGGAAGGGAAGTCAGATTTCAGATTCCACTTTGCCATCGTGGCATAATAAATGCAAACACTGACTCAGATACAGTGGGCAGGAAATGAAGTAGACCAAAGAAGATTGCCTGGTATTTCCACAAATTCTCTTTTTGATGGTGCCTTTGTGAACAGCATAAAGGAGCTTTCCTTCTGCCGATTAAAAAAGCGACAGTTAACAGCAGACCGCCATTTGGTATGAGAATTGTGCTTCAAGGCACTATAAAAGTAGCCTCCACAGGCATTGCATCTCAGTAAAGGCAATGTCTAAGGCTAATGCTTGAAATCTTATGTGTTTGATTGGAATCGTACTGAGTCGGTTCAATGACAAATTGAATGTGACTTTTGGTAAAGGTACTGGCGGTTGTGTCCCGGAGGGTATAACACATTAAATGTTTGAATCAAAGTGTTAAGAATAACTGAATATGTGAATTGTGAAAACACTTTCCAATCCATATAGAATTTTGAATTTTCAATGCTTTTACTCTGCCTTCGAGAAATTGACAAAGTATTACTTGAATTCAAGCAACAATGGGCAGTACAGAGCCATGAATGTAGAAAATTATTGTGTTGATAAAGCAGGGTGTGTATATCATCTTTCGAAAGATGCAGTCTTTCACTGATGTTGAAAATTGAGATCTTATTATTTGTTTTGTTTGCCACTTTGTCGAAATAAATTTATTTTTTCGAAAAAAAGGAGAGATTGTTCATGGGCCGAACTCTGAAAAGAGCTCCAGAAGTTGACTTTTTAAAAGAGGATATTTGGGCATGTTGATGTGTGCTGAAAATAATATCTTACAATATACTTCTATAGAAAATGTAAATTTCTACTGCAATTAGATTGGTGATTTTCAGATTTTGTGACCAAATAAGCCCAGATTTTCATATTTTTGACAAAAATGAAATCTATGTTGCTTCACTTTTTATTGCATTTATTGAAATGTTTACCAATCAAAATGATGCTTTATTAACAAAGTAGCAAATTGCTTGGAATTACGGAAAAGAGGCTCGTTTTATGAAACATCAGCATTTGTCAACCTTTTCCCAAAAATGTTGACACGAATGCAAGTTTATTTTCTTTCAATAACAGTAAACCATTTACCTTTCTCATTTCATTTTATTGACTTATAATACACATATAGTTTGTTAAAAATTTTTATTACACTTTCTTTGACCAAAATCATGTTCTTTTAACTTTTTCACTAAAATTGAAAGAAAGACCCCTAAACTGAATTTTCAGTGAAGAAAGACCCCTAAACTGAATTTTCAGTGATTTTATTTTAACAGTCTGTGACTGTAAGAGAAAACATTTGAGTCATGTCCTTCTATTTGGAAAATGATATTTGTAACTAATTTTTAACCTACCATCATTCTTTTACCTTCATTCTACCCAAATACTGAGAAAACACTATGGCCACGCATTCTTGATGACTGTGTACTAATTTTGTCTGTTATATGTTCAAGAAATTAGGTTTTGATTATTTCTAAAAAATAAATAACTACACTCAAATATTTCTATCAGTTGTCAGTGTCTGTGTGCTCGATAAATTTATTTAAAAAAAAACAATAAAAAAAGTACATTTCTAATGCCTTACAATTTTAAAATTAGCCTACTGCCATATATTCGAAAGACAGCGATATTAGTTAATATCCATCTTGGTATTCTTATGATAAAAAATATGATTTTGTCTCTCAGACAGTTCATTTTGTTTTTTCAGCATCACTATTAACTATCAATCTCTCAGGAGCTGTTATTCTCTTCATCTCTTAGTATGCTTTCATCATCGTTAGACTATGTAATTTGGTGAAAGCTCATTCCCAGCCAGTAAATAAATGTAAATATAAATGTAAATGTAAATTTGTTTGTATGAGTGTTCACAGAATAATGGTCTGTGGCTCCTGTATACAATAGAGCTAATTGTCTTGATTGTAGTTTTGTAAACAATGATTGTCACCCTATGGCATGTACAGACTGCAGAATTTCAACAGAATTTCATAAAAAAATTGTCTCTCCAAGGCTTTGTTTGTTTGTTGATTTGCTGCACTTTGGATCACATTATGTGATTTATTACACTGCAGTGTCTGTCTCAGCATTGGTGGTCAATGCTAGCAATTTTGTGATTCCCTGATGTACATGTAAGCAAGGTAAAATTCTAAGAAAGAATGGACTTGTCAAAAATTTTAGACAAACATGTTTTTAGCTCATATTTGGTATTTATATAAATACCGAAAAGAACTTATATGGTGAGGCGATGGCGTCTGTATGTATGTGGGTATGTATGTGCATGTATGTCCGTCACACGCAAAGGCTCCCATACCGCCAAAGCTACCATCTCAGTATTTGGTGTACAGGAAGATGCTGGGGTTGAGATGTGACGTTGTTCAAATGAACATGTCAGTGTCAAAAATATGCAAATGAGGGAAGAAAAAGGGAAATCCTGCAAATGTGCAGGAGTGATGGGAGTAGCTGAAACAGCTCACACATCTGAGTTGGAGATTTTTGACCTTTACCTATTTGTATGCAGGGTACCTATTATGTGTGGGAGTGGTGGCAGTAACTGAAACAGCTAATTAGTCATTTCCTGTCATTGTTTATGAACTGTGACATATTAACAGACCTGCTCAAACCATAGACAGTAGAGGGGGGGGAGACTGTCTAAGCTCAAACTAAGAGGGACTGCATGTTGCTAAAGTTGACCTCCAGTACCTCAAGTTTCAGACCTTATTTACTTTTGTCATTCTTGTTTTTCTGGTTTAAATATTTCTTGTTGTTTTTCTGGTTGTACTGTGCAGAAATCATTGTCATAACATCAACGTAGAATTTTCCTGCACTGAACAGATAGAAACAACACTATTGTTGATCTTTGGTATGTACCAATCTGATCAAATTTGAGCAACACCGTATAATTGCGGTTTTTTTTCCATATTATCGATGACATGACAAAACTTAGTGAATCATTCTGTCTGAATGGATGTTTAAATCTCAGACTCATAAATCAAAGAATTATCCAAGGAAAGCATACAAATAAATACTTCTACTGTAGTGTGCATTCATAGTTGTAGAGAGAGTGAGATCAGAAATTTGCATATTATTCGAGGGGTAGTGACAATTTCATTTACCTCAGAGGCCCATAGTTAATGAAAGAAACCTATCTTCTTAAAGAATAAAGTCTACATTCTAGTATATCTAAATATCCAAATCATATATTTTTTCTCAGTTTTACGCATGGATAAGCAGTGACAGATTTCTGTATTTGAAGGAAATTCAATTTTCCCAACTGTCAGCTGAGTGTCAACATGCAATTTCAGTTTCCTAACTCTTGGAATCTCATTATTTTGGTACTTATATACTTTCACAGCATTGTGACCAATTTTACAGTTTTCAAGACTTTCATTGAGTGTCTCATGTAAATATGGATTACAAGTAATTGAAAACAATCTGTATGTATTTTGATAATTTCTGTCATCCTATGCAACAACGCGCGAAATTTTTATATATCTGTTAAAGTCTGTGCAAGTTGATTTTAAATATTCTCATCGGTAGCAGAGAGAAAAGGAAAAATGCATGGTTGCATTTGCCCAGTTACATGCCAATGATGTTTTTATATTAAACAGTGAGAGTTTCAAAGTTTCAAGTTTTATATAGTTACTAAATGCTATCGATGCATTTGTTACGGGCCTATTAAAGGTTTCCCATGCAGATCCCAATGCATTGATACTGTACATAAGTCATACTGACGAATGAACATGAACATGTAATGCGTACTTTGTGTGCTATTTTATAATCCAGTTTATCAATCAATTTGTGTATTTGCTGCGTCAGTGGATGATACATGGTTTTCTTGGATATTGCTAATTTGAGTGATTATGAATTTTATGTGTGCCATCCTGTCTTTTTATGGTCTCAGGAGTTGTGATATTCTATTATATAATCATATAATTCTATACAATTACCAGTTTGAGTGATTACAAATTTCAAGTGTGCCGATAAGTCTTTTTATAATCTCAAAAGTTGTGAAATTGTATCATATATTCTCTCCTAAAATGTAAAATTAGTTTGTAAATGGACGAAACTCAAATTGTGCCTGTGTGGTGTATTCCCAAGCTTTTTGTTACTTTACCACTTTGCTATATGCATCTAGCTTTTCTGATTTGTACTATACATGTTCTATAAATGATAGGCCGATAGAAATTCCTTCTTGAATACTGCAACATCAGTACATTTGCTTATTAAAATCTGAAGCTGATAGGGCATTACTATGGTCATTCATCGTTCTTGATATAACTTTCAACTTTGTAATTTGTATGAACATACTGCATGTCCTAAAATGTACTGTTAATGGTGTTGATATTAATAGCATTTCTAGCACTCTATCTATAAATGTACAACCGTAAGTTCCATCTGTCTTGTCACTCATCTGATGATATTCTGTCAAAATTACTTTCGTCATCTTGTACTCATTTGCTCAACTTTAAAACTCAGCAAATACATTCACTCTTTCACAGCAGGCCATACATGTACTGGTATCAAAATACACTGAGTTTCAGATATTAAAAGGTAACAGTTGAAATGCTAAAGATCAATAACACACATGTTAAGGTAAACAACACATTTGAATGAAAACACAAGATGGGGGCTCATTTTAAAGCTTTTTAAGTACATTAACTTTTGACTGTCTTAGTTTTTTGAAAACTGAAAAATATTTGCCTTGAAGGTAGTAACACAGGCTGATGGCCATGTGTTTCAAAAATCAGTAAATGTTGGGTAATTTGTTTCTCTAGTACAAAAATTTGTACAGAGACCCCTGATTTTATTCTTGATTTTGTAAGAGTATGATTGAAAGTCCACTGTATAAAGATTGAGCAAATTTACTTTCGAGGTGCATAGTAGGATTGTACTACCTTACAGACTTAAAGCAGATGCTTGGGTGCACAAAATGCCCAATTGCTGAATGAAAACGAGTCTACCTCTCATATCCCAGGTGCGTTGAGTCTTAAGAGAATAATTTGCAATATCAAGGTGATATCATGCATTTAATTGAGAGAGTAAGTTTTTATCGAGTTCCTTAATTGAATTATATCAGCTGTGACTTTGCTTCAATCCCTCCATCAATCAATAGGAATTTGTTGGTACCAACAGGGAATTCTTTGTGACTTTGCAAAACTGCGTGATGAAATGGGGCAATCAGCATGACGAGTGGCATTTTTAAAAGTTACATATAAATACATGTTTCTTGTTCATTCATTTTAATGGAGGGATTGCACTGCTTTCAAATTGCCATATTTAAAAAAAATGTAGGATATAAAGTAACTTTGAAGTATTTTTTTAATGATAGAAGTTACAAGAAGACTTGAAGTTATTACATTTTTTATGGTATCTTTTGAATTGCAAATGAAGCCAAAGAGGCAAGAGGGTTGTTTTATGTATAAGTGCATGGTGATATGCAATTATATCAGTGCGTGTTGTTTTATGTACCACAGCTTTGCAGATCACCATTTCCTTTCTGTATATGTCTTAGAACTTTCCCTGTCAACACTACTATATGTCAGTATTGTTTTGCTTCCTTCTAGAATTACCACCTCATCATCTTGTGTTTTATTCAAATGTGTTGTTGCCACAGAAAAGTATGAAAATGGCAGACCACAATTCAGCCATTTATTCTGTTGTCATAGCAACATAATATGTTCCTTTTGAGAACAACAATGACTGTGATATGTTGAAAGACCATTGACTCTTTTGCATCTGTACTAGCACCATAAATGAACCGGTGTAGCAATGAGAAATAGTGGAACTACTAGCGGGTATGATTACTGACTTTTATCTGATTCATACTTTTTCTCGTCATACAGCCCCGACACCCGCTGTCTTGCTTGTTTTCCATCAATGGCCGGTAACTTTGAGTTTGATAGACCTGAATGCATCTCCCTAGGCAATTACTGAAAATTGCATGCAATGAGAAAATTGCTGTGACTTAAATTGTAGCTGGTAAAACGGATTAAGATATAGTTATCTACAAAGTGTTATCACCCACAGGGTTAGGTTGTGCTGATGCTGACCAGATTTCTATAAAAGACCTTGCATTTAAGCTTTTTAAAGGTTATAGTCCATCATTAAACATCTTCTATTGTAGAAACTCATCTGCTTCTTGATCTTTTGCCTTGGTATCACAAAACTACCGTAACAGTAAAATAGAATTGAAAAAATAATTTGAGAAAACAGCAGATGGAAATGGAAATATGCTTTGACTTGGTGCTTTGATCACTATCAATTAAGAATTTCTGAAAATGCTCAGAGATATTTGACATTTTAGGAAGGGAATTTTTCTGCTAATTTAAGCCTTGTATTCTTCACGAGTTCTACCTTTGCTGATGGTAAATGACAATACTACACTTCTTTCTTGTTGAGATTCCAATAAGAATTTCTGAAAATGCTCAGGAATATATTTGACATTTTAGGAAGGGACTTTTTTGCTAATTTAAGCCTTGTATTCTTCACGAGTTCTACCTTTGCTGATGGTAAATGACAATACTACACTTCTTTCTTGTTGAGATTCCAAAACTTACACATTCAGGATAATTTTTTTTTACAATCAGTTGCTCATCAAAACACTTTCCTTTTGATTTTTTAAATTTTCAGTTATCATTTTACAGTGATGCACCGGTAGCTATGCTTTAATAAATTAATAGTGTTTGTTTTGTCCTGTTTAGACAAGGAAGAGACTTTCATATATTGAATATATACTGGCAGTATGAAGAAAAATTGAATGCAAATAAAGAAATTTTGTCATGATGCATACAACTAAAAAAGAGTGTAGAATACTGTTTGTACTGACAATAAGAGTAAAAATGAAAACTATTTTGCATGAACAACTGTATTGTAATATATCTTGCATTTATATATTTTTGACTGTAAGGTTTGTGTTCAGAAAATTTCTCTAAAATGCAAATTAAAGCAAAATTCCAAATTTTGTTGGCAGAGAAGGAAATTAATACTGTCTGCAAATTACTTGAACATTTTGTATCATTTCAACTTTGGCATTCACTGCATGGGCACTACCTTTTCAATAATGCATGGATAGGTAATGAGTTAGGTTTTATTTGATGGACCAGATGAAATTACAAAACACTCTACAGGGAGATTACTTTCCTATCGCGATATTGGTCTTGGATAATATAATGGATATACATTTTATATTCTGTTGTCTTTCCATTAAGATCTCAATTGTAGTACATGTAGTTCCTTTATTGGAGATAAAATCTATCTGAAGATTGACAAAGTCATGATAGCTGTCATTTGCTCAGTAAATTTTATACTATCACAATAAGAATGGCAAATGATCAGTGGATAAATCGATGTTGCATTCCAGACAAATTGAGAAACAAATTGTAGTAACATAGTGAATAAGTACAACGTTGCTGAGTTGCAAGGGTTTTTCAGCATACATCTACTATGGACTTTTGAACTAGGGACTTTGTTGCACTCTCTTTGACTAGCCATCGTGCCTGTTATTCTCAATCCTACGATCAAACATTACGAAGTCATGGAACGTTGTTGAAATGACTATGGTGTGTACACGTTGTGTCAGGTAATTTTTAAATTCTGAATGGAAGTTGGAACACACAGTATTGAACCTTCTTCTTTGGCAGACTTCCAAGTTTTCTTGAAATCAGACTTGAAAATTAACTCCGTATCTTATAAGTAGAAAGATTGCATTTGAGTTTTGCTTGATATACTGTATATTAATAGAGTGGTTCAAATCAAGTGAAGCTATTAAAGAACCTAGCCATTTCTTGTATCATATGTGTGGGTTTGACACTGTGTAATACCTACTGGTACATGGTGACATACTTATTTTTCCAGGCAGGGCAGTTTGACTCTTGCAAATAACTTGCTTTTAGATTATGAAAACTTACAAGCAACATGGAAGATTTTCAGTTTTGACATCAATAACTTAAATTCTTTGTGATGATGACTGATGATAGACCAATATAACTTTAATAATTATTTTCACTGCATTTTTACTACATGATATCATAGAAATGGCTAACTTTCTACTCACAGATGTAAGTGGTCATAGTAATATTTTTGCACTACATTTTCAATGTGCACTGAATGATATTTATCAATTTATGAAAAATCGTAACTTCCAATGACTAAAAGATCCAGTTTCAATTCTGCTTTTTCGTTTAGCATGATACCATTTGACCTAGTCTTAGAGTATGTAAATTGCAATGGTTGTATCCTTGACAAGCTGAATTTTTTCATTCTCTTGGTCATGTTTTGTATCTTGCTTATAGAACAGAAAATTTAATGTCCTACACTATTATATATAAAGAGGAAGTTAAAATATGTTTGCTATTTTTTTTAACAGAATACATTTTTTGAACACTCATAAATATACCCAGACCATGCAAATTATACGGAACAGAAATATAAAGAAAGCTGTGCTATTTTTTAACTAAAATATATGAATTTTGGAACTCCCATAACTATACTCAATCCATGCAAATTTCAGTTACATTCCCATGACAGAATCATAAATTACCTGTACTTTTTGTCAAATAGCCGTAATAAAGGCTGTAATAAATCTGCAAAGATATTACAGTTTTACATCATTCAGGAGATGCATGAATAATTCTTCTTTGAAATCCCAAGATTTAGCTCAGCATAAACTATCCTCTTATATCTCTTGATGTCATCTTTGATGATTTAGTGTTGCTGCTCTACAGATATTTTTATCCTTTGATGCAGATAACGATTTTTTTATGATGATCAACATTGAAGTTGCGATTTCTGCTCTTATGTCTCTGAATATATTTTATGGTTGACTCTATCTCTCTCGGTCATAAAACAAATATTTCGATCAGCCCCATGAACTTGAAATGTCATTGGAATGTAGTCAGTGGCAGACAACCTGAGGTTATAGTAGTGATATATAAATACTGAAACTGCTTTAAATTCCCCGGAAATTATCTTGAGAAACAGATATATGAGTGTGGTTTGTCTATCAGATAATGAAAGGATTTCAACATTTTCTCAGTGCTCTCTGAACAAAATATGAAACATTGTATCAAATGCAAACAAGACTGGTAGTTTTCTTTTAGTTCAAAGCTGTTGGTACAATTCATTTTGATTTTCATGTGAGTCTAGCTAGTCGAAGGAATTGTGTTTATTTTGTGAGACAGTTGCATATACATTGGGGAAATCAAACCTTGAGCGTTAGATTACTGGTTGGTGTGTTTTACAGAAAATGGATGTTTGTGCTTGCGGCTCAATAGCGTATTGCTTATTGATCTGTGGGGAATGTAACTTGCCATCAGTTAAAGGTTTTGCATTGCAATGTCTGCTAAGACAATCGCAGACACCCTGATGTATGTGAAGAAAACTGGGTTCTATCTGATGGCAGTTCCCAACTATAGTATTGTACCGATACATGTAGCTCTTTTGTATGCCTAGTGGTATTGTGGGAAATTTCAAAGTAATAGGGTACTGTATAGCTTTTCTCATGTTCAAATTATGAGCAAGTGAACAAGCAATCAAAAAAATATTTGATGTATTGGTTCCTGTCAGCCATCAATTTTTCATCTAAATTGTCATTTTGAAATTTTTATTCACTAAGGAGCTAAGATACATCTCCATGTACTACCCTTCATTTATTCCCGATTCAGTTTGATCAAAATACAACTCAATTACTGACTTTTCTCAATTATAATTAGTTTTCTTTGTTTTAGAATAAGATTTTCTCGTCAATACAACTCAATTACTGACTTTTCTCAATTATAATTAGTTTTCTTTGTTTTAGAATAAGATTTTCTCGTCAATATTTTGAGCTTATTAACCTTTTTGGTGCCAAAGTGAATGTTTTTCCTAATTTTTCCCAAAATTTTGATCAAAAATGGGAGCCAATAAAAATTAATGTCCATTTGGTCCAAAATTATCAAAAAATTACAGAAAAAAATAATATTTTGCAAGATGTTTCACAAACATTTTGATGGGAAAATTTATGGCACTCAAAGGGATGAGAAGGGAAGATTCATTCAGATGCCTCAAACTGCTATCCAGAGAAAATTGCATCTTCCATCATGGTACCTTAACTGCTCATTGGTAATTTTTGACAGCTGAAGTGTATTGATCATCAAAGCTTTTTACATTGCACGGATTTTTTCATTAAAATGAAGTCCAAAATTAGCTTTGTAGGTATGTGAAAAACAGTCATTATACAGGACTCATTCTGAATCTCAATATTGTTTCCATATTTGAGACCTCTTCAACTTTCCAGGTCAATCATACTTTTCATCTGCATATGTGAATCATTAATTTGGTATTGAAACCTGATTCCCAATGGTGCAGTTTTATTCATAAGTACATTTGCTGCAACTCAAGAAATTGCTATTTCAACAAAGTGTAAGATAGTACATGTGTAAATATTGCATTCTGGTAGGGCTAGTATTATATTTCACATTAGATGTTTCTTAAAGTTGATTTTTAATAACTTTCATGGCAAAGGTATTGCAGTAATGTACATTGGAAAAATTAAATGACTGATTGTAACCCAATATATGTAGCACGTGTAAATTAGGTCATGCTAAAGGATCTACCTGGAATATGTATTTCAGAGAAGGGTTGATTTAGACCTGACCAGCAGTTTGGTTTATTAAGACTGTCATCTACAGTAGCACAAGTATCAGGAATAACGGTAGATTTATTTTGTCCAAGTACAGTCACTTTAATCACCACAGACAAAGAATTTAGTCCTTCATTGTAATTTCTTTATGATTTATTTGTAAAGTTTCACACATTGTATGGAATAAACTATCATCAGAATATGCAAAACTATACAATTAAATATACAACACAACAAATTGCTTGATAATTTAAAATCAAAATGGTCGGATTTCACAAGATATGCAATTGCTGAGTCAGCACTTTTTGCTTGATTTAAAATAGAGTGCCTGCTAATTTATCTGAAAATCAAGTTCAAAAAATTGTAGCTGTGATTTTTATTACATAATGTAATGTCATCTCAGAAAATGATACTAAAGGTGATATTCTCGTCTGACTTTCTAATCTAAGGTAGATATTCGGAATTAGTTTTAGCAAGCAGGTTGTTTGCAATCAACACATTCATCGCAACCTTATCTCATTTTCATATAAATAGTGCAATATGGATTTTTATGGTGAAATATAAAAAAAAATTGCTCTAAAGGTCAAAATGGCATGCATTGCAGGAGCACAAGGTAAAATATTTAATGTCACTTCCAAAAAAATTACAGCCGGCGAGACTTTTTACGAGATTAGTGTTGTCCTTGTCCACTCTGATTTACTCAGACAAGTTCCAATTTTATGGATCATAGGCTTTTATATTAGTCTGTTTCATTGTTAATTTACATGAGTGGAAAGCCTGTATGAAGTTGTTGTAGTGCCGCTGTAATTCCAAGTGGTTGTCCAGGATGAGTCAATAAAGTTTTGTGTGCCGAATAAACTAGCATTGATGAGTTTGAAACTTCTGCCTGGCAATCTTTACACAGAGACCCGCCCATCAGAGTTACAGTGCATGTATATATACATATATAGTGTGTTAGGGAAATTATGTTTATCTTAGGTAAATTAGGATGGTTGGGGAAATGACTTGTAAAGTACCCGTATATTCTGTCTATATTGGCCAGAAGACAAGACCACACAGTTTCCAGTTTTTTATCCTGTACATTGTCAGATATAACACTAATTCATAGCACAACTGAATGACACATAGGGCCAGTTCAGTGCTGCAGCACAGTTCAACATTATCTGAGGGGATATCGTATCGATGCAGCAACAAATTAGAAGATATGATCATTATTCTTCAAGTATGCTCTTTTTATCATGCCACCATGGTGTACTCTAAGGTTGAAATTAAGGTACATGGTAGATGCACCTTAGGGACAGATATTTGGACTCAAATTTTTAATATTTTTCTGATCTACCCCATGTGTGGACACATTTTAATTAAAACTCTTGGAGTAACTAAAATTTTCAAAAGTTATTTTTGTGAAAACCATAAATTTCATTTTTCCCAAAGAGTTGCGGGGATACAGCCATTTTGAATTTCTAATACCTTAAATGTTGGGTTCTTTGTTTCTGTGCTACCAAAATTTGCACGGTGACCCCTGATTTGTGATTTTGAAAGGGAATGGTGGAAAGTTTGAGCAAAAGGTTAAAGGCAGAGGGTTTTCTTGTCAGTGGCTGCACCACTTCCTTGTTGATAAACATTGCCTCGTCCTTGAAATTTGCGATGAGAACAAATGTGAAGCAAATTCAACATTTGATCATGTTTAGGCACATATATTATCTTAATTTCCAGCATTCTTTTGCAGCAAGCACTGTGTAATTCTCTCAGAAAAAATTTTGAAATCATATCTCGTCAACTTTGGCTATGGCTACAGGTAAGCATAAAGTCTTGGTTACACTGCCTTTGCTGTAATCTCAGGTATTGTCTCGTAACAACCTTTCTGTTCAATCTCATTTTGCTGAAGCCTTTCCATATCTCAACATCAGTGACCCTCAAGAAGTGTGTGATTAGGTTACATTCGGACATATATCGAACTTGTGCATTATTGAAATAGGTTACCCATTGTGTACGCTTGCTGTGCTCAACAGCCATATTTCACAATCATCAATAATTTCACACATACCGAATTACAAGATAAAAGGAAAATTTTGTTTCCATAATTTTTTTTGTCAGCTCATCAGGCCCATATATGAAAAAAAATCTGTTAATTCTAAAATGATTCATTCAAATGTAATTCATTCTAAGAGTATCATTTATAGACCAAAATTAGTTATCTCTAAAGCTTTTATGTAAAATTCTGTGAATCTACTACAGACAAAGTAGAAATTGAATATACTGCTTACTGTATGACTATGAATTTAAACCTTCCATGCAAAGTTGTAACAGGAGCATCAAAGTATGGGATTGTCAAATGTCAAAGGTAATTTTTCTATAGCTTTATGTACTATATGAAAGGGTTTACCTACATGTAGGAAAGACTTTTGGTGAAGTGGTGATATTTAAAAAAATACTCTGTTTCCATGAATATTATAGTACTATAAGGCTAAATTTAAACTTGATCACAAGGAGAGCTACCAGTATTTTGCGTTATTTTGCTGTCACTACTTAAGAATCACTAAATCATCTATTCATACGCCTTTATATCAAAATGAAATCAAAATATATTTGAAATTTACATCTGGTCAATTATTGTTAATTTTTTTATCCTTGATTGCAGTAGCGAAGATTTCATGTGTAGCATTTTGATGATATTTAAGTGAATTGCCAATGGTTATAAACCCACCATGTTGCCATGAAAATGAGCTTTAATTCATACTTGTATAACCAATTTGTGCCAGGGAAGATGGTCTTGATTCCTGTTTCTGTTGTCATGGAGATTATCAGTTTTTACTCCTCCACAAAGCTTAAATTGATTCCAGAGTTGATACGTCGTATATGACTGTAGTTTTAATTGAATTTGAATCTATGAATAAAATCAAGATTATATTCAAAACAGGTAAAAGAGTTAAAATGTTTATGTTAAAATTACCAATTTGCACATATTGGTTAATGGCATTGATTTTGAACTTTGATATTCACATCTTTTCTCGTTAATTTATTTGTGAAATTTGAAATTTTGCATGTCAGTACAACAGTTGATTTGTGTTTGGAATCACTTTTATGATAATATGTTCTGTACTACTTAAATTATTTTTACGAAAAGTTTGCATCAGTGTGTGTTCTCACTGTATCATTGTGGATAAAACCAGGTGAAACCAGGTGTACATGTATTTTTCTCTTCTTTGTTTGCGAATTGATGGAGCCCTATCTACTGCAATTGTTTATGAAAGTGTAAGAGAAAGAGGTGCATTTGTTGAATTTCAATAATTAGTTAAACAGCATACTTGTGTCTTTTTCTCTATCATGTGATATCATCATTTTCAAGAAACACATTAAAATTTGATCCCTTTCTTCTCAGAGGCAACGATTAAAAGTGCAATGCGAGTTTCTGGGAAAGTAAATACTTCTTGATATGTCATTTTGAGAATGAAAGGTTTTGTCTTTTAAAGCCCCAGTAATGCTAACTTTTGATGATAGTTTCACCATTTTTATTTTGAATGTGAACCATAATTCCTTGTTCTTCTCCCCAAAGAATGTTGATATACACAGTGTTCAGCTTGTCACTTCAGCCCCTATGGTTGTAAACTGCATTGTTATTGTTGAAAACTGACTTCTGGTTCAGACTAGAATTCAAATGTAAACAGTAACCATGCATTTTACACATATACAGTAGACGCCAAGTTGAAAAGCTAAGTGTTTCAACATTGTTAGGGGAGTAGAATAAGAAGTTGCAATTGATTTATAAAACAAAAATAATGAAAAAATCATCGAAAGTTAGCATTACTGGTGCTTTAAGTACATATTACTATTGTTACAATGAGCTGGTAAAATTCTTTGTCATATACTGGTACATACTATTGTACAGCCCAATGTTCGCAAAAAAAATTGATAATAATTCAGAGCATTCATTTGATTTGTTATTTACTTATTTGTATTTGTGATGCTACATACTTCACTGAAAGAGAAGAAAAGACTAGTCAGATGAAGAGGAAGTAAAAATAGGAAGATACAAAAATTGTGGTCAGAGAGTCATACTGCATCTACGGTACATTAGTGTACGTGTACAGACAAATAAGTTATAGGAACTACACATTGCAGAATAAAATGGGGTACACAGTCACTGACCTGAAAGCTGTCTTTTAATTGCAATTTTTTAAATTCCATGTCCTAAGAACATGAGAACATATTGATTTCCCAATGGATGTAAGACAGATTGATGAACACAATCTACAGAACTCAATTCTCATGTGCTATTCTATGTCATCACTGATGGCTAATAGGGGCTGACATAAACATGTAATAGGTTGTCTCCTTGGTATTCTGCAAATCCCATTGCTAGCTTTCAATTCACCTTGCTATGTCAATCTTTGCTATCCCATGAATCCATGGTCCAAGTTGACATTTTGGTGTTTTGTCCCGAAGGAGCACAATCCCACTATGCTATAACTGCAACTGAGATATATCTCCACATGCACTGTTCCATGATTCTAAAGGTCAACCTAATTGTGCATTATTCAAAATGCCAACAAGATATACCGGTATTGCACTATAAGCATTAGGCTATAAAGGTGCAGAAAATCCAGAAACAAACCCATGCCTTTAACAGAGTTTGTAGATGACAGACTAACATTTATAAGCAAAGAATACATCTTAGTTAACTCACTATATATATGTTCTATGGACAATGTTATTGTAAATTCATTTTAATTATTCTGTTATTGTAAATTCATTTTTTTGCATGGAAGTCCCAAAAAATAATTAATACTGATACAATTGCTGCGCGCAGAAAATTCAAAATTTGCTATTGTAGTGATATGCTTTGGTGCCTGAAGGGCAAAAATAAATACAAAAAATATGGGAATTAGCTATCATGCTTGTACAAATTCATGGTAGTATGATATTCTTATATTGACAGCTACTTAATTAAATGTTAATTGCATTGCATTAATAAAGACATGTCCAGCAAGTCCTTAAATTAACTTTTAGGCCACGTATAGAGACAGTCAACTACCACTAGCATACCGGTATTACCAGTACAGTTTGTATTGTCATCTTACTGGTATATGCAGTCCATTACCTAAAGCAAATTGTGTGTCATTAGTGACATGTAATTGATGTTGTTCTGGACAGCTGTGCTATAGTTGTACTCAATGTGAAATCATTGAATTCTGAACCGTTTTCAAACTCAATGCACCTTTTTATAGTAAATTGATAAGATTTTAATGATAGCAGGCCATTATTTTTTTCTAGCAAATGGTAATTTAGCTGTATTTCAGTAGAATAAAGCTGAGTAATCTTGTAAAGTTAACACAAATAATTGCTAAAAATGGTTAAAAGGCGGCTTTCTGTTCAGTTAATTTTAAAAGGAAGTTGTGAATGAATGAAAGTCCACTTTTAAAATATGGTACAGAATTTTCAGCCTGTAGAAAAAATCCAATAGCTTAAACACCATGTGTCTCTCAGTTGAAAAAAATGATGTCAACACACTAACATTAAAATTTTTCCTATACAACTTTCAACTGTATTTAAAACTCAGAAAAAGCAATTCTGGCACATTAGAATATAAAAAATAAATTTGAACTTGTGAACAGTATGAATAGACCTAGACTAAGAACTCTTTGTGGTATATCCAGTGATTCTAAGAATTATACTTAGGAGTAAAAAAGTAAATTAAAATCTTGTAAGATTATTGTAATAAACCCTTTCTTTCATGGTACCAGTATATCTATGCTTTAATTTCAAGGATCTTCAGGGTGTGGTTTTTGAGGCCTTAAAATTCTGCAGATTTTAGCTCATATGTTCACACAGGTGAACTGATGTCAAACCGATGTCTGTCTGTGTTTCTGATTGTCTGTCTGTCTGTTAACATGATATCTCAAGATCATCTTATCTGATTTGAATCAAATTTGATACATTGATTCTGTTTGGGAATGGCATGAACTGATTACATGAGCTAATTGATTTGACCATAAAGATGAAAAGCCTATGTACATTGACGATACTATAACACTAATGAAAGTTGTTTTACTTGACTAAAGGCTATTACACTTGCTGTGTAAAGTGGTGATACAGTGACAGCAGTCACAGAAATGTGGTATTTTAATTTATGCTAAATACCTGGTATACCAGTATATTTGTATACTGTGGAATTTATCTATGGTGAATGTCGTTAATGATATTGATCATAGCAGTTTCCCTTATAAGTTGTAAAATTGTGACAAAAGTTTCAATGTACAGACAACTGCAATTTATACTGAAACATGGGAGCATTTTCAGTTCATACCTACCGGTAGTTACTTGAACTGTTGTTACGTGTACCATGTGTTATGCTTGACCAAAATCAGCTACTCCCAAATATCAGAACATAAAGTACAGTGTATACAACAATTTTTTTGCTCTGATATATGAGGCAAGAGCATGCAACATTTTCCTGACAGTATACAAATGACTTTTATTTTACTGGTACAGGAGATCAGTCACAGGTTCTAGAACCATTTTTTTTTAAATATTTTGCCTCTCTCTAACACAAAATTATTCTTTTAATTTTTTTTACTTTTTGAACATAGTTTACTGACTCAGACTAATACACAGAAAATAAAAAATTATGAATGATATACCGGTATGTGATAGAAATTTTACTGATAAAAAATACAAAGAATACAATATAAAGTATTCTGAAATTGTTTTTCTGTAAGTGTAACGTTTCCAAGGTGAAATTAGTCCTATATGTATGTGTACCATGTAAGGAAGGACTAACAGGAGATTTACACCACAGCAACAGTGACTTAATTGTACTTTTAATTGTACTTTATAGTTGTGCTATGCGATTAAAAATGGATGACAAATGGTTGAAAATTGCTTCAATCTTTAAATACATGAAATTTCACCATTTCATAGAAGGGAGAAAATTGCTCTTTTAGAATTATATGCACTTTGTATTCAAGTGGTTGTAACATGCTATTGTCTACTCTCTTCACAAAGACAGCATGAGTAGCATGCTTTACTCCACAGGGGTTTGATAGTAAAGCTCCCTGGATCATCAGAACATTGATATTTGCTATGCATTTTGCAGTATTGGATCTCACTTTCTGATACTTAATCTCCAGTTCAGCAGAACAAAGTCCTTTGAAACATTACCAAACATACCATCAGTAAAATCAAATTTTCATGTCACCACTACCACAAAATTGTTCAAAATATTTTTCACACATCTACTATTCATGTGGAAAAAATTTGAAACTCTAAATAATGTTTCAACTGAATTATTAATTGCATGCAACGTGTAAATTACCCTCTTCTGAATAAACCTCATTCTTAAGCTTTTCGCATTTAAAATTTACAATATTTTGGATAGAAAAAACTCTTGGTAAGTGCATCTGCCAATGGGATATGAATTAGACACAGATTGTAACTATATGGAAACTAATACCCGGGTATGTAAGTTGGTGTATGTAGAAGGAATGTGGTTTACATGAATTGCCTGTAGATTTTACCCAAAGGTCTAATTTTGTCTTTTCTTGTCCCATACATACTGATTACGATTATTAATAAAAAATTTCAATATCAAATGTATATTGATGGAAGGATTTTGCATAGGAAAATTCTTCACTCTGTCAAAGTTCAGGACAACAGTTACCGTATTAAAAAATGATTTTACTGCACTTTGTTTCAATTTCTATTTCAAGCTACCAGTTGTGAATAGTAATATCAGATTTAAATAATACATCAGATACATGTAGGTGAAAGTATGAGAGTATAAGACTTGCTGAATTAAATCAGCCATGTGATATATCAAACGTGATGACATCACTTGGATTATCTCTGTGATGATGAATTCGGTGATATTTCTCAGTGAAGGATCAACATGTCTACTTTTCCACTTATATTGGTGGATTCTGAAATAATTTGAGGAGTATAAATCTTTTCTTTAAGTCAGGATTATTGGGATGAACAAAAGTGACTTCGCAAGCGAAATGGCTGACAAGAAATGAATTTACAACCTTTAACAGGAAATTACTTTACAACTCAAATCCTTTAATTATGAGGACACGATATACAAAGAAGTAAAATAGTGTCCTGACAATATTTATTATTCTATACCTGGAAGTATACAGTACCAATGATTTGTAATTCATCTTCTGCTTATACAGTACATTCTCTTGCACTGTAATTGGATATTGAAGTGACAAATATTTTTACTGTTAAAGCTGAGTGACTGAATTACAAGAACTGCTCCTTTCAGGTAAACAAAAAAACATTTCACAGAATATCTTGGTGTGATCACATGATATGATAAACTAAAGTGATCGATATATGGTACTATAAACATACTAAATGCTTAGGCTGGTGTGCAATATAATCAAAAGAGACATTGTGTCCTATAGATTTAGTGAGAATTGGATAAATCCAATTGTTGATGTTTACATCTGAGACAGTTATGTCATTCTCATTTACCGACTTTGATAAGACGTTCACCATTTCACAGGTGTTTCACATAATAAGTAGGTCACTGCTTAAACCAGTGAGTCATTCATCTCAATTATTGCTGCTGGCTGCTGAAATGCTGGGAAACCGAGAAACATTGTGTGACTGCTTTCTAAATGAAGTCACACACACATTCTGGGTGGGCGATTGGCACCCTGACAACAGTACACCTCTGAAAATCCCAATACATATGGAAACATTTTTCATGTTTTTGTTGTTCTAAACTTATAGAACTTCCAAATAGCTTGATTAAGGTAGTTGAAAGAAAACGAAATAGATGTTACTTATGATATGATGATGCCATACCCAAGAGCCTAGGATAGTAAACAGAAAAGTAGTCAGTAATTATAAATTAAAATTTACATTGATGAGTTAGTTTCTTATATTTCATTATTTACACTATAATTGTTTAAATTTAACCTGTTAGTTGGGTTATTGTTCTGAGGGATAAATTACGCTGGCAGTGAGAAGAAAATATTGTTTGCATTTTCATCAGCCAGTGTAAAGGTTGAGTGAAGCACAGTAAGGACATTTCCACCAGGTTGGAAATTTGTCTGCCGCTTCTATAGAGGAATACAGGAAGAAGGTTATCTTCAAGTTAATGTGGTGGTACTCCGAATGCTACAAATTGTACATGTATACATTTACATGCACGTCCCCGAGTGAAGTGCAGATCTAACTGTGCTTATAACTTGTAATGGTAATTGCAGGATGTCGGAGTAGGTAATGAACATGATGGCTTGTCAGTCAAAAAGAATCTTTAAAATGGACAAAGAAAGAATTTAGGTTTTCAATCAGTGAATGAAAGCACGTCTGAAAGGTGTTGTAACACTTTTAAATAGTAGCTAAAATCAAATCGACATTTTAGGAAAAGGAAATGCCAGTACTGATGGATTGTCAAAAACTGTCAATTGTAAGTTCTCTCTCAAAGGCGCCAAAGTGTATCCCAACTGCATCCTAGCAATTAACCTGCTCATGTCCATGAGATTTGAACTGTCAGTCTGTTCAATGAAATTAAAGAGAAAATTATTAGGGATGAGGAGCCATACGTAGGCCTGTCTCAGTGAATAGCGTCCAATTTGTGCCAGAATTAGATGAGACGAGGTACATTAAATCACTCCTGATTGAATATAGCCCATCCATATCAACATAAAGAGAAACATCATTTTTTTTTATCTTAAAGACATTTCTGAAACTGCAAGGAATAATGTTTTCCACACTTGCAAATGAAATTACTTTTCCTACATGTGAACAAATAAAAAATGCCTTTTTATCTTAATTGTCAAATACTACTTTTCATGTCAAAGAAGATGAAAGCATGAAGACGAGTTTTATTAATGACAGAACTGTGTACAGAAGGGTTTCCAGCTGTAGCTATTTAAATCAAAACTGCAAATGCAGGATATGACCAGAACTTTTTGCACAATCAGTATGAATAGCCGGGACTTTATTTTGCCAGCAATTTGCACAGCTTTGCATCAATTGCTCTAGTGTAGTTCAAAATGATGTCTGAAGAAAAGTGTGTTGACCTTTACCAAATTTCACTCATCAACATGCACGCAAAACCCACCGGTATTAACCACAATGGGTGCATGTATATCAGGTCCACCCATAACCCACTTGAAAGTATCATGATTTCACTATCCCTAGGGTGCACCCAGAAAAAAATTGTAGGTGGGTTGTAGGTCAACCCGGAACACCCCTAAACACACTCGTAACCTACCAAAATGTACTGTGATTTGGCCATCCTCCAGGTGCCCCGTAAAAATTGCAGTTGGGTTGTAGGTGCACCTATAACCTCCCATACAGCACACCAATAAACCTACCCTTAAGTACCATAATTTGGGCCCCCCACCCCCAGCCCAAATAAAACAATGAATTATGGTTGACATTCAAAACAAATATCATGGTGGAAAAATTACCAAAAGTTAGCATTAGTGGCCCTTTAATATAACAGCCTCATCATCCCCCTCCTCTACCAGCTAAGCCTTTCACCAAAAAGGGAAGAGTTGCAATTTTTTTGGACACAGAATGTGTACTTAAGCTCCTTACTTGTTCATTCCTGCAATGTATAAGGCTTAAATGTACCAGTAGCTGCTACTGGTATGTGCCGTCTCAATGTTGCCAATTACTGCCATAATGATCACTACAAAGGACTTGTGAGTGGTTCATCTGGACATTAGAACTTATGAGTGGTTCATCTTGAAATTAAGGAGATAACTTGTTAAAATCCATCTTGTGGTGACCGGGAATTTGAGCAAAATGAGCTGGTATTTCAGCATCATGCTCTTAGTTTCTCTCCTTTAGCTTATAACATAGCTGCCTGAAAACATCTTTGCAGGTTGAAGAAGTATACACTTATAGTTCTTGCAAAGGAATTTCCCTCCATCCTTAGGACCATTGAATTGAGCATTCATTCACTGTCACCTTCGACTCATACATCTGTATATAAGGGTCAGAGTCCCTTCAATTCCCTCAAGATGTCAAATTTCCCCCCTGTAAATTAAAGTTTCTGAATCACATTTTATACTGCCTGATTCAAAGATTTATGATAACTAAAGTACTGAAATCTGCAAATCATTCAACAAAGACGTGCTTTAATAGCAAGATATTTCTAAAAAAAGTGCACACGTAGTAATATCCTTTACAGCCCATGTTGCAAATGATTTCTGAAAAGCCAATGTCCTCATCTTTTCAAATCCCTAATAGATCTCAACAGTGCTCACTGTAGTAACATGATTGTACCGGTACGGTAGTTCCACATATTACAAAAACCAGACACTGTAGTGGTTAACCTTTTATTGAATGTTTTACTCAAGCTCTTCTGAAATACCTGAGTGAAGAGCTTATATTAATTCCCCAGGTGAGAAGGTAGCTTTCAATTACTTGCAATTCACTGAATATTGATCATATATAGTTCACAGATTTTGCAATTCATTGACACCTAATGACATCCATGGTCAATGGATTTCATTTAGAGAATATTAAATGCTGCTTGAATGATTGTGAACACATGAGCGTCCAGGAAGCATATATCTACCAGTAAGCTCCTTTGACAACTGGAAATTTCCTGTTGTAAGATCTACATTTATTGCCTCAGTGTTAGTGTACATGCTCTACAGGGCTGTAATTATCATATATTTTTTTTATCACTGACATGATAGATAGTTAAATAATAACACATGAGAGCTCGGGCAATATCATGATTTATTGCCTGCCCAAGGGATGGTGGTCATGATCGAAATATTGATGATGCCCTCGCCAAAGGCTCGGGCATCATCAGTATTTCGATCATGACCACCAGCCCGAGGGCAGGCAAAAAAATCATGATATTGCCCGAGCTCTCATGTGTTATTATTTTTATAACACCGAACAAGCAAACATGCAAAGAAACAAAAACACAAAGACTTCTTCGAGTACAGTTTGCCTTCTGAGTCCGGAACTCAGCGTAAAATGTTGTCAGTGCCGAGTCTAGGGTTGCCGCTAAAGTTTGCCGATCTCCTTGGTGGCGTATCCAAATTTGTTGCTTGCATAGTCGCTAAACACAGAAATTGCATTCCTTGTTGCCATTTTCGTTCGTTTGCTGTTTACTTGCATCAAAATATCGTCTAACTGTGCCGGTGACAGCTCTGCATGATGTTTCGCAGCCATAAGTTGCCGACTGCAAAGTACAACAAGCGAATGACAATTTGTTTTGCGCAGAAAGGATGTGCAGTAAGTAAAATGACGTCATCTATGTAATATCAAATGCAGAGGGCATCATCAAGTTCGCAGAGGGCATCGGCACGTTCGCAGAGGGCATCATCACGTTCCTTTACATGTCACGTGAGTCGTGTTTAACCAATGGCAGTGCACCCTGAATGAGTGAGGTGTAATAAAAATGTATATTAACCTTGTAACTGTTCAGCCAAATAAATGTCTTGCAGAATCACAATTTCCTTGTAATATCATTTTTGTAAGAGACGTGATGGGTAAAACTGTGAGTGTCCCTAACGGATTTTGTGTCAGTTCAATTCAGTTACCATTGTTGCAGTATTTCAAAATGGATTCATGATCAAATATCGAGTGGTATCCCACTCGTCTTTAAGGGCATTCTGGACTAAATAACTGACAACTTCAGGGGAATGACTACCTGGCATGAACATGTATTATTAAGTTGTTTGTTAGCGTGCAGCACATTTATCACTCAATACATTGTTATCTTTCTGAAATGCAAATCAATCAGGTAATAGTCCCATTGAGGATTGCCATGCATTGAAAGTGTTAGGAAAGGTTGATATTTTACATTACGTTTGACAGCCTGACTGTTTCATTTACTTAGCTGTGAATATATTGAATTAAAAGCTGCTAGCTTTCAGCTAGTCTGTGCATTACGTTGGGTGCGTAAGGTCACCAGAAAAGACATACAGGTGACTTGAAGCTAACAATATCACATTGCCTGTTTCCAGTGAGACGACATTTGCCAAGTGTTCATGCATGAATGGCTGATATGTTTTCCTGTTAAACTTGTAGACAAGTTGGGTGATATATGCTTTTGCCTTTGAAACGTAGATTGGTGATGTAATCTAAGCATATTGAGAAAGGTTATTCAGCCTGAAGAAAACTCATTTTTGTTGTCGATTCTGATACAAATGTCTAGTAATATATGACAGATTGAATCCCTTGATGTTGCAATAACTCATTCGGCATCATTGATCCATATACATTTTACTCTTTCATACTTGCAACCTCAATGCATTTGTCAATTGATAAATAATTTTGTACTGATTAGCCTAGGTTTATTTAATGTATCCAAGTGACATAATCCTCATAAGGTAAATAATTCAAAAGTCAAGCAAATATGCTTAGCTGTCAGTCTCCTTGTAAGTGGATAATGTATACTTTTAGTATACATGTACTTATATAGTACCGGGGTTTTTTGTTATATCACTTTCTTTCGCATGTTGTTATCATTTTTGGTTTAATTTTTAAAATTATTACTTTTTTAACACAGTAAGTCATTATTTTCAAATGCAGGCTTCAAGCAGACAAATTGATTAACATGTCCAAATATCATCATCAGACATTTGAATGTACCGGTATGGTTGTGCACCACCTAACGAAACAACCATATAAAGTTAAAACATGGTTTTAACCTATGGTGGGCAATGGTTTTGTATCAAGCCAGTGTATGAAAATGATCTCACCTTGATGCCCTTCCACGAGCATCCTGGTCAATATGTAGCTAAAAATTGTGCCTATTTATTATATTCAACCATGGTTAATCATGGTTCAGCCATGTCACTGACATCAAGTCATAGTAGGGTAACCATATAGAAGATTAGCTGCTAAGGTCCCTTTAGTCTAGATTAGCTGGATACCGTACCTGGGATATGTGTATGATTTTATAGTACAGTTTTAGTCTATTCTGACTAAAAGTAATAGCTGACAATGAATAATGACAGACCATATGGAAGTAATGGATAATTACTCATCAATTGATAAAATATGATCCACAAACCATTCTTGATGTTCAAGTACTAACATAGGAAGTTCTACCTAAAACCACCATACACACCAGGGATACATTGAAGTAGACTCTAAGCGAGTAAATGATTTGTCAGTGGGTTCACCTGGAATGAGGCCAGTGGAGCATGAATATACTGATACTAGATGATAAAATTTATTTAGCACTTTTCTTTACATGTCATATAATGAGCAAGCATGGCCAGAGATATGTGTCATTAATTTTTACTTTGATGTATTAATCTTTCAACTCTACTGTTTAGCTGTCACAATGTGATGGAATACTTAGTGCTTTCAGGAGAATGTTTGGCAAAATGCTTAAGAGAGCAAAAACTCATCTAAACCATCTGCATGCATGCAAGGTAGAATGTAAGTTGCCAATTGATTCACCGCAAGTGGATTCATTGAAGCACAAATGGTGAAGGCACACCTCATTAGACTTTCTGTATATATAATCAGTGTTCGAAATAATCGGTGGCAATGGTGGCATTTGCCACCAAAAACTGTCAATCTGCCACCAAATTTTTTTTCTGGTGGTATTTTTCTGCCACTAAATTTTGGGTCATCATGTCATCGATCCTACGGCTTGAATGAAGGAACACTGAAGGAACACGCGTTGTCTGACGGCGGAAAAACTCATTAGCAAAAAAAAACAAACAAACTAATTGCGACATTTTGGCATGAATGAAAACATAGCGTGAATCCAAACTTGTGATTGGCTAATCTCCATATCGATGACAGCAGCTTTTGTACACTTGACATGTTGTTGCCCTATGTGATAGCCGCATATGCAGTCATACGGCACAAGATAAAAGCATGTTGTGACATTTTGAAAACAAAGCCAAACTGCAGCCATCATGATTTAAATAATAATAAATACTTGCAATTCATTAGCCAGTACAGGGCTCAAAAATTCCTATCGACCGACGATCGTGGCTAGTGAACTTTGCGTTCGGGAAAGTAAAATCAATATGCTTCCCATCCGACGGGCAAGTGCACCAGCGGTTGAATCAACTAAGCTCTGGACAATTCAAGCTTGAAAACGTATTTCATTAGGTCTGTACACGCCTACAATCATTGTAAGTCCTTCAACTCTCAGAAGTTTTTTCTGAAAACCCTTGAAAATCCGCCCGACATCGCAAAATAATCGTTCTTGCTGTTGTAAAACACAAAAAGTGGTTCTCTCAGATGACACGGAGTGAACTCACTGTTTTGTATGTGTGCCGTAAAGTGGTATGCTCTTGACAGTGGTTGCCATTCTCTTTGTGCAAGTGTACTACTCGTATGACAATCGATCGGCTTCACGGGATAGTGTAGTTGCACCACGTGCTTGGTAAATGGATGTAAACTTATTCGAAGCCATAGATCTCGGCAATGCTTACTGTTCAACGTAATTAATCAACACCCAGTTGAAAAGTACAAGTTTACATCGTAGTTGAAACGGGCTCAGTCGACCAAGGAGGCCACATATTGCAGCTACGTAGTGTGTGAGATGCAGATAGTTTCAAATTACGTGACCTTGGTTGTTAGGGATCGGCTCTCACTTACAGAAAACAAATCTGCACTGAAGAGTAACAAAAACGAAACTTGAATCTGCTCTCTTGACGAATACATTTATCAAAATAAACTGCTGTGCTCAGTGAGCAAACATGTAAACACGTAAAAGGGTTGAAGATGTACATGTATGCATTGGCAGATAAACACTAGCAGAGCAGTTGTCTGTGATCTCAGCTTGATAATAAAGAGCAGCAGCCAGCCATGCACATTGTAAATCACACAATCTTATTACTCTTACATGCAAAGATTTTAATTTGGATTAGGTTGTGGAAAATTCCAAATTCAAAGATGTTTTCTAGATGACCAAATCTACAGAAAGACTAAAGTATTCTCACATTTCTTCTGCGACATTTCAGATTTGGTAATAGTCCTTCATTTTAACAAGATGTAGTTCATGTTTGAATCTGTTTTTTCCCTCTTTGAATTCACTTCATATGGCCAAACTCTTGCCCTCTGTTACAAATTACTGGTACAGTTATTAGAAATTTAGGGCAAGTAATTTTTCCTCTCGGGCAAGTAAAAATGAAATTCACGTGTCCCACGGTTAGTAAGTTTAAAAAATTTTTCGAGGCCTGCAGTATGGGTTGACTTTTTGTGACGTGTACTCACCATATTTTCAAGAATTTATAAATTAGAATGAGTATGTGGCAATGACAAAATGTTTTATTATACCGATCACATGATGTGTTAAACTGCCACCAGATTTTTCATAATTGCCACCTAATTTTATATCCGGTGGCAAACTTTTGCCACAAGAAATAAAAAGTATTTCTATCCCTGTAATATAATGACAAAAATCTATCATTTCGAAAGTTTAAAGCACAGAATATGACTTCAAAAGTGGCCCAATAAATTCTTATTCACTATTCTAATTTATAGTCAGTATTGATACCAGTTGCTCAGAATTGGCAAGTGACCATGCTAACTGACTTTGCTGCTGTCCAAAAATGTCAAATTTTAAATTTATACAGAAGCTACTGAACTATTTCCTCAAGTCATAGCTGAAGAATGTTGTCACTTGATCACCATTTGAGTAAATGAAGAGTAAGGTACACGTATGTTGCCACATATGTTTCTACCAATGACCTTGATGAAAGGATACCTTACCACCAGTCTACTTTCTGAGTATCCAGTGTTAATCAATGGAGTAGACTTCACTTGAAATGTCTGTAAATTAGCATGCATTGCAGTATGCATAGAGTTGAAGTTGTCAGTTTATTAACCTCGTATGCATGCATGGATCATTGTATGCACCAATGCAACAATGATGAAGCTTCGTCATTATCTTTGGTTGGTACTCCTGTGTAATAACCTGGTGATCCTCATTTCACAATTGTGACTTGTTGATCAATAACATCACTCCCTTGGGAATTCATGGTAGAATGAGTAGGACATTGAAAAATTCATCTAAACCATCTGCCCATGCATGCATAATATGTTTGCATTGTTCAACTGTCAATGGATTCACTTCAAGTGGATTCAGTGAAGTGAAGGCTTCAGTTTCCAGAAGAATATGTTTCACTATCTTCTCAGTGCAATGATGATACTATTTAATTGGCAATATCTGTGTTTTTTGTGTAATGTGAAATTTAAGTGTAGAAATATACTGGACTGGCCGAATTTTTAGCTCACATTGAGTATATGCACCCCTGGTATATATACCAAAAAGAGCTTATATGGTAGGTCGGCGGCGTCTGTAGTCTGTATGTTAGTATGTGCAGATGTATATCCACCCACATCAAAAACTCAAAGCCACAGCACCTACCAACTTGGTGTTACAGGTGCACTCATGAGTGGAGATGTGAATTTGTTCAAATGATCATGTCAGTGTTAAATACATGTAAATGAGGTAAAAACATCTAGGAAATCCAGCAAAAAATATCTGTAACCAGAATCCAGATTTGGTTGAAACTAGGGATGCAGGTTCTTTATGGTGACTTTTGTTAGATTTGTCAGAATTAAAGTGAAATTTTCATGGTTATACATGTATTTTTGGGGCAATTTTGCCTGTTTTTGGTCAAAAAATCATCCTCTCTTAAGGCGCTCATCCCATTACCTAGAAACTTGGTGTGAAGGATCCTAGGGTTAGTCTCTGTCAGATCCTTGTGCAAGTTCATTTGTGCACTCGCTATTCACAATGTCTGGCAAATTAATGATTGATCTACTTATAAAACTTCACCAGGTCCATTAGAATTTGTCTTTGTGATGTCTAATGCATTCTATGACTCCTTTCCGTAATTATCCATGCATTAACAATTTGTTTCAACATCAAAAATTCAATTGATTTCATTCAATATCTGAATCTCAGTGACTTCCAGCTGGTCTAACTTGGATTACATATTTCAGCATAAAGATACATGCATGGTATACTCTTATGGTTTTGATAAATACCTGTATTTGCTCATCATGTATGAGCATATGGGAACTGAGATTTATGTGTACATCCCGATGAGCATGATATACAAATACATTGACAAATTACAGACCAACTGGTTTGTTGGCAAATATTCTCATATTTCACATGGGTAGTAAAAACATCTTGCTTTAAAAGGGGAGATATGACACAGAAAATATGAATTCGTTATTTCTGCCTGACTTGAGATGGTAAATGCATATAAATAACATTATACTACAGAAATGGGATTAAAAGTCTGAAAAACTAAATCAAATGTGCGATAAATTTTGCCAAATATGAGGGCATACTTAAGAGGTTTAATGGAAAATCAATGAATAATGAATCTTTGAATTTTTTTTAAAATTCAACAGGGAAAGCCCTTGATAATATAAGTACAGATTTGCCGTGAACCTATTCAGTGTTTGTGCATTAATGTATGTAAGACTCTGCAAACAGAGTTTTGTTCCAACCATGACTTCAACAGGTATCAGCAAAATTACAATAAACGTGTGTGCACTCTGTTACCGGTTACTTTCATTGCAAATATCTATTTCTGTT
Source organism: Ptychodera flava (assembly GCF_041260155.1). Classification (NCBI taxonomy): domain Eukaryota; kingdom Metazoa; phylum Hemichordata; class Enteropneusta; family Ptychoderidae; genus Ptychodera; species Ptychodera flava. The sequence goes on from NC_091932.1 coordinate 34,794,307, forward strand.
TTCCAACTTTAGTGCACCTTAAAAACTTACAATACCAATGTATTGATTTCTGGTAATAATACTTAGGATATGTAATAAATATTGGTTTACTGAATAAATAAATGGTTTAAGCTTGTACCCTGGCATGACCATTCCAGTCATCACCTGATGTAATTGCATTGATATTATGGTAAGGTACCATGGGCAACCCTGATACAATTAACTAGGGTACCTGCTCTAACAGAACTCTGAGTATCTATTACAGTAATGGTATATATTAATGTTCACATGGTTTGCAGGTGCTCATTCTCACGCAAAAGCAAAATTTAATTTTTCCCCCTTTCTCTCTCTCTCTTCCCATTTATTACAGCACATCCATATGTCATTCTTGAGGACAGTTCCGCCATACTCACACCAAGCCATTGTCTGGGCAGATCTACTCAAACATTACGGCTGGACGCGTGTGGTCATGATAACAAGCAATGATCAAGATGGTCGCGCAGTTTTAAATACTTTTCAGAATTTTGCTGAGGAGTTAAACAGCAATGGCTACATGGTAAGGGTAGGTGTTCCATGTGCCGCTTGTCTTGTACAGTCATGCAAGCTTGTCATCCCAGTGTTGTCTGGCATGATCACCCTATCCATGGAAGAATGATGGGGCATGAAGGTATATATTTGTAAGTTTGGTTGGCATGAAATCAATGTTACTGCTATGGTAGGTTAGCTTTGCTGACATTAAACTGACATGTGTTGTAATTAATCTGTGTTGATGCTACTTACTGGCAACTTAATACAACACAAACCCCATGAAGTTGAAAACAATTTCCATTTTATCTCATTAACATCCATTTATTAACAATTCTACAACCATTACATACAAAATGATATAGCCACAGTTGATTTGCGAATTTATGTGGGAAATGGGGATATGAAATAGTCTGCACTTTTTCCCAATTTTGTAATTGCTCTAAGAGGCATAGTTCATGAGAGAGTAGAAATATTAATGTGAATTGTAAGTATAAAAAATATGAAATGTAGAAAATTGAATGCACTGTGTATCATATGGTATAAATGAATTAAAAAATATTTCTGCTGCATGTAGGTAATTGCAAACCCTATCTGATCAAGAGGCTGCCATCAGAAAAATTTGTATGGATATAGTATTAAATTCTCAACGTCACCGCATATGCCCGGTCAAGTTCCCTTCCCCTTATACTATTTTGATCAAGGTATCTAATTTTGGTCATTATCCGGCAAACCACCCAGGGCTTTTGATAATAAACGAAGTAAATATTTAACAAAATAACAAAATAGCGAAATGATGAAATTTCCTCAATCAAAAACATTTATTACAATAAAATAATTGTCTGTGACCAAAGCAGCTGGTTGACTGGGTTTTAATATATGGATAAAGTACGTAAAGGAATATTTTGATCGGACCTCGATAATGTTCGAACCACAAAATCATAATAAAAACGCAAAATTTGATCTGCTTCAAATCCTCTGCTTTTGCACAAGTGCTCATGGGAAAGAGCGAGAGTCACAATGGTGACTGATACGGACAGTCCCCTCGCATAGAGAGAAAAGCAGGCTTTGCCTAAATTTAAAGGCGCAGCTCAGCACATCCCATATCTAGAATGTTAAGCATGCTTGAAAACAAGATTGATCAAGATTTTGGATTAAAAATCGGCTGTTTTCAGTGGAGAAACTGCGCACTTGCAATCAGAGGCGTATAACCAGAGGTTAACAGTTTTTGTCTATGGCAGAGCTGTGGTGGAAAGCTTGTAGCCTGTAAAGCCATATAATTAGGCTCAACAGGTTTATATGTACCAGAAGTATGAATGCGAGTAATACAACCTAAGGTCACAACAAAACATGGCGGAGGCAGGTTGCCCGCAGGTTGTATGTTGTGACCGTGGTCTTCCATACACCGAAACAAAATGGCATCCTAGTAGAATTTGTGTAGCTTGACAGCCTAAACAGATACTTTAGGCATTGTGCGTGTAGATCACATGTTCAAAGTGATATTTCCATAAAGATATGAGCAGCGCCCATAAATTTTGTTATTTATCACTTTGTGTTCAACTGTGATCGTCCGATCACAATATTCCATTATGTACATATCCATTCATTAAACCCAGTAAACCAGCTGCTGTTGTCATGGACAATTATTTTATTGTTATATTTTATTGAAATAAATGTTTTTGATTGTGGAAATTTCTTCACTTTTACTATTTCAGTAAGTATCCATTTCATTATTATCTAAAGCCACCACCCAGCCCAGTTTTACCAGGTCGCAATTGCCTGTATCATGATCTTTGACTCGCGTACTATTGTCTATTGTTATTGTAAATTGAAACAAAGATGCCAGATTTCTGTGTACATAGCAAAACAATATCACTTTCACACATTTTTTTGTGTGAAGTACATGTATTACACAGCATTTGTGAATGATCGCTCCACAATCAAAATCCATGACAATGATATACTACACACCACAGCTGCAATACAACTGTAGGCCTCTTGGTAAGGCCAAAAAAGAAAAAGAAATGTTTCTGGTCAGCGCGCGCGTCACTTGAACAACAGCGCGTCACCCTTTTTTTTCTGTTTGTGCCGGCGGCTGTGGCTGACACCAAACCAAAATGGCTGAAGAGAAAGAAAATTTCTTTGGGGGCATGATCAGTGACTGCATGAACAGTATATATGTGACTATATTGATAAAACTATAAAACTGACCTTCCTCCCTCCCTTGAGGCAAAAAAAAAAATTAAAAAAAAATGCGCGTCGCCGCACCATATTTTTTAAAGAAGGACCTGACCAGAAACATTTCTTTTTTTTTTTGGCCTAAGATAGTGGCTGGGTGTGGAGCCATTTTAGCAAGACCTGAAAGGTCATGAATATTGATGCACAATTCTCCACTACGGCAGAAATTAGTCTTATATACAGTGAACTGCATGCTGTGCTCATAATGTAATAAAAATGTACCAGTCATAAGTTCATACTAAGATACCACGGGTCCCTATACAATGACCCAGTCTCTGCCAATCCGTGACCTTGTACCAGACATTTCTGATTATCTATAGCCTCACAATTCAAGTTTCTGTTGTACTACTTTATCTATGAAATCCAATTTTGTCCAACTTTTCATTGGACAAAATATTCTACCTTCAAGCTGAAGTACTGTACAGAGATATAGAAATGGTGGCTGTTTCAAGCTAGCAGCTATGATAACATTATTAAAACAATTTGTATAAATGTTCACCTTAGATTTGATATGCCGATTTATGTGTGCTCCAAAATGGTAAAATAAGCGTACACTGCAGTGAATGTCCTCCATTGCTTGTGTTAATTTACCTGTTCTGGTCCCTGGGTGGTGACATGGAGAAATATGGTATTCACACTGTTACATACACTTTGGTTGCAAAAAGTCATGCAAACATCAAAATTACAAGATAGAGTCATTAACTTAATATTCTTCTTATGTCAGCATGAAATAGATATATGCTTAAATCATTGACCATTTATTTCCAAAGTGGACCCGTTTTTATCATTTTATGTGGTATGAAAAAGCAGATAAAAACTTGCTCTTCTTCAGCTCAAACAATGCACATTTCAGTTTTATTCTATCATCTGGTATGAGTCCAAAATGAAAAAAATACCTATTTGTACATAATTTTTTCACATTATTTACCCATTTAGACTTAGTTGTCACGATATTTTCTATTACACTTACACACGAATAGGTCTTTGTAAAAAACAGTTTCAATGCTTCTTATAGTTACAGAAACATGCAATACATGTATTAAACAAACTGAAGATGGCCGAGATTTCTTCAAAATTCATTTTTTTCCATAGTATCCCTTCCAAAGAAATTATAGTATTTTTCTTCACAATTAGGCAGGGGCATGACATGAAGATTTGCTGGCAAGAGTAACTGTGCCATGGACTGTAGAATAATAATAGCAACAGCAAAATCCATTAACAGTACAGCATTTTGACCATAGATCTTGTGTGATAACATTGAAAGTCTACAAGTATATGTCATAGGTTAATGAGACAGCTGTGAGTGCAATTTTAAGCACAACTTTCGTACAATTGAGTTTACTTGCCAATCTTTAAAATGCTTGTCACATTGCTTGTCTGGTAAGTAAAATGCCTTTGGGATCCTTAAATTACTGATGGCTCATTTTTACTAATCCTAACATTTTTGACCGTGATTTTACTTTATAGATTGAACAGTCACTGGTATATAAACCTGGTGGAGACAACATAACCAACTTATTTACTTCGATATATGAAATCCAGTCTCGGGTGTTCCTCTTGTATGCAAGGTACAGTGGTGCTATTTATATTTGTTTTCTTTAAAGTTCTGTTCTTTTAATTTGTACAAGGTATGTTTTGCTGTGTGAATGATTTCATAACATATATGAACCAGTGCTTTACACTCACAACTGGTAAAAGATTCTTACAGCCAAATATTGTCTAATTGTGTTAAAACATGAAAAGGATGTGTCACAACTACGGGAGTAAAGACAGTTTTGCTGTGTAAAATAATTGTTTGAATATTGACTTAAATTTGTTGAATGGCTATGTTGCATTACAAGTACCAGTATGTCCTCTGAGTCGTACTTAAAAAACTTAGGTGAAGATCAAGTACACCATACTGGTACTTGCTATACCTGTTGGCATATACTGTCTCAGGTGATGATTGATAAGTAAAAGTAGATTTTACTTTAATTCCTTGTTTGCGCATAAGAAGGAATGAGATATGTATACTTGAATGAATTATTATGCACATACATATGCAGGGCATTCCATTTGCAATAATAATATCAAGTTCATATACTGCATTAAGAATGATTGCTGTTAGTGTACTGGTACTGTATATCAACATTTCCTTTGAGTGCCAAAGTCTATTTTTGTTGCCTTTATACAATGTAGTAACACCAACAATTTCTTTCAGATTGTAGAAATTTTTTATCTGTTTTTTTCCAAAATTTTGGTCAAAAGATGTAGCCCATGAAAATTTATGTCCATTGAGTCCAAAATTATGGAAAAAATTACAGAGAAATTCATAAAAGTCGGTAAAATGTTGCCTTGATATTTTGAGGGGGAGGGGGGGGGGAATTACAGTGCTCAATAATTTTGCAAGCATTTGCATCTGGTCCAAATGTACATTTGTTTTTATTTAGCTGTGTCAGTCTAAGATCAGAAAAACTAAACTGATGAGACGACAGATTCGTCTGACAACTGAGAGCTTATGGACTATTTGATGTAGTACTAGGCTTGTAATCAAGGTTTATTGTGGCTAATATTTTGCTGTGTGCAATCTTCCTGGAGAGATTTAATAACACGGTTGTGGCAAAACACCGTTTGAAATTACTGTGAAGATGCCAGACTTTCATCCTTATAACTCATCATAGCCATCAAAAGGTGACAGTGACAATGTGTCTGTATCTGCGATCAGGCATTGCAGTAGCAAATCAAATATTGCTTGCTGTCCCAGCATATTCTGCAAAACAAGAAATATGAATAATAAACCAAAATTGTCATGATCTACCGTAAATAATCACTTGCTTTCAATGCCCTCTAATGATGGTTTTTATCAGTAGTCCCTATCTTATAAATGCTACATCCAGGGTGATTGGCTGACATAAAGTAAACAACATTAAAGATGTCCTTGTCATTCTTGTCTTTAAAAGTTTGCTGCTATTATGGTAAGCTGTATTCATACCATCTTCAATGTATTTTCAAAAAACATTGTACAACCTAACGGGTAGATGAGTGAGTCAGTAACTTAAGTGTCAAAGGCACCAGTAGTATGTGCGTCAAAAGCGAAAGACTAATCAAACTATTTGCTTAAACTTCCTATTCTATCACCAAATCAAGAATAAAAATCAGGGGCACCATGCAAAGTTTGGTACTAGAGAAACAAATTATTGGACATTTATCAATATTGTGAAATTCAAAATGGCTATCATCTCTGTGTGAAAAAACAAATTTGATTTGCAAAAAATTTAGTAAAATTGTTTCTCACTCTGAGAGCTCTAAAATGAGCTGTCACAACTGGTAAATCAGTAAAAAATTGTACAAATTTAATTTGAAAGTCTAAATATCTGTCCCCAAGGCACATAAATTACCTTAATATGACATATCATCAAATATACCATTAAACTGTGTTATGTAGGTCATTTCCCCCACACTCATCATGACCTGAGTTCAATTAGTCTAGAACATTCCCAAGGTCACTGCCCTTGATGACCTCACAACCTTGAATTCAATTAGTCATGTTTGGAATGTTCTGGAAAGTTGATTAGTTGTGTAAGGGAGATAATTTTAGAACAGTAATTAGCATGTCAATAAAAGTTCTAGATTGTTCTTATATGCCTTTATAAAAGGGACGTGCACAGCTTCCAGTCGACTTTTGGGATCGTGTCTCTTGTGTGTTACTAAACTCCAGCAGTAGTCATTCTCAAGACTTTTCAAGACCTTCACTGTCAACGCTGGATTTATACTGTGGACTTTGTGCAGCTTCAAGCCTGCAAGCCAAAGGACTGTTCATTCATCCGACTGACTGTTACAACTCTGAGACTGGAGCTTTGCCGTCCCAGCTGAGATAGTAGTCTGTACACTTTTAAAGCTTGTACTCTGTCCCTAACTTAGCAATTAGTTTTGTTTTCGTAATAAATTTTGTTTAAACGGAAACTGCTGAGTTCACCCTTTTGTTCGTTTTCTCTGCACGTAACAAAATTGGGGGCTCGTCCGGGATACGAATATTTTGAGCCGTTTGACAACATTTTGCCAGCCTTTTCAAAACTACTGTATACTGTGAACTCAGCGAAATTTAATCATGGCGGAATTTAAGCCAGACGAATTTATGGATGACCTTGATCAGGACACATTTAATTCCCTCAGAAAAGACAACCTCATAGCACTGGCAAATTTCCTTAAAGTAGATGTCAAAAGATCTATGCGCAAGCGAGAAATTCAATTCAAGATTGCAAAACATTTAGTTAATTCTGGCCATTTTGAAGAGTCTGCCTTAAAAGATTATGAGCCTGAGTCTTCCTTCGAACTCAAAAAATTAGAATTAGAAATTCAGGCAGATTTGGAGCTTAAAAAATTGGCATTAGAAAAAGAAAAAATACAAATGCAATTACAAATGAAAGAAAAAGAATTGCAAATGGAAGAAAGACAGAAAGAAAAAGAAAGGCAGGAAAGATTAGAAATGGAAGAAAGACAGAAAAGAGGGAATTGGAAATGAAAGAAAAGAATTGCAAATGGAAGAAAGACAAAGGGAGAAAGAAAGAGAGGAAAAGAAAAAAAGAAAAGGAAAGAGAATTAGCAGAACACCGACTGCAGTTAGAAATGAGACGTTTAGAGCTTAGAAAGTCAGGAAAATTCTTCCCTTCAGACAATTTTGACATCACTAAGCATTTCAGGTTAGTTCCCCCTTTCCAAGAAAAGGATGTTGATAAATATTTCCTTCATTTTGAGAAAATTGCTCAGAGTCTGGATTGGCTAAGGAGTCCTGGTCTATGCTTTTGCAGAGTGCTTTGGTGGGTAAAGCCAGAGAAATTTACATTCAGTTGTCAGTAGAGCAGGCTTCAAATTATGATTCTGTGAAGGAATTAATTCTCAAGGGCTATGAGTTGGTGCCTGAAGCTTACCGTCAGAAATTTAGGGATTGTGAGAAGGTGAAAGATCAAACTTATGTTGAATTTGCTCGAACAAAAGAACAACTGTTTGATCGTTGGTGTTCTTCTGAAAAGGTCAGTCAGAATTATGACAAATTACGACAACTTGTTTTGATTGAGGAATTTAAAAGGTGCATCCGGAGTGACATCAAGACGTTTATCAATGAACAAAAGGCAGATACATTAGAGGTTGCTGCACGTTTGGCCGATGATTATTCATTGACCCACAAATCTTCATTTCTCAGCAAACCATCCCAGTCCTTTTCCTACAGAAACAATGCAGGTAAATTTAACTCGTCCTTTTCATCCAAGAATTTTTCAAAGGAGAGTAGGAAATCAAATGACAACAGTTCACAAAATTTAAGTAACACTCACACATCATCAGATCCCAAGTCTCAATCTCCTTCTGAAAAACAGTTTGGTACACTTTCTTGTAATTATTGTAAGAAAGACGGCCATTTAATGTCAGATTGTTTCAAATTGAAAGAAAACGTGAAGGTCAAGTGGTCAAAGTGGATCTAAGCAACCGGCTTTATTTCTTCATCAACTCAATTAGAGTCTAATAATGTGTGCAACACATTTTCTGAGGTTAAATCCCTCTTATCCCCAATTAATGAGGTCAAGGTCAATTCTTCTCAGGATAGCATTATGGGTATTTTCGAGCCATTTATTCATGATGGTTTTATATCACTTTCTAGTGATTTTTCTTCCGCTACCCCTGTCAAAATTTTAAGAGATACCGGGGCTTCCCAGTCTCTTTTGTTGGCAGATACCCTGCCGTTTTCTGAAAAGTCATTTTCAGGTTCTAAAGTTCTTATTAAGGGGGTAGATTGTAATGACTACATTCCTGTTCCTCTCCATAATGTCTATTTGTCTTCGGACTTTGTTTCTGGACCTGTGGCTTTAGGTATTAGGCCTTTTTTGCCTTTTGAAGGGATTCACCTTCTTCTTGAAACGACCTTGCTGGGGACAAGGTCATTACTAATCCACTTGTGACTGATAATCCTACTTTTGATCAGGATCCAGAGCCAATTGAACAAGAGATACCCGATTTATTTCCTTCATGTGCTATTACTCGAGCCATGTCAAAGAAAACTTCCGAGAATCAAAATACTCTCAAAAATAATGTCACAGATGTTGACTTAAATGACACCTTTCTCAGTCAGGTGTTTGACACGGATCATTCCGTTATCCTCGTGGATTTGAAACTTCCAGTAAAACTTCTGCTGACCAAAGTCAGACATTTTCTAGATCAAATCTCATTGCAGAACAACACAAAGACCCAGATATTTTGTCTTTGTTTGACAGGGTAGATGATGAAGGTAAAACTTCGGATAGCTCTGTTTCCTATTATACAAAATCTGGTATTCTCATGCGTAAATGGAGACCTCCAGATGTTTGGTTGATGACGATTGGGCTATAAAACATCAAATTGTGGTTCCAAAGCCCTACCATGCTGAAATATTGCGCCTAGCCCATGAAACCCCCTGGGCTGGTCACTTAGGAGTCAGGAAAACTTATCATAAAATTCTCAGTCACTTTTATTGGCCTAATCTCAGGCAGGACGTAGCACATTTCTGTAAAACTTGTCACACATGTCAAATGGTAGGAAAGCCAAATCAGACCATTCCAAAGGCCCCTTTACAGCCAATTCCTGCATTTCAAGAACCATTTAGTAGGATACTAATAGACTGTGTTGGGCCCCTACCAAAAACAAGATCAGGAAATGAGTACATGTTGACAATTATGTGTACATCAACTCGGTTCCCAGAAGCCATACCACTGAGAAACATAAAGACAAAGACTATAGTGAGAGCTTTAGTCAAATTTTTCACTTTATTCGGCCTCCCTAAATGTGTCCAGTCCGATCAAGGCTCCAACTTTATGTCTGGAATTTTTCAACAAGTAATGGATCAGCTAGGCATTAAACAGTATAGGTCATCCGCCTATCATCCAGAAAGTCAGGGTGCTCTTGAGCGATTTCATCAAACTTTGAAAAACATGATTAGGACCTACTGTTTTGACACAGAGAAGCAGTGGGATGAAGGAATTCATTTTCTGCTCTTTGCTGTTAGAGAGTCAATTCAAGAGTCTCTTGGTTTTAGCCCATTTGAGCTTGTATTTGGACATACAGTCCGTGGCCCACTTAAGCTCGTTAAAGAGAAATTCCTATCAGACGATGATGATTGTCTGAATATTTTGCAATATGTGTCAGATTTTCGTACAAAACTCTCTAAAGCATGTGAATTAGCCAGAGGAAATCTTGAGTCATCTCAGCAGTCAATGAAAACCAAATATGATAAAACACCTCAAAACGGAAGTTTGAACCCGGTCAAAAGGTTCTTGTTCTACTTCCAATTCCTGGAAAACCACTCCATGCTCGTTACTTTGGGCCATATCTAATTGATAAGAAATTGAGTGATTTAAATTACATCATAATAACACCTGACAGGCGAAAACAAAACAGCTATGTCACATAAATATGCTTAAGCCATATTTGGATAGGGATAATCCTACTATAACTCAGCCTGTCAGTGCAGTCAGTTCAAACCATTATGAAGATAGTGATACTGAAACTGACTTGAGTGAAAATACTCTAAACTCAAAGCTGGGCTCGGTCAAGCTTCAGAACTCAGAAATCCTGGAGAAGCTGGAGTCTACAAAGTTGGCACACCTCCAGCCAGAACAACAACAACAGGTGAAAGAACTGCTCCACGAATATAAACACCTGTTTCAAGATATTTCAACGAGGACAAACATCATCTATCACACCGAAGATGTCTGCGACAGTAATCCAGTGGAACAACATCCAGACAGACTGAATCCTGCGAAAGCGGAATATCTCCAGGAGGAAGCCAAGTATTTGCCGAACAATGACTTTATCGAACTCAGTAAAAATAACCAGACTTTGCCGTGCATACTTTATGCCAAATTCAGTGCCATTTCAAGTTTCCAACAACAAATTGCAAGAAGATAGTCATGGGACATCCTGTTTGCTACTTTTCACACAAATTTAACAAATCCCAGAGAAACTACTCTACAATTGAAAAAGAGTGTTTATCTTTGATATTAGCTTTACAGCATTTTGAAGTTTATGTTACTTCTTCAAATCAGCCAATAGTGGTTTTATTGATTACAACCCTCTTGTTTTTCTGCAGAAATTTAAAGGCAAAAATCAGAGATTGCTGAGATGGAGTTTAATGTTACAGGAGTTTAATCTTGACATTAGACATATCAAAAGCAGAGACAATTTAATTGCAGACTGTCTCTCTCGTATTTAGAAATTATTGTTGTTCACTTTCAAGAAATTTTATTGTTGTTCACTTTCAAGAAATTTACTTTAGAGTAAAACAAAATTTGAGTACTTAAATCCTTTTCAAGATTACATTTGTAAAAGAAAGATTTTTCTTTGAAAAATTTCTTTTTTGAAGAGGGGGTGTGTTATGTAGGTCATTTCCCCCACACTCATCATGACCTGAGTTCAATTAGTCTAGAACATTCCCAAGGTCACTGCCCTTGATGACCTCACAACCTTGAATTCAATTAGTCATGTTTGGAATGTTCTGGAAAGTTGATTAGTTGTGTAAGGGAGATAATTTTAGAACAGTAATTAGCATGTCAATAAAGTTCTAGATTGTTCTTATATGCCTTTATAAAAGGGACGTGCACAGCTTCCAGTCAGACTTTTGGGATCGTGTCTCTTGTGTGTTACTAAACTCCAGCAGTAGTCATTCTCAAGACTTTTCAAGACCTTCACTGTCAACGCTGGATTTATACTGTGGACTTTGTGCAGCTTCAGCCTGCAAGCCAAAGGACTGTTCATTCATCCGACTGACTGTTACAACTCTGAGACTGGAGCTTTGCCGTCCCAGCTGAGATAAGTAGTCTGTACACTTTTAAAGCTTGTACTCTGTCCCTAACTTAGCAATTAGTTTTGTTTTCGTAATAAATTTTGTTTAAACGGAAACTGCTGAGTTCACCCTTTTGTTCGTTTTCTCTGCACGTAACAACTGGATGTTATTAGTATTTTGTGCGATCTGTTTGTCACTGACAAAGTATTGCCTTGAAATACCAAATTTAGCACTCATTTTCCCATCATATACTTTGCAGTTGTCATACCAATCCGCTCTTCAGATGACATTTATATACAAAAAAGGTGACTCAGAGCACATTAAACTAGTTCTCTGCAGAGCTGGTAATGTTACCTGAAACAAAGCCAACCAAAAATAGTACAAGAGGACAGGAACTCAGGAGTAGATTTTACAGGCATAGACTCATCTCTTCCGTATAGCTTTTAGTGAATTCTACTGCTGATTGTATCTCTTCAGGCAACTTTTGATGACATGATGTGGTAATGTGTCATTGGACAGATATAAAAGAAATGTTGCTTTGGATGATTTGCTTTCTGTAAAATTTTGCCATTAGCACAATATTGTAAGCGGAAGATAAAAGAGTAAAGGGGAAGCATTATAGTCTGTGTGTAGTAAAGAATGTGTATTGATTAGATAAAATTAGACATTTGACAAAAATAAAAAGCAAATTTATCCTGTCATTGCGTTTGGAAATTTCCCAATATGTTGAAAAATTAATTCCAATCAAACAATTTGTGGGCTTTAATTGCAAATGTAGAAATTCAGCAAAATTTTCAAAAATTAGCAAACATTTTCATTTGTCATGGATGCCGAACTCCATTATTCCCTACTGAAGCATGCAAAGCGAGAAGCTCCCAAGTTGGACTTTCTGTTTTTCAAATTAAAATGTAAATTGAATAGGATCAAATTATTTTTTTTTTGCATGTATGCAATAAATACTCTGTTATTTTAAATAGTACCCTCCAATCCCACAAATCGAAATTGTTGGAAAATATGAATGTCTTATGAATTTTTTGCCACACAGTTATACATATACTGGTACTGTATCAAAAATCATTATTTGAAATTACCAAAATAGTCTTCAAATATCAAGTTTTATAGCTCAGGACAGATTATTATGACAAGTAAAGGCCTCTGTGTTCTGAACTTACTAAATGTTCACAAAGAAGAATGTAATTGTGCAATGGCCCAAACATTAGCACGTGCGATGATTTAACCATAAACATTAAAATTTTTGTTTGGAAACTGAAAACAAAGCAATTATTTTGTACTGCTTACATTTTTTGTTAGCCAAGTATCATAGTGCCAGAACAATAACATATTATTGGATATAATTTGAAAATTATTGTGAAATGACACAAGTCACCTAACACAAACTATCAAATTATAGAAAAGGTCTAAATGTCCACTTTGTGTACCCTTGCATTCATCTACTTCACTTTAGGGTAGTGAAATATAATTACCAGGCTCTAATATCAGAGATTGTTGTCCAGCTGTTCAGTCTGAGCAAGTCTGTTATCATACTGCTCCTGATTATAAGCTTGAATGAAACTTGATTATTGAGGAGGGAATATACTCTACCCCCGGGTAAGGCAAATTTATAATTCAGTTGTATAATTGGATTAATACCGATCTGAAAATTATGGATGTATCGATAAATCTCGGAGGAAATTATGGCAAATTGGAAAACACAACGGAACAATGGGCCCTGATCTGTTTAAGATTACCACTCCATACACAATGAATGAACATGTTTTGGCAAAGTGAACTGACAGCAGCTACAGCCATCAACAATCATATATTATATGTGTAATGGAAACACATGAATTTAGCAATGTACAATTTTACTGTATCTCATTCTCTAAAAGCACAAGGGGGTCTATTGCATGTCTGCTGTTTTCATATTTTAGAGGGGAGGGGGCACATCTTAGGAACTGGGACAAATCCCTATGGCAGAACTTCTGAGGGTGTCTTTTATGATGACTTAATTAAGAAACTTACCCCCTCAGATAATGTTGAATTGTATCATGGATTAGCCCCGTATTCTTATCATCTTATCATTTTTCTTTCAAGTAATTGTATTGATGCCTAATCCATACAGTATACAGTCCAAAAGTGTTCCTGTTAAATCTTTAGTCTATGTCAGTTTTTTATATTCCATATAGATTTTTTCTACATACTAGGTTTAATGCAATCCACAGATTGTGTTTACCCACCTTGCAGGCTTCAAATGTGACTTGCATTTTCTTCCATCTTGTGAATCTATTCACAAGTTGCAGTTGATGTTATCATACACACATTTGACAGAGACAGAATTACTTTCAGGCACATATGCAAGGGAAATGTAGATGTATTGAGATAACATTTGTTTTGTTGAAGTGAACGCAAAAGAATGCAGGCAAAAAGAATACTGCAAACTAGCATTTTTATTCTCCAAGAAGAGGCAGTGAGGATAACGCTTTGAAATGAAATTCTTATCGTATTTTTATCAAATACAACATCTAACATTCAGAGATTGGGGTCATAAAAATCAATAAGGTGGGCGTCACGTTACCTGATGGAATGTGACAAGGGCCTGTGCCTTGGGGCTAAAATCCATACTTTTTGTTGAATAACTCTTTCAATCTATTTCTAAAACATCAATATTGTGAGTTATCTTTGAATTATCAGAGTGTATGTGGTTTGATTTATTTTTGCGGCTTGGCTTTTTGAAGAAATACCGTCCGAATCAATGCACCAATCTGACGCTGATTGTAATCTCAAGCCTTTATGTCGCTGGCGGTATTTCAAACTATCTTGTACAAATCCCTGAAAGTCGTGAATCAAACCCAAGTACAGATCAAATTGGAACTGTCTCTAATGAGTCGTTATTTAAACTGACGTTCACTAGTGCGTTTCATATGCATAATGAAAGTGATGCATGGTTTGCGCTGACATACACGTACTGAATTGTGTAATCACGTGATTAAAATTTTCTATTGTTATACAGTCATCACCTTCAGGTTTCCAGTTCAGATGTTTTTTACCAAATTTCACAAATTCTTATAATTCTGTTACATTCGGTAAGCATGAATTGGACAAGATCAGAGTTAATTGATCTTTATTCCCCAGTGTAGTGTTTGACCTTGAATGTATGCCAGCACAGTTACCTCTAGCTTTACTCTGTATTTCCTGAATAGATACCAGGAATCATAAACTTCCTGGTCATCAGAATTTTTAAGTTTCACACACAGGTAAAATGTCATAAAGTCTTCCTGTAAGACAATAATGGGATTTCCATATATTCATTTTTAGCACAATTGCTATACCGTATACTATGTCAAAATATTTTTTTGGAGTGTACCTATGAATAGCAAATAGCAAATTGCAGGTATGATTGATTGGTTATGGATCATCCGTTGAAATCTTTGCTCAAGTAACCTTTGTATCCATCAGCAGCTTGTAGTCTGTAGCTTTTATCTTTGTGTTCTGTACAGCCACCCATGCCCTAAAAACCTCAAATCTCATATCCTGAATGAGATCTGGCTTTTTATAAGAGTAAGGAATAGGAACTTTTTGCATATCGCATAATAGATAACTGAACAGCTGTTACTATGTATGCGTTTTGACATATCCCAGCATTAGCATATCAATACAGATGAAGCTGTCAATCTTTCAGACCTAGATGACAGCACCATCTTTTCCATTAGTTTTGGCAACCGTTGATTAAAACATACCAAGAGCTTTGTATTGAGTGTATGATATTTTGTGGCAGGTCGCCAAGCTTGCTTGGTTTTCAAATGGGGATAATGTGCAGGATTTTATGGTCTGTGGTAGACAGGAAAAGAAAAAGTGATATTTTCAATTCACCTCACAATATTCTGTTGAAATCATAAGCTGTTGTGTTTGCAATGCTATGCTTTTAGTTTTACAATTAAATCAACATATTCCCTCCAAATACAATGTGGTTAATTTTGAATGAAATCAGAGCTCCTATAATAATTTTTGGAAATAAATTTTTTGTGCAAGTACAAGGCTTTTGGAAAATATTAAACAAAGAATGAAAATAGTTCTTTTTAACTTTTGATGTTGTAATGGAGACCACAGAAATCACATTTTATGGCCCCCTACCAAAAAGTGGAGACAGTAAATCCTTTTATCATTGTGAGCCAATACTGATTGTATTATGCTATAGTTACAATGAAGCTACAATTTTGATGACAGTGTTATTATTGATACACCGCTTTGCCAATTTCTGCAGTGATTTGCCACTCTCACTAAAATCTATGATTTTAAAACTAAATCTAACTGTTGAACAGATACAGCTCCCTATTTTCCATTATTTTTATTGTGTCTGTAAAATGCAATTTTTTTTCCTCCATACACACAGATGTTGAAATGCCTAAGTCTGTAACTCGTCAACATGGACAGCCTGAGAGTATGTGTAACAGCTGTTAATTGTCATTCTTTAAATCAGAAGTTTAGTCTGGCCTAAAATTCATTTCTTGATAATAACATTGTACATTATAGACTTTGTATCATCATTGAAGGGAAAGAAGAAAATGTTATGTTTCCTAGAACAAAAAGAAGGAAAATGTATTCAAATGTTTCTGCTATTGTCCCAGGAAAGAAATTTGTGGTACCATGTCACGTTAACTTGAGACAACGGAGTCTGAGGTCAACATACACCGTACACCCGTCCGAGGTCTGTAAAACCTGTATCACGGCCGCCATTATGGAATGATAAAAATATAGTACATAATGGCATTATTTGTTTATGTGTAGAACTACTAGCTATTGAAAGCAATTGATGTGTGCATACCAACAGAGATTATTATACCGTATACCTTGAACTATGTTCCTGTGTAACTCTATGGAAAAAACGCCCTCACATTTGTGTAATAATTTGCTGTATCACACCCAGGAACACTTTGCCCAAATATCGGCAAGCGCATGCATTTCAGAACAAGCTTAATTCTGGTTACTTCGTGTGTTGCTATCAGCAAACGTTCCATTTGTAAACATAGCCAGCACGAGATTCAAACATCTCCTCATTCTGGTGGGTACGGTACGGGTGACAGTGAAGTTAGTGAAATCAGGTTTCTCAGGGTTTTCTATTAAAACTTAGTGTTAACGAAGAACACTATTTGATGATGTCTGGGTTTTTGAAAGATTTGAAAATGAACTGAAGATAAAGAATGAGTGGAGTGGAGATAAGCAAAGTCTAACTGCAGCCGTCACCAGTAGACCAGCTTCAGGCTCAGAAAAGGAGAAACTGTGCTTCAAGTACACGGTCATTTTAATCGCGAAATCCTCACAAACTTACAAGCACAATATTTCTGTCAATCAAAGTTTTTGCTGATTGCATCTCGCTGCCGGTGTAATGTAATTTATGAGAGGTAACATTCTTCTCACACCTCGATTTACACCTCATTCTTTGTTGGTTTATTTATGTTGCTGTTAGGTTCTACAGATAACAAATGATGTCATCATGTATAGTACGATGGGGGTGGCCATCACTTTTCTGAAAAATTTACAAAAATGGCGATAAATGTTTGATTTCGCATGTATTTCTATCTGCAAATCGTTGCACAATATGTTTAAGCACATATTTATCATGCTATAAGGTATATGATAAAACTTTACGACCCTGATAAGTGTTTTGCAAATATCGGTCATACCGCATACAGGCCCTCACACACTCGGGCCCTTCTGCCATACAATCTCAGTCCGCAAAACCCCGATCAGGGCTGTAAAGATTATTACTGCACGAATGTGAGGGCGCTTTTTCACAAAGCACTATACAGGAACATGGCTTTAGGTATTGTATATGGTAATTTTAGATATCATTGCTAAATCTGTACACAGTGCCATGAATGTGTCATGGAAAAATTACCATATTAGCATATTCTGCCAAGTTGGACAAAAGCAAAAAAAATTCTTGGGATATCTTCTCATTACTCAAATGGTTTGATTATGTAAAATAAGCTTTCAGGTCTTACTGATCATTGGTTGCAGACAAATCTGTGTACATTTTTATAATATATTTCCACAAATGGAGGCATCATGGGCAGAGGCATCATGGGCCAGTGGCTAAAGCAGTGGACTCACGATCAAAGGATGGCGAGTTCGAGCCCCGGCATGGCTGTGGTGTTGTGTCCTTGAGCAAGGTACTTTATTCCTCATTGCTTCTCCCCACCCAGGAGTGATGGGTACCTGGTAGGATAGTGGTTGTAATGTGTGTGTTTAGCTCTGCTGCGCTTATTGGCTGCACATGTGAGCTGTTGTTTGCTCCCCAGGGAGTTGAGTGGTATCATATTAGGTCCAGTGACCAGGGGTAATAATAATTGTAAAAGCGCCTTGATCACATGTACTTGTGGATATGTGCGCTATATAAGAACCCAATATTATTATTATTATTATTAAAATAATTTTTGAAATTTTCCCCTTCAAAGATACCGGGTGTATGAAGAAGAGCTATTTCATTAAGAGTTTGTCAATTGTATGTGGTGATTTTTAATTCACTTTTGTACTGGTCACAGCAGTACTGTTAGAATACCAGGGATGTTGCTTGCATACAGAGAGTGTGATTGCATTTTAATGATGATGAACTACCCCAATATTTGCTCATTAATGGTCCTATAGTATAGACTTCAGCTCTTAATGGAAATAAATGTCTCTGCCAGGTGCATACAAAAGTAGCAGGGAATGATGTACATAACAGATATACCGTAATGTTTTTCAGTTTACTTTAAAAAGTACATACAATGAATATCATCTTGGTATATGAGACTGCAGGAATAAACTTAAAAGCATAATGTAGATACAGTGTACCTTATAAGTCCACATAAAATGTACCATACTGTATTCAGTGAAAACAGAACTCCATCACATGGATATTAGCAACAGGATGTCTAAGATTTAACAGGCAGGAATGTTGTAAAATATTTTTTCAGTATTCTACACAAAGTGACTTTTCATCAAGAATTTCTTTTGGTTGACCGACCAAGGGTCATTTTCTGTCTGCCGTATCTCCCAATATCCATGCGGTCAGATAAGTTGAAAAGAGATGAAGCAGGTGGTTTCTGCGTATGGTACTATGCAGTTATTGAAAGGAAATCTTCATCTGTATATCTTCTTATCTTGCACTTACCATAGGAAATGCAAGAACATGATTTTTAATGGGCGTATTTTTCATGCATGCATCACTGGTTGAAAGAGTTACATGACTCTGTTGACTGTATGCTATATGTGGTCATAAGCCTGTGTTATAATTGTATTACTTTATAAAACCTAATCCTTATTCTCACAAGAACAGAGTTACCATCTTAACTTTCATGCTGTAGATGTACTTTCCATAACAATAACGGGGGGTCATGTCCTGCGTCAACGCTGCATACTAAGCTTCCCTATCTTGAAATCAGTATTTCCATAGACATTCATAATCCAAAAATGAAAACTGCAGAGGAACACCCCTAAGCGTATATTCCAAAAGAATTATGCAAATAATTTTCAGGAACAACAAACTAGAAGCTTGTCGCATTATCATAGGTTCCGTCAGTATTGCAACTACTGAACTAGTCAGTATTGCTAGTGACACACCGTACTGCTGAGATTCATTTGATGTTGTTCTCGAAAAATAGTGTAACTTTGTCTGTAGCACAGTAAGTGAGGCTACCCACATTCTCCATGATCTGTACACACGGAGATCACTCACTGAACTGAAGCAAATTTCTTCTGTACACAGAACAACTCAGTCCATATCAAAATTCTGGCAACATTGTATTGATAATCATAATTTTTTGATTACTCACTGTGAATAGTGAGAAAATCAACCCCTTTTTCGCGGAGGAGAGAGTAATTTTGTAAATTTTGTTGACATAGATTTTGACAGCCATACACAATATTTTCTAGGAAACTAAGGGAATAAGTTGCATCTGTGTTGGCAAAAGAAGGGTATTGATTTTTTAATGTTCGTAACAAAGGAAATTTGCATGTCTGACAGGTGGTATGATGAGACCATCTTAGTTGCTGATAACTTTATCTTGACAAGTGTACAATTTTTAGCACCTCCAAACATCGACTTTTCATTCAATTTACTCTTGAATTTTAAACATAATCAATAATTTTGGAACATAGTTTTAACAAATAATCCTGAACTTAAATTGTAAGTTAAAAATTGTTAAGAAACTGATAAAATTGAAAAAGCCTTTAGCAAAAAATGTCTGAGTGAACAAATCAAGGGGAATTGTGGGTAGCCTCACTTACTGTGTGTAGTTAACATCTAGGCCTCTGCTATCTTTAAAATCATGTATAAATTTGCAGAAAAATGTGCATAAATTTGTAGATGTAGTGATCTTCTGGCATTTATCCCGTACACAAACGTGAACACTGTCCCTTGTTCACATGACCATGACAACTAGACAACTAGAAAATGATTGAAAACTTGCATGTGCATATTGATATTATTCCAAAAGTACTTCAAAGTTTACTCAAGTGAAAAATAACAAATCCCCGGTTTGTGCATGTGATAAGTATAATATTTATAAATAAACAAGTTCCATTAGAGGACCTGAAGTTTATAATCTCACAACATCTTCGTTTTGAAACTTTACTTCTGATTAAGAATTTGCGTTTTTCTATAACATTACACTGCATATGGCTGTAAAATAATCTTGTATCTTTCATATGGTTTTTACAACAAAAGTTTACACACCCTATATGTTATTACAGTTATGATATTGATAGTACATTTGATATAACCATCACTTTCCATGAAAAGGTTTCACCAGTAGGAAAACGCTAGCTGTGACCACATTTGTGATGATTTTATAAACTGACACAATTTTAACATTGATTTTGGAAAGATTGCTAGTATTACAGGAGAATGTAAAAACCCAAATATAGATAACTCTCAACTTATTTTACATTTACGTACATCAAGAAATCATCAAAACTGCTGTACTCCCAAAGCTCAGGTTTTAACCGTCTTCCAAGTAGCTGCATGCTGTTGGCATATAGCAGATCAACCATGGCATTATCCGAAATGCACAGTCAGTGTATATAAATATACATTACGATTGGATAATTGAATAGACTTCATTGCTTAAACGCCATTTGAAATGGCGGAACAGATGTGTATCTGGATATTAAAGAGGGTATCTCACACAATCCAATTTGTAAAGAGACATTATTCCAATTTACAGAATGTGCTGTTGAAAGTAGTAATCCAATTTTCTTGAGAGATTTATCATCATGACAGACAAACGTGGTACAGCTTTGGAGGTATACCGGTAAACATCGACAGAATGATAATGTAAGATGCAACTTCAACAGGAAATCACACCCGTGGCATGTGCATCCTAAATCAAGATCAATGTTTAAATGTTATTGGGTTATATGTTGCAGAAATGCACACGCCGACAAAGTACTAAGTCTGAGATATGGAGGTTTCAATCGGATTCGAACTCACAATGTACGGCACCCATGCAGTCACCTAGCGGAGAAGCCACACACAAAACTGCTCGACCAAATTCTCAATCTCAGAATAGATTGGTTCAATAACCGAACTAGGTTGTTACATTTTCCTGACTGCGACCCCTCCACACACTGTAGAGTTCGATGAAGCACTCGTCACGCTATACGCTCACTATCGCACATCACAGAAACTTATCAAAACGAAACAATGAATACACCACTTAAACTGGGTGAAAGATTAGTATTATATCTTGTTACGTGCAGAGAAAACGAACAAAAGGGTGAACTCAGCAGTTAACGTTTAAACAAAATTTATTACAAAAATAAAACTAATTGCTAAGTTAGGGATAGAGTACAAGCTTTAAAAGTGTACAGACTACTTATCTCAGCTGGGACGGCAAAGCTCCAGTCTCAGAGTTGTAACAGTCAGTTGGATGAATGAACAGTCCTTGCAGGCTTGAAGCTGCACAAAGTCCACAGTATAAATCCAGCGTTGGCAGTGAAGTCTTGAAAAGTCTAGAGAATGACTACTGCTGGAGTTTAGTAACACACAAGAGACACGATCCCAAAAGTCTGACTGGAAGCTGTGCACGTCCCTTTTATAAAGGCATGTAAGAACAATCTAGAACTTTTATTGACATGCTAATTACTGTTCTAAAATTATCTCCCTTACACAACTAATCAACTTTCCAGAACATTCCAAACATGACTAATTGAATTCAAGGTTGTGAGGTCATACAGGGCAGTGACCTTGGAATGTTCTAGACTAATTGAACTCAGGTCATGATGAGTGTGGGGGAAATGACCTACATAACACACCCCCTCTTCAAAAAAAGAAAATTTTTCAAAGAAAAATCTTTCTTTTACAAATGTAATCTTGAAAGGATTTAGTACTCAAATTTTGTTTTACTCTAAAGTAAAATTTCTTGAAAGTGAACAGCAATAATTTCTAATACGAGAGAGACAGTCTGCATTAAATTGTCTCTGCCTTTGATATGTCTAATGTCAAGATTAAACTCCTGTAACATTAAACTCCATGACTATCCTCTTGCAATAAAACAGCACCAGCAGCCGTATCACTAGCATCCACAGCTAATTTGAATGGCAAAGTGAAATCTGGTGCAGACAACACTGGAGCACTTTGAAGTATGGCTTTAAGTGTATCAAATGCCTGTTGGCATTGCTCTGACCAAACAAACTTTACTTTCTTTTTAAGTAAGTTAGTCAAAGGCTCAGTAATGTGGAGAAATTTGGACAGAATTTCTGTAGTAACCAGCCATACCGAGAAAGCGCATCAGTTGTCGTTTGCAGTTTGGTATGGGAAAACTTGAAATGGCACTGATTTTAGCATCAACAGGTTTTACCTCACCCTGTCCTACAGTATGTCCGAGGTAAGTTACCCTTGCCCAACCAAACTCAGATTTGGCAAGGTTGACAGTCAACATTGCTTTGCTCAGTCTCTCAAAGAACTTCCGCATGAGCTTGATGTGTTCCTCCCAGGTGTCACTATACAGGACGACGTCGTCAACGTAGCTGCACACCCGTCTAGCCCGGATATGACGTCGTTGATCATCCGTTGGAACGTTGCCGGAGAGTTCTTCATTCCGAATGGCATCACCTTGTACTGGAACAATCCGTCTGGTGTAACAAAGGCGGATATTTCACGAGCACGATCCGTCAAAGGACTTGCCAAAATCCCTTCAGTAGGTCAAATTTCGTCACATACTTGGCTTTTCCCACTCGGTCGATGCAGTCATCAATCCTCGGGATTGGGAAAGTGTCTGTCTTTGTTAAAGTGTTGACCTTCCTAAAGTCCGTGCACATACGATAACTGTGATCTGATTTGGGAACAAGTATGCACGGCGAACTCCAGTTACTTTTACTGGGTTCAATAAAGTCATTGTCCAGCAGGTATTTGACTTCTTCCTGGAGATATTTCGCTTTTGTTGGATTCAGTCTGTATGGATGTTGTTTTACAGGCTTACTGTCCCCAACATCAACGTCGTGATAGATGACGTTTGTCCTCGTTGGAACATCTTGAAACAGGTGTTTATATTCATGGAGCAGTTCTTTCACCTGTTGTTGTTGTTCTGGCTGGAGGTGTGCCAACTTTGTAGACTCCAGCTTCTCCAGGATTTCTGAGTTCTGAAGCTTGACCGAGCCCAGCTTTGAGTTTAGAGTATTTTCACTCAAGTCAGTTTCAGTATCACTATCTTCATAATGGCCAGAACTGACGGTACTGACAGGCTGAATTATAGTAGGATTATCCCTATCCAAATATGGCTTAAGCATATTTATGTGACATAGCTGTTTTTGTTTTCGCCTGTCAGGTGTTATTATGATGTAATTTAAATCACTTAATTTCTTATCAATTAGGTATGGCCCAAAGTAACGAGCATGGAGTGGTTTGCCAGGAATTGGAAGTAGAACAAGAACTTTTTGACCTGGTTCAAACTTCCGTTTTGAGGTGTTTTTATCATATTTGGTTTTCATTGACTGCTGAGATGACTCAGATTTCCTCTGGCTAATTCACATGCTTTAGAGAGTTTTGTACGAAAATCTGACACATATTGCAAAATATTCAGACAATCATCATCGTCTGATAGGAATTTCTCTTTAACGAGCTTAAGTGGAGCCACGGACTGTATGTCCAAATACAAGCTCAAATGGCTAAAACCAAGAGACTCTTGAATTGACTCTCTAACAGCAAAGAGCAAAAAATGAATTCCTTCATCACACTGCTTCTCTGTGTCAAACAGTAGGTCCTAATCATGTTTTTCAAGGTTTGATGAAATTGCTCGAGAGCACCCTGACTTTCTGGGTGATAGGCGGATGACGTATACTGTTTAATGCCAAGCTGATCCTTTATGTGTTAAAAAATTCAAGACATGAAGTTGGAGCCTTGATCGGACTTGACACATTTAAGAAGGCCAAATAAAGTGACAAATTTGACTAAAGCTTTCACTACAGTCTTTGCCTTTATATACTCAGTGGTATGGCTTTTTGGAACCGAGTAGATATACACATTATGGTCAACATGTACTCATTTCCTGATCTTGTTTTTGTAGGGGCCTAACAGTCTATAAATATCCTACTAAATGGTTCTTGAAATGCAGGAATTTGCTGTAAAGGGGTCTTTCAAATGGTCTGATTTGGCTTTCCTACAATTTGACATGTGTGACAAGTTTTACAGAAATGTGCTACATCCTGCCTGAGATTAGGCCAATAAAAGTGACTGAGAATTTTATGATAAGTTTTCCTGACTCCTAAGTGACCAGCCCAGGGCGTTTCATGGGCCAGGCGCAATATTTCAGCACGGTAGGGCTTTGGAACCACAATTTGATGTTTTATAGCCCAATCGTCATCAACCAAAGACATCTGGAGGTCTCCATTTACGCATGAGAATACCAGATTTTGTATAATAGGAAACAGAGCTATCTGAAGTTTTATCTTCATCATCTACCCTGTCAAACAAAGACAAAATATCTGGGTCTTTGTGTTGTTCTGCAATGAGATTTGATCTAGAAAATGTCTGACTTTGGTCAGCAGAAGTTTTACTGGAAGTTTCAAATCCACGAGGGATAACGGAATGATCCGTGTCAAACACCTGACTGAGAAAGGTGTCATTTAAGTCAACATCTGTGACATTATTTTTGAGAGTATTTGATTCTCGGAAGTTTTCTTTGACATGGCTCGAGTAATGGCACATGATGGGAAAAGGCCGGGAATGTCTTCCTCTATTGGCTCTGGATTTTGATCTAAACTAGGATTATCAGTCACAAGTGGATTAGTAATGACCTTGTCCCCAGCAAGGTCGTTTCCAAGAAGAAGGTGAATCCCTTCGAAAGGCAAAAAAGCCTAATACCTAAAGTCACAGGTCCAGAAACAAAGTCCGAAGACAAATAGACATTATGGAGAGGAACAGGAATGTAGTCATTACAATCTACCCCCTTAATAAGAACTTTAGAACCTGAAAATGACTTTTCAGAAAACGGCAGGGTATCTGCCAACAAAAGAGACTGGGACGCCCCGGTATCTCTTAGAATTTTGACAGGGGTAGCAGAAGAAAAATCACTAGAAAGTGATATAAACCATTATGAATAAATGGTTCGAAAATACCCATAATGCTATCTTGAGAAGAATTGACCTTGACCTCATTAATTGGGGTTGAGAGGGATTTACCTCAGAAAATGTGTTACACACATTATTAGACTCTAATTGAGTTGATGAAGAAATAAAGCCGGTGGGCTTAGATCCACTTTGACCACTTTGACCTTCACGTTTCTTTTTCAATTTGAAACAATCTGACATTAAATGGCCGTCTTTCTTGCAATAATTACAAGAAAGTGTACCGAACTGTTTGTCAGAAGGAGATTGAGACTTGGGATCTGATGATGTGGGAGTGTTATTTGAACTCTGTGAACTGTTGTCATTTGATTTTCTACTCTCCTTTGAGAAATTCTTGGATGAAAAGGACGAGTTAAATTTACCTGCATTGTTTCTGTATGGAAAAGACTGGGATGATTTGCTGTGAAATGAAGATTTGTGGGTCAATGAATAATCATCGGCCAAACGTGCAGCAACCTCCAATGTATCTGCCTTTTGTTCATTGATAAATGTCTTGATGTCACTCCGGATGCACCTTTTAAATTCCTCAATCAAAACAAGCTGTCGTAATTTGTCATAATTCTGACTGACCTTTCCGAAGAGCACCAACGATCAAACAGTTGTTCTTTTGTTCGAGCAAATTCAACATAAGTTTGATCTTTCACCTTCTCACAATCCCTAAATTTCTGACGGTAAGCTTCAGGCACCAACTCATAGCCCTTGAGAATTAATTCCTTCACAGAATCATAATTTGAAGCCTGCTCTACTGACAACTGAATGTAAATTTCTCTGGCTTTACCCACCAAAGCACTCTGCAAAAGCATAGACCAGGACTCCTTAGGCCAGTTCAGACTCTGAGCAATTTTCTCAAAATGAAGGAAATATTTATCACATCCTTTTCTTGGAAAGGGGAACTAACCTGAAATGCTTAGTGATGTCAAACTTGTCTGAAGGGAAGAATTTTCCTGACTGTCCAAGCTCTAAACGTTTTATTTCTACCTGCAATCGCTGTTCTTCTAATCGCAATTCTTTTTCTCTCTGTCTTTCTTCCATTTCTAATCTTTCCTGCCTTTCTTTTTCTTTCATTTGCAATTCTTTTCTTTCATTTGTAATTCTTTTTCTTTCTGTCTTTCTTCCATTGCTAACTTTTCACGTGCCAAATCTGCCTGTATTCTAACTCTAATTTTCTGAGTTCAAAGGAAGACTCAGGTTCATAATCTTTTAGGGCAGACTCCTCAAAATGGCCTGAATTAACTAAATGTTTTGCAATCTTGAACTGTATCTCTCGTTTGCGCATAGATCTTTTGACTTCTACATTAAGGAAATTTGCCAGTGCTATGAGGTTGTCTTTTCTGAGGAATTAAATGTGTCCTGATCAAGGTCCTCCATAAATTCGTCTGGCTTGAATTCCGCCATGATTAAATTTCGCTGAGTTCACAGTATACAGTAGTTTTAAAAGGCTGGCAAAATGTTGTCAAACGGCTCAAAATGTTCGTACCCGGACGAGCCCCCATTTGTTACGTGCAGAGAAAACGAACAAAAGGGTGAACTCAGCAGTTAACGTTTAAACAAAATTTATTACAAAAATAAAACTAATTGCTAAGTTAGGGATAGAGTACAAGCTTTAAAAGTGTACAGACTACTTATCTCAGCTGGGACGGCAAAGCTCCAGTCTCAGAGTGTGTAACAGTCAGTTGGATGATGAACAGTCCTTGCAGGCTTGAAGCTGCACAAAGTCCACAGTATAAATCCAGCGTTGGCAGTGAAGGTCTTGAAAAGTCTAGAGAATGACTACTGCTGGAGTTTAGTAACACACAAGAGACACGATCCCAAAAGTCTGACTGGAAGCTGTGCACGTCCCTTTTATAAAGGCATGTAAGAACAATCTAGAACTTTTATTGACATGCTAATTACTGTTCTAAAATTATCTCCCTTACACAACTAATCAACTTTCCAGAACATTCCAAACATGACTAATTGAATTCAAGGTTGTGAGGTCATCAAGGGCAGTGACCTTGGGAATGTTCTAGACTAATTGAACTCAGGTCATGATGAGTGTGGGGGAAATGACCTACATAACAATCTCAGATTGGCAAGTTAATAATGTATAACTTTCAGTTTGAGAATCTGACTGTTTTCTGTGCACCAAGTTTTTTTGCCAAGAAATGCGACTTTTATTTGCAAGCAGCAGTAAATAGGTGGAATCTGTGTTTTATCACAGATGTGTTTTGTGATTACACCTAGCTATCTGCCTTCCTTACATCTTCACTGTCATCCCCTTAGCCAATCGGCTCTTCTACCCATGACTGTTATCAATCCTCCTTCCCAGCCAATCAGCCACGTTTGCACACGACACTACATAATCAAGCCTTTGTCTCATCGCTCCCATTCATTCATTCATTCATTCATTCAGCCGCTGGGTTCATGCCATACCAGCTCAGCCTATTACACTACGTCCGGAATCGTTTACGATCCCTTCCTTCGAACAACCATGCCGGCCAAAGGACGTCCAAAGACAGCCAAGAAATCTGAGTGTCCGAATGCTCAGCCTGCTTCGAGACCCCGTGCTCAGCCCTACACAAGACCGGCCACTGACCTTTGTCCCGCTCCGCTGCCTGTGACGTTGGATCTAGCTGCGAATACGGAGCACGCCCGCGGTACCGTAAAATTCCCAATTGAGGCCGCACCTCTAATTGAAGCCGCACCCTGACTTTGAAACATTGTCTTGGTTCATTGTTTGCCCATTTTGGGTTTTTGAATTGTACCATTATAGAAGCCGCACCCCTTCTCTGAGCCCATCATGAAACAATGCATGCTGAAAATCACACCAGCTGGCTTGTGTGGTGTCATTGACTTGTGCTAATGATTGACAGGTGTCTTTCTTACAGAAAAAATACCCAATAAAAAGTTCCTTTTTAACACTACTACCATTATGCATTTTGTCATTGATAGTAACAAAAGTACAAACAATGCCCCATGTATCGGCACGTTTGTGTGTATGTTTGAACACGGCCTAAGTTTTTGTCAGTGTGGTAAACACCGCCATAGTCATTACCTGATGCAACAATTTTGAAGCAACGGTGTTTGTGTACAAGTTAAAATAGTTGAGAGATTGAGATACCATGTTTCAAATACGTAGTTTTCATTCAATACCCACGTACCCTTACCGATGCCTGACGTACAACAACACCACCTGCATCATATTGACATAATGAACTGCCTATACTGTACTGAATGACCATGGTGGGTGCATATAAACTTGTACACGTTCCGTTTTTGATCATGAGAAAATAAAATTTGACCACAAAACAGTTCACAAAAACATGCCAGTAAAGTTACCAAAGGTCATTCACTTGCCTTTATTGCACTATCCGAGTATGAGCCACCGGTTCGGCAAAACAAGACAGCTGTAAATCAAGGGGACCCACGCTATGGACGCTTAATTTATGCTAATTTTATGCACGATTTTTTCAACACCATTTGATCTTCTATCGCTTTCAAAATCGACTTGCACGTCCAAGAAATTGATTGTACAATCTCTGAATACAGAAGCGACATTTTGTGAAATTTCAGCGTCCAAAAACCCCTAAACTTGAAACAAAGACATCATGCATGCATGCCATGCATGTCAACATGGCCGACCTTAGTGAGACTATTCTATTTAGGGGACCGGGGTCAGCAGGGTCAGTACGTGTCATTTTCCTTACGATGCTGTCAAGGGAACTCCAGTTTCCCATTGTTTTAACATCTTTTAATAGTTTCCTTATTATCTAAAAGGAATTTTACCAAGTTTAACGACCAAATACACTCTCCTAATGTTTCTATATTGGAGTTACACTAGGGTAGGGGCTTTTTATGCGGGTAATTTATTCACGCATAATTTGCATAACAATAGCAATTGCCCCTGCACTGCTTGGTGAGCATTGAGAAAAATATTGAAACAAAGGAAATGTACGTAATTGAAGCCGCACCGGGACTTCAGTGCGCGATCCCAGGGGTCCCTCAAAATGTTTCTAATACAAGCCGCGGCTTCAATTAGGAATTTTACGGTACTAACGTATTATTACTCACAATCCTTCTGATCGGCCTGCCTATTTCCGACATTTCTAGCTCGTCTGTACGTTGGACAAGTTGCAGGCTGACTACGAGTAACCATAGACTGACTTTGCTTGGCCATATACCGCCCATGGCGATGTTTTCCTGGCTTATGTCGAGCCCGGTTTTTCTGTCACGTCCGACCGCTCAATCCGACCCATCGTACCAATCCAGCGCCAGCTCCGCATCCGCAAGAATTTCATAAGCATTATTCAGATGACTGCGGATCAACAGGACACAACAGCCAGGCGCCGTCAAGAAGCGAACGTAACGACGGCCAGAGTGTATACCACAGTGACTCCAGACTCTGTCGACCTGCCTGTTTTGGTGGCGGGGCCAGAAACCTCATCGAACCTGATGTCATCAGTTCCTATCACGTACATCGTATCACGTCCAGCAAGAATCGACAAGAGGATCAGTTGACTGACCGACGACTATATCAGTTTCCGTTTCAGATTAGTAATTAGTCGTGCGTAGCCCGTCATAAGACAGCTTGCTGCACAGGGAAAACAACGGACCTTGACCCTGTGACGTCAAACAAACTCAGTCTTAGGACCAAAGATGGCGGCGCCCATGGTGTCAAGTGGCCGCAGCGTCACTCAACTTTATGTCGAACAAAGATCACAGGCGACTATTTAAGTAACATCTGCATGATTTCAAGCATACTAACGAGTCCTTCCGACCGGCAGTTCACAACGATCTACACACGGCCTCACTTTCTGTTTGACTAGCATTTCCTGTTTGACTGAAAGCGAAACAAGGTACAGTTTCAATTCAAGACTCAATCGAGTCAAGACTCTGTTTACGCGGTCAACCAACAATGACTAGCATATTCTCCGAGCATGTAAATATGCGGCAGCTTAAGGCTAGCCCTACCTGTTGAACTTTCAGACTGTTAAGCGAAGAGTTAGATGCGTATCAACATGACACTCCTGCGTTTGCGGACAATCAAGTCTGACTAGCAAATAAATTCAGAGCATACATATGCGGAAGCTGAAGGCTAACTCTCTGTAAAGCATCCTATCGGTGGCCTACTTAACAGTCGTCTCACCAATCGGACGTACCTGCTCCCAGCTACCTATTGGATTTTACAGACCAGTTTCACCTGTCAGTTAATGTGTCACCAAGCGCAGCTGCTGGATGTCACCTGATGATCTCTCCTTACTTCTACCTTGGATTACGCTGCGGTGCCACAAGAAAGAACCAACAAACTACAGCTGGAGATCGAGAACGACCGGTCATTCTATATCGCCTTTCAGACTGATGTTTGCCATCTCGTTGGCATGTTCTGTCTGCTGGGGTGGACTTGGCAATGGATCTTGCCGCCTTCGTTTTTGTCTTATGCTATGACAAGGCCATGACTTACCTTTTACGTTGAAATTACTACTTATTAGTAGTTCAGTTTTGCTAGCATTCGCCTACTTGTCGCTCGTTTATTTACCTGTTTGCAGCTCATGTTACCTGGCTCTCTTCGGTTTGCATGCATTATCGTGCCCCCCCTTTTTTAGCATGTCGACTTGGCCATCCTGCACAAGCGTTTTCCCAGCTTTGCATGTATTGCGCAGTCTGCAGTCTGGCCTTACATGCGGCCCACGCATTTGCTCTTCATACAGCGTAGCGATGTTTTTCACGTTTCTTTTTCCTTTCATTTTAGATGCACCGTTTCAAACTACTGTGTCACTCCCTGGAAGCCGAACCCTGCAGCTGCACTTGTCGGCAATCTCACAAGCATCCCAGCGAAAACATACGAAAACAAAAACATTTGCTAGACCCATGGATACCTTACCACAAACCGCATTACGGCATCACGTCAGCACTTTGACTTTGCGGATTGTACAGTTCACATCAGTGTGACTGGAGTAACATGCTTTCTTTCAGAACACTTTCACTTTCAAAGCAAAGGACTACATACTTCATCCTTTGCCATTTAGCAGTATTACAGTTTTTTAGTAATGTCTCATAAATGCCACTTTTTTCCCACATCAGTTTCCTCATTTCGAAAGAACTGGCATTTAACGCTGTCATGGACTTCACACTTCGTTCGACCAGCAACATGCCATTGTAGAGGCTTTGCTTCGCATGCTCGGACATTTTGCCAGTTAACAGCGACGTTCCGCTTTGCCTGATCCGTTCACTGCTCTACAGGGAAATCCCAGACCACCTTTTAGGTAGATGGTCTAGCAACTGCCACCGACTTACATGTACATAAGAACATCAGAAATCTCCCTGCGTCACACTTTTCAGCGACGTTCCACTTTGCCTGATCCGTTGACTGCTGCTCTACATGGAAATCCCGGACCACCTTTTAGGTAGACGGTCTAGCAACTGCTACCGACGTACATGTACGTCAGAACATTAGAAATTCGCGCCACGCCTTTCAACGGCTAGCCTCCTTACTGTGTGAACACTCAAACACTTATCTACTGCGGTCTTGTCGTTTCTTCAAGTCTGCCGTATTTCACCGCATCAACAGACTCACACGTTTACACGTCTTGTTGTGTTCCATGTCTGCGTTTTGCCATCTGGACTCACTGGGTGCACACTCAAACACTTCTAACGGCTGCCTATTCGTCATGCAAGTCAGCCTCATTCCATTGCATTATGACTCACACGTTACATGTCTCGTCGTGTTTCACGTCTGTGTTCTGTCACCTAACGTTCCTACATGTACGTTGTTTCCACCTGGGCTCGCACAGTTTACCTGTCCCCCAGGACCCCCTCCCCCCAAGCCGTATCATCACCACGGTGATCCCTTGGGCGCGAGAACCTTGTCTTCGTTCCATGTTTCCACCCGGGCTCGCACAGTTTACCTGTCCCCCGGGACCCCCTCCCCCCAAGCCGTATCACCACCGCGGTGATCCCTTGGGCGCGAGAACCTTGTCTTCGTTCCATGTTTCCACCCGGGCTCGCACAGTTTACCTGTCCCCCGGGACCCCCCCCCCCAAGCCGTAGCACCACCGCGGTGATCCCTTGGGTGCGCGAACCTCGTCTTGTTCAAACCACGTTTCCACCTAGGCTCGTACAGTTTACCTGTCCCCCAGGACCCCCTCCCCCCAAGCCGTATCATCACCGCGGTGATCCCTTGGGCGCGAGAACCTTGTCTTCGTTCCATGTTTCCACCCGGCTCGCACAGTTTACCTGTCCCCCGGCCCCCCCCCCCCCACCCCGTCTCCCCACCGCGGTGCTCCCCCGGCTGCGAGAACCTCGTCGCCGTTCCACCATGTTTCCACCTGGGCTCGTACAGTTTACCTGTCCCCCAGGACCCCCTCCCCCCAGGCCGTATCACCACCGCGGTGTTCCCCTGGGTGCGAGAACCCTTTACTAACATCATTCTCAATTTCTTCCCTCCTTTTGGGGGTCACTTCAGTCATACTTCCTTCGTTTGGGCTTTGGATTCCATCCTGACCCCCATTTCTCGGGAATTCCACTCCTTTCCCACATTGCGGCCTCTCAGGATGGATTCATCATCAAGGTCATTCAGACCTTGACCCCAAGGTCACCAATGACCGTTGCTCGGTTGCTTGACTGAAGGGGCCCTCTCCCATATATTTTGCTCATATTTTATTGTAGGTTAGTTTGCTACTTCTATTTTGACTGTTTTGTATTGTAAGTTTTGATAGTATTTAGTTTGAGATCTGCGAGGGCACTAGTTCTATGCCCTTTACTGCTTTATATTTGCCGTTTCATCTTGTGCTTTATTCTTTACTTTGTTGGCGTTTACATTCTCCTTTTGCAATAAACCCTCCTGTCTTTCCTCAACTTAGCGGTGGTGTGTTCACAAAGTGGAATCTGTGTTTTATCACAGATGTGTTTTTGTGATTACACCTAGCTATCTGCCTTCCTTACATCTTCACTGTCATCCCCTTAGCCAATCGGCTCTTCTACCCATGACTGTTATCAATCCTCCTTCCCAGCCAATCAGCCACGTTTGCACACGACACTACATAATCAAGCCTTTGTCTCATCGCTCCCATTCATTCATTCATTCATTCATTCAGCCGCTGGGTTCATGCCATACCAGCTCAGCCTATCCCACCACCATCCCCTGTCTCCTCCTCTCTTTTCCCTTTCTTTCAGGTGTCCGGGCTTTGGATTCCATCCTGACCCCCATTTCTCGGGAATTCCACTCCTTTCCCACATTGCGGCCTCTCAGGATGGATTCATCATCAAGGTCATTCAGACCTTGACCCCAAGGTCACCAATGACCGTTGCTCGGTTGCTTGACTGAAGGGGCCCTCTCCCCGGCGGTGGCAGTCTCTGGATGGGTGGGTACCCACGCTCGTTAGCAGAGTTTGAAATGTACCCCTTTTCCAGAATTTTTCTCTGAAAAACACCCCTTTTTTGGGAAAATCTGGGAGAAAATCACTGCGAAAAACACCCCCTTTTTCCCGATATCTGGGAGATTTTACCTAATGTTTGCAAGACATTTGAATACCATAATTTACCAATTTCAAAGCAAGTGTGCTGACTCTTGGTGAAAAAGGAACACATAATACACTAGCTTAGCATGGGTTGACTTTGTGTTTGATGTGCACAGTAACAGACTGCCTTGTTCAATGTATGCTTAGTAACATAATGAAAACTTGAAATACAGTGATCGTTCAATGTTTTGTCTTCACCATATGTTCATCAGTCACACTCATATACAATCACTTTTCTGATCCGTTTTGATCTTGTATTAGTTGATGGCTCTTGAGTTATTAGACATCATCCGTCATCTGTAGCTGCAAAAACAAAAAAAACAAAGAAAAATCCTTTTGTAGAAAAATCACTTGTAGCTAAGGGAAATTTGCCACCAGAAGCAAACATTTTTTTCACAGAATTTCAGCAAAGATAAATAGTACTCTCCTGCTTTCAGGTAACTATCTATCTACTACAATCTCAACTGTTAATACAACTACATGTAGTACAAAACACTACATGTAAATGTCAGTACAATAAACCGGGGTACAATCTACTGAATGACAGTTAATTCAACTAGAAATACTTCTTAGTACAAAACACCACATGCAACTTTTATTACAATAACCTGAACAGATAATCTACCAAATAAATGACAACCAACCCAAAGAGAAATACTACAACTACAAAACACCTCATGCAAGTGTTAGTACAATCTATAAAATGACAACTGATTCAACTAGAAATAACAGTGGGCATTATCAATATCATGTTGATTCGCTGACTTGAGTTGACCAGCGATGCCTTACAACTTGTAGCTATGGACGAAGCTGTGATATCGCAGTGGTGTTGTTGTGGCGTGTATCGAACGCGCTCGGGTCAAGGGTCATTGCCACAGACCTTGACCCGAGCGCATTCGATAGATTCCATAGCACCCCTGCGATATCACAGCCACTGTGTACCAAACAGCACAGCTAGCTATATTTTTGCTGCGGATCCGTTGCCCTACCACTCCCTTTGCTGGTTGTGTTGGGGGAGTCCCCCAACACAACCAGCAAATTTAGAGAGTGGTAGGGCTACGGATCCGCAGCAAGCTACATTTATTAATTTATGAGTTTCGCTAAGTTTTTGAAAAGACTTACTTGACTCGGAGAACTCACTTTCCAACATTTGAATCACTTCTGGAATCACTGTGTGTACTCCAGGTACACATCCACAATAACCGCATCTCAGACTGTAATTTTCACTGACAAATTCCATGCATTCTGCACAAGTTTTGCATCTCCCGCGAAGAACACCTCTACCATCGACCGCCATATTGCTAATCATACAGGAAGTTGTTGTTGGATGTTGAATTAGCTATCTCTCCCCCCCCCCCCCCCCCCCCCCCCCCCGTAATTACAGCGTATCAATTCATAAAACACAAGAACAAAGATTACCATCACAGGGACGGTCACTGGATTTCTAAACAGCCGGAACATACTAAATTTTAATCAAACTGATTTGAGGGGTGGGCACGTAGCTACAATCACCTTCACGATGTGATGTACGGTTCTCCGGGACGGTTCTGGATCATGGCTTTGGGGACCGCTGCTGGGTTTTACTCTCTCGAACAAGAAAGCGTCTTGGGAGAAGACCTATTCTCGGAGGGTGATCTGAAAAAGTACCCCTTTTTCTCGATTTCACGGACCTAGATTTCTCCGTGATGTCCAACTAAAATTACCCCCCTTTTCCGCGAAATTTCTAACGAGCGTGCGTACCCGGCTGCTCCGAGACTGCCACCACCGGGGCCCTCTCCCATATATTTTGCTCATATTTTATTGTAGGTTAGTTTGCTACTTCTATTTTGATTGTTTTGTATTGTAAGTTTTGATAGTATTTAGTTTGAGATCTGCCTGAGTTATGGCACTACCCGTACGAAACAGATTTTTTGTGGTAAACATGCTGCAAGCTCTGGGTAAACATACCACGCATACTTTTGTGTGCCACAACTCTCTATCCATCCTGCGCCGATAGTCACCACTAGTGGTGCACTTGTGGTGATTGCAATCTTTCTCTTGGTATGTCTACCACAAGACTGAAGTAAACAAAGTTGCAGATTGCTTTGTGGTATGTTTGCCATTGAAGGCTTTACGTAAATACAATGGTCACACAGCACAGACTGTGCAGAATCATGTGTAAGAATTCAAGGCTGCACGGTTACAGGGCAGCCAAATGAACGTGTGTGCCCAGCTGGCTTCTGTAGATGTACCGTATATCATATGCATGAATAAAGAATATACATGTTTGCACTCTAAATTTAATAACAAAATAGTATCTTTATTGATTTTCAAATGGGGATGTTAAAACGTGAATACATATTTGTAGGACAAATCTTAGTCAGTTTCCAAGAAATTAGGAAATTCACATACAAAAGTACCTGACTCTCCAAATGATACTTCTATACACAGTGACAAGATTTTACGAATCCAGATTACATCAACAATAGCACATATGTAAAGGTGCGGGATCGCTGGATTTCCAAAATAGCTTAATTTGAGCGATTTAGCAGCTATAGGCCCTATGGTGTGATCGAGGCGAGAAAAGTGACGAAGTTGATCTAATAAAGACGGGTATTCTGTTGATAAAAATGTTGTTTCATACATAGGCCTACACTGTAGGCAGCCACAAAAATCCCATGAAACCATTTTTCCCTGTCCATCGGGAAACGTTTTGAGCCAATGATCTGCACGATAATTCAATGTTAAATTCATCAATTTCATGGCAGCAACGAAAATCTCTCGAAAATCGGCCGTAATCCACGAAGGAAAAGAACTTTGCCACAGTTTGGGTAGGCCTAATAATAAGCGGACAGAGCATGTCAGTCACCGCGGTCGGAGAAAACACTCATTCTATTTGTGTCTTTCGACAAGCATGGAGGTAGGTATGGTATAAGTTACTATATCGCCGACTTAGAAAGACAAGGGAATTATTAGTCGTATTGCCATCCACTGTACAAATGATTGACATCTCACTCAACCTGCCGTGGACACGTACGTACGTGTCTCCAGAGAAACGCGCCCGAACAAAAATCTAAGAACTTGTTGAACTGGTATGTTGGATTTTTTGTATCTCACGCCTGTCGTATAGAACACAGTTTTTATCGAAATTGAATTCCCGTATCTCAGGGAAGGCACACTATAAAATAGTGCTGGTATAGTGCCTATGTGAAGGCTAGGGTTTGAACGGTTAGCCCCGCGATCGAGGCGCCACTGGCACTGCTGTGCTAACTGCTATGTAATAGGGCCTACATAGTGCATGTAGCATGGGGCTTAGTGTTGGGTCATAGCCACTGGTGCTGTCAATACACTTTTGCTTGGATATAGTCCGTCGAAAGCTGTAAGTTTTCAGTGAATTACTTTTGAATGAATTACTTCTAACAAAACTTCCACTACGATTCATGCTATGTTACGTACGTGTACAGCGATCGCGATTGCAAGGACTTTGTATCGGAAGTAAATATAGTATCACGCCTGATGACATCATAGATCATGTGAAGACTTCGTTGTGATTGGTCAGATTGGCGTGTCACAGGTCAAATCTCAGCGGCAAATCTGATATCAGAAAGGCAGTTACGACCCTTTTGAATTGCTCAATGCATTGTCGCTGTTTTTTCACTCGACTTTTGACAAAATTTCACTGAAATTTGCCGTTGGACATCACCTTGACAGCTTCGTATACCCTAGCTATGAATGTACAACCTATAGGCAATGTTCAAGACGCGTTAATTTTCATGTCATCGTCGTCACGATCGGCGTGTGGAGATCGGCTTGTGAACAATGGTCACCATTCTTATAACCATGATAACACCCTGAGCTGGCCGAGCTGAGGATCAAGGCGATCG
This sequence comes from Ptychodera flava, assembly GCF_041260155.1. Classification (NCBI taxonomy): domain Eukaryota; kingdom Metazoa; phylum Hemichordata; class Enteropneusta; family Ptychoderidae; genus Ptychodera; species Ptychodera flava. Next base: position 34,831,797 of record NC_091932.1, read on the forward strand.
TTTGAATTTCGGTAAGTAAATTTTCGAGTATCCTTCTCTGCAACGTAACGACGAATTTTATCTGTTTTTGTTCTGTGCAATTCTCGAGTAACACTGTCCAATTGTCTGAATAACTCCCGAGGTTGAACGTTGAGTGAACAGTGTGAAAGGAGTGGCCTTTATCTGTTCATACCGATGTATTGATAGTGTCTATGTCTGGGGAATACATACTTCGACACTTTGGCGAAGGCACAGTCCCTCGGGGACTGTACCCAGGGTGAAACTTTTGCTTATATGTATACAAATTTCCCTCGATGTACGATATAAAACAATGAAAAAACAATACATTTAGGAATGGTTAGGTAAGAATTAAGTTCTTAAACTCTGACCTAGTATCGTTTGTACACGTGTTCATGTTGGACGATGCTGGACGTCTCTGTCTTTGACACTTAAGTTTCTTTTGAAATCTTCATTAATGTATTTTGACATTTGTTCAACGTTACCCGTAAATATTTTGCTGGCATATTGTAAGGCGAAATCCAAATCAATGATTGATTTACAATATTTCATTGAAGTTCTACATGAAATCTTACAACACAAAACATGCATACAATATTTTCAGTTATCTTTCTGTAGCTGTGGATCACTGGTAGCGTTGTCCCCCCCCCCCCCCCCCCCCCATCTAAAAGTAATTTAGATTCACAGATATAGTAGTAAACTAGTTTTCATGTCACATGTAGTCAAAATCACCAAACATAATCGCTGGGACTTTTTCCTTTACATTCCTTTTTATTCCATTGCATTTTCTTATTTGTAGCTGGAAGTGACGACATGTCTTTGTGGCAACGGATGCTGAGAAAAAGCAATGCTGATGACAACTTTACATCACCAATCTCATAAACCCAAATTGGTCCCAAAAGAGTAACCAAGCTTGCCAAGGCAAATATATAAGTGTAAGTACCGTTTGAAATATCTTTACAATTTAGTGACCTGGATTCCATTTCATGATATGTGCAAGACTCATTGTGAAAGGTATGTCAAGGCAGTTGCAATTACATACTGACTGGCAGATTGTTCTCTTGGCATTTTGTCTACTGTACTGTGCTAGTATATGTGATTGCATTAATGTTTCTTTTCTTGTTTTTCTTTTTTTTTTGTTTTAGCCCTTTCTGTAGTCTACGGAAAGTAAACCAAGACACTGAACAATCAACTGGATCAAAAGTAACTGTTCCCACTATATCGTTGGATATGCCAACACTTTGTTATGAAGATGCCATGGATTAAGGGAGATATCCTGTGAAAGAACTGTTGATGAACTTGTGATTTCTTTTGTTTTGAGTCATTTGTTAGCATTTCCATCTGCAATAAATGTAAGGTAGGAATTCAATGAAAAACCTGGTAAGATTTTCTTTTGTTGTGAATGTGTGTGAGTGTTTGTACCTGTGGCTACATTCTGAAAACTTTAATACATGAGCACAAGGATGAGTAGCTACAGTGTGAGTGGTCGTGGCAAGTGTGAAGGGTAGGGGTATGCTACTGGGGGGTGGGGTACCCATAGGGTCAGCTTCAATAGCGGTACATGTATGTATACCGTAAATCCTGTTTGTGGCAAGTATACCGCAAAAAAATTCTGCAAAGCCTAAACTTTTGTGGCAAACATACCAGGACATGCTTGAGTGTCGTGGTAAGCATACCACAATATGTGCGCCGCAAAATCCATCAACATGTGAAAATCTCAAGCTATGCGTAAGCTTACCACAACATGTTGTGGTAAACTTACCGGGCAATTATGAAGACTTTACCAGAACTGTTCGCCGCAAGGCTATAATTTTCGTAAGGGTAGTTCTATGCCCTTTACTGCTTTATATTTGCCGTTTCATCTTGTGCTTTATTCTTTACTTTGTTGGCGTTTACATTCTCCTTTTGCAATAAACCCTCCTGTCTTTCCTCAACTTAGCGGTGGTGTGTTCACAAATAGCATATTATTTTCTAAATGGAAATAGATTGATGAAGCGCCAGCTGTTGAATCAAAAAGTAAGGTCAAGGTTTTTCAATGTTTAATCTGTGCTCTCTGCTACATGTTGTGATTTTGCCATGGTACGTGTTTCCAGTGATGGTTTGTACATGTAGGTCTGTATTAAGACATATATCTAGACCTTGAACTTTTTCAGCAATCGTACGTGATAATTGCTAAGCATACATACATTTGTCAATGAATTGTTTACGAAAAGTTCCTATAGGCTATGACCAATTATCAAGGTCTTATATTCTTAATTTTCATTAGGAATTACCTTTGATCTATACAACTTTCTTCAGAATTCAGCAAATGCACATGGGGATCAATTAAGTCGAATACTTTGGATCACATAAGGCATGTGCTAGTTTTATGACAGAGTACAGTACTTTGTATTCACCTCGTTATTACATATACACCGGTATGACATATTGTGGAAGAGTTAAATTTGTACAAAACTCTTAAATATGAAACAAACAGACTTACAGAATAATGTAGCTGGTACTTTTACTGAAACCTCTATATTAAATGAATCCCTAATCCCATAAATAATATAATTGCCCATCTTAAAGTGCTACATTTTAACATACATTGTACCTAGGCAACCCAGTGCTAAGGTGCTGTGTATATCCATACACAGATACACAGCACCGACACCAGTATGATGTGTATATACACATATCTGATTCATCAATATATGGGCATTTGCAAATAAGTCAGACTGAGTATATAAGGCTGTGTTCACTTATTTGTCAGCATTGTTAGAAGTACACCATGTACATGTAGGCTAGCTTTGATGATGAACTGTTGTCCGTTATGTTTGAATAATGCATATTAGTAAGGAAAAATGGAACAGAAATCTGTTGTAAATAGATCCACTGGCAGGATAAAACAGAAAGATTGAAAGCCTGCAGCAGACTGTTTCATTATTTTTTCATCACAAGAGAAATACAGAAGCAGATTCTTTCTGCTTCCGGAGAGATCAAAAGGTGTTCACTCCTCGAGATTATTCAGAAACACTCACTAAAATTCCTCAGGTAGATAGTTATGACTGCTCTCACATTTGTTTGAAGTTTACCGGTACATACCCTTTTGTGCCGTATGCTTATTGTTGCCATGGCAGTGTTGCTAGGTGATGACTTTACCACTACATTCAATCAATATGCGGAAAATCGTCGCTGCAATCACACGTAGGATACAAGCACAAGTGCTTTAGAAAAGAAGATGTAATCGATGTATACTGAAATCAACATGGGAATCGGGACATCTGCTGCTGTCCATTTTATTGTGCAACTGTATTTTATGTAGTGTTGACAGTGAATATACATAAAAGAAAAGAGCATCAACAGGAATTTAACATATGCATATGCATGCATTCATGTATTGAGGAAAGTTACTTTTTATCGAGATACATCAAATCAAGCCATATGTCCCATAAAGTTGTACTTCATCATCATAGCCTATCAGAGATTGCCGTGTGATCTCTGAATTCTGCAGTAATCCCAACAAAAGACATGAAATTGCAAAGCCAGCTGTCACCTACCTACCAGAGCGACTCATTTAATGTGTAAGTCTGCATGGTTACCAGGCATTAAATCTATAAGCTTCAATCATACTGTAAACTGTCAACACAACCATTCAATGTTTTCTTTCACAAAGTACGGTGAACCATAGACAGTAGAGAAACTCTCTATGGGTGAAACAGCATACAGTAATGAGATATTTTGTCCTAAATGATCAAATATTTGCAGGTTACCCAGTAACATTTATTCTTTAAAATTTACACAATGGTTGACCTGGACCTGTTTCAACATCATATACTTTAATGTAATCAAAAGTGTTTAATGTGTTTACATAGAGATCTGGTTCTAAAATCAATCTCTATTGAACAGCAATAAGGTTTATTCAACTGCATGTCCCTGCGGTCCAACTGGTTAAATATTTTCATTCATCTTTGCTAAAACATAGTCAGCCTGTAGTTATAAATGCAAATCATCATGGTCATGACCATAAAAGATCTTGTGTATCAGAAATCTGTGAGAATTAATCTCCAAGGTGATTTGATAAATGCATTCTATTGTATCTTTTTCCTGTCTGATATGATATAAATGCATCTTTGTACAAGCTGTCGTTCAAATCATTTACATATTTTCATCCAGAGGCAATGGAGAGTCATTACCCGGCCCTCCTTGTGTTTGCATGTCTAGTAAGATGTGTTAATATAGCCTGGCATTCTCATTTTCAGGAAAAATCAGTTATACAGGTTTTCCTTTCTCCTAAAATATTGTTAGCAAAATACTGTAAACTGATTACAGTTGCTAAAGTGATATTTGGATGACCAAAAGATTGTGGCTTTAATAATCTAATTGTCAGGTTGATTAGAGCATTTCTCATCAAGTAAATAAATAAGACATATTTTCGTATAGAAACAATTGTTCAGGAAATTGTCATGCCGTATTTTTTTAATAAATGTTTTGAGTGGTTCAGCTACAATTACTTGTTTGTGAATGACTTTCTAAACAAAATTAAAAAATTCTCACAATACCCATTGGCAACTTGTTGGATACGAATTCAATAATCTATGGGCCCGGCATTAAAAATACAGTGTGATAATATATATTACATATAATTATTGTAAGAAAAATTATTACATATACTAAATATTATACCTAGTTGTCCATGCTACTTAAACCAGTATTAATCAACACACCTTGAAGTACAAAGAAACTGTACATGGAAGAATTTGTTTAGTGACTGGTGTAGAGGAGGAAAGAATTCTGAAACAATTTTTACAAGAAGTTGTGAATAAATATGTGTAGGAAAAAAAAAAAAAAAAAAAAAAAAAAATATATATATATATATATATATATATATATATATATATATATATATATATATGATCAAAATGCTTCATACAGTTATAATATTGTTCTATTATTGTGTAATACACATAAATCATTTTAGGCTATTCTAACGGTATAGTGTATTAAGTCATGTACTGGAAATTTATTAGCTTTCCCACGATAGGAGTGTGTGCAGTGATAAGAATGTATGAGTGACAGATGGAGCAATTTTAACCAACAAGACTGTAATAATGTGGTACACTTAAAAGTCTCATCTACTGAGTAACACAAGCAAACTCTGCTACTTTACTTCTGCAATATTATAGACATTAGAATGCAATGAAAAGTTTGTTCTAGATTAAGCTACGCATGTTGAAATTGGACATTTCCAGAAAGGTTTGTTGCATTCAAAGTGAACAATCACACGAACCACATTTGCAAATTCCAGGTTGATTTCAAATACCTGGTATCAGATTGTACTGCACACAGAAAAGTGATTACCGCAAAATTTTAACTTAAGTACTACAAGCTTTGAAATTACAAAACATAGAATTTTGCTCAAACTTTCCCTGGAATTAATTCTAAATCATTTTCTTTCATAATCAAGAATCAAGGTGACTGTGCAGATTTTACTACAGGAAATACAATGTATTTAGTGGTTTACAATTAGTGATGCTTACAAGCTTCTGGCCAAAAGTATTAGGTTACATTGTAAACCGAGAACAACGGGTCGTATTTCCGACTTATATCAAGAACATTATCGATTTCAATATCAAATTTACTAACTAATCCTTATAGGGTACATGGCAACATGATAAGCAACATGGTAAATGACGATCAATACTACTTTACAATTAATGGTAGGCTTGAGAATAAAATATCTGCATTATATACTTTTGTTCATATTGGTTCATTAATAATATTCAGTGACACACAAGGTTTTATTTACTATCTGTACACACATATGAAATGCAAATATGATAGTGAAAGCGGAGTGTTTCCAATTCAACATTTCCAAGTTTGATATTGTCTCCATAGAATAGACTTGTTGGAAGACTAACTTTTTGCTGAAATAGCACCCTTGCTTAAAAATTACTTAATAATGGCACTTGATTTTTGCAAAGTTCCCTAAGAAAGATGATGAAGGAAAATGGATGTTAAAAACTATATTTTTAGTCCCCGCGGACGCAGTCCAGCGGGGACTTATAGATCGGGTCCCATCCATCCATCCGTCCGTCCGTCTGTCCTTCCATCCGTCCATCCGTCAGCAGCCATTTCTCTGTCATCCCTGAGCTGATTTTTTCAAACTGTGTGCAAGGATAAAGTACTGTGGCATACATATGCATGTCAATTTATTTTGCAACACGATCCAATATGGCCGCCTGGTGGTCATTTTGTTGCAATTTTTTCATGTGTTTGAGCCATAACTCAATTATCCCTGACCTGATTTTGTTCCATGTTGGTACACAGATAAAGTACTATGGCATATATATGCATGTCAATTTATTTTGCAATACGATCCAATATGGCCGCCTGCTGGCGGATGTTATGATTTTTTCATATTTTTGAGCCATTATTTTAAACTCAACTGTCCCTGAACCGATTTCGTTCAATGTTGGTACACAGATAAAGTACTATGGCATACCGGTATATATGCACATCAATTTATTTTGTGATACGATCTAATATGTTCACCGGGCAGCCATTTTGTTGTGATTTTTTCATGTTTTTGAACCACAACTCAACTTATCCCTGAACAGATTTCATTCAAACTTGGCACACAGATATTGTATTGTAGTGTGCATGTGCATCACAATTAATGGTGCGAGCGGGGACTGTATCATCAGCGATGACTTGTTTATTAGGATTTTTATATTATTATTGATCGAATGGCCTAGAAAAATTTGGAACATGTAGGGAAAACTGAAATTTACCTCTAAGTTTTTGAATATGTATATTGTTGAGAGGGATTTTTTTATTGTAAGATCTTCATTGAAAAATACCAGTGTTTCATCCAGGATGGCATCAACAGGGGTGATTTTCCTCCTTTACCAGAAAATTTAGGGGGGATTTCACTAGTTTATGTGTTCTACTTGTATCTCTAAGGTGTGACTGCCTGGAACCATTCATGGAGGGCTGGTCCCCCCTTTACAAATTACTAAGGGTGCCAACTGTCAATAAGAGAGGGGGAATTCCATTCCCCTGTCCAGATACTGAAATATCAATGTTACTTTGCAATCATTGACTGATAATCTGTGGTACATATGTATAATACTTCTAGTTTTATGGTTCTAGGTAGATTGCAAAAATAAGGATGCAAAACAGGTTGTTATGACTGTCAAGTGAAGCAAATTAGACTAGGTTTTTTATAGAAAAACTACACAGCTGGTGAATAACTTTGACATTTATAATAACATTGTGCCGAGTTGTTGTTGATGTGTAACTTTATTGGTACAGATGATTATGAATAATGTCATCTTACAGTATAACAAAGGCTCTGGCTTTGTCAAGATTGAGCTCTGGACATTTTAAACTGAAAATCGTTACAGAAAAAGCTATGTAATGGACATACGTTATACACTGAGGAAGTTTAGCTCGTTTCAAGACGGTTTTGAATGGTACATTAGGGTTTCTAAAGTGTTAAAATGCTCAAGGCAGTTGTCAATAGTGCTGAGAATTCATACACCTAGCCCCATATCTGTCTTCATTAATGCTCTCAAAATACAGCGCCCAAGTGGAAGCTAAGAGGCAGTATGTCTGTTAGATTGAGAGTGAGTGTTACTGAAATGTGTGATGTCTTAAGAGGGTGATTATCTTGAAGGTTCATCAATGCTCACAGTTACTGGGAAGCTGGTTCCTTCAGTGAGTGATCAATTCCCAGCATTGCTTGTAGTGAAGATCAGGAAATAAACTTTGGGAACAAACTGTCTGCAATCGGAGACTTAACAGAAAGGCATTATGGGAAAACTAGCCTTCCATGAATACAGATATATTCTAAAGTCACAAACATATATGAATTTACATTTCATTTGGTGTTATTTCAACATTTTGTTACCTTTTCCAAATGTGAAATATTTCAAAAAATAGTAAATGCCCATTCCATAAACTCCGTCAATTGTATACCGGTAGAACATGTACCGGTACTGTTGCAAATGTTGTCAGGTTATACACCTTTACCAAATAATTATATCATCATCATGAAAAACCACAACATATACTGCCTTTGTCAGCATCACATGTGATACGTAGGTGTACCACATCTCGGAATAAAAATGTGTGTTCATCATCCGTAATTACCATGTCAATCCCTTCTCATTTCCATTAGTTGTGTACCGGTAATTGAAAAAAAATGGATATTTACGTTCACATGGTTTCATCAAAACTGAGACATTAAATGTCATTAGCTATTTCCTGATTACTGCACTGCAAAGTAGGTGCATCACTCATTCTTAAAGATACCAAAGTAGCAAAATGCTGAGTGACTATAACCTAAAGTAAAGTGTAAAAGGATGTGTTCACTTGACAATGTGTGGATTTCTGGACCACCAACTTTAATATCTCTCCAACCTCCCAGTATTTTCACAAGCTGTTTTGCATTACAGTAATATGTTAGTTTGAAAGCAGAAAAAAAGGATTGAAATCGGCAGGTCAATTCTAAGTATTCATCAAATGAATAAGTAAAAGTAGAAGAATATAGGCTTTAATAAAAATTGTTTAACTCTTTCAGGCTTGACTTTCTGGTAAATTACCAGAACTACCCATACACATTGGAGTTTAGGACCGTAAGGGTTATTCAGTAAATGCTACAGGAAAGCCAAAAATTATCAAGCAATAGGGTCTAGTTACCATAGTCTTGCCTGAAGACTTAGACTATTTGTGTGCATTGAGGAACACATATAGTGGCTGCCTATTAGATGTATTGTAGTCTTGTATTTTCTGTCAGTGTCCTCATAATGTAATAGCTCATTTTAGAACTCTTTTATTTCAGTGATTTTTCAAATCTTTTACTCAGCACGTACAATACTTATGCATATTCATATCAACTTAGATTGTACAGGCATGTACAGTCACTTAATTGTGTCTGGCAATGCAACTCTTCCTCCTAGAATTGTACTTGATTAGAAAGCTACTTATACTAAAGCCAGCAGTACTGTGTAGTGTCTAGGTTTTTTTATGAACTCAAGAATTCTTAGGCTTACCTTTGCAATTACTGTTCTATCACAATTCAGCTTACTCATTTTTCGTGAGGGACACCCTAAACAAACACATTCTCACAAAGAAGAGCAGTCTCTTAGTTATCTTTGTATTGTTGCTTTCTATTGCGATGAAGATAGGAATTTAATTTAGAAATTAGCATTATAATAATATAATATCTTTGATGATCTTAAACCACAAAAAAAGCAGTGTTCAAATTTCTTAGAACATCTCCTTGATAATAATCAATGCCAATCTGAGAACCTCATTATTGCAATGCAAAATGGGAAAATACTAAATCTGAGTGTTTCCAACGTTACAAAAAAATTAATGTGCGTCTTCAATCAGCTATATTCTATCAGCCAACTTTAAAATATTTCCAGAGATACCGGATACATCGTAATGGTTATCTATGTCATTGGGGCCTGTAATAAAAAACACCTCCATCGCAATCATCACTTTCTTCCTCATCAACTCTATAATAAAATCAAATTCCGGTGATGCTGAATTACTTCAGAAGCAAAATTAAATCACAGAATTTATTGGCGGTTCGTTTGGTTAGGTGCTCACCAACACATCATAAAACAGATATAAGGTAATAACAGCCTAAGTAAATGTCAGGTCTGTGAATTATTGGAATTTATTGAGACATTCACCCAGCTTTAATGTTTGCAGCCTTGTGTAATGTTACAAATTTTTCACATTTAAAGAGGCATGCTCCGTCAACATATTGTTTAAGAGACAGTAGCCAGTATTTATGTAGGAATTTTACACTACCGAATGAAATATTCTTTAAACTTGAAGAGAGATTCCTCTATAATATGTAATGGCCATATTTTGAATAAGATGGATCAGAAAGTTTTTGTCAATCAACTGATGACGCAATGATTTTTTACTATAGACTATTAGTCTACAGAAGCTATTGGGATGGTTATCTGTCCGGCATCCGGCGTCAGTCTGTATGTATGTATGTATGTCCGTTTATGAGGATGTCTGTCCACTCAAATATCTTGAGAACCCTGCTAAGTGCTTACAGATTTGATATTTCTTGTATAGATGCAAAATATGATTATGAGAAACTGTATTTTTTTTATTTTTTGATATTGTAAAAAAATTTGCAAATTAGTGCAAAAAAAGGCTTTTTTGGTAAAAAATCTTCTTATAACCGCTGGTCAGACATCTTTGATATTTGGTATTCAGGTTCCTACAGATGAACTAAGTATGATACATTGAAATTATGATGAAATCTGCAAATTTTGTATTTTTTGGTAAATTTTTGCCATTTTTGGTCAAAATCTTTGTTTATACTTAATTTTGTATCCACGTCTATAGTAGCTTCAGGGACATTGGCCTTGTGTTTTAGTTAAAACTCATGCATGTTTCATTTCATTTCTTGACAACAACAACATCAATTTACACATTCTTAAAATACAGGATCTAACTCATTTTGTTCACAAAAACTCAAGATTAATTATTTTTTGTATAGTATACAAAAGAATAGTACTATAGCTATTCTTATATTTTCAATTATTAGATGCTATGATAGATCTACCGGTATGCTTCCTGGTAATAGATTGATAAAAATACATTGTATCATCTTTGCATTTTTTCATGAACTTGAAATATATCCATGAAGATGCTGTGCAGTGATTCAAATGAAATCTTCACGGCATTCTCCGCCTGACTCGTGATCCAATTTAGTCTCAGCTGGCTTTTACAATGCAATTTACACAATCATAGTACCAGTTTGCTAAATTTGTTATTTGCATGTGCAGATGCCTTCTTAGGTGATTAGAGAAGGTTTGTTACCACCACTTAGACATGAATGCAGAAACATACCCGTAGCCAAAGAGATCCTGTTCAATACAAAAGATGCCTGCAGGCCATTCCACTTATTTGCTTTTATTGATAGACGTTGATCAAATTACAAGTCACAAACACATGGCACGAACAAGGAATTATTTAGTTATTCTGGTTGTACCGATTGAAAATGCTGGAAATCAAGTTAGTTTTACTGTAATTTCTTGTACCATTTAATTTTCATTTGTATACATTATTGATGTAGTCTTTCCAATTTATTTCACAAGCTTTGCCCAGTAACATTCAAAACTTTCATTTCAATTGTATTTTGTCCAGTTCTAAAGTTGAATGAATATTATCATTGAATGTTCATTTGCAAGCTTTCCTCGGATGGCAGAGCATCTCCATAATTGATGACGGAAAGATTATGCCGTACAAATATTCCTTTTCAGTTACAAGAAAAACAGCTTTGTGTCTTTCTTGTCTACATTGTTGCTATACATATAGTGTTATATCATTCAATAATCATGTACCAATATACTTGCATGCATAGAATCTGTTACCTATAGTATAGAAATCTATGTAACAGAGAAGATATGCCTCCCCGAAACTTGCATGATAGTTGGGAATATGATGTCATACAAGATTTTCAGGCATCAGCTAATTGCAGCTGCCACCAAAATGTCATTGGTTGTGTTTTTCTATCGTGATTTGATAGATGGCTTAGTTTTCAGTGTTTTTAAAAAATGTCAGCAGACCTATAATCTCCTAACATTCATGTCAATACTCTCATTTCACCTTGGCTGAGATATCCAATCATGGCTTCCCTTTTGGGCTATGAGTACGGAAGTTTGTTAATTTTACCATTCACGTTTGTTTGAAAATGTATACCTAAAGAGAGAAAATAATTGTTCCCTTAATCTAACAGTCTAGCAGTCAGAAGACAAAAGACACTATAATCTTCCAGATTTTTAATAAATCAGTAAAATATTATTTTTTCAGCAGAAAAATTCATATATACAGGACTGTGATTTTAATTTTCACTCTGTGTTGCCATGGCAATACTTCCTTACGCAATGGTATTGGTTCCATGTTTTCGTCATAGCTACTATATACCCATATACCGGTATGTTAGAAAAAAATGAAAATTACTGTGACTATCAAATATCGATTGTGTAGTTATGGAGTTTGCTGAAGAATTAACTTGAGCAATTCAGTCTGCTGTAGCATTCATTAAAACTAACATGCAAACTGCGATTGGAGATACAGAGCAGTTTGATCATATTACAGTGGTTTGCGACAAATCAGCACAATTGTGCCTGGCCAGCTAATTATGGTTGGAATTCAATTGCAAAATCCCTAACAATCCAGATAATTTGATTCTGATTCTGGCTATATGATCACAACATTAATATTTTGATGGTCATGAGGGGACAAGGAGAATCCAGCTTCAATCTTTACCTATCAGATGCCAAATTATTGTACTTTTTACCATACCAGAGGCAGTGATTAATAAACTATCCAGTGGTCGATCATAAGATAAGTTTTATCAATCAGTATTGCCATGGTTACAAATAAGCTTATTAAAATTAAGCTGCATAGTCACCAGTGACTTCTTTGTTAGGTCATATACATTTTTCCCTGCAAAACAAGATCCAGTGAAAAAGGAAGAAATGTACAGTTAGATGTTCAGGTGAAAGGGAAAAGGAAAAAGGATTGTTTCTGGTCCTTGACATTTGGTAAAGTGATGCACATATGTATTTTCTTTTTTCCTTTATATTTTATTGCCCCAGTACCATGGAGTGTGAGTAGTAGGGTTATTATTGTTTTGTACACTGACTCTACAGATCTGCAAGAAACACTCGTATCCAATGATGTCAAACACAGAAAAATTTCATGGGATTATGCATGTATATGATAATACCAGAATATTATACGCTAAAGTTTGTGATTGAAACAAAAGCGATAAAATAGTAAACCAGTACAATGAGCCATCATGCCTTCATGGATTTTTATCTTAATGAGAGTTTTCCCTTCTTTAGGAAATTGGAAGTGCGATCAGTTAAATGAGTGTTTCTTGTACAGTGACTGTTGTCAATGTTTCCCATCTACTCGTTTCCAGAATGTTCATCATGCCAAAGACCTTTTACACCCATCATTCCTTGTCGATATTTCCAATGTTTTGCAAGGTAATATAAACAATGGCAAGTTTGCACACATTTGTATAGTCCTTTTAGTTGCCATAGCAACCATCCAATTGACTGATTTCCCATGATGCATCAGGTACTGGGTGAGTGAAGTCCAATCCTTGGATTACCTTGTGTCTCTGAGTAGTCTATGGATTAAAATACCATACTTTGTGAAGAGGACAAGTATTTGTGGAAATACCATATGTCACATTGCCTTGAGGCAGAGCTTGTGCAATTTGAAAATCTTGCAGCAAGATGCACAGAGTGTGTTTCAGATCTGGTCATCAAAGTATCTTGCAAATGTCAAATAGAAAACTACAGATTTTCTGTCAAATTTGTTCATATTCACAAAATGACAAGCAGTGACAGTAATGTGGATAGACATTCCTCATTGCGCGGAGAAGATCATGAAATGTGATTTGATGTAAGAGGTCAATGTTTCTGTACACATCAGTGATATTTGATTGAGAACATTGCTTCATTCAGTTTAGGGGACAAATATCAAACAAGAAAATATCATCTTGAAAAAATAATGTCGATGGTATCTGTTTGCTGCTTTTGTGTTCCTGCTCATATGTCAACATGCATCCAAGGCGCTCTCTTGCTTTCCGCAAAGTGTGCTGAGAAGATATGAAACGTCGAATATCAACATCTCAAGAATATCTTGTTCAATTGCTTTGCACATTGTATAATGCCAGGGATACCTGTAAGTTTAGTTAACATCAGTATCAGATTTTTATTTGTTCATGATATTCATAGGGGGAAACTTATTCAAGTTTGTTAAAACAAAAATGTTGCAATTTGCATCCATAAGGTCTTAAAGTTGCAATATGGATCAGAATTGACCTTCATATTTCAAAGATTTAACTTTATAGAAAAATCCACAAAAATTTCATTTGCAGATTCGACCATTAACAGGAACACGGGGATGGCTCTAATTTGAGTAAATTGATTTAATTACCGAATAAATTGCTGTTTTGGTACGTACTGTTTGCTAGATTAAAGCACAGAATTTGAAACGTCATTTTTACTATTTGAATATGTACGCATGCGTTTTTGATTCATGGTGACGGTTTATGAAATTGCAACAACGTGTCAACATGCCTAGCTAGCCTTCCCACGGGCAAGCGGTCAGGTCTCTGACCGCGCCCTGGGTCTCTGCTGACCGATTCGGCCTTGCAAAAATGGAAGAAATTGGCCAAAAATGTCAGCAAAATAAACACTGTTTGGTCAGATCGAAAGATGGAACCAGAAAATGAGTGACACGCGACTACTGCACCACGACGAGGAGGCAGACTCTGTCTACAGTTTCTCTCGAAAACACCAACGTCGCCACTGTGTGATGATCAACTTCGCTAGCCAGCGGTGTTTCCTCGGCAACACGTGCACCGACCTACCAACACCGTGGCCGTGCGGACCCCACGATTTGTAATGTGAACCGGGCTATAGTCCCCCCGCAAGGAAATAACTTAGATCTGTTAGCATTCATTGATAATCTATATCCTTCAGGTCAAATATGCATTTTTCGGAAACAAAGAAAAACGGCAGTCTCCATCATTACATGTCATGGCATGGTCTCATTTACGACGCGATACTGAAGTGGGCAAAGCTTTCAATAAATATAGCATGCAGATACCTCGCTTTAACATGAAAAATGTAACAACATGCAACGGGGAGAGGATTGCGAAAACGCTGTCAGGCACGCGGTGAACACAACCAGATCGGTGTACGTGGTCTGGACGCTCGATCGATCGAACGTACACAGTAGGTGCACACGGCGCGGCACTGACATACATGTATATGGGTGAGAAAAATCAATCACACGATCTTTTGTAGAGCTGTACTTTATCATATCGATATACTTATATTTCTGAAACATTGTGATGCTGTCAAAGTTAGGCAAACGCAAAGTTTACAATGAATTATCATCATGTATGTCAAGTTCTGTCAGCGTAACAACATCGCCCCTCCAACGTGCACTCCAGTGCGACGTCATCACTCTTGGTTGTACTTGTCACGTGCACAGCAGAAAACGCCAATGTTTTTGTTTTGAAAGTTTGTTTACAAAACAGCTTTTCTAGGCGGCCGCAACGTATCAAAATGAACGTATTTGTGTGTCGGGATTGGTAAGAGGCTTAGCTAAGAGGAGTACTTCAACGTAGTATGGTCTATTTGCTTTAGTTTTACGAAAAAAATCGACAATTTTGATCCATATTGCAACTTTAATTGTCACATCAAATCAAAATTGTCTCTTACTTTTGCCAAAGAAAGTTCACCTCTGAGAGCAATCTTTAAATCGCTTTAAATTAAGTTTTCAGCCTTGTAGGGATGATCTCATTCAAGTTCAAATTAATATGAATCAGGGGTTATGCAGTACCGGTACACAAAAAGACACTTGTTACATTGCATTGAAATTTGTGATGTACATGTACCCAGGAATGTCTTAACCCTGATCTGTCCAATGATGAGTCCAAATGATGATATAATTCAAAATTTTTAAGTTATTGGGGCTGACATTTTCCTTTTTATATTTATAAATATGAAGAAAGCATTTCCAATTTGGGCAATGGTTTCATTTTAAAATTTATGTGATTTTCTTAGAATGATTCTGTACCTGCTCCATCACTGTATGTAAGTCAGATTTTTTAAAGCAGAACAATCTCTGCCCTAGTTACACAATTTTCAAGATATTGCCAATGTCAGTATTCTTGATAAGAGCATAGACGAGGGGAAAAAGTTTAAATAGACCTTTGTTCTCAATTTAAAACTCTAGAATGTGTATTAAACCCTACCGGTACAAGAGTAAACACTTTAAATTGGCTTGATACAAATTTTCAGAAATCAATTACTGGTCATTGAGGAGAACATTTTAGTCGAAAAGTGCACACAAAAATTCAATGTAGTAGATTAGCCAAGCATCAATCTTCTACAAATTGTGCTTCTGTGACATACAGGTAGACCTTATTTGTTGCAGAAGACGGAGCCATCGTTGCAGTCATCTTGCCTGTGAGGGCATCACACAATAAAGAATTGTGGCAATTCTTGTAAGCATAATGTGACCAACAATGATTTATATCAAGGGTTATTGAATTAGACTGTTACTTGTGTAGCAGGACATATTACAAGCAACAGAATAAGTGGGCTAGACAAATCTAATAAGAGTTGATTAGACAATCAAAATGCAGTGGAATATTCAATTACAGCCATGATTTCTCTGATTGTCATTCAGCTGTACCATCTGACAGCTGTTTGCAGGCAAGAGTTGATTTTTATTCATTTTCATAGAGCTTCATTTTATCATGGCATTTTTTATAACCAAATGTGAAGTTTAAATGAAGTAGAAGCATATTTGATGCAAAAATAAGCAATTCTTCTGACTATAGATAATAGCTACTGTCCCTGGAAAATGTTATGTGGAAAGCAAGCTCGCTTTTTTGTTTTAAACTGGTAATACCGGTATATACAGATTACTTTTACAAGAGCACTGGAGATCAGTGTGTTCTCACTAGCACCATTGTATAAAGCATTTCCTTCTCTTGGAACAAGTCAAGCTGTAAATCAATGACGACTCCATGGACGTTGACAATTGATCGTATCAGTTGGCAGAATCAAGGAGAAACACTTCAGAGAGGTTGTACAGTCATCTGCAGACGGGTTTGATGAGCCTTGCATATGCTGGCTAGGCGCCAGCTAATACTTACTTTGTGGATGGTTTTGAAGGATGAGACAGCATGCTTCTGACAGAAAGAAGCAAGAGCTGATTATATCCTGTTTAAGGCTTGAGCTGTATGAATCTGTCAAATATGCCAACATGACATCTATAAAGCGCTGGTACAATACAGAAGTACGGTAGCAGCTGATATCCAATTTGAAATTTGCAAAAAAAAAATTGTCTATTGATTATATTCATATTATTAGCAACATCACCATCAGAATTATATCCCGTAATGATTTTAGTGTTTAACTATCTGGTTACTCTGCTCAAGCTTTCTGTAAATTTTACTTTAGAATGAGGTTTGTTAGACAGCTCACTCAGCAGAACAATCAGCTTCCTTGATTGATGAGTGAGTCTACGAAGGTGCATTTCATGAACTGACAAGCCAGCTAGGGTACTCTTTGAACTGAACTGAAATTTGGTAAAGAATTTAATTGCAAAAATATTGTCATGAAGAATATTTTCATGATTAGTCACAATATTGATGTTAAATTATTATTCAATCACATGATTTATGAAAAAAGTTCACAATTATATATCAAATGATTTTTCAGCAATCATACGAATAAACAAAACAACTTTCCAAACCTCTCATGATCACATAAAATCACTCTCTACATTTCTCCAGACTCGGAATGACGTAAGAATATGTAAACTGTTATGGGAAACGATGCACACTTTATGCAGATGAAATAAAAATCGGTAAACTCAAAGTTAGGTGTAGTATTCAACAGTGCAGGATGGCTTGTGGCATTTTCCTATACTGTTAAAGGTAAAATGAAAAAAAATGTCTTTCCATAATGAGAGAGCATTCTACCTAAGTATATGTGCAATTACTGCATATGCTAAAAATTATTCAAATCTTTGTATCATACATTGATTAGACAGTGTGGTCTGACATTTTAAAGATGAATGCCTTTGGCTCTATTGGGCCTTGTTTTTTTCAGAGATACAATATATCATTTGCTCAACAAGAAATGATGCTGGCCAAACAGCACTTGATTAAAAAGATCATATATTGTATGAAATAATACTGATGAAAAAAATTACACACAAGAAGGTATATTGTGTTGCATTATATTTTCAGCATATTTGTATAAAGTCATGCTTATGCAAAGGGCATTAGCCAGGAATTGTTCAGAGATTATCTTCCGGTAGTTTGTTTTAAAGCCCCAGACATGCCTGCAGGGCTAGCTGTAACTCACTTGGTGATTGCCACTGGGATCATTCAAGCAAACCTGATATGCTGTACATTATATTAGTACATGAAGAGTGTGGGTGTACCAATTGAGAAAAATAATCAATCAAACGATAAAGAGATTTTTAATCGGAAACAACATCAATAACGTTAATGACATCAACAAACTGTAAAGTTATCAGTTTGTGTTGATACTTCATTGTATTTCTTATGTAAACCTTTTCATCACTTGATTGATGACATCATTGATGTGGTATGTACATGTACGTACTTCACATCAGATCTGTACTTATTTAAGTGAGCTCAGTAATTTTACTCATTAATTACTGCCATTGTTTCAAATACCAAGAGTATGAAGCTTATATTCAGGGGCAGGAAGTTAAAGAGGTAACAGAAATTTCAACTTTTTGGAAGTCGATGGAAGAGGCACTTGGGAGAAAACGACGTATTTGCATTTTTCTGCATGGGTGAAATAACTGGTTTTGGCATATATATTACACCAAGGTCAGGTGGGTTTGCTCCCAAAGAGATAAAACAATTCTAAGTTTGTACGATCTACAGTAGTTAGAGCATTTTCAAAATTCCTTCTCAATTTTACTATGCCTCTCAGAATATATTAGGTTGTCAACAGTTCACTTGATATCGAGTATTTGGTTGTTGGTGTTCCATTTAAATGTTAACACCCCTTTTAGATTTGTGAGTTTACTTCTCTTAAACTGAAAAGTCAGGAAAAACTTTATTTTGCATGTACAGTCCCTATGTATTTCTTACAGTGAGCACATCTACACTCAGAGACAACCTCAGGAATTGTGAAGAATCCTCAATGTTGTGTTCTGAAAACCTGTCATAGAGCTATCAGCGTTCATTTTCATGCCAAGTACTTTAGATGCAGGCCATGGTTCTATTAAATCGTAAATAAATTTACCATCCTGCCCAGGTGATGACCCCACTTTAAAAGACTAATTTCCATTGCATATAGGCTTCAACATGGCCAAGCATTTTAATACCAAAGTTGCCCTTACAACGACTGGTCCATTGGGTCACATTATCAGGAAGGACCCTCAATTCATCAAATGATTTGCTGAAAGTCATCAGTGTACGTAGCACAACATGATAAATGAATGAATTGGACACCCGATGTGTATTCATGTACAATTGCTGCCATTCATCAATCTCAATGAAAGTCATAACAGTATATTGTTGCACAAACTTTAAGGTACCGGAAGATGTAGTATGCGCCTGGAAAGTGAAACTCAAAAGATTGCTCAAACTTTCCTTAAGGATTGTTCAACCATTCACTTTCAAAATCAATAATTAAAATCGGGGGTCACCATGCAAATTTTGGCACTAGAGAAACAAATAACCCAAGATTTACTTATATTAAACATTCAAAATGGCCACTATCCTGGGTAAACTTTACAGCAAAAATAAAATATTTGAATTTGGAAAAACTAAGTCAGTGAAAAGTTTTCTTACACCAAGAGCTTTAAAATGAACTACCACAAGTGGTATATCAAAAAAGAATTTTAAAAGTTTGAGAGTCCAACATCTGTCCCCAAGGTGTGTTTTACCTTAACTTAAACTTTTTAACAGTGACCTAAAAAGTTATGTATATTTCTAATGTTCCCCTTAAGACATGGTATCCAACTGTATGATGCACTCTCTATGATTCCGCTCACTCATTTTTTGTCAAAAACTCAATCATCAACTAATTAGTAATATCAGGATAAAATTGTAGCATACATTGGAAAATATGCCATGACTAAAAATTAATGGTGTTGTATCGTAAATATCCAAAAGTATGAATAAATCTGCATAACATACAGGTGTTGATGTTCGACTACAACTAACAGAAAAAAAATAAATATCAATATTCTCTATTTCAGATATTTAGTACATTATAACTGGTAGTGACATGTATCACTCATGTCTAACATTCATTGCTTCGCTTCGATAAAGTTTGTATGTGCGATGTGTGATAGTGAGCGTGCGTGCGTGAGTGTTTCACAAACTCTACAACGTGTGGAGCGGTCTCAGTCAGAAAAATGTAACAACTTAGCCGGCTATTGAACCACTCCTTTTTGGGAGTGGAGATTTAGCCGAGCGGTTCTCTCTGTGGCCTCTCCGCTAGGCGACTGATGCCGTATGTTGTGGGTTCGAACCCGATTGAAAACTACATGTAGCCGTATATTCATGATAACGATGTCTGTGATTGATCAAGTTTACTGTCTCTCCTCTTGTACATCACGCTAGCTTTTAAGGCTTCTTTTATCTTATCAAATCAAATTAATTATTCCAATTCAGTAAGCAGGCTATCCAACATTGCGGTGCATATTGTTGGAAGTAATTTGGAAAGCCACACAAAATATTTCTACGGAGTAATCTAAGGAGGAACAGTTTGCTCATTCTGAATCTGTCTTTTTATGTCTTCTTTGTCGGGACAAACTGTCACTGATTAGCAAACTGCTATTTCTTGTGATAGTACAATCCAATGTGTTACAAACCCTGCACTGACAACAAAGCTTCTCTGTACAAAGCTTGAAAGCTGTCGTAAAAGGTGCAGGAGTTTTTGTCATTGACAAATACAGAATAGGTATATCTCTACATAGTTATCACTATTGATTTCTTAGAAATGATTACTTAGCTCATAGGTCAGATTGAGACTAATCAGGAAAAAAAAAGTGTGAATGAAACAAGTACTGGGGCACCTTCTCTTGAAGCTCAGTTTAACCATCATTAATTGCAAAAAGAATACAAATGAATCAACTCAAAGTTTGATTCCCATTACTGCCCAGTTCACAGTCATGCTTTCCAGTGTCGTAGGTTTTAACGTATACTGCATGTGCTCTTAATTTTGGTAATTAATACAAGGTTACGTGGTACTGGTATGTGTTTTCAGTACCAGTACATCAAAGTGGTAGAGCACTTGTCAGAAAGAGAGTTCACTAAAAATTTTCTTGACACATCTGTGCACAGCTACAGGTGTGCTATAGGTATTACAGCACAGGACAGACAGTCATTGTATCTACCCTCAATTGATGAGAGTGGAAATTTTGTTCATGTTAAAAACACCTCTGGCTGTATTTTGTGTCACTATCGCATAGGCACACTAGTAGTATTTTGGTCTTTATACAAAACCAATTGATCAGCCTTGTGAATTGAGAATTGAAAGTCAAAAGAGTCTACAAAAAGTAGTATTGATTATGAGTCACCAAAGCATGTGGGCTGGAAATACTGAACATTTCCATGAAATGCATGGAATAATCTTTCAGAAATGCTATGAATTTCATGAATTTCAGACATGAAAGACTCAGGAGACCCATACATTGCAAAGATGCAGGTAATAGCATTGATCACTTATCTTGAATGACACAAGAAAACATCTGATCTATAAAAATAAAAATTCATGCTGTTATGCCGCAAGAAAAGGTTAAAATAGCAATATTTATCTTTTCTGACACTCTCTGAGAATACTATCATTTGTTTTGAGTGACAAAATATGTGGTTTTTCTGTAGGAAGAAAATCAAAGGTTATTGAAATAACATGACAGTGTGAGGTCCTTGACTTTTATCATGCTAAACTATGTCCCTGCTATAGATCAGCTGTCAACAAAATAAATGTTTTCCTTTGTGAAATTGAAACCACTGGTGGTGAGCCATAAGATTTCCATTCCATGGTAAGGGCTCAGATACTGAGCAAATTACAAATAAAAGCTTGTAGCAGTTGGCATGAGTGTTTCCACTTAAAGGCTCGTTTCTGGTACAATGCAGAAATATATTCATTGCAAATTCCGATTCCTCAACTCACATGATAAGATAGCCAATGCATTAATGGTAGAATACCATGCTGGCTTTTAAAGTATACTTTAATAGGTTAGGTTCTCTGACCTTATCGCAGCTTGCTATCTTTGTGGCATTAGGAAGGCTTTTAGCGCACAGTCAGCAAGCCGCAATCATTACTTGACATTAAAGCCCTTGAGAGGTAGTACATAGCCATACAATTGATAATACTGTATTTGTCCATTTGTCGGCAGAAGCTGTTAGAAAGCTTTAAGCTCTATGAAAGTAGATATAACTAAAATATACATAGACTCATAGTACCGGTATGTATTTTCACTGGTGAAGGAAAAATTCATCTCATTTTCTGAAGCTAAAAATAATCCAAATTAAAGAATAAAGAGGCTTTATCGTACATGTTGAGTAAAGTAACTGCACAGATGCTATATATATTTAAATATTGATATTTTCAAAAATTGGCAATGTTTTGCCCAAGGCACGTTTTGTAAAATTTCCATGAAGACTTGGTAATTCAAACTTTGACGAGGTTTTGCTATTGGTACTAGAAAGACATGTGTTTGTCAGTGTGTTTGAATTTTACTTGCTGGACACTACTACAATTGACCAGCAACTCTCTTGGCTAGCTATTTTCCAATCAAAGGTTTGATTCTATGAAGAGGAATGTCAAATAAATAGTACCTTATAAAGAGTTTTTAAAACTATGTAATATATGTTTTATATGTAGGATTGCAATGTTTTCTGAAAACACAATGTTTCTCATGAACCAGCTTTTATGTAATCAAAAGGCGAAGAGGCTATCATACCAATCCAAAAAAATGAAACTTTTTGTGACAAAAGAGCCACGTATTTTACACATTCCAGAATTCAAAAAGTTCAAAACAAAGAAAAACAGAGTGAATACAAGTAAGAATGATTTGAGGAAGCTCACTCAACAAAATTGAGAAATGAAGTCAGGTAAAAAAGACGAGAGTATCCACATGGATGTTAAAGTTGCTGTTTAACTACTAATTATAAGAACATGTATTTCTAGCTCATATGTTTACACACATGAGCTTTTATCATACTTATACCTCAATCTATCTGTTTGATGTCTGTCTGTTGATCTGTCTGTAAGTTTGTTTCAGTCAGTTTTGCGGTTGTATGAATGGCTCATCAGATATGAGTCAAATCTGGTATGTAAATTCTGTTTGGCAATGCCAAGAACTGTTTGTTTGTTTTTGATTGCTATTGTTTGAACATTTAAAAAGAATTTGCATGATAATTATTTAAACTGTACCAAACCCCCAAAAATAACTTGCATAAATTATTCAGATATAGTCTCAGAGTGACTGCATCCGATGTGAGGAATCTTGCTGCAGATATTATTCAATATGCAAAAATGAAGGAGTTTTGAAGGTCCATTGGGAGTTTCATACAGATGACATAGCTCATTAGCGTATTTCTAGTGGTGAACTTTCACAATTGAAGCTATTTATCTATAAGGTCCAAAAGTTTATGAACCTTTATGAGATACTTTCGTGATACAAGATATGATAGTGTAACTAAAGACATTCAGCAGTTTGATACCAATTGATTGCTAATTAGCAAATACACCTGCATTTTTAATTGAAGCTGTATATCAACAGTGAAATTGTATTCATTTATCATCAATTTTATTTCATTTTGATATTTAAAAGTTTCATTTTGACTAGATTGAAACTTGTTGAAGTAACTACAGAAAATGAAAGTGTCAATTATGGGCATTTTTTCACTACATACACTGAAACAAAGGAGTTTATTCAGTTGGTTCATGTCTGGCTTGAAGAAATCCGTATGCGATCCACTTACACTTATCAAATTGAGTCCAAAGTAGGCTGAGAGGAAATCCCATTCTGTTCAAATCCATGACGTTTCATGAATAGTTTTTGATGGCTTTTGTATCACACTACTGTTGACTGAAAACGTATTTGAATGTCACACAAGTGGATTGGAAGTAAATCTAATAATAGGAATGCTATGATCAGTACGCACATCGCTGTATTGTACCAAATGAAATTAAAACTAAAGACGGTCACATTGTAAAATTAAAACCATTTAACACAAGTAACTATATTTATTGAGGTTCATTAATTTGGCAAAGTTGTCGTGTGGAAGAGAAATAGATATACTAACTGCGTAGTGCAGCCATGCAGTTCGACAACTTCTTCAGGATGGCTGAACACAAAGTGCTAAAAGCGTATGCTCACCAACTGAACAATGATGTTAAAGGGGCCTTTATGTTAAGGCATTCCCCTGGAGTGTACACTCCCAGTCTGATGATGTTTAAGTAGCATTCCAGCATTCATTCATTGTGAAAGTTGACATCAAATGCATGCAAGATTTCACATTTGACTTTGCTAGGATTGAAACAATATCTTTATTTTGGTAATTGACTGAAAGTAGCTCTGTTTCACAAAAGTGGAAGCAGTTTTAGATTCAAAACCATTTTGATACAAGATAGTGATATAAAGATCAAAAAGTGCTTGATTTTGACTGTTTGGTAATGTCTTTTTTCATGTTGCATAGCTAGGGCCACTTTTTCAATTTCAGCCTGAGCTGTTCAACACATCTTCCAGTGTAACACAATACATTCTCACTTTCAGGTTCACACCGTTGGCAGGCTTCCTTGGACTTTGCTCTTTGGTTAATTTCTCCTTCTTCATCTTGAAGTTTTTCTCTTCTTTCCACAAATCTGAAAAGTCCACTGTGATGGCATAATTCACATTGTTTTGATTTTGTATTCTCATTCTGACATTTATTCTATTCTTGGTACTTTTTTTACATGACTACTTTGAATTTTTGTAATGTTTAGAGTGTCAGTAACAGATATTACATTCTGATCTGTGCAACTTTTCAGTTGCTGTCCTCTTTGTTAATGTCACATTGCACAATGTAGTGAAATTCAGCCAGATTTAGTTCTGTTGTCATTATCCTTTGCTTCCAATCTTCATGTTCTGCTCATTTGATTTCTCTGCAAAGGGAACATAATGAAGTTACCTATATCTACCAAACCATTACTTACCACATAAAATGATAAATTGAAAAAATACCAGTATCCCCGCTATTTTCATAAGTAAAATGTTCATAACACAAAATCTTGGTTTCAGCCACCGGTACTGTTAAGCAGACTGATGACACAGTCAGTACCGGTATGCTTCAACTGTATGACGACAGAGATCAGACTGTAGTTCTTGAGGTTTGGAGACAGTTGCTGTCAGATCTATCTATCTGATTGCAAAGATGAAGTTGAAGGGTATTTAATAGTTTGATGGCCTCATGTGATGATTAATTGCCTTGCCCATACCAAATGAAATGAGATATCGATCATCGTTATTTGAAGTCCAATGGTGGTTTTCTTCAATCAAATGTTTGTGTTATATTAGTAGCCATGCATTGCAGCATAAGATCGGTAAGCAATTTGAAGGACAGTCTGATGATGAAACTGTCACTTTCTATCTTTTCACACATGGGGAATGACAGTAATGCCATAAAAGTTCATGTTAAGTCAGAAATTAGCAATCATGCTTCCCCATTGACCTTGCCTTAAATTAACTTTGAAATTGACTAGCAGCTATGACCCAGCTTCTCTGTCTTCCATTCTAAATGAGTCACATTGATTCGCCTTGCTCTCAACAGTGCACAACATGATCAATCAAAGCTATTAACAGTCTTCATTCATTCTTGCAAATCCATATCTGTCTCATTGAGAAGCATCTTTCATTGTGGCGTTCTCTCAAGTAACCTCAACTCCTGTCAATCAAATGGCGATCCGCGTCCATCTGTGACACAGCTTTTATAGGTATCCATCAAAAAGTGCTACACTGATGAAGCCCATTGTGAAGCTGATCACTCACATGTATGCAATTTTACCAACTGGGTATATCATCAGTATGGAAAGTAACCTAACAGTAAGAATGGCAAGCCATGCAGTGAGAAGTACCCTCCACTGAAAAAAGTGACGATCGTTGAAAAATTTAGAAGGATATCCACTTTTCTAAAATTTCAATTAAACAGGAAATACAAAAGGGTTGTACGTTGTAAAAAAGCCACTAGCCAGCTGAGTCTTTCAGCATGTCTTGGAGATAATACAATATGCATAGACAGTGCCACAGGGGAAAAACTTAATTCCATCTGAACTCTTAACTCAGCAGCGAAATCCCTGTAGAACTGGAAAGCCTTGGCAGTTATCAGGATGTTGAAAAGATTCCAAATTGACCTAAAAGTAGAATAAATGCACCCGAGTGAGTGTAGCTCTGAATGACATGAATGCTGTGATGGGTGTTTGTTGAGTCTGAGTATTGAACAACTCCAGTATCTGTATGCATGAAGAGTTGCATACAAATGACAATGAATTTAGTATCGAAGTTGACGTCAACTCAATGAAATAATTCCCAGTGCATAGGAAATATATGTGGTATA
Organism: Ptychodera flava; assembly: GCF_041260155.1. Lineage (NCBI taxonomy): Eukaryota > Metazoa > Hemichordata > Enteropneusta > Ptychoderidae > Ptychodera > Ptychodera flava. The sequence continues at coordinate 34,857,964 of NC_091932.1, forward strand.
CTATGCCTTATGCATGCTGGGAAGTTTGAATTATCAATATCTTTCTTGGGGTGGCCAAATAATTGGTATAGAAGAGAAAGAGAGACAAACACCAAGAAAGTTTCTATGTTAACTCAATTGATTCTTAACAGTGTTTGTGTCAGTCTTGCTGAACGAGGACACTGAAGATTACTGATGTAATATAAATCAATATCCCTTAAGTCAATTATTGATTTCTTTATAGATTAGTTTAAACTTCGATCTTTAAATTCATTCATGATATCTCTATGCTTCCACTTCTTGAGGACACTGCATCAGATTATATCTGTTTGTAAATTTGAATAAGGAGCTTAATTCTCACAGGCAATATGTACAGAGAGAATCTACTGACCCAGCAGGAGCTGTGCTCCGCTTAAATGGAATAGCCATCAGCTGCATTCCTCTAATCAAGACAAAAATGTCCATTGGATGTTCAGAAAGCTCTAAGGAGAGTTGAGACTTATGAACCCTTGTTACCATGGAAATCCTAAAGGCATACATGTACACTCAGGCCATACGGAAAATTAATTGTGTTTAACCAGCTGATGATAAGTAGTTCAACTAGCTCATTCATGTGCAAATAGCTGAAAGTTAAGCTTTATTTCAAGAAAATTATCAAAGTTTGTCAAATTATTTAATTTGATCTTTAGTTAGTTCATGTATTTTCAAATAATCTGTAAATAACAAAAAGAAGGAAAGATGTTTAGTGTCATTGATAAACTATATTGGATTGGGAATCAAATGCTACACACAAATGTGTGTGTAACTTACTGTACTATGGAATGTTAACCAACCTCCATATAAACTTCATCTGTGAAATCAATTGATTCATGTCATATTTTTAAAATACCAATTTGTAGTTGCTTTAATTTGCAGTATTGGAATTGATGACACCCAAATGAATAACAGTTATGGGTACACTGTCCTCGTCTGATCTTACTAGCTAGATATCAAACATATTATCAGAATTGCTGCTACATTCAATGACATCTACCGGTAGCTATGTGTATTTAATGTCTTAATCCTCATTGGAATGAATGATATGGTGATAACAATTCTGAAACCAGAGTTTACAACATCATAACATTCTTAAGTCTGCTGCATTTTGCCATAAACTTCAATGGTGTGATAAATAGCACTTCAATATACTGCAAAAGTAGTTCTCTCGGTCATAGTTTTTGATTTGTGTGATTACTTTTCATTAAAATTCTTTCATGTATTTTTTTTAACGAGAGCATAGTATGAGTGTCTTACTGTCCAAAAGCAAACATTGCAGATATTTACTTCTCATTATTCCAAAATTTCCAAAGTATAACCTAATATTAGTTTTATAGCATGATGAAAATTAATCTAGTTTTACAGGTTCTGTGCTTAAATAATAACATTAGACTAAGCTGGGTCCTGCAATATTTCAGCAGTAATGTGTCCTGTGAAGACAGTGTGTAAACTTTGAATTCTAGACTCCAACAAAGTCCCTGCCATTTTTTGCCACATTTAATTGATTATCTTGTCATATTTTTAATCCTCAGTGAAGATGATGCCATTGAGATCTATGCAGAAGCTGCTAAGTACAACCTCACAGGTGAAGGAAATGTCTGGTTTGTGACAGAACAAGCAATATCGGGTAAAGCTCTCAGACAGGCTCCATTAGGTAAGTATATCATGTCTTCTCTGTGATTTTCAAAATTCTACATTCTAAGAAGAGTACAAAATATCAATCTGCAGTTTTTGGTTTTGGATTAGATTTATTGAAATATTGCTTCTCATATGCTGTACAAATCTGAAGGCAATAAACTTGAATCATCGGCCATATTATTAGAATTTATCATTCTTTCAGCAACTGGAATGGCTCATTTTACTAAAAACTATCAATTTGCTAAACATTATTTTCTGAAATCCTGGCTTGATCGCTTTCTCCATTTAAAATTAAGTAAAATCAAAAGTTCTCAATTTCTCAACAACACAGAAACAAGACAACTGATATAACCAAAAATATGTTCCTTTGCTGGTACAATAGTAATATCATTTAACATTGTTGTTAAACAACAAACTTGATGTTTTTCAGAAGTAAAAATCAAAGGAATTAAGCTGAATGTTCATCCCTATAAGCATTGGGTGCTATTGTCCCATAAATGACTATGAAACTGTATATCAAGTCCTTGTAATGTGTAAACAAGATAGCATAAAATCTAAATTGACAGTCTCTGTGCTAGCGAACCACATACACTTCTTAATCACAAATTTTGAAAAAAATGTAAGAGGTATAATTATTAACATCGTTCCCATGGTTAAATATTTTCAACTGAGTATCTGACAAAGCCGTGTGGCATTCAGCCCTGGTCGTAGGAAATTACTATTCCCTCAAGGTGAGTGATTTTGATGGATATGACCCTATGTGACCTTCCTGGCAGATTGATATCTTGCAAGTTGTCAACATTCTTGTAGAGATCCAGAGTCAGATAGCATCATCAGAACATTCTATTTTTTCAATCCTCAAGCATAAACTTTATCAGAAAAAATAGTTTGTAAAGTGGATATCTTCCGGTCACAAAATACGAACTTCCTGAATTTATATGACACAAATGTTAAAATTTCTGCAATAACTGTAAACGTATTTCAGCAACATTATCTCAGAGTTACAAAGTGAGTGGTCAGTAACCTCTAGAAACAAGCAGACATCTTCAGTTCACATTCTTGAGAATACTTTCAACATTTATGAGACATGCATTTAATCTTTTATTGGTGGAACAGGTCTGTCTCGGCTGATATAATCTGCGATCAGACGTGTTTGCAGGATGCCTTGTTGTTAACTTGCAAAAAGTCTCATCATATTAAATGAATATTGCAAAAAATATCCATTGTAAATTGAAAAGCTGTCGCAGAAATCTATATGTTATAGATTATATTTGTATTTATCATATATTGCTAATCCAGAAAGATAATCATATGTCAACATGTCTGTTGTTTGTACAAATTCTGGATAATATAGACACCTATTTGTATTTCATTAAAGTTAAATAATGGTATATCACTTTGTTTCCCCACGAGTTAGTCTCTGCAACATTGGAGAAATTTTTTTCTAGCCAAAATGCTCAGCAAAAAAAGAAATATTCCATTGTGTAACACGATTTTCATAAGATCATTTTTGTTTGTTGTATTTCTAACAGGTGTAATTGGGTTACATCTGATTAATGGAACCAATGAGCTAGCCCATGTAACAGATGCCATCCATATTATCGCCAAAGCTTTGCAGAATTTTTTCTCAGAAAACACAACACTACCACCCAAAACCTGTCAAACTTCTGGAAAATTTTGGCCAAGTGGACCAGTCTTTCACAGGTAAATCATGTCTATATTTGCTTTTTCACGGGCCAGATACAAGGTAAATCCATTGTTTCAGCAGCTAATATAGGTATAAGTCATCCACTCATAAATACTATACATACTACAATTCCTTCAGTACCCAAACAGTAGAATGGCAAATTCACCGAAGGAAAACTAGCTTAATTTTAATAAGAGGGAAATGCTATCTATACAATACATGTTTGCTGGCAATGCAGAGAAATTATGACAATTTAAACAAAGGCATTCTCAAGTTGTGCTGATTTATGAGAGTTTTACGGCATTGAAGCAACCAGAGCTGAAGTTGCATTCGCCAATTGAAAACAAAAGCATTTCTGTGTGTAGCTGTATGAGGGCGGTAAAGCCATACAAAGCGTTTTTCAGTCAAGGCAATCATCAAACAGGACTTGAATGCAAATTTTAATTCATTTTCATGATAGCATTTAGTATTGCAGAACCCTGTCTGTGAATTTAGCTCTCCATATTTTGTGTAACACTATTTGTTAGAACTATTAAAATGTTGAAGTGATTGATCTTTCTACCTGTTTTCCAAATAAAAAATAAAAGTTGAAAAATGCCATTATTGCAATTATAACCATTTTCTTGTCACAGGTTTCACAGAATAGGAGAGCTATATAAATCTACTCTCCCACTTTCTTTTCCTTTGTAGGAAACTAATAAGCACAATACTAAATGATGGTGTTACTGGTAGAGTTTCATTTGACAGCCATGGAGACAGAGAGTCACCATCCTATGTGATTGTCAATGTACAGAAATCAGCAAATGACCAAAATATGGCTGTTCCTGTTGGATTATGGGAAAAGTCTCGGCTTAGAGTTGGTTCTGTTGTATGGCCAGGAGGTCAAGTTGGTAAACCACCAGAGGGTGTTTCTTTGTCATCAAGGTTACAGGTAAATGGGAATATTAACGTAACAATGAATCTTAAAGATTTTGGTAAATGTGAACTAACTAAATGATATTCAGTATTTTTATTTACATCATAAACATGCCAAGTGTTAAGCTAGTATTCACCTCAAAATCGAAAGAGTCATTAACTTTTGCTCCACTTTCCTCAACAAAACTTTATTTAGGCTGTTCTCTTTCAAAATCATAACAATTTTGGGTCACCATGCAAACTTTTGTTCCGTGTAAAGATTTTTGTTAAAATTTGCCAATATTTGAAATTCAAAATTGTATCCATTCGAATTTTTGCTCTGTGAGGCAAAAGAGAAAGTTTCGATTTTAACAAAAAAAAAAGAAATAGAAAATTTTTGTATTTCCCATGAGCTTCAAAATAAAGCCCCACAATTTCTAAGCCAAAAAGTATTATAAAAGTTTGAGAGAGTCAAAAATCTATCCAAAGGGTTGATTCCACCTCCAAAAAAGCTTAAAAGCTTATGCTGAGCTATCTCTGCTGTTTTAAAGTGTACACTAAATCTTGCTAAATTTTTAAACCAACAATTCTGGAAAACAAAAAATTGAAAAAGCATACTTTCCAGGTTGTCTTTCATATTTTCTGAAATATTTTTTTTTAAATTTCTCTCAGTCTGCCATGTATACAAATGTAATTTGGTCACATACAAATCTCAAAGAGACTTTCCCATCACAAGCAAGTCACGATATCTGACATACTGTTATATTCAAAATCATATAACATACTATGTAATCAAAAAGAATAAGTCAGTAATGTAAACAATATTAATCAAACATCTACTGTCCCTTTTTCCATGGTCTCATTCCCAGATTACAACTATATTGACTCCACCATTTGTGTTTGTGGATCCATTAAACAGTGATGGTACATGCAGCGATGAAGTCAATGCTGTTGAATGTGCACAGTATAATTCATCCGATGATTGTAAGTGAACACTTTTTATTTATTTTTTTATGTGATATTTTTTTAGTCTAAGAACATGGCAACATCAAGCAACAGATGATTCATTTCTTGAAGTTTATAAATGAAAGCATGTGATTTATTTATCAATTTGTTGTTTATTTGTTTGTTTGTTTCTATGCATCATAATTTATAAAACAAAATTATTCCATTGGTGAGGAAAAAAAAGTTTTTAGAGGTCAAGACACAAAAAAGATTGATTAAAATCAGTTGTTCAAAAGGTAAATTACATTTGCAGAAAAAACTTTAGGAAAAAAGTAATAGTGCGCCCATTAAAAGAGAGAAATTAAATGACAGGTTATTTAAAAGTATGAGACTAGGAAAATAAAAGGTAATTTAGAGTTTATGTCTCTTGTATGTTGGACAGTAATGGAGTACCCATATCCAAGACAAAAAGTACATTAAATTCATAAAATTCATTAAAGTATTAGACTACAAAAACAAAAGATAAACAGTTTATGTCTCTCGCGGCTTTGTAAAACCTGCACATTTTAAGCTCCCATGTTCATAATGTGGCGCGAATTTCTATTTGTCTCTCCATCCATCTATGGATGTGATATCTTAAGAACCACTGATTAGATGGAAACAAAATTTGGCACATAGGTGAACTTTTTAAAAATCAATGAGATCTGATTAGTTTTGATGTGCTTGGCTTGAATAATTAAGGATATTTTTATAATTAATAATTCCCACAAATTAGGAGATATCTCAAAAATCACTCAGTGAATATTGAGTGCAAAGACAAACTGCAAACTAATTACTGACAAGTACTTTCTTTTTGTCAATATCAATCCAAGGAACCATGTCTACTACATATATTTACAGGCTGAAATTTGACTAAACAATATGACTGATATTATAAATTTAATATTTCCATAAAAGGTAAATACAGTGTACCACATTATAATCAATAACATTTTTAATAGCAAAATGATAGTTTAAAAACAATAGAAGCAAAGGAAAATTTTGTTCATATGTCCTTTCCATTATGAAAGTGAAAATTATAGTCTCTGTTTTTTTTGTCTTGATTGCACAGGGTCAATGATGTGCTGCAGTGGATTTTGTATTGATTTATTGGTCAGACTAGCAGACAATTTGAATTTCACATATGATGTGCACTTGGTTCCTGATGGTTTCTATGGACAAATGGAAATTACTAGTGGAAGACAGAATGGGGTAAGTGTAAGGTATTGCAGAACATTGTGGGGAACTACATTGGATACCATAGGATATTGAAGAATCATATTAGAGAAAATAATAATATGGGTTTACATCTCTCAGAATGGGTAATGTTTTTAAGCTTTCCCGGAAGGGAGTAATTCATATAGCCAATCATAGAACTAATGGGGTTTGACGTTTAATAGAGTGGGTATTTTTTAATCAATCAGCTGGTAAAACTAGATATTGATTGATATATCACAGAGTGTGTCAGAAAACTGCTTCATATGGCACATATTGGTCAGATTTTATTAGCCTTTGCAGAGTGATGGGATGGTGTACATGAAAAAAGTATTGCACAAAGTAACCAGTAAATCCTCTAACAAAGCGTTTCTAACATGATTTGCTGGATTACATATTTATATATGACACAATGTTTATTTCCAGAAAAGTGGAAACACAAAGAAATCATGGAATGGGATGGTTGGTGAGTTGGTAGATGGCGTAGCCGACATGATTGTAGCACCTCTGACCATCAACAATGAGCGTGCTCAGTACATTGACTTTTCAGTTCCATTCAAATATCAAGGATTGACAATTCTTGTCAAAAAGGTAAGCCACATACTGGTACACCTGTGTTGTCAACCTTTCACTGGAAGACTAGTGTAGATGCTTGCTTTTACTCTTTTATTGTTCAGTTCCAAATGTGCTTGCTAGATTTTGCTTAGCAGCATCATTAGAATATACATATTCATGATATTGAAAGGTTCAACAGTGTCAAATATGAAATATTCACCAATTCTTCACCTTTATTAGGGTCCTTTTTTGCCCTCCCAAAAATATGCCTAACAACCCAAATTGTAATATCAGTTTTCAAAATACTAAATACAGAAAGTAATCGTTTGATTCATATAATTAGCAATGCAACAAACAATGTCCAACTGTTGACTCAAGTGCTCGCTACCATTTTCAAATTAGAATGAGACAGAACTAAGAATGTTTATAATTTTATTGAGTTTTTAACTCCGCTGTCAGCGACGCGGAGCTTATCAAATAGGTTGATTTTCCGTCGTCGTCCGTCGTCGTCGTCGTCGTCGTCCGTCGTCGTCCGTCGTCGTCCGTCAACATTGCCTTCTCCTCTGAAACCGCAAGTCCAAATGCTTTGAAATTTTATATTCAGCTCACTTGGAGTGACCTCACTTAAGTTTGTTCAAATCGTAGTGAAATTTGCATATTTGTATTTTTGGGGCATTTTTTGGTGTTTTTGGTAAAAAATCTTCTTCTCTGAAACTGCTTGTCTGATTGCTTTGAAATTTGATATGCAGTTTACTTAGGGTGACTTCAGACAGATTTGTTTAAATTGTGGTGAAATTTGCATATTTGTATTTTTAAGGCAATTTTTTTCATTTTTGGTAAAAAAACCTTTAAAAATCTTCTCCTTCAAAACTACCAGTCAGATAGCTTTGATATTTGGTACTATGTCCCTAGGGATGATCTAATTCAGATTTGTTCAAATTGTGCAGAAATATGCAAATTTGCATTTTTAAGGCAATTTTTGTGATTTTTGGTCAAAAAATGTATTTCTCAAAAGTACTGGTCTGATAGTTTTGAAATTTGGCATACAGGTTTCTATAGATGAACTAAGTAATATATATTAAATTTCTGATGAAATCTGTAATTTTGTATTTTTGGGGCAATTTTTGCCATTTTTGGTCAAAAAATGTGTATTTCCAAAAGTACTCATCTGATAGCTTTGAAACTTGGTATACAGGTTCCTACAGATGAACTAAATGATATTTATTGAAATTATGATGAAATCTGCAATTTTGTATTTTTGGGGCATTTTTTGCCACTTTTGGTCAAAAAATGTGTATTTCCAAAACTACTCATCTGATAGCTTTGTAATTTGGTATACAGGTTCCTACAGATCACCTTAATGATATTTATTGAAATTATGATGAAATCTGCAATTTTGTAATTTTGGGGCAATTTTTGCCATTTTTGGTCAAAAAATGTCTTTCTCAAAAAGTACTGGTCTGATGGCTTTGAAATTTGGTATACAGGTTTCTACAGATGAGCTTAGTAATATTTATTGAATTTCTGATGAAATCTGTAATTTTGTATTTTTGGGGCAATTTTTGCCAATTTTGGTCAAAAAATGTGTATTTCCAAAACTACTCATCTGATAGCTTTGAAATTTGGTATATAGGTTTCTATAGATGAACTAATAATATTTATTGAAAATTATGATGAAATCTGCAATTTTGAATTTTTGGGTCAATTTTTTCCATTTTTGGTTAAAAATGTGTTTCTAAAAAGTACTGTTCAACAGCTTTCAAATTTGGTATACAGGTTTCTATAGATGAACTAAATTTGATCTTTTGAAATTATGATGAAATCTGCAAATTTTATTTTTTTGGGGCGATTGTTGCCATTTTTGGTCAGAAAATTTTATTCTCCAAAAAACTACTCATCGGATAGCTTTGGTTGACATGTTCTTGGGGATGATCCAATGTGATATACTCAAAGTACAATGAAATGTTCTATTGTGTATTTTTTCAGCTATTTTAGCCACTTTTTTCTGGCCACTGCATTGAGCTATCAAAGATTTCCACCTTCTTCATCAACATGTGTCAAAATAGTTATTCTCTACATAAACACAGCGGAGCTATATCGGCCGCTAGGTCGCTTGTTTTGATATTGAATTGTCTTTCTATTTTGTATACAATACCATAAGGTCACTAAATGATTGCTTTTCCCCCATTATTTAAGTTCATCAAATTGTTCAGATATAATGTTTTCAAAGATATTTTTTTCAGAACTAATGTCTTTCAGAGCTTATATAATTTTCATCTATTTTTTTCTGCATAGAAAGACCATGGCAGTAGCTTTGCATCATTCTTCCAGCCATTTGAGATGGAGCTGTGGCTTCTCATTGGTTTAGCAGTACACATTGTGGCTCTTATCCTCTATGTCTTGGACCGCTTCAGTCCATTTGGCCGCTTCAAGACGTCTCAAAGTAATGAGGACCAGGACGCCTTGACTTTATCCTCAGCCATGTGGTTTTCCTGGGGTGTTCTGTTGAATAGTGGAATGGGAGAGGGTAAGTTTGGAAGTTTGGAAGTCATTTCTGATTGTCAAATTGATGTTTTCCGACTATTACAAGTACATGTACAGTAATAATTTCCATACCAAAGACAGAAAATCACTGTTATCACCAAATGCAGGATTTGGGTTTTCAAATAATCCAAAAATTGCAAGTCCAAAATGTTATTTCTCAAAATTTATCTTTCAGTACAAATCACACAATGCAAATATTTTTTATGTAAGGCCTGTTAAATCAATTAGTCAAAAGAACCAGCAGTTCTTCCATGAAAATGCCAAAAATGTACATGATATATAATTTGTGCATGGTTTTGTTTCAGGTACACCACGCAGTCTTAGTGCCAGAGTGCTTGGCATGGTATGGGCGGGATTTGCCATGATAATGGTTGCTTCCTATACTGCCAACTTAGCAGCATTCCTTGTCTTAGACAGACCAGAATCCAGCATCACAGGAATAAATGATCCAAGGGTCAGTAAGGAGGGTCTGTGTACCACAACTTTTCAGTTGCTATTTCAATATTGATGGAGTGTTTAGATTTTCACAGTCACTTGCAAATCACTGACTGTTATAATTTGTAATTAAGTCAGGGTGTCCCTGCAGTTAATCATCGAAGTCTTCTCAATGTAGTACACACAAGATAATATGAATACCCAATGCTGATTTGTACATTGTGTTTTTAATAATCCACATCCTTCAACATGCACTGCTGTTTTCCTCATGAAATGTCCTCTTAGCCAACCTGCTGTTTTCATTTTGGGCTGCAGACTACCTTGTGCAAGGAGTTATCACGTACTGTATATTCTTTCCTTTTGGGATCAGGAGAAATTTTTTCGTGGCTATCTGTCACCTGAAAGAAACATAAAGATCCTTCTTACACAAGATATCTCTGACATGAGCAGGGAAAGAGCATACTGTTTTAAAAAGTTCTTGTGATGAGCAAGGTCTAGAATAATTATGGGAAAAAAGATATGAAAGTGCTACAATGAAATTACTGTCATTAAGATAACTTTGATTAGATCAAAGACAAATCCAGGTGTTTATGCAGACTTGCTTTTATTTATTTGTATTGTGATTTGTCATACTAAACTAAATATTTCCTTTACAGCTAAGAAATCCATCAGATTCCTTTAAATATGCAACAGTCACAGGCAGTTCTGTGGAGCAGTACTTCCGGCGTCAAGTTGAACTGTCAACAATGTATCAATTCATGGAATCCTACAATTATCAATGTAACAGATGCTATAGAAGCCCTTAGAAAAAAGTAAGTAGCTCTTACCATTAAGTTTGTGAGCACCTCACAGTTGTGAAAATCTTGAAAATGAAAGTAATTTTCTTCATGTGTGAAACTTTGTTCTCTTTTGTGGGCAGTAAACCCCCCAGGTAAACTGTTCTTCGATAGTTTTGAGTTAGCTTTTGTTCTGATGTTGCACCAGAGAGTTAAAAGTGTCCACTACATGTGTAGATTATGATAAAAATGTGGAAAGGCCAAGATTGTGTCATTACTTCTTTATTTTTGATACTTGTACCTTGCTTAGCTTAAATATTCAAAATGTAAACTATTTGAAATTCTACTGCACCCATGCTTTAGTTTTAATGCTAATCATAGTAAAGAGATATTAAATACAACGTTACACAGAAAAGTAGCAGAAATGTAAAAGACGTTTGTGACAAACAGAACTTGAAATGTAATGCAAGTACTTTCATGTTTTCTTTTTCAGTGAATTAGATGCTTTCATTTGGGACTCGGCAGTATTAGATTATGAAGCGTCTAGTGACTGTTCATTGGTTACAGTTGGTGAGCTGTTTGGAAGGTGTGGCTTTGGTTTAGGTTTACAAAAAGGAAGCCCTTGGACAGAAAAAGTTTCACTTCAAATTTTAAGTTTCCATGAGAGCGGTGTCATGGAAGGACTAGACGCACAATGGATAAGTTACAAACACTGTAAACTGACTGATAATCAGCCAGCTACTTTAGGACTGTCAAACATGGCTGGTAAGTGATTTTTTGTGTATATTTATAACCTCTGTCTAGTAGTCTGTGGCACACATTTGCAGTAGGATGTCCTTAATCTCTTGACAAATGTGCCTTCTAATATATCTTTATTTCTTGGTAACATGCCTTGACCAGGTAGGTGTTTCCCATTGCAAGTGATACAAGCATATGTATTTTATTAAAGGTCGTTTCTGGAATTGCCTGGTCTTCTTGAAGTAAATACATTTTTAAGAATGAACTTGATCACTTGATAAGACTTAATTAAATGAATACATGGTTATTCCATCTGATATAAATGGTTAAATATTTCATAAAGGACTAATACATACACCAGCAATACTGTAGTTGTTCTCAACAATGTGCAATGGCTGTACCAAAACTCACTTGGTACAGCATATCCTAAAGTGCAGATGAAAATTCACCTTCGCAGAATCAGCTCACCTCAGAACATCTATATTACATGGATACTCAAGATGCAGATATCAGTAAGTGACTGCAGAAACTGTGTATGCTTGTAAATTATCCACTGGTCATCGACCAGTTAATAATTTACAAGCATATACATCTTCTGCACAGTCACTTACTGATATCTACTTCTTGAGTATCTGCCTTCAGTTTTCACATATTACTGGTAAGTCAGAGGCTGCAAAGTGCAACTGAAAGCACAGTATCAAGTCAGTGGTTTAAAATATTATGATACTGCAATGTCATCAAAGGCCAGAATTGACTTTTGACATTAAAACGTGATGACTTTTACAACACTATCTCTTTCTTTCTCAATTTTGGTCAGGTGTTTTCATTCTTGTGGCTGGGGGCATTGTTATGGGCATACCACTTATCTTTGTTGAAATTTTCTACAAGCACCATATGGAGACAAAGGAAAAACAGATGGAATTAGCAAGAATGGCAGCCCAGAGATGGAGGGGTACTGTCCAGGTATTTAAGTGATAAATTTTGTCAAGTATTTTGAGTTAAGATTTTGAGCTCAGAGAAAGGAGTATTGCAATGTAAACAAATGCAAGAATAAAAAAATATACAAATAAACCTCAATCTTTTATTACTAGTCCAGTCAATCTTACTGTTATTAAATTGTCCAAGACGAAAATGAAGGAACACAATGCAAGATAGCCTGAGTGCAATACATTGTAACTCCTTCCTGTAGTTGTTTTCTGTTGCACTAACAAGTCATCAACAAAGACAACATGCAAATAATTCACATAATGTCCTAAAAAGGTTTTGTGGTTGACAAAAGGACCTGATAGTATGTTTTGTTCATTAAAACATACAGAGTACTTGAGAATGCTAAATTTTAAGAAAATTCATGACCAATGTGCCAATATGACCTCAAATCAACATATCATAACCTGCATATCATAACCACTATATTGATGATTTTAGACTCATGTAAAAATAAAGTTCAAATCAGTTACTATTTGTGATTGTCTTTGGAAATTACTTGAGCCTGCACACTTTTATCCATATTTCAGAGAAGAAGAACCATACGGCAAACTCTGCTGAATAGAGCACAGCAAGCCAGAGCCAATCTGAGATCGAATACCCATTCAATACCACCCAAAGTTGTGGAAGCAAAAGAATCAGAAATTCAGACAATATCACAAACACAGCAGGCAGATCAGATACGAGTATGTGACTCACCTCTTTTACTTCCCAGAAAATCCAGTCTAAAGAGGAATCATCTAGCCAGCCAATTTGAAATCTTAGAACATACTGTATGAGAAAATATTGTTTCATATGGTTTGGTGACCATTTGAGGTATTCAAAGAAGAATCTCTGTACTTGAAACTGGCGTTGGTGAGTGTATTATTGAAAATTGTCAAAGTGGAAATGTGACGACAACAAAGGCTGGAAACCAACAGTGAACAAAGAACTGCAAATCTGTCCTGGACAGAGAGTTACTGAACGATCACTTGTGCCAGGCAAAAGATGCATTGCCTTGAAATGGTTTGTAGAAAGTCAACTCGAGAACAGCAATACTCCATAGAGTTAAAGCCTAAATAGTAATTGGCTGGATTGAATGAAAATGTATCCCACAGAGTGTTAATTGTTGTATCATGCGAGATCTGTAAGAGATTTGAACTTTTTTGATACATGAAAATCTAAAGTGAGGAAATGAAGCAGCAAATTAATAAAAGTTGATTTGGAATGATGAAATAGATTTAGGAATGATGTGTTACATGTACTTTGAGTTATACACAGGTTTGCTGTTACCATAGAAACAAATACATGGCATTTTACTTTATTTGCTAATAAAGTTGATTGGATTTGTACATGGGATCACAATTAACAACTGCTGTACCAATAATTGAAAGGTTATCTACTTGAGTTGTATGGCTACTTTATCCTGTTCACATCAATGAATTATCTGTATGAATGCGTTCAGAGTGGTCATCATGTAAACAGAATGAAAGATTGGGATATTGACATGGAGCAATTGGTGTAAGAAGCAGAACTGCATTTCAGTTGTTTTCAATCACATCTGTTGACTCAGTATATCATACCAAAATTGCTTGTGCAATATGAAGGTCTGTATTTTATTGAGAAATTATGTCACTACTGCTTGCATAGACATAGACCAAGATAAAGGTTACTATGAGACAATACCGGTGCATATGAAATAATTTTGGATTATGTTACTGCTGTTCATATCTACCTCAGTGCTTCAGAGCGATTAGATTGTATTAATAATATACTATATACCTTAGATAAGAGTTTTAAGGTACTAAGCTTACTTCCCGACAAGCCTGATCTACAGAGAGGGCACAAGCCACATAACAAAGATGAAAAACATTTTAAGAGCAATGGAAATTTTAATTTAATCTCATGCAATGTTAATATTCCGAAATTATGGTGATTTTTTTGAAACAGTTGTGGGGGGAAATTAATATCTTCTGCTACAGTTACAAAACCTGAAAAAGCTGACACCACATCATCAAAATCTGTAATACTTATCACATTATCACCCAGGTTTGTAACAAATGTCTTTGTTTGCATTGACTGTTTGAAATAAAAATGAACTCTAGCAGATAGCAATATGAACAGCTACCAGAGACTAACACACATTTTTGCATGCCTACCGCCTTCTCTTGGATCAGACAAGGGGCCAATACACTTTGCAAAGTATTTCTTGAATATGTTCTCTTCTTCTTTCTTTGCTGCTCTGTTGCACTTGTGGATAATTCATTGTGCATGATAGGTTAGCAATCAGTGTAGTATGAATTGTTCTATTAATGCACCTATTTAATTTACACTTCGCAGACCTTTGTTTTCCAGTGTTTTTAAATGGGTTGAAGCAATTTGCATACTGTTTAATCTCATCAGAAATGTGCATCATTAAAGTTTTCCTTTCCAATATACATATTGTTTGCCATGTGAAACCCAAGACATGACATTCATATCATGGTAGAAAAGACAGCTGACAATTACTTGTGAGCATGTGATTTCAAAACTTGTAATAAAGACAAATGAAAAATGTTATTCATTACTTTTTTAAGTGTTTTAATTACTGTAGTTAGATTTATTATGCCGTGAATGGCACCTTATTTTACAAACTTTTAAATTATGTGAACAATAGACGATTGTTATCATTGAATTTGTAAGTTTTGACGGTATTGATGAGTATGTTCAGTTTTATTGGATTGATACTGCATATATCACATATGACACAGCTGAGAACTCTTCCAACCTTGAGAATTCTTGTTACAGCATCTTCACATCTTAAGTTCATGAAAGAATGTAATATACACATTTACTTTGGTCCATGAGACCTACTCGGCAGTTTTTACATGAAAAGAAGTCTTAACGTCCTCCTATTTCATTTTGTTGTGTTGTGTTTTTTCAAAAACTTAGCCAATGGCACTGTTTATCCTAAAAACTCAGGAAGTCTTTATTGGCTCAGTCATATGTTTATAAAAAAATGTAAATTCTGTGGGAACATTATCTCTATTTATATGATTGCATGTCTTTTGAGATTAGAAACAATTTAGCAAACCCCTGAATGTTTTTATATACTGAGCATGTGTGTTGAAATATAT
Organism: Ptychodera flava; assembly: GCF_041260155.1. Taxonomy (NCBI): domain Eukaryota; kingdom Metazoa; phylum Hemichordata; class Enteropneusta; family Ptychoderidae; genus Ptychodera; species Ptychodera flava. The sequence goes on from NC_091932.1 coordinate 34,873,524, forward strand.
CTTTATACATGTAACCCTTTACAAGGTTGTGCCTCTGAATACCGATATGAAGACAAAATAGTGTCATAGTAGTAGTGCATTTATCGCATTGATAGTGATTATCCGCTGATGTTGAATACAAGAGTCATTTCAATTGGAAATGCACAAAGTAAAATCAGAAAGAGCCGCTCTTTGAGCATGACATACTTCTTGATTTAAAGAGCTACTTTTCTACGTTTCACTTTATAACACCTGAGCAGAGTTGTGAATTTTACATTTTGCAAGGTCAAAATGATTATGGCCAACCCTGAAGGAACAAGGACATTATCACATTTCTTGGATTGGTATGGAGTAGCGAAGACTTATCTCAAGAGTTTGCATGTTGTGTGTCCATTTCAAAGTTGATGTCACCACTTTGACTGAAAGTTAGAAAATGGGTGTTGCACCATCTGGTTTTCTTGATTTATAACTATGATGGTTATACAAAATAAATATGCATGCATATAGAAACTTACAACAAACAGGGTTGGATAAAATACCTATGGCAAATTGCATTTTATATTTTGTATAATGACAGATCTATCATTTAATCCTTACTACCTGTAGGGTACAAATAGCCTTCAAACAGAGTGTTGACCAACTCAAAGAAGTCTTCCCTTGTCAGGCATTCAGTGTAAGTAATGTAACTTGTAGACTAGGCCCTTATCAATACCCATTGTGTAGTAGTTAGTCAGATGTGTCTTTCCACTGCAAAGCCAACTTAGTCAATTAAGTTTTAATTTGGTTAAACAGACTTCAAATGTTGCTTCCTGTCAATCTTTCAAATGAGTTGGTTTTGTGTAATTTTTTTCTTTTCTGTTATTCAGCAACAGTTTGGTTGAGTTGTTTTCATTGTTTTATTTTTGGTTATCCCCTGTACTACAAGCTTTGACATTTATTTCACCTGTCAGGAGTAACATGTTTGTAGCTGGATACATAATCAGGGCCTGCCACAAACACAGCTAATGCATGTTCAAAGTTCCCCTCTAACAAGAGAAGATTGCCTATGTATAATTTTGTAATCATATTCAATAATGGCTATACAACCATTTTCAGTATTAGACAGCGAAGCCACTGCAGTGAACTGCAATAAAACTGCTGACACACTAATTAGTTTCAGCTGTCGACAGCTGGCAAAATCGACAATATTGTATGTCCCATGCAGACAGTTTGTCTGGGGAAGTTGAAATAAACAAGATTTGTACATGGACCAGTGCATGGTAATTTTACATTGTACATGTATCTTAATCTTGAACACAGGGTGCCAATCGTAAACTCTCATTTACAACCCCAGCCCCAGACAGAGCTAGTTTTGCCTTTGTACAAGCAGACTTTTTGTCTGTATCAAGTAGCTTTGTTCCACACCAAAGAGGCCACGGCTACAGCTGAAACTAATTAGTGTAAGTACTTTTATTGCAGTTCACTGCAGTAGCTTTGCTGTCTAATACAGAAAATGGTTGTAATTGTATGATCAAAAGCATGAAGACGGTACACAAATGACCTGGATGAGTTTGAATTAAAATTAAAAGTCTCTGGATTAAAGAATGGTAATTTTCAGCCAATAGTTTGCCTTAACAGTTGTTGTCTATCTATGAGACATACTAACTCATTTACATTTCTTCATTGATTGCGAAAATTTGGGCACAGACTGCATTGCCATTACAAGAATGATACTTTGATATGTTACACTATAGCACAGTCACTCGTGAATCAATACACAATGGCCAATGTGTAGCTATGTGGTGTGCATTAGAAAATGAATGCCACACAGTAGACTGTCAACAGTCCCTTGTGCCTTTTGTCTCTTATTAGTGTAGTCTCTCACACATACGATGGTGTGGGGAATCACAAGCGTAGCATCGAAGGCGCGAGCTGGGCACATCCTAGACTGTCAGCAGTCCCTTGTGCCTTCTCTGTCTCTTAATGGTGTACCCTCTCACTCGGGGTGAGGAATCGCAGGCAAAAGCATACATGGACACAAGGGACTGTCCTCTGTTGCAGGACTTTGGTTGCTATTAATTATTCATGAGATGTGATGTTGAGAGCAGGGCAGAGGCAATAGAAGAAATTTGCCTAGAGTTCATAAGTGCAATTGAGTTTTCATCTGACATCTCGAATTGACATTGAACAATCTCATTTCAGAGAACTTTGTTGGCTTCCCGTCACGCACACGATATCACATTATAAGCTCAATCATGTGCATAAAGTTAACGTGGGACTACTCCAGAAAAAATAGTTTACAATCCTTTGTTTTTGAAAGTAATATTTACAGTACTGAATCAGGCCCTTATTCTACTATTATTCCCTTAGTTTTACCCATGCAGGTAGTGTTGAGTTCCACAAAATTCCAAATGACACTCAGAGCATTATTTCAATTAAAAGAGGTTAAAAGCTGATTTTTAGCTCATATTTGGTTTTTATATAAATACCAAAAAGAGCTTATATGGTGAGTCGATGCGTCTGTATGTATGTGGGTATGTATGTGTGGATGTATGTCCGTCACATGCAAAGGCTCCCATACCACCAAAGCTACCATCTCAGTATTTGGTGTACAGGTAGATGCAGGGGTTGAGATGTGACGTTGTTCAAATGAACATCTCAGTGTCAAATATATGCAAATGAGGAAAGAAAAGGGGGAAATCCTGCAAATGTGCAGGAGTGGTGGCAGTAACTGAAACAGCCCACACATCTGAGTAAGAGATTTTTGACCTTTAACCTATTTGTATGCAGGGTACCTATTATGTGTGGGAGTGGTGGCAGTAACTGAAACAGCTAATTAGTCATTTCCTGTCATTGTTTATGAACTGTTACATATTAACAGACCTGCTCAAACCATAGACAGTAGAGCAGGGGAAGAAAGTCCATGCTCAAACTAAGAGGGACAAGCTGTTTCTGCTATGCATGTTGCTAAAGTTGACCTCCAGTACCTAAAGTTTCAGACCTTATTTACTTTTGTCATTCTTGTTTTTCTGGTTTAAATATTTCTTGTTGTTTTTCTGGTTGTACTGTGCAGAAATCATTGTCATAACATCAACATAGAATTTTCCTGCACTGAACAGATAGAAACAACACTTATTGTTGATCTTTGGTATATACCAATTCTGATCAAATTTGAGCGACACCATATAATTGCGGTATTTTTATAATTTAATAGAACTTTTCTAAATGGTACTTTCCTCTTTTATAAGTCCCCACAGACGAAGTCCAGGGGGACATATAGATTGGGTCATTTCCATCCGTCCATGCATCCGTCCGTCCGTCCACGCAGATATCTCAGACATGCCCTGGTCAATTTCTTTTAAACTTTGCACAAGGATAGTACCCTACCCCATACAGATGCAAGTTGATTTGTTTCAAAATGCGATCAATTTGGCCGTGTTAGATGACTTTTTAGTTTACACCTCCATAGACTCCCATGTATAAGGCAGTTCTCCATAGACTCCCATGTATAAGTCAGTTCTCCGTAGATCCCATGTATAAGGCCAAGAAAAATAAAAATTTAGTTTCTCATCATATTCATATTGCAAAAAGGATGCAGTGACACAGTTTTTAGTCCCCACGGAAGAAGTCCAGGGGGCTTATAGATTGGGTCATGTCCGTCCATCCATGAGTCCATTCATTCACGCAGATATCTCAGACATTTTGACAAAATGTCACGTGACCTCGGTGACCTTTGACCTCAAATATACATATTCGTCCATAACTCAGTAACCACAAGTGCTACACCCTTCATGTATGGTATGATGGGACACCTTATGACACCACATATTGTACCTCATTAATTATGCTCATATCTAATTTTGAGCGAGCCAATAGAGCTAGAGGTCTGATTTTTGGTATATAGGTATAACTTAGCAATACAATTTTTTTGACAAAATGTCACGTGACCTCAATGACCTTTGACACTCTAATATACATATTTGTCCATAACTCAGTAACCACAAGTGCTACACCCTTCATATTTGGTATGATGGGACACCTTATGACACCACATATTATACCTCATTAATTATGTACATATCTAATTTTGAGCGAGCCAATAGAGCTAGAGGTCTGATTTTGGTATATAGGGGTAACTAAGCAATACAATTTTTTGGACAAAATGTCACATGACCTCAATGACCTTTAACTCAAATATACATATTTGTCCATAACTCAGTAACCACAAGTGCTACACCCTTCATATTTGGTATGATGGGAGACCTTATGACGCCACATACTGAACCTCATTAATTATGTGCATATCTAATTCTGAGCAAGCCAATAGAGCTGGATGTCTGATTTTTGGTATATAGGGATAACCATAGGATAGAAATTTATTGACAAAATATGTGAACTCGATGACCTTTTACCTAAAATGTATGTTTATGTCAATAAATAAGTAACCACAAGTGCTATGTCCTTTATATTTAGTAGGATGGGAGACCTTATGACAACACACGCTTTACCTCATTAATTATGCACATATCTAATTCTGGGCAAGCGAATAGAGCTACAGGTCTGATTTTTGGCATATAGGGATTTATTAGCGATACAATTTTTTTGTTTCAAAATGTCACGTGCTTGATTGTACATATCTATGCATAACTCAGTAACCACAAGTTCTGTACCCTTCAATTTTGATAGGACATTATACCTTAAGATGTCACATCTTGTACCTCATTTATTATGCGCATATGTATTTCTTGGCTGGCCAATACAGCTAGAGGTCTGATCTTTTTTCCCGATTTAGAACCATAACTTAGACATGCCTCATGTGTTTCAAATTGGGAACAACAAAGGCCTATGTGCCCTTAGATCTCAACATATTTCTTAATGACCACATTTCCCTGCCCCATCAAGACTTATACTCCTATTACAAGTTGGGACTATGTCATTGTCAATGACTTGTTAATTCTGTATTACCCAACACAATGTGTTACCCAGCACAATGAGTCCTGTCTTTTGTCTGCATTATATTATATGTTTGTGGTGTTTGCATATGGATATATTGTGCAAATTAAATCAAATACTGCCTGGAGCAAATTCACTAATTCGAAAAATGAACATGACATCATTATTTAAGCAATCCCATATCTTGGTTGTTTGCATTTTGTACATGACAGCGTGTATATTGTAAGTGTTCATTATGTTTTTCTGTTTATTTTTGCGTGGAACTGATTAGCCATGGCGAGACATAGTTGTAATCTGAATGTCTAAACACATTCCCAGCACCGGAGTGGAGAGATATGTATGACACTGTGACACTTTGACGCTACGCTTCGAAACCAGAGTTTCAAAACCATGGAATGGTTCTGTTTTCGAAAGATGGCTTCAAATGATAAGTTTCCTTGATAACCTGCGTATAACCATCCCATGGCAGTCCCCAGGGGCCACTGCCTTGCTGGAAATAGGTTCATAACTACAAATACCTGTTGATCCCTACGCTGATAAACAGCAGATGCAGCTCATTGTATGTATATCATAGTTCAATAGCCGGACACTAACCCGGACACATAAGGCCAAATACACAGTCAGTATAGAAACGTTCGACCCAGTAACAAATATGAAGAGTACATCACACTTTATAGTCACTGTATTTCTCAAAACAGATGTTACATTCAACATTTATAATCTAACCCGAAATCTGACCTTCAGCATGCAAGTTTCCGATATGCATGGCCATCTTTTCCTCTTGTGTTAGTTTACATTTAATGAAACCAATGATAACTGAAAAAAATACCATAACGTAACATGTCAGTAAGGTCGCATATAGACTGAAAGATTCAGTCGTGTATTAATATAACTGGTCGGATTTTTCATGATTACAACTGTATAACATGTTGCCTTTTGGATAACAATTAGCTTACTCTTGACTTTTCATAATTCAAGTGTGTTGTTGAATCAAAATCTGCCGTATGCCTAACTCACTTTTGACCTGTTAAACGCCAAAACAAACTGGCTGCTATTTACACAATGAAAAAGCCACAATAATTGTATTTTAATGTAACAGCATAAGGTTTGTCAAAATACTCTGCAATAAATGGGTATCACCTAGACCTTGAGCACCGAACCGATGACCTTGACCTTCATTATGTTTTGACCTTGCGACATATTGAATTTTGATGCCATTATTTCTAAATATGCAAGGAATACCGGATACAGTAAGGCTGAGTTACTAAACATAAATCTGAAATGCGTTATCGCATTATTCCAGTGGAATAATCGATATCGATATCAGTGGAAATGTGGCGTAGAATTGGTATAATGACAGAGTAGTAAGGGAGCCGTCATTTTCTATAGGTAGCGGTCAATGGAAGTGAAGCTGCGTATATGAAATGAAAAATTGTAACACCCTAATTCCTCCACTGTAAATTGTGATCCCTTTCATAGATACCTCCTTACGACAGAATAGGGTTTATACACTTATCGTTCTCATTAATATGCAAAAATAAATATTTGTCTAAAATGTTGATTACATTTCTTAAAAATATGCATGCAAGAACAATGAAAGACTAGGTCACAAGGTCATACGCGACTATCAATGTTACGATGAAGAAGGGAAAACATATTAATGACTTATAATAAGACTGTACTCTGCAACAGCAACCATTTGTTCAATACTCAGAGTATCTGTTTGAATAATGAATTTCCCTGTTTAAATATGGAATCATCCTAATATTTCTCCAGCACATTTCAACTTCCATTGATATCCATAACTTCACTGGAATAATATATACAATATTGTTTTCCTGGCGTATGGTTAAAAGTCAGCCTCAATGTATCAGTTCGATATGCCGAAAAGTCAACACTCGTTATGAAGGTCATTGTCATCATTTCAGGCCAGTTTCATATCAGTGTGTCTTGATATCTTTAATGCTGTTACGTAAAAATGAAATTATTATGGCTATTTAGTAGCGTGAATAGTACCAAGTTTGTTTTGGCATTAAAAAGGTCAAAACTGAGTTTGCATTATTTTGATTCAGCCTACAAGATTCGACAATGTGTAGGGAATTGATACAGCCAGCGGTCTTATGTTTCCCAATACTTTCACGCTACTTTGAACTTTCAAGTTTAAGGCAAGAAAATAATTTAGCTGAGCGGTAAGGCTGTAAGCTGCAACAATTTTGCGATTTAACTTTTTCCCCAGTTTACACTAACGCTTTCCCATCTTCCATGTCTTGCATTGCCATTTCCCTTGTCATTTGGAAAAATGTGACAATTACTTCAACGCAACCGAAATCAGGCGATTAAGATACGTCGTTGATTACAAGTCCAGCAGTACTTGAAACACAAGCTGACTTGATTGAATGCACACCGTCTCGATACAAATAGAGCAGTGCCCTTCAGCGATATGGGATTCATACCAATTACTGTTTTCTCTTCATCCTACAGTTTGGCCCACTTCTGCATTTTGGTTTGCATGAAGTGGAACCTCTTCCAAAAAACAGTGTTATCATTTATTGTACACTTACATCAATGGTGCGACAGGGACCTTTGCCCCTCGCCCACTTTATGAGAAGAGATCAAACAGCTCAATGATAAAGCCCGATGCTTTATTAAAAGAGTGGCCAGAGGAATGCATTTAGTAACTAGCAAGGCGAAAACATTTTTGAAATTATGTGTTCGGAAATAATAACAAACTATTCTAAAGGTATTTCTATTAGATGTATTGAGGTGAGTTTTGCTGTTTTATCGTAACTGTCATAAATCAACATAACGAAATTCACACAGCGCGTCATCTTTGACACGGTGAAGTACCTTGCTATCGTAAGTATGTCAATCAAACGAAATGAATACAGATGTGTTAGCAGATGTAACGCCGACGATATGAATCATTATAAATTATGATACACTTTTCAAACGAGATCTGTCAGTGGCCGTACGATTGATTGGTTGAGTTCTGAAGTGATGCGAATGGGCACTTATCTCATTGGTGGCCATTGGTGCACGGTTTGAGCGCATGCGTTGACAATTTAATCGGAGTTTTGGGAGTGGAAATCCGACAAGACCTGGCGTCTTCGTCGCTTCAGCTCTTATCAGATGCGTTAGCAAATGCCAGAAGCTTCGAGTGAGATTGCAGTGAAAGGGTGACAGAGAAAGTCAAGTACATGTGCCTCTTGAAGGTAAGTTGAATTCATGCGTATGCTTTGAGCGAACCTCAATCATCTTTGACTATAACTTTCTCTCTCTTTTTAGGGGGGGGAGTCACTCAAACAAACATTGCTTGTAAACAAAAAAATCATCTTGCTTTACAGATGGAGACGCTTGCACACATCACTAACTTGTGATTTGCAAATATGTGCTAGTTACTTCTTAAAAATGTTCTCGGAGAGTCAGGATAAATCCAATGGAATAAAATCCAACATTACAGGCATCACCATAATGAGCATAGGAAACTGTAGTACAATGAAGATGCTTAGGCCAAACAAAATAATATCACAGTATTTTCTGGTAACCTGAACTACATGTACCCTTGAAAAACCTCCGATCCTACACACTTTTCATGCATGCGTAGCACACTCTCATAATCAACAGTTTACAACAGAAAAATCATTATAGACAAAAAGAACGATGAAAAGACAAGGGATTCCAAATCTTTGGGATATAATACATGCAGAGCCGTGTCATCATGAATCTGCAGACCGTTCAAATGTAATTTTAGCGCTTCGTCGTAATTATGTGAAAAATAATACATCAAATTTCCACCAAACACAGGCGTAAATATCTAACGCGTTCTCCCGCATAGCATCTCTGCATGCTACCATACACTTGTATGAAAACGTTGTTTATTTTGATGATACCATCAATGGGCTTCCTCTTCGTGCCCAATTTCTGATCCAACTTCGAAACTGATTTACTTCTGCAAACTGCACCATAAAGATAAATTAAAACAGATTAATTGCAAATTCTCTCCTGATTTATGGAAAAACCAGAAGTTCTTGGATAATCATTTAATATTTTCACCACTGTTACAAAATGCCGAGCAAATGGTTTAAGTTCAATCTAAAAATTGACTTCCCCCTAGTGATATTTTGAACATCTGATTTCTCCATCATTATTATCTTACTAATCTCGTCAAACTCCAACTCGACGAAACGGTTGACTAAACGTCAAAGTATGTCTGCGAATGCTTCATGAGCTCTACAGCGTGTGGAGGGGTCGCAGTCAAACAACTGTAACAACTGAGCTCGGTTATTGAACCATTCCCTTTAAGGGTAGGGATTTGGCCGAGTGGTTTTGACTGTGATGTCTTCGCAATGAATGGGAGCCGTACGGTGTGTTTTCGAATCCGATCGAAAATCCACCGAATTTCTTTACTTTCTCGTATATTATGGCGTATTTACCGTTTATATCATGCCAGTCTTCAGGCTACACAGACAAGCAAATGCTTGTTCCCGAACCTTTATCAGCGAAACCAATCTCTCCGGCATATAGTTTGCAAGCCCAAGTTACACTCATTTATCAATGTTTTAGCATTAAGGTAGTATGCGCCTCGAAACTGAAAAGTCAAACTTTCCTGAATGAAACTTTCAACCATTCTCCTACTAAATTAACAATAAAAATCGGGGTCACCGTGCAAAGTTTTGAACTAGCGAAACAAATTACCCAACATTTTGCGATATTTGAAATTCATAATGGCCGCCATTCCTGTGTTAACTCTATAGGGCGGGGGCATAAAATTTCGGCTTTCGTAAAGTAAGAAATTTAATGTTTTTCTTTTTCTAAGAGCTTTAAAATGACCCCAACAAGTGGTAGATCAGAAAAGAATTACAGACATTTGAGAGGCTGACTATTTGTCCCCGAGGCGCGATCTACCTTAATTCACTGGGTCACTGGACCCCAGCAATGTTAGGTCAGCTCACTGAACAAAGTACTCGTGGTCGTAGATTGTAGACTATAGGATGTGCCCATCCCGCTTAAAATTAAACTTCAAGTATTGCGACAATTCAGTTTCGAACTTGTCACATGCAACGGTGACACAAAACGCTCGTCATGGATCGCAAATATTCCCATGAATAGCGATGTGAATGAAAAATTCTTTTTAGAGGGAGAGAAGGCAGATGTTTGCAGAAGTCATTTCAATAAACAATGAAACTCCTTGTAGTGAAAAATTAATACAATAGGTGATCTAGTGCAAAACTTATGTCAACACCACGTATTCATGCAGAACTGACTGTAAGGAATTTAAATGTAAATCCCTGGAGGGCAGTCCATGAGAAGCGGTAATGTCAAAACAATTACTTTACCGGAAGTCAAGCTTTTACAAAGCGAAATGACAAACGGTGTGTTCTACCATCATTATTTCAGATAAAAGTTTATAAAGTTTGGAATTTTATTGGGTAAAAGCGTCGCATGGTTCTTCTGAAACGATTACATGACTGCGCTGTAGGAAGATGCACCATGCAAACAATACACAGCCTATTCCAAGCGAAGGTTCTCAGAACGAAGCGTTTGAATTGAATGAAAATCCTGGTCACTCTAATGGGGGTTTTCCGGACGAAAGTATACGAGAAAATGGAAGTACCCAGTAACTCAAGCAGACAATAGCAACCAAGACAATCAATCGAGCCAGCCTAGAAATTTTGACGGCTGCATTTCGTCAAGAAGAGAAGGCTTCAACTTTGATGAACATGGTGAGCAAGTTTCTCTTTTTAAATGAGCGGTACCAAATTATAAAATAGATATAGCTGTGTGTATGATCGCTTGCTGTAAATTTTTACCGTAATACACTGGACCACGTCTGTAGTTTTTAGACTCGACCAGATACAGTGTCCTTTTATTTCCTGGTCAATGGGAAATATCATTTCCCCGATACAACACATGTGACATGAAATAAGCTGGACTTTGTGTACCCTCAACGTACTTTGCGGGTCACAGTCTCCTCAATATAATGCAGCATGCGCGTACAGTGTTTATCATGCACATTGGCACAAACAAGGAAAAGAGGTCACTAGGTTTGATAAACTAATATAATTCCGTTCTGCGAAGTTTCATCGATCGATCTAGCAGACTAGTCAGCCCACTGGCGCCTGTGGTCACAACAATATCATAACATTTATATAACTTGACAATGAACCCACGTCAATTTCTTACATTTGAACTGTCTTTCTAGCGTTGAATCCGTGGATAGTTACGCTACATCCTCTTTTCCATTTAAGCGAAATATGCGTTTGAGAGAGAGAGAGAGAGAGAGAGAGAGAGAGAGAGAGAGAGAGAGAGAGAGAGAGAGGCTAAGGCTAAATCTATATATGCTGCCGGTACACCTGTTGCAGTCTCGGTGAATGAGGGTACGATAAAGTTGTTTGATATTCCATTTGTAAATGCACTGAAAAGATCGACATTTATAAGTCTTATAAGTATGATAAATGAAGATTTCCGATATCGAATGATGGCTGGAAATGTCAACAGCTATTGGTAATCTCTCTGGATCACAGGAGGACAATTCGGAGTGCTCAAAGACAGCAACGCAAATACAGAAACTCAAATGCTGATGAAGTATTTCCACAACCTATCTGGATTTGAGGATGGAACTGACAAGATTGACCTTAAATTCGTCGCTGGTTTGATTGAAGCAGGAGCCGATATCAACGCAAAGGATGACCAAGGACAAACAATACTACACGAGGCAAGTATTAAACATATCAACGAAGACAGATAAGATTGTCTTTGGATTATAGCTTCCACATATACATTTGGTGTGAGCTTTTAATCTGCAGCTGAATGTGAGCAAAGATTGTCAGTCATCAAACATACAGACGGACTTTTTGATATTTTGATCGATCAGCGCTCTCCCTGCAAATGCTTCAACTATGGGTAGGTCTGCGAAAGCTTAAAGGATTTGAAAATGTGATGTTGGTATAAGGGCGATAGGCTATCATTAGGGTGCTAGAGGGTGATATGATATATCTGTGAACTTCGTTTCAAAAAAAGAAAGAAACACTAAGGCCACGTAAAAAGGCAGTGGCGCCTGGAAGTAAAAATCATCTACACTACATGAACAGATCGAAAATACCATAATCGAAAGTTACAGCAAATACCATGTCATAAAATATTTCAATTTCACGCTGGTTGTATCAGGTGTCGGGCTTGAAATGACCAGACTTTGCAGGGGCAAGGTCTGAAGTTTCGTGGCGGTACTGAAAGGACACCTAAAAGTAATTAAGATGTAAGGTAGAGTATGCGCCTCGAAAGTGAAAGACAAACTTTTGCTCAATCTTTCCTCAAGGAATCTTTCAACCATAGTCTTTCACAAACAAGAATAAAAATCGGGGTTCATCGTGCAAATTTTGGTACTAGAGAAACAAATTACCCAAGATTTGCGGATATTTGAATTTCAAAATGGCTGCCATCCCTGTATTAACTCTAAAATTTTCGATTTTCGGAAAACTAAATATTTTGTCTAACACCAATAGCTTTAAAATGAGCCCCCACAAGTGGTCGATGACAAAAGAATTGTGAATAATAACGTATCGATTAACTGATAATATCTGATTAAGCGATTCATGGGGAGCGATGGATCGATCGATTTATAGATAGATAGATATCAGATAGATAGAATCGGTTAGTTACTACGTTATCGGTTGTAACAGGCCCTCCGGGCGAGTAACTTTGAGACATATTTCGGCGCTCCCTTCGGGCGTGTTACTTTAATGTATCAGACATATCTGGATGTTTGCATATTGGAAGTTTGTTATGCAAAGAAACTGACTAATCCCTTACTGTTCATTGAATGTGACAGTGAGAACAATAACAACACAAATGAAATAATAAAGTCCTATTTAAAACAATATAAGATGTTTGTGTTATCGATACACAGCATTCGTCTTTATAACGGCAAAGTATTCCATCTATTGTCTACGGTTATAGTATACTTGTATTTTTGACAGACTTTGTTCGTTCCCATAGGTAGCACGATGCTGGCACACTGACGTCGCCGAGTTTCTGATTGAGAGAGGGGCCGATTTTACATGCGAGGACCAGGACGGTTGTCAGCCGTTGGACGTAGCTTTGGCGGTGAACAACCTGGACATGATAGAGTGTTTTCTGGAGCGTCAAGAAATAGATGAATATAGAGAATACAATAGGGGAAGACGTGAGGGTTTCGACTTTGAGGAACAAGGTGAGCGGATGCATCTATTGTGTGTTTCCTTCTGCAATGCAACAATATGCATGTGTGTTCAACATGTTAAGGTGTACTCATATTCGACTCTAAAACTTACAATAATCTAATGGTGTAGCATTTTTGAGGCTCATTTTGAAGCTTACGGAGGAAAACAAATTTCACATGGATACTTTTATGAAAATCTGGAATTGTATTTTCTCCCATAGAGATACAATAGTGACGGTGGCCATTTTGAATTTCAAATAGCAGTAAATATTGGGTAATTTGTTTCTCTAGTTCCACAATTTGCATGACGATCCCTCCCTCCACCCCCCCCCCCCCCCCACCCCGATTTTTATTTTTGATTTTGAAAGGTTACGGTTTAAAGTTTGCGGGGTAAAAGTTTGAGCAAGAGTTTAAGTCTTTCATTTTCGAGGTGAGAACTACAATTTACCTTAATATAACTTTTACGGAAAATCTGGCCTCACATGATTTGCCTTAATTTGCCTCTTTAATTCCGACGTGTAAGGTCGCTGATTTCGCAAAAGCGAAAATATTGTCATTTTCTGTGTAATTGTATGTTGTACCACTCAGTGAGTAGACAAGAAATATGATGAGAAAAAGCAGTGTTCCCGTGATAAATTTGAAATACATCCCATAGAAATACGCTATCCCCTGATTTTGTGCAGTTCACACTAATTAATGACAAATTTAGCGTTCAAACATGTAAAGAGCGGATAAGAATTGAAATAATTCTTTTGCTGTTTCCTATAGCATGCAATTTAACACATTTCTTTACAATGCTTTTTAGATATATGAACAAACAATGTCGGTTGCCAACCGCACACTGAAGGCACACAATTATATTTTTATCAAAATCTCCAAGAAAATTGCCGAGTCAGCGTTTTTTCACAGGTTCTCCGAACGTAAAGAAATTTGCTATTTTATCTTGAAATATAGCACGGTGACACCAATACTTAAAATATTTTTTCCCCAAAATGACTACTGATTCCAAGTCTTAGGTGAAAATCTCAAGAAATGACAATATGACGAGGAAGTTTTCTTGCATTTGTGTGAAATAGACAGACATCCCCATGACTAGTCCCCCTACAATTGTTCTGAGAAATATCACAGACAAAACTCGTTGCTATGCTTACTCCGATACCCTCTCTTGCCTGTGAATCATGACGCTAATTCCCACTGCCGTTCAAACCGCTCACGTTTGGTGAGTGTCGAAGTAACTGGTGATCGTCCTTGCGAGAGCCAGTTCGTGTCCAGTTATTTCTTCTTCTACATCTCTGAATTGAGCATTTTGAAAGATACAGGCACGCTAGTCATAGCAAAACATCATCGCTTATTTCTCTGTTCTGTCTTTATGAATGCACGAAGCTGAGGACACGGTAGGAGCTCGGCTGGGAGAGTACGAACCCTATGAAAACACGGACTCCGAGATGGCCACTAAAGCTCTCATGAAATATTTCCGCCGATTAGCAACATCAAAGGCTGAGAGAGTCAGTCTCTACTACGTTGAACACTTATTAGACAATGGCGCTAACATCAATGCAAAGGATTGCAATGGACTGACAGTATTGCATGAGGCAAGTCTGGTATCAACAATTTTTGTTTACAATACGTTGACTAAATGCATACGTAGTTTGAAATAAATGGTTACTCTACAAGGCGGTTAAACATTGTCTAGTTGAAGTACAGTTGATTGTACATGTATTTGCAAAGCTGATCACAACAAGTTTTTACTTGATTTTCATTGGAATCGAAGTTTTGCGTCTCAATTATTGTATGTTCTTCTTATCACATTTCGCAATGAATCCGCACTTTGACTCCTTTAACTCGTTAAAATACGGGCGCTTCACTCGCACACAACGCTATAGCAACCATGTGTACCAAACTTTGTGTAGTACAACAGCAGTCTCTGGTGTGTTTGCGTGTTTTGACGGACTTTGTTCGCTCCATACAGGTAGCTCGTTGTTGGCACACAGACGTTGCAAGGTTTCTCATTGGCAGGAAAGCCGATGTAAACAGTGTCGACAATGAAAATCGTCGACCGGTGCACATTGCATTGGGCGTGAACTACGTGCACATGGTAGGGATTTTGTTCGAATATGAAAAATCAAAGAATTCTGACGACTGTAATAAGAGATACGGGAATAGAAGAAGACGTGAGGATTTCGACATAAAAGATAACAGTGAGCAGATATATATATATATATATATATATATATATATATATATATATATATATATATATATATATATATATAATATTACCCTCCACCGTCCGGAGGGACGGTGTGCCCTCTCAAGTCTGGCGGTACACTGCTGCATACCAATTTAAAAATTGTAATTTGTATTGACTAAGTGTCTTGCAATAAACCCATTATCTGTTAATTTTTCGAATGTAAAGGATAAGACTAAGACACAATATGCATCGAGTTTCATTTTCTTCAAAATGGTTAGCAGTGACTCAGCAAGCAAATTTTGTTATATATATGATTCGTCTCTTTTATATAGAGGTGCGTATCAGAGGCCTGAACACCGTGAAATGAAGTTCGACGTGTATAGAAACGGCCGCTACAACATGAAATTGGCCTAAAGCATCTTTAAGAAAATTTTCCAGGCTCCAAATAAATTCCATTATCGACCAATTACCATTCTTTTCTATCTTCAGCTTTGTTCAACGGCGAGGGCGCAAAAGGTGGCCAGCTCGATGGATCTCAGATCAACAAAATCAGTGAAAGGGAAGAGACTAGAACCCTGATGACGTACTTCTGTCACCTAGCAACATCTACAAAGAAGGATGAGGAAGTCAACTTGTCTTATGTTGAATATTTACGTCAAAGTGGAGCCGATATCAACGCAAAGGATCAACATGGACAGACAATAATGCATGAGGCAAGTCATGTAGTAGAAGGGATAAATCAGATATGATCTATGGCGATCACAAACCAGGCATGGCACAGCATCTGTTTCTAGCCTTGCTACCTGTCCTTTCCTGATCAGACATGTGTTTTGGCATACAGTTTTTAATATGTCATCTATACGCAACACTAAAAAGTGCGACTCTGAACATTTTGTCCGAAGTATATGTAAAAATTATGTTTGTTACAAAACCTGCTAGAGTAAGGGGGGTGTGCTGAAGTGGAGCAACGTAAATGTTTAGTCAACAAGATAAGTCAAAGTGTGTTGACTACATTTTTCCGGGGCTTATAAATGTTGTAATCTGTGACATAGCAAACTGTTGAAAATGAGTCCTTCCTAAACGTGATGTGTTCGACAGAAAATGTTTTTGTTTCGCTTTATTTGATAAAGAACACCACTACCAACTCAAATCGCATGCAAGTAAATAAATACATTCAAATTCCATCCATACCTTTCAGGTCGCCCGATGCTGGCACACAGATATCGCTAAATACTTTCTTAAAAAGGGTGCCAACGTGAAAAGTGGTGACTTTACTGGTCGTCAGCCCTTGCACGTGGCTGCAGCGGTGAACTACGTAGCGATGGTTGAGTTACTATTGGAAAAAGGAGGTACAGTATCATGTGGTTAAATTTGCAAATTTAAACAAGTGGCATATGACACAAGACGCATCATTTCTCAACATTTCTTCGTCACAACGTAAGCTGAAATACACAATATTAACCTGGAAAACATTGTAAATCTTGTTTAAATGTTCAATGTCATTGCCGAGAGAAATAAGTGATCAGTATAGAGCATTGATCTATGATTTTTGAAGTAAACCAGGAAACTGCACTTCACGAGCGGAACGGAAAAGAGCAGGCTATGAATGGTGAAAAAAACACACCACATGATACTGTTAATTGAACCATATAGAGGGGTTCCCCCTCTACTGTCTATGATTGAACTATCAGTTTGGTCTTCACAAACCTGAAAGACTGACGTAAAAGGTAAAGACCGAGATCATCTCCATATTCTGATTTTTATCACATTGGTATAGGAAGTCAAAACAATATCTCGCAATAATGTAGCAGACTGGATTCCCACCTTTACACAGCTAAGTTGATTTCAGCATATTAAGTGAGTCTTCACAGTCAAGGGTGCAAGGAGGGGTAAACCATCCAATAACGTAAGCTTAAACACGATTTCAGCGGAGATCGATGCCAGGGCCGGGGAAAACGGTTATACGCCGCTTGCCTTCGCAGCTTCAAACGACGCATGTGATGTTTTGTCACTCCTGTATCAACGTGGAGCTGATATTCACTTGAGAGGACGGAAAGGGAGGACAGCGTTGATGGCAGCAGCAATAGCAGGTACGGTGTACCGTGCAAATGTCTTTGGTGTGTGAGATGAAAGAAAGTTGACACTTCTAGTCAGGAACGGCTTCAGAGAAATCGGAACGGCGGTCAAAATTATGTCATGCGAAAATCTGTTTATGTGTATTGATTTTCATATCCACTGAGATGCTAGGTTTGCCATAAAACTCGTATTATAAAGATTCACATATACTAATCATACCTAAAACAGGGCAGCGTTACCGAAGGAAATCAGTAATTTTTGGCACCACCCGTCCAGTAAAGGGAGAGCAATCGAACATTCAGTGGAATTAAAAGAAACCAGCAAAACATCTTGTTTTTTCTCAAATATGACGGTATTTTGTACTGCTATGCGTAATCACACGTTTAGTCCTGCGCCAAATTAAACAGAAGAACATCTTTTCTCACATTCCTGGCCGCTGGGAGTGCGGGATCGACAGTGCGGGAAAAATCGATCCCACACTCACAGAAACCGTCCCACACTCTGCAGTAAATATTATACGAGCTCTGATTGGATGATAAACAGTCTGTTTTGTTCCACGCGCAAAATGTTATCCAATGACACGGCGAGTAACACACGGACCAGAACTACAAAGTAAGCATGTTAAAGTACAGCGTCAGGCGACAGAGTTGTCACGACTTTTGATAATATTTTGTGGTCATGTGAGAAAAAGAATCTCACACACCAAGGACCTGGGATCATATTTCTCACATGTACACTCGTTGGAGATATTGCGGCTCGTGTGGAACAAAATATCCCCAACTCGTGTGAGAAATCTGATCCCAGGTCCTTGGGGGTGTGAGATTCTATCAATCTTCAGCTCCGTCATCAACAGCATATAGAGTTCACAAGTACATATAGCAGATCGTGCAGGACGTGCGTCGTCTTGCAAACGCCGTCGACATTCTTGGACATGCAATGCGCATTAAAATGTCGATAATCTGTGAAATCACGATAGCTGACCTTTTGTGTTTCTAATGTATGATGCTGATGATCAACTACCTTCAAATTTGAGAAACCCGTAAGCATCGACCGTGAAGTTGAATTTTATTACAAAACGCAAGTCATGAAGAAATGTATATAATGCAAAGTAATAAAAATCGTTATTTACAATGTTTTAAACATATTTGAGAGAGAGAGAGAGAGAGAGAGAGAGAGAGAGAGAGAGAGAGAGAGAGAGCGCGCGACCCGCCGTCCGTCGTGGTTAAAAATAACCTTTATCTTGTTTTTTATATACTTAGATCGCAGTGAAGCCAGTAAACTACTGCTCAATTTAGGTGCCAGGGCTGAGGTAGTAGATGATAATGGAGAACCATGTATTGTGACAATGCTGGCCAAAATGCCAACTGTGGTGAGTCGAAAATAATCATGCACTTAATGTGGTTTTAAAAAATTTACTGCGCCTTGGTCTAGTTGTAACTTCTTTTGTCTATACCTGCCTATCCATTTATTGTGAAACGAGCCAGAACTGAAGTAGTTTGTATTTGTGCGTGTAACGTGCGCACCATTGATATGTGCAAGGTGTGCGCCACATTTATCTAACCAAAAGTAAGGGAAAACATTGCGACCACAGGCGCTTGGCACATTGCTGGGATAATAATCGTATTTAATATGTAAAATGTCTATATTGAACCTGATTATTCAATAAAAGAATCACCCTACGCGATATTGGTGTAGGCCTATAGGCCTATAGGCCTACACCTTGACTGGCATTGTACCTATGGCTGCCTGGCTCGGGCCCGGCGAACGCACTGCATAATCATCAATGTGTAGAATGTCTACATGACTTCATTATTTATTAAAGAATAATGGTACGTGATATTACTGTACATGTTGGCTAGCTTAACCGAGCGGCTGTAGAGCTCTGCAGGGCTTGGGCCCGGCTTTGGCCCGTTGTCCACTGCTGCACAGACAGGAAGTCAAGGCGTGAAAGTAATTCACAGCCCGATTTCATAAATCAGCGAACTTCACGGACTCTGAGCGTTTCCGGTGAAAAAACTGGTCAACGGTCAGATGGTTGCATAAACAATCGATCGACTGGCTTCTTTTGCCTAAAATCATACCCTACCCTACGCTACTGGCGAGAAATCGTCCTGAAATCGGCTGGGCACACCAACCCAGCACCGGCCATTTTGAATAAGCTGCATGCAATGTATGCGCCTGTGCATACAACCCTTGGCAGATGACGTCATTGCTCTTCTCTCATTGGACGCGTACATTGAATGCAGCTCATTCAAAATGGCCGGCGCTGGGTTGGTGTGCCCAGCCAATTTCAGGACAATTATTCGCCAGTAGCATAGGGTAAGGTATGATTTAAGGCAAAAGAAGCCAGTCGATGGATTGTTTATGCAACCATCTGACCGTTGACCAGTTTTATCACCGGAAACGCTCAGAGTTTGTGAATTTCGCCGATTTATGAAATCGGGCTTTGAATTACTTTCACGCCTTGACTTCTTGTCTGTGCAGCAGTGGACAACGGGCCTAAGGCGGGCCCAAACCCCGCAGAGCTCTACAGCCGCTCGGTTAAGCTAGCTGACATGTACAGTAATATCACGCACCGTTATTCTTTAATAAATAATGAAGTCAGGTAGACATTCTACACATTGATGATGCAGTGCGTTCGCCGGGCCCGAGCCAGGCAGCCATAGGTACAACTACAATGCCAGTCAACATGTAGGCCTATAGGCCTACACTAATATCACTTACGGTGATTCTTTTATTGAATAATCAAGTCGTATATAGACATTCTACATATTAAATACGATTATTATCCCACAATGTGCCAAGCGCCTGTGATTGCGACAGTTGTTCATGTGAATGAGAACACATGACCTCGCTACATCTTTGTCTGACTTCCGGAATTCCCGATGAAACTCCACACCGTCGAATCATTTGTTGCCACGTCAAATCTTGACCAATCAGAATCATGGATATGGCTCAGTCAGGTAAACAAAGTGACTCATATAGTAATATTCATTGTAGCACGAGACATAATAGGAACCCACCAAGAGGAAAAATTATGAAGACAGATACAAAGCGCTATAACAGCGACGTTTTCTTCGATTTCATTGCATTCGGTCCAGGAAACGTATTAATGTTGTCGTCTGTTGATAATTTTGTTGCAAAATTGCCGCTGGAAAAGCCGCATCTGTTCGTATTGTGAAATAACTCGACCAGCACTTGTATGCTGTAGTTATATTCCATTTATCAATGTTGAAAGAAGTTTCTCCGTTCAAAGGTTTCGTACATAAAACTTGGATGGCGAAATAGCTCAAGTGACCATAGTTGTTCATACTGTAAAACAACTTATGCACAATCACATATGCAAACTGGTCGTATCCTAAGTTTTCAGGTAGTCCAGGACCTGCTAAGTTTTCATTGAACAAGCCGCTAATTATGTCAATCATGTATATATACATAGTTTTGTTACAATAAAAGCGAGCAAAGTATAAAAGTTGTCAATCTGAGCAGCTTAAACCGACATTGTTCACTTACAATTTTTTCTGACACGTATGTGTCAATCGATATTAGTGTATCTAACACAGAAACCAGTGACGATGTACATACTCTATTGCCTGAAAACGACTCTTCGTCCCCGTTGTGCATGAGTACATTAGCAGAAAGGCTTTGCTTTTTGACAGACGATGCCGCCATATTGTTCGATTGGTGTTCCAAGTACAGAAAGATTGCATAATCCAAGCTACCGCAGGGCCAAGAGATCTTGTTGCTTGAAACCTTTATCAAGATGTCAATCATTGTGATATACTGCCTAATTGCAGAACTGAAACTTGCACAATGTCGATTCGGTATAGTCGTCCTGACAAAATCTGGCAGCCGTCCTTGGCACTGATCACCGGCCCTCTTTGTAAAATTAACCCTATTTGTAACACAACCAAATTTGTAACAAAACTTAACCCTATTTGTAACAATAACGTAATTTGTAAAAAACCTTGACTGTGTTGTTTAGATTTTTATGAAATTTGCATATTTATATTTTTGTGGGCTATTTTCCTTTTTTTCCTTGTCGAAATTCATTTTTTCGGAAACTGCTCGTCAGATTAAATGTTTTAAATTTCGTTGCGCAGGTTCCTAGGGATAATACTCGTAAGATATAATCAAGTTGTGCAGATATATGCCAAATTTTATTTTTGGGCAATTTTCACCAATTTAAAAATCTTCTTTTTTAACACAAGTAGTGTTAGGGTGTAGTATAGGATCTCAAGCTTCACCGGAAATAGCCGATATTACATTTCACGAGACAGAAATGAGAATAATACAGAAACACAAAGAACAGATATCGATCTTGCTGAGCGTCAGAGACGATGTATTTCTGATTTTCATTGGACCACAACACGAACAAAATGAATTCATATTAAACATCAACAAAATGCACCCTGCTTTCAAATGTTCGTTTGAAAGCTCCTTTCAAGAAATCACATATTTAGACCTAATTATCTACAAAGGTCATCGGTACAACAAAGAGAACATTCTCTTCATAAGAAACACACAAAACCAACAGATACATGCCAGTTCTTACAGACAAACTCATGCCATCCCGCAGCTACATTCAAAGGCCTGGTCAAAGGTGAAACATTACGATACATTAGAATATGTAACAAAGAAACCGATTTTACACAAAAAGTCACACAATTTAGTGAAAAATTACAAGACCGACAATACAAAAAATGAAATAGAACGCACTATCAGAGAAAAAGATCATAAAAGCAGAAAAAGACAACTTGAACAAAAAGAAAAAATAAACACCACCAACAATACTGATGTCTTCATAACAAAATATAGCCCATACATCGAAATGACAAAAATCAAGCAAACCCTGACAGAAAACTGGAGTGAACTTGAAAAAGACGAAACACTAAAAAAAATGTTCCAAAACAACCAATAATCGCATACAGAAGGAACAGAAATACAGGCGATACACTTATAAACGCCATACTTCACAAGAGTTACAATGGCTCGAACACATGCGCCTACAAGAAAACAACAAGTTCAAAACATAGACTTTCTAGCTTCCCTACTTGAACAACGTAAGTGGAACAACATACTAACACATAAAAGCAATCCACCAATCAACATGTCTCACCAATCAAGAATGAATTTTAAGCAACTGATGAAGAAAACTGTTTTCGACACGTAGCGCCAAATGATCGCAGTGTCACATTAGTCTCTCCACTCCAGTGCGGATTAACATCAAGACACGTAGAGTAATACGGGCGTGTCTCGCCATGGCTAATCAATATTTTACATAAAACAGCAACAATGATATACACTTCCAAAAAAATGAGTTTCGACAAGGAAAAAACAGGAAAATTACCCCCGAAATACAAATATGCACATTTCATCAAAATTTAAGCAAATATGGTCAAGTTGTTTTTCAAAAATCAGGTTATTGTTTCAAATATGGTTAGTATTGTTACAAATTGGGTTATTGTCACAAATGGGGTTAGTGTTACAAATAGGGTTGATTGTTACAAATAGGGTACTACAGGCACTAAAAGGGATTTGATTACGACCTCTCTTATCTCTCCAGGCTCCCGGCGGTCTTAACCAGTTGCACGAAATAGACAGCGCAAACAGACAGCAAATGTTCCATCTTCAGCATTTAGAGCCATGGAAAGCGAGTAAGTCACACATGTAGCAGTACTGGAGAGCTGTACTACGTTGATCCTCTGCAGTGGATGTTACACGGTATATTTCATATTATTACAGTGGATACAGTTTGTGATAACAACCTACTTTTTGTCTCTGTACAAAGCAGTCTTGAGAGCTATATGTGTTAAAGATAGAGCGATGCGCGATATATTTTTAAAAGCACGTCCGAGGTGAGTTGTCGTTTTCTTAGGAGAGTTATGAGAATATTATATCGCTTCCTATTAAAGTGACGCATCAGCTGATCAACTTTGTCGTAGCTATCAATGACCGTTCTATTATCATCGACATGTATTAGCGAATCATGGAACAGACTGAGCACGTGTATTGGTAGTGTATTTTCCATACACGTTATGCTGCTTGACCAGTCTGATTAAAATCAGAAAGAGAGATGGCGACGTTTCCACTTTTGCTCATTCTTTGTCGTTCGCGTCTACAGCCGGTCGCCCCACTACGTCTGACCCACTACTACGGAAGATTGCTTTAAAGACTTGCGCTTTAGGGACTTTTTTGTTACCCTGGAGTCCGTACAAAAGTGGTGGTCATAAACCTCTTTCCGATTGGTCGGCAATTTCGGCCGAAGCGCGAAATGTGGATATTTTGGACAGTGGTTGAGATGTAGTGAAGCGATGTGCAGTTAACGAGATCGGCAAAGAAGAAGCAAAGGTGGAAATGACGGCATCTCAACATCTGATTTTAATCAATTCTAATTTATCGTTCACAGGCTACATAACTCTAGCGGTAAGGCAAAAATCATTTCTACTGTATATAGTGTCTGCATGTTCGGCGTACAAGTGTTTGTCGTCAATGAGACTAGCAAAAAGTAAACTGCACTCTGTCTAGCTGTCCATCTCGTTCTATTCGGATGTGTCTTTCTGTCCACCACTTTCTCTGACTGTCTGCTTCCTTCCCTTTCTCTGTTTTATGTCATTGTCTCTGTCAGTGTGTCTGTCTCTCTATCTATCTCTCTCTCTGACCGACATGTGTAATTTATCTTGTGCTGTCTTTTTGTCCATAGGTCCAGATAGCATTATATATTATTGCCTGAATTCATGGATTTATGTGCCCGAGAGCAGGTGCCCGACGCCACGAGGGCAATTGCCCGACGCCAGGAGGGCAAATTGTCTCCTGCTGCGAGGGCACATAAACCCATGTATTCAGGCAATAATATTTTTATCACATGCCTCTTCACAGTTAATGCTATATGA
Organism: Ptychodera flava; assembly: GCF_041260155.1. Lineage (NCBI taxonomy): Eukaryota > Metazoa > Hemichordata > Enteropneusta > Ptychoderidae > Ptychodera > Ptychodera flava. The sequence goes on from NC_091932.1 coordinate 34,897,792, forward strand.
CATTTAGTTACATGCAGTGCATTTTCAAACAATTTACCATTATAGACCAGCATCAAACAGATTTTAACGAACATCAAAATATTAGTGCGCGCATGGATATTTCACATCTAGCGATAAGCGTCTACTTTGACGTCGAAAACGTCGAAGGGCTTCACTGCACCGGGTAACCATGAAAAACGGTCAGTGCATTGTTCACCGGCCCGCTAACTCCCCGGATGTTCCTATTCAAATCAGTGCACTGATTTGCACTCACATCGAGGCATGTAATAATATTCTAAGAGAAAAAGTCGAAGTTATAGTGGCCAAAGCTGCTGCTCCGACCGCAGCCATCTTATTATAATATTATTCGCGTGTTTTGCTTTCTTGCAATGACCACGAACTCTCAGAAACGCCTCATTCACCCTTAGGGTCTGGAATCTAAGGGCAAATTGTTTTCAATATATGTCTCATGGGTAGGAACTCGAACGGAAATTATGTTGGCAACTGCAATTTCAACAGGAGCTTTCTTTTGAAGGATGTGCACGAAATGATTTTCTTGGTATACCTGTCTTTCCTTTGAAATTTTAAGGGAGACGATGTTCCAAAACCAGATGAAAACGGTGAGTTGGTAATTTTCAGCGAATTTTAAGCTACGAAATATGTTGTATCATGATAATTGTGTACTCGGAGTCTGACTGGACTATTGTGTGTCGGCCTTGTATTTCAGATGCCAACTAAAATTAGAAATTTTACGTACAAACGGTAATGTACTTACATGTTAGATCAGTATTGGAAGAATGGGAAGATTTGCCAAATGGCGTGTACGCTGTGCGAGCTGAAAACGATGAGCGAATATTCATTTAGTTCTGTTTGCTCATATTAATAACAATAATAATGAGAAGACAATAGTGCATAATGTTCATGATAAGCATTCTCCCATCATTTTTCTTTTCTTACAGATAAAGGAAGGTTGAACAGTTGTACGCGCACGCCGGTAAGAGTACAGACTACCTTTCCGCTTCTGTCGATGGTATCCCCCTTTTTTTCTATGCTTGATGTCTTTGCATATTACTCAACGTCGAGTGTTTAAAGGGCCTGAAAACTAGATACAGTGGAGGAAACTTTGTCTGTTTCCATTGCTCGCAGTTGCCAAATCGACGTTTAAAACCCTATGCGTGCTTAACTCCACTTACAATCAACCAAATGTACATTGTAATAATCTCATTTACTTTCGCCTCATGGCAATGAGCCACCTGTATGTCGATAATTTGAAATTTCTCTCTCCATCAAGACTTCTGTCATTAATATGTGATTTTTCTTATGTTATAGCTGCAGATAATCGTCCATTTTCGACTACATGAGAATATAGAACATGAGGTTATCCGGAGACTGCTTGAAGTCATGTGGATTGTGTTCGGAAGGTGTGTTGCCATACTTTGCTTTGATGTGACTGCGTATTTTCATCATTGAAGAATGTTCTGTACAAATCGTGTTCATCATCATCATCATCATCATCATCATCATCATCATCAACAACAACAACAAAGGCATCATCATCATCATCATCATCATCAAAATCACCGTTCTGACCGTGAAATAGAAAATCTTTGTCATTTATTATGCTGGGATTGTTTACTTTATCCTCCAAAAGTCTTCTTCACAAGATTACGTAGTAAGGCTAGATGTAAGGCAGCTTATGTGACCATTACAATTGCTGTGCCATAAGTCTTCCGTTACTTTGTCTTGTTTTAATATAGACGGGCTGCCCTGACCGAGTTTCTGTTGGATATCGTTTACATTCTACTGTGGTCGGCACTTGCTGTGATAAAACCCGATGCCAGAGCATGTTACTACATTCCAGGAGATATTTGGAGAATTATTCTTTGGGTAATAGCTTACGGTACTCATTAGAAGCGAATAATAGGTTACGATATTCATTAGAAGCAAATTATCAATAGGTGTAGGTTATGCATAGAGCAAGCTCGTGAAAAAGTGGTCCCAACTGGGAGTTCCACGTGTCCTCATTGAAGCTTGATGAGCCAAATTCTCTGAACGGTAATCCTGCGTGTTACAAAAACTCTTTATTCAGCTTCCTTAGAAATTCTTTGTACTTAACTTCAAACAACAAGTTGAATATTGTTCACAAAAATGCACGCAACAGCTACTGACCAGAAGATATCATGAAGGCGTGTCAAAAAACAACAACAATGGACTGTGATGTGATAAATCACATGGTGCGGTTGCAGGAGAAAAAAGGGATTCTAGCTTGCGGAAGATATTGTGATATATGTGTGCTCTGCGTGCTTTGCGTGCTCTGAGAAAGTTGGCAACATTTATACATAAAAATATTATTCACTTTCCCATTCTGTTCCATTCTTCTTCCTCGAAAGTTTTAAAAGAGAGTCACGCATAACGTCGTACATATCAATTAACCATCAAACCGACCTCAAGTAAACTTCATTGGACGATCCTTGTTGCAAATAAGATGTGTTGGTCTTCTCTTTGCAGATTGTGGCCATTTCCTTCACTCTTTATTTAATTGTTCAAGAACTTCTTGACTTTGCTAATTCTAAGCACAAAGTGGACGTAAGTACAAGACAACATAGATAGATAGATAGATAGATAGATAGATAGATAGATAGATAGATAGATAGATAGATAGATAGATAGATAGATAGATAGATAGATAGATAGATAGATAGATAGTTAGATGGATGGATGGATGGATGGATGGATGGGTGGATAGATAGATAGATGATAGATAGATAGATAGATAGATAGATAGATAGATAGATAGACCTGTCAACTAACTAGACAAGAGATAGCAATGGCACAAATTTAGAGTGATATATTGTTTTTGTTAAATACATTTTATGTTCTGTAGTTCGCATATTAGTCTGATTTGTATTACTGGCTTATTGGAACAGGGTATGTCTAATTTTCTTGAACCCATTTATTGTATTCAGATCACCGCTCCCCGTACTCTTACATCATCCATACTAAGTGCTAAATTGCCCGTATACTCTATTTTTAAGAATACAACTTGAGAAGCATGTCTTCCCCAAAGAAGTATTAATATATAATTCTTGAACTGATAATTTGTCATTTCATGACCTAGGCTTGGAAAGATTGGAAACTCAATCTCATCGAAGACGATTTCAAGGATTGTCATCCAAGATGGCCACTTGAAAAAGAATGGCTTGAAAGAGAAAAAGAAGAAGTTGAAAGTGTGAAATCATCATACTTCCATAATTACTGGTTAGAAAACAAGCTATTTGAGACATTCTGTCGGAACTCAGTCAAATGTATAGGATTCTATTGATTCATGATCGTTTACACTTGGGCAAATTTCCCTGAAGAGCGAATTATAAAGCGTTGTTTTCGCCTGGTTGGCATCGGCTTGAATACTCTCTTTGAAAAGAAAGTTGTCGTTTTGAGAGACCTTATCCCGTCAGCAAATTCCCTTATAAATGCAAATTTATTCGACTGGTTTTGTGCTTTAACAGACCACGGTCACTGTAAAAATTGTAGAGTGACCGAAGACAAGCGACAATACTTTAGCAGTTACTTACAGTAAATCTGAACAAAATATTATCAGAGTTAGTGACCTTTCTGTTTTGCTCTGTTCACTGTTTAAGTGTCCTTACTTGAATTATTTTACTTCAGTCAAAACATGAAATCAACATCCTTTGTATAAATTGTTGAGGAATATTCCTGAGATACTATACATCACACACTCACTAAAACTGGGTATATTTGAAACAATCAGCAATGTGATGCGATCAAAGATGTTCTTAACAAGCATACATAAAGTAGGTTTTCATGAAAGGGAACAAAGTATTAAGAAATTGTCACATTGAAATTTGCTCTTTAGAAACAGAATTACATATATTGAATCATTGAGACACAAGCAGCACTAAGGCGTCCAGCCGTGCATTCAATCTGGTATCAGGTTTAACATCTGAATTTCTGAGGCACCCCTCGATTTCATCTCATTCCATGCGACAACTCGAGCGCTATGATATATTGAACAGGTATACCCTCATGGTTTCCACTTACTTCCATGGATTAATGCAACACAAACCCATCGAAATCAATAGTTCTTGCGTATAACATTCAGAGCGTCTGCTGCCCAGCTATCTATCCAATTTTCAAGGCATCTTGTTTTTGATCCGGGCTGTTCACATATTTGAAAAGCATATTGATTGAGAATGAAAATTAAAGTAGTTTAAAATGGCTAGCTGTCTATCAATTCATTCTTAACGCACAATTTTAGGCCAATGAATATTGTATCGGTAATGACCATTCGCTTGATTGGCATACTGAAACAAACTCATTTGTGTAAACTATTATCAATATTGATAAACTCATGCATTAGATGATTCATTCATTGGGAAAAATAAATTCGAATTCAAGTTTGTTTTTGGAACTTGAAAATGTGTTGGCACTTGAAAAGATCGGTGTCTTATCATCTAAATCCTGAACGATTTAAGTAGAATGTTTGCAGGTGAAAAGATTCGGGAACTGCCTTTAGTTCCATAGTAGCCTGTAAAACCTTGCTGTTAACGGCCAATTGTCAATGTTTTATTTGACTTCAAGAGCCTGCGTGGCTATGATGTTGAATGCCACAATTGGTGACTATGACCCTTGTGGCTATGATGAAATAGCAGAGCCAAACATCTGCAGGATCTAAACTCATTTTGTAAATGTTACCAACAAATTAAATTTACCTGGTGTTATCTTACCTTGGAACGTGACCAGTTCACCATTCTGTTCTGCGTTGCATTGCAGGAATATTTGTGACTGGTGTGTCTATATCCTCCTGATAAATTGTGTTATCTTCCATGTCATTGACATCTTCATCGTATCTGATGAACTCTGTTGGCCAGAAGACAACACCAATGCCACGTCGCCCGCCGTTGAGACGACTGGAATAGGAATCTTTGGGGATGAGAGTGAACTGGAGAGCTGGGCTGCCAAAATCCACATTCGACTTTTTGCCATAACAATAATCTTTGTGTGGGTTAGACTTTTGAAATCTGCGAGGGCATTCACGTCACTGGGTGAGTGTTCAGTCTTATGGAAGGTCAAAAATATGTGATTTTCCTACAATAATGCTTTTGAAAAATGCGTGGAATGGTTTAGACTTTGTTGGTTTAATCTTTTGCCTAAAATTATAAAGAACACAAAACATGTAAATTCCACGAGTTCTTTTTTTACAACAATGCTTTTAGGATCAGGGGTGTAAAGTGAGGTGGGTCGGGTTAAGGAAATCACGTATATTTTTGTTTCACCTACAAAATGAATAAAATTTCCATCGTTTCCCTTTAAAGTGGCACTCACACTTGGTAACATTTTTAAAGCACATGTTTTTAATGCCAACGGTCGATATTTGACGAGGCAACTGCGCGCGGAGCGCAAGATATCGATAAAAACATGTCTTCAAAAGAGTAAAAATTTGAATTCCGGTGGCCCACGTAAATTCAGCTTCCGAACATCGAACGTTCGGCACTGGGGCCATTGTCAACTAAGCTATGGAGTACGAGTCTACGCTGACGCTGCTGTACGCCACAGTATACCACTGGCGTCGGTGATCGGTCATGGCCTGTGGGAGAAAGCTGAGTCTTACTGACTTGGCGTATAAACGAAAAACAATTTTTGCTGATTCCACCAGAATTGGCAAATGATTCCACCAGAATTGGCAAATGTGACTAGCACAGATACGTGCGGTTGATACATAGCGGCCGCCGCGTGATATGCATAGACGCATGCCACGCGCGCGGCGTACTGTGTGGCAGACGACAAAATGTAGTCATCGGAGGCGGCTAATATTTGACATGTAAAAACTGACGTTTACGTGGTATTGGTTAGAAATATAATACAACCGATTTAGAATAATGAAAACAACAAAAACTAAGGAGAAGTTTTTAATAACTTACCTGAGGTAAAGGCATAATGCTGTATATAAAGTCTTTGCAGTGGGAAGTAAATTAATTGCGTCGTTCGAACTTATTGTAGACTCCCTAGAATATCGTCAGTCAGCACAACAACAAACCTTCGGGGATATCGAGTCAAAATTAGAACGATCGTAAAACTTCGGGATCTGAAAATGACATGTTTTTATCGATATCTCTCGATCCGCGTGCAGTCGCTAAGTCAAATATCGACCGTTGGCATTAAAAAAATGTGTTTTTAAAATGTTACAAAGTGGGAGTGCCTCTTTAAACTTGAACAGTAGGTACAGATTTCTAGATGATATTAGGTTTCCCCCCTTGTGTTCGGAAATCGTTATTTTGCTTGGTTTATTGTTGTAAAATTCAGGATGCAGGACGGGCAAGTTCAAATTAAAGCGATTCACATAAGATTTATACAACTAAAAGTGTCATGAATTAAGGTCCTAAAGATTCTAAGCATATGGCCGGTTGAATACTACAGTTTCCTTATTTGGCACTGTTGAAAAATCAGAAGTTTGGTAGGGAATCAACCTGTCACCAAATAGAACTCTTCAATTTCATTTAAATTCTTCCGAAAGTTTTCCATGGCACGGTGTCAATCGTCCACGATGCATTATGGCAGTATAAGGTCGCCGATAGAGGTTGCTTAAACCTGACAAATGTTATGATTAATCTATGCAGTCTTTTAAAAATATTCCTAGGCATCTCTTTGTCGTTCCTATGTGCACCAGACAATCACTGTCAACCATGGGTTTTAGATTTTATAAGAACTGTTTAATGCAGCAAAGAAAACAAAGGTCACTGTTTTAAATAATGAAATAACCGCATACACAAAAGTTTGAAACTAGAGACAAATTGTCAATGAGTAATACTTTATTTGGTGACGGAAGTTGGTTTTTTTTATTGCACTGAAATCTTTCGGACCATGACGGTGAAATATCTACTTCGTGAGTTGTTTGTAATGTAATGAAATTTGCTATTAGTAAAAATAGTATATATCTTTCTGGGCTCATGAACCACATAATTATACATCATGAAATATCCTTCCAGGTAACAGTTGATGAGGTATGATTTACTTTCCGCGAATATTGCATACGTGGTGAACTTTTACGGCTGTCTTGTTCCTTATAGGTCCTTTCATTGTTATGTGTCACAATATCCTTGGCGATGTTGCGAGATTCTGCTTCCTTTATTTCATCGTCTACTTACCTTACAGTAAGTATACAACACTTTCTAGTCACGTGGTAAACTTGCCTCACAGGCTGGATATTCATACGTATTTGATTTCTCATTAAGCAAGCGTAAAACCACTCTTTAAGTTAAACTTTACTCTTGAAAATTGCCTTAAAATTTTATTTCCAGAGTCGACTTGAGACAATCAGTGTCCCGGACAGAGTACGGTTCACAGTTGGAAATACATAATTCAATTTATTATTACCATGTAAACCTAATCTACCCTGCGATATTTGAAGGGCCACTCAGATTTTGAAATCTACGTTTTATAGTTGTTAAAAAGAGTTAACATTTTCAATTGCACCTTCAAAACCAGGAAACTTGAGTTTGCAAGTAGTACATGAATCATAATATCACTACATTCGCTGTTGTCGACTAACCTGTCTCCATAATAATTAAGTGGTTGGTTTAATAGTTACATAATTCATAATTTCAGCCTGTTCATTCTGGATGATGTTCGGTGGTGACGTAGAAGAGTTCGAGACTGTCTCGGAGACGCTCTTTAGTTTGTTCAGAATGACCCTTGTCGATGAATACAACTATGACGTGAGTAAAACTCCAACAGTTGACCAGTTGCGCTCTGTAACTTTTGCATTGTTCACTGTAACACACATCATTCGAACGACAATTACAGAGCCAAAACGGGCCATTGATGAAGTTAAGATTGAAACAAACTTGTAGGTAATTTTCGGAGTACCACTACATCGATCATCTATTTTGTCAGGATTTCATGTTACTTTTGTTTTGCCGAAATGACACCTTAAACCATTTCAAAATCCATAAAAATCACATAAAATTCGTTCGTCAAATAATGTATTTTTCTTTAAAATTTAATATTCGTTGAAATGTAGTTGCAATAAACACGATTGGAACTAATTTGGGATAATTGGATTTTCATATTTTTCAAATTTCTCAAAAATGTTAGGTGCCCAATAGTTGAATGTTGCAATATTACAAATTACTTATAGAAACAAGTGTCTAATGTAAAAAAGAAATCAGATAAGCTTACATGGGAATGAAATCGACATTGCTTCACCATCCAATTATGCCCGATTAGTTCCAGTCGTGTTAATATCACAAAATAACTCTTTATTAAAAATTGCATGAGCTGACTCATTGACAATTGACTTTAAAATATTTTTGCTGCACACAAAGTCACAATTACACCTTATAAACCTGTTAATTTATTTTACCTTTGGTCGCGTGAAGTTATCATTAATTGTGTCAATCTTTTGGTATGTCTATGACAGGACACACAGAATTAATTTGATTGATAATTTTAACCCCTCCCAGAGTTAACTTTTTCAGGTTACTCAAAAATGAGTGTTAATTCTGCCGTTAAACTACTAGAGTACCTGCACCTGTTATTTGTACCGTAGGGACTAAAAGAAGAAAACCCTGTTATGTGTGATATCCTGGTTGGTACCTACCTGGCAATCTCTGCTATTGTTTTGCTTAACCTCTTCATTGCTATGCTCAGCGAGACATTGTTAGGTAAGCTAAGGATGCCATCTCCAGTCAAATCTTAATTCTCTAAGCTTTATGGTACTCTCCTAAGAAACACATTCGTTTGGTAAGTTAGAGGTACTACACTCTGTGAACTATTGTTTGAAATTTAGATAATTCCCTTTCAAAATTAAGAATAAAAGTCAAGGGTCACCGCGAAGAAATATACACACAAATGGCCAATTTTTTTATTAAGCCACCAAAATCGAAATATCGATCTTCAAAGAACTAAGAGACGGTGAAACATTTAGCCACTCCATGAGCTTCCAACAAAACGAGCGTCCACAAGTGGTAGACTAAAACAGTATTTTTACAAGTTAAGGAGTCAGAATATCAGTCTCCGAGGCGCATTCTTCCATTAACAATGTTGACCTGACTTCTTATCTATGAAAACTACAATGTGCCATGTTAACAGAAACTCCGATTTATTCGGTGAAAGAAAAGGATTTGTTGTCTTTACAAACCAGTTGGCACAATTTCACTACATTGTAAAGTATAACTCCGTGTACTACCTTGTATGTCACATTCTCAGGACGTAAGAAGCATCTTAACCGCGGAGTAAAACCTCTACCAGACTTTAGACTGAGGAATATCGATATACGCAGTTGTACTGAAAGACGCTGAATGCTTTGATGTTTACATGACAGATTGTGTACCGTGTACACCTCTTTCCTTCACTCTGTACATTCATAAAACATGGTAGCATATATCTTGTTAGTCATGGAGATTTCTAAGTAATCGCGATGGCTGTTCTAAAAGCGATCGATTTTTGAAATTACCAACGCTCAACTTTTGAGAAATAAAACGCATACGATTTCAAACTCGATAAAAAATGGAGGCATGATGTTAGTGATACGAGTATTTCTGTTGCCAGGCCTGGCATTTCAGCGGTACTACGATGGCCCATAACGCTCATATATTGATTGTCATTATAATTGCAGAGATGAATGTTACAGAAACGATGTTGCCATTTCTTATCTCATAGGATCCACGATAATGCAAGTTCCAATGCTCTGATGGAAAGAGCCGCGATTATTTTGTCTTTAGAGGACAACCTCTCTGATGAGAAGAAGCTGGCTTACTATAAACACGTACAGACAAAGTGTGCACCGATGGTAGAGTACTATGACGACGACATGGCCCTGGAGGGAAAAGACAACGATGTCAGGAAGGTTACCTTTCAAATAAAGGTGAAATATCTATTAGTAAACTTTAAAGAAACGACCAAGTGCGTATGCATTATGTTTTCGGAACTATAACTTTGAAAGAAGGGTGACCCTGAAAGGATCGAGTACTGTCAGAAACAAAAGACTACGTTGTAATTTTAGTTTAATAAATAATGCAATTTCTGTTTTTTTAAACTGCCCTACCTTTAATGTGATTGCTGCATACTCCAATGTCAGTGAGGTCATATATACTGCGTGAAATAAATATTAGTCAGGGAGCATTCGCTTTTTTACAGGGAGGGGGTCGTTGGAACTTAAGCTACAAATGAAATGCAAAAGGTGACCCCTGAACTTTAACCCCAATTCATTAATTGTAAAATGTGACCCCCAAATAAATTCATCTGATTTAATACATTAAAACTTTTCACCCAAAGGCCCTTGGGTGAACAACAGTGAACCTTCAAAAGTGTTTGCAAGAAAAAAACACCCTCCCCGATTTTCCTCCAGAAAAACAGGACCCTAACCAAGATGTCACATTCCGTATGGTTAATATTTTAATTGACATGTAATTTCTCATTTGACCTATGAACTTTCAAAGAGTCCTTTTTGAATGTACTTGTCAAATAATGACGGGTGAAATACCAATATTTGATGTTCACATCTGCTGTTTCAAACACCCTATTCTCATCCCGTATATTTATATCAATTGTCTATTATCAATAAAAGCACAGGTTTAGCTAATTTTGTATTGTAAAAAATTATTCATAGTTTCCTCGTAGACTACAACGTATATAGTGAATCAACATTTTGGTGAAATTCCAAAATCAAATTTCTTGCACAGACATGCACTTGTATCCACCTTAGTCTAATCAAGTAAATTAATATCATGATCAAGTGTCTATTAATACACAGATTTAGCTAGTTTTATATTGGAAAAACATTGTTCATAGTTTCTCATAGACTACAGTATGTACAGTGAATCAACATATCAGTGAAATCCAAAAATCAATTTTTTTGTTTAAAGTATGTAATTACAAACTTGCAACACTTCGTAAAACACCATATTTCCAAACATTTGAGGTATTTTCAAGGTGTCATAAAAGTTATGGTGCGAACATGGCATGACGCTTATCTCTCTTGGTCAACTTAAGGATTTCATTTTTGTGTACAAAATGCTCTTATCTGCTGTTATCACCCGTTCAGAGAGAATAAAGCCATGCTCGTATTCTGTTTTATACATTTTTGTCAATTCTGTTATTTTTTGTCATAGGCTCATACAAACCTTCGCAAAATTGAACCAACCCCTCCAATCTTTGATGTAAATATACCCCCTTAAAAACGGTTGTCGGGTGCACTTCCGGTTACTCGCATAGTATGTTATGAATCTGCGCATGCATAGTAGGCCGCTGGCTAGTCTGGTTCCCTGCCCCTTTCTACCGCTGGCTGCGCTACACTCACGAAAAGGGGGCAGGGAACCAGACGAGCCGCTGGCGCGACTATTAACTCACTGACTTTTTTAGTCTGCTAAATGAAACAATGCACGTTCTTGTCAGGTGTCAGTGTTATGATGAGAAGAAGCCGCCTATGGTTTTAAATGATACCTTTCTCATTTTTCGGTGTTTTTTTCATCAAGGATCAAATGGCCGCTCTGGTGGATACAATCAACAAAAAGGGATTGAACAGTGGAGAAGAGCAAAAATATGAGCAGCAATTGCACGAAATACATCGCATCAATCACGAGTTAAACTCTCTTAAGGCACAAAACGAGAAAGCGATGGCTAGTATTCACGAAATTTTGGACATACTGAGAGGTATACTCTCTCTCTCTCTCTCTCTCTCTCTCTCTCTCTCTCTCTCTCTCTCTGCCACTGTCTCTTTCCGTTGTCTTTCTTTCTTTTTATTCCCCTCTCCTAAGACATCAACGAGTCAGTGCCATCTTGTCATTAGACAATAAATAGATCGAACGATATCAATTAACGTAGCTTGCGGGTAACGCGAATATTCGTCCTGCGCATCGTATCTGCGCACGCGTACGAACGTTCTTTCTGCGAGCGTTCTTTCCGGAAGTGGTCTTTTTGTCGCGATGTAGCATACAATTAATTTGCGGTGCGACTTTCAAATCTGGTTTGTCCGAACAGTTCACACGAAGATAGCAAACTCTGTGTAACAGGTCCGTTTTAAGTGTGATAAATGTTGAATTATTTGCATTATTTAAGTGAACTAAACTTTATTTAATACCTATTAAACAAGTTTCGAATATATCAAACTAAACAGGGATCTGTCGCTAGAGAGCGCTTCAGTGTAGAATTTTTTGTATTAAAAATGCCAATATGTTAAAAAATTGTGCGGTGACCCCCATTTTTTTCGTTTGATTCGAAATCTATATATTGTTGGGCTTAATTTACGAGAGTTTAAAGAAAACGTAGATTTCAGATCATTACATTTGTAATGAAAATATCAAAATTTGGCCAAACTTTGCTTTTTATAAGCACTATTCATGGAAATGTTGCTATATTTTCTGATATTTTCAAAAGTAGACCACAAAACTAATATATTACAATACGGGGACTTGTGTTGTATAAAATCTGTCAAATTGTTTTTACTTTACTTCAGTTTTATTATTCAATAACACTAGTTAATCGAATAATACAACATTTTAACCAATTTCAGCTAAATGTTTTCGCGGGACAACATAGAGGGCGCCATATCTCCAAAATTTGCATAGGGACCATATTTTTTTATTTTACTATTTAACATATCTATCCAAGCTTGACATCTGTACAAAGTTTCAGAACAATCCTGATTTCATTCTTTCTTACCAGCAAGCCACCTTATTGCAATTTATGTCCTGTCTTTGATTGATTGTCTGTTTCTTCTTTACTCCAGGTCCAGGTCGTTTCCGATCCACCAAGTCAGTCCACGTTCGCGCTGGTAGAGGTACCTTCCATCAACGACGTGGCATTAATGAATAACACTTGGGGCAGTCACTTAAAATAAAATCAAGTGTAAATTCGTGATAAAAAACAGTGAAATTTCTGCCATCGAACTCACCAAAAATTAAACGGTATTGATAACACTTTTCATAAAACCCATCTTTAAACATCGAACTCCTGTTTTTCAGGATTTAATAATCAATGGATGTGCATAAAATGTAAACCCATTTATAATGGTTACTGTCACCGAAACGCTGAAATGTAGTGTCATCTGCTAACATTTTAGAGGACTCAGTGATTTGAAAGGGTACTGATTTTTCATTAAGTGACTGGACAGGAGAGGGCGGTATTTTTCACGAAAAATAGTGACCATTCAAAAGCGCGGAAAAAGTTACTTTCCCCAATTTCCATGCGCAAAACTGTGAGACCTTCCCATATCAATAGTGTATTAATTCCATTGCAAGGAATACTTTTTAACCTTACCCCTAGGTTACCATGAAAAGTGAATTTATATTTTTGATTGAAATCCCAATATCATACTTGTTGTTCACAGCTGCACTTTCAAATACCCTATCCTGATCAAGAACATTTGTATAAATTGTCAAACACTTGTAAAACACCAGATTAAGTTACGGTAAAACAATATAATGCATAGTGAAATTTGTATCGCTGAAATTCCAAATTCAAATTTCTTGTACACATATGCTCTTGAACCACCCTAGTCTAATCAAGAACATTAATGTCAATTATCAAAAGTCTATAAATGTACAGATGTTGCTAGTTTTATGTTCAAAACAATGTTCATAGTTTTCTTATAGACTGCAATGTATTGTGGATCGACATTTGCGGAGAAATCCAATGTCTTGTACAAATATGCACTTGTAACCATCCTATTCTAAGTAAGTACATTTTTATCAGTTATCAAACGGCTGTAAATGCAGAGATGATGCTAATTTTGCATTGGAAATAAGTTGTTCATAATTCTTATGGTGAATCAGCATTTTCGATGAAATCCAAAAACCAAATGACTTGTACACACGACAACTTTTTACTTCCCACTTCAAGCAAAACACATTTACATATATTATCACACACACACACACACACATATCTATACTGATATAGCTTGTTTTGTGTTTGAAAATTATTAATAGTTTGCATCGATAGACTATGATTTGATATTTTTGGGTGAAGCACCATATCGGCCACATCTGGCCTTCATATAGTTGCGCACCCCACCTCCCTGTAATTACTAAATGCTACCTTAATTTGCAGCACTTCCGGACACACCCCAGCAACATCGTGAACGCATTTAATACAAACATACTGGGTTGTACGAAAAGGAAAATCTGGATAACGCTTCTCTGAAATTTGTTTGAAAGTTCTCATGTTTGCCGAATCCAATTGACTACATGTTGTGGACATCGCAGGCTGCACTGTTGCCTGCTAGTAACGTGCAGCAATGAATAAATCTTAATGAAATTCCAGCGGATTTGTATTTTATGCCAAATTTAACGTGGTTTTTTTTGTTACCATGATTTTTTTTCACGTCTGCATTAATGTTAACAGTATGCCTTTCAAATGCTTTCGTGGGCTGGTGAAAGGTACGGTAGGTGGGGTAACCGGAACCACGCGATGTTTTATAACACGGCCTAAGGGAGTGTTCAGTTATTACGGCCGGGGGTGGGCCGGCAAAATCAGGGGGGTCACCTTAAATTTCAAAACTGCAAGGGGGGGGGGGGGTTATGTATTTTTCAAACAGCTCAGGGGGAGGGAGGTTCACTTCATTTTCATAAATCCGTCCCTTCAAAAAGCAGTTTCAGTGTTCATAAATATTCTCGGAGATAGAATGATTCAGTGCATGATTTCATTCTCCGAAGTCATTTAATTGTCAATATGAAAAAAGGTAGAATTGACTCCCATGTCATGTCATGAACATCTTGACTTGGCATCTCTGGAGCTCGTCTTATTGTAAATCGAGGTCACTGAGAGCAAAGAACAATTCCTATTACTTACATATTACAGATATAGCAAGTTTTGTCAGGGAAATTATTTAACAGTTACCTATAGACTACTAGTACCATGATAACTGAAATTATACTTTTAGATGAAATTCAAATAATATAATTGTTGTCAACATCTGAACTTTCATTTACCCTTTTTGAATCAAGTATATTTGTATCAGTTATCAAACACCTATAAAAGCACAAATTCATTTACTTTAGCATTGTAACAAAAAATATTCATAGTTTTCTCATAGACTTCAATGTATAGTGAATCAACATTCGGGTCAAATTTCAAAATCAAATTTCTTGCACACATTTAAACCTTTAACCACTCTTGTCTAACTAAATACTATAAAATGAATTATCAAACGTCTATAAATACACAGATTTAGATAGTTTTGTATTTGAAAAAAAATATTCATAGTTTCTCATAGACTCCCATGTACAGTGAATCTACATTTCGGTGAAATTCCAAAATCCAATTTCTGGCGAACACATCCATTTGTTACCACCCTGATCTAATCAAGTACATTAATATTAATAATAGAGAGCACATAAATACACCGATTTACCTATATTTGTATTGGATAAAAATTCATAGTTTCCATGTATAGTGGATGAACATTTTCAGTACAATTCCAAAATCAGATTTCTTGTACACATTATCACATAATATGAACCTTTAACCATCATATTCTAATCAAGTACAATTATGTTAATAATTCAACCGTGAATATGCACGAGTATAGCAAGTTTTTCTTTGGAAAAAGGTTATTCACAATATATACTGGATAAACATTTTGGTGAAATTCTAAAGTCAAATTTTTTGTCCACATACCAGTTGTAACAACCCTATTCCAATTAAGTACATTTATGTCAATTATCAAATATCTATAAATGTATAGATATAGTTTTGTATTGAAAATGTCTTACATAGTTTCTCATAGACTAAAACTGTATAATGAATCAACATTATCAACAGCTGATTGTCGATTAAATCCAAATATCAAAATTTTGTACACACAGGCTTGTGCAAAAATATTGCAATCCACCTGTAATTTCTGTCCAATCCCTTTGAGGGCTAATTTCAAAATTATAGCAAGTCAGAAGGGGAAATTTGAACATTAACAACTTGTGAGTTTGTAAGTGGGTCATTTGAAAAATCTGAGAATCATTTTTTTACTCTATCGACCCCCCCAAGGTGTTGGTGTGTGCAGCTTTACTCAAGCAATGTGTGTGTGTGTGGGGGGGGGGGGAGGGTGTCATTAATTTTCGTCATTTTAAAAGGGGGTCATTAATTTTTGGGGTGTCACTTATTTTGACTGACGCGCAGGAAGAATTTGCCGGCCCACTCCCGGCCATAATAACTGAACCCTCCCTAACGAGATTGTTTTCTATTAGTACTTCAGTGTAGTAAATAGTCGTTGTCTTTACAGGCTTTCCTCAATTAACTTTAGTTCTTTTTGTGCCTGGCACAGATGTTGAACAAAGTCAGGCAGGACTTAGCACAGAAATGTAACGTCTGCATGAATGGTCGATTGATAATAAATGTTCTGTTCACCACAGAATCTCTATCTTGGATTGGTTGTAGTCGAAATTTGAACGTAACAGGATACTCAACCATACAAGTCTTATGTCGGTTGTTAGGGATGCGTCAGTGTTTTCGGCCTGTGACTGTTTATTCGTGGGGGATTACCCTGACTTTGGCGATGGGGTGGGTCACAATGTTTTTGAAATGGTCAACGGGGGGGGGGGGGGGGGGGGGGGGGGGGGGGGGGGGTCAGTGTGTTTATGAATTTCAACATGGACTCGTACCTGCCACGAATTGCATCGCTCAGTTGCAGTTTTTGCGTAACTTTGGTATATCAGACATATATTTTTATCGCGTCCTTCGGGCGCGTAGCCTCAATATATGAGACATATATATCAGAGATATCTGGATGTTTGATATTTTTGGACGTTACTTTAATATATCAGTCATATATGTCAGAGATATCTCGATGTTTGCAAATTTAAAGTCTGTTTTGCAAAGTGTACTAATCATTGTAAAACCTGCAGTTCGTATGAAAAGCTTGACAAATTCCTGATCCTTTTTCTGTTTTCTCTATGAGAATTCAGTATAAGAAAGTAATATTCACTATAATATAGTTCTGTCAATACCAGTGAATTTTGTGACGTCATACTCCCTTATTATTATTGATAATGTATCGGATTATCCAGCATTGTGGCCCCTCAGCGAGCATAACAATACAGGGTTTTGGTTTTCAAACGAATAAAGGCGTGGGCATTTAAAAAAAGGGAAATTAGGGAGTAAACATGCAATAAATTAAACAATACATCCTGATAATGGTGTACAATATCGATATAACGCGTTTCTGCACGATTTATCAAAATTAGTGAGTCCTCCCGGATGCACTTATCGTCTGCTCTAACTGGCTCGCGCTCGGCTCCCTTGCGATACGCTGCGGTATGCAGCACTCGGTACTAAGTTGTTTACAACAATGCCTCGCTTCGTTGATGTCAGTGAAACAGAACTCAGTGCGCCGGAAAATGCCAGAAATACAACAAACCAAATGGGGAGTACGATTATTGAGAGGTAAGGCCAGAAAGAAAAAAATAAATTGTTCATCGGAATCGCCGATTCTACTTTGCCCGATTTGGATTTTTTTATTTCGGAAATTCATACTTCTGCATCGCAAATATTTTAGTACCGCCGCTGGAGGCGCCCTACTCTTCGTCAAGTTTTCGAGGGTATGTGGGATTCAGAATGAGACATCCGACGTGTCTGCACTGAGCTCGGTCAACACGTTTGTGCGACGTCTGAATTTCGCAAATCACGACACAAACTTGGTCAACTTTTCGCTGAAATTTCTTCGTTTTGTCAAGGTTAGTACACCCTGAGTATTAATTTGATCGCAGGCATTCGACGTGATAGCCAAGCTGTGGCGTGTACCCAATGGAAACAACTACAGTGCAACAACAGTATCATCTGAAGCTTGCTGTTTCTGTTATGAAGGACAAGAGAACTTTCTGAACGATGACTATATACTTCACTCAGATCACAATACAACCCTGTTTGATCACTGTGTGAAATGTGTCGGGACAGCGGTAAAGAGGGCAAGACATTGGGGCCAAAGTAAATTGAAAAAAACTCAGATGCTAGGTTCTGGCAGGAGGATATTGAAGGACAATACTGAATTGTTGGATTTCAGTGATTTGCTTTGCATACCAGTTTTATTCTGAGAGCATGTTGAAATACTCAGGTTATGTTGTGCAAACACCGACTGTATATATAATTCCCTATGCTATTTTTGTAGGGTTGAATTTTAATAACAAGTATCAGTGTATCTTGTCTGAGATATTTCTGGTTAGCCTAAAAGGGGAAAAGATTATTTTGCCTTGTCTGCATCCCGGCAAAAAAGTCAGAGGGACCGCGGTTACCTTTGGCCTAAAAAAAAAATTAAAATATTTTCGCTGGCCGCTCCTGGACCTTGGTCTATAAAATCCCATGAACAAGATTTTTTTCTCTGGCCTGATGAATATCTTTATTTTTTCCGATTCGTCGCCGACGAAAATGAGTGGAAAATACGTACATCTAGTTACTGCGAGGAGACACTGAGTTATGACTGCCGATGTTTACAGTCATGTTCAAATTAATCAGCTGTTCACAACAAGTTAACTAGTAGCATAGCATATTCACTAGAATAAAAAAACCAAAACGAATATTTTGTTGGTTTTTATTATTTTTATTCTTCTAAAGAATGGCTTGATTCCAAGCACTACCCGTTGAATTTTGACGACATTCCGATCGATCAACTCGCTGAGCTACTTCGCGAATTTTATGCGTCAGCTCGAGAACAAGGCAGGCCGTGATTGTGCGGGAAATCCTTATCTGGTTTTCGAGCATCAATTCATCGCCACATTACAGGTTTCCCATACCACTGAAAGATAAATATCATACACGACAGGGAATTTCAAGTGGCAAACTGCATATTTCGTGGCGTGGTCCAGACCATGATAAAAGATGGGAAAAACATGACAACACATAATCAGCTGCACAGGCGAACTAGACATTCATTATTCATAGTCTAAAAATATTATATTATCTTTGTAATAATTAAAATATAAATCGTAATTATGAACCATTTACATCACTAAAACCTAGTTAGGTTGAGCTTCCTTTCTACGGAAATAATTACGAAAATAATATCATATATTTAGACTATTAATGTCTAGTTTGCCAGTGTCAGCTGTGGTGACCTGTGATCTTAATTGCACGCAACGTTGGTCTACAACAAAATGTCTGGTTTGACTTGATGCTACACTTTTGGAGAAGAGGTCGCGAAGGTCTGAGAAGTTTGACCAATCATCATTCGCTATCATCTATTATGTCGCTATACGTCAAGTATACTTTCAACAAGAGAGTGAAAAACCACGCCGGCAATGCAGACCACAACTGCACTCATGACTTGTCATGCACGGATGTATGCCACAAGCACAGACCGTTGTCAAGTGGCATGAAAAATACGTCAGCTTTATTAATCCTAGCAACGCATCCCTATAGACCAAAGTCTCCATTCAATCCGAAATAATCGTGTTGGTAAGTGAACGCGCCTGTGGGCCATAATTCATAACTCTGGGGGCCATGATGAAAACTTTGAGCAAAGAGGCCGAGCTATCAAAAAGCTACACAAACCACTGTATCCGAGCCACGGCTTGCAAACTCTTAGATTGTGGGGAGTGATGAAGCAGGTTCTTTGATGGCAGTCACGAGTCTCGGACACCGGCAGTAGGAGTAAAGCATATAAAACACTTGAGGTTTTATTGCATAGAAAAACGACAAACAGAACTGGTACTCTGAACTCCCCAAAGTAGCTAGAATCTCTAAAACTACAGTGCTCGTAAGGCGGGAAAAATTGTAGCCAAAACAACATGAGAAAATTGCTACAAAGATTACAGCTTCACTCTGATTGGTCCTAAAGTGACTACGTAATGTAACCTGATTGGTCCATTTAACTCAACTGTGATTGGTCCGCTCCAGGATCCGCGTTTTGCATCAAGCTCGACATGTATTGTCAATGCACACATTGCATAGAGAATATAAAGAGTCACTCAGTCACGATATTCTCCCCCCGCGAAAAGGTAAAAAGAGTCAGAAGTAAACACTGAATAACTTCAACAACACTAACGTGAATGAACAAGTGTTCAAAATGTCATCCAAGAGTTTTTGGACAAAGCAAATATAAATCATCAGAAATAATGTTTGTCTGTTCAAACGGTAATCAATCCGTGCAAAGTCAGATACAGTCCTGTATGCGCATACGGGCTGCCACAGCAGCACTCCTTTGAGGTCTCGCGTTTTCCCGAGAAATGTCCATGTCCTCAGGTTGTGCTGGATCAGCTTCCATGTTTTCATCCTCGTGGGTAGAAATTGTCGGAGAGACCACTTCTAGAGGGTAGAGTTTGTGTATTGGACGATTAGTGATTCCTGAAGAAGTCTTAATCTCTGCCGAACGCACTAATTTATCGTTGCCGCGAATCAAACGAAGAACAGTAGCTAGACACCACTTAGCGCGACGATCGATGTCATTGTGGACGAGTACCACATCACCAACCTTGATGATGTTTCCTTTAGTACCCGAAGTCGTCAAATGTCTCTCGCGTAGTGCGGTCAAATATTCTGATGACCATCGTTGCCAAAAGCGTGCTTGTAATAGCGATAAATGAGCATATCGCCGATTCAAAGTATGGTGTCCATTAAATGTAGGATCGTTGAACTCATCTTCGTCAACGGTGAGGTGAGGCAGCGACGTTAAAGTCCGTCCATGTAGTAGGTGCGCGGGAGTCAACGCAACATCATCGTCTGCGTTCCCTGATACGTAGGTCAAAGGTCGATCGTTGAGTACACTCTCCACTTCAGTGAGAATGGTTTGCAACTCGTCAAATGTTACAAACGAGCGTCCAAGCACTTTCTTGATAGTGTTCTTGGTAAGTCCTATGAGACGTTCCCAAAACCCCCCAAACCAGGGAGCACGTTTAGGGATGAATGTCCACTGCACGCGATGACCGGATAGGTAAGTCTTGATTTCAGGTGCGTTGAACAGTGCGTGAAGTTCTTCAGACGCAGACAAATACGTAGTTGCGTTATCAGACAGCATTCGGCTCGGTAGCGAACGTCTTGCGGCAAAGCGTCTGAAGGCATAAATGAAAGTTCGCGTACTCAAGTCTCTCACAAGTTCCAGGTGTACAGCTCGCGTAGTAGCGCACGTAAACAAACACGCGTACGCCTTTCTCTCGTTATCGTTGGATGATTTCACATAAAGTGCGCCGGTGAAATCTACTCCAGTGACAGTGAACGGCGGAGTCTCGCTTACACGATATGACTGTAGGGGAGGTGAAACCGGGTTGCAGTACGGCTTCCCATCAACTTTGCGACATGTGACACACTTTGATACAATATTCCGTACGATGCGGCGAATTTGCGGTATCCAGAACCGTTGTCGTAGTGCTGTCACCGTGGCCAGTACTCCTCCGTGCAGTATATGTACGTGTGTACTTTTAATGATCAGTTCAGTCAGTCTGTTCTTGGCAGGAAGTAACAGCGGAAATTTCGTAGCGTAATTCAATGGTGCGTTGTGCAAACGTCCACCAACTCTCAGAAAGCCATCTTCATCGAGAAACAGCTTGAACTGTTTGACCAATTGACCATATTTAGCATTGTTATTCCGTATGGCGTGTATCTCATTTCTATACTGTTCGCGTTGTACATCTCTTATCCAAGTATATTCAGCGTGCTGAATTTCTTCAGCCGTAATAGTTCCATGAACTCGAGTAGGATCGCGTTTCAAACACGAAATGAATCGTAGAACGTAGACGGTAACTCGCAATAATTTTCCCAACGAATTGAAGCGACTGGTATCGATAGCCTGGTTGATTCCAACGCGCGTAGTGTATTCTGGCTCAGTGGAGGTAGCATTGGGCGATGGTCCAGGACGCGTGAAAGTCTCTGTTGCCTTGGCAACGGGAACAGCTGAAGGTAACTCGTCTTCTGCAGAGAGTAGGTCGTCGTCATTGCGGGCGGCCGCAATATGTAGAATTGGGCTCTCGAATAAACTGCAAGTTGGCCACCTTCCTTGTTGACCAAGCCAAGATGGTCCATTCCACCAAAGTTTGGACTGTGAAAGTTCTTGAGAATTAATCCCCCGTGTGAGTAGATCGGCGGGATTGTCCGCGCTAGGGCAGTACTTGAAGAGAAGTGGAAATTCATTAATTTCCCGAACACGGTTGGCTACGAAAACTGGAAGTTTCTTTGTACTTTTGATCCAGTGTAGTACTATCTGCGAATCACTCCACAACACTCGTTGCAAAATGTTGATCTTGTCTGCTAGCGCGTTATAGACAAATTTGCTCAGGCGTGTAGCTATCAATGCAGCAAGTAACTCCATGCGTGGTAGAGTCAAGTCCGAAATAGGAGCTACTCTAGTCTTTGCCATGACAACCGTAGTCTTGTCATCATTACGTAAGTATACGGCGGCACCATAGGCTTTTGGACTTGCATCTGCAAACACATGCAATTCGTAATCTTTACACGTGTTGGAGGGAAAGTAGCGACGTGAAACGGTAGTGTCCGTACTCGCGCGTAGATCAGCTGCTATGTTCTCCCACTCGGTAGTAGTCTCATCGTCGAGCGGTTCATCCCAGTGCAATTTGCGTTTCCACAGTTCTTGTATGAAGAGCTTGGCTTTGATATGCACTGGTGACAGCAAACCAAGAGGATCGTATATCGAAGCAGCGGTGCTGACAACTTCGCGTTTCGTAGCAACGCGATTAGGAGATGGCGCGTCAATCTGTTTGTATGACAACGTATCACGATCGGTACCCCAGCGTAAACCTAGCACGTTTACCTCAGGCGAGGGGTCAAGTTTGTTTTCACTGCGAGCAAGTGTGCAGAGTTCGCGACTGTTTGAAGACCATGCCCGTAAATTGAAACCACATGATTCCATCAGCTGATTAGAGTCATTGTAGTATAGTACAGCTTCTGTCTCTGTGTCACAACCGGAAATTACATTGTCAACGTAAATGTTCTTCTCAAGGTCATATGAGGTTGGCGTCGCGTCAGCATTTTCCTCCAAATGCGTCTTTACCACTGCGTTGAGAATAAACGGTGAGCACACTGCTCCGAAGAGCACAGATTTGAATTGATAAGTCTTGAACTCACTCTCCGGATCGTTGGCATCGGACAACCACAGAAACTTTGTGTATTTGCGCTCATCAGCTTCAAGCCGTACTTGCAAAAAGGCTTTCTCAATGTCGCTACAAAGTCCGATTGGATTTACGCGAAATCGTAGTAATATTGAAGTAAGGTCATTCAACAGCGGTGGCCCAGTTTGTAGACAGTCATTGAGGCTGGGAGAATCCACCGATTGTTTACAACTGCAGTCGTAAACAACTCGAATAGGTGTGGTGACGGAGTCCTTTTTCACAGATCGGTGTGGAAGATAATGACCTTCAGAACTGTCGTCATCGACGACTTCCTCGATAAAGTCACGTGATTTCTGATCTTGGATGATGCGGTCATATATGTTTACCAAGTCGGAGGGTAAACGTCGAATCATGGCACGAGTGCGCGATTTGGCAACGTTGAAATTCGTAGGTAGCGGAGCATGTTCAGGTTTCCAAGGTAACCGTGCGATGTAGCGATTATTTTCAGTTCGGAGGTTCGTGTCGCGATACTCTTTGTAGGCGGCTTCCTCTGTAGTCTTGGCATTAGATCGCGACTCGTCCTGTACCCCAATCGTTTCGAGGTCCCAGTAATTTGAAATGGCGGCTTCTTCCTTGCAAGTGTCCGTAAGAACATGTAGTACGTTTGTATCATTTGTTTTACCACGTCGCGTTGGTCCTGACAGCAAATAGCCGAAGGATGAGGACATCGCAGTAGGACCGTTGCCTCTGATGATTTCGTCACCAACGAAATCCCAATAGTAGTCGGCGCCAATGAGAAAGTCAATATCAAATGACATGGCACCTGTTGCTGGATGAGCCAATCGTAGACCGCGTAAGTAAGGCAAAGACAGTATTGTAGAGTTGACGTGACTCGTCATCTTGGTAGAGATTTCCGGAATGAGTAGCGCGTTTACCGCAGTTTTCGCTCCAGACAGCGAGTGTAAATCGAATGTTCCTTTCTGTAAAGTGCGGGACCGTGTGAGCTTGTCCCCAAATGAAGCAAGATTAATATTCTCGGTAGTAGAAATGTCCGCATGAATTTTCTTGGCGAATTCTTCGGTCACAAACGATCGGTTTGCACCCTCATCGAATAACACAGTAGCGTTATGTGTATGTCCATTGTTCACGGAAATGGGAATAATCGCAGTTTTCAACAAAACCGGTCCCGTAATCTTGAACTCGTCCGCTTTAGCAAATTGAACTCGAGTCTCTGTATTTTCCCCTTTGCCGGAGGGGTTCGAAGTATCGGCGGTAGCATGTTTTCCAGAGCGACTTGTTGAAGTGACGTCGTCGCGGTTTGCTTTGTGATCATGTAGCGAAGAATGATGTTTTCTTTGGCAATGTCTGCAGGAGAATTTCGATAGGCACTCGCTCACACGATGCTTGAACAGGCAGTTGAAGCATAATTTCTCACGCTTCACAATTTCCATTCGTTTCTTGGGATCGACGACAACAGTACATTCTCCAGACCGATGTGTACCTTTGCAATATGCACACGGCCTTGGTTTGAACGGACGTGTAGATTTCGAGTTCGCGTGAAAGGTAGCGGTGAACGTGGGTCGAGATGTACTTTCACCCATAGTGTCGGTATCGACGGTTAAACCAGCTTGGATTGCGTTTATTTCCTTGAGCATAGCCTTGCGGAGATCGGGTAATGTCCATGGAACGTCTCCGTGGTCTCTGGCAATTTGCTTTCTTGTATTGACGGATAATTTGTCCATGATTATCGGCACGAGTAATTCTCCATACGAAGATTCCTCCTTTCCGAGTGATTTAAGTCCCCGGATATAGCTCTCCAGCGTGTCGTAAAATCGACGCAGACTGGATAAATCACCGTTCGGCTTTTGAATCTGCCACAGAGCCCGCATGTAAGCATCTATGATCTTATGTTCTTGTCCGTATCTATCTCGCAGTAGTTGTAGGGCGTGAGAATAATTAGCACCAGTCAGAGAAAGTCCTTCGATCGTATGAGCGGCTTCATCCGAGAGAAGCCCTCGCAAGTATTGAAACTTCTGAATGTCTTGTAAGCACTTGTTGTCATGAACAGCGGAACGGAAAGCATCGTAAAAGCTTACCCACGTGAGAATGTCTCCGGAAAATGTAGGAAGTTGTAGCTTGGGCAGTGCAATCGTCTTTGGATCTGAACTTGTTGTAGGTGTGGACGCGGAGGGTCCCGTAGAAGCTTGAGAAACGGTGTCGGCACTCGCGATCGGTAGCGTAGAAAGTACTGGGTGGCGTTCGATGTATCGGCAAACATGGCTCTTTTTGGCGTAAGCTTGTTGAATGTAAGTGTCCGACTCTTCCATCACAGTGTCGAGATCAGCTTCGTCTGTATTCTCCACAATCTTGGCATCGATCTCCAGTAGAGTAGCATATTTCGCATTTAGTAAGTCCCGTGTATTCAGTAAATCGTCGAAACGTGCCTGTTTGTCTTCTTCGGATTCGTAGGCGGCAATCTGAGTTTCTGACTTATTCAGAAGACGTGTCATCTGAGCGCGGTGTCCACGTCTCGTTGCCTTTAGCTTGGAAAGGTCTGCCATCCTGGTCTCGGCACCAAAAACAATGTGGGGAGTGATGAAGCAGGTTCTTTGATGGCAGTCACGAGTCTCGGACACCGGCAGTAGGAGTAAAGCATATAAAACACTTGAGGTTTTATTGCATAGAAAAACGACAAACAGAACTGGTACTCTGAACTCCCCAAAGTAGCTAGAATCTCTAAAACTACAGTGCTCGTAAGGCGGGAAAAATTGTAGCCAAAACAACATGAGAAAATTGCTACAAAGATTACAGCTTCACTCTGATTGGTCCTAAAGTGACTACGTAATGTAACCTGATTGGTCCATTTAACTCAACTGTGATTGGTCCGCTCCAGGATCCGCGTTTTGCGTCAAGCTCGACATGTATTGTCAATGCACACATTGCATAGAGAATATAAAGAGTCACTCAGTCTCGATATAGATGATACTGGGTTTGACACACGGCACATCATGTACGTCAGTGGCCATGTAAACGAGGCAAGCGTTAAAGGCTACTCGAACCAGCCATCAACGGGTCAACAACGGCAGCTGTCATCAACCTGTCCAGTAGCGTCTACGGAAATGACTCCTGAGCCATCCAAAGTCTCGGTACAAGGTCAGCTACAGCCAACAATCATGACGACCGTGGACTCTGCGTTGATTTAGCATCTCGGCTACCTATTTCTGATGCACCTGTGTAAATCGGCGACAAATAGTATCATCGGTTTCGACAAGTTCCCGAAAAAGCCTATTAAGTATGTTTGTCAACTGTTACCTTTCAAGCACCCATTTACGTCGAGTTTTCCCGCTCGCCAAAGTTCAATAGCTCTCCTCAAGAAGCTAATCGAAATTAAACTTATTGACGCAATTATTAATGAAATTTAAACATTTCAATGACATTGTTGAACTCTGTTGATAATTGTACACTAGCGAATACACTAGCTGTTTTATTGTCAGTGATACTGATCGTATCGATCAGCTGATAACATAACGCTCGCTGCAACAGGGGTTGATGCCGATGTTGGTATTAGGGACTGGTCAGTTTCTTCGGCCTAGGGGACCGGTGGATTCAGGGGGGGGGGGTTAACCCTGTTTTTGACTTTGGTGGTAGGGGGGTCACCATGTTTCTGAAATGCCCAATAGGGGGGTCAGTGTGTTTTTTAATTTCGACATGGCTCATACTTGCGAAAAATGCATTGTGCCAGCCACAAATTTCATCATTCAGTTGCATTTTTCGGCGCGCCCTTCGGGCTCATAACTTTAATAATAGGCCTAATAAGATATTTTTCAGAGCCCCACCCTAGTGCAAAACTTTAATATATCAGACATATATATATCTGAAATACTTGTATGTTTAAAATATTTAGGCGCGCCCTTCGGGCGCATTTCTTTGAAATATTAAGGTAGTATGCACCTCGAAAGTGAAAGACTTGAACTTTTGCTCTAACTTTCCACAAGGAATCATTCAATCATTCTCTTTCAAAATCAAGAATAAATATAGGGGGTCACCGTGCAAATTTTGGTACTAGTGAAACAAATTATCCAAGATTTACCGATATTAGAAATTCAAAATGGCCGCCATCCCTGTGTTAACTCTATGGAGAAAAGTAAAAATTTTCGAATTTCGAAAAACTAAGCCACTGAAAAGTTTTCTTTCACCAAGAGCTTTAAAATGAACCCCAATATGTGGTATATCAGAAGAGAATTGTAAAAGTTTGAGAGTCCGAATGTCTGTCCCGACTGCGTTCTACCTTTAACAATATTTTTCAGCGTGCCCTTCAGCTGCATGACTTTCAGTTTGCTTTTTTATTCGTTTGCTTTTTTATTCATTTTCTCAACCTACACATTCACTGGCATTGCCAAAACTATAAAATAAAAGCAATAATATACCCCTCCCAGCCAATAATGGACTCAAGCCCCGGGACTCAAGCAAACTTTGCACTCCTCCATAATGTACTCGTTCTGCACAGACTCGGTTTAAGATTTGACGGGCCACCGTCGCTTGTTTCCTCGGCAGCAGTTACTGGCTGGCAGAGCAAGGTCACATGTCCATGTGCCATCGATCGCGTTCACCAAATTATCTACGTAACAGCCTACCACTAATGCGACAGTCCGCTGACGTTTATTCCTTTTATTTGCTCTGTTTTGATTTTTTACGCCCATAGACGAGTAAGTCTGCCGACTCATAAGCTTACACCCGACTCACACACTCGCTTTGTCTCAAGAAATTTGCTTTGATATCGGGTCAATAGAGCACAGAGATGAAAACTTGAAATACTGAGATTTGATTTGTGTTTAACAACCGTAAAAAGCCACGAATGTATTAAAATAAATGATAATGTTGATTTCAGTCTACCCTGAACGTTATCAGCAGACTGAGTGTGTACGTAAGCGATGTCTGCCGCACGTGTGTCCGTCGGCAGATACTTTTGCTTTTTTCAGCTCAACTTTGTATCCTTTTTGTTACCTCAAATATTCCAAAATCAGACAGCAATTGACAAAACAAACGCAACAATACAAAACAAAATGAATGTCAGTATTGAACAATAAGTCTATGGCGGGAAAGGTGTACGTGAAAAGTGACGGCCAAACGACAAGAGAACGAGTGACAACATGACAAGAGCGTGAAGAAAGTGATGATGTATCCGTTCACGTTCCATTCTCGTATGAAATCTTAACCTCTCTATTATGCCGTGCAAAGTTTGCTTTCTTTCGGGAGAGGGTACATTATTGCTTAAATATTTCACAATACATTTAACACAGTGTGACATATTTTAGAAAGTAGAGAGAAATTACAAACAGTAGAGAAATTTTAAACAGTGCTGAGAATTGTCGTTTTCATCCCAGATACTAGTCTGCAATAATGAATTTTTGTGAATGAATGAATGTTTTAACCGTGGCTGATGCCTATTTTGCATTTTCAGGAGTTATCTCTGAGAGGGGTAACATTTGACAATTGATGAATTTAGCACGCCCATTTTTACCTTCGTCACACACCTTAATAGAAAATATAGAATCCCTTATTCCTTTCTGATTTTAATATTTCTCGATCACATTTCCACCGATATTTATATCGATAACTTCACTAGAAACTACAATAAAGAATTTCTTATGTGTGTTTAAAAGTGAGCCGCAATGTATCATTATTCATTACATATTTAGAAATAATAACAACAACTTTCAATATGCCTCAAGATCAACACTTATAATGAAGTTCAGCGTGTAAGGTCAAGGTCGGGCCCGTTTCATGGCAGAGTGTCTTAATATCTCTAGTGCTTTTACGTCTTGACAGCTTTTCGCCGCACATATCTAGAGTGGCCAGATTTAACTATATGAGCAAAGAGTCACAGCTGGCCAAGCCTATTAATATTAGGGACTGATCAGTTTCTTCGGCCTTAGGAGGGGGCC
Source organism: Ptychodera flava (assembly GCF_041260155.1). Lineage (NCBI taxonomy): Eukaryota > Metazoa > Hemichordata > Enteropneusta > Ptychoderidae > Ptychodera > Ptychodera flava. Next base: position 34,926,716 of record NC_091932.1, read on the forward strand.
CCGGGCCTGAGGATAATATTTATTCGGATGTCAAAAAGTGACTGACCAACTCTATTCATATATATATATATATATATATATATATATATATATATATATATATATATATATATATTATATATGTATTAAAAATTCAGTAATTCTGTTTTTTAGAAATTGTTGACATGTCAGTCTTAAGTTAGAAATTTCAAAGTTTCAATTTTAAACTTGCCTTTTTGTACAGTATTTGAATGAGCTGTGACTGTATTTAACACTTTATATGCATAATCGGATGTCTAGAACTGTTGTAATGGATGTCAATCATTAATATCATAGAGAAAAGCAGCAGTAAATCAATACTCTAGTTGGTAATTAGACTCTTGCCAGTCTTACAATTACATCTCCTCAGAAGCCACAGACAGCTATTTTTATAAGTTGTAGCCAAATTTGATGCGCGTAGTGTCTGAGTGGACTTTTTTAAACCTTGAAACCATGAAAAAACAGTTGATAATGACAAAAACTACCTTTTGTTAACTATCATTTTACACATAAAAAGCCTTTTACTTGAACCTGTGACACAAAGGAAAATAGTTGCATCAATAAGATGAAAAAAATGTCTTGTCATTTTTCACTTTCTAAAATATGTCACTGTATCAAATGTATTGTGACCCGTAATATAATTCAAAAACACACACTGACCGCCGCTATTTAGAATTTCTAAAATATGGCGACACCATCACTAAAGTAAAAAACAGGGTGACTCCCCCCATGAATCCCCCGGACGAAGAAACTTACTAGTCCCTTAATTCATGTCTACTTAACCTCTCTCCTATTACACGAATGTCGAAAAGTCATTGTACATTAGATTGGTACCCAATACATTTTAGCTGACAACATTTTGTAAGTAAACTTGAAATCATTTTAAATAGTAGCAAAATTACTCTCCTCTAGCAAATAACATTGAATTGTTAACCCCGCCAGGGTTACAAGCCACAAGGTAAGCATTTTAATAAAAGTTATGACGATCAAGCTTAGCGCTACTGAAACTGAGAACAATGGTGCAGTGAGAAATCCGAACTTTGCTCTTTTCATTCACCTTTTCACTTACATTTTGATTTTTTCCACCCCGCAATGAGAATACAAAACGACGCAAGAAACCGCGCGAAAAACATTTGCTTCGTAGGGATTTCCCAGGCATTGGGCGACCAAGCCAGCATGGTTGTGCCCACACTGTACAAACAAACGGAGACGACGACAGGAGCTCAGTACATTGTTCTGTATATTTTGCTCAGCTTATAGGTGTTAAAAGCAGTTTGCCATGGCGTCTTTGTAGTAGTGTGACTGCTTTTTTGTAGCTCAGAAGTTATTTATTGGCAACAAGATTTCTAACACTAACACGTGACCAGTACATAGGTCTAGGGGTAATACAAATGGTTGGAACGGCCGCTTTGACCAACAAGGTGCACGTTTCGCAGTCGGAAAGTTGTCAAAACATTGGACCATAGAGGGACCTTGGGCCGATCTTACAGTAGACTTATAGGATGTGTTATGATTCCAACAAGGCCACTTTCTGTGATGGGAAAAGTTAGAAAGTTAAAATACAATGTAAATAGTTGCCAGTTTCTTTTGGCATTAAAAAGGTCAAAACTGAGTTAAGCGCACGGCAGATTTGAATACTTCTGAAAAGTAAACCGTATGCCCACTTTTCCCTGAAAACGCTTCTATGTGTCACATATCTCAAAAAATCCAAACAGTCTATATGATTCTCCGCCCACTTACATATGTCAAAAAATCCAATCTGTCTATATGGTTCTCCGCCCACTCACACACACTACTGAACTTTCAGTCTAAGTCACAGGGAAATACCATTATTGGGGTATTGTACAGAATGGGGACGTGTAGTTTTCGCGCCTTCAAGATTCAACAATGTGGATGGAATTGACAGAACGGTCCAGTTTTTTTTTTCTGAATACTTCCACGCCATTTTGAACTTTCAAGTTCAAGGCGTGTAAATAATTGAGCTGAGCAGCAAAGCTTCAAGTTGCAGCAATTTTTGCGATTCGGTTTTTACGGTTAATACTATAACTTCGTCTAAGATCGCCTAAACTTTTCATTTGAAAAAAGTGACAATAATTATGAATTCGACGTGATCGAAAAACAGACGATTAAGATGCATCTTTGATGACAAGTTGACCTGAACTTGAAACATATTGGGAATTAATTTAATTACTATCTTTCACTCTGTGAGTAAAATAACTTATTTATCTGGGTAGATACGTGTAATTAACTCTATTGCAACCTACGTCGAACTTGGATCAGATGATAAATAGTTCGATATCGAGATTCCGGCTGGGAAATTTTACATCTTGTAGATTGACAATACTTTCAACCAAACTTATCGACCTACGGCCTCAGTAGGTGTTGCGTTACATTTACAAGGAATAGGTGACTTCAGTGGCATGAATAGTTATCGTCAAGAATCATGATAGATGAAGAAATTTGATTCATGTGAACACATACAGCGAAAGAAAGCCAGCCGTGCAGAATGCCAGTCGTGACGCCTGTAATTGTTGCAAGTTATTATGTCTACTAGTGGACGATCCAGTAAACAAATCAACATGAAAGGCGCCGCATGATTTCAGTTTTTGGCAGTGAATGAGTAATTACACGTGAAAGTGGTCAGGGCGATATTTAATCAGGGGGTGGTCGAGTCACTTGACTTTTAAATGTCCTCTTTGTTGAGATGAACAGCTTTTCAGAAATGAATACATTTACTGTATGTCAGTCAGTAAATACTAATTTTATGCTAAGTTGTGCAAAGTCATCAATAAACTTCATCTAAAATTTACGAGCCTCCATGGTGACTGACAGCCCCTTCCTTGGTACTTCATAGTATTCTACGCTTTTATACATTTTACCCAATAAAAACCCACTTGTTGACTTGTGTAGAATCATACACAACTTTTGAAATCGTAACGAAAACGCTGTTAATAACGTCTCTCTTCATAAACAAGCATGCAAACAAACGCTCGCCAAAGAAGGTACAAAAACGGTAAAGCTTTGAGTGAAGATATTTGCAAAGTCATCGTGGACGATTTGCAACGGCTTGGTGCAAATTCAGCCAACAGTGTTGTACCACGGGGTTACTGAAGCAAGCCAGAGAAAAATATCGACTGTCTGACTCCGATGTGATATGGTGGAGGTACTGCACAACAGGTGACTACACTGCCAAACAGCGACGCGTGAATCAAAGGGCACTATTGCATCAAGACATAGCTTTCCTCGAAGTTATGAAACGTCAAAGGCCATCAGCAACCTACGGTGAAATGCGTGATGAGCTCAGTTTAGTTTCTCCAACTCAAGTAACTGTACGGACAATAAGTAATTACGTACGGAAACATTTCTCTGGCGGAGAGTGGACACGTAAAAAGATCACTAGAGTTGCCACAGAACGACTAACCGAAGATAATTTAATGTACACTCAGGCATTTATGGATTTGCTGCATGAAGTCGAACCACATCGATTAAAGTTTATGGATGAATCTGGATTCAAGACTCCAAACGTTGGTAATCCTAAGTATGGTACCAGCCCTCGGGGAGATCGCTGTGTTGAAGTTATTCGCTACCATCAAAGACCCAATTCGACACTCAATTTGCTGGTAGGTTTGAACGGCGTCGTGCACAGCCAGGTAATTGATGGTGCCTCGGATTCAGCCACGTTCCAAACTTCATAGAGCAATGTGTTAACACAGTTTCTCAAGATGGTTACCCGGCGTTACAAGTTGGCGATTACCTAGTAATTGACAATGCCCCGTTTCATCATAGTGATATGGCGATGACACTTGCTGAATGGTTGAACATACAAGGAATAGAGTATATTTTTACCCCAAAGTACTCACCAGAATTTAACCCGGCTGAATTTTGCTTTAGCAATATAAAACAATCTCTGCTCCCGCCAGATCGTTAAACGCTTGTCTATGAAAACACGGCATTCGCCATACATGACGCGATCCACGATATCACACCAGCAGATACAGCTGGCTATTTCCAAGCAGCCGGATACATCCGAAATTTGTAGGCGACAATCACCATTGAAGTAACAAGTGAACTTCACTCTAGATGCGTGTTTTATTTTCTCTAATTAATCAATGTGACTAACAACGGATGAATCACTGTGTTGAGGACAATGTGTAATATTAACAGAACTTCGTATATTTCGGGTTATTTTGCAATAACGTTGTACTGACAATTGGGGTCTCATACTTTTCTGGGTTGTTTTCAAGTATTCTAACGATACATTTCAACGATTTTAGAAATTTGCAACGATTAAATATAATGAAGACAGTTTTATGAAAACCTACGTATCCACTGATCTCTCCATTGATTTTTTGTTGTCATACAGTGTTCCAAGTCTTTGCAGATCCCTCTAGACTACACACAGGGACACGCAAGCAGAAAGACGAACACATATCTGAAAATACACCTTTGAAAATAAATTACTATAGGCATCTCATAAATTTCATAACATTTAATGCATGGAACGATAAATCCATAAAAAGTGAATTATATTATATCATGCTACCATGCGCCATTCTGATTGGACGAGAGCTCATTCCACTGATGCTAAAATACTGTTTTAGCACTGATAGCAGTGGTAAAACGGGCCCCTAAACCAGCATTTTCGCTGCATTTGAACGTACCCATCTAAACCATAGACCCTCGCGAAAAACTGAAACAGTCCGCTTTGTTTCAAAGAAAGAAGACCGAATTTTGATACACAGATAAAGTGTGGGTCTGTAACTCACCTCCTGGTGAAAATAAGTTGGGATCGATGATAAAATACATCTCTGAAGCAGCACATTTAAGTGTGATGTAGACGAATTATTGCATTGAGGCGACAGCGCACCGTGCACTTTTCTTGATATTGCGGGAATCGAGACGTGATATATCCTACCGCTCTTTAAAATGAAGCTAGTATTCGTTCACAGACTAATAAATTGACACTTCCTCACAGTAACGGTATGTCAGATATTCTTTACCAAAGTTTGGGCTGCAACAGACCAGGGTGTCCTAACGATGTAGACCAAGAAGTTCAAAATAACAATGGGACGACTCCTGGCGACTGCGACAAAATTTGACATCAAATGCTACGAACTATGCTGATTCAGCGTCCAGCTCTCGCTGCATAAGCTGCATCGGGCAACACACACTGTACAACTGTTCATCACAATTATTTCAAATGGATTATTTCAAAACTGCATGTTTTCTGGTACGTCCGAATTATCCATCAAAAATACATCCTGTAACTTCACTGTACCACCTCTGAATGTCGCGACGGTCGACGTATGTATATACCGTATACGCGTAAGCGGTACAGAATGAGACAAATCTATTTTTAGTATGCCAAAAAAACCAGGACTATTGTTCATATGTAAATTTACGAAAAAATTGTTACTTTTTCTTTTGATTTGAACTCTTGACCTAGTGTGCAGCAGGTATTTTAATGATAGTCTTCGCGTTGCATGCGAATAAAATGCAATGTTGATGAACGTATGCGTACTTTTATCGTACGATAAGCTTAGGGATGGACCATTAGACCTGGGAGGGGGGGGGTGGTCACAATGAAATTGTGAAAATTTTTTTTTACTATTGTAAATTTCTGAAATTTTTTTTTCCAATTGAGATTAGCTGTGCAAATTTTTTTTTTCAGAGTAAATTTTCAGATTTATAATTTTTTTTTCGTTCGTCGCTGTCTGAAGATAAAGAGGGCAAACATGTGGTGGTGCTAAGCACCACAAGCGGCCACGCAAGCGGTAACTTGGAAGAGGTCAGGAGAGGGGTGTCCCCCTGCTGCTGTTGGAGCTTTTGAAAAATAGAGATTAAAATGGTGTTATTTGGTGGCACTTGGGGAGTATTTTTGCAGGGGGAGGTCAGGAGGGGGTGTCCCCCTCCTGCCGTTGGAGCTTTTGAAAAATAGAGATTAAAATGGTGTTATTTGGTGGCACTTGGGGAGTATTTTTGCAGGGGGAGGTCAGGAGGGGGGTGTCCCCCCTCCTGCTGTTGGAGCTTTTGAAAAATAGAGATTAAAATGGTGTTATTTGGTGGCACTTTGGGAGCATTTTTTTCGGATTACAGATCTTCCTCTGAAACATGGTCTTCTTGCTCCTCAGTAGCTTCGTATAGTTTTGAAAATTGACTATTTTGGTTTCCTGGCTTCCCTTTCTACTGCGTGGTGAAATGCCTATATTCACCCCACCAAACATCATGCATATCTCATGATTTACAATTGATTTTGACAAGCTGAGAAGCTAAAATAAGCTAAATAATATAGTGAAATTTGCATATTTGTGGTTTTAGAGCAATTGTTGCCCTCTTTTGATCAAAACATCTATTTCTCTGTAGCAGCATGTCCAAATTGATTGGATGTGTATAGATGTGTTGAAATTTCAATATTTGTCTTTTTGGGCAATTTATGCCATTCATGGTCAAAAAATCTGTATTCTCTGAAAGGGCTTGTCCAATTTCTTTGAAATTTGCTACACAAAAACGATTAATCATGCAGATTTATTCAGTATTTGCTATCGAGAAACTTTCAAAGTTCAACCCTTTAAGTGTTTTTGTGTTGGGATTTGTTGGATAGATGGCATTCTACGTAGTGTATTGTTGAATGTTAAAACATGTGTTGCTGTTGTTATTTGAGGCTGTTTTTTGAGAAACAAGAATTGAAAATGCCTTTTTAAAAGCAAAATAATACATAATGACTTGATATGTTGTTTTATCATTATTGACGTGTTTCTAATTGTTCACCCATTCTTGCATTCATCATTGTAATAAAATGCTGTGGAAAAAAATGAAACTGATGTGGCCTGCATCTGTTTACCTTGATCTTAAAAGGCAAATACAACTTTCTGTCTTGACAACCATACCATAGTTTCAATGTTTTACCTAGTGTACCTGCTTGGTTTGTACGCAGGAAACAAGTAGAAAACAGGCTCTATAATTTCATAATTTTTCAAGTGATCAGAATACAAAAGTCCTGAAAAGATAAGATAATCACAACTTCCAGTATAAGGATACAGTCACTCTACATGTATAAATTAAAATTAAAAATGTGCCGGGAGGATGTATTAAAATACAGAAAGTTGCTTACTGTCGGTAAAATCTAAAAAAAATTCAAAATTTTAAAGACTTTTGCAGATTTTTTTTTTACACCTTTGTCTTCTTATTTATTTTTTTTTTATTTTGCAAACTAGTTTGAAGATTTTTTTTTCCTAACTTTCTGCTCTGAAAATTTTTTTTTTCTTTTTTGACCACCCCCCCTCCCAAGATCTAATGGTCCGTCCCTTACTGTGTGCGTGTACATAATCCCAACATAAAAATGCTCGGTCTCGGGCGCAGAATTTCCGACGATCGATCTCTCACACGTCCATTTTCTGCATTTGGGGCTTAAAGTGACGAAAATACTCAAACAAGACAACAAAGACACACAAGTTGATATAATATAATAGCAATAACCCCCTTCGCAGGAGGGTATACACTCGATTTTGGTACAATTCGCTCCATATAGCACTCGCCTATCGGCTCGTGCTATATGTCGCGCATTGTACCAAAATCTCGTGTATACCCTCCTGCGGCGTGGGTTATTGCTTAAATCCACCCAGGGAGTTCAAGTTCCAACCACATAAGTTCGCGTAAATCGGGCTGGAGAAAAAAACTTAGAGTTCGTTCATGATCAAATATGCTCCAAACACGTTTTCGCATAAACTCATTTACGGGAAAAAAGATTCAGAAACAAGAAACACCAAACTGACGTGCTCAAATGTTGAACAAATACGAACATTAGATATTTTTTCAAAACAACTTGAATGACAAGCGAGTTCACAGAGATGCATAGTTCCATAGACAGTGATGCGATGAAGCAAATGTACACTTGTAATGCACTCCCCAATGGCTGCACGTTTTATTTCCTTGGAGAAGTGCCTTTACGAAAATACTTGTTTGAGCTTGTTACGGTGGTAGCGGTGGTTGCTGTGATGCTTGTCGCTCAGGTGGTAGAGAAGGAACAAACGTGTTGGTTTCTGGTAAACTTGCATCCATACGGTGACAATCTGGAGTGAACACTGAGCTTGCCTGTGGCTGCTCTGTTGCTGCCGGTACGTGGGGATAGTAGAACTGTTGTATTGGAGTCGAGGAAAGTGATGTTGTATCATAGTAATAATATGGCAGCGGATACATCCATTGTGGATAGTGTTGATAGGCCAGCATATAGTATTAGTAGCTGCAATGGGCATTGGTGTTGATCGATTCGGTGTCACTTCGTCGCGTGGAGTTTCTGTACATACAGTTTCTGCTGTTGGTTTCGCAACTGTACTATCTTCTGGATAGTTTTGTACTCTGGTGACGATATTGGAAATCGAACATTGTATTTGGTGTTGTTTTCCAATAGCTCCCGCACAGGATTGTGTCGCTTTTTCTGGTGCCTTTGACGGTAACTTTGCAGAATCGTCTGGAATTTCATTTTCTCCGTAAGATTTTCTGGGACCTTACAATGAAAATGAGCTTTCAGGATGCTTATATCTTCGTTTAAGAGGTAGCGGCGCGGCTGGCTTCCAATTGACGTCATCACCAAGTAACGGTTTCTTGTCTGAATTAATCAAACTGCGCTGGCCTAAATCTGCCGTTCGAAACTGGAGTTTACAGCGTCAAATAACTTCTTACGCGTGTCAATCTCTGCCAACTTTTTGTCAATCTGTTTTTGTAAATCATCACGTTGTTTTCCAAGCTTATTTAATTCTGTTCGTTCATCAATATGATCTCTATGGTTTATGTCACCGCACACTTTCGCTGATACACAACGGCCGTTCGGACATTTATCACGTGTATGGTTTGATTGCATGTGACACAGTCCACATCGTCTTCGAGTAGGATCTCTCTGTACCTGAGGAATATCTGTCTGAATCGCGTCGATAGCTTTCTGTACACATTCTAATTCAACCTTTAACTCGTCCAATCTCTCTTGTCTTAAGCTGTATGTCAAGTTCTTGAGGAGAGACATAATCAGGGATAGTTTCCCGAATGTTTGACTCAACTTGTGTCTCAGCCGCCGTTCCGTCACTTTCATTTACCCGCGTTTCATCGAACCTGAGTCTTTTCGGCTCCAGTATATGCTCACCTTTGTCCTCAATTCCTTTCCTGGCACAGATTGTGGCCGGTGAACAACCCTCGACAATTCCAATTTTTATCCTCAGATATTCAGCATTGGACACCGAAGCAGCGCACCGGTACATGTCACTCATGTCAAACTCGTTGTCTGATAAAGTTATCTGTGATCCCTCATCGTTTGTGTACAGAACTTGGAAGTCTTCGTCACACAACGATGGGACGTTGGATCGCAAACATGAATAAAACTCTGCATATCCGACTTGTTTACTCAGGTAGAACTGCCGAATTTTGTTACGGTATCGGACTTGAATTTGGTATGCCATCTTCGATGAGAACAGTACGGAAAGCTTGTGATTTCCCGCCGTACAATTCGTGCAGCGCGGTGAGAAAGTTTGGATTGGCTATGCCGAAAAATGTGGAGGGGTTGTCAGCAACTATAATAAACTTTACACTTCATGACTGATGACTGAAGTTTACTGATACTTTGCAAAACTTGGCTTGATATTACTACTATTCACTGACTGAATGAAATACAGTGGTTTTATTCATCACTGAAGTTGTTCGTTTTCACGAAAATAATAGATCTGTAAATTTTATGTGGCCTGACCACCCCTAATTAAAATTACTACTCTGGCCACTTCTCCATGTAATTACTCAGTCACTGCCAAAAACAGTGAAATCACGCGGCGCCTTTCATGTTGATTTGTTTACTGGATCGTCCACTAGTTAGACATAATAACTTGCAACAATTACAGGCGTCACGACTGGGCATTCTGCACGGCTGGCTTTCTTTCGCTGTAATGCACACAATGCTAAGTAAATAGAGTAGTTCCCTTCAGCGAGATGGGGTTCATGCAAATTAATGTTTTCCTGTTAATACTACAGTTTCGTACACTTCTGCATTTTGGTTTGTAGCATGAGCCAGATGAAGCGGAATCCGCCCGACAAAATAGTGTTGTCATTTGTTGTTAGTCACATCAATGGTGCGATAGGGACCTTTGCCGCTCGCTCACATCGTGAAAGTAGATACGACAGCTCAATGCTAAAGCCCGACACTTTCTTTAATGTTGCCAGGCGGATTATTAGTAGCTTGGCGATGAAAACATGTCAGATTAATTATGAAGAATGTCAAAGAAAACTTAAGGACCGCAAAGAGCGTGGGAAAGTTGTGAATGGCTTAGTGTACATAAATAATAAATAATCAGGTATTCTAAAGGCATTGATGTGATTGTAGCCGTTTTTATTCTACAGTGTATAACCAACATCACAGACTTACTGAAAATCTGTTTAAACAGCGCGTTATGCGCCAGTCAATGTAAACCCCCACCCCCCACCTCGGGGTTTAGTGGGGGATTTGGAAATTAGTCCTGTGAAATCTGCCAAATGCACCACCCCCTGGGGCAAGACAATCCGGAAAATCCCCACCTAAACCAAGTAAATCCCCCACATACGGGGGTGGGGAATTTGTAAATTCCTACACACAACCACTCTTTGGAATTTTCATTTCATGTCGTAAACAACCTGCATCAATATAAAAAGTTCATGTTCAACTTTAGAACAATTTTTATCATTTAAAACAGGGTTTTGTGACATTTATGCTGTTCACAAATGTCTATCACAATCAACACAAATAGATCCAGGAAAATAACATACTTTTCGCATTTGTTTTTCAGCCACTTATACTGTGACCAGATAAAAGTGTTGAGGTGTCACCTATTTTGGAGCAAAAATTTACAATATTTTTCAGTCTAGTTTGCTTGTATGTTGTCAGGCATAAACATATTTCAGGCTAGAACAAATGATTTAATTAGATCAAAACACCAGATGTATCACACAAGACATATCATGTCGCCTCAATAAACTAATTAAAGCTGATAAACAAGATACATGATTTCCAATCTCACAAGTGCAGCTTTTTTGTCTTCTCGCTCTCATGTTACAAGCACAATGACACATTCTACATCAGTCATGCACTGATTTAAAACAAGCAGAGGAATGAAAATTCATAATGATCCGTGATTATTCATCATAAAACACGGCAGAAAGATACTGTGTAAAACTCAACAGAACAGATGATCAGAATGATCACACTGATGAAACAGAACTGTTTCCCTATATGGGTCATCATGAATAAATTTGATAATACATTTAGCGGACATAAAAGGAATCCCGTCGTGACCGAACATGTTTTCCAAATACACAAGCAATTTAAAGGGACAAAGTCGGCCATTTTTCATGAATTTTGTTTGATGTGAGATACTACTTATATTGTTTGACATGTCGAAAGATACCGAAAGAATGGCTGACCATGCTATATTCGACCCCGGTTTTAGACACGATACATGCAAACCATCGCGAAAATGAATTAATGGTCATGACCATTAATTCGTTTTCGCGATGGTTTTACTTAATTTGTATAAAACTGGGGTCGAATATATGTATGGTCACTCATTCATTCAGTATCTTTCAACATGTCAAACAAAATAAGTAGTATCAAACAAAATTCATGAAAAATGGCTGACTTTGTCCCTTTAAGCTTTATCAAAAATAGAGTTGACCCGGAGGTCTTTTTAGTGCTGGACCATGTCGATGACGCATCGTGAACATCCGAAATGTCACGCTCACGTGGGAAAATGCGGGAAATTTTGCGTATGGTATGTTCAGTTTTCCAAAAAATAAGAATACACGGCGGATGAAAATCGTTTATTTAGTTATCGATATTTAAGCCATCAATCACAAATATACTGTCATACACACCTCTGAATATTGCTGCATCGCGTTCATCAATAGCCAGTTGAAAAGCTGCTTACCGGCCCACATGGCCTTGACAGCCACCTTTTGCCATGCTACCGCTCTGAACAACAACATCCATTACCAGGGCCTGAAAATTTCTGTTTTTTTCCCACTGGTCCCAGGACCAGTGACCTGTTTTCTTTTTCACTGGTCCAAAGGTAAAATCCACTGGTCCTCAAAATTTGCATAACAATACAAGAATGATTCATTTCTCATACTCATGTTATATATGCATTTCTATCAGATTTGCTTGGGATTTACATACAGCATAAACTGCTGATCTTTTTAATACAGACACACTGCATAAACATTTACTTGGTAGTTTTCTCAAGTTCTTGTACACACACTTGACATGTTTTTTACTATTGCTATAAAGTTCACTTCATTTTTATAATTGCCCAGCGGTTGATTCTTTTCCATTTAAATTGTAAAAAATAGGTTGAAAACACCAAATATCTGAGAGGGACTTCTTTTTCCTTTGATAGCAATAGCAAATTGCCATAACGCTGTTTTGACAAGCTAGGCGGTTCTTGTTAAGGTCAACTACAATCGAGCTAGGGGGTCTTGACTATATAAAGAATTCAGCATGGTGACCTTCTAAATTCAGAAGCTTGCTTGCTACGGACGATCGGAAAGTTGTAATGAGACTCCTTCCAGAGAATTTTACTGCAAAATACTACTTTAATAGACAGAGATATAATATTTTCACACAATTTTGGGGTTGCTGATATTTTTAGCTGAGGCTATGGTCTGGTTTTTACCACATTAAATTTTACATGTAAAATGAGTACGTGGCCCGTCATTTGATTTTTGCAGTGCAGTGGCTAGTGGACGCACATCGCCTGGCTCATATCATGAATCGCAAACTGTAATAGAGTAACTGATTTTCCTTTAGAGTTTATGTTGTGATGAAAGAAATAGACTAAATTTTAAATGTTTGATCGACGCGATAATTATTGTAATTTTGTACCTATAAGACGTAGTCTCTCAATGGAATGGGCTCTTGGTTTTAGTGTAACTGGCTTTAGTGCGTCTCTGCTACCTCCATGGTTTCAGTAACTTCGGTATTTTGGGGGGACGTAGTTTCTAATTTTTTCGTCAAAAGACACTAGAACACAATCTGGGAAAAGCACTGGACATTCCCTTGCAAAATAAATTGGCTCCTTTTTTGTATTGGTCTGCGGACTTTTTAGGGGTAATTAGTTCTGGTTCGGGATAAAAACACTGGTCCGGGACCTCGGGTAATTTTCAGGCCCTGCATACGTGCGCATGCGTAGTTATTTACGAACATATTCTGGGCCTGTCCGTCAAAGGAATAGGGGGATCAAAACGAGGCAATTGCCCCACCCCCTCAGGCACAGTTTCATGGCACACACGGTCTAATCCCCCACATTTTTCCCGTATCGCCCGAGGTGGGGGGGGGGGGGGTTACATTGACTGGCGCATTAGTCACTGATTAACTCGCTCCGTCCTTGGTCATTTTTGACACGTTGAAGAACCTTGCTATCATTAAGTGTATGTCAATCAAGCAATACAAATACACATGAGCGGATGTAACGCCAATGATATGAACTAATATAATTTATGATACACCTTTCATACGATTGGTTGAGTTATGAAGTGATATGAATGAGCAATTATGTCATTGGTGGTCATTGGTGTACGGTTGGAGCACATGCGCTGACAATTTTGGTAGTACAAATCCGACAAGGCCTAGCGTCTTCGTCGAGGCAGCTCTGATCAGGCGCGTTAGCAAATGCCAGCAGCTTCGAGTGAGATTGCAGTGGCAGGGTGACCGAGAAAGTCAATTACATGTGACTCCTGAAGGTAAGTAGAATTCATGTATACAGTGATCGACCCCCTGTTCACAAGCACATACACCTGAAGCATCTTTGACCACTATTCGAAGGGATTTTATTACTCTGTTTTCCCATCTGTTTTTTAGAGGGAAGATCATCCTCACATAGATTGCTTGCAATCATAACATCATCTTGAATTACAGATGGAGACACACATATCGATCATTTGTAGGTTTAAAATATTTATTCAGACGATGTAACTTGCCTACATCGAAGGCCAAGTGCAAGGGGGACGGATACCCTGTGTTAAAACATAGGAGATACGCCCCTCTTGCACTGGGCCTTGTCATGTTCCCGTTGAGGTAAGAGAAATCCAATGGAATAAAATCTCACGTGACGATCAGCACCATTATGTTCATGAGTAGCAAGTGTAGTACATAGAAAATGTACATAGAAAATGGTTTGGCTAAATGAAATAATCTGTATGTTTCTGGTAACCCGACCTACCCTAGACAAAAAACCCCGCCTAGCTATTACACTTCTTTCGCGTTTTCAAAAAATTTCAAATAAATTCTCCAAATTTTACCGTATGTTATCTTTTTCAGCCGACAAAAAGAATACTAGCAAAACATTTTCCACCTACCTATACCTAATTTATTTTTCGGGGGCGTGTTACCGGAAACACACTTTTTTCCATCGGGTCTTATCATCAGCGACCGTTCAACGTTTATTAAATCAATAATGAACGGTAAGCATTGCTTCATAGAGTAACTGTGACGATCTGTTGGAACACAGGCCCACCAGAAGACCCGAAATATCTAGAATAAACAACTAATCATCGTCTGATAAAGACACCGTAAACGGTAAACAGTGGGAGTACTCCACCTGGCACCAGAATCTATGAATTTATCAATAGATGACCGGCCAATGCATTCGTAGCACACTTCCATAATCAGCTGCTTATAACAGAAAGCTCATAAACATGCACACAAGTGTATATATGTACTTGTGTGAAATGCAGTAGATTTTTGATCGGATTCGACCTCACAACGCACGGTACACGGTCACCCAGCGAAAACATCGGCGTCATCACCGCTCGGCAAATTGCAAATATCCACCATTGAAAAGAGTGGTTCAATAACCGGGCTAAGTTGTTTACTTTGTTTACGATATTAATTTTGATGATAACATCACATGGACTTAATCATTATGCCCAATTTCTTATCCAACTTCGAAACTGATTTACTTCTGCAAATAGCACCATAAAGATAAATTGGAAAGATAAATTATATATTCTCTCCTGATTTATGGAAATACGAGAAGGTGTTTGATAACCAATTAATATTTACACCACAGTTACAAAATATCGAGCATATGGTTTAAATTAAATCCAAAATTTGACTTCCCTTGAACATCTGATTCTCCATCATTATTGTCCTATTAAGTTGAATATCGTACAATTTTAACTCGAGGAGCAGTTGCGGAAGTGTCACAGTCGAATTGAACTATTCTTTTTAAGGATGGGGATTCAGCCGAGCGGTTTTGACTATGTTGTCTTCACTAAGAGAATGGGTGTCGTACCGTATGAGTCAGAATCTGATCGGAAATCTACTGAATTTATTTACTTTTTTGTATATTGTGGCGTTTGGACGTCTGTGTAATGCCACAGTCACCAGGCTACACAGACTAGCAAATACTTGTTCCCAAGCCTTTATCAACGAAACCAATCTCTCTGGCATAAAGTTTGCAAGCCCTGCTTACTCTCATTTAAAAGTGCTTTATGAATTAATTCATCGGGTCACTGGACCCGCGCAATGTTAGGTCAGCTCACTGAACAAAGTACTCGTGGTCGTAGATTGTAGACCATTGGGTGTGCCAATCCTGCTTAAAATTAAACTTCGAGTATTGTGACAATTCAGTTTCGAACTTGTCACATATCACGGTGATACAAAATGCTTGTCATGGACCCTAAATATTCCCAAAGAACAACGGATGTGAATGAACAACTCAGTTATTTTTAGAGGGAGAAAAGGCAGATGTTTGCAGGAGTGATTTCAATAAACAATGAAAATCTTAATAGTGAAAAATTAATACACTAGGTGATCGAGTGCAAAACGTTAGTCCACATCACGTATTTGTGCAGAAACTAAATGCCCTGGAGGGCAGTTCATGAAAGTGTGGGATGCAGTAATGTCAAGACAAATACTTTGCGGTACTCAAGCCTCTGTTTACAATACGAAATGACAAATTTTGTTTCTTGCCATCACCATTTCAGATTTCGGTCGATGAAGCTTTACATGGTTCTCCTAAAACAAGTACATGAAAGACTTTTATGAAGATGTATCATGCAAACAATCAAAAGGAAGGTTTTGAGAACGAAGCGTTTGAGTTGAGAGAAAACCGTGGTTACTCTTATTGGGATTATACCAACGGACGTGTACGAGCCAATGGAATCAGCCAAGTATCTCCAGCAGACAATAGTAACCAAGAAGGCAGATGTTTGCAGAGGTTTGCTCAATCGAGCCAGCCTATTTCGTCAAAAAGAGAAGATTTCAACTTTAAAGAACACGGTGAGCACATTTCCTGTTTAATAAGCGGTTCCAAATAAGAAAATAGATATAGCTTTGTGTATGATAGCTTGTTGAAATTTTTACCGTTATAGGCTAGATCAAGTCCGTAAGGTTACCAGATACAGTATCATTTCATTTCTCGATAAATGGAAAATATAGTTTCCTTGATACAACACATATGGCAAAAAACTCGCATAATGTCACGTTTTTCCGGCTCAAATGACAACTTTTCGCTATATTTTGCCTGTCTTCATCATACTTTGCAGGTCCCAGTCTCCTCAAACATAAACAGCATGCGAGTACTGTGTTTATAATGTGCATTGGCACAAACAAGGGGAAGAGGTAACTCTGTCTGATCAACTAGGACAAGTCTATCATAGTAGTTCCGTTCTGCTAAGCTTCATAGCTACCTAAATTGTATATTGACATTAATGTGATACTTATCCAACACAGATTTATCCACTGATCTGCGTCCATAACTTTTTCAGGGCTGAAAAGCCCCGGTCCTGTTGGCAAACGTTGTAGGAGACAGCGTCTTCGGCGTTTTGTCATTGGTCCCACAGAAGTCAGTTATCTTAACCACCCAGGCCCTGGGGTGGAGTTGACATATAGAAGTACCGTGTAGCATGACGTCTGACTTTAAAAATTATCAAATACTGTCCCCATAAAATACTTGTCCAAAAAATATGCAAATTATGGTCATGTGACCTCATTATATATTCAAAATAGCCACCAATATATAAAACTTTGTATTTTTACAACATATTTCTTTATTTTCATAGGGATTCCTCATTAATTCATCATTTTTCATCACCAAACCACTGCTTTCTGCCAAATCAGCATAGACTGATATAAAATTGTGAAAAAAATTGTGTAGAAACACTGATATTTTTTATTGTTCTGACCTACTAAGTGTAATGTAAACAAACGCCCTGTATAAGGGTCAGGTCCGTCAAAGCCTAATGAAATATTTCCAACAGTAGGTATTTTTTGAATTATAATGGAATTCTTGTCCGAAAAATATGCAATACTGGTCATGTGACTTAATTAATTATTCAAAGTGTCCGCCTACATTAGAAATTTATCATTATTTTTACATGTTTTTCCTATTTTTCAGTAAAAGATAATCAATATTTTATCATATCCCATCACTAAATCACATTTTACATTCCCATTACCATGAACTTTATTGAAAAGATTATTTATTATGATAAACTTGATAAACTTTACACATATTTTCTTGTCCGTACTCATAAGTGAAAAATTTCCCACAGGCCTTTGAATAGGGGTAAGACGGGTCAAGGCATACGGTTTTATAACATCTGACATTTGAATTTCTCAAACTTTGTCCACAATAACAGGATATTTTTGGCATTGTAGTATAACAATTGCCAAATGCATATGCAAATACTGGTTACATGACCTCATTAAATATTCAGAATGGCCGCAAGTATTCAAAATTTACAATGATTTTAACATATTTGCTTCTCAAGAATATATCACTTCCTATTACTCAATTATGTCTTAATGTAGATTAGATCTGCAGTCTATAACCGATGATTCCAAAAAATGTGTTTATCATCATTCCATGAACCCAATATAAGCTTCTTTCAAATCAGGGTGTAAACTAACATTACAATCATTTTGCAAAATATAGAATTTGATTATCCGAGTTTACAAACTTCATCCAATGTACAAGCAAAAACATAAGAAAACCCAATTTTAATGTAACCAAAACAATCTTTACTTTTTTCCTTAAGTAAGAAAAATTTAACAATAAAGTAGCCACACACAAAGTTTGTCCACAGTAACAGGATATTTTTGGAATTGTAGTATAACGATTGCCGAAAACATATGCAAACACTGGTCACATGACCCATTAAATATTCAAAATGGCCGTCAGTAATTTACAATGATTTTCACATATTTGCTTCTAAAGAATTTATAATAATAATAATAAGGAGAAGAAGAAGAAGAAGAAGAAGAAGAAATATTTATTTATAAAGCGCATTATGCAAAAACAGCCTTAATGTGCTGTACAAGAGAAACGAAGTTAAAAGTTACGACAATTTATAAATCTGCATGGAATAGACACTTAAACACACAACTACACATAAGATGTACACAATTGCAATCGATTTTTAAAAACCTATAAAAGTCAACCCGGGTAAAAGCATTACATGAAGACCTGGAAAATAGAAATGTTTTGAGTCTACTTTTAAATGAGTCAATTGAATGCGTAGATCTGACATTAACTGGAAGGGAATTCCAATTTTTTTGAGCAGCAACAGAAAAGGCTCTGTCTCCGTAGGTCGATGTTGTCACACGTGGAATGGAGAAGGACATTTGAGAACTTGAACGAAGAGTGCGGGTTGGATTATGTAGTGATATCAGTTCCGTGACATAAGATGGAGACTGTCCCTTTAATGCCTTCCAAGTTAAAAGTGAAATTTTGTAGGTGATACGTTGCCTTACGGGAAGCCAATGGAGATCGCAGAGTACAGGCGATTTTTGTTCGTATTTCTTTGCTCTGGCAATAAGTCTTGCGGCTGTGTTTTGTATGTGCTGGAGCTTCTGGATATCTCTGTCAGGGAGTCCATAGAGAATGGCATTGCAGTAATCTAGCCTGGAGGTAATAAAAGCATGCACCAACCTTGCAGTACTACTAGCGTTGTCCAGATACTTTCGAATCTGGCCAATCTTTCGAATGGCGATTGAAGCAGACCTGCAGATGCTGTTTACATGAGAAGTCAGTTTAAGTTCTAAGTCCAGGGTTACACCTAAGTCACGTACCATTTTAGATGAATTAATTATACTCTCACCGATGCTAATTCCAGGAATGTGATTTGCTCTGCTAAACCGTGATGAAAAATGGACTATTTCTGTTTTACTATCGTTTAGTTTTAGTTTGTTTTTTAGCATACTATACTCTGACATAACTAATACATCTTTCAATTGTGTAGATAGCTGAAGTATGCTGAGATTTGTTCAAGGTCAAGTAAAGTTGCGAATCATCTGCATATAACATGCAGTTGATATCGTGCTCAGAAATGAATTTATCACTTCCCATTACTCAATTATCTGTAGTCTACAACCGATGATTCCAAAAAATGTGTTTAACATCATTCCATGATGCCAATACAAGCTTCTTTCAAATCAGAGTGTACACTAACATCATAATCATTATTTTGCAAAATATAGAATTTGATTATTCGAGTTTGCAAACTTCATCCAATGTACATGCAAAACATAAGAAAACGATTTTATCGTAACCAATACAATCTTTATCTTTTTCCTTTAGTAAAAACATTTATCAATAAAGTAACCACACACTAAAAACCAGACCAAAAACCCTCAAAATATCATAGGGACCATTTCTGGACGAGCTGGGTTTTGTGGTATGTCCATAGGTATTAAATAGGGTCCTAGAACAGAACACTGTCAATTTTGATGATGTCGCTGTCTTTTATCATAGTCTGAGGTATCCATGTCGTCTCCAAGCTTTCCACTTTCCATCTACCAACAGCAGGGAAAGGACCTGACATCAAGATATTACAATATTAAGGGTCAAATGGTCATAAAGTGCCGAGGGGGGTTCAGAAGTTGATGCGGTCACAACAACATTATAACATCAAAATAACTTAATAATTAACCCTTATCAATTTCTTACATTTGAACTGTCTTTCTAGCGTTGTATCCACAGATAGTTACGCTACATCTTCGTTTTTATTTAAGCGAAATATGCGCTGAGAGAGAGAGAGAGAGAGAGAGAGAGAGAGAGAGAGAGAGAGAGAGAGAGAGAGAGATTAGCTAATTTATATTTGTAGCCGGTACACCTGTTGCAGTCTTGGTGAATGAGGGCATGATAAAGTTGTTTGATCTTCCATTTAATGCACTGAAAAGATCGAAATCTATGTCTTATCAGTTTGATAAATGAAGGTTCCCAGTATCGAATGACAGCTGGAAATATCAACAACTATTGATATTCTCTCTGGGTCACAGGAGGACAATTCAGAGTGCACAAGGACAGCTACACAAACACAGAAACTCAAGCGTTGATGACATATTTCAACAACTTATCTGGATTTGAGGATAAAAATGATA
This sequence comes from Ptychodera flava, assembly GCF_041260155.1. Classification (NCBI taxonomy): domain Eukaryota; kingdom Metazoa; phylum Hemichordata; class Enteropneusta; family Ptychoderidae; genus Ptychodera; species Ptychodera flava. Next base: position 34,947,123 of record NC_091932.1, read on the forward strand.
AAGTGGACCTCAGATTCATCGATGACTTGATTGAAGCAGGAGCCGATATCAACGCAAAGGATGACCGTGGACAAACAATACTACACGAGGCAAGTAAAGCCAAAGAAGACATCGAATTGTCTTGGGATTATAATATCCACACATACATTTGTTATGAGCTTTTTAATCTGAAATAATGCAATTGAACCGAAACAAACGTTGTCTGTCAAACATACATATGGATTTGTAGATATTTTAATCGATAAACACTGGTCCTGCAAACCTTCAATAATGGGTTAGGACTTAGAAAGAACTTCTGAACGTATCAATTTGTTGTGGATAGAAGGGGCATAGACAATTGTTAGGATTCTATTGGCCAATATCTTAATATTTCCGTTAATTTCACAGAAGGAAACATGCGTAACTTTTCCCGGAGAAAACATTTAAAGTTAATGTCATCCATTCGTACTCAAACAAACATAGTATGGAATAATTTGTATTACTCATTACTTTTGTTTAAGGAAAAATATCAATCATATATCATAATTGCCATGCTGTTTTCGTACAAACGGTTACCAACTACCCGTTATTGCTTCAAAACAATCAATGAACATCGATATCCCCATAAAATGCTAATACTGCATTTTTATTGTTGGCCACTGACTGAAAGTCCATTTAAATTCACTTCTAAAACAATTAAACAAAATAAAGGGCCACATTGAAAGGCAGTGGGCTATGGAAGTAAAAATAACCTACACATGTACAGACCCACGATACCGGAATCACAAGTTACCACAATGGCAACGTTATAAAATACTTAAGTCTAAATTTCAGGCTGGATTGATGGGACGTTGTCCTTGAAAAGAATAGACAATGAAGGGGAGGTCTGAAGTTTGTAGCGGTATTTAAGGACACCTCAAAATAATCAAGATTTAATCACAATATCTTTGACCCCTAGCCACTATTTGTGCACGCTGCCTTATCAAGGTTGTCTTCTGACTGAAGAGAGAAAAAACTACTGAATAAGACAGACTTAGGGAAAAGGTGAAGACGACAATAGCTGGAACTTTTATATTTGATGAGCTATTTTGTACGAGAAAACTAGGACATTTCCCCTTCCCTTTGACGTATGTTGAAATACGAAATTTTATGACATACATACTACGCCTGTATCACCATTTTCCTATTGTTTGGAGAGTGCTGATATTTTAACATGTAAACCAGATGTGAACTGAATGTGCTCACGTGTTTTACAACAGGCTTATTAATAGAAGTACGCTTCACAGAACAATCAGATATCTGTTACATCACAATATTTAGCAGGTTTCATCAACTTCGTACAGTAATCTCAGAGTTTAATCACTAATTACAAAACTTTTTAATATGCAAATGAGCTGTTAAGTAATTTGACATTAGATATCCATCAGATTAACATTTGTACTGTAATTTTAGAGTAACATCACTAATTACAAAGTTCATTAAATATGCAAATGGGCCCTTCATTAACTTGACTATGTTCAATGTTTCATAGCACGATTAAATATTTATCAGCTCAATATCTGTAGCAGGTTTCACCTAATTTGGTGCCGTAATTTCAGACTTATATACCGAATTACAAACTTTATTAAATATGCAAATGGACCCTTAGTTAGATATCTGTCGGATAAGTATCCGCAGCCGATTTCATGATATTTGGTGCAGTTATATCGGAGTTATATGACTAATTACAAAACTTCATAAAATATGCAAATGAGCTGTTTGTTAACTTGACACTGCCCAATGATTCTCAGTACAATTAGATATTTATCAGATCAATATTTTTTGCACGTATCATCAAGTTTGATACAGGACTTTCAGAGTTATGTCACTAATAAGAAACGTACAGTAAATATGCAAATGAGCAGATAAGAGCAGATAATTGACATAACCTCACAGTATCATGATAATGTTCGGAGATTGCCATATGTGAAAAGTTTCATGAAAGTTTTTGCAGTATTCCTTGATTCATGTCTACACTGTCATTACTGCCTCCATAGGGAAATTATTGTACGGAAAAAATGATATTGCATAATTTCATTAATGTGCAAGCCAAACTATCAAAAATCTAATCAGTTCTTGCAAGTAGCATATGGTACCTGTCTACCAAATCTGAATTGAATCTGTTCAGGCGTTTTTGAGTTATCGTGTAAACAGACAGACACACACACTGGACAGACAGACAGACATACATCGCTATGACATTAGCTCAATTGTGTGAACACGTGAGCTAAAAATGAATCATATTTTCATATTTCAACAGTTTCTTGCGTGCTTTCATGTCTTTAAAGGACTTTGTTCGCTCCCTTCACAGGTAGCTCGTTGTTGGCACACAAATGTTGCTACGTTTCTCATCGACAGGGGTGCCGATGTCAAAAGCGTCGACCGTAATTTTCGCCGACCGCTGCACATTGCATTAGGCGTCAACTATGTTGACATGGTAGGAATTTTATATAAAAGTGAATTGCTTATGACAGAATCTGATTCAATGAAGCTTGACAATTGCAATAGAAAAAGGCGTGAGGATTTCGACATCAAGGATAACGGTGAGCGGATATATATTTTTTTAAATATTGGCCTCTCCAATCTAGCCGTATCATTACTTTACATTAATTTATACCAATTTAAAAGGGTATAAATACATTTTACATTGACTCAGTGTCCAGCAAAATATGCATTTTCTGTTTATTCAACGGGTGAAAAGGATAACACAGATGCATCTATTGTTGTTTTCTTCAAAATGGTTGGCAGTGACTTAACCAGCAAATAAAGATAATTTGTGTATAATTGTAGTTATCATTCGTCAAGTGCACGGAGGTCTGTGTCAGAGGCCTGAACAAGGCGAAATAAAGATCAACGTGTATAGAAACGGCCGCTGAAATACACTATTGACCTCCTAAACCATCTTTAATACAATTGTCCTGGCCATAAAATCAATCATATCAACCAATTACACCTTTCTTCTCTAGCTTTAGAAAAGCCCAAAGGCGAGGGCGCTAAAGGTGGCCAACTCGATGACTCTCATATCGACAATGTCAGTGGGCGTGAAGAGACTAGGACTCTGATGGCATATTTTTGTCACTTAGCAACATCTACAAAGGAGGATGAGGAAGTCAATTTATTTTACGTTCAATGTTTACTTAGACATCACGCAGGTATAAACGTGCAGGATCAGCATGGACAGGCAATAATGCATGAGGCAAGTCAGGCTTTGTAAGAGATGACGTAACTTATGACGATCACAAACCAATCGTGGCTCACATTATTTGATTTCGAGAATATATTTTCTTCCCATGCTACTTACGGTTTTCCTGATCCGAAAGTGTTTGGCAAATAGAGTTTTCAACATGTCATAGATATACTATACTAAAAAGTGAAACTCTGGATATTTTCTCCAATCCCCCCCCCCAATTGTGGATGTTACAAAATCTGCCAAAGTCAAATGAGTTTTTGGAAGATCAACAACGTGAATTTTAGTCAACAGGTGTATGTTGACAAAATTGTTTCGGAGCTTATGACTGTTGCAATCTGTTACATACCAAATCTGTTGAAAATGTAAGCTTTTTTGCGGGACATCTTGCGCAATTTTCCTGCCGGTGGTCTTTAAATGTATGTTAAGGAAATCATTATCTAAATTTGTTTCCCTTTAAAATTTTATTAAAATAGTACTGCTGACTCGAATTGCGTGCAAGTAAAACTATGTAAATATCTTAAACAATCTTAAAATCTCATCCATACCTTTCAGGTAGCCCGATGCTGGCACACAGACATCGCTAAGTTTCTTATTGATAGGGGTGCCGACGTAAAAATTGCTGACAAAACTGGTCGTCAGCCTTTGCACGTGGCTGCCGCCGTGAACTACGTAGCGATGGTTGAGTTACTATTGGAAAAAGGAGGTAGAGTATCGTGTAGTTTTATTTGCAAATTTAAACAAGTAGCGTATGACACAAGACGCATGTGTCAATTCTCAACATTTCTTCGCCACAACGTGTACTGAAGTACGCATTTTTAACCTGGAAAACATTGTAAATCTTGTTTAAAATTTTCGACATCATTGCTGAGAAACAAGTGATCAGTAGAGTACTGATCTTCCGACATGGTCTTGGAAATAAAAAAAGAAAGTGTTCTTTACTAACGGAACGGCAAAATTACAGGTTTGGAATGGTGAATAATACACCACAACATAATGTTAATGAATATATACATTAATCTTCACAAACATGAAAGGCTGACTGTGCATAAAAGGTAAAGAGTCGGAACATCGCCATATTCTGATTTATTCACATATGTATAGAACCCCGAAACAATATGAAAGTTTCCCCCCCAGGAAACATCTTTCTGCGAGAACTCCTACTTACCTGTCACTGTTACTTTTGGGTTATCTCATTTGCTGTCTTCCAGAACGAGGCAAAAATTTAAATACACGTGATCTCACCCCAGGCGGAAACCGCCATGAGATTCCATATTCAAACAGTTCTCAACCTCCATAATAGACTATCAAAATAGTGGGGAGGAGGGAGGGAGGAGTGACAGGTAAGTAGGAGTTCTCGCAGAAAGATGTTTCCTGCGGGGAAACTTTCGTTCTGCTTCATCCTCCTACTTACCTGTCACTGTTACTATTGGGTTACACAGAATCCAAAGCTTATATGGAGGAGGGTATGTCAAACAAATTCTCCCAACCTAGGTAGAGCCACACCTCAAAGAACCTAAAGCAAAACTAGAAAGCATTTGCAAGCAAAAGCGAAGTTCCAGAGACCAGAGCAGCGTAAGGAAAAGAGAGTGTGTGACGAAGATTGGTGCAGATTGAAAGAGTGCTTGGGATTTTAATATGCAAGCACGTACCTATAGTGAGGGCTGATACAACAACAGAATACAACTAAAAGCAAGGCAGTCCAGGGAATTACAGTACACAGATTACAAATGCCTACATGTACGGTAAAAACGCAACAGATACATACGGGGGCGACAACACACGGAAATGTATATCAGACTTGAGGAGACATCGGACCTAGGCCGTTGAACTTGAAAACCGAGGCCACATGCATTTTCATTTGATTAAAAGCAATTAAAGCTTCATCTGTTAAGAGTTTTTACCAGCCACTGACCGAAACAATTTTCATTGCTATGTCGCTGTTTTCACAAAATACTGACCGTTTGATCTTGGAAAGTTGAGTTGCTTTTACTTGCAGCCAACGCATGCCGGTGCGGTGACAGACAGTTCACTATGAATGCCTAGCTCTGCATGGCAGGGCTGTGTGTTACCGGCGTTAAACGGCCTTCCACCACAGCCCTGCAGACTGATATAGAAAAAACCGCTGGTGGCTCCTCAGAAATACGGCGGGCAGTTTCTCCGCCGAAACAGCCGATTTTGAATCCAAATTTTGCATTGATCTTCGTTTTCGAGCACACCCACCTCGCCTAGGTACATGATGTACCCAGCCACGCTTGTAAACTTACGCAAAGCCTACTTTTCTCTATGCGAGGGAAGCGTTCGTATCCGCCGCCATTGTTAATATCATTCAACCCATGAGCACTCGGGCGAAAACCAGCGTGACAGTATAGCGCCACGTATGGCGAGTATTTAGAGCAAAATAAAAATCAAAAAGCAACAAAAAACAAAGCGAAAGAAAGCTAGAATTATTAATAGCTGAACGCAATTTGATGTTTGTGCAATGCAAAATAAAAAATAAATAAATAAACAAACAAGAAATGCCCGTAAAACCCGTCCGAGCTGAGCGATGACGTCATAGGCGTATCGCAATGTATTCTGGGTAATGAAGGGAAAAATTGTATATAGCATGTTCTATGGTAGTAATACGAGAGAAAGAAAGAAAGAAAGAAAGAAAGAAAGAAAGAAAGAAAGAAAGAAGGAAAGTGAGCAAAAACTAACAGTTCCAGATCTGGTCTCTGGAACTAACTAGCTTCCATAGGCACATCCTTGAGGTAATAGTTAATAAAGGTATTTGGAGAAGCCCAAAAACCAGCTTTACAAATGTCATCCACTGACATTCCTTTAAACAAAGCCCATGAGGCAGCCATAGCTCGCGTATCATGTGCTCTGATGGAATGCACAAGTCTACAAGGCCATCGGAAGAATCATAGGCAAGTTGGATTGTATCCCTTAACCATCTAGAAATAGTTTCCTTGGACGCTGGTCAATGTTTACCTGCTGGGGATACCTTAATGAACAACTGTTCTGTATTACCACGAAGTAGTGCAGTCATCTTAATGTAGTAATGAAGAGCCCTACAAGGACAAATAAGTTTATCCTGTGGATCACTTGAAATATTTTCAAGACTCGGAATGAGTATCTCTGTACCAACACGAGATACAGTTTCATTCTTTGACAGAAAATCTGCCCTCGGCAACAACCTAACACCTGTAGGCTCCCATCTGAGATAGGCACTGTTGATAGACAAAGCATGAATCTCACTACGTCTACGCCCAGATGCCACAACTCTGAGAATAACAGTCTTCATAGTTAAATACTTCAAACCAGATTCTCCAATAGGCTCGTAAGGAGCTGGATTTAATGACGCTGACACTAATGGAAGACTCTAAGAAGGCAAAAGTCTCCCTGAGGAGGACACTTAACAAAAAAACCCCTTAATCAGACTATCCAAAAGAGGATGCTAACCTACACTATGTTCACCATAACTCTGAAGAAAAGAACTCAACGCTGAACGATATGTTGAAATAGTTTGGGGCTTTAGACCTCTAACTAGCCATGTCAGGCCAATTTTAAATATTTGGAGTAGAGAATTGAAATGTACTTCAATCTAAAGATCTCACTGAGGGGAACAAAACAAGCTTTAAATGATCAAGATTGGACGAGAGTTCCGGAGATACAGATTTTTAAAGTGATAAATTTTCGTATTTTTTTTCTGCCGCTCATTAAAAGTTTTTGACGTTTTTAATTTTAATGAAGTTTTAATGTCAATATATCAGAAATAATACATAAATAACTTTGATGAAAGCTGAAAAACCTGTTCCAATATTCCTTTTGAAACCAATTGTGGCCATTCACTCTGAAAAAAAAACATATTCAACTACAAATTATATGCGGTGAAAATTTGAATATTATCTAATTTCACCGACCGTAAAAACAGTGCGTTCACAGAAAAACTAAGTCCACCTAATTAAATATGCAAAAATTAAATATCTCGATTATTCTTCCACATAGAGACATAGAATTTTCAAATTATAGGTTTTCAAACATGCTGAATTTAATGAAATCATTCAAAATGATGTTTGACCATATCCTATGTAGTTTCCCTGATCAGCCTTTCAGGTAAGCTAATTTAGGCAAATTATTACATTTCAAAAAGATTTATTCATTGTAAGTTTCTGTGATTAGCAAATCGTCAGCTAAATGGGTAACTACAATCATTGGTGCTGGACTAGCCCATAAAAACCACTCATGGTGTGCGATGTATGGATTCTGTCACGAAATTTTGTTTGCATTTGTTAACATTAAAGAAAGTAACATTTTGTTCAGTTTACGAAAATTTACCAGTCCCAAAGCATCTTCTTTAAGTAAATTCTGAATCGCAGTGGTTTCAAACTTTCCAAAGATATGAGTAAATACTTTGTTTTACGCGAATATATACAACCTATCAGCACACGCACCCGACCTTGCTCGATCATTAACGTACGTTGGTGGCACTTGGGCTTCTAATTGACTCAACCACAGAGTAACATGGACAGAGTGGCAACACTTGCATGCCTTTTGTTCCATGGTCGTCTCGGTAGACTATTGGCTTTTCATATGAAAATGAGCTTCAAAGGTGTTAAACTTTTCGGAGGCTTTGTTTGTGGTTGATAATTACACGAGATTATGCGAAACTTACGACGAGATGGCATCGTACCGCCAGTCGCGTAGCAACCATAGTTACTTTGTGAGCTCTCAGGCCAGAAACACTGCTTCACGCCAATCAAAACATAACACGCCAGCAGTTTCATAAACATGTCCTTTCTTGACGCACGAGTAAAAGACGGTATGACTGACCGTAAACCATTGAGTAAAACCAGACAGTATCGATAAAAGACTTTCAAATTTGGTTCAAACACACTCATTATACATTCATAAAAATATGAGAGGAATTTTTAAAACGGTAAAACCCACTTTCCTGAAGCTCAAAACACTCCCGTTTTTGCCAGCACATCAATTCCGATCAGCACCACACGACAACAACAACACAAACTTTGTCGAACATACTTTCGCTTAACAATTGGCGAAAATCCGAAAATTACCGAAGGGTGCATGATCGGCACTCTTCGGAAAAGAAAGCCAAGAGCTTCGTGAGGCGAGGCAAACATGGATTGCTTGCGTAACCGCTTCACCTTAAACAATAGGTGTTGCCACTCTGTCCATGTTACTCTGTGACTCAACGGACTTGTCGATCAATTTCCATCAAAATCGCTCGTCAAATTGACACTTCACAATCTTACAATTATGAACAAAACTTTATCATCAGAAAGTCAGTTACCCCCAATTTTGCTGTCTTGAGGTCAAAAATTTCCATCAAAGTTCGTTCGTTTTGCATACTGCGAGCTGCCACCCGATGTTTATTAGCATGTGTTAACAATAAAGCCATATTGTCCATTCGTTAAGAAAAAAATTACAAGTTCCAATTTTAAAGCATCTTCTGAAGTAAATCCTGAATCACAGTGATTTCAAACTATCCGAAACTACGAGTAAAAATTTTGATTTTACGCGAATATACACTCATCCAAACTGTCTATGCAGTACGCGATAGCGTACACACACTGGCCTCACTCAAGTCACAATGTCGGTAGCTGCAATACGGGCCTTTGTTTACCGTGTAGGCTATTCAGCCCCGGCCATGCGAGTGGCTGAATAGCCAACACGGCAAAACAAAGACACGTGGACTACAATTATTGCAGCTATGTCGACAGCCAACACAGCAAACAAAGGCCCGTGGGCTAAAATTTTTGCAGCGAAAATGTCGATAGTGGCACTCACGCTACCTCCCGATCGCGCTCAATGTACTTGTCGATCAATTTCCATCGAAATCGCTCAACAAAATTTCATAAAACCTTCGAATCTTACTACATATATACACCAAATTTTATCATCAGATAGCCGCTCATACAAAATTTTGCTGTCTTGAGGTCGAGATTTTCGATCAAAGTTCTTCTTTCAATTTCAAACGATGACAACATGTGAATATTGCAATATCGGGGCTCTGACGCATTAGAGTATTATCTGACCTTTCCATCAAGGGGTCAAACATTGAAATCGGCCCATACGTTTCAGTGGAATGTTCCATTCAATATAGGGGTCGCAAAGTCACCCTTTTCTGGCGATCCGCGCAAGAGAACGAAACCTAATTTTCAAGTTTTTATATCTTTTTATTAGTTTTATTTTTTCTATTTTATTTCTTTACAAATGAAAGAAGAAGTTTATGACAATCAAAATGAATTATCATGAGTGAAAATAACATCATTTATTTAGGAGAAATATGCCTTTAAAGTTGGGACTTTTTAGGTGAACTTCACTCGGCAGAACAATATTTCGGGTGTTTGACATGGCTACTCTAACCTCAAAAAGAAAAACCAAAAAGTCACCCACAGAACTTACAGGTGGGGTGCATGGGATCGACATATTCTCTGCACCGATCACTGAATACTCTGAACCTGTAATTATAATGATTTAATGGTTGATGACCGACGAGAGTTCGCTGCATATTCTGCAGCTCTCGCTGAAAATCCCTCTAAGCAAAAATGTTTCTTGACAGTTTCCAAGCAGTCAACTGGAGGACTGATGGATCTGGGTGAAGAAACCCCGACAACGGCTGGCTCAGAATGTCTGGGGTCTTTGGTAGCTTATAGGAATCTCTATTAGCAACCACGGTTGTCTTGGCCAATTCGGCGCTATTAGAATAACAACACACTCCTCGTGTCTCTGGCTTAGAACTCTGGCAATCAGAGACGCTGGAGGAAACGCGTATGCAAACATGTTTGTCCAGGGAATTGAAAAAGGCATACACTGCCTCTGCTCTTTGGTCTGGAACTGATGAACAATACACCTGCAGATGGGCATTGTGGGTGGTTGCAAACAGATCTATGTGAGGCCTGTCTAACACCTTGACAAGGGACTCCACCACCTGATGTTTTAACATCCACTCTGTTGGGATAGGTCGTCTTCCAGACCGAGCATCTGCTATCAGATTGCACCTGCCTGGTATCTGAGCTGTTCTGATCCTGATATTTCTGATAATGCACCAATTCATTAGATGCCAAGTAAGGGTGCAGAGAGATGGAGACCGTGTTCCCCCTTGTCTGTTCAAATATGCTACTACGGTCGAATTGTCTGACCTTACAAGAACCAATCTCCCTAAGATATGAGGGACGAAGGCCTTTAAACTTTCCCATACTGCCTGAAGCTCGAGAAAGTTTATGTGCTCTTGTCTCTGGGCTACTGACCAGATTCCTGAAATGGTCAAATCTCCCATATGAGCCCCCAACCTTGTATTGAAGCATCCTTGGTTATTGTAACCTTAGGGGACTCCAGGGACAGTGAAACTCCCTTGAAGAAATTGACTCTATTGGTCCACCAATGAAGATACTGTGTTAACAGGGCGTTTACCCTTATAGGATGACTGAGAGGATTCTGATGTGGTCTCCATTGAGACAGAAGGAAAATTTGAACTTGCCTCATGTTTAACATTGCCAAAGGTATGAGCTGAACCCAAGATGCCATAAGACCTAGGGGGTAAAGAAAATACCGAGCCGTCTGAAAACTGCCGGACAAGAGGCGACTTACCATTTTGCAAATAGCTTGAAAACGCTTTGGCATTTAGTCCGTGGGCTGTAGGGGCCCACCGTGCATCCCCCCATAAACCTACTACATGGGTATTTTTTTGTTCTTTGGGATCTCCTGAACTAGAAAGAGGATGTTAACATTGGATATTTTGGGATGCACTACCTGTCTGCACTGGTTTTTGATTTGTATGTACCGCAAAAAATGGCGAAAAATGGGTAGGGGTAGGGGATACTATATCCTCCCCTAAATTGAGTAAACTAGCATGAAATAGCACAAACCTTACATTTTTGGAAAGCTCAGATACTGCTCTTTCTGAGAACACCAACTTTAGCAAAATTAATTTGTGTACATAGAATAGGACGACTTTAAAATGAATTTTTTTGACAATTTTGAAATTTTTTACCCAAAATACCATGTAACAATTGTGATTTACTTTTTATTAAGCAAAATTTTCACAACTTTTTGTGTTTAAATTATTTATTCCGATATATTAAACAAGAAAAAAAGTGTTAACATCAGATATTTAACTATACACTACTTCTGTAGAGTCAATTTTGAATTACGTGTATCTGTATGGGGTGTGCAAAAGTTGGGGGTAGGGGTACAATATTCTTTCCTTGATGAAGTAAACTGGCTTGAAATGCCATATACCTTATAGTTTTAGAAAGCTTAGATACTGGTTTTTCTAAAATGTATAAGGTTTTAGTAAAAAAATATGACGTCATAGAATTGGATAACTTTAAATCGATTTTTTCTGGTAATTCAGCATTTTTCACCGGAAGAAAATACGATTGCTATTGTTTTCTCCCAATGAAGCAAATCGAACAGATTTATGGATGTTATTTACTAATTGCAATGTGCTGAAGAAGAAAATAAATGTCAAAATTGGGTATTTACAAAGCGTTATTGTCTCTACTCACTAAAATTGCAAGTTTTGCTACCTTGGTATATCGTGAATGGGCATTTTAGTGTTATGCAATGAACTAATGCACAGCCTTAAAAAGAAGACTTTAAACGCACACACATAGTCATATTTCCATTTTCTCCTTAGAATTAATAGATTGTTGATGACTGTCTTTTTTATAATTTACTTTTGAAATATTTTGTTATAAAATGATTTTGATAAGACGTATTTGGAAAATTGTCTATGCCTCCTTGTTTTACTTATACAGCAAGCATTACTAACAATCTATTAGGCCGTGGGCTAGAGGGAGCGTCTACGTGCACCTCCCCCCCCCCCCGATCGCACAGGATAACAGACCTGTATTTTTTAGAAGCCTTGGATCCCTAGAATAAGAAATAGGATTTTAACAGACAAAAGATTTTAACAGATAAAATGCCCAAGCAAACAATGCAATGGCAACACACGTGCTACATAAACGCAAAGCAGTACTTCAAACGGCCTGAAAAGCTACCGTCAAACCAAACTGACTGCTAAAAATAAATAAATAAGTAAATAAACAGGAAATAATAGACGATTACCGTAACTCACGCTCCAAGGAAGGAACAGAGATCAAAAACCGGACGTCTAAATACCATATATTGGAAGGCTGAAAAACGGTGTGTTTACACACACTGAGGCAAATGAGAACTGTTTGAATATGGAATCTCATGGCGGTTTCCGCCTGGGATGAGATCACGTGTATTTAAATTTTTGCCTCGTTCTGAAAGGCAGCAAATGAGATAAACCAAAAGTAACAGTGACAGGTAAGAAGGAGGATGAAGCAGAAACTAACAATGATGTAGCAGCTTTATACAGCTACGTAGACTTCAGCATATCAAGCGACTGTTCACAGTCGAGGATGCAGAGGAGGGTTAACAATTCAATAACGTAAGATTCAACACGGTTTCAGCGGAGATCGATGCCAGGGCCGGGGAAAATGGTTACACGCCGCTTGCCTTCGCAGCTTCCAACGACGCATGTGATGTTTTGTCACTCCTGCACCAACGTGGCGCTGATATTCACTTGAGAGGACCGAAAGGGAGGACAGCGTTGATGGCAGCAGCAATAGCAGGTACCGTACATAAATCTTTGGCGTGTGTGATGAACAAAGTTGGCACTTCTAGTTAGGAAAGGCCCCAAAGAAATCGGAGGGATGGTCAAAATGGTAACACGCAAATATCTGTCGATGCGTATTCAAGTTAACTTTCAATAGAACTAATTATAAAGCCATATCAATTGAGGTATCAGGTTTTCCATAAGACCCTGAAGATAAAAAAACACATAAAGATATTGCCAAATACATTGGCCTCCGTCCGTCTCAAGAGACGATGGATTGAGTCATGTTGAGCTGGAACAGTGTCTACTATGGCTGTGGAGACCTATCCGTGAGTGGCAGTCCTTGTTACAATTGTTGCAGATAAAAACTGTGCTTTTGGGTGTGGTTAATACTTTTCTCTTCTTGCGTTTTGTTGCCCATGATTTGAAACGATCCTCATCTGCTCTTTTCACCCCTGCTTTCACACATGTCTCCATGATGAACGATCTGATGCAATGTCCTCCCATGACTCTACCTCAATGTGCGCAGACCTAAGGTCCCATTTGTATGTTTTTTTGATAATGATGGTTGTGGTGAAATGTAAATTATAAAACGAAGTAATGAAAATCGTTATTCACAATGTTTTAACATGTTTTCTGGTGATTTATGTTCCTTTTGCAAAGGGGGGGAGGAGAGAGAGAGAGAGAGAGAGAGAGAGAGAGAGAGAGAGGTGTAGCTCGCCGTTCGTCGTGGTTGAAGGTTAAATAACCTTTATCTTGTTATGTACTTAGATCGCAGTGAAGCCAGTAAACTACTGATCAGTTTAGGTGCCAGGGCTGATGTAATAGATGATAATGGAGAACCATGTATTGTGACAATGCTGGCCAAAATGCCAACTGTGGTGAGTAAAAAAAACAAACACTTGATCTCGTTTTCATGCGCCCATGTCTATTTATTACTTCGATCATGCCAGACTGCGTGAGGTATGGACGTTGATGCCATTATTCCCATAATTATACATAGCATGCCAATCACGATGTTTTCTTCATATTGTTGCCAAAGTGCTGCAAAGGCCGAAGCCTCATGAAAACAACTTTTTTTCATGTGACATGTCCCACCGTGAAACTCTCTTTCAACGTACTGATGCAGTCACTAGATTCCAACACCTGTAATGAGACGAAATTTTCGCGAAAAATTATCATATGACGGTAAAAGATATTATACAGTACACGGAGCGGTGTTCACGGAACAAGTGAGTCCTTGACCACTATTACCACAGCACATTCGACACAACTGGTAGCGTCTGCATTTAACCTTTGACCAGAGCGCCATTATTTCGAAGGTTACATTACCAATACGAATGGCCGTTTTGGAATACAAGCATAGATTTTACAGACATAAATGAAAGTTTAACTTGCTTTAGTCTTTTATTGATATAAAAGAAGACATTTGGATTACAAATTACACGTTTTTAAAGGGCCTATGACATGATTTCCAAAGTTTTTATTTTTTCCCTTCAAAAACTCAGCTAGGGGACCTGTCTATGGATTGCATATTGTGTCAGTTCTGAAAGACGTGCGAGAAGGACGAAATTTGACTCCTTTTTCATGCCTGGTGATCAGGGGGCCTCTTCCTACCCGAGCCAGGCAGCGGTATTAGCATATTGACCAACATGTACAATTGACGTCATTTGTGGCACGCTATTGTCACTAAAGTGTATTTAGCGGTTCTTGCATAAATTAGACCACAAATAAAGTCAGCTATATAAACAGTGCTCACAGACGCCCAGTAAACACTGGCAAGGAAGCAACACCGGCGGTCCAGCTGCATAATATCAAGTTGCTTCCAGCGAGGACAGTTTTGACCAGAATTCAGAAAGTGATTTCGAGGGGAATTAGCTTGAAGGCGCATAGGCAACCCCAGGCATCCGGGACAAGTGGTTCCAAATCAGAGTCAGATTCTGACTCTGAAGAACAAAGCGTGAGCGGACAAAGCAAGAATGCTCGGGACAGAATTGAAAGTACGATGAGGCTACGTTTCATTTCTTTGTATGAAGTAGACAGTATCAGTCTTAGTTTAAGCTTTTCACGGTTGGATTTGTTTTATAAAAGTAGAGCAATCCCGCGCCTGAGTCTTTCGATTCAATGCATTGCATATTGTAGCTGCAGTACTAAACCGTATACTCTCGGTGCACTGTGACAGTTTTCCCGACGACCTCAGTTTCGGACATTCAATCACATGCTGTTCGTTCGACTCACTTCGCTCCGTAATGATAGCATTTTACAAGTTGTATGACCTCATATTAAGTCAAGTGATGCTGCTGTCCTGTTTTGGATAGTTTGTTTAGTAGAAGCTATTTTGGGCTATACAAATTTGGCGAAGTTTATAGCTAGACCATACGATAAAAGGTGCCGAAAGCAACATATGTCCGGTAGGTAAACGCCAAACACGTCGAAGTATGGTTATGTCGTCTACTAAACGTAACTAATTATCACGAAATATTTACATTCAGTTTTTTAACACATCAAAAATGAAAATTGGGATTTTGAAGTTTCAAACTATCAAAATTTTGCCGCTAATCACTTTCCAAATATGACGTCCGATCACTGCGATGGCAGTCCGATTACTACGCACTCAACACGGGGTCAAAAATTTTGAACTTGACCCCGTAAATACCACTTCTGTTGCGTTAACAATTTGAGGATAAATACAAAAAGATTCAAATGGTATGGTAATAAGAATTCGTAGTGCTCGTCATTTATGAAAACGGCTTTGGGCGAAATTCACATACCCTTTCCGAAAATTATCACTCTGAGTGTAGCTGTGTTGGACGTCGACCTTTGACAGAACTATCATTTCCTTGGAGCACGAGACAAATGATGCAATCGACCCATGTTCCCGTGCATTTTCAGAGCAAATGAATCCTGAAAAAAGTGACGTGTTAGGCCTATTTTGTACATGTTTTGATGAAGAAAAACAAAGAAAGCTTGTCGCCGCCTTGTCGGGTTGCCATTTTGAATCGCCGTCTTCACCGTTCACGATTTTGTAGAGACAGGAAGCTTCCTGCCGCACAAATGTTTCCCGATGAATGACAATGAGACATCGACTGTAATCCTTCTTGTAATGTTTATTTCGTATATTTGGCACGAAAGCATAGTACACCTAATCACATAGCCTTACAAGTCATTTTAATTTCTGTCATGTTAATTTACTCGATCGGCGAGGCGATCTGCCGTGGCGACATGTGACCGTTGGTGATTTCCTGAAAGACCATGCTTACAATGTTTTCTCGTGCGTTGCGAGCTGGGTGTACGTTCTGAGCAAAGGAAGCCCTTGCCTCATACGGACATGAGATTGCGAAGGTGTGAAAGACTGTTTGCCCGTATTAAGATAAGTCGTCGGCTCAACTTCGAAAAGCCGAAAAAAGTCGAACGAGTTGGGCTAGGGGTACACGCCACCCGTAACTTTTACTTGCGTTTTATCTGGACAAGGGGGGCGATACGCAATGCAAGACAGTGACGTAAGCTAACTTCAAGACCCAAAGAGTGATTTTACGTTTGGTTGTATGGGCATGTCATAGGCCCTTTAAAGAGAAAAGTGAGTTGGACAAGCACTAACAGGTGTGACACGCGATCAATACGAATGGCCGTTTAGGAGCACAACCATAGGTTTTACCAACATGAATGTCAGTTATACAAAAAGAAAAATAGATTTTTACTAAGAGAAAATAATTTTTTACAAAATGAAATAGGTTTTTAAAAAAATTATTTTTTTTACAAACTTTTTTTCGCAAAATGATTTTTTAGAGAATGGAAATGCTTTGTACAAAGAGGAAATCTTTGTCACAGAAAGAAAATGTTTTTTACGAAAGGACTATAATTTTACAGAAAGAAAATAGATTTTTACACAATGAAAATATGTTTTACACAAAGAAAACAGAGTTTTACAAAACGAAAAGAGGTTTTATACAAAGAAATGGATCAACGAGAAAATGTTTTATCAGAAAATAGGTTTTTGAAGAATATTGCAACGTTTGACTTGCCATACTCCGCAGCTGATCAATGTCTTTCCATGTCATAAAAAATTCTTCTAAAACGCCTGAATTATTTACTTTTTCATTGAACTATCCGCTAATTACCTTTTGCACGGACATTCTACGTCAGTCCATCATATATATAAATGTATGTTACTTCAAAAGCGAGCAATGCTTATAAGTTGTTTTCAGAGCAGCTGAACGCACATTGTTCACTTCACTTTTTTCACAAGCATGGCAATCGATATTAGTCAATCTACGCAGAAACCAGTTACCATATACATATTACTGCCTAATAACGAATTCATCCTTAATGTGCCTGAGTACATGAGCAAAAAAACCCTTGCTTTTTGACAGAAGCTACCACCATATATATTGTTCGATGTGTGTTTAGGGTGCAGAAAGATTACACTCAAATCCAAGCTACCTTGGGACAAGTGAAGTTGCTAGAAACCTTGATCAACATGCCAACCAGTGTTCAATCATCGTGATATGCTGACCTTCTGAAACTTGCATTGTTCAGATTCTGTATAGTCGTCCTGGCAAAATCTAGCGGTCATCCTTGGCATTAAGAGGGATTTGATATAAGCTCTTTAATCTCTCATAGGCTCCTATTGGTCTTAATCAGTTTCACGAAATAGACAGTGCCAACAGAGAACAGTTCTTCCTACTTAAGCATGTTGAGCCCAGGAAGGCGAGTAAGTCACATATTTAGCAGTATTAAATAAAGAACTCCTGTACTGCATTGACCCTTAAATCACATTGTTGAACAATATTGCGATAGGTGTTAAATGGTATTTGTCATATTTGTAAGTATGGTGGATACCGTTATTGTGATTCCTACCTACTGCCTATGTGATTTCTGCCTCCCTGCAAAGCAGTCTTGAGAAGAAAATGTGTTAAATATACAGCGATAGCTTGCGGATTTATTACTAAAAGCAGTTCCGAGGTGAGTTGATCGTTTTCTTAGGATAGTTAAGAGAATAAGATATCGCTTCCTCATTGACGCATCTGACTTTATCACCACTATCAACCACCATTTTCTTGTCACGTGACATGTATCAGCAAATCCAGGAACAGAATGAGAACGTACGGTGGTAATCATTTGTGTATGCTGCTAGACTGATGAAAATGAGATATTCTTTGTCGTTCGCTAGAGCTGAGGTCACCTCACTACGTCTGACCCACCGCGTCAGAAGATTGCCTTCAAATCTCGTGCATTGTAGGGATCAATCGGCCTACGTTTTCATATACAATGCCTGCTATCTATATATCCATATAAGAGACCGGTCAGTGTCTTCGGCCCGTGAGGTGGGGGCAGTTGATTATTTTTTGTCTACGTCAAAAGTCTCTGAGGCAAGTATGTTGTAATTCAAAAAACACACTGACACCCTCCCCATTGAGCATTTAAACACATGGTAGCCCCTATCATCACAGTCGCAAACAGGTTGACATGTCCTATGAATCCACCCCAGGCCGATGAAACTGACCAGACCCTAAAAGTGGTGGTCATAATCCTCTTTCCGATCGTTCCGGCCGATTCTTCCGGCCGAAGCGCGAGATTTGGATATTTTATGGCAATGGTTGAGATGTATTGAGGTGACTAGTCTTGCAGATAATGAGAAAGACAAAGCTGAAGTAAAGATGAAAACTAGACCATCTCTAGATCTTATTTTAATCATGTCTGATTTCTCGTTTACAGGCTACATAACTATTGCGGTAAGTCTAAGACATTCCTGGACATAGCGTGTATGCATGTTCGGCATACAGGTGTTTCTCGTTGATGAGACTGGAGGAAAGTAGACTGAACTCTATCAATCTGCCTCTCCTATTTGGGATGTCTCTTTCTGCCCCTCACTCTTTCTGACTGTGTCTGCCACTTCACTTTCTTTGTCTGTATGCGATTATATCTCTCTATCTGCCTGTCCCTCTCTCTGTGTGCAATGTATGCTGTGCTGCCTTCTAGTCAATAGGTCCATAAAGCATTATTTAAAAGAGATAGTCGAAATTACAGCGGCAAATGATGCTGCTCCGACAGATTATCTTAATTTGATTTGATTGTTTTGCTTTCTTGTAATGACCACGAGCTCTAAACACCTTAGCCAGCCTCGGTGTCAGACGTCAGATGGCTAATTGTTTTGACTTCGTTACAAAGACCAGTTTGCGTTTTCACGTATAAAAGTCTGTGTCATAATATTTTCATCCTAATTTCCTCCATGAGTTGGAAATTGGAAGAACATAGTACGTACAACTGCAACTTCGCCAGGAGTCATGTGTGTGTGCACGAAATAATTTTCTTCGTCAATCCATTTTTCCTTTCAATTTTTAAGGGAGATGATGTTCCAAAACCAGATGAAAACGGTGAGTTGCTGTTTTTCAGCGAATTTTACTCTAAGAAATATGTTGCTCTCATGATTATAATGTACTCTGAAATTTTACTTTTAGAGATTAGACTGTTGCATGTATGTTGTATGTTCTTTATGTTCTGCTAAATTATCAAATTAATAAGTTACAGGCTATTCAGAATGCCGCTGCACGATTAATCACTACAACAAGGAAGACAGAACATGCTACACCTTTACTTAAGAGATTGCACTGGCTCCCTATTATTATATACAGAATTGGGTTGTACTTAAAATAATTTGCTTGACTTACAAAGTTTTCCTAAGAGAGCCTTTACATAATTGCTCTTCTGGCCGCACTCTTCGCTCTTTTACAGATGGAGCTTATAAACTTTATCAGCCTAAAGTTAACACGGCTTTTATGGAGACAGGTCGTTTTCTACAAGTGCGCCAAGGCTGTGGAACAGGCTGCCCATTTAACTCCATTGTAGTGAGAATTTAGACATTTTTAAGTCAAACCTCAAAACTCTTTTTTTCACCGAACGACTTTTTTATCATACAACATTTTAAATGCCTTTAACACGATTGGAACTAATTTGGGATAATTGGATGGTGAAGTAAGGTCTCTTAAATCTTCAAATGTACGCTCATCTGCTTTTCTTTTTACGTTACAGTCTTGTTTTTATGAGTAATTTGTAATATTGCAACATTCAGCTATACGGCACCCAACACTTTTGAGAAGTTTGAAGGTACGCAGATCCAATTATCCAAAATTAGTTCAAATCGTGTTCTTTTTCACTTTTTATCAAGTTATGTACAGCGCTTTGAGATGTATTTGCATGGAAAGCGATTTTCAAGAAATAAATAATATTATTGTATTGTGGCCTAGTATTTCAGATGCCAACTAAGATTAGAAAATGTAGGTACAATGTCCTTTCATACTAGATCAACATGGGAAGGTATGCCAAATAGCTTGCAATTGTACGCTTGCCGGCAGAAAACGATGAGCGAATATTTGTTTCAGTTCTGTTTCCTCATAATAATAATAATAATAATAATAATAATAATAATAATAATAATAATAATAATAATTAATAAAGTATTATATAGAAATAATAACACGAATAATAATAGGTTCAATTTCCGTGAAAATTTCACCACAAGGGTATTTTGGGTCGAAAAGACCAAATATGATATCGATTTCACTGCCCCATGTTTCCATGGTAACCATTTTAGGTGTTGAAAATTTCAGTTTTTCTAATATCCCATGAAAAGTTACTTTGATTGATATGAAAATTATCTAGTGGGGAAGTTCGGGTCAGAGAACACAAATGCCAGACTTATTTTAATGTTTCGAGTTGCCATAGTAACTATTTTGGGATTGAAAATGTTACTATTTCCCTAAACCCTATTAAAGAACTATTAATTGATGTAAAAATTGATAATAAGGGGTTTTCTGGTTAGCACACCAAAAAAATCACACTCATTTTAATGTGAGATGTTTCCATGGCAACCATTCCGGAGTAACACACCTTATTTTCAGAAGTCCCACAGCTTCATTGAATTGTTTTTTAGATTTCTATATAATACTTATAGCCCCTAAACTTGTAATAATAATAATAATATAATAATAATAATAATAATAATGAGAAGACAATTTAGCATAATGTTCATCAAAAGGATTCTCCGATCAAGTTTCTTTTCTTGCAGATAAAGGAAGGTCGAACAGTTGCACACGCACGCCGGTAAGAGTACATACTACTTTTCGTCTTCTGTTTAAAGTATCTCTCTCTCATTTCCTATGCTCCATGTCTTTGTATATTATTCAACATACACGTACACTCTATAATTGGACTTCAAAGCTGGATACAGACATAAAGGAAGCTTGGAATTTCTCCATTGCTCGCAGTTGCCTGACAGATTTTTAAAACCTAATTCGTGCTAATAACTGCAGGACTGTCGCAATCAACCAAATATGTATACTTTAATAATTTCATTGCTTTCACGCGTATGGCAATGGACCACTTGTACATGTATGTATATATTTTGAAATTCCTCTATCGATCAAGACTTCCACCATTATCATATAATTTTCCTTATTTTATAGCTGCAGATAATCGTTCGTTTTCGTCAACACGAAAATGTAGAACATGAGGTTATCCAAAAACTGCTTGAAGTCATGTGGATTATGTTTGGAAGGTGCGTTTCCTGACAGTGCGTTGTTATGACTGCGTATGATAATGTCGTAATTGAAGAATGCTCTGTACAAATCGTATTCATTCATTCATCATCATCATCATCATCATCATCATCAATATCAACATCACCATCTTCATCATCATCATCATCATCATCATCATCATCATCATCTACTTCATCATCATCATCATCATCATCATCAATACCAACATCACCACCTTCGTTGTCAATATAAAAGTCACTGTTGTGACTGTGAAATTGAAAATCTTCGTCACTCAATCAAGTTGTGCTGCATTGCTTACTTGCTTACTAAAATTCTTCAAGATAGGATTAAGTAGTAAGCCTAAATGTAAAGCGGCGTATGTTACTATTAAATTCTTGCTCTACTTTGTCTTGTTTTACTATAGACGGGCTGCCGTGATCGAGTTTTTGCTGGATATCGTTTACATACTACTGTGGTCGGCACTTGCTGTGATAAAACCCGATGCCAGAGCATGTTACTACATTCCAGGAGATATTTGGAGAATTATTCTTTGGGTAATAGGTTACGATATTGATTAGAAGCAAATTAACAATCGGTGTCGAACATGCATAGAACACACTATCGTGCAAATTTGTCCGAAATGGGAGATGAGAGAGGCAATAATAATCCTGCGTTGTACAAAATCCTTTTGGTCAGCTGAGAACTGCTTTCTGCTAATCTTCAGACAACAGGTTGAATATTGGTCTGACAACGGTTTACAGAGTAGACTGTACGCAACAGCTACTGATGACAAAGAAATATCTCGAAGGCGTGTTGAAATACAACTAATGTGATAATAGTTATTATGCGGTTCCAGAAAAATAAAAAAATGATTCAAGCCTGTGGAAGAGATTGTATTCTTGAAAAAGAGTACATGCTTTCGCGTGTTCTGTGAGATGTTGTGAACATACATTTTACATTTAACTTTCCCATTCTGGTCCATTCTCTTTCCTCGAAAGTTTCAAAAGTGAGTCACGCATAACATAGTACAAATCAATCAACCATCAAATCAACCTCAAGTAAACTCCATTACACGATCCTTGTTGCAAATAAGATGCGTTGGTCTTCTCTTTGCAGATTGTGGCCATTTTGTTCACTCTTTACTTAATTTTCCAAGAACTTCTTGACTTTGCCAATTCTAAGAAGAAGTTGGAAGTAAGTGTAGGACAACTTCCGTCCCTCATTACTGTCGTTGGCCGGTATGTTCTTCTGATCATGACCAAAAGGGGAAAAACAAAATGGAAAATAATTTGAAAAATGTTTACTATACGTTACCCATCTCATTATATAAGTCATGTGGAAAAGTGACACATGACAATAAAGAATATATGTCCCTTTTGTTAATCCAATCTTCTGTTTATAGTCATAGATTAAACAAATAGTTTGGCAGAAAAACAGACAGACAGGCAGATAGATAGATAGATAGATAGATAGATAGATAGATAGATAGATATTCCACAAACTAGACAATATATTGCAATGCCACATATTTAGGGCGATAATATTTTTCAGTCTTATTTCTATCCCTATTTCTTATAGCAGCGCATGTCTTTTTTCTTCTTGGACCTCATTTTATTTACATCACCACAGTCAGTACAAAGCTTTAAAACACGATTGGAACTAATTTGGATTATTGGACTTTCATATTTTTCAAAATTTCTCAAAAGTGTTAGGTCCCGTATAGCTGAATTTTGCAATATTGCAAATTACTCATAAAAACAAGTGTGTAACGTAAAAAGAAAAGCAGAGGAGATTACATTTGTAGATGAAATCGACATTACTTCACCATCCAATTATCCCAATTTAGCTCCAATCGTGTTTAAATTCAGTGATAAGTTACCGTATACTCTATTGTTAAAATGCAACCAAAATAGCTTCTCTCACCGAAAACGAATATTAATATTATCAATTGATAATTTGTCATTCCGTTCCCTAGGCTTGGAAAGTTTGGAAACTCAGTATCATCGAAGACGATTTCAAGGATTGTCATCCAAGATGGCCACTTGAAAAAGACTGACTTGAAAGAGAAAAAAGAGACGTTGAAAGTGTGAAACCGTCATACTTCCACAACTACTGGTGAGAACACAAGCTATTGTTGAGACGCTTTGGCGGAACTTTGTCAAATGTATAGGACTTATGATCGCTCAGACTTGTCCAATTTCCTCTAGGTTCAACTGTAAAACGTAAACGTTGCTTTACTCCTGGTTGGCACCGGACTAAGTGTTCTCTTGAAAAGCTTGTTGCCATTTTGTGAGACATTATCAAATCGAGCAAATTTCCCTGTAACCTTGACTGTAGAATTGTCAAAATGCAATATATACTTTGACTAACCATGGTTACTGCACAAATTTTAAGGTGATCGTAGAAAAAAATGGAGTAAATTACAGTGAATGCAAACAAATATTTCAGAGTCTAGGAACATCTCTTAAATTCTTTTATTTCGATCAAAACATGAAATCTTCGTCCTGTTTCTAAAATGTTGAGGCATATTCCTGAGATACTATACACCACACACTCACTAAAACTTGGTTAGATTTGAAACACTCATCAATGTGACACGATCAAAGATGCCTTGAACAAGCATTTTGTAAAGTCACTTTTCCTAAAGCGAGTAAAAAAGAATAAAGAAACTGCCAAATTGAAATTTGCTCTTTAGTCAGGAGACACAAGCAGTACCAAGTTTATCCTAAGCGTCGCGCACGGCACGGAATCCATTCTGAATGATTGCTGCTGAGCTGTACGTCTATTTTCTAAACATTCGAGTGGTTTTTGATCCGGGGCTGTTCTCAGGTTTTTAAAACCATAAGTATTTCAAAAACAATTATTGGAACTAATTTGGGATAATTGGATTTGCATATTTTTCAAATTTCTCAAAAGTGTTAGGTGCCGTATAGCTGAATGTTGCAATATTACAAATGACTCATAAAACAAGTGTGTAATGTAAAAAGAAAAGCAGATGAGATTACATTTTTAGATTAAATCGGCATTACTTCACCATCCAATTGTTCCAAATTAGTTCCAATCGTGTTTTCATTGTCATGATAGAACGAATTTCTTTTAATGTTCATTGAAAACGAAAATTAAAGTAGTTTAAAATGGCTTATGGTTTGTCAATTCACTCTACGTAAAGCACAAGTTTTGTTCATTGCACATTCGTCATCGATGAATAGCTCATTATTGGTCGATTGGAAAACGTAAACAATGCTCATATGAATAAATGAGTATTGTTATTGAGGTAATTAAGTATTAGATGATTCATTCATCGAGAAAACACTGAATATTTGAATTTGAGTTTGTCTGTATCGAAAGTCGTTTTTCTGTTGCTTTCTGTAACCTGCAAAATCAATTTACTTTGTGTCAACTTAACTGAGAATGTGACCAGTTCACTCTTCTGTTCTGGGTTGCATTGCAGGAATATATTTGACTGGTGTGTCTATATCCTCCTGATAAATTGTGTTGTTTTCCATGTCATCGACATCTTCATCGTCTCTGATGAACTGTGTTGGCCAGAAGACAAAACCAATGCGACCTCGCCTACCATTGAGACGACTGGAATAGGGAACGGGGATGAGAGTGAACTTGAGAGCTGGGCTGCCAAAATCCAAATTCGACTTTTTGCCATCACAATAATCTTTGTCTGGCTTAGACTTTTGAAATCTGCGAGGGCATTCAAGTCACTTGGTGAGTATTCAGTCTTACGGAAGGTCAGAAAATGTGTGAATACAATATTGCTCTGAAAAAAATGTGTGAGTTAGTAGGGATTAGTGAGTTTGTTTGCCCAAAAAGGCCAAAAGCAAAATATATTCATTCCACAACGTTTTTTCTTGGCTAAAATACTTTTAGGATCGAGTGTAAAACGTGAGGTAGGTCGTGTAAGCAGAAATGAGTATCATTACTTTACCTTAAAATTGAGTCATGTCTCCATAGTTTCATTTTAAGGTAGTATGCGCCTCGAAGGTGAAAAACGTAAACTTTTGCTCAAAGTTTCCTCAAGGAATATTTCAACCATTGTCTTTCAATATCAAAAATAATGATGGGGGTCACCGTAACACGATTGGAACTAATTTGGGATAATTGGATGGTAAAGTTATATTGATTTAATCTACAAATGTAACCTTAGGCCAAAAAAAAAAAATAGTTTGTTTCTCATCCTAGGCATCTTGCAAAAATGATGCGGTGACGCGGTTTTTTTTTTTGCTGCTACTTTTTTTTTTATTCAACCATCAACAACAACGCGCTTACAACATGACAAAAATATCTATGTTTAATACAACTCAATCAGTCTTGAAGCATTTCAAATCTCCATGGGTGATTAATAATCATATACACTATAAAATATGTTTTCTAATATATTCATCAAGTAAACGATGTAAACTGACATGTAGTGATGAGTGTACATGAACCACTAGTCTCACATGGCTTTGAAACGCTTCATGGCAACTTGAGTTGTGACATACAATCCTTTTTTTCTATCTGTGTATTCCCTTCATTTGTAGTTCAATTTATTAGTTTATTTTTGTTTCTTTAATTTTTATTTTCTAATGTGCATAGGTGTTTGCATACTTGCATACATTAATGCTGCTTATAGGCATGGTTCAGGTGTCAGATTGTCTTGCCAGGAAGTTTACTTACTAGATTATAATTTCAATGGAAAAGGCTATGACACCTTCATAATGCCCTTACAGACTAGAACAAACTCAATCTCTGGGATTGATTCCACACCTTTAAAGGGTCGCTTACCTACCAATGTTCATGTCAATCTCCTTGGCTTAGTTCAATTTTGTAATCAGTTTATCTGGAGCTCACATCGTATCTCTCTCTATGATTGATGTTTTCAATATTGTGTACAGCACATACATGTAAACAGTGTTTTTTCATGAATGAGATCTTGCATGAATCCCTATTCAAACAAAATGCCCCCTAAACACCATTCCATGCAAAATTTCTCGCTCGACAATGAGATCTTGAGAATATAATTGTATTGATATTTTATGATAGTGACATTCTGCACCCTGATACTGCCTACAATATTACATCACACAGTTGATTTAACTAGGTACATCTGCCTTGCCATGACAAAAGTAGCTTCCAATGTGGAGTAAGAATAAACTTAGACTGAAAGACTATCATCAACAAGAGTTTACTTCAGATTACAGAACTCTGTTTTATCTTGTAAGAATAAAGTTTGAATAATTTGCATAGGTTTCGCACACAGTAAACATTTACTAAATGGACATAAGCATTGCATATTGTTCCTAACTTGATATGTGATCAATACTAATTTGCTAATACATTGGAAGTCTTAATAATAATTTATCAAAATAATATGTGTAATTTAATTATCATAATGGCCCACTCAATCCCACCATCCACTCCCCAAATTTTCATGACAGGGGGCTCCCCTTGTTAGACAACCCTGGAGAAAAGACATGTATATCTATTTCGTCTCTTCAATTTTAAATTTACATGCTCTATGACTTTTGGTCCAATTATGTCAATGAAACCAGATTGCTGTCACCTTTCAAGCAACCCTTCACTGTGTGTCAAGATACTATTATAAGAGCATCTAATAAGTAGCATGAAGACTTACCTATGTGCCACAAACTTTGTGCTGCAGCTACATTGTACACACCATGCTTTTTACTTTCATTCTTAGGAGTGGCCAACGTAGCGCACGTTCAATAGGTTCGATCCTTCTCAGGCTCTCTCTTATCCGGTGTCTTTGAACAGAAACATTCACAGATCGTAGGATACCTTCCACAATTCTTTCTCCACAGTTCTTAAACGTCGACACTTTATTCTGCGTATGTGCATGTCAAGATCTGCATCACTGATGGAAGAGTACTTCTCCTTAAAATTATAGCCAAACGACCTCAATCTTCTCCATACTGTTTGACGGGATATTTGGAGCATTTCTGAATATCCTTCATCTAAACCATACTTGATGAACAATTGTACCTTGTGGTCATCAATATCATATGGTGGACGTCCAGGCTCACCGGTGTAATTAGTCTCAGGGGGGCCACAGTTCAAATTGCGAGATGTACCATTCCTCCTTGTGAAACTAAAAACAGCATAACCGGTCATGTTTTCAGAACATGCACGGCTAGAGCTCCATATTTCAAGTATAGCTTGTAATGCAATATGCACTGAGTTCAAGCAATCCAGTATCAAGTGTATGTCACATACGGGTACAGGTGACTCGACCGTTTCATGACGTTGCACTGCGTCCCTAACGTTCAATGTGTACCGTATCATGCTGACGGTTCGTTCGATCATGTTGGACGCAACTCGTCGGTCATTTTGAGCACATAACTTATTTGTATGGTCTCGAATGAGTATCTTCACGTCCTTTACGAAGGCATCCCACAACGCCATATCTCTCTCCACGGTATACCGTGACTTAAATGTCAGGGTGGCAGCAAAGCAGTCACAACACTACTTGCAGGACTGTACCTCGAAGTTTTGCCAGGGTCGAACGGCAAACATATACATGTGCGCGTAGTGTCTCACTAACTAACTAGTTCCTTGGTGTAGGAGTTTTGTCACGAACCTGTTGTAAGCGCTGAAGACGGTCAGATCACGTTCGCCTGTCATGGACGTCTGTATGGTACGGAGAGCGCAGAGCGCTTGTCACTGCGCCGTTTGTTTGTTCGATATTTCTTTTTCTTTTTCTTTTTTTTTTTCTCTCTCCCACTACTTTTTTTTTGTAACCTCGTTTTCAGATTTTTCAAACTGACCTCGTTTTGGTTTTTTAAAGCCTCAATGCTAGCGCGATCTCGGTCGAGTTCAATTGTGACCTCTTTTTTTTTTAGTCAAACTGGATGGCGGTTCATTTTGGGTTTTTTATTAGTTATTTTTTGTGAGTAAGATTTTTTTTTTAATAATTTCAATAGTTTTTTGTGTATGCTTCAGTTTGTTTTCCCCACCTTTAAGCTTTTAGCCCCAATCAGCAATTATTCCACTTTTATATCAAGTACACATATATATACGTCAATGAGTATGAGAGTGTGATTTTTCCAAATTTTTGCAAACGGTTCACTTTCTCATTATGTTATACAATTAAGTATTAATTTTGGCCTTTTTTTGCTATTATACTTTTCTTGTTTATTTTTTTCAATAGTTCCATCGAATTTTTATTTCAATCGAGAAAGATGGTTGCACGTCATCTTTATCCGTGCAAACACATTAATATATTTAATGAAGCATATTTTTAAAGAAATCTATTTTTATTAAAAGGTACATTAGTAAAATGCGATGACATGGACGAATGAACTTTTTTCTGTTTTATTCACACACGTTTAAGAATTTATTTAGAAAATTTGACAGTTTTTTTACTCTATGACGATAAATATTTTTGAAACATTTGGCGCGCCGTATGACAACACTCCTCTTGTGAGGTCTTGATACACTTCTGTCAAAGAACACTGGGCATTTACATCCACGAGACCAAAGGGTCTCAGTACTTTCGCCCCGGTCGTCACTTGTATGGAGATAAACATGACAGATCACAATACGCCATGCATCATTCAGAACTGTACACTGCGCATGCCTAGTTAAGTTTACATACGCAGCCGTGTGTGGCGCACTATCGTCGCGTATTTTTGCGTTAGTTTTTTTTTTCATTTTTTTTTCGTTCCCTCTTGAGATGCAAAAAAAAAAGGTTGGCGCGGCGGGTCTACATTGACGCGCGCGGGGATGAGAAACAAACTATTTATTTTTTTTTGGCCTTATCTGCTTTCTTTTTACATTACACACACTTGTTGTTAAGAGTAATTTGAGATATTGCAACATTCAGCTATACGGCACCTAACACTTGAAAAATTTGAAAAATATGAAAATCCAATTATCTCAAGTTGGTTCCAATCTTGTTCCATGCAAGTTTTGTTTTAGGGAAACAAATTACTCACGATGTATTGATATTTGAAAGAGCTTTAAAATGAACCCTCACAAGTGGTAAATCAGAAAAGAATTGTTTACGTTTGAGAGTCTGCATAGCTGTCCCCGAGGCGCGTTCTACCTTAAACAGTAGCGTAGGTTGTTAATAGTCGCGCCAGCGGCTTACTGACTACGCATGCGCTTATTCATAATATACTATGCGAGTAACCGGAAGTGTACCCTTCTTTCTCATTGGGCGCCGCCATGGTTTTTTTTTTGAGTACTCGTAAATAAACAAATACGAAACAAATTATTATGATATAACATGTCTTTTATAAAATATACCTCTTTTATTAGCCAGTAAATGTTATTATACACCTTGTCGCTGATAGAAAGTATCGTTGATATAGATAAATGGAGAAAACTGTCGTGCATATGAACGGGGGCATACGCAAAGAATGCTGGGATTGAATTATAGAAGAGCGCCCCCTGTGTCAATAATTAGATTCAAAAATTGCAAGTTTTTAGACGGAACGCTATAGTTTTCAGCTTGCAAGTGGAAGGTGGGCAGTGTGGTTACCATTGCAATGATAATTATTGCATAATACGTCCCTTGTTTAACGCCATAGGCTGTTATCATTGTAAAAATTGCCAATTTTTGTCCAA
Source organism: Ptychodera flava (assembly GCF_041260155.1). Lineage (NCBI taxonomy): Eukaryota > Metazoa > Hemichordata > Enteropneusta > Ptychoderidae > Ptychodera > Ptychodera flava. Next base: position 34,977,046 of record NC_091932.1, read on the forward strand.
AATTTTTACACGCTACAGAAAATCTATACCTGCCCTGCTGCAGGGTTTGACGTGTAAGTACGTGAACTGCTTTCATCAGAGGGAAACTGGGCATAGTTGTTATATAAACGTTTATGAAGTAACAATTACAGTTTATTATGAATCAATACAAATAACATTGCCAATCTTAACCCCTGGCGCGACACCAAGGGCTGAGCCCTATATAATATTATATATGGTATTAGGTTTCTCCCTTGGTGTTCGAAAGACGTCATTAAGCTTGGTTTATCGCTGTTAATTTACGACGCATGAAGAACGAGTTCGAGTTTAAGCGATTGCTGCCAATTTGACACATGAGATGAAGTAATGTCCTACAGACTGAAAACAAATGGTATCTTGTATCGTGCCCTAGATTTCCTTATTTGGCACATTGAAAGATCAGGAATTTAAGATTGACGGACTCTGGCATAGAACTGTCGTTTCTCTGAATACCAGAAAATAACAGTCAAGCCAGGTTGTTTGATTTTGATCAGAACTGTTTCATGCCACAAAGAAAACAAAGATCACTTTTTTTTCAGAAATGAAATCACTGCATACACAAAAGTATGAAACTGGAGACAAATAAGTAACACTTTATTTGGTAACGGGTATAAGAACTACCTTCAAGTTGGTTCTGTTATGCACTGAAATATTTCGGAGCATGACGGTGAAATATCTGCTTAGTGGGCTGTGTGTAAGGTAATGGACCGCTGAAGCTGCTTTTTCTATCAAATATATTCAATAAACACGATTGGAACTATTTCGGGATAATTGGATTTTAAAATTTTTCAAATTTCTCGAAAATCTTTGATGCCCTATAGCTGAATGTCTCAAGATTACAAATAACTTATAAAAACAAATGTGTAACGTAAAAAGAAAAGCAGATAAGCTTACATTTTCAGATTTCAAAGACGTTACTTCACCATTCAATTATCCCAAATTAGTTCCAATCGTGTTAATATCATGTGGTAATTTTTTAGACCTCCCAATATTGTTGTATAATTTAACGTTATTCCATATGAAAATGCCAGTTGCACGCTTCATTGAATCATTTAATTGCTGTTAAGTCTAGAACGTACGGATTACTTTCGCTGTTCATATCGACACTGAAGGAAATCTCAGGGATTAAATATGACCATTATTGAATATTCTCTTAGGCGATTACTGCTGATGTACGATTCAATTTCAGCATTTTGATGAAGCTTTACCACTCTAATTCCAGACAGGTCCTTTCATTGTTATGTGTCACAATATCATTGGTGATGTGGCCAAATTCTGTTTTCTCTATTTCATCGTGTACATACCTTACAGTAAGTATACAACACCGGCTTGTCACGTGATAACATTGCCTCAGATTGACAAGGCTGAATATTCATGCGTATTTGAGCCCCCATTTAGCCATAATAAAACCTTTTTACGTTAAAATTTACTCTTTGTGTAAATTACCACGAAACTTTAATTCCAGAATCGACTTTAGACAGCCAGTTTTAAGCACAGAGTTCGGTTCACTGTTAGACATATATAATTCTATTAACTATCACCATATACACTTAATCTGTCCTGTGATATTGGAAGGACCGCTGATAGTTTAGAATCGGCAAAAATGTGATCGCTTTATAAAAAAGAATGAACATTTTAACTTGCATCTATATCAGGAAACTATAGTAGTAAATGAATGGCTAGTTTCTCAGGCCTGTTGTCAACTGACTTGCCTTCATAATAAGTGGTTAATTTTGTAATATTTTAATCATACTTGCAGCCTGTTCATTCTGGATGATGTTCGGTGGTGACGTGGAGGAGTTCGAGACAGTCTCGGAGACGCTCTTTAGTTTGTTTAGAATGACCCTTGTCGATGAATACAACTATGAAGTAAGTCAAACTCCAACAGATGATAACAGTTGTGCTCTGAAATTTTCGCATCGCTCACTTTACCACATCATCATTCAAACGAAACGTACAAAGGCAAAAAAGGGTCATTTTTGTAGTTGCAAATACCTCGTACATAAGTTAGGGAGTACGACTATGTCAGGGATGTCAATCATCAAATTTGCAAAGTCAGAATTTCATGTTTCTCATGTAAAATTCAATCCGTTAAATAATGTTGTGTTTCTATAAAACTGTTGAATATATGTTAAAGTGTGGTTGCAATATCACAAAACAACTCTTTTAGTATCACTTATTACATGAATTGATTCGCTGACGACCGACTTCAAGAAAACTTTTGCTGGATACAAGGCTACAATTGACATCTTATTATCGTGTTAATTTCTTTTACCTTGAGTCGTCATGCATTTATAAACTAATTGTGTCATTATGATATACCTATGACAGGACACATGTAATTCCATTGGAAACTTTTTAACCCCGCCTTACATTTTGAGGTTATTCAGAGATGAGTGTTTCGTTTGCAACACGAGTATCTCCACTTGTTATCTGTACCGTAGGGACTGAAAGAAGAAAACCCTGTTATGTGTGATATACTGGTTGGTACCTACCTGGCAATCTCTGCCATAGTTATGCTTAACTTCTTCATTGCAATGCTCAGCGAGACATTTGTTAGGTAAGCTAAGGATGCTATCCAAGGCAAAGTTTAATTCTGCAAGTTAGGGGGTACTGTTCTCAGTAGCACATTAGTTTGGTAACTCATTGTTTGAAAGACTTTCAAGCTCATGGAGTAATTATGGAGTAATTATGGAGCGATAAAGTCAACCGTCGTCGCAAAAATATGTTATTACAGACAAAAATTACCATTTTAGCAATCCCAGAAAATCAAAATGACCAGCATCCCTGTGTTAAATCTACGGGAAAAATTAACTGTAATATTTTCACAAATCTAAGAGAGTGAAAACTTTAATTACTTCGCGAGCTTCAAAATGAGCGCCCACATGTGGTAGACAAAGGAGTGATGTAAACGTTTAGGGGTTCCGAATATCCGTCACTAAGTCACTGAGGTGCATTCCAACAACGGTGGCCTGACCTCACTTCTTATCTATGAATGCTACAATGTGCCAGTATAACAGAAAAGACGACACTCGATTATTTGAATGCGGCGAATGAAAGGTATTCGTTTGTCTTCTCATATCAATTGGCATAGTTTTACAAATTGTAATGTATAATTCTTTGTACTGAATAGCTACCTTGTACGTCACACTCCCAAGACGTAAGCTGCATCTTCACGGAGTGTGACCTCTACTAGACTTTAGACTGAGGAATATCGACAGATGCAATTGTACTGATAGAAACCGAATGTCATGATGTTCAGCTAATTGATGGTGTACCGTGTATACCTCTTTATTGCCAAATCTGTATATTCATAAGACATGGTGCCATCTAGTAACTCATGGGAATTTCTAAGAAATCGTCGTCATAGTTATTTTAGATTGATTTTTAAAATTACCAACACTCAATATTTGAGAATTTAAACCCAGACAATTTCAAACATGATACAAAATACAGCCGCGATGTTATTAATACGTGTATTTCTGCTGCCAAGCCTGGCATTTCAGCAATACTGCTATGGGCCATAACTCTCATATACTGATTGCCATGGTGAATACAGAGTCGTGAGATTAATGTAATAGAAATGATGTTGCCATTTCTTTATTTGTTAGAATCCACGATAATGCAAGTACCAATGCTCTGATGGAGAGAGCCGCGATTCTTTCGTGTATACACGACAACCTCTCTGATGAGAAGAAGCTGGCTTACTATGAACTAGTGAAAAAACCAATGAAAGCATACTATGACGATGATATGGCCCTGGAAGGAAAAGACACCGACGTCAAGAAGATTACTTTCCAAATAAAGGTAATATTTTTTCATTAACTTTACAGAGAGGACCAAGTTTGTATGTGCTATATTTTCGAAAATATGTGTAAAATATTAGTGAAAATATACTTAAAAGAATGAGTACTGTCAGAAACAGGCGGCTACTTCGTAACTGTAGTGAAATCAAAATTGAAATTCCTGATTTTTAGATTGCTTTCCTTCATGTGTTTGCTATCATCAAAAGTGATTGGATAATACAATTTCAGCAAGCTATATTGAATTAATCCAGCGCTGGCCCTGTGAAATCTTTCTCTCGTACTGCATGAAATCAAAATCCAATGTGATGATTCTTTGCAAATCTTACGTCAGGAGAAGTCAGTGCTAAAACCCAAGTTAATACATGTACTTTATCTTGTTTATGGTCCACAGGTGACCGAACATGGCCTCTCGCAGCTCACTGACGTGTTTTCGTGTTTGGTAAATGAAATACGACACTTTCTGGTCAGTTGTCGGTGTGAGAAGGCCTATGGTTTTGAATGAGATATTATAAATTTTTGGTGTGTTTTTTTAAAACCCAGGATCAAATGGCGTCTCTGGTGGAGACGATCAACAAAAAAAGGATTAAACAGAGGGGAAGAGCAAAAACATGAGCAGCAATTGCACGAAATGCATCGCATCAATCTAGAGTTAATCTCTCTTAAGGCACAAAACGAGAGGGCGATGGCTAGTATTCACGAAATTTTGGATATACTCAAAGGTATACTATTTGTATTAATCTCTCTGACGCTCTCTCTTTCACACGCACACATACACACACACAAGCACACACACACACATATACACTTGCTCTCTTGCTTGCGGGCTGACTGGCTGTCACTGTCTATTTCCGTTGGCGATCTGTCTATGATTGTCTGTCTGTCTTCTCCTCCCCCTTTTCTAAGACATCCACTGGTAACATGTGGTTTAATAGAGTGTAGAAATACGCTAACTTTATTAATCGATGCGATGTTATGTCTTTAATTGTTTGTTTCTTGTTTACTTTAGGTCAAAGTCGTTTACGATCCACCAAGTCAGTCCACGTTCGCGCTGGTGAAGGTACCTTCCATGGACGACGTGGCGTTAATGACTAACACACTAGGCGGTAATTGAAAATAAATTCGAGTGTAAATTTTTTTTTGAAAACAGCGAACTTTCCGCCACCGAACTCACCAAAAATTCAACGGTATTGATCACTGAAGAAGAACTGTATTTTCATAAAAAGGTATTGAAAATGACCAAGTAGCCAAATATGAGGCTCCGCTTTTTCATGATTCAATCAATGGTAGAGCATAAAATTTAACGCTGATATATATTGTCATCTGTTAACATTTTAGAACATGGAGTGACTCAAAAGAGTACCGATTTTTCATTGTTTCGAAAAATTTTTCGCCCTCGTAAATAGACAACATCAGGAAAGCTGAAGTAACAAACACTTTATATATATAGTAGCTATAAAAGCACAAATTTAAATTGTTTTATAAGCGCAATAATTTTAATTCTTATATACAACTGTTTATAGGGTTTGACTTTCTTCCTTCTGATATTTTTCTAGATTTTTTTTTTACATTGTAGTGAAGTTAGTTTTATTTGTCATTGAATACTTTAATCGATTTCGTTTTTCAGATGTTTAAGGAAAGTTCAATAAGGCATTCGGGTAGCGAGCTTTCTCTGTCTGCACACCTTCTCTGTGGAACTCGTTGCCTCCTGATATTCGTAATGCTAGCTCTGTTGACTGTTTTAGCACAATTTAAAGACTCGCCTTTATAAAGCACTCTTACAAATGTATTGATGGGGTCACCATTTATCAGTAACGGTTGATGCAAGATTTATTTGTAACGTTCTCTGCTGTTTACTCTGTGTAGAATGTTAATCATTTATATACTTTGGCTGTTTTTACTCTATAGAATTTGCTTTATTTTTAACCAGGTACATTTATTTTGGAGCGTATACATATCACCTATCTATTCAAATGTATATGAAGATCTTTCGTCTGGAAATGGTATTGAGTTGTTAGAATCTGAATTTATTGATGTACTATCCAAATTACCAGAGGTTTATGTAATTATTGCAGATGACATGAATGCTCGCACTGGTGAGCAATTAGACTACATTGTTGACGATGACACGACTTATATTATAGATGACACTGTTTTGTATAACAAAGATTATTTTTTAACGAATCACGTTTATCTAAAGACAAAGAAGTAAATAGCTACGGTCGTTCACTGCTTTCATTTTGCTGTTGTTTCAATTTGCATATTTTAAATGGTAGAACAGGTGTTGATAGAAACTGTGGGGAATTTACCTGTATTGCCAATGCTGGCACAAGTGTTGTAGATTATACGTTAGTTTCCTCTTATCTCTTTTCAAAAGTGACGTCTTTTTCAACGAATTACGAACAGAATCTGATCATTTCCCAATGTGTTTTAGTCTTGGTATAACATGCAGAAGTACAATAAATGTGTCAAATGGGGAATCTATATTAAAGTATGTTTGGGATTCAGAGAAAGAAAATGTATTCTTAAACCACTTGCAGTCGGATAACAATGTGAACAAATTAGATGATATATTGCTGATGCAAATGCTGATGTTAGAGACTGCATTGCGACCGTTGGGAATTTATTCAAAGTAGCTGCGACAGCATGTGGTATGGCAAAACGTCTTACACCAAATTTCAAAAATCAACTGAAGCAACCTCATTGGTACGATACTGAATGTTCGAATTTGAAAAGAAAAAAGTATGCTTTATTGAAACGTTTTCGTAGAGTAAATGATTTTGCTTTGTTACAGGAGTATAAAGATGTAAAACGTACTTTTAAGGAAAAATGTCGTTCCAAAAAAAGAATTTATTTTGAGGAAGAAAAATCTAAATTAGCCTCAAACTGTGCGTCCAACTCGAAATTGTTTTGGTCGGCCATAAGAAAATTGACTATTTAACAACCACTAACAAACACCGGTACCATTGGTCTAGATGAGTGGTTTGACTATTTTAGTAATTTGTTATCTCTTAAACCTGGGCTAATTATGATTTTTCTTTATCTGATGAGTTGAAGGATCTTTTAGAAAATACGGATGTTATTCCATTTATGACAGAGGTGGATTATGACATATTAAATGGACCGATTTCAGGTCATGAGATCTTAAAAGCAATTCGTCATCTAAAAATGGCAAGTCCTCTGGATTTGATGAACTATAAGGAGAATTTTTCAAAGTTTCTGACACTTACTTGTTACCATGTTTAATAGTTCTCTTTAACAAACTGTTTGATTCTGACTGTTCCCAGGACGATTGGACCAAAGCAATAATTGTCCCTCTACATAAAAAAGGTCAAATAAATGTTGCAGGAAATTATAGAGGCATTTCATTGTTAAGTGTATTCAGTAAAATTTTTACCTCTGTTCTCAACAATCGTTTGACCTTTTGGGCTGAAACTCTTGGTAAAGTTGATGAAACACAAGCTGGCTTTAGGCGTGGTTATTCTACCGTTGATAATATTTTTATTCTCCAAAGTATTGTACAAAAATATCTGACACTTAAACGCGGCAAATTTTATTGTGTTTTCGTCGATTTCTCAAAGGCGTTCGACATAGTAGAAAGACAGAGATTATGGTATGTTTTGCTAAAAGGGGGAATAGGTGGTAAAATGTTTAATATGATTCATGCTATGTATAAAAATGTAAAAGCATGCGTGAGATCCCAGGGTGGACTCACTGATGTTTTTGACTGTCCAATAGGAGTTCGTCAAGGGTGCATGTTAAGCCCCTTTTTGTTTTCTTTTTTTATAAATGAGTTGCCAAATGAGCTCCACAGAAATGAGTTACGTGGTGTACAACTTACTCCAGATTTAGTAGAAATCTTCCGCTTTTTATTTGCAGATGATGTCACACTTTTTTCTGACACGATTATTGGATTACAACGCCTTCTGAATAATTTAAGCTCATATTGTGATTCGTGGAAGTTAAATGTAAATTTAGATAAAACAAAATTATTGTTTTCAAATCTGGGGATCATCTGTCTAAATCAGAAAAGTGGTATTTTAACGGAAAGCCTGTTGAAGTAGTTTCTTATTACAAATATCTTGGTATTCTACTCTCATGTCGATTGCAATGGTCCATGGCAACTAAAACTATTGCTCCACAGGCAAAAAAATCATTTTAAATATTGTCAAAACAACAAAAAGATGGGTATGTTCCCTTATGATGTTTATTTTAAAGTGTTTGATACTATGATCCTACCTATATTAACCTACGCGTCTGAGATTTGGGGTTATAAGAAATATGACTGTTTAGAAAGAGCACAGGTCCAGTAGGCATAATTTGTGACGATTTTTTCCTATTATTGTCATAAAAAATAATTATGAATATTAATAAATTATTAATATGAATGTTACAGAATATTAAAACATTTTTACACACAATGTCGTCTACTTTGTGTAAATGCTGTCTGGAAACTCCATTGTTGTGATAATTATGATTATTAGGGGCCTAATAAATTATGATTGTGATTAATAAAGTAATATTTTACACATTGTAATGTGCTTATATGAACAACCCTCTGGAAACCCTTATATAGTTTCACAATCTATGCCAAAATATACAAGTGACACCATTGCCCAGGTTCAGTCTACGGCGAGAGTTACCATTGCCCAGGTTCAGTCTACGGCGAGAGTTACTACACAGTGTATATAATGAGAAGGTAGCCAGCTCCACTCGACAGTAAACTGACATACCCATGAATTACCTCCGTTTTCTTCACTTCTGCATGTTGATTCTCAAAATTTTCTCCGGTGTTGGCAAGTCTATAAATCAGCCATCAAATCTACCCAGCTTGGCCACTTAGACGGAAAATTTGTGAAGTTTGAGGCTGCGAGAAGGTATATATCGCCAATGAAATGATGCGGCCTCAGCGGAATCGACAGCATCCGGGATCTTTTAGGGCCGTTTGCGAAATTTGAATGTAGCCGCCAAGCGGGCCGAGGGCGGAGCCATGATTTAACGTTATTAGATATGCTGACATAATTGAACGTACGGCCAATGAACGCTTGTGACCTTTTTTACACATACACATGAAAGTTACACTTACAGACTTACACTGTACGATTACTTCATGGTCTGTCTAAGGATGGAGGTGCCTCAAGTCAACGGTCCAAGCTATGTATGTGTGATTACAAACAGGTGACGGGTTGCAGATGCGTTTGTTCATGATAGATACCCGGTTGACATTGTGAAAATATGTCAAGTTCAGCGACTTGGCGAGGAGACCTTAAAACAGCGTACGTACGTACAAACACGCAGTCACCTTCCAATTGAACTTGTGATTTTCAGAGCTTTACAATGAAAATACAGGCAGCGTTGACTGTCGTCTATTTTGCTGCCCAACAAAATATTAAAAACGCAGTCACGGACGTGTTTTACAGACAAACCACAGACAATGTACCTTGAAATCGATATCTTTTTATAAAAAGGCGTACGCGTGCTGGCGTTACGAGGACCTGTTACTTTTTATGAATATGTTAGACAAATATATCCATGTCTTGCAAAAAAATACTGAGAAAAAGTGAAATTTTAATAATATTATCAATAGTTTTATTACAGAGCTTCCGTTAACGCAAAATCCTGCGTATTTCAAGCATGTTATTACTTTGAAGTACGCAAAGTAAAATGACGTCTGCGAAATCCGATACGCATCCCTTCAATGTGAAGTTTATCCCAGGACTTAAAATAAATTGTTTGCTGATAAAAATATTTATAATTTAGCAATATTTTGTCCTACATCCTGTCAATTCACGTTTTCCTTCAAGTCTGTACCAATAAAAATGTAACAAGTTCAATAGAGTTCGTCGTTATTGCGGCAAAAAAATGTTTTTTTCCCGCTGCGCCCAATGCATACTTGTAAACCATGAAGATCTCCTAGTCGAATATCAAGTTTAAGTTAATGCTACGCAGACTATAACAATAGTTTTATGCCGGTCTGCAAACTTATTCCAGAATATTGCAAAATTGGCCATAATTGCAGCCGTGATTCCAGTCTCATCTGTCCCGTGTGAGCGCGTGGGTTCAGTACCCAAAACAGGATTACAAAATCGAAACGTAGCTGTCTAAGTGTCTACACTGTAAAGTTAAGTGTTCAAGGATAGAAACCAATTAAACGCCTTTTTGTAACCCTTTTTGAACGCCTCTAGACGTTCAGAAATTTAACACTACGTGTTCAACCAACGTTCAATTTTTGAACATACGTGTGCAGATTTTGAACGCTACGTGTTCATCAGACATTATATTGAACACCATAGTGTTCCATATCTGAACACACGTTGCACAGGAAATGTGTTCAAAAAATTGAACGCTTTTACGCGTTCAAAGGGCTGTAACACTTTTTGAACGCATGGACGCCGTTCAACGATAAGTGTGTTAAAGGCTAGAACACATGATGCGCGCTTGTTGAACACCTTTAATTTTGGGCGTTCACAGGGTGTTCAAGCCTTGAAATAACATTACAGACCATTGATATCCAGTAAAATTATTTTATTCTAAAAATACACGAAACATTTCTAGAGTAAAATACAATAATTTACTGTAAAATGGGCAAATAAACATTGCAACTTTGTATGTAAAGTTTGTCAGAGGGAAAAACCAACAGTGTTAACACCTTCCTATCAAAAACATAAGCAATAAAAATCAACATATTGTGGATGACGTTTTATGTTCATACTTGTTTAAAATGTACAAAAATAATCTAAAAAAGCTCAAAATTTGGCATACTTATTGTGTTGAAAAGTATCTGTATGAAATGCATACTCCATTTTTGTAAGATGGTTTCTTAAAGACATTTCCTCTTGTATAGACAATTGTAAATTTGAAGAAAAAAGAAGTTAGTCAAGGCTTCTCTAGTGCACATGGTATAAAGTTGTCCACACTAAATAAACACAACATGTCAAGTTGTCAAAGTGTTTCAGTAAGGCACAACATGCAGAAAGTAGGGAAAGTGGGTCCTTGGCAGGGTAAAACCTATTTCCTTGTCCAACAAAGTCCTTCATAAACAAAAGGTTTGTTTGTTTGTAATATCTTTAAAATAAACCCTGAAATAAATGGCTGACATTTCCAAAATATACTTCTCAGAAATTTAAAACATATTCATAAAGACCTTTCAAATTCTGGTGTACCCTGCTATTAATTTTTATACAAATCTTTTACCAAAAATGGTAAAAATCACCCTTAAAATGAAAAAATGTACATTTCATCATAACTTGCATATATAACATTCTGGTAATCCGTAATGTCTTAAAAATGTCTGAAATGTCTTTAATGTCCTAAAATTACAAAGTTGCAAATTTCTGCATAATTTGAACAATCTGAAAAAGACTATCAGTAGAGATCTATGTCCTAAATATCAAAACCATTCGATTAGCAGTTTTGAAATAGATTTTTTAAAGATTTTCTGACCAAAAATGACAAAAATTGCCATGAAATATAAAAAATTGAATATTTCATCACAACTAGCACAAATTTGACTAAGGTCATTTTTAGGGACATGTTTACCAAATATTGAAGACGGCAGAAAAGTAGAAGAAGATTTTTGCCAAAGAATAGCAAAATTAGCCTCAAAAATATAAATTGCATATTTCATCATAATTTGAACATATCTGATTAGGGTAATCCCTTGGAACTTGTAATCCAAATATGAAAGGATTCGTACAGGCTGTTTTGAAGAAAAACCTTTGGATGTACAAATTTGAGGACATTGCTACACATCCACCTATTTAGCTGATAGCAAAGCTAAAATCAGTGTTGAGAGACGTGTTGAGCTACAATACAAAATAATCTACGGTTTGGTAGCACGCTATGATCAACTAAATGTTACAAGGGCATAAGCTTTCAAAGACGTGAAGTCTCCTTCATCAGATGCAAGGGGGGATGAAAAATGAAGCAGAAAGTGACAGAAAATTCAGAGTGAAAATTTCAGAAAAATCAGTAATTCAGAGTGGACATTTTTACTCTGAATGGTCTGTCGCTTTCAGTTTTAATTTAAATAAGGGAGACTACACGTCTGTGAAAGCTTTTTCTCCGACAACACTTAGTTGATCATAGCATGCTACCAAAGCTTGGATTAATTCAGAATAAAAATACAGAAATTTATCAAATTCAGTTACTGACCCTTGGAAGTTTAAATCTACATTAGAGATGAACTGAGGTTGTCAAGCTTGTTTCCAGACAGCTACCTGTACATTCATCTCTTCGTTATCTGTACCACCAGCTTCTATAACAACTCTTCGATTTTCAGTTAAATCCAACTTTTACATCCTGAAAAAATGCAACAATAGGTAATATGGCGAGATGAAACTTTAAATGAAAGACAAGGGGCTGATTAGATTAAGGAAAAGGGGAGATTTTCATATACAGTGCCTCTCTTCAATAGTGTTACAGAATATTTGCTGCTTCTTGTCATCAACTGATTAAAATAAAAAAGCCAAACTCTCATATGCTGAACAATACATTGTATACTCTACGATGTTTAACTGATGTTTTACATGCAATTGTGCCTACAAAAAGACGTGTGTTAGCTGTGATTACGCAGTGGTACTATGCAAGGCGTATCGATCGCGCTCAGGTCAAGGGTTATCGTTACAGATGTGTTTTTGATGACCCTTGACCCGAGTGAGATCGATCGATAGGCTATGGCCAAAAGTACCACCGTGTAGTCACAGCTAATTGTTGGTATAGCAGCCATGAAAGAAAAAAAGGTTTCCTCACGTAGTTAAGCTATTTCAAGGTACAATACAATTAATTTCAAAGGACGATAATATAGATGCTTCAAAAATCTAATACCTTTTACTATTTTGGAGAAGAAACTTTCCCTTTCTGGTCTTGCTTCCGCACGATCACGACTTCAGGGTGCGCTTAGAAGAAAAATGTCGCAACTTCCGTTTTGATGCATCATGGGATAGGAAAAGGCACCAAACTTGAACACCAAGTGTTTAGAAGTAGAACGCCTCTTGCACGCCGATGTTAAAATTAAAACGTTCATGGTGGTTTTCTGATTTTCTTTTCTAATTTTTGAACTTTCAACCCGTAATAAACGTGTAAAATTATTTGTATACTTCCTTTTTCAGAAAAAACATGCTTTCAGCAATTGTAGGCCAGAAATATTTTTCACTTAGTGTGAAATTCGTTACACCAAAATCCGTGTACGTTTACCGGACAGTGAAGCAATAGTAAATTTCATATAGCCATTGTAAAGTAAAAAACACAAAAGACTGTCAATTGTTTCACAGTATTGTAAAATTTCTGTGATGCTGAGTTTTTGAACACTTGAAGGAGATCGTTGTTAACACATAGTGTTCAGGTTTAGAACATCATTGTTAATATTATGAACACTGGTGTTAACAATATGAACACTAGCCGTTCAAATTTGAACACCGACATGTACATTTTGAACGCGTAAAGACGCGTCTAGCGTCCGCTATTTTTACAGTGTAGGCCTGATCTAAATGATCTGATGGTGATAACCATGGAAGGCCCGAGACTAAGTGAATTTGACTTCAGAGCAGCGATGATAGGTCAAGCAGCGAAGGCAATAGTGGGAAGTTGTAGTCTAAATAATTAGTAAGAAATGAAAATCGTCGACAGAAAATAGAACAAATTGTGAAAACTAATATCAAAGAAAAAACATTGTCACTGATGTTGTTTATTGAACACTTTATTCATTGACTTTTGAACCGGTTTTCGATATCGCGTAGACAGCTGTTATATATAGGTACTTACATGTAGTCATGTTGTACGCATTTTTTGTACATTTTACGCAAATAGAAAAACAATTTGCGAACAGCCTTACGCAGATTTGGAAATCCTAACCGAAGCTCTGCAGTTTTATCACACTCAGAAACTGAAGCGAGGACTTTCTGTCTTCGGGAAAAACAATTGACGCTACACACGGATGCAGCTGGGTCTATGGAAAAAACACTAAAATTTTGAAACGAGAACGGGCAAGAAAATGTCAGCACGTTTGTAAGCCTGGAAGTGTTAGTCGTGTTCCTTGCTATTCAAGGTATTTGTGGGTACGATGTGCACATGGCGGAGGTTCTTCGGGAATAGGTGGATACCGTGGAAACCTAGCTGTGATATCGCAGCGGCGAACGCGTTCAAATCAAAGGTCACCGCCACGGTCAAATATCACAGCTAGTGGAAACATTTTAATTGCTACGGATTAGTCGTTGATGTGTTTGGCGGAGGAGGGGCAGAGAAGTCGGTCACAGTTGATGACGGTGTGCTCACTGTCGTCGGAATTTCATCTGGACGTTTGTAATGCACATACGTGATGACGGTGTCATCAAATAATATGGATAAGGTGTATATAATGCTGGCAAACACGATCGCAGCAATCTATATTGAGCTGCCTACTGCGGTATTTGACGTTTGTTCAGTTGATGCTGTCCCCGTTTCGCTGAAGCTACCATCTCCATTGATCGTATACCCAGTAAGCTACTTTGGAGCAACCTTAAACTCCTATAAAGTTCGAAAAATACATCGTCCAACTAGAGAAATGAAACTCATTCCACGTTCTGATGTTGATCAGACACATGTACATTCGGGTCAACTGATGAGAGGTCTAATCAAAGGTCACGAGCGTTCATAGGCCGTACGATCAATTATGTCAGCATATCTAATAACGTTAAATCATGGCTCCGCCCTCGGCCCCGCTTGGCGGCTACATTCAAATTTCGCAAACTGCCCTAAAAGATCCCGGATGCTGTCGATTCCGGTAAGGCTGCATCATTTCATTGGCGATATATACCTTCTCGCAGCCTCAAACTTCACAAATTTTCCGTCTAAGTGGCCAAAACTGGGTAGATTTGATGGCTGATTTATAGACTTGCCAACACCGGAGAAATTTTGAGAATCAACATGCAGAAATGAAGAAAACGGAGGTAATTCATGGGTATGTCAGTTTACTGTCGAGTGGAGCTGGCTACCTTCTCATTATATACACTGTGTAGTAACTCTCGCCGTAGACTGAACCTGGGCAATGGTAACTCTCGCCGCAGACTGAACCTGGGCAATGGTGTCACTTGTATATTTTGGCATAGATTGTGAAACTATATAAGGGTTTCCAGAGGGTTGTTCACATAAGCACATTACAATGTGTAAAATATGACTTTATTAATCATAATCATAATTTATTAATAATCATAATTATCACAGCAATGGAGTTTCCAGACAGCATTTACATAAAGTAGACGACATTGTGTGTAAAAAAGTTTAAATATTTTGTAACATTCATATTAATAATTTATTAATATTCATAATTATTTTTTATGATAATAATAGGAAAAAATCATCACAAATTATGCCTACTGGACCTGTGGGAGGAGGGGCAGAGAAGTCGGTCACAGTTGATGACGGTGTGCTCACTGTCGTCGGAATTTCATCTGGACGTTTGTAATGCACATACGTGATGACGGTGTCATCAAATAATATGGATAAGGTGTATATAATGCTGGCAAACACGATCGCAGCAATCTATATTGAGCTGCCTACTGCGGTATTTGACGTTTGTTCAGTTGATGCTGTCCCCGTTTCGCTGAAGCTACCATCTCCATTGATCGTATACCCAGTAAGCTACTTTGGAGCAACCTTAAACTCCTATAAAGTTCGAAAAATACATCGTCCAACTAGAGAAATGAAACTCATTCCACGTTCTGATGTTGATCAGACACATGTACATTCGGGTCAACTGATGAGAGGTCTAATCAAAGGTCACGAGCGTTCATAGGCCGTACGATCAATTATGTCAGCATATCTAATAACGTTAAATCATGGCTCCGCCCTCGGCCCCGCTTGGCGGCTACATTCAAATTTCGCAAACTGCCCTAAAAGATCCCGGATGCTGTCGATTCCGGTAAGGCTGCATCATTTCATTGGCGATATATACCTTCTCGCAGCCTCAAACTTCACAAATTTTCCGTCTAAGTGGCCAAAACTGGGTAGATTTGATGGCTGATTTATAGACTTGCCAACACCGGGAGAAATTTTGAGAATCAACATGCAGAAGTGAAGAAAACGGAGGTAATTCATGGGTATGTCAGTTTACTGTCGAGTGGAGCTGGCTACCTTCTCATTATATACACTGTGTAGTAACTCTCGCCGTAGACTGAACCTGGGCAATGGTAACTCTCGCCGCAGACTGAACCTGGGCAATGGTGTCACTTGTATATTTTGGCATAGATTGTGAAACTATATAAGGGTTTCCAGAGGGTTGTTCACATAAGCACATTACAATGTGTAAAATAGACTTTATTAATCATAATCATAATTTATTAATAATCATAATTATCACAGCAATGGAGTTTCCAGACAGCATTTACATAAAGTAGACGACATTGTGTGTAAAAAAGTTTAAATATTTTGTAACATTCATATTAATAATTTATTAATATTCATAATTATTTTTTATGATAATAATAGGAAAAAATCATCACAAATTATGCCTACTGGACCTGTGGGAGGAGGGGCAGAGAAGTCGGTCACAGTTGATGACGGTGTGCTCACTGTCGTCGGAATTTCATCTGGACGTTTGTAATGCACATACGTGATGACGGTGTCATCAAATAATATGGATAAGGTGTATATAATGCTGGCAAACACGATCGCAGCAATCTATATTGAGCTGCCTACTGCGGTATTTGACGTTTGTTCATTGTTGATGCTGTCCCCGTTTCGCTGAAGCTACCATCTCCATTGATCGTATACCCAGTAAGCTACTTTGGAGCAACCTTAAACTCCTATAAAGTTCGAAAAATACATCGTCCAACTAGAGAAATGAAACTCATTCCACGTTCTGATGTTGATCAGACACATGTACATTCGGGTCAACTGATGAGAGGTCTAATCAAAGGTCACGAGCGTTCATAGGCCGTACGATCAATTATGTCAGCATATCTAATAACGTTAAATCATGGCTCCGCCCTCGGCCCCGCTTGGCGGCTACATTCAAATTTCGCAAACGGCCCTAAAGATCCCGGATGCTGTCGATTCCGGTAAGGCTGCATCATTTCATTGGCGATATATACCTTCTCGCAGCCTCAAACTTCACAAATTTTCCGTCTAAGTGGCCAAAACTGGGTAGATTTGATGGCTGATTTATAGACTTGCCAACACGGGAGAAATTTTGAGAATCAACATGCAGAAGTGAAGAAAACGGAGGTAATTCATGGGTATGTCAGTTTACTGTCGAGTGGAGCTGGCTACCTTCTCATTATATACACTGTGTAGTAACTCTCGCCGTAGACTGAACCTGGGCAATGGTAACTCTCGCCGCAGACTGAACCTGGGCAATGGTGTCACTTGTATATTTTGGCATAGATTGTGAAACTATATAAGGGTTTCCAGAGGGTTGTTCACATAAGCACATTACAATGTGTAAAATATGACTTTATTAATCATAATCATAATTTATTAATAATCATAATTATCACAACAATGGAGTTTCCAGACAGCATTTACACAAAGTAGACGACATTGTGTGTAAAAAGTTTAAATATTCTGTAACATTCATATTAATAATTTATTAATATTCATAATTATTTTTTATGATAATAATAGGAAAAAATCATCACAAATTATGCCTACTGGACCTGTGGTCAGAGGAGACACGGATACGGCCATTGATATATGATAATGTACAACATGTCATAGCATTTCCTTGGATACCTGTACTTTGGCATATTTACAAGTTTTGCCCAGTATTTACACAACGTTTAGCAGTATATAAATGTATAGAATATCTCCCACATTCTCCCAACACAGTGACATTTGGAGCTTTGCTAGAGACTCCCAAAATACACGACAAGCAAACTGCTGTACTCTTTCCCGACTAGGAGATCTTCATGGTTTACAAGTATGCATTGGGCGCAGCGGGAAAAAAACATTTTTTTGCCGCAATAACGACGAACTCTATTGAACTTGTTACATTTTTATTGGTACAGACTTGAAGGAAAACGTGATTGACAGGATGTAGGACAAAATATTGCTAAATTATAATATTTTTATCAGCAAACAATTTATTTTAAGTCCTGGGATAAACTTCACATTGAAGGGATGCGTATCGGATTTCGCAGACGTCATTTTACTTTGCGTACTTCAAAGTAATAACATGCTTGAAATACGCAGGATTTTGCGTAACGGAAGCGCTGTAATAAAACTATTGATAATATTATTAAAATTTCACTTTTTCTCAGTATTTTTTTGCAAGACATGGATATATTTGTCTAACATATTCATAAAAAAGTAACAGGTCCTCGTAACGCCAGCACGCGTACGCCTTTTTATAAAAAGATATCGATTTCAAGGTACATTGTCTGTGCTTTGTCTGTAAAACACGTCCGTGACTGCGTTTTTAATATTTTGTTGGGCAGCAAAATAGACGACAGTCAACGCTGCCTGTATTTTCATTGTAAAGCTCTGAAAATCACAAGTTCAATTGGAAGGTGACTGCGTGTTTGTACGTACGTACGCTGTTTTGAGGTCTCCTCGCCAAGTCGCTGAAATTGACATATTTTCACAATGTCAACCGGGTATCTATCATAAACAAACGCATCTGCAACCCGTCATCTGTTTGTAATCACACATACATAGCTTGGACCGTTGACTTGAGGCACCTCCATCCTTAGACAGACCATGAAGTAATCGTACAGTGTAAGTCTGTAAGTGTAACTTTCATGTGTAAAAAAGGTCACAAGCGTTCATTGGCCGTACGTTCAATTATGTCAGCATACCTAATAACGTTAAATCATGGCTCCGCCCTCGGCCCCGCTTGGCGGCTACATTCAAATTTCGCAAACTGCCCTAAAAGATCCCGGATGCTGTCGATTCCGCTGAGGCCGCATCATTTCATTGGCGATATATACCTTCTCGCAGCCTCAAACTTCACAAATTTTCCGTCTAAGTGGCCAAAGCTGGGTAGATTTGATGGCTGATTTATAGACTTGCCAACACCGGGAGAAATTTTGAGAATCAACATGCAGAAGTGAAGAAAACGGAGGTAATTCATGGGTATGTCAGT
The DNA here is from genome assembly GCF_041260155.1 of Ptychodera flava. NCBI lineage: Eukaryota > Metazoa > Hemichordata > Enteropneusta > Ptychoderidae > Ptychodera > Ptychodera flava. The sequence goes on from NC_091932.1 coordinate 34,995,925, forward strand.
TTACTGTCGAGTGGAGCTGGCTACCTTCTCATTATATACACTGTGTAGTAACTCTCGCCGTAGACTGAACCTGGGCAATGGTAACTCTCGCCGTAGACTGAACCTGGGCAATGGTGTCACTTGTATATTTTGGCATAGATTGTGAAACTATATAAGGGTTTCCAGAGGGTTGTTCATATAAGCACATTACAATGTGTAAAATAATACTTATTAATCACAATCATAATTTATTAGGCCCCTAATAATCATAATTATCACAACAATGGAGTTTCCAGACAGCATTTACACAAAGTAGACGACATTGTGTGTAAAAATGTTTTAATATTCTGTAACATTCATATTAATAATTTATTAATATTCATAATTATTTTTTATGACAATAATAGGAAAAAATCATCACAAATTATGCCTACTGGACCTGTGCTCTTTCTAAACAGTCATATTTCTTATAACCCCAAATCTCAGACGCGTAGGTTAATATAGGTAGGATCATAGTATCAAACACTTTAAAATAAACATCATAAGGGAACATACCCATCTTTTTTTGTTGTTTGACAATATTTAAAAATGATTTTTTTGCCTGTGGAGCAATAGTTTTAGTTGCCATGGACCATTGCAATCGACATGAGAGTAGAATACCAAGATATTTGTAATAAGAAACTACTTCAACAGGCTTTCCGTTAAAATACCACTTTTCTGATTTAGACAGATGATCCCCAGATTTGAAAACAATAATTTTTGTTTTATCTAAATTTACATTTAACTTCCACGAATCACAATATGAGCTTAAATTATGCACAAATTATGCCTACTGGACCTGTGCTCTGACGCGTCGTGACGTGGAACGTAAAACGTCAGTCTGATACGGCACGTTATACGTCATCAATTGTTGTTTATTTCCGATTTTGATGTTATGTTCATCTTGCATTTAACGATCAAATCCATCTTTTTCACTTCAATCAAAATTTACCAAAACGAAACATATTACAAGTACATATGAATTTAACGTTCCTTTATTTCAGATCTAAAGAGAGTTACAGGACAGGTTGTTGTAGAAAATTAAAAGTTGATGTTTACAATCTGTTGTATTTCGCGCTACTTCATCGTCCCTGTTCACGTCAGCCATGTTTCAGCAAGAGTTATTAAAGTGAATTCAAACTTACAATATTATCCGTGTAATAATTATCCACCAGAACACCGGAACGGTGACCAGAATAAGTAAATTTGCTCCATTCCTTTTCTGAACTGCGGTAAATTGCGCTGAAATAATCCTATTTAGACTGTATACACTCGACACGATGCGATCGACGACTTGATCAGCTGTTGTAAACAAACATGTATCAATGCGCTCAGACCAGCGGCAGAAAATAAAAACATAGTCCCTTCGAAAGACTGACAAAAACTAATAAAATTTCTTTATTTTTAATTACCTTTTACATAAATATACGGTCATGGGCATATGATAAATCGGTTATCCCACGATATCAGCGCTTGGTTGGGACGTATTGCCACTCGTGAGGGTGTGCGCCGCATCACACTCGTCTTCGACTCGTGTGATGCGGCTCGCACCCTCACTCGTGGCAATACGTCCCAACCAAGCGCTGATATCGTGGGATAACCTCATAATATTGAAATGTCTGGAACAAGGAAAAAACGAACATGGGTGCATGAGGTTAAGGAACTTCTGGTGGTATGTAACCTTCAAAATGTATGGGAAAATCAAAGTGTGAACAATAATAAGAGTTTTACTGAAACATTTGTTAAAAATTTTTAAAAAGTTTTGTTTGCAAGTTGGTATGGTGAAATCTGTACTTTGGATAAGTTAATATCATATCGTACTTTTAAGCTTTCTTTAGAGCCTGAGAAATATATTTTTGTTGTTAAAATTCCCATCCATATGCAAATGCTTGCACGGTTTCGCTGCTCTTCACATAACTTACGTGTTGAAAGTGATAGACAACATGGGATTGAAAGAGATCAACGATTGTGGACTTTCTGTGATTCAAACGAAGTAGAGGACGAATATCATTTCCTGTTAGTTTGCTCTCTTTACCAGAATTTGCGGAGAAAGTATTTACTAATGTATTATTTTGAATCGCCATCATCAGAAAAGTTCATTGAATTACTTTCCCTACAAAATGATCAAATCTTACAAAGTTTAGCTGCTTTTATATTTCATGCTATGAAATTACTTAACGAGTTAAATGATTTGAAAAGTAATTTATATACTTTATTTAATTTATTAGACTTTATGACACAGATAACATATTTTGAAATGTACATTCCTTTATTTTTTTATTGTTGTATTATGGGCCAAAGGCCTTGGAATACAGAATAAACCAACCTACCTACCTAACCAGGTACATTTTTTACCTTATTTCATTGTTTTTTATACTCTAAGTTTCTTGTCTTTTGCTTTGCTGGTATTTTATCGATTTAAATGACATTGTGTAAAGCGCTATGAGACGTTCGTGTATTATGTTTGCTGATAGTCATACGATGCAAATATATATTGACGTAATATATGTACAGATATCTGTACTAAACCAACTAGCAAAATGAGAGCAAAATTCTTACAGCCGATAATGCCGACATGGTATGTCATTGAGTTCATTAATATGGACAAGGCCAAGCAAATCGTTGAAGTTCCTTCAAGATTTTTAACCCCAAATGAGAATTTACTCGTAGGTTTTGGGTCAATGTTTGATATGACCCTTAACGTGGGATTTACCACACTGCCTCGTGACGGACGGACTGTGCATTTAGGAATGTGGATTTCAGTAGCACCATCACAGCGCTGTGGCTCGTGTACGTTGTTTCTTGTACTAAATGTCTTTATTAACAAAAAAGCTGTGTCGGAGAGCTCAGCCGGAAAGGACAAAATGTCCCAAAATGGCCGAATTTTCCCGCTTTTTCTCTCGAAATCAAAGTAAATAAACTTGCTTTACAGATTTAAATCACATTCTAGCATATAAGTTGACATTTTGGCGACATACAGTCCCCAGGCCCTTTTTGTTTGGTAACCTTTCATGCAGTTAAAAAGCTACGAAACCGTCGGTCATATTTTCCTAATTAATTGGGACAAAATGGCATAGAATTGCATGCCGAAGACTCCTTACTCCAGTGTACTTGTACGATCAATGACCCTGAGTGACCCCATGTCAATCTATAGTGCAGAAAATTGTCTCTTTTGTTGCTTGCTGTTGTGCCCTATCTGAACTTTTTCCAGTAATGGTGGATCCTTTGTATAAATGAGTGAGTTGACTGTCATGCTTTGATTACCCAAGAAGATAGTCCTTAGAGAAAGTAGTGCCCGATTTTGATTTGTCTTTAAGTTACTCTTGCCTAACTTAACTGAGTTGAGCTTCAGATTTGAAAGGTTGGCGAGAAATCAGTTTTAGCTCCCAATATCATATTCAATGTCGGTGGAAACTTTGTGGAGATTAGTTATTTCACTGTCATGCGGAGTGCTTTGGTTATCCATAGTCGACAGGGTCCGTTGTATCTGATTTCTAGTTTTCCAGTATGAAATATTTGTTGAACTAGAGATTAACATATGAAAGACACGTGATAGAAAGCCGCTTCCTGCTCCTACGGATGCGTAAAGTGAGTTGAGGAGTTAGTGTCAGAAAGTGTTGTCCGTCTCAAGAAAGCAGAGGCGAGTATACTCTGCCGTGTGAGGGCAAACTTAAGCAGAGTCAAGAGAGAGGACTCATCCTTTGGGCTCACCAGTATTCAACGTTAGTTCAATGGACATTGCACCATTCAAATTTACTGCTTAGGTCGATCGCTTAAAAACTGCTTTTCCAGAGAATGAAAGAACGAATAACGTCTAAATCCAACAGTCTCGTAATCAAAAGGTGTGGCTGTATTGTATTACAGGCGGAGGAAATATCCATGAAAAGAATGCGTACATGATTGGCGGGATGCTCAAGGTGGTCAGCAAATAGATTTACTAAAGTTAGACTAGCGCCTTCTACCCCTCCTCTGGGCTTATCGGCAAATTGTAATGAATCCAAGCGATCAGTATCAGATGCCGTCAGGTTGTTACGGCCCAACCTTTTCATACATTTGGCGAGTATATATATCAAAGTCACAGGTCAATATTCATTCAGTTGTTTCGAAAATAATTTCTTTGGACATGGATCACAGTGGATAATTTCCATGATCGGGATACAAAATTGGTGTTCAAATATCAAGTAAACGGCTAATACGTGACTTAACTGATAGGCACATGTTTTGAAAAGTTTAACCCTTAAGAGCATCTGTCCCAGAGGCTGTAATAAGCTGGAGTGTCAAAAAAACAAAACAATGGACAACCTCTTTCTCTTTAACATTAACTGATAAAGAATGAGAAATTGACAAGTAATGGCATTCTTCCTTCAGTAAAATCGTGTACATCAAATCTTGCATATAACTGATTTAACTTGTTTGTAAAACTGTCGGATCCTTAGTATATATTCTGGTTTTGGCCCACGCGATGGGCGTAGCCCACCTAAGTGGGCATATGTCATAGGTAGGCGTGTGTTAGTATACATGTGTCTGTAATATGTCTGTGTGTGTATGTGCGTGCGTGCGTGCGTGTGTGTGTGTGGTTTATGGATTTGTGTCGTCGATATTTCTCTAACTTGTTCATCAAATGTCACGTAATGAGGTACACAGAATATTGAGGATTAGGTTTTGGGGGATGTTGGTTGCATAGTTAAGCAGCAATTAATTTTTGAAGTAATATTTTGACTTATTTTTGCTCATTTACATAGCAAGGGAGGATGCACTAAATTATGAGGAGTGAGGCATAGAGGACTTTCTTTCTTTGAGAACCATACAGTGATATATTGTTGATATACAGCAGGTAAGTTACTTTATGGCTTTTTCAGAGTGCGAGGTGTCTTGTCTGATCCCAGGACTGCAAATAAGGTGTTGAACCATAGATAGCTCCGATAACTTCTGCCAACTGCCATACGAGTTGCCCTTCCGAATTGACGTTTCGCTCGACCGAAAGTATCTCTATACAGTACCCTTTTTCAATACGGACATAGCCTTATAGTGCTTTATAGATTGCACAAGACTCCAAAAATAAAAGTGAGTCTGCATTATTCATTTAAATGTTTACGTTCCAGTTTTCAGTGAAAAAAATCAATCGGCTTTTTCTCTTATCTTTGTAGAATGTAAATCAACGTGAGAAGGATACGGTAGAGCAGTTACCAGTTCATCTCTCTCTCTCTCTCTCCCTCCCTCCCCCCCCTCTCTCTCTCTCTCTCTCTCTCTCTCTCTCTCTCTCTCTGTCGTCCACCATACCATTTTCAATGGTGTTATTTTGTATTATTTTATCGACATATACAAAGTCTCTTCACAAGGGGCTGTGACATGTACCGCTTTGCGTACATCTCCTTACGCTCGATCTTCGTTATTCGCTTTTTTATTCTGCCGTGTTTCATATCGTACATGCAGAACTTGAGTTGCTAAATGTTTGAGGTCTTATAATAGCGTGAATCGAAGGATAAATGTTAGATGGAAGCATTGATGGTGACGTGATAGTGAAATTCAAGCAATATACTTTGACATTCTGTCATCTACAGGATGTTTGATGAACGCGAAACCAAATTTCACAAACCAGCTACTCGTAGCAGCAACCGCGTACGCCAAAACAAATTCCTAAGTGACAAGTTGAATATTTGAAAGTCGAAATCAAAACGGTGACAACAGTGAAAAGGACTCTCAAGTTGTATAACGTAACCATGCGAAGATCATCGAAAACAGATTTTGTTTTATCGCATGACTTTTGAAGATTTTGTATAGCCAATGGGCTTCATGATGTTTGAACCTATAGTTCTGTGTTATTGTTCCCGCTGGTATGGGATATAAAAGCCAGGTTTTACTGCGTTTAGTTTTTTATTTTGATTGATGATTGATTTATTTCCTTTTTTTTGGGGGGGGGGGTCTTTGGTTATTTCGTGTAATGCAATTATCGGTGTTGTCCACAGGGACGGAAGTGCAGGGAAATTGATCGGACATCGTATTCCGGCAACTGGGAATTTAATCGCTACATATATATATATATATATATATATATATTATAATATATATATATATATATATTATATATATATATATATATATATATATATATATATATATATATATATATATATAATAGGTTATAAGACAGGCATTGATTTTTGCGATTTTGGGGACATGATCAAGAGCTCACCAACGGTTTCTCAGGTGTATTCGTTGATTCACCTGGAAAAATCCATCTACTGAAAGAATTCATATTGTGCTGAAAGAATCATTACGTATAACATTTTACAGATATGACCATTGAATATGATCAGTCTTGAGTCAATTTATCGCCAAGACTCCTTTCGGCATGCCTTTGACAGCTCTCAGACTCATAGTTGTCCTATTCATGTCAGCCCTTTCAAACTTTGCAAATTGTGTCCAGGCCGATTGGCTACAACCGATGAATTTATCTGCTCCTGAAATGAAAAATAAAAGCGTCTTTGAAAGTACCTTGCACAATATTTCTGTGATGTGACAGTAGTTACCATAATCCGTTCTAACTATTAGTACTCGTGAACACGTATGGTGTGTGATATCGCCTACAGGTAGAATTGAAAGCACAAACTCGATAGAAAAAATCATAAGGAAGAAATTATGTATGGCAAATCAATACTTATTTCTGATCTAATAATAGAGGCGTTACCCCAAACGGGTACATGTCATAGAAGAATTTCAGAAACTCGTGTACCTTGTCGATAATATGCGTTGATGGAATTACTCACTTTTAACGATCTCTTGTTCGACCAAAGATATCACAAAATTATCATTCTTATAAGCTGCAATGCTAGGCACTGTCTTAATCAAGTCTTCTTTGGTGTACAGCTGTGGAATATGTGGTCGTAAAATATCATACATTTTCTGAAACCAAAGTTCAAATGGCGTTAATTTCCAATTCCTCAACAGAAGGAAAGAAGTGATTATGCCGTGATTGTATACAGAATGACCTTTTGCAACTCAGAGATGTAGAATCCAGCTGCTTTGTTGGGGTACAAATTTCAAAGTTTACGTTGAAGGTAGAATGCACCTACTGACAATTTTTCATACGCCTAAGTTTAACAATGCTCTTCTTGTCTGCTACTTGAGTTGACTTTTTTGAGTCTTGGGAGTTAACTCTTTTCATTTTTTTGTTTTCACTGCTGAAATGAAGCAACTTTTCACCTTCTTGTTTTTGTGAATATTATTTTTCATGTTACAATTATCACAGGGTTATAGGCTGTTTTGAATTTTCAGTTACATGTATCTGTTCCTTTCAATCACTGGCACATTCTCCGCTTATTTTCCCTAAGATCCATTATAACTTTAAAGTTTCTCTAAGAAATGTATGGGCAAAATTGTTTAGCTTTCAGTTGCGTGGAAAGTATACACAACCTTGTGCTGAAAACGTGACATGGAGCGTGACACTGACATGGAGCTGCAATAGTTATACAATAAACACTATTATTACATATGAACTGCAGATTATTCTATTGTGCCCCACCACATAAAGTTGGTATTAAATCACAGTAATGTGCATATGAGAAAAATAGTTCCTTTTCAAAATTCGGTTTTTGGCAGGATAAATTGCATATCATATTGACCACACAGTTGCTTCCTACACGTTACTAATTTTATCATAATAATACAAAATGTTAAAAATAAACTCCTTGTCAAACAGCTAAAAACGTACTTACAGATTGAAGGAGTATGTCACAAGCCATCAAATAACTATGCAATTAGTCACGTGCCCCATTCAATAATTTTTCGGTATTTTCACGCTAAATTATGCAAATGAGAATCAAATTTGGCGGACTACTTTATACTTTGGTAAAAACTGTCGTCTGCCGTATATTGAAACCAGCTCAATTGAGGACCAGCATTACGATGGCAAAATTGCGAATATGTTGATCATTTTGAAATTGAATTTTATTACGGAGACACAATGGAAACACCTTGTAACACGGAGAAACAAGTATTTTTTAAGGATAACGCGACGGTAGCGTCGTTGACAGTGCCGTCTGGGACTGCGAGCACAGGGAGATGTGCCCGTGTCAACACAGCTGATGTCGACGTCCAAGTTGGAGCGCAGAAAAACCAAAACACGGAAATGAAAACAAGACGCGAAGTGGCAGTTTTCAAGGAATGGCTTCACACCATGATAGAAGAAACTTGCGAAGTTCTGAACATTCCACCACCTGAGTTAGATCAATTGCTAGCCCGTTTTTTTTCTGAGCGACGGGACTCACTGACAAATTGAGTAATCACAGCACTCGTAAAGCCTGCGTACAATGACTGCTCGATGCCGGCGTTACACCAACTGTGGCTGCACAACTAAGCTGAGCGGGCACAAAAACTCGACCGTTATTCTGTGGCCAGTGCAGACCAGCAGCGTCAGATGAGCAACATACTCGCCGGTACACAACCTGCATCCACGACCGACCGCGACCGGAAGTACAAGCCTGATGCCGGCCGAACATACACCGCGACCGGTCCTTCGTATGCTAATATTCGAGGTCCCTTGTCGTCAATGCATCAAAATGCCCGCCATCAGTCGCCGCAACTACCAGGGATGTTCTCAAATGCACACATCAGTGGTGGATCGTTCAACTTTACCTTCAACATCACCGGAAATAATTCCCTATTAAACAGTCTTCACCACGTTGCATCGCCTCCAAACGTCGCCGACCTGCAGTGATCTACTCCGATTCCGACTCAGATTGAATTATTCAACCGATAGCATAATTAGACTTTCTCGTTTTGAAGTTTTACTCATTGTTCTTGTTCCAGTGTACATGAATTCGATTACAATGATATAAAATACGAACGGTTTCGCTTGAAAACATTTTGTAGTGTCATACGTGTGAGTGACGTTGTTTGAGTGTACCAGCTGAGGGGCGAATAACTCTATAGGTTAAGTAATTATCCATCCGCCAACCCAAGAATTTACTTGTTCGACGAAGTTACCAACGTGTGTAATTTGGGAACATATGTAATAATGACAGAACTCATGACCTTGCCTTGACGTTTGTGTGTTACGAAAGTTATTTTCACTCGTGATGCGGTGTATCCTTGCTGTATTTTCACTCGCTTCGCTCTTGAAAATACGGCCGCACGATACACCGCATCACTCGTGAAAATAACTTCCGTACCACACAAACGTCAGGCAAGGTCATGGAGTTCTGTCATATACTTTACCGTTGATCCAAACTTTACTTAATACCCATTTTAAATCTGGCAAAATTGCACTATATGAATTGCTTTCCACCAAATGGTCTTATCACAAAAAAAACCCTGGCAATTACGTGGGTTCCGAAGTCACTGCAACATAAATTTCATATTTCATATTATAGGAACGACTGAAACAAAGCAGTGCATTTCTTTGAAGTTGTTTGAGACATGAAACTTTGAACATTACCTTGGCGAAAGGCGGGAATGCAAGATAAACACAAGATATATTTTTAACTTCATAAAATTTTGGAAGGCTTTGACAAGCTGAGGACTCTCCGAGACCAGATTCAACCTTGTGAAATTACAAAACTGTTTTCTACCCGACGTACACCTAGAAAATAAAGAAAACATTATAAGCATCTTTGATACCAAAATAAAACTAACGCTTTAATCTTACAAGACTATTCAAGCAATGTCTTTCTGTATATTCTGTCGAAAATATGGCAAATCAGGCAAATACACAGATATTCTTCTCATCGCTGTCACAAAATTAGGATTGAACTTATAAATTTACATTTGTTCATTTACACGATAAACTATCTGGGCTATTAAATTCATAATTATCGAACGGGGAAAACTGATAAAGTAAAAACAACTCGCAATGCTTGGGTGTAATCTTTGAAAGTAAAATGCCCCGGCGGCCCTACATAATTTACACAGGACCCGTTCGGTAAATAAGTAACAAAATTACTATGTGCTGCATGTTTAAAGCATAACAAAAACTAAACTATAGAAATTATCAAATATGACTGAGACATGGTAAAATTTTCTTTGATCGACTAACTTTTTTAATTGATCTTGACTTACCATTCTCCCGAACGATTTCTCCAGTGCAAGGCAAGATATTTTTTCCTTCACAGATATGTCGCGCACCTTCCTCTCCCATTGAGCGTAAATATGGCGCCTTTTTCAGATAACGATACGCTTCTTTAGCAGTCTTTTTCCATTGAAGTGTGAAGTTATAGTAAGGTGTTGATCGAGGTTGATATATGATGCAAGGGTATTCCCACAGAGATGATAGTCGTCTTGCAAATGTTGATTTTGCTGCGGAGTTTTCTTTGTTGTGTTTAATTTCTTGAAAAAGCAATCCAGTGTCACGATAAATTTCTTTCAGTAAATTACCCCTCTTAGATCGTATGCGTTGATTCATCACCACGGCGCTTCCGTTGCACTGCCTGAAAAATTCATACGGTGTCACAACAGGCACGAACTGTTTCAGAAGTTCAATATCAAACGTTACGCTGAGGTTTCGGGCTTCGCTGGCGTTGTCCTGAGTTTTGTGATTCCGTATCGGGTATGCCACAAGGGTGCGGTTTTGTAAAGCTACCAACGGCAGGGTGTCCCTAAATCTAATGTAGTTATGCTGTGGTCCCGACTTGAGGAACATCAAGCACTGGCATAAGATAACGACTTGCAGCAGTCCGATTAATATTGGTACCATTGGCACGCGTGCGGGCAATCGGTCTGAGGTTGTAAGTGATCTGAAATTATCAGGAAACTTCAGTTAACAGTATGTTAAAATCGAAGACATTTGCATATAATATAATCTTGCAGTTGTTGGCTGCTTTGACTTTGTGCGGAAACAAAGGATACTTATCGAATCGTGTATCTATGAATGACTCGCTAGCTGTAATTAATGATAACAGCCATACCTATTGAGAAACACTTTCTAAATTTCAACGTGTACGTTGTTTAATAATTTTTTTCAAAACATACTTTCAAAAAGTTTTCAAAACACAACTATTACTTGTAATGTATAACATATTTACTACAGTGGTAACATAAAAACAATATGTCGGTACCATATATCACATATGTAATATATTATATGTACTAAAGCAGCTACTGTATCATGCATGTTATGACTTTCTGTGATCAACACGCTGTTGAGAACTTCTCCAATAGATTTGGATGTTTGTTCACGCTACCATCAAATGCCTTCCTTGGGGATCAAACAACAATAATAACTTTGGACGCATTGAACGAGGGTATGAGGTTACAACTTCTGCTGAGATTATTATATGCACTAATTAAAACTGAAATTGCTAATCGTAAAATGTTGATATAAGATCACTGATTTACGACAATAAGAATAGGTAATCAGTTTTACACAGTCCAAGCTACTGAATTTCAAAATAATGCCACCAGAATATAACAGGGGATTTCGGAAAGCTGGAACCAGAAATAATATCAAACTAAAGCACTTATCTGTGCTGAGTTTTGTTGCCTCAAATTGTACCCTTTGCCATTTTTTGACAAAATCGTTCCTACAAAAAGTATCTTCAAGTGTCATAGCAAAGTAATAATTTTGATATCCCGTTATCTCCATGACAGACAGAAATCTTTAAAACCCCTTATTCTGGAAATCCTAATCACGGTGCTCATATTTTCAAACTGATTCAATAAAGCGAAGTTTTCTCATGTAATTGACAAATGCAATAGCTCTCCCTGGCCGGTTTTTACATTATTAAAAACATTATGATATCGTTTTTCGATATTTGACAAAAAGAAAAAGACGAGAAACACCATTCTTAGAGCTGTTACTATAGAGAATATTAACTTACCCAGGTATAAATTCAGTATGTCTAAGAAAGATTTGTGTAAGTTGATGATAGAATACTTTAGGGAATGAGCTTCTATCAAAAAAAATTACCTACTTTGACTTTTAGCATTGATACTACCGCTCATTCTTTGGATATAACTCCTGGTATTCTCTTTGACTTTAACCTGATTGAGTGATTCATTAAATTGCAGAACTCTTAAAAAATTCAATTTTGGACAGTACTGGCGGAAATAGCATGCTAGTATAATACGCGTACCAGTTCCAGTCGCGGTACATAACAACACTTTACTTTGATCCAATTACCTAAACCTGTAAACAAAATAACCGGTCTCATGGACCTTGCAACGTTTTATATTGAATGGACATGATTATTTGACCAACTTTAATCTCATATCGTCAACAGAACAGAAAAATAGCCAACGTCAGTACATCGTCAATTAATCGGTGAGGTACTAGTGAGCAAAATGAGTTTGCGTTCGACCAACGCTGTCGGGGTGACAAATCTATAACAAACACTAAACTAAACCAGATAAACTGAATATTCTCACGTGTTTTACAACAGGTTCATTTGTAGTAATACGCTTCACAGAACAATGAGATATATGCTATGACTATATGTAGCAGGTTTTTTTCAACTTCGCATAGTACACTTAGAGTTTAAACACTAATTACAAAACTTTATTTAATATGCAAATGAGCTGTTAATTAACTTGACACTTCTCAATGCTTATGGGACAATTAGATATCCATCAGATCAACATTTGTAGCACGTTTATTTAATTTAGTGCTGTAATTTAAGAGTAATGTCACTAATTACAAAGTTCATTCAATATGCAAATAAACCCTAAATTAACTTGACACTGTTCAATGATTCATAGCACAATTAAATATTTATCAAATTAATATATGTATCACGTTTCACAAAAATTTGGTGCCGAAATTTCAGAGTTATATACCTAATTACAAACTTTATTAAATATGCAAATGAACCCTTAATTAACTTTACACTACTAAATGCTTTACAACACAGTTAGATATCTGTCGTATCAGTATGTGCAGCAGTTTCATTACATTTGATGCAGTTATTTCGGAGTTATATGACTAATTATAAGACTTCATCAAATATGCAAATGAGCTAAATATTAACTTGACACTGCTCAATGCTTCTCAGTACAATTGGATATTTATCAGATCAACATTTGTAGCAAGTTTCATCAAATTTAACGCTGTAATTTTGGAGTAATATCACTAAATACAAAGTTCATTAAATATGCAAATGAACCCCAATGAACTTCACACAACCTAATGCTCTACACCACAATTAGATATCTGTGGGATCAGTATCTGCAGCAGATTTCATTACATTTGGTGCAGTTATTTTGGAGTTATATCACTAATTACAAAACTTCATAAAATATACAAATGACCTATTTGTTAAATTGACACTGCCAAATGCTTCTCAGTACAATTAGATATTTATCAAAACAATATCTGTACCCAATTTCACTGACTTGGTGCCGTAATTTCAGAGTTATATACCTAATTACAAAGTTCATTAAATATGCAAATGAACCCTTAATAAATTTCACACTACTAAATGCTTTACACTAAAGTTAGATGTAAGTCGGATCAATATCTGCAGCAGATTTCATAACATTTGTTGAAGTTATATCGAGTTATATGACTAATTACAAAACTTCATCAAATATGCAAATGAGCTATTTATTAACTTGACACTGCCTAATGCTTCTAAGTATAATTAGATATATATCAGATCAATATTTCTTGCAAGTATCATCAAGTTTGGTGCAGGAATTTCAGAGTTATCTCACTTATAACAAAAGTTCATTAAATATGCAAATGAGAAGATAGTTGACATTACACTCACAGTATCATGATGATGTTCTTAAATTGTCATGTGTGAAAAGTTTCATGAAATTTTGTGCAGTATTTCTTGATATATGTCTACTTGTCAGTACCGTCTCCATAGGGAAACCATTATACGGAAAAACGATATTGCATAACTTCATTAATATGCAAGCCACACTAACCAAAATCTTATCAGCTCTTGCAAGTAGCATATGGTACCTGTCTACCAAATCTGATTTGAATCCGTTCAGGCGTTTTTGAGGTATCGTGTAAACAGGCAGACAGACAGACAGACAGACACACACACACGGACAGACAGACAGACATCGCTATGACATTAGCCCACGTGTTTACACACGTGAGCTAATAAACGGACGAGAGGTTAACTGTTGACACTCTATTGACCACTGCATGGAGCTAGCTCCATTGCCATTGTAAGGCACGTCTAAAAATATTGACAAATCTCTTTATCACAAAGAACCTTTATCGAAAAATGCCTATCCAAAGTGCTAGTTTTTCAGTTAATATAAATTTATTACATGTAGAAAAGAAGTGAACGAATGACAAGGTAATTCCAAGCACCGTTCTCCATGGGGAGAAGGAGAGACAAAGCGGACGACCGGGTCGACTCTCAATGGAGTGTTCCTCATCGAACATAGCACATGCATTTTCATGTTCGCTGGGGCACTAAAGTAAACTTTAAACACACTGTAATGTTCTCGAGGAACTATTAAAATAAAATTTTTATGTATCCTTTCGACGTGAGTCATAAAACATACACTAAAATTTTCCTTTACTCACAACTCACATTGAACTGGTCGTGAGCTTCCAGTAATTAGAACCGATATGGAGGTAGGAATACAGTGATTGCGGACTCGGATTCGAGTCTCTGTTTGTCCGCTGTCAACTTGGTGCAGTCTTTGCGAAAAAATTAATGAAAAAGGTCAAAATCTGAAATCAACGACCTCACGACCAGTCGTTGAGAAAAATGTCGTGAAAATTTCAACACTATAAAGCCACGTCCTGGCGACCGGCCGCGGACAAAAATACAAAAAAGTCACAAACGTGAAAGTCTTGGGGAAAATACAGCACTTGACTGAAAATACAGAACAAAGTAAAAAGGCTGAAAGCCACTAACTCGATCTGTCGTGGAAAAAATGTCGGGAAAAAGTCATCACTTTATAGCTACTACCTGGCGACCGGTCGTGGAAAGAAATTAGAGAAAAAAGTAAAATAAAACTGAGAGTCGTGACAGCTGGTGACCGGTCATGGAGAAAAATTACTGAAAAAAGTCTTAACCTGAAAATCAATACTTCATGACTGGTGTTGGAGAAAAACCTTGAAAAAAGTCACAATGCTGAAAGTCAGTACTTTACAAGCGGTCTCTGAGAAAAATGTCGGCAAAAAATTCAAAACTTTACAGCCATGACCATGCGCACGGTCGTGGGGAGAAATTACATAAAAAAGGAATGAAATAAAGTACAGTTCGACGGATCGGGAGAGACAATATGGCAAAATAAAAAGTCACGTATTATAGCAAAGTGGAGAGAAAGCAGCTCTGAAGAATAATCAATCTGAATGGACTGACTGAGGAGAAACGCTAAAAAATTTCGATCACACATATCGAGTTTCTGATTCCATTTTTCCACTCTGGAAGTGAAAGTTTCCGGGCTTTATCTCAATGACGTTATGTGCTGCTGCGGTTGAGTGGCGAATTGAAATTACGATGATGCACTCTGATCTCTACCTATGGTAATCCCTGGAAACCTTCCAACAGAAATTAGCCTCGTTTTCACTTCCATCCAACATGGCGTGGTTGTATAACCGTCATGAAGTGTGCTCATATAAAACGTTGGGGCCAAGTATTGAAATACATGTGATTTGTTTTTTCTGGAAAATCCCTTGTAATTCCGCACTGGTAACGAAGTAATAAACTTCACTTAATGCTTCTTGTTTTATTTACAATTGTGGCAAAATTCTCATTATTTTTTTCGACGCACAATATGACTGCCGCCGTGGTATCGTAAAAAAATTCAACCTATAACACAAAGGCCCGATAATAAATTCAACTTTAAGGTGCCCACACTTTTTTCAAAAAGAAGAAGAGACTTCAAATATTTTGTCATGTCGGAAATTTTCCCGAGATCAATGAAAGTTCTGCTCCAGTTCCTTCTATCGATTTTTCCCGAACTCTTTGACACCCATGTCCGGTTCAAGATAACGTATTTCAACATATGGATCGTTTCCGTTGTTGTGACTCTTGGACGCTGGTTGCCCTTGTTGCGGTTAAACATGACCGAGCAAAAATCAAAGTTTCTGATTTCAGTTCATAAAGCGAACTTTATTATGTTTTAAATACAAATGCGATGTCATCAGAATAACAAGGATGATAAGTACACTTTCTGTAAGAAAGGTGCACAACAAACTCTCCGGCGATACAGAAACAAAATCATATTTTAACTATAAACCTCTATTCTGTTAAGGAGAGTGTCTCTCTCAAACGTTCTTAATGTCCTCCTTTTCATCTATGCATTTGCTTTGCAGTGTAGTTTGTGGTACAACATCATCTTGAAGTATTTTGCTAATCCTTATTTGATTACGGATCGTCAAACTGCTGACGAAGTCCTTCTCGTGAAAATGGCTTCGAATACGCAAAAACTTGTACTGTAGCCTACTTACAGTTCTGACAACTTATGTCAGTGCCAGTGCCTTTACCGGCAACAATTTGTAGAGGCTTTTTTTCTCTTAGGGTTTCGAATCATAATGCCTAATCGAAATCTCGTATACGATTATTGGTACATCCGTAATACTTACATGTGTATGTATGTATGTTTATATCTGAGAGGACTCCCTAGATCGGACCCCCTAGCCAATGCACCGAAACCCGAAAACTTTGCGTCATCATCCGGGCATTTCTCCCGCGTGGCGTACAGTCGGCTGGAAAAGTCCCCATATTGCCTGATTTTGATATTTATTTTCATGTATAACTCCAACAAATCGCTCTTTCTGTGCAAAAAGTAATGATAAATGCTTTTATGACATAAGTATACACCTGCATGTATACAGCTGATGAAATTTTGGGTGACTTTCCCTTTAAAATATGGATTTTAATAATTTAATGTTTCACCGGAGAGAGCTACCGATAGTTTATCTTTATTTGATTTTAAATATTTTGATATATATATATATAATATATATATATATATAATATATATATATATATATATATATATATATATCGTCGATGTATCTTCGGCGAGCTCAGATCTGAACATAAAAATAATTATTACCGCTGACTGACGTTAATTCTTCCGTGTGTGGATAAAGGTGGGTTGCTGATAGGACGGTGTTAACGACAAAACTAATAATTGAATCCTTAAATTAAAATTAGAAGTTGGTGGCTATAAATCACCAGGGGGACGGGAAAAGGAAACTTCTGAAATTGACACTCGCCCAATTTATTTTAAGTTACGCTGTCTAGGTACCTGACCGTACGCTTTCTGGTGTTCGAATAAAACGGGAAAAAACTCTAAAATGTGCTTTTGTTTCGGCACAATTTTATTTTATCAGCGTTGCTTTTACATCCACATTCTAATTCCCGACGTTTTGGCGTTTATAACACCTGCCGTTTACATTAGTCACACATGTGAGCGACCCATGCATATTTTTCCTTTGACGCAATAATTTTTAGAACATTGAAAACGATACGAATCCAGTGTAACTTGCCTTATCCTCTGATGATCGGGGATAGAGTGATAATGTCAATAACAATGTCGCCATTTTAGTCTTTATTGTTAGGTGAATGACAGTCACTTCAATTATATCACCGAGGTAGAAATTGTACTCCGAGACGGTCGAATATAAAGCTTGTAGCAAATATCAGCTTGAATGGGAGAAAACAGCATTGGCACTTCCCAGCTGGTCGATTTAGATGTAAAGAGCCATCATGTCAAATTTCTCCCATCATACTTGTAGATATGATTGCAAACGGAGGGTCCCAGATTCATGACAAGTCTTTCTTGCCCGCATGTTTGAATGATATCCAGAAAAAGTGATAGAGCCAACGTCTACAGTGGTTACGCAATTACAATAGCATTTCATCGACCTCGCAGCCAGCTGCAGGTAAGTAGCCTATATGGCAGGTGTACGCCTAACACCACGTCTGTATATACCTCTCAATGTTTGAATGAATTCAACAGATTCAATTCACAAAGACAACACCTGTACGCTGCAAACTTTCCGCTATAGATAATAATCTCAGAGACGTAAACGTTTCCGATGATGTACATGTCGATTAGTAAATCCGTAAAGTCGGCATTGGTTGACTTGGTGGTGCGCTTCATGTTAGCAAGGAAAAATATAGACACCTAACATTTGTCGTAAAGTGTTAGTTTTTCGTCATAACTTCCGTCTAAGTTTAGCTCAGAGTCGAAAACATCGAATCTGTCGCCACAATTACAGTGCAAAACGAGTAGACAGTAAGTATATAGTTACAAGCCAACCTGGTTATTATTGTAACCAAGTGTAGAACCAAATTTCATTTTCCTCTTAAATACACTTAAAAGTAAAAGCACGGGGAAGCTACTTCAAGTTGGCCTTTTTACACTGTCTCTCGATTATTGTACTCATGTTGTACGTGAGAAAAAATGGAGCCTATAAACAACGTACACATGTAATAACACGCAAGAAACGGCATTTCTCTTTGGAGTGATTGGTGGTCCTAAAAAACGTTTGTATGTGGTCCTGTAAAAGTTATGAACATTGAGAGTCACATCGTTTGGAAGGCAATCAAAATTTCATTCCTTCCTTCCTTCAGACATCGAAACTGAATCTTTTCTCTCACATTTTGAGGAATTACCTTTGGCATTGTGACAAGTTTGGTCATTGTTTATATCAGTTGATTCAATTCAGTTGAGCTGAGTGGACTTGAAATTTCAGCGTTGATCACATCGTTACCACTGTCACTGGCTACGTCAACATTGCGTTGTTTGATTGATCATCCACAGTCAGTCGGCACATCGACGACGGCCGTGGCCCTGCACAGCTGTCCTGCGGGACTCATTACCAATGTATTTCAAAATACTTGACTGACCATTGACTACAGATTACTAGTTGTTTCCTATTGTTGAAGTTTTCTGGCTTACATATCGTGAAAAGCAGCGTATATGGTATTCAAATATGCATGCTCATCTATGGAACTACGGACAACTTTTCCACAACGTCTCTGTCACATGTCATTTGCATATTACGAACGGTTGTCGATGTTTTCCGAGGTTATCTAGGTAACCGGATATGCAACCAGCGCTTACTATACTTCGGGTCATGCCATTACATACCAAGCTCTAACTGGGGATCGTAACGTTTTAGATCAGTTTTTCTCAAAATTTCTTCACCCTTTTCTGTGATTTGTTTCGAAATACCTAAACTTACACTGAAAATACGAATTGGTGAAGATTTGTTTCTCAAATTCATAATTTTTTTTGCATTTCTTCTTGTTATTTTTTTCCATGCGTCTTATTCTTGACCGCGGACATCCGGGAGCTTGACGTCACTCCGCGGTCAACTTGAAGAATAGCCGGTATCGGTTGCAAGCTGCGAGTAATCCGGCGTTCTTTATCGGTGACCGGCTATTATCTACAACATTGCCGACTAAAAGCCAAGCTACAAACAGTAGAAGGTTCTAACTTACGATTGCTTACGATCACAATAATGATCTGCTGCTGTTCTTAGAGACTATAATTTATTTGCCAGACTTTCCCTTATTGTTTATTTCTAGTGTGCGCGCTTGTACCGAACACGAGACACTCAGCTAGATTTGTAGTCTGGTTCCCTGACCCATTTCCCCGGTAGAGGGCGTGGAGAATATAGGGTCAGGTACCGGCTAATGTAAACATGGACGCTATTGGGTTAAAATAAAACAAGCTGTGATTGGATGAAAGTAACACTTGTAACTTTTTCTCATCTTTCTTGGGTTTCGCTCACTTGACACCAACTTCTTGTTTGTACCACAAAGCCGTGAAGGTAGAATGAAATACTCTCTACCTCCATGATTTAGCCACTGTGATTTAGCACACCTCTTAATACTTTTAGAACGTCGACATGATGCCTGGCATTTTTTACGAAATTCGGACACCATTCTTTCCATCGAAATCAATCGTCGTTCACAGTTCCAACAAAGCTTGCTTTCAGTTAGCTGTGATATCGCAGCAGTACTTGTGGCGTGTATCGAACGTGCTCGGGTCATTCGATCGGGTCACGCCACAGTCGGCGATGACCTCAATGACCCTAGCGCGTTCGATACACGCAATAGTACTGCTGCGATATCACAGCCAGCCTTCAATCACCTCTATTTCCCATACTTTTGGATTAATCCTTTCAGTTTATGTTTCCCGTCTCGTGTGCCAATGTTTTTGGTTCGGATACCAGTGTTCGAACATAATTCTGATCCAGTCGAATTTTGACCGGCGTTTTCATGGTAGCAGCCATATTTGTTGTAGCATGTTCTGTCAGGTGACTAACCTCCGCCATCTTGAACAAAATTCTGTTCAAGATGGCTACCCGGTACCTGACCCTATATTTCCCACGCCCTCTACCGGGGAAATGGGTCAGGGAACCAGACTACTAGATTTGAACTCAATACATTACTCGAGGAAATTCTCTCCTGAACTAAGGGACTGGTCAGTTTCTTCAGCCTGGGGGGGGGCCAGTGGATTCATGGGGGGGGGTCACCCTGTTTTTGACTTTGGTGATAGGGGGGGGCACCATGTTTTTGAAATGCCCAATAGGGGGGGTCAGGTGTGTTTTGAATTTTGACACAGGCTCATCATTGCCTAAAATGCTAGTGTCAGCCACAAAATTCATCATTCAGTTGTATTTTTCGGCGCGCCCTTCGGGCGCGTAACTTTAATAATCAGTCATATTTTTCAGCACGCCCAACTTTAACATATCAAGCATACATACATCAGAGATATCTGTATGTTCAATATTTTTCAGCGTGCTCTTCAAGCTCATTACTTTAATATATCATACATCTTCAGCATGCCCTTCAGGTGCATGACTTTAATATACAAGGCATATATATCAGAGATATCAGGATGTTTCATATTTTTGGCGCGCCCTTCGGGCGCCATACTTTCAGAGATATCTTGATGTTTGCTAAGTGAAAGTGTACCATTATGAAATCTGCATTTCATATGAAAAGGATGACAAATTCCTGATACTTTTCTGTTCTCTCTGTGAGAATTCAGTATGAGAAAGCAACATGCACAAATATTTCACAATATATATTTGATACAGTGACTTATTTTAGAGATAGAAAAATGACAAGATATCTTTCCTTCTAATTGATGCAATTATTTTCCTTTGTTCATAGGTTTTCTGTAGAAAGATGCTTTTTATGAACAAAATAACAGTTAAAAAAGGCAGTTTTTGTCATTATTAGCTGTGCTTTAATGGTTTCAATGTTACACAAGAAAAGGTCCTCTCAGACACTGTACACATCAGATTTGGCTAAAAAAGCTCTCTATGGCTCCTCAGTAGATTTAATTGGATGGTTGGCAAGTCTTAACACCCATCAAAGTTTTTGATTCACTGCTTTTTCCTCTTTGATATTAATGATTGACATCCATTTCTGTACAACAGTTCAGGACATCTGGTTAAGCAGAGAAAGTGTGAAATACATTCACAGCTCATTCAAAATACAGCTCATTCAAAATGTACTGTATTTAAACTTTAAGATTGACACTTTGAAATTCCTATCTTACAACTGACATGTCAACAATTTCACTAAAACATAGAATGACTATTTAAAATATAAATGTATGTAAAATGTAAAATATAATATATATATATATATATATATATATATATATATATATATATATATATATATATATATATATATAATTATGTCCATCTTTTGTTTTACCTTTGTCGCGCCCGGGGGGGGGGGTCACCCTGTTTTAGAAATTTGGAATAGGGGGGGGGTCACCCTGTTTTCAAAATTTGGAAGGGGGGGGGGGTCAGCCACTTTTTGACGTCGGCAAAAAATAATCCACCGCCCCCCCCCCCAGGCCGAAGAAACTGACCAGTCCCTAAGTCAAGACCTTCGTTTTGTATCTTCCTTCCGAAGCTCCATCTCGATGACTGGCTTCCACCACAGCGCCTTCACATTCAAATCACCCGCTGCTGTTGTGAGAAAGTAGCCGTTCCATATGAAAGCCGGGGTTCGAAAACCGGATCACACAACAGAATATGCACACCTAAGACGCAAAAAAGTTGGCAGAGATGTGTTGAAAGCCATGCATCGTAGCTGGTTTTTATTGAGTAAAGTGTATGAGGGAAATTCGTGTCCGAACTGGCGATATGTGCGCCGCCATTCTTTTTCCCAACTTCCTATATTTCTATTGCATACCACAGCAGCCATCGCTGTCTATCGACGACTGATTTGAATTCAGTAGATTTTCGATCGGATTCGAACTCACAACGTACGGCATCCAGTCACCTAGCAAAGACATCACAGTCAGGAGGTAGGTCTGTCGGCCAGAGCGACAGCCCTTCAGCCACTCCACAAACCCTAGTTATAAGGTAGGCTCGAATTGTATGAAACCTGGACACTGTAATGTTCAGGCGAAGGTGATAATCGGCAGGTCCTGGTGTAACAGATAGTTTGTATTTCTCTGACAAGCCAACGACTAAGCAAGTGTTTAACCATCCCGCCCAGTGTTGCCAACGACCAACGTCACTATCACGTTGCCTATTGTGCGCCCACGGCGCTGGATTTGCCCTTTAACGATATAAAACATGGTGGATTTGCCGTACATATTCTGCATTTCAGTGCTGCCCTTGCCTTGCGTGATACTACCAGACATCATGGTCTCTGTACGCTCGCAAAAACGAGATATCGATTGGTAACGGCAAACTCTTTGCGCCATCCTTATAAGACGGTAATTCTATACAAATATAAATCAGTTATGCTATAATACGAAACACAAAGCAAAAACAGCCAACGACAGCAGTTTGATATTTGACTGCTGATTTTACAAAGCCCAAATTTTTAAATGATTTTTCGCCTTTTCGACAAAGACGCGTGTTTAGTGGGTAAGCTGAAGATGAGACACACGAATCCCTCTGAAGAGTGGTTTTCGGCTCAAATTGCCATTTTAGGTGCGACATCACCTGAACATTTGATTGCGTAAATGCCACGGGACTTTGTAATGTGTGCAGAAAATTCCGTACTTACCAATGACAGTGGCTTGCTAACATAGCCGTACTGGTAGAGGGCGAACACGGCGAAAAACGAGAAGAAACACAGAACGATAAATAACTTTGTAACATCTTCCTTGCCGAATATTGGACTATGTGTAGCCATAGATTACCTGGTGGTCAGATTTTCAGCTTCAACTGCCTAAATTATTTATGAGAGAGAGAGAGAAGAGAGAGAGAGAGAGAGAGAGAGAGAGAGAGAGAGAGAAGTTGACGCTTGAATTTCCATAACTAGATGTACTTTTTATCGGGGTAATCGTTACATGTATAGATATGTTATTAACTCATAACAAGTTAAAAAAGAGTCCGCAGGATTAGCAAATCATGGCTGCCTAATCGGACGTGGGCTTTCTGACCTCCGCATATAGCGAGGAAAAAAAAACACTTTTCGTGCTGTTGCAACTTCCTGCTGTGAATATTTCTTGCATGAGATCAATACTGAACGCAGGTATAAGAAAGTTGAAGTCGTATGGGCCCAAAAAGTAAGAAAAGAAGACGTCAGAAATCTTCAACGAGCTCCGCCGGCAGTACACACATGGCTTCCTCTGGAAATGTGACAATGGTGAAACCGTCATGGAAGACATTACTGAACGTGAAGACAATTTTCCTCAACTTACTTCACCTGAACTAAAAGCCCTAGCAACTATTCTGACACAGCAAAATAAAGACTTGTCGCTGAAAATCGACAAAGTTAGAGAAGAGTTAGCTGCTGAAATTTCTACAATTGCCAAGAAGTTGAATTTTACCGTGAAAGATGTGTTGGGCTTGAAGGAAAACGTGGTTGACCTAGAAGAAGTCAAGAACACCTGGGCTCGGAGATGGAATCTCTGCGTGAATCACTGAGAAAGGAACGCCGTGAACGTCTTGCCGCCCAGATACTACTGGACCGATATAGTCGCAAAAATGATGTTATTATTCGGGGCATTCCGTTTGATAAAGATGAAGACACTGAAGGTAAAACTCGGACATTTCTGAAAGAACGGCTTAAAGTTCCGGTTGAAAATTTGCAAGTCAGTGTTGTACATCGCCTCGCCAAGCCAACAGAAAGCCGTCCATGTCCACCAATTGTTGCAAGATTTGTTAATCTTAATGATAGAAACGAAGTTCTCAGTCGCGGACACTTATTGAAAGACACTAACTTCATCACTTATGAACATTTACCGCCTGCTTTACAAAATGCAAGAACTAAATTATTGCCAGCATACTACAACGCAAAAAAACATGGCACACGTGTACAATTGCGTGTATTATTTGTAATCATGGCACACGTGTACAATTGCGTGTATTATTTAGAGAGTGTTGTGTAGTCTTAATTGTTGACGGTAAAATAACCAAACGAATGGAAGCAATCGGTTGATGCATTTCAGATTTTTCACAACGAAAAACTTTGGTATTCAACTCTTTTTTTTCCCGGCGGGTTTTTCGTTTTTGATAACTGTCGACAGGTATATGCGGAGGTTAGGGTTCTCCTCCTGTTTTTCGTCGACTATTTGTTGGTGGGTCTCTCCTTTTTTGTTTTTTGTTTTTCTCTTTTTTTATCCTTTTCCGTGTGCTCTTTTCCCGGCCCGTTTTTTCTTTTGCTTCGTTTTCTGCTTTTTTTGTGTTGTCTTGATGTTGTGTTTCTCTTTTCTTTCAACAGAACAAATAATTTTTATTTGCGTATGTCGACGATGTTGCCCCGACTGGATTTTGAATTTTTGTGCGTTGCATGCTTAATTAATTTTCCAGAAAAATGTGTACAATTTACTTTTTATTTACTTTTGGTATAATTCATAGTAAATGGCATCTACTTTAAAAGTTGAAATCGCTTCGTATAATTGTAATGGGTTGGCGAAATCGGCTAAACGACGTGAAATTTTCACTTGGTTACGTGACAAATCGTACAATATTTATTGTTTACAAGAAACTCACTCTATTCCTTGTAATGAACGGTTTTGGAAAGCAGAGTGGGGAGGTGATATCATTTTCAATCATGGCACTAGTAATCAAAAGGGAGGGGGGGTTCCTATTCTTTTTTTAAAAAAAATTTTCATATACTGTTCATAGGACTAGATATGACCCAGAGGGTCGATGGGTTATGGTTGACATGATCACAATAGATACGTATCGCTTTATTCTTTTGCGCTTGTATGCTCCAAATGATGATGATGCTCCTTTCTTTGACAATATTCAGTCAAATTTTCTTAGTTTTTGTGAAGACTTAACGAATGTTATTGTTTGTGGTGACTTTAACACTGTTCAAAATGAGTCTTTAGATAGAGCCGGTAACATTAAGACCAATTATCATCGAAGAGCACTCGCCAGTATCAAGCAGATAATGCAGTCGTGGGACTTGGGAGATATTTGGCGGTTACGTAACGTGTCTAATAGACGCTACACCTGGCGTAGAGGTCATCTGGCGAGCAGAATCGATTATTTTCTTGTTCCATTCTCTGTTGTTTCGAAAGTTTTGAAAATTACAATAAATGAGAGGTATCGGTCTGATCATCATTTGATTGGCGTTTGTTTCGAACCAGTGACACTGTTCGTGCAAAGGGTTATTGGCGTTTTAATAATTATCTTCTGAATGATCAGCATTTTGTCACTCAGTCCAAGACTTTTATTTTTGAATTTTTTGACTGTAGTAACGGGTCTGCTAGTCAACATTTTATTTGGGATGCTTTTAAGTGTGCTTTTAAGGGACATTTAAATTTAGCTCAATAAGACACAAAAGTACAAAGAAAAAGAAAAGTGTTCATAAATGAGATTAATGAATTACAGACTATTATTGATTCAAATAATCAAGTTGCAGCCGATACACATCATCAACTGTTAACAAAACAGGCAGAACTTGAGAACATGTATTTAGAACGAACCGCCGCCCTCATGATTGGTGCCAAAGCAAGGTGGATGTCTTTAGGAGAACGTCCTACAAAGTATTTCCTTAATCTTGTTCATAGAAATTATTGCCGTAAAATATTTTAACATTAATGCGTGCAGATGGCACTGTGTTGTCTGAGCCAAATGAGCTTTTGAATGAAGAAGTTGCATTTTATAGCAATTCGTATTCGTTTGATAATACGCCGCCTTCTCTCAATCATGGCAATTGTCATATTTTCTTCCCTGAAAACTATGATTATCTTTTGACCACCTCGAAACAGAGTACTTGCGAAGGTTTAATTACCGCCAGTGAATTGTGGCAGGTCCTGCCGGCAAATCTCCAGGTTTAGATGGTATTTCAGTTGAAGTTTATAAGACTTTCTTTTCACAGTTATGTACCCCTATGCTTCAGTGTTTCAATTATTCTTATGATACTGGAATGTTATCTTTGTCTCAAAGGGAAGGTTTATTATCACTTCTTTTAAACCAGGATGTACAGGGTAATGATAAAGACCCAATTTTTCTAAAAAAATTGGAGACCTTTGACCCTGCTTTGTTGCGATACTCGCATTTTAGCGAAGTGTCTTGCCTTACGTGTCAAAAATGTTATTTAAGATATTATTAACGAAGACCAAACTGGCTTCATCCACGGTAGATTTATTGCTGATAATATCCGTATACTATCAGAAATTATGGAGCTTTATGAAAATGAAAAAGAACCTGGCCTGATTTTTATCGCCGATTTTGAGAAAGCATTTGACAAAGTGAGATGGGACTTCATTATCAAGAGTTTGGAGTTTTTCAATTTTGGTTCATCCTTTGTATCAAGGGTGAAAGTAATGTACAATAATATTTCCAGTCATATAATTAACTATGGTCACATTTCTGATACATTTACTCTCTCCCGGGGCGTTCGTCAGGGCTGTCCTTTATCACCATATTTACTTGTCATTGCTGTAGAATTGTTGGCAATCCGAGTGAGAAACTGTGAGGCTGAGAAAGGTTTAACTATATGGGTTTCATAGAGAACAAAATATCATAATATGTTGATGACACGAACTTTCCAGTTCAGCCAACGTCAGATTCATTTAATGCATTAATTGATATTTTAAATGAGTTTCCAACGGTTTCTGGTTTGAAACCTAACTATGATAAATGTAAGGTGTTACGCATCGGCTTTTCGAAGCATACTAATTTCCATATCAAAACTACATGTCCTTTAGCATGGACTGACGGCGCTGTTGATGTTCTTGGTGTACACATTCCAGTAGATTTATCCACAGAGAAACATAGAAGAGTCGCATCGGATATTGTTTAAGGCATGAAGCGGTTACGTAACCCATCCATGTTCGCCTCGCCTCAGGTTGCTCTTAGTCTGGTTCCCTGACCCATTTCCCCGGTAGAGGGCGTGGGGAAATATAGGGTCAGGTACCGGCTAATGTAAACATGGACGCTATTGGGTTAAAATAAAACAAGCTGTGATTGGATGAAAGTAACACTTGTAACTTTTTCTCATCTTTCTTGGGTTTCGCACTTTCAGGCTCACTTGACACCAACTTCTTGTTTGTATCACAAAGCCGTGGAGGTAGAAAGAAAGACTTTCTACCTCCATGATTTAGCCACTGTGATTTAGCACACCTCTTAATACTTTTAGAACGTCGACATGATGCCTGGCATTTTTCACGAAATTCGGACACCATTCTATCCATCGAAATCAATCGTCGTTCACAGTTCCAACAAAGTTTGCTTTCAATTAGCTGTGATATCGCAGCATTACTTGTGGCGTGTATCGAACGTGCTCGGGTCATTGGGGTCACGCCACAGTCGGCGATGACCTCAATGACCCTCAGCGCGTTCGATACACGCAACAAGTACTGCTGCGATATCACAGCCAGCCTTCAATCATCTCTATTTCCCCGTACTTCTGGATTAATCCTTTCAGTTTGTTTCCCGTCTCGTGTGCCAATGTTTTTGGTTCTGATACCAGTGTTCGAACATAATTCTGATCCAGTCGAATTTGACCGGCGTTTTCATGGTAGCAGCCATATTTGTTGTAGCATATTCTGTCAGGTGACTAACCTCCGCCATCTTGAACAAAATTCTGTTCAAGATGGCTACCCGGTACCTGACCCTATATTTCCCCACGCCCTCTACCGGGGAAATGGGTCAGGGAACCAGACTAAGGTTGCTGTCGACTCTCTTTTCCGAAGAGTGCCGACCATGAATCCTTCGGTAATTTTCGGATTTTCGCCAATTGTTAAGCGAAAGTATGTTCGGCAAAGTTTGTGTTGTTGTTGTATGTGTGTTGTTGTTGTTTTGTGGTGCTGAGCGGAATTGACGTGCTGGCGAAAAAAGGGAGTGGTTTGAGCTTCGTTTTAAAAATTCCTCTCGTATTTTATTGAATATATAATGAGTGTGTTTGAACCAAATTTGAAAGTCTTTTATCGATACTGTCTGGTTTTACTCAATGGTTTACGGTCAGTCATACCGTCTTTTACACGTGCGTCAAGGAAGGACATGTTTATGAAACTGCTGGCGTGTTATATTTTGATTGGCGTGAAGCAGTGTTTCTGGCCTGAGAGCTCACAAAGTAACTATGGTTTGCTACGCGACTAGCAGTACGATGCCATCTCGTCGTATTTTTCGCATAATCTCGTGTAATTATCAACCACAAACAAAGCTTCCAAAAAGTTTAACACCTTGAAGCTCATTTTAATATGAAAAGCCAATAGTCTACCGAGACGACCATGGAACAAAAGGCATGCAAGCGTTGCGACTCTGTCATGTTCTCTGTGATTTATCACAACTAGTTGATGTCAACTTTAACCCTCGTCTTGAAAAGGCGAGGAAGTTATTGCAGCCATGGCAGGGCCGGGGTCTCACACTGTATGGAAAGTTGCTGTTATTAAATCTTTAGTCACTTTACAATTTACATATCTCTTTATGTCCCTTCCATCACCTGATATTGACTTTTTAGGAAGTACGATTCTTTAGTTTTTAGGTTTCTATGGGAGGGTAAGCGAGATTGGGTAAAAAAAAGTTCTATACACAATACTTATGACTTTGGTTGTCTTAATCTGACCAACCTACGGGCTTTTAACTTATCATTAAAAGCAGCTTGGGTTATCAGGATCATGCGTAGCAGTAGTTTATTTTGTAGTAAATGGTATAATTTTATACTTTCTAAGATTGGTAGACCTCTTATTTATTATGCCAATCTTAAAAGTTGTGACTTTCGTATTTTTGACCCTATTAATTCCGTTTTTCTAAAAGAAATTATTTCAGCATGGCTGCAATACAATTACAACACAGTTGATAGTCAGGATGATATTTGTCAAGAACTAGTAATTTGTAATAATTCTGACATACGCATTCATGGGATGCCAATTCCGTGGAATATTTTTACTTATAATGGCGTTGTATTTATTAATGATCTTCTTAATATTATTGTAAGTTTTATACATTTGATCAATTTGTTGAAAACTATGGTAGTATTTGTACTTATTTTGAATATAATCAACTTTTATCTGCTATACCATCTGCCTGGAGGAAGATGATCACAAGATCAAATTCATCAAAATTATTAGTTTGTAAACCAAACCTTCGAAATGATAAATGGATGTCAGGTGAAAAGATTAATAGAGATATGTACATTTATTTTATGAATTTAGAAATGCCTATTGGTATTCCTTCTAACATCTTAATGTACTGGCATAATATTCTGGATATTGTTATTCCACTTGACAAGTTTTTTTTGCTTCCTTTCAAAATAACCATTGACACTAAATTATAGAATTTCCAATACAAACTTATTATGAAGATTTTACCAACAAATCGCTTATTACACATTTGGGGATTGATTAAATCGCCATGTGTTCATTTTGTAAACAAGTAGAAGAAGATTATTATCATCTATTTTGGGATTGTGTACACACAGCTCAATTTTGGAACTCTGTAAAAAGTGGATTTACGACGTTACACAAAATATTTGTGAATGCTATGAATTGTATCCTTGGTGACATAGATCCTATGGCTAGCTCAATTATTAACTTTGTTTTTCTTATGGGACGATTTTATATATTCAAATGTAGATACACGAACTCTGTTCCAAGTCTTGTTAATTTTAAACATTATGCAAGGTCAGTGTACAATACAGAAAAATGTATAGCATTGTCAAATGACGCACTGGAAAAACACATACAAAAGTGGGGGACTTTTTGTACACATTTTGCCTCATAGTTTTGTTTTGTAAATGTTTGTTTTTGTTCTGTCTGCCTTTGTTTGCTTTGTTGTCTTTGTTTCTGATTAAATGTGAAATAAAAAAGGGTCCGCATAGTGCAATACATGTACAATATGTATTGTAATAATTGGAAAGCGGCTTCACGCATCGCCTATCATGTCTTGTATGTGCTTTACTGTGTTTTCGGTTCTACATTGTGTTTTAGCTGTAAGTGTGAAAATCAACAAATAGGTTAATTTTAAAATATCCATGACGAATGCCATAAAGTGTACTGTCAGTTTCACATCACTGTCAGTTTCACCTTTCGTCTCATAGTGTGGACGTCCATCGTAGTATATGTACGTCACGTGATTTGAAATCCGTACATATGGTTTCTCTGTGCAACGAGTGTAATTTCTATAGCGTGACTTGTGAAATTTTACTTCAATGCTGGCTAAGTCTTCACCTCTTATGTGAACCAAAACTTCCAAATCCAGTCTGAGTTCTGCAGCTTTTACCAGACTTTCACCAGTTTCGCATGATGTCAGTTTCCCTGTCTTCCTGTCATACATTAGCTGTGGTGAGAAGCATTAAGTAGTGTGAAGTCAATTAAGGCTTCATTTGCATATTTAATAAATTTTGTAATTATTGATATTACTCCAAAATTGCAGCATTAAATCTGAAGAAACGTCCTACAGATGTAGATCTAATAGATATCTAATTGTCAAATGAAGCATTGAGCAGTGTCAAGTTCTGAATTAGCTCATTTGCATATTAGGCCTAAATGAAGTTTTGTAATTAGTGATTTAACTCCCAGAGTACTGTGCGAAAGTTGATAAAGTTGATGAAACCTGCTACATATAATGATGTGACATATCTGATTGCTCTGTGAAGCGTACCACTGTATGTAGGCCTAATGAAGCTTTTGTAAACCACGTGAGCACATTCAGTTCACATCTGGTTTCTACATATCAAACACATTGCTGGTAACACTTGCACGCTTCTACGGTTACCCCAAGAAATACTGTGGGAACCAGTAGCTGATCTTAACTTCGCTTTACAGGTGGTTCAGTCGTCTTATCAATGCTATCATAGCAATTCATCTTCTGTTACATGCGGTGCTGGTAATCTAAAAATCTAAATCTATAATCTTGAGATACTGTCCTACAAGGGTATTATTTTCGATGTTTTGCTAATGTGTTGGTTTTATTTAAATTTACATTTTACTGTCGTGATTCGGCGACGTAATTTATTACTCCCAAGCCCATACAAATACAATGGCATATTTACCGGCTGTGATTATTCACCGGTCCCGAGTAAATCGCTCGCTTGGAGATTATTATTCCTTCAGCTATTGATTTAAAAAAGTTACACAAATAATCTTTATGTTGTGCACTTCAATTTAATCGTTTTAGATTTTGAAGTTTTGGCTTTAATTTTTCAAAGTTTACATTGTTACAGACGCAAGTAATTCAGCGCCTTGCATGCAGAATACCCTAACGGCGTTTTCACCGCCTGCAATGCTTTAACCGACCCCATTTACATTGCTCGCATCTTTATGCTTATTGCTGCCACTATGTATATAAAGAATTACACATATTATCTGGAGATAATATGCTTCCAATGTGTGGCTTTCGATTTTTGAATGCATACATAATTTGTTCATTTTTTTGCATTTGTATTGCTGGTGTTCGGCGACATCAACATGCATTGCGCGATATTGTAAACATTTGCTGTATAACAGTCTGCAGGTGTATTTCAATAATCCGACATATCTTGGGAAGTATATCCAGCAAAAACTAATACAGCAGTATCATTTTCCACTTTTCGTCTCCTATATTGACAGCTGTTTTTAGATATAAGTACTGTAACTAGATAATAGCAGCTTCTCTTTCAGGGCGCCGCCATCTTGAAAAATCTGTTGCTATTGACAATAGCAATGGCAGAGCTTAACGATGGCGGCGCTGCACTGAACAATTAGAAGGCCTTTTCCCCCGTAGTGCTTGTAGAGATTTTTCTCGAAACGTCCCTCACTGGGCAAGGCGTGTGAAGGTTTGTTCAAGATCGTATAAGAAGGAGATAGGAAATATCGTCATACTTTCAATTAATAATTGTAAACATTTCAAGGAGAACAATCGAGTACGGGATAATCCATGGTGTGATCTTGATTAATCTTAAGAAACAATCAGAGACTGGCGGGAAATTTCCACGTGATGACCATTGTATGATGATGATAATTTTGTAGTTATGTAAGTTTGGAAAAGGTATGTAACTTTGTAGAGAAAGTACACTGACGATCAGAATTTGAGACGAGTGTCATGAGCCATCTCGAATACTACAATCTACACATCTTGGTGTGTCAGCTTCAGTTACTGGAAGCATTACGATCCAGACTGATGCCTCAACTCGTAATTCCCCTAACTACGAGCGAAACAATTGTTGTGTAAATTTTGCTCAGCTCATAAGTGTTAAAAGCAGTCAGTTTGCAATGGCGTCACAAACAAAACTTAGTTTGTAGTAGTGTAACTGCTTTTTTGCAGTTCAGAAGTTATTTATTAGCAACAAGATACACGCCTAACATTAACCCCTGACCGATATGGTTAGAACAGCCACTCTGACTCGGGAAAGGTGTCAAAAAACATTGGGCCGATCTAACATTTGTGAAAAACATCTAAAACGGTAGATATAGTGAATGTGTTATGATCCAAACCAGGCAAGTCTCTGTGATGGGTAAAATTGCACTGGAAAGTTAAAATACAATGTGAATAGTTGCCAGTTTGTTTTGGCATTAAACAGGTCAAAACTGAGTTTAGCGAACGGCAGATTTTGATTCCGCACACTTGAATTCTGAATGTAAACCGTATGCCAAAATTTCCCCGAAAATTCTTCTATTTGTCTCATATCTCAAAAACTCCAATCAGTCTATATTGGTTTCCGCCCACTCCACTACACTACTGAGCTTTCAGTCTAGGCCCTGGAGAAAATTTACTCGATGGTCTATGGTCTAGGTCACAACGAAATACCGTAATTATTTATTTGGAGCATTGCACAAAATGAGGACGTATAGTTTTCCCGCCTTCAAGATTCAACATTGTGAGCAGAATTGACAGCGCTGTGTAGTTTCTTCTCAATACTTCCACACTATTTTGAACTTTCAAGTTCGAGGCGTGCAAATTACTGAGCTGAGTAGCAATGCTACAGTTAATCCCACTTCTGCATTTTAGTGTGCAGCTTGAGCCAGATGAAGCGGAACCTCCCCAACAAAATAGTGTTATCATTTCAAGTAGTAATATTTGTCAATGTTGCATCAATGCTGCGACAGGGACATTGCCCCTTACCCACTTCGTGAAAACAGAACAAACAGAAGCCGACACATTGTTTAAAGTGGCCAGGGGGACTATTAGTAGCAAGGCGATGACAAACATTTATGTTAAGTTAGGACGTATAAAGAAAACTTAGGAACGGCGAAGTGTTTTACAAGAATGAGGGCGTCGTGTATGGCTTGGTGTACGGAAAATAAATAATCAGCTATTCTAAAGGTAATTCAAGTAGATGCATTGATGTCAAAACATGACAGATTTATCGAAAATAAGTTCAAACAACGCTTTAGTCGCTGATTGACTCGCTCCATCCGGTGAAGTACATGTATCATGCTATCGTTAGTATGTTAATCATAGAGATACGCCTACGACATAAAGTAATATAATTACACCTTTCATGCGAAATCTATCAGTAGCCGTGCGATTAGTTAGTTGAGATTTGAAGTGATACATTATTACGATTGGAGCACATGCTCGACAATTTCACCAGAGTTTGGGGAGAAGAAATCCGACAGGGCCTGGCGTCTTCGTCGAGGCAGCTCTGATCAGGCGCGTTAGCAAATGCCAGCAGCTTCGATTGAGATTGCAGTAGAAGAAGGGTGACAGAGAAAGTCAATTATATGTGACTCCTGGAGGTAAGTTGAATTCACGTATACAGTGACCGGCCCCCTTTTCACAAGCATATACACCTGAAGCATCTTTGACCACCATTGGAAGGGGATTTTTATTTCTATCTTTTTTTTCTCCATTTTTGAGAGAGGGGAATCATCCTCACAAAGATTGCTTGCAATCATAACATCGTCTTGATAACAGATGGAGACACATATATCGATAAATTGTGTTTTTAAAATATTTATCCAGGTGTAACTTGCCTAGATCGATGACTCAGTGCAAGATGGGCGTATACCCTGTGTTAAAACAAAGGAGATGCACCTCTCTAGCTCTTGGCCATGTCATATTCTCGGAGAGCTAGGAAAAATACAATAAAATCTCACGTTACGATCATCACCATTGTGTTCATGAGTAGCAAATGCAGTAGATTGAAAATGTACATAGAAAATGGATTGGCAAAATGAAATAACCTGTATGTTTCTGGTAACTCGACCTACCCTAGAAAAAAACCCACCCACACTTCTTTCGCATTTTCAAAACGTTTCAAATAAATTCTAAAAATTTTACCGTATGTTATTGGTTCCAGCCGACAAAGAAAATAGGAAAACATTTTGCCCCTGTACATATCTAACCTATTTTTCGGGGGCAATTACCGGAAACACACGATTATTAGACCTTATCATTAGCATCCGTTATTAAGTCAATAATGAACAGTAAAAAGAAGCAATGCTTCAAAGACTAAACGATCTTTTGGAACAAATGCCCACTCAAGGACCCGAAATATCTAGATAGACGACTAATCACCGAGTGATAGGGACACTCGTCAACGAGCTGTCAACTTTGCACCAGAATCCAAGGAATTCATCCATAGGTGATTGGCCGATGCATGCACAGTACACTCTCATAATCCCCTGTTTGAAACGAAAACTCATAAACACAAAAGTGTATATGTATACAAGTGTAGAATTGAACTGCAGTAGAATTCAATGTGAAATGCAGTAGGATGCAATCGGGATTCGAACTCACAACGTAAGGTACCCAGTCAACTAGCGAAGACATCAAAGTCAAAACCGCTCGGCCAAATCCCCACCCTTAAAAAGAGTTGTTCAATAACCGAGCTCAGTTGTTTACTTTGTTTACGATGTTTACTTTAAATTTGATGATACCATACATGGATTTCCTCTTTGTGCCCTATTTCAAATCCAACTTCGAAGCTGATTTACGTCTGCAAACTGCACCATAAAGATAAAATATAAATTATAAATTCTCTCCTGATTTATGGAAAAACGAAAAGGTCTTGTATAACCATTTAATATTCTCACTATCGTTATGTCGAGCATCTGGTTTAAATTCAATCTGAAATTTGACTTCCCTCCAGTAATATTTTTAACATCTGATTTCTCCATCATTATTGTCCTACTAAGTTGAATCTCGTATAATTTCAACTCGACGAAACGGTTGACTAAAGGCCAAAGTATGTCTGCGAATGCTTTATGAGCTCTACAGCATGTGGAGGGGTCGCAGCCGGAAAACCAATTGTAAGAACTACGCTCGCTTATTGAACCATTCGTTTGGGGATGGGGATTATGCCGAGCGATTTTGACTGCGATGTCTTCACTAGGTGAATGGTTGACGGTGTCGTACGGTGTGAGTTCGAATCTGATCGAAAATATACTGAATTTGTTTACTTTATTTGTGGTTTTCCTTAAACGATTACATGACTTCTGTTCATGAAGATGTATCGTGCAAACAATACACAGCCCATTCCAAGGGAAGGTTTTCAGAACGATGCGTTTGAATTGAATGAAAACCCTGGTTACTCTTATGGCGGTTTTACGGACGAACGTATACGAGCTAATGGAATCTACCCAGTAACTCCGGCAGACAATAACAACCAAGACAATCCATCGAGCCAGCCTAATAATTGTGACGGCTATTCGTCAAGAAGAGAAGATTTCAACTTTTGTGAACATGGTGAGCAAATTGCCTTATTAATAAGCGGTTGCAAATAATAATAGATATATAGCTTCGTGTATGATTGCTTGTTGTAAATTATTACCGTGATACACAGGGTCACGTTTGTAGTTTTTCTGCCCAGATCAGATATAGTGTCAATTTTATTTTTCGGGCAATGATGGCTATCATTTCCTCGATACAACACATGAGACATTAAACTCGATTGTGCCATCACGTTTTTTTCTGCTCAACTGACAACTTTTGGCGCCAGACTTGGCATGCCTTGGCAGGTCACAGTCTCCTCAAACATAATAAACGACACGCGGCGTACTGTGTTTATCATGCACAGATGCACAAAAAGGCGAGGAGGTCACTAAAGTCAGATAAGAACAATTTATACTTCGTTCTGCGAAGCGTCATTTAGATATGAATGTGACACTTATCCACCACACTACGTCATCGTCCGCTTGCACAGGTCTGATTTCGGGCAGCATCCAGCTACCCGGACAAGAGACCTTGGCAAGCGAAGATGCTTTAACCTCTGTCATGCGTCCATAACTTGTTCAGTCCAGAAAAGCCCCTGTCCTGTTATCTGCGACGTTTTGTCATTTGGGCCCGCAGAGGTCAGTTTTGTTAACGCGGCAAAACGACATAACATTATCAAAATAACTTAATAATTAACCAACAGAGAGAGAGAGAGAGAGAGAGAGAGAGAGAGAGAGAGAGAGAGAGAGAGAGAGAGAGAGAGAGAGAGAGATTATCTATAAATGTATATTTGTGGGTGGTACATCCGTTGCAGTCTTGGTGAATGAGGCCACGATTTAGTTGTTTGATATTCCATTTGTAACACACTGGAAAGATCAAAATTTACAAGTCTTATAAGTATGATACATGAAGATGTCCGGGATCGAATGATGGCTGGAAATGTCAACAACTATTGATAACCTCTCTGTATCATAGGAGGACGGTTCGGAGTGCTCAAAGACAGCAACGCAAACACAGAAACTCAAATGCTGATGAAGTATTTCCACAACCTGTCTCGATTTGCGGATGAAACTGATACGGTTGACCTTAAATTCGTCGATGATTTGATTGAAGCAGGAGCCGATATCAACGCAAAGGATGACCGTGGACAAACGATACTTCACGAGGCAAGTATTAAAGACCAAGGAAGACAGATCGCATTGTCTTGATAATAGCTTCCACATATATTTAAGCTTCTCTATCTGCAATAAATGTAAACAAAGATATATATATTTTCTGTCAAACATACAAAAACAGATTTTTGGATGATTTCAATCGAGACGCGCTCTTTTTGCAAATGCTTCAATTACGGTTTGAGGTTCGAAAGAACTCCCATAATTTGAAAATTTCTTGGTGGTAGAAGGGCGATAGGCTATTATTTGGATGCCAGTGGGCGATGTAACATTTCAATTCGTTTAAAAAAAACCACACATGCGCAACCGTTCTGAGAGTCAACTTTTAAAGTACATTGTTAATGTCAGCCATTAGTACTTTAACAATATGAAGTATGAAGTCACGCCTTACGCATCAGCCATATTATAAATGTCATAACGTTTTCGTAAAACGACAACAAACAATTATATATTAGCCATTGCTTCAAAAAATTCAGTTAATATCCCCTTCAAATGATAAGACTGCGTTCGGATTGTTGGCCATTTACTTGAAGTTCATTTAAATTCACTTCCCAAACAAATTAAGACAGTAAAGGGCCACGTTTAAAAGCAGTAGGCTCTGGAAGTAATACATGTAATTACCTACACTATATGTACAGATCAAAAATCCAGAAAGCAACAGTTACGGCAAATACCATGTTATGAAATATTTGTTTCAAGCTGGTTGTGTGAGGTGTCGGGCTTGGTTAATGGTTACCCCAGGGCGTCTAAAACATTGCCTTATTGAAGTACAGTTAAATGTATTGTCAAAGCTGATCACAACAAGTTTGTGCTTGATTTTCAACAGAGTGTTTCATCTCCATCATTGTTTGTTCTTCTTGTTATATTTCGCAACGCGTCCATACTTTGACTCCTTATTGTACAACTCTTTAAAGTACGGGCACTTTACTCGAATACAACGCCAAAGCGATCAAACTTTGCGTGGTACCTCAGCAGTCTCTGGTATGCTTGCGTGTCGTTGACGGAGAACTTTGTTCGCCCCCTACAGGTAGCTCGTTGTTGGCACACAAATGTTGCCAAGTTTTGCATTGACAGGGGTGCCGATGTAAAAAGTGAAGACAACAAATCTCGCCGACCCTTGCAAATTGCATTGGGCGTCAACTATGCGGACATGGTAGGGATTTTATATGAACGTGAACTGCTTATGACGGATTATGATTCATTGAAGCTTGACAATTGCAATAGAAAAAGGCGTGAGGATTTCGACATCAAGGATAACGGTGAGCGGATATATATTTTTTAAACATTGGCCTCTCCAATCTAGCCGTATTATTACTTTACATTAATTTATACCAATTTAAAGGGGTATAAATACATTTTGCATTGACTCAGTATCCAGCAAAATACGCATTTTCTGTTTATTCAACGGATGCAAAAGGATAACAGTATAAGCATCTATTGTTGTTTTCTTCAAAATGGTTGGCAGTGACTTAACCAGCAAATAAAGATAATTTGTGTATTATATATAATTGTAGTTATCATTCGTCAAGTGCATGGAGGTCTGTGCCAGTGGCCTGCACAAGGCGAAATAAAGATCAACGTGTATATATACCGCCGCTGGAATATACTATTGGCCTCCTAAACCATCTTTAATACAATTTTTCTAGCCATAAAATCAACCATATCAACCAATTACACATCTTTCTTCTCTAGCTTTAGAAATGTTCAAAGGCGAGGGCGCTAAAGGCGGCCAGCTTGATGGATCCCGTATCAACAATGAATGGAGTGAAGAGACTAGAAGATTGGTGGCGTATTTTTGTCACTTAGCAACATCTACAAAGGAGGATGAGCAAGTCAATTTATTTTACGTTGAATATTTACTTAGAAATCACGCCGATATAAACGTACAGGATCAGCATGGACAGGCATAATGCATGAGGCAAGTCAGGCTTTGTAAGAGATGACGTAAATTATGACGATCACAAACCGATCGTGGCTCACAGCATCTGATTGCGAGAATATCTTTTCTTCTCATGCTGCTTTCCGTTTTCCTGATCCGAAAGTGTTTGGCAAAAAGAGTTTTAAACATTTCATAGATATATTACATGAAAAAATGAAACTCTGGATATTTTCTCCAATCACCCCCCCCCCCCCCCCGCCGATTGTGGATGTTACAAAATCTGCCAAAGTCAAGTGAGTTTGGGGAAGTGCAACAACGTGAATTTAGTCAACAGGTGTATGTTTATTATATTTTTCGGAGCTTATATATATGATACATGCAATCTTTGACGTACCAAATATGTTGAATGTAAGCTCTTTTGCTCTTCATCTTGCGAATTTTTCCTGCACATGCCTTTTTAATGTATCTGAAGGAAAATATTTTCTCATAATGTTACGCTTTTTGATAAAAACACTACTGTCGACTCGAATTGCATGCACTGAATCTTAAAAACCCGTCCACACCTTTCAGGTAGCCGATGCTGGCACACAGACCTCGCTAACTTTCTCATTGATTGGGGTGCAGACGTAAAAATTGCCGACAAAACTGGTCGCCAGCCCTTGCACGTGGCTGCAGCCGTGAACTACGTAGCGATGGTTGAGTTACTATTGGAAAAAGGAGGTACTGTATCGTGTGGTTTATTTGCAAATTTAAACAAGTAGCGTAGGACACAAGACGCACGTGTCATTTCTCAACATTTCTTCGCCACAACTTATGCTGAAATATTCAGTATTAAAATTAAAAACATGGTAAATCTTGTTCATAATTTCCAATGTCATTGAGAAATTTGAGAAACAAGTGTTACAAAGTACAGCACTGGTCTTCCTACATGATTTTGAGTGTAAAACAGGAAACTATTATTTATGAACGAAAGGGGAAAAATACTGGTTTAAAATGGTGAACAATACACCACAAAATAATGTTTATGAAGATATAAGTTTGGTCTTCACAAACCTGTCAGGCTGACAGGGAGTAACAGATAAAGAGCCAGAACATCACCATATTTTTACTTAGTCACATTGCTAGAACCCCGAAACAATAACTCACAATCATACAGCAGCTTTATACAGCTACGTAGACTTCATCACATTAAGTGACTGTTCACAGTCGAGGATGCAGAGGAGGGTAAACTATTCAATAACGTAAGATTCAACACGGTTTCAGCGGAGATCGATGTCAGAGCCGGGGAAAACGGGTACACGCCGCTTGCCTTCGCAGCTTCCAACGACGCATGTGATGTTTTGTCACTCCTGTATCAACGTGGCGCTGATATTCATTTGAGAGGGCCGAAAGGGAGGACAGCGTTGATGGCAGCAGCAATAGCAGGTATCGTACATATGTCTTTGGCGTGTGTGATGAACAAAGTTGGCACTTCTAGTTAGGAACGGCCCCAGAATAATCGAGGGGGGCGGTCAAAATGGCAACACGCAAATATCTGCGATGCGTATTGATTTTCAAGAGACCTTATTGTATAGCCACATCCACTGAGGTATCATGTTTTCCGTAAAACCCGTAAGATAAAAATACACAAAATATATTCCCAAATACCTGTCATACGTAAAACAAGGCGATATTGCTGATGGAAATTGGTACTGTGAATTACAATTTTGCTCAAACTTTCCTCAAGGAATATTTCAACAATTCTCTTTCAAATTCAAGAATAACAAATAGGGGTCCATTTGCAAAGTTTTGGTACTTGAGAAACAAATTACCCCAGAATTACCGGGCTTTGAAATTCAAATTACCACCACCCCTGTGTTAACTTTATGAGGAAAATAAAAATTTCAATTTCGAAAAACTAAGAGGGTGAAAATTTCTAACACCAAGAGGTTTAAAATGAACACCCACAAGTTTTTGATCAGAAAAGTATTGTAAAAGTTTGAGAGTCCAAATATCTGTCCCCGAGCCACATTTTACCTTAAGCTATACTATGTAAACACGAATGGTGACCTCTCATGTTTCTAATGTATGTGAATGTTCAACTGCTTTCAAATTTGAGAAACTCTTACGCATCTTCTTTTACTACAAAACGACAGCCTTCACAAAGTTACTTTCTTGAAGTGGCACAATAGGTTTTTCAGATCATACTTCTTCCTTAGTTGACAAGGCTTTGTTGTTTTTGTTGTATATATGATAATAACGATTGTGATGGATGTAAATAATAGAACGAAGTAATGAATGTCGTTATTCACAAAGTTTCGAACATGTTTCTGGTGAGTAATGTTTTGCCTTGTGCCAAGCAGAGAGGGAGAGAGAGAGAGAGAGAGAAGAGAGAGAGAGAGAGAGAGAGAGAGAGAGAGAGAGAGAGAGAGAGAGAGCCATTCGTCGTGGCTAAAGGGTTAAAATAACCTTTATCTTGTTAAATACTTAGATCGCAGTGAAGCCAGTAAACTACTGCTCAGTTGAAGCCAGTAACTACTGCTCAGTTTGTGCCAGGGCTGATGTAGTAGATGATAATGGAGAACCATGTATTGTGACAATGCTGGCCAAAATGCCAACTGTGGTGAGTCGAAAAAATCACGTGATCTGGTTTTCATGCGCCCATGTCTTTATTTTTACTTCTTTTATACCAGACTTCGTGAGGTATTGACGTTTATGATATTATTCCCACAATTGTACATAGCATACCAATCACGATGTTCGCTTCATATTGTTACCAAAGTGCTGCCACAGTTCTCAAAAATATTAATAGATTTCAGTATTTTAACTTGAAACTTGAATTCTTTTTGAATTTTGCATATTAGAATAATCAAATATTAAAGAAAAAAGATTGGGTCAACATGCTTAATTATTTACAAATGTACGATCAAAAAGTCTGTATTTTGTCACGAAAATCGCTTAAAATCAACATATAAAACCTTTCATTGCAAGTTCATGCAGTGAATAATATTTTCACATTCTCATCTTACAATAACTTAAAAGTAAATCTTTGAACAGTAGAGACTCTAATTTAAATAAAGGGGTGTGTGACTAAATGGAATTATTTCTTACCAAATTGCCATTTTATATCCACATTTCAGAAATAAAAACGTTTATATGATGTAATATTTTAAACGTCAAGTGTTATCAATTTCGTAATACTTTTCTCAGTAACAACTAAGTCACATACATGTCTCGTACTTTTGGGAAAAAAATTCGGTAGATCACTGTGCTCAATTTTTCACAATTTGGCAAAATGTAGCCAGGGCATCACCATTTGCCTACTCTCTCATGATCGTCATTTTGTGTGCTCTTCAATAGGTGCCATTGACCTTGGCAGAGTTGGATTAACTCATGTCGGCTTAGACTGATAAATCGAAAATGTTCACCGATGCGTTTAAAATGAATGAATTTAAGAACTTGCCTTTGGAATATGACTATACAAAGTTATAATAGGTAGTGTTGATATACGCCCTTTTAATATCTCACAGGCTCCCATCGGCCTTAATCAGTTGCACGAAATAGACAGTGCCAACAGACGACAGATGTTCCATCTTCAGCATGTTGAACCATGGAAGGCGAGTAAGTCACAAATTTAGCAGTACTAAAGTACTCCTGTTCTGCATTGACCCTTAAGGTTCCAAGACAAGAAATTGACCTTTTTAATCTAACAATTCTCTAATAGTTAATAAGCTCAGAACGCTGTAAAGTATACATTTTCTGAAAGCCTAGATATAGGGAAACATTTTGTAAGCACAGTGTCACCATTATTTTTATAATTATCACATGACAGGTAATTTGCATAACCTTTCAAAAATCGGTTTTCCCTATGTTTGTCTCAATACTTAAAAATATCTGACTCAAACTTGCTGGAATGCAAGCTGTCAAAACGCTCTTCCAAAGTGTGTCTCAGATTTTTATATCTTGCTTAGTTTTTTCTGGCATAAAAATTGTTTCAGAAGGTTTAAAAAAATTCTGAGACAGACTATGAAAGATCTCTAGAACGCTTGCACTCACACAAAGTTCAGCCAATTATCTGAAAGCATGGAAACAAAACATAGGGAAAACCGATTTTTGAAAGGTTATGCAAATTACCTGTCACATGATAGTTATGTAAAACAATGGTGACACTACGGTAACCCAATGTTCCCCTATATCTAGGCTTTCCGAAAATATATAATTTACGGGGGTTTTGAGCTTATTAAACACTAGAGAATTGTTAGTTTGAAAAGGTCAATTTCTTGTCTTGGAACCTTAAAAATATCACATTGTTGAAACAAGATTGCGGTAGATGTTACATGGTATTTGTCATATTTGTATAGTGGATACTGTTATTGTGATTTCTACCTACTGCCTGTC
This sequence comes from Ptychodera flava, assembly GCF_041260155.1. Lineage (NCBI taxonomy): Eukaryota > Metazoa > Hemichordata > Enteropneusta > Ptychoderidae > Ptychodera > Ptychodera flava. The sequence continues at coordinate 35,039,267 of NC_091932.1, forward strand.
CCTGCAAAGCAGTCTTGAGAGGAAATGTGTTGAATATAGAGCAATAGTTTGAACGATTTATTTCTAAAAGCAGTTCCGAGGTGAGTTTTCTTAGGAGAGTTATGAGAATAAGATATCGCTTTCTTATTGACGCATCTGACTTTATCACCGCTATCAACGACCATTATCTTGTCACATGACATGTATTAGCGATTCCAGGAACATACTGAGCACATGCAGTGAAAAGTATTTTGTATAACACTTATTCTGCTTGACTGATCAAAATAAAATATTCTTTGTCGTTCTCAATAGCTGTCGGTCACCCTACTACGTCTGACTCACCGCTTCATAAGATTGCCTTCAAATCTCTAATATATTAAAGTTACGCGCCTGAAGGGCGCGCCGAAAAATGATGAAAAACTAATGATGAAATTCGTGGCTAGTATTTTAGGCAAATATATAACCCCGTGTTGTTATTCAAACACACTGACCCCCAACCCTATTGAGCATTTCAAAAACATGGTGACCCTCTCACCACCAAAGTAAAAACAGGATGAGGATGACCCCATGAATCCATCCCCAAGGCCGAAGAAACTGACCAGTCCCTATAAAAGTGGTGGTCATAATCCCCTGTCCGATTGGTCGGCTATTCCGACCGAGGCGCGAAATTGGATATTTTTTGCAGTGGTGAGATGTAGTAAGGTGATGTGCAGGTAACGAGATCGGCAAATAAGAAGCAAAGGTGGAAACTACAGCATCTCTAGATCTGATTTTAATCAATTCTAATTAATCGTTTACAGGCTACATAACAAGGGCGGTAAGACATACATTTATTCCTGTATATAGCGTGTCTGCATGTTCAGCATACAAGTGTTTCTCGTTCATAAAACTTAAAGAAAGTAGATTGCACTCTGTCTATCCGCCTCTCCTATTTTGGATATCTCTTTCTGTCCTTCACGCTCTCTGACTGTATCTGTCTACTTCATTTTCTCTATCTTTATGTAAGTACATGTATGTACCTCTGTATACCTCTCTCCCCCTCTCTCCTCTCTCTCTCTCTCTCTCTCTCTCTCTTTCTCTCTCCTCCTCCTCCCCTCCCCTGTCTTTCATTCATATATGTAATGTGTTCTGTGCTGCCTTCTAGTCAATAGGTCCATAAAGCATTATTTTAAAAGAAATAGTCAAAATACAGTGGCGAATGATGCTGCTCCGACAGACCATCTTAATATGATTCGAGTGTTTTGCTTTCTTTTAATGACAACGGACTCTAAATGCCTTAGCCAGCCTCGGTGTCAGACGTCAGAGGGCTAATTGTTTTGACTTCCTTACAAAGATCAATTGCATTTTCACGTAAAAAATTCTGTGTCATGATATTTTCATCAAAATATCCTCGATTAGTTGGAACTTGGGAGAAAATAGTACGTTCCACTGCGTCTTTTCTCAGCAATTTGTGCATGTGCACGAAATAAATTTTCTTGGTACATCTATTTTTCCTTCAATTTTTAAGGGAGATGATGTTCCAAAACCAGATGAAAACGGTGAGTTGTTTTTTTTCAGCGAATTTTACGCACGAATTATGTTGCTCTCATGACTATTATGCACTCTGAAATTTTACTTTTAGAGACTAGACTGTTGTATGTACGGCCTAGTATTTCAGATGCCGACTAAGATGAGAAATTGTAGGTACAATGTCCTTTCATATCAGATCAGCATGGGATGGTACGCCAAATAGCGTGTACACTATGCGCGCAGAAAACGATAAGCGAATATTTGTTTCAGTTCTATTCGCTAATAATAATAATAATAATAATAATAATAATAATAATAATAATAACAAGGCAGTATTGCTGAAGACAATGAGTACTTGGGCCGTGATAGAGTAATTTTGAGGACAATATATACTACTATTCAAATATGGTCTTGAATTTCCTCCTGTCAATGAGGCATTTGATTAACTGGTTATTAAACGAAGCAATGGCATGACAACGGCAAAATATGTCTAGCAACTTTGTGGAGTTTGAGGCAGGGGTTCTTTATTTATAGCGGGAATTGCTTAAACTCCTTAAATATTCAAATTACAGCAAATTTCTTTTGTTCTCGATGGTAGATGTCTAATATTTAGATGGGCATATTTAGATTTCTACCTATAGTTATCCCTATATACCAAAAATCGGACATCCAGCTCTATTGGCTTGCTCAGAATTAGATATGCGCATAATTAATGAGGTACAATATGTGGTGTCATAAGGTGTCCCATCATACCATTTATGAAGGGTGTAGCACTTGTGGTTACTGAGTTGTGGACAAATATATATATTTGAGGTCAAAGGTCATTGAGGTCACGTCACATTTTGTCATAATAATTGTATTGCTAAGTTATTCCTATATACCAAAAATCAGATCTCTAGCTCTATTGGCTCGCTCAAAATAAGATATGCACATAATTAATGAGGTACAATATATGGTGTCATAAGGTGTCCCATCATACCAAATATGAAAGGTTTAGCACTTGTGGTTACTGAGTTATGGACAATAATGTATATTTGAGGTCAAAGGTCATTGAGGTCACGTGAAGTTTTGTCAAACAAATTATATTGTTAACTTATCCTATATACCAGAAATCAGACCTCTTGCTCTATTGGCTCGCTCATAATAGATATGCACATAATTAATGGGGTACAATATGTGGCGTCATAAAGTGTCCCATCATACCAAATATGAAAGGTTTAGCACTTGTGGTTACTGAGTTATGGACAATAATGTATATTTGAGGTCAAAGGTCACCAAGGTCACATGATATTTTGTCAAAATGTCTGAGATATCTGCGTGAACCGATGGACTCACTGATGGACTCACGGACGGATATGAGCCAATCTATAAGGCCCCTGGACTTTATCCGTGGGGACAAAAAAAAACTGTCACTGCATCCTTTAGGCAATATGAATACGATGAGAAACTAAATTTTTATTTTTCTTGGCATCATACATGCGAATCTATGGAGAACTGCCTTAATACATGGGAGTCTATGGACTGCCTTATACATGGGAGTCTATGGAGGTGTAAACTAAAAAGTCCTCTAACACGGCCAAATTTGAAAGCATTGTGAAACAAATCGACGTGCATCTGTACGCGGTTGGGTACTAGGCGTGAACGGACGCACGGACATGACCAAACCTATAAGTCCCCTCGGACTTCGTCCATGGTGATTAAAACAACGCAACAGTTATTACAGCTACACCGGCGGTAGGTTCATATCCAGAGCCCCGTACGGTCTGCCGCCGTCGCTTGAAAACAATCTCATGCACCCGGCCATATGGGCAGCTGGCCGGATGCATGACTTCCCGGAGAAGGCGAGCTGTCACGTTCAAGCTCAGGATTATTTGTCGATCAAATTTCAGTAAATTTACCTTACCTAGATGAAATTTTGTCTATAGGCTGAAATTTCGCCGAAGTTTGACAAAATTACATCGATTTTTCAGGTTCATATGCGACATTTTTGAGTTTGAGTGCAGACAGAAATAAGTTTTGAGGCAACATGGCTGCGACCCCATGTTGACCCCTAGCCCTGCGTACGATGCTATGTGCTACAGCTAACACACAGCATCGTACGCAGGGCCAGCGAGAGAGTTGCCGACATCGACGGTTATTTACGAGAAGTGAATAAAAGACTGTCATTTTTGGAAGCGATCGAGTAGCTGAGGTAGGCTGGGATACGACTTGGGCCCAAGAACGCTGAATTTCGGCAGTAATTTGGCTTTTTACGTCAAGTCCCAAAATGGATTTGAAGTCACCGACCCAACGTACGGTCTTTGCAGGGCTGTGGTGAGCGGGGCGGTTAGCTGTAGCGGAACACACAGCATCGTACGCAGGGCTAGTTGACCCCCAAGTGAAAATGTGTTCGCGATCAAATCTTCCTATATTTTTTTCAGAATTTTCAACAAAATCATTGCTTCTTACACCTTTTGTAAAATATAAAATACTAAAATAAAACTGCGATGTGCCATGTCTCCAGATTTCTAAAATATCGTTCGTTGACCGTTCGACGCAAACTTGTGACGCAGTTGAAATTCAATACTGACCGCCAAATAATCTTAATGAGACGAGATCAGTCTAGACATCCTCCAAATTATCCAACCATTCGCATTGGAGTTCAGCTCGCTTAGAGTATCATAACATTTTTCGGCCTTCTTTTAGATCGACCCTAATATCTCCCATTTAGGAAATAAATACACAAGCTACCTCGAAAAAACTTCGTGCACCATCCAAGACCAAACGCACTACAAATCTGTCTTGACGTCATCATCTCCTTACATGGTAATCGGCATACCGTATTTTTTAGCAAAGGGACACAGAATACGTCGGAGTATTCAGTTTCAAAACGTATTACATTGTGTGATGTTGTCAAAAAAAAATCATGTTACTGCAGTGGTATAAATTACAAAACACAAAAGTTCAAATCAGTTTATTTTGGACTGGCTTTACCCAACATTTCATATTGTTTCTTATGCCAGATTTGACCACGTGCTTACTGGCGACCCCTTTTCATGCAAATTTTGTGTCAAATGATGTGTTCCCCTGGAAAAACAAACGTACGATTTCTAAATGAAGGAGGCGAAATTTGCCCTCAAGACGCGAAACCACCCCTTTATGGGGTGTACCTAGCTATTTTTAACGAGCTTCTCGAATCTGCAGCTCTATTTCGAAATGATGGTCTGGTTTTCTCAGCTCAAGGATAAGTGTTCTCCATCGCTGTGGGCATTACTATTCTCAACCGGGGGTACAGTTTCCAGTCGTAATGTTTTTCATTGTGTCCGGGATATAAAACCTTTCCTTTTCAAACTTTCTCTTTGATTAACACTAATCCACATCTTGTCAGTGATTAAACATGTTTCAAGTTTAAATGTTAAATTCTGGTCTCGAGCCCTCCTGTTCGACCAAACCGAAATTACCCCTCCCACTTTGGCTCGTCCAGTGGGTGTAGCAAGGGTCGTGCCATCGCCTAGGAAACGGAGGGTGCATTAATTGTTGCATTTCGATGCACATTTTGATTATATTCAGAAGATTTTGTGGCCAAAACTCAGATAGAGAAGCATTTATATTCACATCTCACTTATTCAAGACTGGCTGAGAGCAGCACTTCCATTCAGTTAACATCATTACGCCATTTATTATGCCAAGAAAGATGAAGCCAATACATTTTGCCCTCCCTGGTCTCAGCAGAAATGGTTATACCTTACAGTTTTTTCCCACGGAATGAAAACAAATGTACTTGGGCTGAGGCCCAAGTACAATAAATAAACTTGAGAAGAAAATATATTGCATCATGTTCATGATAAGCATTATCCCATCACTTTTCTTTTCTTACAGATAAAGGAAGGTTAAACAGTTGCACACGCACGCCGGTAAGAGTACAGACTCCCGTTCCGCTTCTGTCGATGGTATCTCCCTCTAATTTCCTGTGCTTGATGTCTTTGCATATTATTCAACGTCCAGTGTATAAAGGGTCTTAAAAGCTGGACACAGCCATAAAGGAAGCTTCGAATTTTTCCATTGCTCGCAGTTTCCCGATATACTTATAAAACCAAATGAATACTAATATCTCTAGGACTGTCGCAATCAACCAAATGTTTAATTTCCGTCGTCCCTATGGCAATGGACCACTTGTACATGTATGTTGATATTTTGAAATTCCTCGGTAAATCAAGACTTCTGCCATTAACATATGATTTTTCTCATGTTATAGCTACAGATAATCATTCGTTTTCGACAACACGACATTGTAGAACATGAGGTTATCCAGAGATTGCTTGAAGCCATGTGGACTGTGTTTGGAAGGTGTGTTGCTTTACAGTGCTTTGTTATGACTGCGTATTATCATGTCGTAATTGAAGAATGCTCTATACAAATCGTGGTCATCTTCATCATCATCATCATCTTCATCATCATCATCATCATCATCATCATCATCATCATCTTCTTCATCATCATCATCATCATCATCATCATCATCATCATCATCATCATCATCATAATCATCATCAACAACAACAACAAAATCACCAATATCATCATTACCATGGTCGTCATCATCATAATCATCACCACCACCACCACCACCACCACCACCACCACCACCACCACCACCAACAACAACAACAACAACAACAACAACAACAACATCATCACCATAATCATCAAAGTTACCGTTCTGACCGTGAAATAGAAAATCTTTGTCACTCATTCAAGTCATTCTGCATAGTTTACTTGATCCTCCCAAAATTCTTCTTGACAGCAGGATTAAGTAGTAAGCCTAAATGTAAAGCGACGTTTGTGACTCTTAAAATCTTGCTCTACTTTGTCTTGTTTTAATATAGACGGGCTGCCGTGACCGAGTTTTTGCTGGATATCGTTTACATACTACTGTGGTCGGCACTTGCTGTGATAAAACCCGATGCCAGAGCATGTTACTACATTCCAGGAGATATTTGGAGAATTATTCTTTGGGTAATAGCTTACGATATTCATTAGAAGCAAATTAACAATCGGTGTGGAGTATGCATATAGCACACTATCGTGAAAAGTGGTCCCGACTTGGAGTTGCAATTTGCAAATTTGTCCGAACTGGGAGGTGAGCAAGGCAATAGTAGTACCCCGTCGTACACAAGTCCTTCAATCAGCTGAGAACTGCTTTCTACTAAACTCCAGACAACACGTTAAATCTTGGTCTAACAACGGTTTACACGGTAGACGGTATACGCAACAGCTACTGATGACCAAGAAATATCTTGAAAGCATGTCGAAGTACAACAACTATAGACTATGAAGTCCTACGTTTTGGACGAAACGTTGTGTCAACGTTGCTAACGCAATAAACAGAAAACATACAACCAGATCAGTAGACGCGTGTAAAAATATTCATCGGCTACTATAAACTGTGATGTGATAATAATTACTGTGCGGTTGAAGGAAAATGACATGATTCTAGCCTGTGGAAAATATTGTATTCTGGAAAAAGACCACATGCCCCAGGGTGCTCTGTGAAAGGTTGTATACATTTATACATAAAATATATTTCATTTTGCCATTCTAGTTCATTTTCCTTCCTTGAAAGGTTTAAAATTGAGTCACGCGTAACGTAATACAAATCAATTAACCATCAAATCAACTTCAAGTAAACTTCATTGTACGAAACTTGTTGCAAGTAAGAATTGTTGGTCTTCTCTTTGCAGATTGTGGCCATTTCCTTCACTCTTTACTTAATTGTCCAAGAACTTCTTGACTTTGCTAATTCTAAGCACAAAGTGGACGTAAGTACAAGACAATATTCATCCTTCATTACTGTCGTTGGTCTATATCTACTTGTGACCGAAAGGGGAAATGAAAAACGGAAAGTAATGTGCACGTGAAAAATGTCACTATACGTTACACATCTCATTGTATACTATATTTGGAAAAGTAATAGGTGGCCTAAAACAACATGTTTGTCCCTTTAGTTAATCCAATCCTCTGTTTAAAGTCATAGATTAGACAGATAGATCATTAGACAGACAGACAGACAGACAGACAGACAGACAGATAGACAGATAGATAGATAGATAGATAGATAGATAGATAGATAGATAGATAGATAGATAGATAGATAGATAGATAGATAGATAGATAGATAGATAGATAGATAGATAGATAGATAGATAGATAGATAGATAGATAGATAGATAGATAGATAGATAGATAGATAGATAGATAGATAGATAGATAGATAGAAAGATAGATAGATAGATAGACAGACAGACAGACAGACAGACAGACAGACAGACAGACAGACAGACAGACAGATAGATAGATAGATAGATAGATAGATAGATAGATAGATAGATAGATAGATAGATAGAGATAGATAGATAGATAGATAGATAGATAGATAGTTCAGTCAACCGGTCAATCTATCAGTTGACATATTCCACAAACTAGACGATATATTGCAATGACACAAATTTAGGGCGATATTTTTTCTCATGTAAAATATATTTTTTGCTTTGTAGTATGCGTATCAGGTTTATTTCTATCCTTCTTTCTTACAATAGCGCATGCTTTTTTTCTTCTTGAACCTTAATTTTATTCAAATCAACGCTCCCAGTACAGTATCTTCTCTCCCTGAAAACAAACACTAATATCATCAAATTGATAATTTGTGTCATTCATTTCCCCAGGCTTGGAAAGTGTGGAAACTCAATCTCATCGAACAAGATTTTCAGGATTGCCATCCAAGATGGCCACTTGAAAAAAAATGGCTTGAAAAAGAAAAAGAAGACGTGGAAAGTGTGAAACCATCGTACTTCCACAACTATTGGTGAGAACACAAGCTAATGTTGAGACATCTTGGCGGAACTTAGTCAAAGTATAGACTCATGATTGTTCAGACTTTGACAAATTTCCTTCAGGGTACATTGAAAACGTGTTTTTCACCTTATAGGCACCGGCCTGAGTCTGTCTTTGAAAAGAGTGTTGCCGTTTTGTGAGACCTTATCGAATCAAGCAAATTTCCATGTAACTTTAATTTTAGAATGTTCAAAATGCAAATCCACTCGACGGGTTATATATTTTGACAATCACGGTTACTACGCAAATTGTAGGGTGACCGAAGACAAAAACAGTGAATTACAGTAAATGCGAACAAAATAAATTTCAAATTTAGCGACGTTTCTGTTCTACTCTGTTCACGAATAAGTGTTTCACTTAAATACTTTTATTTCGATCAAAACATGAAATCTACATTATGTTTACCAATTGTTGAGGCACATTCCTGAGATACTGTACACCATATACTGGGTACATTTGAAAGAACCATCAATGTGACACGATCAAAGATGTTCTAAAGAAGCATATGTTGTAAAGTCATGATCACTTTTCCTAAAAGCAAAATATTAAGAAACTGCCATATTGGACTTTGTCTTTTAGTTATGAGACACAAGTAGGGCCACATTTAACCTAAGGGTTGTGCCAGGCACGGAATATATTCCAAATGACTGCTGCTGAACTGTCCATTCAATCTCCGAAGCGAATTGATCCGGGGCTGTGCTCATTATTTTAAAACCATAGGTCTTCATTCTCTTGATAGAACGAATTTCTTTTAATATTCATTGAAAATGAAAATTAAAGTTGTTTAAAATGGAGTGCTGTTTGTCAATTCATTCAACATAACGCACAATTTTAGTCAAATGAATATTCGTCATCGTCATCCATAATAACTCCTTATTGGAGTACTGAAACAAAGCTCATTTAAATAAATGAGTATTATTTTATTTAGGTAATTAAGTATCGATGATTCATTGATTGAGAAAACAGTGAATATTTGAATTTAAGTTTGTCTGTTGAACTTGAAATTGTGTTAGCATCTAAAATATCAATGTCTTATCAAGTTGTAAGTAGAGTGTTTAGTACTTTAAAAGATTCAAGAACGGTTTCACAGTATCAGAGAGCCTGTAAAACCTCGCTGTTAATGGCCAATCGTCCATATTGAATGAGTCTTTACGAGCCTGTGTGACTTAGATGTTGAATCCCACTGTACTGATAGTGGTGATGAGCCTTGTTTCTATGACGAAACACCAGAGCCAAACATGATCGAAAGTCCTTTTTTCTAAATTCAATTCACCTGGTGTCATCTTACCTTGGAATGTGGCTAGTTCACTCTTCTGTTTTGCGTTGCATTGCAGGAATATTTTTGACTGGTGTGTCTATATCCTCCTGATAATTTGTGTTGCCTTCCATGTCATTGACATCTTCATCGTCTCTGATGAACTCTGTTGGCCAGAAGACAACATCAATGCCACGTCGCCCGCCGTTGAGACGACTGGAATAGGAATCTTAGGGGATGAACGTGAACTCGAGAGCTGGGCTGCCAAAATCCACATTCGACTTTTTGCCATCACAATAATCTTTGTCTGGCTTAGGCTTTTGAAATCTGCGAGGGCATTCAAGTCACTTGGTGAGTGTTCAGTCTTACGGAAGGTCAAAGTGTGTGAATACAATATTGTTTGAAAAAATGTGTGACTTGATGGGGAATTAGTCAGTTTGTTTGCCCCAAAAGGCCAAAAGTAAAAAAGTGTTCATTCCACGACGTTTTTTCTTGGCTAAAACACTTTTAGGATCGAGTGTATAAAGTGAGGTAGGTCGGGTAAGCAAAAACAAGTATTTTTTGCTTCACCGGAAAATTGAGTAATGTCTCCATCATTTCACGTTAGTGTAGTATGCGCCTCGAAATTCAAGTACTTATTACCTTTGCTCAAATTTACCTCACGGAATCTTTCAACCATTCGTTTTCAAAATCAAGAATAAAAATTGTGGGTCACCGAGCAAATTTTGCAACTAAAGAAACAAATTACTCAAGATTTACCGATATATGAAATTCAAAATGGCCGCCACCCATGTGTTAACTTTATGGAGAAAAATACAATTTCCGACTCTCGAAAAACTAAGACAGTCAAAATTTTTCTAAGAGCTTTAAAGTCGATCAGAAAAGAATTTTAAAAGTTTGACAGTCTGCATAGCTGTCCCCGAGGCGCGTTCTACCTTAAACAGTAGGAAGTACGTACATGATATTAGGTTTCTCCCCTTGGTGTTCGGAAAACGTTATTAAGCTTGGTTTACCGCTGTAAATGTAGGACGCAGGACGAACGAGTTCAAGTTTAAATGATTGCTGTCACTTTGACACATAAGATGAAGTAATGTCCTACAGACTTTAAACAAGTGGTCACTTGTAGCGTACCCTAGATTTTCCTATTGAAAGATCAGGAGTTTGAGATAGAGGGACTCAACCTAGCACCCAATAGAACTGTTTAATTTCATTTAAATTCTTCTCAAAGTTCTTCCTTGCCTTGAATTGCGCTATCTTATAAAGGGGGGGGGGGGTTCAATCATTCACAATGGTTTCAGGCAATTAAAGTTGCTCATAGAGGTCGCTCTACCCTGGGTAGGAATTTCCCTTGGTCGTTTCAATGAATACCAGACAATCACTGTCAAGCCAGGTTGTTTGATTTGATCAAAACTATTACATGCCACAAAGAAAACAAAGGTCACTGCTTTCAGCAATGAAATCACTGAAAACACCAAAGTGTGAACTTGAAGACAAATTTAGTAACACTTTATTTGGTAACGGGTATTGCTACCTTCAAGTTGTTTTTTGTTACCCTGAAGTATTTCGGAGCATGACGCTTAACTATCTGCTTGGTGAGCTATATGTAATATAATGGACCTTTTTATTAGTAAAACAAGTGTCTAGCTTTCTGGGTTGATGAACCGCATAATGACTCAAGGGTTCATGGTACAAGAAAAACGTATAAGGCGACAACTTGCAGATAATTAAAAAACATCTTTTTCTTTTCAAATACTAAGGCAAAGCAAATTAAGAATGTCAATGTTTTCAACACCAGCAGCACATGGCATACTCGATAATTACCCGCTGGAGCTGCTTTTGCTTTCAAATATATTCCATATCATGTCGTAATTTTTCTGACCTCTTAATATTATTGAATAATTTAACGTTGTTCCATATGGAAATGCCAGTTGCACACTTCATTGAATCATTTTAGTATTGTTAAGTCTAGAGAAAACGGATTAATTTCGCTCTTTATTATCGACACTGAAGCAAATCTCGGGGCTTAAACATCATGACCATTATTGGATATCCTCCTAGGCGATTATTGATGATGCGCGGTTCAATTTCAGCAAATTTTACATACGTAATGAACCTTTACCACTCTCTCATTCCTGATAGGTCCTTTCATTGTTATGTGTTACAATATCATTGGTGATGTTGCCAGATTCTGCTTCCTCTATTTCATCGTGTACATTCCTTACAGTAAGTATACAACACTTTCTAGTCACATGGTAAAATTGCCTCAGATTGACAAGGCTGAGTATTCATACATATTTGAGATTTGATCTTTACGTTAAAATTTACTCTTTGTGTAAATAAATTTTAAATTTTATATCTAGATTCGACTTGAGACGATAAGTTTCAAGCACGAACTACGGTTTACTGTTGGACATACATAATTCTATTTACTATCACCATGTACACCCAATCTGTCCTGTGATATTTGAAGGACCACTCATAGTTTATAATCGGCAAAAAGTTGTATCGTTATGCAAACACAATTAACGTTTTCACTTGCATCTTCAATACAAGGAAGCTTTAGTTTTTATGCAGTACATGAATCACTATGTCACTACGTTCCATTTTGTCAACTAACTTGTCTCCATAATATGTTTTAGGTTTAATAGTTATGTAACAATTCATAATTTCAGCCTGTTCATTCTGGATGATGTTCGGTGGTGACGTAGAAGAGTTCGAGACCGTCTCGGAGACGCTCTTCAGTTTGTTCAGGATGACCCTTGTCGATGAATACAACTATGAAGTAAGTCAAACTCGAACAGTTTATTATAGTTGTGCTCTGAAAGTTTTGCATATTTAGTTAACTCTACCACGTCATCATTCACGTAGAGAGCCAAAGGGTTATTTTTGTAGTTGAAATGAACTTTTTGGTGAGTTTTGGAGTACGACTATGCCAGGGATATCATCATCAAATTTGTACAGTCAGAATTTCATGTTGACTTGGTTTTGCCGAAATGACTCTTTAAACCATTTAATAGTCAGTTTAAAAGTTCACGTAACATTCAGTCCGTCGAATCATATTTTGTTTCTATTAAAACTGAAATATTTGTTGAAGTGTGGTTGCTATATAACAAAACAACTCTTTTTATTATTAATTATTGCATGAACTGATTCACTGACAATCGACTCAATGAATACTTTTGCTGAAGACAAGGTCACAGTCGACATCTTATTATCATGTTAATTTCTTTTACTTGAGTCGTCATGAAGTTTTAAACTTAATAGTGTCAATATGATATATCTGTGACAGAACACACACAATTAAACTTTTTAACTTCTAGCCCCTTTACGTTTTGAGTTACTCCGAGATGAGTGTTTAGTTTGCGACTTGAGTATGAGCACTTGTTATCTGTACCATAGGGACTGAAGGAAGAAAACCCTGTCATGTGTGATATACTGGTTGGTACCTACCTGGCAATCTCTGCTATTGTTATGCTTAATCTCTTCATTGCTATGCTCAGCGAGACATTTGTTAGGTAAGCTAAGGATGCTATCCCCAGTCAAATTTTAATTCAGAATCTGTAAGTCACGGGGGTACTGTCCTCAGTAACACATTAGTTTGGTAACACTCCGTGAAACTATTGTTTGAAAGAGTTACACTTTCGCTCAAACATTCAGTCAGTAAACTTTTAATTTTAATCAGATCATTCCCTTTTGAAATCAAGAATACAAATCAACGGTTCTCGCGTAAATTATTTATTAGAGACACACATTAACATTATTATGAACCCATGCAAATCGAAACGGCCGGCATCCCAAAATTAACTCTACGGTAAATATTAAATTTTCTATTTTCACAAAACAAAGATGGTGAAAACTTTAATTACTTCGCGAGCTTCAAAATGAGCGCCCACATGTGGTAGACAAAGCAGTGACGTAAACGTTTAGGAGTTCCGAATATCCATCACTAAGTCACTGAGGTGCATTCTAACAACAGTGACCTGACCTTACTTCTTATCTATGAATACTTCAATGTGCCAGTATTACAGAAAAGACGACACTCGATTATTTGAATGCAGCGAAAGAAAGATAATGTTTTTCTTCGCATATCAATTGGCATAGTTTTACAACATTTTAAAAGTATAATTCCGTGTGCTATATAGCTATATTGAACGTCAAAAACGTAAGATACATCTCCACGAAATACGACTTCTACTAGATTTTAGACAGAGGAATATCGACAGATGCAATGCTGAATGTCATTGTGTTGAGGTAATTGATGGTGTACCGTGTATACTTCTTTTGCCAACTCTGTATATTTACAGGACATGGTACTATCTAATAACTCATGGAAATTTCTAAGTAATCGCCATGGCTGTATTAAGAGTGGTCGATTTTTTAAATTAACAACACTCAACATTCGGGAATTGAAACCCTTACGATTTCAAACGTGATAGAAAATACAGCCACGATGTCATTAATAAATACGTGTATTTCTGTTGCCAGGCCTGGCATTTCAGCGATACTTATGGCCATAACGCTCATATATTGATTGTCATTTTAATTAAAGAGATCAGTGTAACAGAAATGATGTTGCCATTTCTTTATTTTATAGGATCCACGATAATGCGAGTTCCAATGCTCTGATGGAAAGAGCTGCGATTCTAGCGTGTTTACACGACAACCTCTCTGATGAGAAGAAGCTGGCTTACTATAAACACGTACAGACAAAGAGTGCACCAATGGTAGAGTACTATGACGACGATATGGCCCTGGAGGGAAAAGACAACGATGTCAGGAAGGTTACCTTTCAAATAAAGGTGAAATATTTATTCATTAACTTTACAGAAACGACCAAGTTTATATGCATTATATTTTTGAAAATAGGTTTGAAGAAAAGAGTGAAAATATACTAAAAAGAAGTGGGTACTGTCAGAAACAAACGGCTACTTCGTATTTTTATTAAAATGAAATTGAAATTCCTGATTTTTAGATTGCCTTGCTTTTAATGTATTTGCTATCATCAAAAATGATTGGATAATACAATTTCAGCAAGCTACTGATAAATCCTACGCTGGCCCAGTGAAGTCTTCCTCTCATACTGCATGAAATCGAAATCAGTTGTGATGATTCTTTGCAAATCTTACGTGTGTCAGCAGAAGTCAGTGCTAAAACTCAAGTTATTATGTGTACTTTATCTTGTTTATGGGTGACCGAACATGACCTCTGTCAGCTCACAGACATGTTTTTATGTTTGTAATGAAATAAGGCAAGGTGTCGTTGTGAGACACCTTGTGGTTTTTAATGAGATATTTTCGGTGACTATTTTTTTTTAAAACGCAGGATCAGATGGCCTCTCTGGTGGAGACGGTCAACAAAAAAGGATTGAACAGTGGGGAAGAGCAGCAACTGCACGAAATACATCGCATCAATCTAGAGTTAAACTCCCTTAAGGCACAAAACGAGAAGGCGATGGCTAGTATTCACGAAATTTTGGACATACTGAGAGGTATACTATTGTATTATCTCGCTCACTCTCTCTGTCTCTCTCTCTCTGTCTCTCTCTCTCTGTCTGTCTCTGTCTCTGTCTCTCTCTCGTTCGCTCGCTCGCTGTCACTCTCTCTGCTCGTACGCGATCTGTCCATGACTATCTATCTTTCTGTCTTCTCCTTCATTTTCCTAAGGCATCTAGGAGTAACATGTGAGACAATAAATATATACTAACGAAATCAAACAATGCGATTTTATGGTCTGCCTTTGATTGATTGTTCGTTTCTTGTTTACTGCAGGTCCAGGTCGTTTCCGACCCAACAATCGCGCTGGTCAAGGTACTTCCCACGGACGTCGTGGCGGTAATGACTAGCACGTAGGCGATAATTCGAAATACATCAAGAAATGTTGAGAAAAAAAAACCAGCGAAACTTCCGCCACCCATATCACTAAAAATTAATTGGTATTGATAACTCAGGATTTCCATTAAAGCTTTCGTAAATTACCAAGTGTAGGCTTTCAATATTAAGCTCCGCTTTTTCAAGATTTAAAAAACATGTGTGTATAAGATGGAAATACATATTATAATGGTGACTGTCACCAAAACGCTGATATGTAGTGCCATCTGCTGACATTTCAGAACATGCAGCGACTCGAAAGGGCGCTGATGTTTCATTAAATATCAACAAGTTTTCGCCCCGTTAATAGACAACATCTAGAAAACTTCAGTAATAAGCACGTTTTAGTTAATATCTGTAAAAGCAGGAATCTAAATTAGTTAAGCTCAAAAACTTGAATTCTAATATTCAATTGTTTGTAGGATTTAACGTTCTTCCTTCTTACATTTTTCTAGATTTTATTATTGATCTAAGTGAAGGTATTTTATTCACCATAAAATGTTTTAAGGGGGCGCTGCACCCAAAACAGCGTATTTAGCTAAAAATAATTTTTTTACAAACATTCATTCAATATTAATTAATGTGTTAACCCAAGATTAACATATTTGTTGTGTTCACCTTTTGTCTTGTCAAGCAGTCGTAAGTTGTGTGATAAAGATGCAAATGTATGCAAATCACCCGATTTCCTGGTTTATCTTTTCTCCATATTTGAAGATTTCCGAAGAATTTAACTCCACTCTGGCTGGGTCAAATGTTCTGAAATTTTCACATGTTCTTCAAATGCTATATAATAACCAGATGTGAACTGAGTGCGCTCACATGTTTTACAACAGGCTCATTAATAGTAGTACTCTTCACCACAGAGTAACATAAACAGAGTGGCAACGCTTGCATGCCTTTTGTTCCATGGTCGTCTCGGTAGACTATTGGCTTTTCATATTAAAGTGAGCTCCAAAGGTGTTAACTTTTTGGAGGCTTTGTTTGTGGTTGGTAATTACACGAGATTATGCGAAAAATACGACGAGATGGCATCGTACTGCCAGCCGCGTAGCAACCATAGTTACTTTGTGAGCTCTCAGGCCAGAAACACTGCTTCACGCCAATCAAACATAAACACGCCAGCAGTTTCATAAACATGTCCTTCCTTGACACACGTATAAAAGAGGGTATGACTGACCGTAAACCATTGAGTAAAACCAGACAGTATCGATAAAAGACTTTCAAATTTGGTTCAAACACACTCATTATATATTCATAAAAATATGAGAGGAATTTTTAAAACGGTAAAACTCATTTTCCTGAAGCTCAAAACAATCCCGTTTTCGCCAGCACGTCAATTCTGCTCAGCACCACACGACAACAACAACACAAACTTTGCCAAACATACTTTCGCTTAACAATTGGCGAAAATCCGAAAATTACCGAAGGATTCAGGGTTGGCACTCTTCGGAAAAGAGAGGCGAGAGCAACCTGAGGCGAGGCGAACATGGATGGGTTACGTAACCGCTTCACGCCTTAAACAATACCCGTTGCCACTCTATCTATGTTTCTCTATGTCTTCACAGAACAATAAGATATCTGTTATATCATAATATGTAGCAGGTTTCATCAATTTTCACACAGTACTCTCAGAGTTAAGTCACTAATTACAAAACATAATTTAATATGCAAATAAGCTGTTTACTAACTTGACACTGCTCAACGCTTCATGGGACAATTAGATATCTATCAGATAAACATATGTAGCACGTTTCATTAAATTTACGGTAATACTGTAATTTTGGAGTAATATCACTAATTACAAAGTTCATTAAATATGCAAATAAACCCTCAATTAACTTGAAACAGCTCAAAGTTTCATAGCACAATTAGATATTTATTAAATCAATATCTGTAGCAGAAATCACCAAATTGTGTGCCGTAATTTTATACAGTTATATACCTAATTACAAAATTCATCAATATGTAAATGAACCCTAATTAACTTCACACTACTAGCTGCTTTACAATACAGTCAGGTATCTGTCGGATCAGTATCTGCAGCAGATTTCATCAAATTTGGTGTATTTATTTTGGAATTATATATGACTAATTACAAACTTCATAAATATGCAAATGAGCTATTTATTAATTTGGCACTGCCCAATGCTTCTCAGTACAATAAGATATATAGCAGATCGATATCTGTAGCAGGTATCACCAAATTGGGTGCCGTAATTTTAGACATACACTTTGTAGGACCGAAACGTCGAATAAATGATTTTATCTGCCACTTGAAACCAGAGTCTTGCCTTCCTACCAAACCCATTGACGTTTACTTCAAGCTCTGGCTTCTGATATAACATCGTAGAGTGCCTATTGCTGTAGTTGGACTGACCTAGTTTATCTACCAAACACAGTACAAAGTTCATTAAATATGCAAATGTACCCTTAATTAACTTCACACTAGAAATGCTTTTGACCACAGTTAGATATCTGTCGGATTAGTATCTGCAGCAGATTTCATCAATTTAGTGCAGATATTTCGGAGTTATATGACTAATTACAAACTTGACAGACAGTCACATACACACTCTCACACACACACGGACAGATAGACAGACATCGCTACGAAATCAGCTCATGTGTGGAACACCTGAGCCAAAAACGACTATTTTGTTGGGAAATTATTTTTTTATATTTTGAATAAGAGGCATTTTAATTTTGCTAACAATGTCTTTAATCACTTTTTAATGTCAGTCTTTCAACCCATGCCATTTTAGAATATGGATAGGTAATGCAAAATAAAATAGTTGTTTTTTCTACATATACTCTTGTTTCATGTGAAATATTACATTTCAGAAAATAGTATCAAGTTTTTGACTTGAATTAATTTTAATCATGTTTTTTAATTCTAAAATTGAGGGTTTTTTACGCCAAATATACATACCTTTCATCGTTCGAGTAAACTATTGCTACTATCCTAAACTTTAGATTCTCTGCTTTTTGAAAATATTATATATTATTGCCTGAATACATGGATTTATGTACCAGAGAGCAGGTGACAATTTGCCCGACGCAAGGAGGCCAAATTGTCTCTCGGTGCGAGGGCACACAGACCTATGTATTCAGGCAATAATATTTTTATTACCTGCCTGTTAATACTATATGACATTGAGTTACATGCAGGTTATTCTCAACAATTTTAACATTTTCGACCCACTTGAAAAGATTTTAACGAAAGTCAAAATAGCAGTGGATAGCAGCAATATATATTTTACATCTGCGTTAAGCATCTACTTTGACGTAGAAAACATCGAAGGGCTTCTCCGGATCGGATAAGTATGGAAACCGGTCAGTACATCGTTAACACGGCCCGCTAACTGCCCGGATGTTCCTACTCAAATACATGCACTGATTTGCACTCACATCGAGGCATGTAATAAATAGTATCAGGAGGTTTTCTTGTCATCTTAGATGACGAACATTCCTTTAAAAATGTGTTTGCAACGTGCCGCTCCACTTTAATCATTTGCGTTTATCAAATGTTTACTATATCATTGCATAGGCACAACATGCAAAGGTATGATGACGTAATATATAGCCCGCTTTGACGCCAGGTATCTGCCTCAAAAGAAACGCAAAGAAAAAAATCTGCGAGCCGATAACGTAGCAGAAGTCAATCAGTAAAATAATATGGACAACGCCTTGCAAAAATGTTCCTTAGGACAAAATGATCGATTGTGTAATTCACTTTCAGTTCTTAACATTTCGTTCGGTACTTTTCTTTGACGTTGAAGTCCACTTAAGATTTCGGAGCCAAACACCAACAAGAATATATTTTTAGTCCTGGTTTAAAACGATCCTTGGTCTATGATTTACCATATTTCCTCGTATATGGAAGGCCTGTGGATTTAGGACAGTGGATTTCCATAGCACGCGCTTTGGCCCGTGTGTGCATATTTATCTGTCACTTGAAGGCCACACCATGCGCACTACATATTTTTCTCAGTAAAAGATGTCACAAGAGCAGCATTTTGTAGGTCAGCAACTCTGCTCTTGCTGCAGGCTCTCCTACTTTTCTTGGGAAAGTTTTCTTCGATTCAAGTTCATTTCGGGGGATAAAAAAGATATCTGTAAGTCAGTGTTACAGTAACAACAACAAAAAACGGGACTGTCAACGTCAGAGGGACAGTCACTGGTCTGATCCTTCGGCTTGAAGACGCTGGATTACTTTTGTTCTTTGGACATTAAAATGTGGCCGATCCCTCCCGATAAAAAGAAGCGAAACAGGGTGATCCCTTATGCCAATCTTCGAAAATAGGGTGACCCCCGAGCTGTAGGTAAAAATAAATTGAAATATTGTAATCTCCGTGATATATGTACGCACATGCTGTTGTAAACAAGTTGATTTAAATGGAATACATCATAACGTTATGAAGATATACGAGATATTATATATACTATGTCGATCTTAGCACACAAATTCCAAAAATGTGAAACAGGAAACAAACAATCAAATAACAGGTTGAAAGCACCAAATGATTTAAGCTCTATTCTGAAAAAATTTAAAAGGTTACAAGTATAAATGGAAAATTGAAGTAAGTATTTTTCTTCTTTGTTGAGCGTAAATGATATTAGTCAGGATAATGTTAATGATTTTCAAAATGTTGGGAAGAGGATATATGCGGTGATGATATTTTAAATGACCGTATCACAAATAATGAAATTTGGAGAGGATTCGGAATTTAAAAGGACAAGGCAGCGGGGGAAGATAATCTTATCGGAGAATTCTTTAAATCGACACAGCATCTTTTGTTGCCTTTGTTAAGTAAAAGTAAACTTTTCAACACGGGTATGTTTGCATCGGGTTTGACAAAAGGGAATTATTACCACTCCACAAAAAGGGGGACACAGGAAACCTAGGAAATTACAAGGGCATAACGTTGTTGAGTACATGTAGTAAGATTTTTCACAGGGTTATAAAATAGAAGACTATACAGATGGGCAGAGGTAGTAGAAAACAATTCCTGGATTTCACAAAAAATATAGTACAGTAGATAATATTTTGTTTTAAATGCGCTGATACAAAAACATCTTTGTCGAAAAAATTGCAACTCTATTCTCTTTTCGTGGATTTCCAAAAGGCGTATGATAATATCTTTAACAAAAAGCTTTTTAAAAAGCTGACAATGTCAGTAGCGGGAGGGGAAATATTAAATATGAGCTAGAACATCTGTGCCGATGTCAAGTATTGTGTAAAAGTTCAAAATCAGTTGTCCAGTTTTTTTTTCAGTTGTCACATTGGTGTCAGACAGGGGCTGTATGCTTAGTCCAGTGCTTTTTGTGTTATTCATTAGTGAACTACAAACAAATATAATGAATGAAGGAGTGGGTACTAGGGTACAGATAGACGACTTGAATGACTTTTTATTTGCCCATGATATTTTGTTATTTTCCAAAACAGTGAAAGGTTGCAAAACTGATCAATTTACTACATTATTGTAAAGTTTAGAAATTAAAAGTAAATCTAGACAAACCCAAAAATAGTTGTTTTCAAATTAGGAGGTAAAATAGCCAAAAAAGAACGTTGGTTCTATAATGGTACACCGATTTCCACTGTAAGCTTTTATAAACATCTTGGTTTGTTACTTTCTTTCTTCCAGAGGTACATGGGGTAAAGCAATAAATACCTTGGTACAACAAGCAAGTAAAAATTTGGCGACGGTGAGGACATTTTGCTACAAAATTAGAAATCTTCCTCTATCGTTATACTTTAAGTTGTTTGATTGTATGGTCTCCCCGATCTTGACTTATTCCGCTGAAATATGGGGTTATAAAAACATGAAAATATTGAAAAGGTGCAGCTAAGATTTTGCAAAAACATACAGGCAGTAAGATCAAACACGTCGAGAATGCAGTGCTAGGTGAATGTGGCAGACTGCCGATGTATGTTTCATGTGTAAAAAAGTTATTAAATATTGGTTGAAACTAATTCACATGGATAGATACCAACTTTCCTTTAGAGCTTATAGAATGCTCAAAAGACTGGATGAAGACGGAAAACAACCTGGGCAAGTCAAGTGCGTGTTGTATTGCGAAATTGTGGTTTTAATTATGCATGGTTGGCCCAGGTTATAGGAAATCTTGAGTACTTTTGCAATTATTGATTTCAAGAGTTGTCGAAGTTTTTATCCAAACATGGCATATTAACATAAATAATGAAAAATCACTTATTATGTTCATTTCAAAGTAGTGTTAGAACCAGAAAGATACATTGATAAATACCAGAAAGACATCTGATATCAGCGATAGCAGAATCAGATGTGGCGACGGAAAGCAAATTAGAAATTATAAAAGAAGGAGCTCAAAATAGAAAGACAAATGAGATTGTGTGGATATTGGCAAGACAATGTTATAGACGATGATTAACATTTTCTGTTAGTTTATAAATTTACAAGATTGTAGAGGTGAACTTATACTTACCCGTATACTACCGTGAAAATGTTTCTTATTTTAAATTTTTTGAGTTGATAAAAAACAAACAAAAATACGTGATTTTTAGTCTGGCAAAGTACATCTATAATGGTATTAAAAAGAAACAGATTGCAGACAGACATCTTGGGTGAGACAGGCTTTATGTGTGAAAGTCGACTTTCACACATAAAGCCTGGATGTCCTTTGAGATGTGATTTTGACCTTGAATTGCATTTTGAGGTCTGTAAAAAGTAACGAAAGGCCGGTGGCCAAGTGTATTGAAATAAACCATTCTTCTTCAATCAAATTCGCCATCCAAGGAATTTATTTTGTTGACAGATACAATATTATTTTAATTACAAGATTACTTTTATTATTATCTGCAAAGAATGATACAAAACAATGAATCGGCCCTACGACTGAATACTTTGGTTTTCAATGAATTAACACTGGAG
The DNA here is from genome assembly GCF_041260155.1 of Ptychodera flava. NCBI lineage: Eukaryota > Metazoa > Hemichordata > Enteropneusta > Ptychoderidae > Ptychodera > Ptychodera flava. Next base: position 35,061,658 of record NC_091932.1, read on the forward strand.
GCAGATTGGTGATACACTTTGCGAAACAGAATTTGAATGTGCAAATATCCATGTATCTCTTGTATTTTTTTCTGATATGTTAAAGTTAGGTGCAACAGAATGATGCAATTCGCGGTCGGTGTGATGAACTCTATACAATTATTAACCTGTGTCTTACAATCAAAAATTACTTTTCCTCCTTCCCGCTTATTTGCATTTCCAAAACATCGTGATTCCCATAAACATCACAACAGGGTGACCCCATACGAATCCATGACCCAAGGCCGAAGAAACTGATTACCTGGTTCCCTAAATAGCATTCGTCCTAAGGCCAAACAAAAAATGGGCTGTTCCGATAAACCGACCTACCCTATATTTTACCTGCCGACCCTAAACTTTTTAGAGCTACGTAAACACGGAAGTAAAAGAGAGAGAGAAAATAACCCGTAAAATCACGAGTTCGTTACTTGGCATTTGAGTTTGCTTGAACGAGGATGTCCTTTATGTTTTTATTCCTTTTATATGGACGATACGTTTTTCTGGAAATGCTGTGGCCAGTGTTTGACCGCCCTGAACCCCTGAAAATGCATATTTAAAATAAAGATATTTTGGAAAAACAATTCCTGCCGACCTATCTACCTTAATTTTGAAAACAATGTTATCGGAGCAGCACAATTTCTTTTGGCCTAATATGGAAATTTATTGATCCATCCATCAGCACAGGCCACTTTACCGAAAGATTCACAGCCAGAGAGATCGCCTTTATTTTTCTGTGAAATCCCCACAATGAGATTTTGTAGTTGAATTTTGATAAGTGACCGAACAAAAGATTCACCTTAACTACCCGTATGAAACATTTACTCATGATACTCATGCGACATATTCTGGATTTGCACCCCGATGTTATAGGAAGCTCCAAGGTTTTAATATATGATTTATGATTTATTTCACCTAGAAAAGGTATGATCACAAATCAAACAAATGTGTGTTTTGATTGTATACAATGAAACAGTGTTTACAGAACTAGGTGAAAGGCTAGAAATAGTCCAAAACGGACTAATCTAGTCTAGCCAATTAGAACACTAGTTTAATATAACATAGAAGAATTTGACAGCTGCAGTTAACAATAAACAAATACATCAAATGGAGTGTGAAGAGAAAAATTCGAATATTTGCATAACAAATAAACGTTCTCAAGTAAGGCCACAACTCAGAAAGTCTAAACGAGACAGTCCGTGTCTAACTAAAACAAAAGCTACCAGAATAAATAATAATATATTCGTCTTACAAATTAGAGTCTTTCTGTAAAAGAAATTTTCTGTATTCTTTTTTAAATTTATTTCTCCCTCGAATATCACGTAAAGTGTTGGTAAATTATTCCAAAGTTTCGCCCCAGCAAACATGATTGAAGACTGACCAATGCTACTATCATATTTCGGTACATGAAGATCTCCTTTAGCTTTACATCTTGTTTGATAGCCGTGATTTACATAAGTGAAATAGTTACTGAAATGAGATGGTAGCCTGTTACAAAGTGTGTCATGTACAAAAATGCCAACTTGATAATCGTACTGTTTGAAGATATCAAGGATGCCTAATTTCTTGAACAGTGATGCGGTGTGCGCATCAAACTTACTACCTGTCATGGCACGAACAATTTTTTTTTTGCACACCAAGAAGATATCCACTAAGTAAGTCTTGTACGCACTACCCCAAACCTCAAGCCCATATGAGATATGAGGTAAGACTAAAGTATTATATAGCATGATAAGTATTGAACATGGTAAAATAGCATGTAACCTGTACAAAATTCCAACATAATAACTAAGACATATCTTTTTTCTGATTTCTGTTTTCTATCAAGCTTTTTTATTACTTTGCATGCATATGTGTTTGGCACACGGGTCCAACGGAAGCATTCGTCACAAACTGCCAGAAGCAGATTATCAATGTTGTTATTTTACAGATCTTTCAGCAATCATTTTATGAAAATGACTTATTAATGAATTGCATTATTTTCAGTAGAGTATGCACAATGTGGGTCAAAGAGCAGCGCCCTCACTGTACGTGTCCAGCAACCACCACCTACAACCGGTGTAACGAAGTCTCATTTTTTTATTAGTAAATACATGTACTTAGAGACGATCAGTATTGATTTTGTAGTTCTTCAGTTAGCGAACAGAAATTTATATTGTATCGTCGCCCATTTTTGAAAACTTACATTAGGACTATGATGCCATTTATTTTTCACAAAGCCCTCAATTCTTTCCCAAACGGTGATTTAGTGTCTATTTTGTCTTCAATACTTTTTATATTGTGAAAACCACCACTTTTTCTCTGTGGACCTAATGATTGCTTTTTCGTCAGACAAGGTGCTGTGAATGGGCGATATTGAAGAGTTCAGCGTCTTGCAAAATTGCTTTGAAGTTCCTGTGGTAATTTACGCAGTTAAATTAAATCATTTAAACACAATGTAGTGTGGTTTTGTCACGGTCATTTCTGTAACGTCCTAATCAAGATCTTCGTAAACAGCCCTATTGCCTGAAAAAGAAAGAAACATGCATTCTACAACTGCACAAAATCGAGACATTTCTTTTAACCTTAGGGGTCGTCTCAGATTGTCGCATAAGTTCAAGAAACGAAATTTCATCGTTTACATAAACCCGCCTCCCCCTTAAATGAAAATTCAAAAGTGCGAAATGTTGCTGTTTGCCTTAGAGTTCAATGTAGCATTTTGTTATAGCTACTGAAGAATATGTTATGTATCCACTGAGCACATTACATCGTCAAGTAATCGATCGAATTTGAGTACTAACCATAGCATGACACGCATAAGAACGAGTTGGAAATAGTTACAGCAAAATTTGTTTGTACAAGTTTGCAGTTTTTGTTTATTTTTACACACAATGTAAAGAGTACTTGTAATCACAAAATAAAAGTGCGAAAGTGAAGTTCACTAATTGAATGGAAGTCAAACCCCCTCCCCCCATAAATGACCGAATTTCGCTTTTTGAGCTAATGCGACAATCTGAGACGGTCCCTTAAATTCAACAAAATATACAAAATACGATTTCATTGACAAATCAACAAGTGTCACCCGGTCAATGAAGTGCATTTTTATCAGCCACCGACTGAACATCTTCAGAATAGTTTTGTAAATAAATCATGTTTGTTTGTTTAATACTCTTAGTACGGTCAAGCTGATTTGACAGGTGTGTGGGTTGGTATAAGACCGGCATGATAAACGGCGGATTCCCCCGCCCGCGCCTTTCGGGATCAACGCCATTCAAAAGATGATAATCATCGTCTACGTTATGCTTGAAATGCTTGAAGTCAAGTCTGCGATTGAACTTTGATGATTTCCAAAACCAGCTCTGCTTCTAATAAGAAGAGATGATGTTGGCGAAGAGAAGTTGATGAAGAATGGCAAAGCAATAAACGTGGGTGGAACACAAATAAAAAGTCGGTGGTTGAAGGTGCAAGATGTAAGTGTAAGTGTAAGATGTCTCACATTGCTATAGATTAACTGACTTTGTCACTATGCATCGAACCGTGGGATGTTCGACTAAAGAGCCAACATATTTTAATGACAAACTTGTACAGGTTAATGGATAGCTGTGACCGAGCACTGCCACAAAGAGACGAATGCTATTTCAACTTGTGCCAATCAAATTGGTTGCTAAGGGAGTTGTCCTCAGCTTTTGATTGGTAGTGTCCTGTCATTTATTAGGCTTACGTCTGCATGTACTCCAGAAGCTAATTTTCTCTTGAAATACGCATTGGAGATGCAGTGTGTTTTTCGACAGGCACAAAATTTAAGTTAAACGGTGAATAAAAGGCCATGAATTCTTCACCATTTTACGTACTTCTCGATTGGGCAATACAAGGATGCCCTCTATAGCTACCATGAGGGCGCTCTAACCAACACTCAACGAGCGCAATTTATACAATCACCGTTGAGATATTGCCGTATCTATGTCTTATCTTATATCGGATTTGGCTTCCAGTGAACTTTACAAGCCCAGAATGAGATATATCCTCCGCGGGACAAGACCTATTGCGACAAAAATATCGGATAAGAATAATTCGATCACACTATATGTCTTTATAATAGAAACCATGGGAAACGAAAATACGCAGGGTTAAGCATCTCGGTGAGGTTATCCACTGTGATAAAGTCCATTTGGGGTTAAACATTAAAGCATGGTGTACATATCTGTACCATTTGCAGAGACGGTGGTTGTAAATTAATCTGATATTTGTTGCAATGACAACCACACATACAAGCAAGCTTAAGTCACAACCAGAGGCAGTATACACTGTGCGTCAGTTTGGCAAGCTAGATCACCTCTGGAAAAAATCCTTGTGAATTCTGTTTAAAAGTTGGCATTTTGTGGAACTTATTTTAACAGACTGAATATTTGGCACCTAGCAGAAACACATAATATTTTTCGTGTGTTCGGATTAAGCAGCCTTGTCTAGGTAAGTTACAGGATCGATACATTGCTGTCAGTAAGCGACAGATAACAGAAATAACCGGGGACATTGACAGTTTAAATGTCCAGTACATGGATGACGTTGACGTTACTAGTGTCTGTCGTTGGAGTTATTATATGATTTGTACGGACACGTTTATAGCTTTCATTGTTTGCTTCAATGAATCATAAAGCGTATGTTTACATCGATTGATGTCAACGTACACGGTGACACTTATCTGATGCTGCCAGACTTAATCATTATTGTAATATTTCATCAAGCCGAATCACCGGACGGGGTCAACGAGAATTTCTTGTATCGACAGCGATTTATTCTAATACAGCATTACACTACGGCTTTTTAAACATGCTATTCTGATCAAAAATGTGTCACTCACAGCGTATTTGTGAAGACCAAAGGTACAGCACTGAGCACTTCATTTGTGTGTTGCGAATGTCATACGGTGGTCGCTATGCAATTAATTTACAGCGCGTCAGTTGACAGTTCTAATTGACCCCGTGACTCCTCATTCGACCCAGGTCGGCCCAAGCGAATACTGAATGAACTGGTACTGGAAACACCTTACGTACATTCCAATAAGATGTCGTGTGCCATTCTTATTTATGTCAGTGCTCACGGCCTAAAATTACTTCGAAACTGATTTTATGTATGATGTAACTGGGGGCCTAGCGCCTGCTGTATATTCTTTGCATTTTAACAGGGTTGCCCAAAGTATTAAACTGATATTTTTTAAACACTTATGTTAAAATAAAGATAAAATTGGACTTAAGTTTGTCACTTTGACAACAAAACATTGCTCATATAACTACTGTTAGTTATCTTTTACCTTAGAAAACCAAACGAGTAGGTAGTTCCCGCCCCGTCACAATATTTTATCATGTTTTTGATTATTTGTTCATTTATGCCACTTATGAGTGAATGATTGACAGAATTAACTCTTACGTCGCTTTGCTAAACACATTTCCTTCAGAACTATTTCATAAAAGTTCGAGCAACTGTGACCTGTTGCGCCAAACTCAACTGTCCGATCAACCCCACCCTGAAGGGAAATGAGTTCGACGGATGAGGACATTAAGAAAAAGAAGAAGCGATCCAAGAAGATACATCCAACGGAGGGGAGAGGGTTCAACAACGAGGCTTTCGAGTTAGACGAGAAGCCCAACAACCAAGCTCTGAATGAGCTCAGGCAAAGAACAGCGGCGGCAGGCTTGGGACAACCACTTGGTCCCATAAATAACATGAAGCTGGGGAAGTACGGTAATTATCGGACACGAGGAGAGATGGTTTCGACACTCATGACAATGGTAAGTTTGACGCAGTTTCTTTATCTGATTACGTTTTCGTCCATCAGTAGAATTTAGCTTAAGTTTTGAAAATTAGGCAAGAGGAAGTTGCTTTTTAAATTCAGTACATGTGACTGCTGAGATGGACTGAGTCCCAAATGACTGCTCCGCCAATAAACTCTAATAACATGGAAGCTTGGCAGCAGCATAGCATAAGGGCATGCAATCTTAGGATTGAACCGTACTTGAGATTTTAATTAAGATTTTAGTATCTTGATTTCACCGATCCGATGTTATTAAGTTTCTCCCTCGCACAACATTCCCAATATTCCCCATATCTTGCTGGCGTCATGTTTAAGTAGAACTAGGTTCGGGGACAGATATTTGGGCTTTTATTAATACACTCTGGTCTACCACTTGGTGTAGAAAATGTTCCACCAGCTTACTCTTTCGAAAATCAAAATTTTGTTTTTCCCGTAGAGTTAACACAGGGATGACGGCCATTTTGAAATCCAAATATCGGTAAACATAAGGTAGTTTGTTACTCTGCTCTGGTACTAACATTTGCACGGGGACCTCCGATTTTTTTTTCTTGATTTGGTGAGAAAATGGTTGAAAGTTTCACTGAAGAAAGATTTAGCAAAATATTTAGTCCTTAACTTTCGAGGCGCATACTGCCTTAACTCACATGGTGGCTTGTTAAGGCCTAAGATACGAAAAGACAGAGGGGTGGACGGAGAGACGGAAGTGTGCAAAGACTGGAGTACAATTGCGTTTGAAGTAACAGCGACACAAATGACAATATAGACAAGTTGAAACTGATGGACACGAATACTATGATGCACACACACCAGAGCTAACAGTGAACGCAAATTTGCCGAAGACGTACATGAGAATTAATGTAGAGTTAACAGATAACGAATCCCACTGCCCTAAATCTGTCACACGTAGACAAGGTTTAGTCAATCTTTTGTAGTAACATTTTATTGCAGACTCTTTGTGACACAATGCAACTCGGTAAAAAGCCGCAGATTATCAACGCAGGGCCATAAATGCATGGGCTGGATGTTAAAATTCAACCCAAGATCGCTCAAAGTCTAAGAACTCCTAAGAACAACAAGCAAGAAGTTTTGTGCCAGAGATGGACACTCCCAAGGACTCTTAACTTCTCCCTTCTCCTCCGTTCCATCAAAAGCATTAACTTTCACAGTTTAGTTACCTTCATTTGTAGTCTTCACTGACAGTCCAATTTAAGGGGGAATGCTTTTCGGGGACAAATATTCGCCCGATTATCAAACTTTCACTGTCCTTGCTGGTCTACTGCGTGTGGCGGCTCATTTTGCGGCTCATCGAGCTGCAATAAAAATAACACTTATTTTTGTGAAAACTTGTATTATATTTTCCCCCACAAAGTTACAGGGGTGGCGGCCATTTTAAAGTTCATGTGGCGGGAAATGTTTGATAATTTGCATCCCCAGTACCAAATTTTGTAGGATGACATTGATTTTAATCTTGATTTCAAGCTTTCTTGCGAAGTGTTTGAGCAAAAGTTTAGTCTCCAATTTTGACGCGCGAACCGCTTAACGAGAGTTTGCAATAAGCTTTTCCCCGATGTTTGCTGTATATCAGTTAGAGTCAAGCCCAAGCACACACTTCATGGCACTAAACTTGTTTAATGTTTAAAGATTAATACATCAGTCTTCACAAAATATTTAAATAGGATAGGTGAAAACTTGGCCAATTTTTAACAGAATTGTTAAAATGTCCAAATGATTTTCTTTAAAAGTTGGCGTGGTTCCTTGTGAAACTATAAAAGCCTCATGGCTAGGAAGTTTCCAACGTACCTCACTACGAGGAGTAAAATCACGTAGGAAATGAAAAAAATAAAGGAGAATACAGAGATTGAAAACCGATTCAAATTATCATAACACTATTTTAATGTTTAGATGCCATGACTCTTATGCTAGCGCTTTATATTGATGAATAACATTTTTCCTCTTAAAAAAGAAATGTACGAAAATGGTGCCAAAGGTGGCCAACTCGATGATTTCGAAACACCTGACGACAGTGACGAAAGCTTGGCTACTAAAGATATGATGGTATATTTCAAAGATCTAGCGACATCTATCGACGAAAACGATACTATCGACCTATACTACCTTGAAAAACTGCTCCACAGGGGCGCCGACATCAATGCAGGGGACAAGTATGGCCAGACAGTCTTCCATGAGGTAAGTCGAAGATCACAGTTCTCATTGACTTTTTATTTCAGTTTCCATAGATGACCATAATACTTATATTTTTGTCTTAACTGGAGCATCTCAAGAAATCCTGACCAGAATTCTTCATGCATTGCGTGATTTTTTTTTTAAATAAATTGTTAATATAATTTTTGTGACGACATATGCACGTTAGCTAATATCTCCGGTCTATTAAGCTGTTTTGAATCATGCAAATTAGTGATGACAGTACTACTGTACTGTGAGTACTGTTTGCTGTATCTCATGAATAGTGTCCCCGACTATCATGTATACATGCTAAATTTAGGATGTTGAATTTGACAAGATATTACTTGAATCAAAATACAATGCTCATTAAGTTTGATCATATACATATGATGTGACTCTGCACAGGAATTAACTTTGACCCTTACATTTACATTTGAAACTGTGAGACAATTCGGCACACTATCAGAAGCTATAGTCTTGTGAAAACGTAAGGTTGCGTTTTGTTCTGTGCTAACATACATACATACAGACAGACAGACAGACAGACAGACAGACAGACAGACAGACAGACAGACAGACAGACAGACAGACAGACCGACAGACAGACAGACAGACAAGACAGACAGGCAGACAGACATTTACACGGACACACATACACATATACATACATTTTCATTGGTAACTTGATGTAAAAAATAAAACCACGTAGTGCCGCCGCTAAAGTTAATTTAACATTTTTTGCAAATATCGTGTAGGTGGCTCGATGCTGGCACACTGACGTTGCCAAATTCATGATCGAGAATGGCGCAAAGGTCAATCAAGGTGATAACAGGGATCGTCGACCCTTGCACGTAGCTGCGGCTGTCAACTACCCAGAAATGGTCTCGTTTTTGCTTGATAGCGGAGGTAAATATTTTCTATTTTCTCCCCTATATATCGTATAGTATTAGATGTGCTGCTTTATTCAGGGCAATATCCTGTAATATCAGAGAAAATACGGTTTTACCAACAATCAATTAGACTTTGGCACTGTTCCATACATTGCTCGGTTAAATTCTATCTACACGTATAAACAAAGCAAGTTGGGCATTCCTAAAACAACCAAAACAATAAAAGGTCGGAATGCAGATGCAATAATGGATTACATTATACTCGTCGCCTTGTGCAAACATCAGCAGTAAGGGCATCGGAATTATGTCAGTGTAACCAGTAACCAAACATTTCACTGGCCGGATATTGGCAGGACAATGCATTATGAGTGTATCATTGATTTGTGTTAGTATCACCTACCGTAACTTACGTGCAGTTCACACAATTTATTATGCAATCGAACTTTGCATCACGTGAATCTGTCCCTACGAATTAGTATGGAGGCCAGGTCCTTTGTAGAACTTCACCGAAATGTAGCAAAAACACTGAGTGTCCCTGAAGCAAAATTGTTCTATTGTGAAGATATATATGCGATTAAGTATTCTTTTAAGATACCTTAATGTCAGTACGAAATATCCTAATCCCTAAAGTAAGAGTACATTAACACAAACATCGGACCAAATATCAACATGCACCCACAATGCCTTATAATTTTCTGCTAGCGGAGATCGAAGCTGTAGCTGATGGCAACGGGTTTACGGCGATTACATGCGCAGCTGCCAACGATGCATGTGATGCGTTGACGGTACTCTATCAACGAGGCGCTGATATTCACCAGAAAGATCCCAAGGGGCGAACTCCGCTGATGGTTGCAGCACTTGGAGGTATGACTAGTACTCTAACAGGAATTCCGGCACTTGTACAACAGTATGCAATCACTGACTTATACGTTGGGGTCGCGCAAAAAATTGCACCATAAAGGCTATATTGTGCTACGCATGCTCCATACATAGCATGGCTGACATAGATGTTTACCATAAAGGCCTAAGAACATATCACAATTCGCCGTAACCGAACAGCTCTTTGAGTATATTTTCAGTTCGACTGTACATTTACCTGTTTATACATCATATAATCTCACGTATCCCCTCATAAAGCGGATGGTCACGATCTTAACCCTTTGAGCGTCAAAGTTATCATCTTTAAATCATACTTCAGTCAGGTATTTTTGAATTTTTTGCCAAACTTTTGATGAAAAACTGTAGCTAATGAAATGTGATGTCCATTTGATCTAAAACTATCAAAAGTATTAAAGAAAAATTCATAAAAATTGGTAAAATGTTGTACTAAAAATTTGCTAGGGAACATTACAGCACTCAAAGGGTTAACGGAAATACGCAATTTCATATTATATGGTCGTTCACAGGTCTCCTATTGGATAATCATTTGGCCATGACTTTGATGGAGCTCAGTGCTAATTATACTACAATCTAATGAGCGACATAAACAATGTCGAAAGCCAAATCCTTAAAGTTTCATTGTTACCGGTTGTGACTTACGATGGCGTTTTCATTTTATCGGTTTTTAAAACAAGTTTATGGTATTGATACCAGTAGCACGGCAAAATGCTCTGTTTTCAAATTTTCAACACAGTCTGAATGTAAGCAATGCCCAACGTTATTGTTAGCAAGTAATATTTTTATTTTAACATACCTCAGAGCAAATGTTATCAGAAACTTTGGAAACTTACGGCTAATATGACTTCAAATGCGTCTAATATTCTGTGATTGATAATATCATTCGAAGACCCGATATTTGCCCAATCTCCGACTGTCTTCCGCGAGTCTGGAATGACCTAATCATACTTAAGGTCTGTATTTGAAAAGATATCGTGATGTAATCATAAGTCCTAAATTCGTTCGTTTTACAGATCGAAGCGAAACCTGTAAGCTGCTTCTCAGTCTAGGCGCCAAGGCAGACCTTATAGACCATAATGGAGAACCATGCATTGTGACTATGTTATCCAAAATGCCAGCAGTGGTAAGTAAGCTTTTCGTGTTCATTGTTTTAATTTTCAATCAACACCTGCTAATCCGTCTGGGTTTCGCACGTTTAATTTTTGCTTAGTGACAATGTAAGTTCGATTGATAAATAAACATAATTCAAAGATAACACAGGGATGTAAACTTTAGTCTGTTGTAAAGGAACCGGAAGCACATCAATATATTAACTTTGATGACTCAGCAAAGAATGATATACAAAATCCTAAATTTTAAGTCTTTGTTAGCCATTCCTTTATATTTTGTTGGACTTTACAGAAATTTTAAAATCCAATTTCCCGAGGCTTCATGTTAAACTCTCGATTTGAAAATCATACCAGGAATATCAGTACGTGTATGTCTATTGTAATATACTGTATTGCAGAATAAGGTTTAGGCTGCCATTTGCAACTTCTTTATACATGTGGTTCACAGTTGGTGTCTTTGGTAGTTCGTATTTAGGCCTATATTTAGAATTATTATAATCACTAGTGACATTTATCTCTGACCATGTGCACATAGCAGTATTACTGAAAGCATAAAATACACATGGCTATTACCCATTGACGTACGAGAACATATCACTCCACTATTACTTATACTGGCAACTCATCACGCAGGGAAATGGGGGCAAAAGTCCTGGAAACGACATCATCAATTCTTCTGTGCTTATATCTGATACTCATAATGAATAGTGTATTTCCTAGCAAAGAGCAAACCTTTGATCACATTGTCCACACCCTGCTACAGTATGCCAGCCCACCTTGCTCGATGTGTCTACTTTATTTGAGGATTACATTTATATGAGAATGTCATCTAACATAACTACACAGCGCACGGCTACCCGGGTTACTGTGTATCTCCGGTAATCTAGAGATCATTGTAAATGAGCTGAAAGATTGAACACACCTGGCAACGTTTACAGACAGATTACAGCTAAAAGACAGACTATGATCAAAGGTTGCAATTCAGTGTCAAGCAAAGGGAAAGAGATTAGAACGTGGGTTACAATAACACGTTTTGTTTGGAATATCAAATTTCAAATGGAATAAAACAGTAAGGTCCATATATATCATTACGATCTCCCTGTCCCTGGTCTCATCACAAGTTCAGGCAGCTAAAAAGAGTGTTGCCTTCGGCATTACTACATCATCACTAGGCTAAATGAATGCAAATAATGCTACATCTTGGGAAGGATGCTTACTTTTCAAAGAGCCGAAGGTCACCTTCTGGCTAAAAATGGCAACTTTGCGTATTAGTATGAACTTGTGTGTTCTGGTTGTGTGAATTAACCTTTAAAATACGCAGAGGGTAAAACGTTTTTCGCTATCTACAATAAAGTACTGGAAAGAACGCAATGCATTGTAGAGATAATTAATAACTACTTAAGTTAACAATGAGAATCATGTATGAAAAACGCACACCAGGTTCTCTCCTCGCTGTTTTATAAACTAATTTTTGTTTGTTAACTGTCAGGCTGGTGCTGCTTTAAATCAGTTCCATAGAGTGGATGGCGCTAATAGGGCCCAGTACTACGATCTACATTATCTCGAACCACAAAAACCAGGTGAGTTCAAATTTAATTTTACTGACGACTGACTGTACATTTATGAGAGAGAGAGAGAGAGAGAGAGAGAGAGAGAGAGAGAGAGAGAGAGAGAGAGAGAGAGAGAGAGAGAGAGAGAGAGAGAGAGAGAGAGAGAATGATGATGAATGATGATGATGATGATGATGATGATGTGGAGGTGGGTGGTTGGTGGTGAATATAAGGTTCACTATGACGATTATTATTTTGTTTAAGTACACTATCTTTCTTAAACATTTTGCATGCTTCTATGATGACGTATGCTTGAATTTGTGTCAACATCTGAATTCTGACGAACATTCCAATATCAATATCCACGCTTTTTCCTAAATTTAGCATCTGTTTGTTAAATTAATGAAAATTGATGACTTTGAATTCTACATGCATCTTGGCTAATATGTCGCAACGTTTCTTCTACAATCAGCGAATCGCTTCTCAGTGTTACTCAACCGATGAGAGAAATTATCGTAGCTCAAGGAATTCTCATAAAAGTTTGTAAAACTTAGGAAAACCTTCAAATGTTTCTGATCAATCTATGATAATGAACTAACCACTGAAAAAAGTATCGGGAAGAAAGCAACATTTTAATGGAATACTTCATTTGCTAAATTCCCAGGTGAGGAGAAAATGAGGACACGGATGCCGGTAAGGCCAAGGCTAAGCCTAGTTTCTTATTTTAAGTGTTGTTCTACCAAAAATTATCATATGAGACAATGTCATAATAAACGTATTAAACTTATAATGGTATGATAAATACTGACACCAAGTTACGAAAACCTCATCAACCTATTTTTCTTTTCGTATGATAACAATTTATTTATCTGACCGTATGTTACAAAGGTCACGTAAGTTTGATATCCGCGGTTAGTGACCCACCTATCAACTTGCTTCTGTATCTTGCAGATGGAAGTTGTTGTCCATTACCGACAATTTGATAACATCGACCATGAAGTCTTCCGTGAACTGCTGGACGTTAAATGGCAAAGGTTCGGCAAGTAAGTATCCTTTGAGATAATATCCCCTCTCACTCACCTCAAGACGTACCGGGTACTCTCTATAACTTATATCACCTAATGCCAAGTTATAAGTTTGTAATTCTCTGTATTTCGTGTTATTTTGCGACAGACGAGCGGCCATAATTGACTTTTGCATCGACCTAATATACATTTTATTGTGGACGGCACTTGCTGTGATAAAACCGGATGGAAGGGGATGTTACTATTTTCCAGGAGATGTTTGGAGGGTAATTCTCTGGGTAAGGCAGTGTTTTCGAACTCCCGAACACAAATACGACGATTTTTTTTATATTCATTGTGTTCTCATTTCGTTCGATAACACACTACAACCTTTGAAGTATCAGAACCTGTAAATGGTGCACATTTTCCGATCATGAAAGCACACACACTGGAAATATTATTCCTTAGTTTACGGGGAGGCGATAAGACTCCAATTCGTTTAGCGTGCATCAAAATCGAATTATAGATTCGACTGTAACGAAAACAAATTTCAATAACAAATACGAATTTTAATTGCCACTTATGAAATCGCTAAAAGTCATGACGCCGATATGGACCTGTCTATTGCACAATTATGAAATGCGTCTTTTGAGACTTTGATACATTTGAACGCTTGAAGCAGGAAAATCATGATAGACTGACGCGATTTGCGCGTGTTATGTCCTGACATGATGAAAACCATTCGTATTCGTGGCCAAACCACTCTTTTTGGTACGTTTACAAAGTGTACACGGACAAAGTTTGTCAGTCTATATTTATATTATATGTATAGACTTTGCATAACGTGTATGTTCAAGACAGGTTAGTATTTTGGCGCACAATTAAGAACGCAGTTTCCTTAAAACCAATTTCGCACCGAGGAATTTTCGTTTCGAGGGTGAAGGTGACTTAAACCAAACCATTAGGAACTGTTTTCAGTGGGTACACTTTCATGATCAACGACCGCTTAGAATTCATAAGTTCATTCGTTTTAGGCACACCACCATGCAACAATGTACATTTCATACAAGGTCGATTGAACACCTCTGCATTGCCAAAATAAATTTACGTGGTGTGAAAATGTCTACGTATTGCGTTTCAAAACTTAATATATTTATTGAAGTATGTGCCTTGAAAGATTTTAACTTTTGCTAAAACTTTCCTCAAAGAATCTTTTAAACGTTCTCTTTCAAATAAAGAGTAAACGAAGTACAAATTTCAGTACACAGAGAAATAAATTACCAAGAATTTACCGATCATATATGATATTCAAAATGGACGCCATCCCTGTTTTTACTATATCGAGTAAAATAAAATTTTCGATTTTCATAAAAAACTAATTAGGATGGTCATAGTTTTTCTTACTCGAAGAGTGGTAGACAATAAAAGAATTGCAAAGTTTGAGATTCCAAATATCTGTCCCCGAGGCGAATTCCACCCTAATACAAGTAGTTCTATTTATTTCTAGGCTTTGGCGATTTCGTACACCGTATTCTTAATTATCCAAGAACTGATGGAGTACTTTGTTTCCAAAAGTGAATTTAACGTAAGTTATAGTTCTGGCTGTTACTATTATGAAATTTGCATAAAATATGCTTATCGTTTTTCGTCAACAACGATTCGGCCATTGCCACTGCATTTCAAATCCAAATCCAAACGAATAAACAACAGCATGTCGGATGCCGAGTGTGTGAGTACATGCACTGAGTCTCTTGTTTTTAAGAACAACGCAATCGAATATTAATTTTATTTTAAAAAGACGAAGAAATTTTTAACATTTAACATCATTTCGTTGCTTAGATGTCTTCTGCTGCTTGGAAAATCTGCTATATCGTCGGCAGCATGATTACTCTGCGCAAAGGGAAACATTATAGTAAATAAACTTTTATGACTTCGTATTTTCAAAAGTGTATTCGCATATTGAACGCAATGCACGATGAGTCTAGGTCCACTGAGCATGCCTTAGTCAGCAAATACAAACAAGAAAATAATTTTACGAAAGGGTCGCGTTAGCTGCCCCAGCTCTTCTTAATGAATCTTGTCGAGAGATGCATTCTCTTTTTTTCAATCCTTTGCCTTCGCTCAATTCAACCATTTCAATGTTCAAGATATTTTACTGCTTGGTTTAATTCGCTGTTTATAAATGCACTTATAGCCATTCCAAATGATCTCAAATAGTTCAAAAGATCTGAGCATATGTCAGAAAATATAATTTACACAAAGTCGTGTTTTGTTCCTCCAGGAATGGAAAGAATGGAAAAGATCCATAATAGCAGATGACATGAAATACTGTCACCCGAAATGGCCACATGAAAAGATTTGGCTGGATAGGGAACTAGAGGAGACCAATAATGTGAAGGCTTCTTATTTCCATGATTACTGGTAAATACAATTAGAATAATTTGCAAATGATATTTTACCCAAGAATCTGTGTAGTCACAGTGTTGTAATATTGTAATCGTAAACTTGATGAGTTAGCCATGTACATGTAAGAATCGTATTTCATCAAGACGGTGGTGACCCTGAATCTTTTGTTCAGGTCGCATCTTTGACGGTACTCTAACCTGCCTAACGATCTAACTTGGTTAAATTATGCCGTAACGTTGTTGCGGTGAATTTATTAGTCTAAAAATTTGCCAGTTAAAATGAAAGTTGTCAAAGGTACGTGAGAAAAATTTGTAAAATGGAAAGTTTCGTTGCCAACTCAATCCATCGTCGCCACGTTTGTTCAACCTCTCTCCTTTCTTTATTTATGTCGAACATTTCACAGGAATATTTTCGATTGGTGTGTCTACATCTTGTTGGTGTTTTGTGTCATATTTCATTTAATTGACATCGGGGTAGTGTCCGATGAACTGTGTTGGCCGGAAGATGATGTGAATGCTACCGCTGATGGCGACCTGTCTGCCAAGATTAACTCAGGGATCCGAATATCGGAGGACGAAGGTGACGAAGATCTTGAAAGTGTTGCCTCAATGATCCACATAAGACTTTTTGCAATCACCATTATCTTTGTTTGGATCAGACTTTTGAAACCTACTCGGGCATTCATGACACTCGGTGAGTTACATAGACTTTTTAAGGTAGAACGCGCCTCGGACTCTCTCTTCTGATCTACCACTTGTTGGGGGTTCATTTTTAAGCTCTTGGTGTAAGAACAATTTTTACCGGCCTACTTTTTCGAAATTCGAAAAATCTTATTTTTCCCCATAAAGGTAACACAGAGATAGCAGCCATTTAGAATTTTTAATATCGGTAAATCATTGGTTATTTGTTTCTCTGAAAGAGAATGGTTGAAAGATTCCTTAGTGATACTGTAATACATTCTCATTTATATAGTAGGGATGTACCATATATATATATATATATATATATATATATATATATATATATTATATATATATATATATATATATATATATAATATATATATATATATATATAAATCATAATACAGGTGGTTTCAAGTAGAAACTAAAATCTCATTACACTATGTGTTTCACGTTATTGTGATCTTCAGACGAGAATGATCAGCTATTCGACGTGGCAAGCCTTATGTTAGAGGCTAGTACTGAGTACATTTTTCAGTATTTCCTGATTAAAGATTGATATACTTGCCTGATCATTAATGAGAAACGTCTGCTTTCTATATTCTACATGTATAGGTTACCGATAGGGGAAAATGTGTAAAGCAAGCTTATTCTGATGCTATAAAGTTTAAAACCAGTTGAATGCCTTGACAACAAACCCATCTTTTATTGCAGGAAAACAAAAATAAATAATAAATGTGAATAAATGTATGTCTGTCGCTATTTTTTCGGTTTCAAAAAATATGGTTGAAATCAGTGAACTGAAATATAAGTTTTGGAATACTGTCTCAGATTTATTTTCCTTTGAGTTTTTTATACGAAAAAAATACTCCCCAAGTGCCACCAAATAACACCATTTTAATCTCTATTTTTCAAAAGCTCCAATGGCAGGAGGGGGGACACCCCCTCCTGACCTCCCCCGCGACCGCTTATGCGGTCTCTTGTGGTGCTTTCACACCACATCTTCCCCCTCTTGAAAAAAAATCCTACAGAATAACTGCATGTCACCAGAGCACTGGATACAGACCTGTACATCAGCCCCTGCCACAGCAATTGGAACCTCCTTCCGACAAAGACCTATACCACAGGGTTTAATCAGGGTCTGTACAGGGCCTGTCGCAGCAGCAATTCATTTTACTGTATAGATATTTAACTTTCCCAATTTTTTTTTTTGGAGGGAGGGGGGTCACTTAAATTTTCTGTAGCAGAGAGGGGGGGGTTACTCAAACACGTCATGGTTGGCAGGGGGGGTTACTCGAAATTTTGGAGTTTCGAAAGCAATTCCTCCGACCCCCCCCAGGCCGTAAATAATGACGGCTCCCTTAGTAGCTAATTTACAAACAAAAGCAAGGTATGTGGCTCTAGCTACGTACGGACGAGTCATGTGTAGAGCAAACTACCGAAATTCAGTGTCCACCAACATGTGGACTTAGTTATTGCTGTTACATAATACATCATATGGTTTCTGGGGATTAATTAGCGACCGCCATTGAACTGAGCTAAAACTATAATTTCAAATGTCTATGATGCCGTGATCATTCTCTATGTCTCTAATTCTATAGTTCTCACTAACCCTCAGTATCCCCCCTTATGTAAAGGCCCTTTGCTTCGCCATTAACCTTTCATGTTGAATGAGGGGATCGCTTAAGCACCGATGTCGTCCTTTTATAAAGTTTAATTACTTGATACGAAGTTTTCCACCAAGTCTAACGAACAGCAACCGCGAGCAACCTATCAGCTGTTCGTACACTGTGTGTCAGTAGGGTTGTCGTCTGCTTCTGCCTCTCGACATTGCTATCACTTATATATTTTCGTTTTCAATGTGTTTACGTCAACCGTCCCCTTTGTCAATGTAACATGTTTAGGATATGAATTAAAACTTTTATTTGTGAAATAGCCTTCCAATGTAATGGAACATCCCATAAATGCCCTAGGGCACATTAGTTTAAATGCCCTAGGGCACATTAGTTTATGTTTGTACCACAGCAGATTTTGTGTTGCAGCTGGTTTCCGCTGTGTTACCAAATTTGAATATTAAAACGTACCAGATGTCTACAGAATATGACATGTTCACTTTTGATTGGACAGTACTTTACTATGGCGCTGTCATTCGTTTCTGGAATTTGGTGACTAAGGCTTTACGAGTAGATAAAACACCCTGAATTGGGAACTCTGATTGGTCAATCAACAGTAGATAGTTTTTAAACATATATGTACAGATGATTATTTTTCCTTCTTGTTATTTATTATTTAGGTCCCTTTATCGTGATGTGTTACAAGATCTTGGGTGACGTTGCACGTTTTAGTTTCCTGTACATGGTCTTCTACATCCCATACAGTAAGTGCTTGATAAAATGTAATCGCTGATTTAAGCATTGTAACATAATAGTTTGTAACGAAAAGATATCTTGGTGATACATGCCTCCGTGCCCCTTTATATCGTGTTTTACTTTATTTTACGAACGTGATATTGGACCAAGTGCATTTCTCACATCTTCTCCCCTTTCAGCGAGTGCATTCTGGATGATGTTCGGTGGTGACGTAGAAGAGTTCGAGACTGTCTCGGAGACGCTTTTTAGTTTGTTTAGACTCACACTAGTCGACGAATACAACTATGATGTGAGTAATTGAAAAATATCTAAACCCATTCCACATGCATGGTAACTGAGAGAAAATAAAATCTGTTGATCTGACCAAGATGTAAACCAAACATCAGTATCTATAAGGATTATGTTCTTAGCAATACTATTTTAATATGTAAACCATGAAGTATTTTATTCACCCCTCAGTCATAGAGTCACAAGGCTTCTTTTACAAAACATAATTTTAAGTTGCTTTATTTGGAGATTTCGCTGCCACGTGTCCGTTAGCAAATGTTTTCCGTATCCTTGTCATTCACTGTTATCCTTGTCCCATTAAAATGTCATTTGTACTGCAGGGACTGAAAGAAGAAAATCCTGTCATGTGTGATATCCTGGTTGGTACCTACCTGGCAATCTCTGCTATTGTTTTGCTTAACCTCTTCATTGCTATGCTCAGCGAGACATTTGTTCGGTAAGTGAAGGAGGATGCTATAATATATGTCATGTAATTTAATATCATGTCATGTCATGTCATGATGTCCTTTTATTGAAATCGCACTCCTTACTTGATCTGGATTTCATTTAGAATAAAGTTCTATGATAACTCTCTGTAAAAAGGACACTGCCGAAAATGTAGTCATAAAGAAAAATAAGTAAACAAATATACGTATATAAATATATGTAAAGAAGAATATATATTGGAATATTTGATATTTCATGATAATATTAAAGACGGACTTTTGTTCCTCAAGTTAAGGTCCTTTGCTGAGTGAGATACTATAACGATACATATAATTCAATTGAGTCCACTGCGCATGACATGACTTTTCAGATTGATAATTAGGGTTAGAGTGAGAATGAAAGGCTGTGTCGTTTAAGAATAAGACTGTTTCAACGCGAACGTTGGTATTTAACCCATTACGCAAGGAAGTCACGAATAGAACGACATCATATGGTATTCATCTATCTGGTGAAATGACAGGAAGGTGACGGCTGCAGGTTATGTTATCACGTTGAGATAATAGTAGTCGCTTACTCCTGATACTAGCAGATGCCACTTTTCCGTAATCGATATCGCTCTGAAAATTATGTTTGTCTGATATTCTAGTGTCCATGACAATGCTAATTCCAATGCACTGATGGAGAGGGCGGCTATCGTGCTGGGCTTGGAGGACAACTTATCCGACAAGAAGAAGGAAGAATACTATAAATTTATCCATGGAGAATGCTCACCGAGGAAGAAGTACTATGACGACGATATGGTAACAGTTGGCGAAGACGATGATGTCAGGAAAATAACGTTCCACATTAAGGTCAATGACTCTTTATATCTAAGTATCTTCCAGCATTGAATTGCATTTCCAGTTTCACTGGACGTGATGTAGGTTAGGGATTACTAAGAAACATCCATCAGATGTAAATGATACAGAGAGTGACGACGGCACACACCGATCCAAAAAGTCAATCTCACTCTTGAAGCGTGTTAGGAACGTTAGAATTTACCTTTTGCCGTGATATGTGTAATTCAAAATGTCACTTCGACATATCTCAATGCTGTTCCGTCGACAATAGTCGAATGTAGCATCTCTTAGATACGCCCGTGTTACTGGCTGTTCTGCATAGAACCAGGCATTACATGTTGTACGATTGAGCTCTCAAGATATACTTAGTCTATCATTTACAAACGGTGTAGTAGTTTGATCGCGATAACTTAGGATCAATCAATCAATCAATCAATCAATCAATCTTGAAAAAGCAGCAAAATTGAATTTTATGATGACAAAAGACAGCCCCTTCCGTGGGAACATAATGATGTAATGCTGTCTTATGTCACCAAGATTGTCACAATCATATCTCTCGTTTCGCAGGATCAAATGACTACTCTGATTGAGACCATCAACAACCGGGCTGACGGAAATGCTAGCTCGCGCGCACCTGGAGATATGACTGCACGTGAGGCAAGCCAGGCACATGAAATCCGACAGATCCATCTTGAATTAAACCAGATAAAGATGCACCAGATGGAGTCTCTTGACAAGACGCAAAAAAACATGGAAATCATTCTTAACGTCTTGAATGAAATCGCTTCACAATCTAGAGGTAACAAGTCACTATCAATTACATAGACTCCACTTGGTTCATAAATTTTGAAACCATTGCCAGAAATTATGGTGATATTGGATTGTATCACATATGGAGTGCATATGGAGTGTAATCCTTGTACCAAGTTTGAAAGAAATCGCTACAGGTATCTCTGAGAAATTTTCGTGAACGGACGAGCACGGAAGAACGGACAGGACCAAATCTATAACCCTTCCCCGGAGTTTGTCCGTAGAGACTAACAAAGCACACTGCAGTATTTGTGTGCTCTGTAAACTCACAGTATGTTTTTCGCTACAGCTGAGCAAAGTGCAAATATGCAAAACAGATGTACACGAGCTCTTTAATGAGCTTTTTTATTTTGTCCATCACCGTTGATTTTGATAGTTTTACTTACATATCGGCATTAACTGAAGTCGCGCGTAACGATTGAGGTAAAGCAAATTAGCCTTTATGCATGTCCCGAAATCAATTAAAAAGTGCAAATCCCAGAAACATCATTGTGCCTCTTGATGTCAAGTGTTATTATCAGAAATCATGTGGATTTTTTCCTTTCATACGCAATGTTTAATAGGGAGTTCCGGGCTGGGAAACCCACGTGCAGCCCTCACTGCTATACATGACGAATACGGAGAAGACGACCCCGACAGAAGCAGGTAAGGGTCAATAATAAGCGATAAAAAACCTTAACATCACTAAGGATGTCTACTGACAATTGCCCTAAAACGATATAAGTATCAATGAACTCAATGCTGCCTACGACTTATATCATGAAACAACAAAATTACTTTAATGCCAAGGAAGAAAATTTGAAGTCTTTATCGCCTTTTGTTACCAGTTTTCTTAAGGAAATATCATGAAGTCTCATTGTTCTATAAACGAATTGAGAATCAACAGAAATGTCACCAAATATATTCTGAAATTCACAAAAAAAGAAAAAACAAAGTCAGTAACCAATCGATTAATGTGTTCCATGTCTTTGTGAACAATAATATCATTGATTGTATCCTACAATTGATGTAGAAAGACTATCCTTTGCTATGTTTATAGGCAAGACAGACATCACCCGAAACGAGGAAGACACAAGGACGAATTTCAGTCTTTTGGCTCTGATCGTGATGGCAAATAAAGAAAGGTATTACTTCCAACTTCCAGTTATCATCTAAAGTCTTACACACTATAATATCTCAAGTAATTAAATTTTTCAATATCCAGAATAATCAGATATTAAAGCCGAAAGGTTCGGTGCCGTATATTTCGTTGCTTCAATGAACCAGCATGCATCTGACCTCGGACTGGCACACGGGTAGACGTACGTACATACATATATACATACATACACACACCCATACATACATACATACATACATACATACATACATACATACCCATACATACATACATACATACATACATACAGACTTACTGACAGACTGACTGACAGACTGACTGATTGAAGGCAGACGTACATATACTGTAGTCTCGCAGGCAGGTGAGTGAACAGACAAATCGAAAGTCTGCATGTATCGGAAGAAATGTTTGACTTGCATCTTTTCATCTTTCCTGTCTTTAAATTAAAACACTTATAGGTTTCCTTCTTTGGCAGACAACAGGTAAAGACAAGATGTCGGTGGTGGTGTGGACTAAGAAGATATTGGCCAAGTTTGAAGCGTATCCATGACAGACCGCTGACATCAACATCTACCGACAGGCTATTCGCTATTCGTGATATTTTCTTTGTTACAATGTATAGATTTACCTTTTTGCTATATGATATTTCTTAAACTTCCTCTCAAAATGTACACAAATCAGTTTATAGTTTGTTTTATAAGCATATTTTGTTAGCATATACAAAACCTTACAAGCATGATAAAATCGATATCAATTAAATATATCTATCTGTAACATCAATATTTTATCAAGTCAAAGTTGCACCTTGAACAAGTGATTTACGCTTATTTAGAAACGAGACTTATTTCTGTCCTCCAAAACACAGTACTACTGTATATTTCTACAAGGGTATAGGCATTTCTGTTCCCTAGAACATGGAAAAATCTCCATCATAATGATTTGGTAGACAGTATTGTTATTTATTTCATCAAAATATTACCTTCATAGAGAAAATCACTTTTCCACTGTCGTTTCCAAGTGAAAAGTTCATTACATGGCAGAAGCTACAACGATATAAAATACATCAAACGTAATAAAGTTTTGTAATGTACAACGAAATATACAGTCGTCGGAGATAAAATCATCAAAAACGTTGAAGTAAAGAGAAAGCAAACCTTTATTTTTGTTCAGCAAATGCTTTTTCAGTTCCATATTCTTTTTTGAAAATGTTACGAATACTCTTCTGTATGACAAATGTTGATACCCCGTTACTGTATATAAACATTAAATCTTTAAAAGCTTTGTTTCATGTTTTTTTAAAGTTCATATTTTGATTAGTAGAGGCGTAAGACACGATTTTGTTGAAAAGACTCTCATTTTACGGTACCCAAAATAGCTTACATAGGTTGTAATTTTTTACGTATTTATCACTGTTTATACTGTTCATGTATCTCTTACAATATTTTCTTGTTCGACTCCCAAAATCATGTTGAAATGGCCAGTTTTCAATGTATCAATACATCATCCATGTGTAGAAAGTCCGATATTGGATTTGACGACAGCACTTTAATCTGGACGAGAGTTTATTTGTCAACAATAACATGCATACTGTAAACAATGATTACACTTACAAGACTGACACGTCGTATTTCAACACACTATGGAGAGACGGCTAAGTTAATGATATTTGCATTTCAGACAAAATAATTGAAATATTATTAAAAGATAAAGATTTTGTCCCCGCAAAGATGCTTACTGCACACCTTCAGTTAAATATGTATATGAGTTTGCTAAGCTCTGTAGAAAGAATAGTTCTTTTTGTTAGTAAAGTAGTTCTTTTTTCCTGTTCCCATTGTCAAATGTTCTGATCACTTGTATATATCTGTATTTTTGTTTATATCGATTGTATTTTGATAATGAAACGTAGAGTACGAAGAATATCGTTCTTATAAATACAATATTATAATAAATGTGTTACTCATAGTGGGTAATATACATGGATAATTGATAAATCAGACAGTTGTACATTAAACGTTTGAATTTTACATTCATCAGTTCGACCAATATTCATGGTTCCTGAGTTTTTATTGCTTCTAGAAAACATCTGAAATATTTTGCAAATGATATTGAATCTAGTTTTCATTTCCTCAAAAATAAACATACTTAAATGCCAAAGATGTCGCAATAGATGATGATATTTGTTTTTATCAGACAGACCAGTCATCGATTCTCTATCGTACTCTTACTACTCTAAATTGGTCTTAATGAGGTAGCAAAAGTTAGTTTGGACTCCCTGTAGCAGCTTCTGTAACTTTGCTGAAAAGACTGTCGAATGCAATGTCGACTTTCAGTTTAAGCTGTATAAACAACGTTCGGATCTGTTACGTTCTGCAATAAACCTGAAGGTCATGGTGGCTCTGAATTATATAAATTAAAAAGGCGACAAAGTTAATACTATTTTATTCGACGATATTAAAGGTTTAACGCACCCCAGTTTATTTTCATTTTTGAGTTGTGACAGTGCTTTAGTGAAGTACATTAATAAGTTTATCTTAAAGTGGTAAGTTTACAACGAATTTGATGACAGTAAACTGTCAAATAAACACAATCACAATTGTGTTATAAAATAATAATGATATTTTTCGCTTTGCAAATTGTTTAAAGAGAGAAATCGTATTATTTACAGTATCCTTGAGTCCCGTCCAATTCTCGTCTAAAGTTTCAAAGCTGCGAGATCCCGTTGCAGTTTCTGGAATGAAGGTCTGTCAGTCGGATCCGATTCCCAGCAGCTCAGCATGATGTCGTAAAGATTGCGTGGACAATTTTCAGGCCGAGGCATGTGATATCCACCAACCACGAACTTCTGAACTTCAGCGTTTGTCATACCTGGTACGATTGTCAGAAAGACAGAAATAAACAAAGTGAACATTCTCCCATGGTGCTTTAAATTGCCTTCTAAACTGTTTATCGTCGGCGCTATTGTCTTTCAAACAAAATTTAATATCCTTAATCAAAATATCTGTTCCGCTATTATAAGATTTTTTTTTCTTTTTAATTTTAGAATTTTAGTGCATTGACCCTATACTCTGTCATTTGTAGGTGAGTGTGCACGACGTTTACATGTTATGAACGACTCGCGCTCACATATGTGAACACACATCAAGTCCTTGAACTGTACACTATCTTTGGTGTGCGATTTTGGCGCCGTTTTTTCAGTAATTCTTGCACTATGAATCAGGGATGCCAATGATAAGTTGAAACACTACTATTGCGGAATCAGAGAGTGAAAATGGCCTGAAGATGTCGCGAAGCAACAAGGCCTACCTGGGTAAGGTGCTTGCCCTCGGGTAACAATTTCTGATAAAAGAATTCCAAACGACCATACATCGGATTTGATCGTGCACTTCACTTCAAGTAGGACTTCCTTAGCAGTCCATTTGATTGGTATCCTATCATCACCGGTCATCTCGTAGATCCCATTCTGAGATTTTTAAAAGAAAAAAAACAGAAGAAATTAATGTTTAGATTCTTCCAGCTTTGCATCGTATTAATTAAAACATAAGGTAAATAATGTTGTTTCTCGATATTGATATCGGTGTAACTGATTTGAAGTCCCAATACATAATTATCCGGGTTTTGGTTGTTTTTAATGTACTCACGGAGGATATATATTTTGCATGAATAATCACATAAAAGTTTTCCTACTTCATCCAAGTAAATGATACTTAGAGGCGATGAATTATGCATGCATTTTATACCAATTTGAGTTACCTCAGGAGCCGCTTTGGCCATGGTATTACTTATCAATGCTGATTTTGAATTTTGGATTCAAATCAATCACGTAAACTTCAAAGTATACATTATCTAGCGAGTTCTACAGACATTACATTACCTTATCCAGCTTTCCAGCCATCTTGAAGTCCGACAGTTTACAAACGTTGTTATGGCCAACGAGAACATTTCGAGCCGCTACGTCACGATGCACATAACCTTTAGAACCAATATATGCCACGCCTTTTGCGATTTGACTTGACATCGTGATCCCGTCAGCAAGAGACAATTTCTTGTTTGCTGTTTAAAAAGAGGAAAGGCAAAATATAGCAACTTTGATAATTAGTCATCAAAGAATAAGCTGTGGATTTGAGTCAACGCGCATTTTAGTTTGTCTACTTACTATCCAAAGAGCAGTTGTCATTTCTTTGAGTCGCTCCCTAGTAAAAGATTCTCCAATACGTTAGTCTGTTTGTTTGCTTTTTATGTTTTTCGTGCCGATACTAACAGGTACGTGACGTGACAAGTAGGTCAACGAAATGTCCGTGACGCTATTTGGCGATCGATGAGCAAGTGCACGCGGTTAATTAGCAAAATAATTTTGCTAAAGTCTCCATAATTCTGAAAGTAATCGCTGACAAAAAAGCGATTGTCACGCTTACTTCTCAGGAAATCAAGCAGCGTCCCTTTCTCCATGTAATCGTAGGCAATGCACAGTGGCTCTGTGCTTACACCGTATAGTTTAATGACATTGTCCTGATTTAGATCTCGTAGAATGGTAACTTCACGCTTAAAGAGCTCATAATTGTCGATGGCTGAAAAATATTGAAAACAGAAATTCCATTAACTTGCATGTATTCTAAAGTGTCACGGTGAGTGAAAAATCGTACAACCTTTAATATTTAACTTTGGGCGTACATCTAGAGTGGATGAGCGGCAGGACAACTGAACCAGAAATTTAAAGGGGATCAAATTCTGCCTCTACCCCTGAATCGGACTTGAACTCATTGATCATATTTTACATTTGACATTGATATTTGACATCACCTTCTTGCCGGACTTATTGTTAAAATTACTCGCCGAACATTAAGGCGTCGAACCCCTCAATGGCAGAAGCATTACAGTGCCCCTGACTGTGATGTCTATAGTCTAGAAACTTTAAAATAAGAATCATGACAATATACCATGAAAGAAATAAAAGCATTACCAGTATTAAACGTGTTCAGCTGATATAAGTGAATCTTAAATAAACTGTCAGATAGCTGGACCTTTTCCTCTTTGTCATAGAAATTTATTCGATGTCTTAAGAGTTACCTAGTATTAATGATGAAGGAAAGACTCACCCATCAATTGTCTGATAAAAACTCTCTTTCCTTTCATTTTGCCGTCAAATCGACCTGTCGATAGTTTTCTGTCTCTCTGCAGCTGATCGTTCGGTATAATGGTAACGTTCAGTTTGTCCCAGTGTATTGCTGGCTTGGCTACCTTGTTTGATACGTAGAACAAACACTCTAGCTCGTAAATGTGTCAAGGTGTTATCTTAATATCATGTTTACAAAGTGAAGTATATTTTAATGCTGTCGACAAGATGACGTGTGCGTGTTAATTGATTGAAGGAATCTTGCATTTGAAATACATGTACGTTGAAACAAGAACCACTCGTTCTTGATGTATCTTAGCAAATACTTGCATAAATCTATCTTTTCTAGATAACCGTTACTTGTACCCATTTTGACAAGGTGGATACAATTTTGAACTTGCTTTCTTGCTCATAGATTTTACTTTTTTTAACAATTATACCTCTGTATCCTCTGAGGAGACGCTGCCATCTTCGTCTGAAGTGTCCGATGCGTCACCCTGGTGCTCTCTCCCTGGAAGAGTTGGTACAGATATGAGAGACAATGCAGGACCGAAATGAAAAACATTCGGAAGAACATGGAAAATAAGGAAATGGAGATGTGGTGATTTTAAAATAACGCCTGCCGCGGAAAGCAAGTCATAGAGCGTACGGAGACGTATATGAGAGAGAACCATACGGCCACGATTGGAAAAGTGTGCGATAATCAGGAAAATTTGGACGTTAAAAATTTCCGATAGAATTTAAGAAAGATATTCTGATGGATAAAACAGCGAGGAATATGGGAACATTAAAGCCACTGATATACAGTCGAGTTCTTTTAGCATGTTGTTCATCAATAATATTCATTAGTTTGAAATTAGCGTTAGAAAAGTCATGAAATTAGGGTGGTCAGTAAACACACTTTTTACCCCTGATTACACTGGCAGACAGAACAGTAAAAAGAAAGGAGAAAGAAAATATGCATTAACCAGAAAAGACTCAGTCTAATAAATTCTGATAAGATATTGCTTGCTCTGACGAATTGCAGTAACTATCCTGAAGAGAAATTCCGTTCTATAGAACCCACACACTATCATTAGAAGACACTCTTTGGGTCCGGAGTTGGCATTTCGTAGTTTCGTAACGCAAACAAAGTTTAACTTACAAAATAAGCTACCGAACTTTAAATTTGTCTCTCTGATAACGACCCTGCAAAATCATGTCTTGCTAACTTACAATGCCCCCTAGGTTTGTCAGCCCCGTCCAAATGCACACAGCATTCATTAAGCTCGTCCCCGCAGTGAAACTGGACGCGTATTCGCTTCCCAATGACCGTGAAGCAGGCATTTGAAAGTACCGATTTGGATTCTTGTAAGATGAGATCTCTAGTTTCTTGAAGAAGTAGTCTGTCTGCTTCGTCAATCATGGAGCCTTGGTCGTCAAGGTAGGTAGTTATGACGTATTCGTTCACCCCGTTGTCGCAATGATGCTGTGAAAACAACAGACAAGTACACGTCATGTTTAAAACAATACGATTGTAAATTAAAGCTGACATTGCTTTCTCTTTTCCAAGTCATAGGGATATGATTGTGAAGAAGGATGTGTCGTCTTTCTAAATATTTGAATCGTGTTCGACGCTTCCATAATCATGATCATATTGACTACACACCATCATCATCATCCTCATCATCATCCTCATCATCATCATCATTCTCATCATCATCATCATCATCATCATCTTCTTCTTCCTTTTCTTCATCGTCGCCACTGCCGTCTTCATCGTTGCTGTCTTCATTGTCGTTGTCACCGTCATTTTCGTCTAGGATATTCACGCTGCAATTATTGTTATTTTGAACCTCATCATATCATCGTCTTTTACTGGTGTCGTAATCAACGTGAGCATTATGTGTGATGCCAAAATCGCCTTTAAAACAAAAGTAACATTGGAACTTGCCATCTTTGAAAGTCACCGTCTATACAAATCTCAAATCACGCGGCAAACATTAACTGTGTCATCAAACTGCAAGTTACTCACCCTTTCTATATTGCAGGCCATACTTCACACAGACCGTTGAGGTATGTCACAGGACTTTTTTCTCTTTCTCCCTCTCTATGTACACACCTCAATATGACGACTCGGGACAGATACTTCCGTCTAATGAAGGCATTAATCTGCGAAGGTAAAGGCGAAAATATCCTTTGCTGACTAGACGGAGAATAGTATGTATATTATCTGCTGCATGGCGATAGGATGATGCTGACGACGAAGAAGACGACGACGACAGCGATCAAGACGATGGAGACGATGATGGTGATTGCTGTTGTGGTGTTGGTAACGATTTAGATGATGATGATGATGATGATGATGATGATGATGATGATGATGATGTGTCTATTTTTGGAATCTGTACCAAAGTGTAGTATCGCGATATTTTACGATGTTATATTTCAGTTAGTCAAAGACAGCTTTATTTTGGCACTTTTGTCATACGTGTAACGTTATTTTTGTTAGGCCACCTGACTATTAAATACATACTAACACATGTAACCTGTCATATTTTACATTGCCTCCTGCCATTCAGCATTCAAATTTCAAGAGCATTATTGTTTGACAACACGTGTCGATAGTTGTGAGGATTGAGACCCGTGTACACCGATGACCCTGTTGGAATGTTATGTGTTGAACTTTGAACCAGCCATCGCCAATACAGCTTAAATCCAAGGACGACAGAAAAATCTGAATAAGCTAAACTCGACAAAGACTTCTTAAATGCCGATAAATTATTATCATCTGAATTAGTAGTCCAATATCTTGTTCCATTTTGCGAGCTTCAACGTGACATTCCTGTAGCTCCTTGCGAGGCTACAGAGCTCGCCCCGTGTTAGTCAGGGAAAACGCCCATATAAATTAACTTATGTTTGCCTTGTAATAAGCCGCAACTGCCACTACGAAAAATGGTTTGGGATATTTAATCAAAGTGAAAGTGAACAACTAACAGCTATTTACATATCGTTCACATTCTTTAGGTCAAAATATCAATTACAAATTGTCTGCAGAGTTGGAATGACTTTGACGACTTTCTAGTTTATTAATCCCAAGAAAGCTAATAAAGAGACAGTGTATTTTTGTGGAGTAACAGGTCCGCATATATTTCTGCAGTAATCATTTAATTCTAAATGATTATCATTTGGTAGTTTTATAAACCACTGCAACCGAGTCGCCCTTTAACACTGCCCTATTTTTGCGGCTCCACATTCAGCATTGACCTACTTCTAGTGAAAACTTTTGGTCACCATAACCCTACGATATGCATACAAAATTGTTCCTCACATGCATTTATTTCCGATAATGATGAAAAATGCACAATTATTTTCAATAACATCCAACTTTCATACAAGTTCAATGAAATGCCCCGTACATACTGACAATTGAGTGAATACCCTCAGTCTTGAACTTAGAAGACATGATGCAGACATCTTATTCCCCCGTATTCTAACTTGAAAGACTTTCAACAATTTGTCACAAGAGTGCATTGCATTGAAAAGTTAGTCAAAGTGGTAGGTTATACAACTTGCCTTACCTGATCATCTAACTATGGAGTACGTCCCGGTGTTTTCTAATTATATCCCCTGGCTAATCTTAAAGGTCGTTATTGGCGTCGCGAACAATGTGTGTAAAGACAGAGGCGAGGCGTTGTCAAGGGTCATTCCCTTCACGACCTCATTCACAACTGCAACCACTAGACATACGTCCGTTGAGGGCGTCGTATCTTTAGAATGAATTATTAATGGGTTTCAATTTCGCTTCGCATTTTATTTCAAATTCACAATGTATACTTTGTCACGCAAGGTGAAAATCACGGTTTTTTTCTACAGACATATAGCAACAGACGTATCGAATCTATCAAAATATGTGACCCATCCAAATTAGCAACAGCACAATGTGGGGTTATCACATAGTAAATCCTTCTACTGTAGTAGAGCGCGTTTTGTTAATCATTAAAAAAGTACGCGATGTGCAACGGTTGCAATTGATTGAACGTTGCCTGTAAACAAATAGTTTGTTTCCATAGCCACAGAGTAGGTTGGCCTCAAGCGTCAGGTCACAGTTTTCGTATTGACTGACTATGGTGGTAATGAGGAGTTCACACGACTGAACCTGGACACAGATGGCCACTACCCTATAACGTAATGACATATTAACGATTAGATTGAGACGGGAGTTTAAAATTATCTATAGAAGCTGACGTAAACGGCATTGCTATTGTGGTAAGCGACCTAGCTACATTACTACTTTGATCAACAGGTATAGTTAACAGATGAAAACAGCAGACTTCTCATACAGCACATTTTGCGAAGAAAAACAATCAGTGAAAGAAGATTGCTCGCCAAAAACCTATAAACCAACACTTTATTCGGATCTTTCATTTATTGCAGTACACTCCGAAGTCCACGTATTTGTCTCATGACGTCATTTGTGAGGGCACATGTACATTTGACTGATCAAAGATGGAGATTTTCTATCAGTGCGCATGAACGATGACCCTAATGTGGTTGTGTACGTTGTCTCATGGCACAGTTTAATTTTGCAGTCTCATACATTTTTACTTCATGAAAGTAATTGTGTAATGTCGGTTGGGAGAAGATTAATCAGCTAAGCTCAGTCAATGTAACCAATGGTGCACCTGTATCCTGAACATCTTTTATAACGATTTAACGTCAGTATGGTGCACTTATTGGTCAAACTTTGAGTCTCGTTCAGAAATCATGCACAGGCGATAAAACAGGTGGCAGCGGAAGGCTGTCCACATTATAAGACGATAATAAGTTTTACTGTGGATTTACTAAATTATGGTTAAAAATTTGATTTTGTGTCATGAAAGTAAATTCTCATTGCATATGGCTAAATTATGCAGTACTCTATCACACGGATTAGCCACTACTAAAGATCTTCGTCTTTGACGTCGAAAGAAATTTGCATATGGCTCACTATTTTATTGTGATTTTAAAATTGCATATTAAGGATATTCGTAGTTATGATTTTTTCACTCTGGTAGGAAATTCGACTTCCATACTCTATATCCTAGGGGAACTCTGTTTCCTTCCGTTCGCATTTATGATACATGAGTCGGCAGCCATGTTGTTTTATCTTGTGTTCTCGTCAACGGTGAGTCATGTTATTTTGTGTCCGCTCCACGGCATAGTGCAGGCCTATTGCTTGTAATTGACGACCTTGAACAAGTTGTTATTATTGTGATCAGGGACATACCGTTACTCAAGTCATTGTCTCTGATATCACCTTGTATCGGATAATGTTTACAGATGTATCCGCTTTGTGTCGAATTGTTGCTACTGGGTTGTTTATCATATTGACACCAATTTACTGATACGGTAGACTTTAACCCTTGGTTATGGGCCCCATGACCTGAGTTGCATCTTGCTGAGTATATGAAATTGCGCTAACTCTATTACAAATAGACTGTATCGTTTGAAGCATATCGGATGTTTTCCATAATGAACTGGTTTTGAGGAACAATTAATGAAAGAATGGCCCGGACAGATCGCAGACTTAATGAAAGTTCAAGTGCCTGAAATAAAATTATAATCTTAGAAAGGGAGTTTCATTTGTTTAGAGTATCGATTCCACATTCATCAGTTCCTGAAATCTGCATCACCAACATTCCCTTCAAACATAGGAGAACATACACGACAGAAAAATCACAATCGCAAAACCAGCTTTCTGTATCATAGGATGTGTAATCTCACTCATATTAAAAACCATTTCCAAATTCTCGCATTTTTCTTGAAGTATATATACGCATTCTGCACACATTTGTTTATGGAAAAAGAAACAATAACTTTTTTGGGATAGATATTGTAAACGTTTGAGACGCTAAATAATAATCCAAGAGTGGCATTAATGATTACTTCATGTTCTCTTTGTTTTCTATGGAAAGCTTACGTAATAATTGAGGTTAACTTCGTAATTTGTTGACGTCAATTCAGACAATACTTATTGAGTAAGACAAGTATACTTTCAATGGAATGGTTAACTGCTTTTTTTAACAGTATATCCAACTATTCTTCCAAGTGACGCCGAAAGACAAATTCTGTAACATTTCCACACATGGGCAAGGCATCTTTTAAACGTACCGTCACACACGTAGGCATTTTTTACATATAGACAGATCAGATTATAAGAGGCAAAGTCTAAATGAAATCTATGTTCTTTTTTTCGAAACATTCATAAACAGTAATACATCATAATGATAGTGCTACTGGGATATATCTGATGAATTTCCCAGCCCCAAAGAATTTTGGCAATGTCCCCAAAATGCATTGTCGTTAGGTATTCTTCAAAGTTTGGACAATATTCATATTTATATGAGACAGGTGCTTCCTGTAAACTTAGCTAGTACGCCACTTGAAAGTGAAAGATTTAAACTTTGGCTCAAATTTTCAGTAAGGAAGCTTCATACAACTCTCCTTAAAGTCAAGAAAAACTTGGGATCGCCGTCTAAACGGCGAAAGACACCAATATTTGAAATTTAAAAATGACCGTTACTCTTTAATAAAAAAATCAGTATTTCGTTTCTCACAAAAAACGGGACGGTGACATTCGTAGACTTAAAAATAAGTCCACAAAAGCTTCTCCTATTCAAAAGTACGACAGTGTATTTTGAGATCGTTCTAAAGCTTATATGTTTTATGGACTGTTCACTTCGCGACATACCTATATTTACTGAAGTGGACACTCCCTTGCCCACGTGATAAGATTGTGAGAGAAATTTCTCGAAAAATCATTCATGGACATTTATTGGACATGCACCTTTCACAATGGCGATACGGGGGGGGGGGGGACAGGGGATTGGTGATGCTTGTTATTGAGATGGCAATCATAACATTGATGTCGCTCGTTCATCTCCGGTCAATGGCTACGTAGTGCGGAATATACTGATAGCCCTTGTCCAGCCTTAGTCCACAGTGTTATTTCAAAGTGATGGAATATTGTACTATTCTCGCCTTACAGTTTGCGGTTATGGTTAAATCCTTATCGAAATTTGATCTCGCGTTCTGTATTAGTGCCAATGTAGCTCCATAATACACTAGGGAGCACCGGTGACTTCAGAGTGAAGGGACAACTGTACAGTAATTTAATTTATTGGCAGTCGAAAGCTACTTTAAAATAATATACGACACGTGAGGAAGCACGACCTGATTTGTTGAGCAATAAACGACATCAAATTTTACTCGTTGTCACCAAGACGGCAGACAACGTTCACTACAAACATCCGGTATAACCCCGTCCTTCGAACAGGCAATCTTAACTTTCAATTGACACAGGACAGATGGAACAGCACATAATCCTACACTCTAGTATTTGGGCATAAAGCAAAGTGAATTATCGTGGTACGTAGAAATTAATTTCATTGCAGCATTTTTTTTAAACAACTTGACATGTCTCATATGTAGTTACCGTCATTTCACTTACATATTAAATGAATCGACTTCGAATACAACTTGGGTATTTCATCAAACGAGTTCATCACCTCTTCAAATTTATTGTGAACAGTTTCTAGTTTTGAATCAATTTTCGCCGAGAGTCTTACACTACAGTAAACAAACATGATAAACGTTAACCTAGAGTAGCGCCTTATATTAGAGACAGTGCATATGTCAGCTTCTACAAAGTGAGTCATATCATACAGCCATTGCATATGTTGTATCAGTACATAAAGCATTTGGACCAGGCTTTTATTCTTTTTCGGTGCGTATGTATGTGTGTCAGTGTCTTCCGTTCAATGTACAACTTTACCTATGATATGTAGACGGTCCTGTTGAAGATTATTACGCGCTGTCATTGGAAACATGGCCTCTGTTTTGTTTGTTTGTTTGTTTACGTTTGCAGTAGACGCGTCGCCATGTAATATGGTGCACATCTGACCAGCAACCATCGGACCGTGATGTGGCGTAGAGGGTTCAAAGACAACCCACGCTACCTTGGCGTGGGTCCGAAATTTCAATAAGCATCGGCGATTCAACTATTTCTGAACATTGCCGCTTTATAGTCTTAAGTATCATCGATTTAACATGTAAGCTAGGTTGCACCCATGGGCTAATTTGCAGTTTGTTTGTCCAAAACAAATTTCCTGAGTGGCTGAACTGATCTATTTGCGTTTAATACTTTACAGGACATCAAAAACCCACTTTGGCTTAGATATTTGTAAATTTAATGTGTGTAATGCAATCATTCTACATGTAAATCCTACATGACGACCATCTATTGTGGTCTCCTTGCTTCGGAAAGAGATAGGTTGAATATTTTCTTCAGTATCAAGGTGGCATTTAACCTCCTGCCATTTAAGGTAGAACGCACCTCGGGAACAAACATTTGGACTATCAAACTTTTACAACTCTGTTCTGATATACCATATGTGGGGGTCATTTTAAAGCTCTTGGTGAAAGAAAACTTTTACCGGCTTAGTTTTTCGAAATTCGAAAATTTTTATTTTCCTCCATATTAGGCTACCACAGGGATGGCGGCCATTTTGAATTTCTAATCTCAGTAAATCTTGGGTAATTTGTTTCTCTAGTACCAAAATTTGCATGTTGACCCCCATTTTTTCCTTGATTTTGAAAGAGAATGACTGAAAGATTCCTTGAGGAAAGTAAGAGCAAAAGTTTAAGTCTTTCACTTTCGAGGTGCATACTACCTTAAGAAAGCACAAGGGTACGCGTCCTTATTGAACCCAGAGTAAATAATCTTAGCTAGGCCCATTAACTAAGTTGTAGCATGGTGATGCAGCAATTTAAGAGGGTCACCATGATCCACATCGGCGAGTTGGTGAAGTTGAAGGGTTCTTAAAAACCGTTAGTTTCAGTGTAGCTGTTGGTGTTTCAGTGTTTTATTTCTATGAGTAAAATAATCGTTCTGCCACCAATATCATGTCGAAAGAATAGCTTTAAACTTGTCAGCAGAGTCTGTATCTTTCTCATGTCCGATTTTATTGTTTATCATGAAGTTTTGGTCCTACACTTTGTTTACGGGACAAACCTTCGGGAAATATCTTCAGAAACTTGTTAAGATCCAATTAAGGTTGTATGCGCCTCGAAAGTGTAGGATTTCAACTTCTGCTTAAACCTTCCACTATGAAACCTTCAACCAGTTGTTACAAAATGGAGAACACAAATCAAGGGTCAAATCAAGGATCACAGTGCAAAGTTTGGTACAAGAGAAACAAATTACCAAGCATTTACTGATATTTGAAATTCAAAATGACCGTCATCCCTGTAAACTCTATGGGGAAAATAACATTTTCGATTTTCT
This sequence comes from Ptychodera flava, assembly GCF_041260155.1. Classification (NCBI taxonomy): domain Eukaryota; kingdom Metazoa; phylum Hemichordata; class Enteropneusta; family Ptychoderidae; genus Ptychodera; species Ptychodera flava. Next base: position 35,098,453 of record NC_091932.1, read on the forward strand.
AAAAACTAAGCTAGAAATTTGTCTAATCCCAACAACTATAACATTACCCCCAACGAGTCACTGAGGTATATCAGAAAGAAAAGTAAATCTTTGAGAATCCGAATGTTTGTCCCTAAGACACATTCTACCTTAAAAAGTGAACAAAAATGGCTGCTTGAAATTACCTTCTTTTGAGTCACCTTATGAAATTGACATACTTAACAGCTTATTGATACATAGGAGGTATGGTGACGTCGTAATGTTGGTTCATAATCATATATGTACTTAATATATATTCACTAAATACAAGTACATTGCCTATGTGACATATTTCTTGCCCAATCACTTAATAGACATGGTTGACTAATTGAATGCTCATCTACAATTTTAGGGGTATTTGATCGCATCGCAAATCCCTTGATAATTTGCTGAGTTTGCCAGAAAAGAGAGATGAGTTCTGGAGAAGAAGATCGTAAAAGAAAAAGAGACGGAAGACCAAGAAGATATTTCCTTCGTCAGGGAAAAGTTTCGAGGCAGAACAAATTGAGTTGGACAGGTCACTAAGGAAGAAAGCATTTGGCGATGTAACCGTAGATCATTTGTCCCCAACCCTTTGAACCAATTGGCATTCATCAAGAGTCTATCTGAAGGGAAATACGCGAAATATACCACTTCAAGGAGGGAAGGCTTTGATGTCTTGGACAATGGTAAATATCTATGGCAATCGGCATGTAAATAGTTCACTCATTTTCCATAGTTGCTCTGTCAATATTTGATTTTCTAAACATTTGATTCAAATTAATGAAGTTAACACTTCAAAATCAAAACAAATGGCATTGAAACAATATTGATCATCCCATAAATCAATAGCTCCTTTCATGTCAAGGCAAGGCAAGGCACAATGCCATTTCGTTAATATACTCACAAAACAACTCAAGAGTAACGCTTTCCATGAAACCTGAACATTTATCATTTAAGGCTACTGGCTACTTGTCTCTTCCCCCTGTAAAGTAATAACCTACTAGCCACTTTTTCCTTCCGTCTCTCTCTCTGTGTCTCTCTGTCTCTGTCTCTGCCATTCTCTCTCTCTCGGTGCTCTCTTACAGCCCCTCGCTGCCTGTCCCTCGTCGGTCTGTCTATCTGTCCGTCTGTGTGCCTGTGTCTGCACGGTGTCTGTATGTGTACCTCTCCCCTGTTTCTTTCTCTCTTTCATGGGCCACTTAGATGTAATAAAGTTTGAATGTATGCAATTGTACGTTCAAACATTCCACAACTAAATGCTGCTTCTAGGATTAAGCGCTTAAAGTAGTTGACCAGGCTGAGATGTAATTTACGGCCCTTGTTTATACCTTTAAACCATGTAATGCTGTGGTTGACTACGCATACCAAAATATATTGAAACATTGCAACATGAGGCGATGGATTAACTGTAGGCCTACCACCTTGTCATTCATTAATTGAAAATGCAATATTGACGACTTCCACGCGTAAAACAAAGCTGACTATCATTCAAATTGGGAACACAACTTTGCATCGTTATCACTACATAAATAATATGCATGGACAGTAGAGGGGGGACTGTATGTAAAACACGCAAGAATGCAGTTTTAAACATTATTTTAATAGCGACTTCGAATATGTCTCCTCTTATTTCAGGCGTACCCAAAGTTAGGGAAAATTTTGCCAAACTTTCCATGGTCTAATTGCAAAATTTGGTGCCAGAGAAAAAAGTACCCGATATATACCAACACATGAAAATTCAATATGGCTACCATGTCTGTCTTAACTCTAAGAAAAAATTAAATTTTCGATTTCAAAAAATTAGTTGCTGAAAACTTTACTTAGTCCATGAACTTCAAAAACGAACCCAAATCAGTTGCATACCAAAATGCATTGCGAAAAGTTGATAGAGTCCAAATTTCACTCCTACCTAATTATGAAATTACAGTTCAGAGTATGTTATATTAAAGGAACTAAATACATAGTATTAGGAACCAGGAATGTGAAGTTCAATTATGCAGGGACGTACAAACAATGACAATGTTACCGTCGAAGTGAATGAATTATAAGGCATGAGCTCATGGCGCCAAAAGTACATTGAGGTTCGTCATACACTAGCATATCTGAATTAAACGTCATAAATTATGGGCATAAGAACGCATGTATACACAAATGTACAATTATTTCCCGTTCTGCCTGAAAGTGTCCATCTTAAACTACCTCATACAATTCTACAGTAAATCAAAAATGATACCATTAGGTAAATAATTTTATTTACAAATTAAATGTCATCGATATCAGTCAAACCGACCAAAGAAAATCGTGCTTTCACACATGCAAACAGTGTTCAGGTTTTGTTACAGAACATTATTGTAGTACGTTGGCAGTAATTTTAAAATACCCCTCTCTGGTTTTCGTCTCGCAGTTCTCTACGAAAACGGTGCTAAGGGTGGCCAATTGGACGAATACACACCCTATGACTGTGATAGAGGAAGCCAGGCCACGGAGGATCTCATGTTGTATTTCCACAATCTGGCTGTGTCCATAGAGGCCGAAGAGAGAGTCAATCTCGGCTATGTTGAGCATTTATTACAGAAAGGTGCCGATATAAACGCCGGAGATAGATTCGGTCAGACAGTGTTGCACGAGGTAATACACTGCAGAGTGAAAAATACTGAACGTCCTATCAAATGATAATATTGTACGAATTACCTCCTTTCAAGTTTCCTAATTACGGCATAGGGTGCTGATAAAAATATACGAATAGACGTATCTACTGCATTTCAATAGATATAAGTCAACATCAATATGTCTCAAATATTGTTTACTTAAGTTGACACGACACACCGATGTTATGAATAAGTCTCTCGCATATACTGGTCAATACATATTTTTGGGGAAAATGAGATAAATATGGGTTAGAGAAAACACAAAGCTACAGCAAGTTGAGATTTATAGATATTTGGTATATCTAAATTTTACCTGAAAACTGCATCAATGATCATAATCTTTGTTATATTCGTTTCCAATCTTCCCTTATAGGTGGCTCGATGCTGGCACACGGATGTCGCCAAGTTCATGATCGACAATGGCGCCAACTTGACACAAGGTGACAAGAGAGGCCGACAACCTTTGCATGTTGCTGCATCGGTGACTATGCTGACATGGTGGAATTCTGCTGAATAATGGAGGTAAGTTTTGATGTGTGATTATGTATTATGAGAGGAGAGCAGATTTATCAGAAATAGTATGCAGTCTAAACTGTTGGTAGGTAAAAGAATTGGAATGGAGCATCTTTGTAAATCTACTTGATGTTGGTTTATGTTAAAATAACCATGCGCGGGCTAACCTTTCCATTGAAAGCGCTGGTTGGAAATCATCGATTAAGTTACAGCGAAAGTTAAGATGCCAGCACAGTACGTTTGTAAATTGTTGTTACGGTAGTATTACTAATCATTAAAGACTGAAGTCAAGATCTTACCCTTATCATTGAAAGTGAAGTCTAGATCTATGAATAATGTTAAAAGATATAACTTACGACATGTAGCATCCTATAGAATTACCTGAAGATTATCATTTGCATTTAGTACGAATTAGGTTTCAATATGTCTCATGCTTTTACATAAAGTGATTACCATTGACAGTTTTAAAGATGCGTACAAATTTTAATTTAATACGTAGAACAAATAATACTAGCATTAGTTTCTAAACAGCAACATTTTATTTTTAGCTGACATATCTGCCACAACAGAAGATACAGGTCACACAGCCATTACCTTCGCCGCTGCCAATGATGCGTGTGAAGCACTTGGGGCTCTTTATAATCGAGGGGCTGATATCAACAAGACTGGACCACAGGGCAGAACTCCGTTAATGGTGGCGGCACTAGGAGGTATTTTATCAAATCATCTGAGTAATTTCGATACCTATTGTACAATTTGAACACATGCAAACTCTGTATACGATTCCAATCGTCAAATTATGTCTACTAATTCATTTATGATTTCAGATCGCAGTGAAAGTTGTAAAATGCTGCTGAATCTGGGTGCCAAGGCAGACGTCATAGACAGTAATGGTGAACCGTGTATCGTAACGATGTTGGCAAAGATGCCGGCAGTGGTAAGTAACTGAGATTGATCTGATATTCCCATCAGTGATAAATACTATCATTTCCAGTAAAAATCCCTGTATACAGTACGTTGTCAACCAATCATCAGTAGTAAAAATGGTTCATCTGTTTGCCTGACAACATAATCATCCATTGAACAAGGACCTTAGTTATAAAGTGCCTTGATATGAGCGGCCATCTTTAACGGGGGATGAAATGAAGAATCACGCAATCAGAACTATAAAAAGTAAATGATTATTGTAAGGCGGCTTATCTAAAATATAAGCATGTAAATAAATGTTTCCCGTAAACTATCTACAGAGCGAAGGTTTTCATGACCACACAAGACCGGAGGACTTGTTCAGTGTTCAATATACTATGATTAAAATTTTAATCACGTAATTGTCATACTGTTTTTATCTATCAGGCTCACGTTGCGCTGAACCAATTCCACAGAATGGACGGTGCAAATAGAGCGCAGTATTTTGATCTGCATCACCTTGAACCTCAGAAAGCAAGTGAGTTCAAAGGTTACAATTTCAATCGCACATTTGCTAGAGGATTAATTGCTGTGTAGAGGAAAGTATTACAAATGATGTTTAATGATTATTAAATTTACTACAGACCCTTAGATGCCCTTAGTCCTCGAGACTGTACTTTGACTTGACTCTATCATTCTGTTGTTTGGAATTAGTTCTGAGACAGTTCCCATTAAACCAAACTTTAAGTAAGCACATCAAAAAGATAGTGTTAAAAGTTAATGGAAAACTGAATAAAATCTGAATCGTTATGCAAACAAAATTTGGGACATGTGTAATAATAGCAAAAGTGCGCAAATACCAAATGTGATATTATTCACTGAAAACATCCATTGATTTTATTAAATGGAACAACGTGCTTTTTAAATAAGTTAATGCAAGCTAGCTTCCTGTTGGTGACAAGCAAATCTAAATCCATTGACGTGAATAGTGTAGTAGTGAAAGCTTTCATTTTCCTCGACTTCAGATGAACCAAAGATGAAGACCCGGATGCCGGTAAGGTTATGGTTTCCTGATTTCATTAATACTCATATAGATGTTTCTTTTTTCTTTTTATTTTTTTATTCTGATGCAGCGTACGTAATAGGCCGACACAAATTTGAGCAGTTGCTAATTAAAGATATGTTTAAATTACATTAAGTTACATTAAAATTAAAGCATTTTAACTATGTAAAACATGTGATTACAACACTGACGGTACCCGTCATGTCGCAAATCTTTCTGTACCTATGTTACTTTCATGTGTAATTATTGTTTAATTTATGCTTCTTTTCTATTACTATTCCTATTCCGTATGTGTTGTACCTGCCCATCTGATGTCTATCCCGCCGTGTGTTGCAGATGGACGTTGTAGTTCACTATCGACAGTTCGAAAACATCGAACATCAAATCTTCAGCGAGTTAATTGAAGTCAAATGGCAGCAGTTTGGCAAGTATGTAATATTTTGATGAAATGACATAACAATTCAACATGATGCAAGAACAAAATTATCTTACCAACGTTCGATGAGTAATGACATACATTGTTAAACCGTGTTGAAATTCATATTTATAAAACAAATACAATTAATTTTTATGTCAACGTCACTAAAAGGGTCACTTGCTGTAACTATTTAGATGACACTGTTTATGCTAGAAGAAAAAAATTTCTTCATTTTAATGTACTTTAAAATACAAATTACTAGGTGTTGTACGATATGCAATGGGGCTATCAGGTGTGCTGGCAAGTTGTGTGTATCTGAATATGATTTAAGGTTGACAGACACATTATATTTTACAACGTGAAGAAATATAAAAAGCTACAGCAAGCGAGCGTCTAATAGATATTGTTACTTTGTTTCTCTCGTAGCTCAACACTTTACCTCTCTTTCATTATCTTTTCATTAAAAATGATTTTGCCATGTTTACCGTTTTATACCATCTTACTCTGTTAAGGTGATTACACGTCTTTCCGTGAAATATCCTTTCCGAAAAATTTCTGATAGTCCATGCCCATATTTTGGTTTTCTTTCATTTTTGCCACAATCTTGTCAATATATCTTAGTTATGTCCTTAGCGCCCCCAACGTTCAAGGTCTCTTTTTGTAGTTTATATACATGCACCTTTCACTGTTTCGTCCGATTCTAATTGGCCACGCAACTATGTAGGTAGGTAGAGGTAGGTAGGTAGGTAGGTTTATGTGTGCATGTCCGTCTGTCTACAAGTCTATTTGTCGAATCATGTTGTACTTATATCCTGTAGATTCTGGGCGTGGGCTCACTTCATTCTCGATCTCACATATATCATCCTATGGACGGCACTTGCTGTGATAAAACCAGACGCTAGAGCATGCTACTACTTCCCTAGTGACATCTGGAGAGTTATACTATGGGTAGGCGAGTTTTAAAATTGTCCTCATCGAAGCGTTGAAAACGTGCAGCAGTGTTATGCTAGTATACAGGAACAGCCTTCAAGTTTATCATAAATTCCGACGGCAACGACAACATAAACATTAACAGTTGATTGTGATGGTTTTAGCGATTGGTCTTCAAAATCTGGGAATTCTATTATTGTATATGTATAGAATTGTTCTTGATATCGATTTTCCAGAATGACAATTTACTTCAAGCGTTGGCATTGAACAGAAAACGCACACCTTGGCCTGATGTCAAAATTCATATCACAACAACACTACATATATATTACAACATACTTATATAGCATAGTATTGTATAGTATAGTATAGTATAGTATAGTATAGTATAGTATAGTATAGTATAGTATAGTATTGTATAGTATAGTATAGTATAGTATAGTATAGTATAGTATAGTATAAACACGATTGGAACTAATTTGCGATAATTGGATTTTCATATTTTGCAAATTTCTCAAAAGTGTTAGGTGCCATATAGCTGAATGTTGCAATATTGCAAATTACTCATAAAAACAAGTGAGTAATATAAAAAGAAAAGCAGATGAGCTAACATTTGTTGATTAAATCGACATTACTTCACCAGCCAATTATCCCATTTAGTTCCAATCGTGTATAGTATAGTATAGTATAGTATAGTATAGTATAGTATAGTATAGTATAGTATAGTATAGTATAGTATAGTATAGTATAGTATAGTATAGTATAGTATAGTATAGTATAGTATAGTATAGTATAGTATAGTATAGTATAGTATAGTATAGTGTATAAATGGAGTTGGGTGCTTAACAATATGCATATATTTGCAGATTATTGCAATAGCCTACACAGTGTTCTTGATTATCCAGGAACTTAGAGAGTTCTACACTTCCAAACGCGAACTCGATGTAAGTAAACAATAAAAAAATGACCCAGTTTTTAACATGCTTGAAATTTAAAGCGTAAAATCACTTTTAATTACTATTACTATAGTTAAGTTTTCTTAATCCTATGAGCACTTTATAAACAGTTAACGCCCTCTATAAAGGAATCTTGATAATATTTTACGTGACAATGCATTGGACCGGTGGTTTCTATTCGTCGAAATTTGTTAAAATGGTGACTCTTCGTCAAATTTTGTTGTTATGGCTAGAATATATTATCATCAGACAGTAGGGAGATTATGTAAGAATACAGTATATTCGTAATTAAAAGGATTTCCTTCTTCCTTGTCTCGATAATCTGAATGAAACGTAACCACCGTGGCTGTGTTTCTTCTTTAGGAGTGGAAAGAATGGAAATTGAATATACTAGAAGAAGATATGGAGCATTGTCATCCAAAATGGCCTCACGAAAAGCAATGGCTGGAACGAGAACGTGACGAAATAAACGACATGAGATCTAATTATTTCCATGATTATTGGTAAATATGAATGATTTTTTTCAAGTCGTTCTTCTGACAGATGTGGCGTGTTTGACAACACCTAACCATGAATGTGGTTCTTTTTTAGCTTTTATGTGTAATGTATAGAAGTGTGATACGTATAGCCGGAGTAGAAGAGTTGCAAACCACACATGGACGCTATTTCACATTACAATGGTACCCGAAAACCAAATCAAATAGATTCTTCGGATTTAAATTGAGTGACGTCATTTTACATACTAAATGATTAACTCTCTTAAAAATCTTAGAGAATCTTAAGGAATCTTAGGGAATCTTAGAGAATATATATATATATATATATATATATATATATATATATATATATATATATATATATATATATATATATATATGAATACAGATGTCCCCGTGGGAAATTACAGTGCACGATGCTAAAGCAGAGCGTTATAAACAATTACTCAAAATTATTTCAAGTACAAAGTAATAATAACTGTTACTTAATTTTCATGCATCCTGCAATCATCAGATTGCAGATTGCAAGATGCATGAAACTTAAGTACCAGATATCATTACTTTGTACTTGAAGTAATTTTGTGTAAATAAATAAATAAATATATATATATATATATATATATATATTATATATATATATATATATATATATATATATATATATATATATATATATATATATATATATATATATATGCTAAGTGAGTTTAATATATATCATTTAAAAGTTCGACTTGGCATTGACACCTTTCAGTTGTCTTCGTTGGATGAAAAAAATACGCAAATAAAATTTTTACTATTCTGTATATAACTGTACATGCTCTATAGACTGCAAAATTAAATACAAAAGAAAAATAAAATTAAAAATTCTTGTAAGAACATTCCCAACTTACCTGGTATTTTGTTACAGCGTCAACAAATGATACCGTTACCAATGCATGCCCTTGCATTTCTGCATGCAAATAAGCTTGACGAGCTGATTCATGGTTAATTCACATCCTCAAATCTATTATAATGATATCTGTTTTCTTCCTGTAGGAATATTTTCGACTGGTTTGTGTACATACTTTTGATGTCGTGTGTAGTACTGCATTTCATCGACATTGGTATCGTGCCACATGAGCTGTGTTGGCCGGACAGTGGCAACACGACGGGGAATGCCACAACAGAACCTGTGAAAGTGGATGACGACGAAATAGAAAGCCTTGCATCTAGACTGCACATTAGAGTTTTTGCTATCACAATCATCTTCGTGTGGGTCAGAATTCTCAAATCAGCGAGAGCATTTATGACACTTGGTAAGCAGTGCTTATGTAAACAGGAGTGCCCTATAACAGTCATTGCTGCACTTGAACTCTTATTCTCTCTCTCCAGTCGAATCATTTCTGGTGATTTTTGTCATTTATATCCTACCCGCACCCCTGCTACATATATATATTGACAGTGAATCAGTATGTTGCCGCGGGAAATCCACGTCTTTCGGCAAGGTCACAGAAGCCGCTTAAATTTGAATATTAAGAAATGTTCTACCGAATTCGGATTCAAAACCTACATGTATCTTGCCTTACTCAACTTGCAAAGAAGTCGGTGTTCAAAGCACTCGGCTATATCCACAAAATCCCAGACAATTACAATTGGTCAGGTTGTCTGAGTTTAAAACGGGATGTTTAGTGATCGAGTTGATTAAGTAATCGCAATTTGGCACACGACAGTAAGTATAAAAGAGAAACGAAGTGGACTAAGCCTTTCTCTTTATACATTACCAGTTTATTCTACCACTTTTTGTTTTGTTTAGGTCCTTTCATTGTGATGTGTTACAAAATCCTGGGTGACGTTGCACGGTTTAGTTTCCTCTACATAATCTTCTATATTCCATACAGTAAGTATACTTTGCATACTGTTTATAAACCATGCATAAAGATTTGAGACGTCTTGTAACGTTACCAGCCGCTATGTGCATTTCACTTTTAAACTTTGCGGCTATCTTTTCGTGCCATCTTTGTAATATTGCTGGCTTCCACTCACATAGAACACCATTCTTGATCTGCCGTTTCTGACTGATTGTATGCAGAACCGGTGTTGAATAAACGAATCAGTCTCGCACGCTGTGTCCGTCTATGGTATATCAAACTTACCTCTATCACAACATCTTTTTCTCCACTTTCAGCGAGTGCATTCTGGATGATGTTCGGTGGTGACGTAGAAGAGTTCGAGACTGTCTCGGAGACGCTTTTTAGTTTGTTCAGGATGACACTGGTAGACGAATACAACTATGAAGTGAGTGGCTAGATTAGAATCATCGATTTCAAAATTGTGTCAAAAGATACAAAAATTGAAAGAGAAGGAATCAATAGAATCATAATGCCTTAGAATGACTTTGTGCATAATATCGATTCGGCTACAAAATTTGAAGTATGAAGCATAAACTTGCCGCTTTCATTCAAATATTGTCTCAAAGGTCATGGATGATCTTTGTCCTAATGTCATTTGTACTGTAGGGAATGAAAGAAGAAAACCCTGTCATGTGTGATATACTGGTTGGTACCTACCTGGCAATCTCTGCTATTGTTTTGCTTAACCTGTTCATTGCTATGCTCAGCGAGACATTTGTTCGGTAAGTAAGGATGCTATCCTCAGTTAAATATTTGTTCTGTAATGTAAGGATACAGACAAACCTAAATGATGTAACTTATTGCGTCGATGTAATTTCTCTCTCCATTTTTAGACTCGATTCCTCTTGACAGTAAATTACCAAAAACAAGTTTGTACAACGTGAATAATATTTGGTCATAGAAAGGTGATTGCCTTTGACGACGCTTGTAATGATTTGAGGATGACGCACCATACCTACGCCTGCTAAGATATTTTAGCTAGTCAAACTTGGATGTTTTGACTTGAAATGGAACAAGGGGAAAAAAGCTGTTTAGTAAAACTGTCTTTAAAATTTAATACTGACTGCAGTTTCCTGAAAATTGCTGTCAAGAAAAGACTGTACGGTCATCGCGTGGAGTAATATTTTACGAAGTTAATTAACTCGCTGACCCACGTGTTACCATCGTTACAGTATCCATGACAATGCGCATTCCAATGCACTGATGGAAAGAGCTCAAATCATCCTGGGATTGGAGGACAACCTGACTGATTCGCAAAGGGATAAGTTTTGCAAATACATCCACTCTGAATGTCGTCCCAGAAAGAAGTATTACGATGACGACATGACAATTGAAAACAAAGAAGATGACGTCAAGAAAGTAACTTTCCAGATTAAGGTAAGTCTTGAATAAGGCTCCCTATTAAAACTAATGATACCTCGTCAATAGTTAATACGAACTAACTGGTGAACAAGTGGACAAGCCTCATGAGTCTAAAATTGAGAAACTTCACAGAACCATTAATAAATTATAACAAGTAAATGAAGGAATAATTGAATGATTGAATAAATGAGCGAATGAATAGACGAACGAACGATTGAGTGAGTGAATTAATGATGAATGAATAAATGGATGAGTGAACGAGCGAATGAACGAATCAATAAATTTACGAATAGACAATAGAAGTGAGCAAAGCGTTGAACAAATACTGTACGACATGCTTATGAGATAAAAGATACACTACTGCGGTTTCCAGTAATTTACAACCTGTTCGAGATCTATCGGAAATGCCCAATTTTGGTGTTTTCATCTCATAGGAACAACTAGCGATGGTTACTGACTTACTCAGCCGCCAAGCTGAAACGAAGCCAGGCATGCGCACTCCTGGTGAAATGACACCACGCGAAACACATCATGCACATGAGATACATCAAATTAACATTGAACTCAACCAACTGAAATCACAGCAGAGGGAATCCATGGACAAAATGCAGGCCAACATGGAGACTATTTTAAGTCTTCTAAAGTTTGTTATCTCAAAACCTAAAGGTGAGTGGAATTATCTGAATAGACTCAGGGTATGCAAATTTAGTTGACCGAAGTCAGAAACCCATATATAGTTTGTCAGGACCAGTGACAATTCGCCACTCTTGTGGTTTTCTTGACTTAGACACCAGTGAAGATACACGAATCAATATGTATGAAAGACTATCAAAGTTTGCCAGAGGACCACTCAAAGTACCAATAGCATGGCTCTCAGACAACCGGCAATTGCATGGATTTGCTCACATTTACTGAAACAAGTGTACGTCATGGCATATTAGAAAGTCGTTCATGTTTTCTGTATGAGTGAACAATCAGAAACATAGCAATGCGTAAGTTATGATAGTTAGAATAGAAAAAACTACGGTAAATGTAAACGCAAGCAAATGATAAGAAAGAATCGAAAATGTTACTACTGCTTTCCTGTACTGAGTTCAGATTGTTGTATTTTATTGACGCTTGGCCCAGGTCCGAGGGATGACCCAAAGTCACGTGGTCAAGGTGACGATAGCAAAGACCGAGACAGAGGGTAAGTTCAATTGAAAACAAGCATAAACGCTGAGTTTTGATTGAAATGTTCTTTGAAATACCTGCAGAAAAAATCTGAAAAAGCGCCTTCCATTCAATACATTGAGTAGTTATGTAAATGTCATCCGCACGCAATACGTCATCATTATTCGTGTATGTTACTGGCATGGCAAATTCTTCTTCAAGATAAACAGATGTTTGTTTTACATATGAAGTCTGTTTTCTTACATAGGCCAGGAAAACCAACAATACATACGAAAGAAGCATTTACAGCAGATGATCGTGGCAGCACGAATGCAAGCCAGGTAAAATGAAAAAGAAATGAATTTTAACCTAATTTGAAGGAAGTCCAACTTTGCCATAGAGGGCGTTGTAGATGTACCACAGTCAGGCGCTACGAAAACACAAACAATTATTAAAGTTCGACAAATCGACTGCCTTTCAAAAATAAGAAATTTAAGTAAACTTAGTCGTTTGGACTCATAAATGATCGCGACAATGAAAGCCACCAAATTCAATCTTTATTGTCAAATTTTAGCAGTCGGAAGCAGTACGGAGATGCAGTTTAATTAATTTTTATACACCAGATGAAAATATAACTCCTTTGTATTTGTTGTCTTTCGTTTGCAGCCAAGACATCCGCCTTCGGCTGTCACTCTGGAAAGAATAGGTGATGACGCTGAGGCTGTTCACGATGTTGAAAGTTCAACCGAAGCTTGACCTCTTTGTCTTATATTGGCTGACTTTCACAGACAGTTCCAAAACTGGAAAAAAGGTTTCCGAAAAGTAATCACCATTAATATTCGCCTCTGAAGTACGTTGAGAACAATATATTTGTCATGCTTCTTTCCGATATACATGTAGATGGAGAAGAAATGTTCAGCGTTGCGTATTTACTTTTGATCTCCCCCATTGAAATTTTCTTCCAGACCATTAATTTCTCTCAGATAATAAAGTGTGATAATTTTGTCTAAGACTTGTGGCACACGACTTGCATACGTAAAATTAAATCACCGACACGGAACCTGTGATTGCATTTTCTATGTTTTTTGTTTCACAACCGAGGAAAATACGACAAATTGGCAAATTGCTGACCAGTCGTATACTCTCATTTTATAAAAAATTGACTGGAGAGCGTTCATTCTCTACGGCAAAAGCATGCCACTGAACGAGTTTCACGAAAATTCGCACTTCAAGTTCAACACAATTTACACATTATCTAACATGCTAGCTTAATAATGCAGCCTTACCTCGTTTGAGGTATGGAGTAGTACTGAATCTATAAGATACTCGTTTCGTTAGATCCGATATTACGCTGCAAGGCGAAGCTTGTCATTGTACATACACATAAATAGTGATGATTAAAGAAAATTCTCTGTACGGTGAAATTCTTCGTCATGTTGCTTAACCAATGAGTTCATTTGAATATTTCGAAAAAAGTATCTTGTGTTGAATTTTCTTTCTGACATAAATAATGACAAGTTGTTTTGTCATGTATGTACATTAATTATTTGACATTTATGTGAAATTACTACATTTTGGACAAACTCCCATTCCTTTAATGAATCGTATTATCGTGTTGCGATTAATCCATCATGTGTCTGATACCATTATGATTCTAAATAAACTTCAAGGCTTACCAAAAACAACACTGCATCAAAACTTACACCCCTATATATTGAGATGCATTGTGGGGGTAAATGTTACAGTAACCTGCATGCAACATTGTCTATTCCAAGGGAAATTTGTACATATTTTTGTAATGTGTGTTATATTTTAATGTGTGTTTTGGTATTTATACTTTGTATACACTATAGTAAGACCTGCCTTTGTAAGCTTAACAATTACCTTCCACCATTACCGTTTTACAACTTAACATATTCTTGAGACTGTCAGCCATTTCTTCAGACTTGATCTTTGAACCACCATGCTGTGCGATAAATCAGGTTCGATGGGAGCTTCCAGTATAGATTGACAGAAATGTGCCGGAAAGCGCTGCAACTCCACATATACATGTATAATCGGAGATTATTTGGATTGACAAACCATTTAGTGAATTGTGAACAAAAATATACGATAGCAGAAAAGACCATGACAAGGTTGATTTCTCTATCGAGGCATTGTTGCGAGTTTGGAGAATTTTCTTGCTCCAAGTGTACAATGTAGACACACAGGTACATGAACATCGACGAAAGCGTCCAAGATACATATCATTAACCGAGGCTATATACTCTGAGCTCACTCAAAGTTGTCTTCCGTTATCCATTTGACGATTCCACTGGGATTTCAAGAGTAGGGCTAACTGGAGGTTCTGTAATCCCTGAAGTTGACAGTGACAATATACTATAGTAGAGTTTAAATTCTAGAATCAGTTTTCTTTGCAGGCTTCGTCAATATATCCAAATGCCCAATCGCACTACGTTAAATATGACTAGATTAAATTTCATTGAATTATTGGGTAACTTACGGTCCCTCCACGAAACACGACTGAACGCAGCCATGACAATTTTTTCTTTGCAAAAATAGCTGCAGTATACTTTTCGATCTGCTTTACGACTTTCCCTCCGCCACACTCTTTGTTTTGTACGATTTAATGTATGTAACTAAAATATTGTTTATAATTGTTTGTCATTCAAAGCATCTAGTTATCTTTGTGATGTATTCAGCCGTTATAGACATGCTAACTCAGAGATCACATTCTCGAATTCTCTTAGGAATTTCTTTATTTCAAATTGTAATTTGAATGGGGCAAAATGTGTCTTCGTTATCTTGCGACGAAAGTATGGAATATCTTTCAAATTTGCATTAAATATGCAGCTACTTTAAGATATTTTTATGTCAAAATACTTCAAATTGTTAGAAGCAATTTTTTAAACAGTTGATGTATTAATTAGAATTCTTTCAAGAATAAATTTTCCTTGTAGACTATACTTTCTTTCTGTGTATTGGGATAGCCCCAGAGAATATTACTCATCGAGTAAATTTGCCAATCGTTAGAGTGTGAATGTATGAATGAACGAACAAACTAACAAATAAATTAAATAAATAAATAAATAAATAAATAAATAAATAAATAAACTGAAATGTGTAAATAAAGATATATTATGAAAGAAACCGGGTATTTCTCTGACCAAACATTAAATACATAAACACGCTAGACTATCCCTATAAAATATACAGTGGTTAATATTAAGTTTGAAGGAATTTCGTTTTCGAAAGCTTGTCAAAAACCCGTATCAAATGTGCCATACTGCATTATTTTGGTTTACAAAAATCAGAGTACATTAATTATTCCATTCCACTTAACGGTGTAACATGATACTGTAATTTTCAATCATCAATCGATTGATTATGTCCTTTGTAAGATTATGTCTTTTTGTAAGTATGAGCATTACGGAGAGGCAGTACAAATCAAAACGTCTTGTCAACGCGAAAACACTTGTATAACAGAATCATGAACACGATGACATGTCTTCAAGTCCAGGTAGCACTGTGTATTGAGTTATTAGTTTGTACGCCATAGCAATAAACGAAAAAGCCGTATGCTTGTTGCGTTACCTTTTCCTAGAAGTCTTATCAAGTTTGTTGTTGAAAAACAAAGTATTTTCAGAATCTCAGAAAGCAAGACGGGCCAACTTAACATGGTCTAAGTTATCAATGCAGGTCTACGGGCAGCAAGATCTTAAGGCGCATGCTCGGCCAAGACGTGGATGATAATGTATTCCAGAATTGGTCATCTTCTCATTGTTTACATTTTGTGAACAGAGGTGTAAGTTCTTACCTGTGTTTTGGCCGTCATCTCTCCCTCCTGGTTTCATATGTGCGCGTCTCAATTGTTTGGTTTTAAAACTCTGTACATGTGTGACTTCTTTTTCGACGATTCACAAATGACTTATCTTTGGTTAGATAACAAATTATTTGAAGCGCAGGTCCAAGTCCCATGTTTGGTACTAGAACACTTTGTTTGCAGCCGATTTAGCGTGACCCGCTCTCCTTATTTAGTTATGCACTTCAATGAACCCTGTCAGTCCCTTCTCCTTCCTATACATCACATAAGCTTACAAAATCACTCGAAAATTAACTCAGTAGCTTTATATGACCGAGAATGAGCAAAAAAAAGCGTCGCCAAATATTATTTTCTAAAAGATTTAGGATATCTATATGTATTGTTGGCATTATACTAATTAAAACAGCCACTAACATATATTTAAACAGATTTAAAAGCTCATTAGGCGTACCTTTTGGATCTGTCTTTATGAAATACACTTGGTTTAAGGGCAATATCGATTCGAAATTTCTTAGAAGTCGTCCCGCATTCTTTTCGTCGGTACATTACGAAAATCCATTTTTATCCAAATAATGCAAGTGCAAGCCAAACGTTATTAACATCTACTGTAAGTTAAAGTTATTATAACCTTGGTCGAACATACCTCCACCTCACGGTCTTTTCCCGCGATATTCATACAGTGTCACGCAGTATGGGACTTGAAAGAGGCTATTCAAGCTTCGACTATCGAGGATAAATCATAACGGTGTGAACAGTTGTCGCGGTTAAAATGTTGTACAGGCAGATCACCTATTGGCGGTTGATCAGCGCCCTCAAAGTCCCGAGAGTTACATATCTCGCTAAGTACTATTATGTTTAATTTTCAATGCGTTATATGTTCGAGGATTGATGGAATTATGATCGAAACGGTTAGAGTAATGAAAATGCAACTCGGGTCAAATTTGCGAAGAACTCAGACTTCATTTCAAAGAGAAGAAATCTGAAAATTCTCATCACCCTGGCATTTTGTCTTCCCGATCACACTCAAAATTATACCAACAAGTGTTTGTAATAGACATCAAATCAGGTCAAATAATCTTTATCATTCAAGGTAACTATAAAATTTACAAGGTCCAAAGAATATATCAAAATGACCGTGACAAAGGTAATGGGCTCATTTTGAACCACGAAATAGTACAACTCTATCGTTTGAGTCGCGAACTCACTATCATCCAGGGCCGAATGTGACTGGTACCCTGCCGACTCATACGCAAGGCATGGTTCCGAATGTCGGCGTTAAGGGAGAATCCTATAGGGTGGCCCTACAGTCGCTTGGCTTTTCTTGACAGCACTTTCTGGCTTGCCAAGGCGTTCACCCTCTGAGCCACGCAACAACCTCCTGCTTACGCAACAGTCTGCCAAAGTTTATTCCTTCAGTTTATTGTGTTTTGATATTTATATGCCCACAGACTTGGAGCACGCCTCGGACGATTCCCATTCAAACACCCGTGGAGAGAGCGCAGATGCCATCACGCGATTAAATTTGTTCTTCAGACGGCCAAGAGATCAACTGCATATTTTAACCGTATTTTTGCATTCCTGTAGATGACTTTAAATCATGGAACACATTTTGCATAGCATCTGTTTGTTTCTGTAATAATGCCTGATGTTTCTGTAATAATGCCTGATGAATTTTCGCGTTCAGTACCGATTTAAAGCCGTCTTTCACATACGGTGAAGATTAAAAAGACATAAACATACAAGTCCATCAATCCAGCGAGGCAGAGAGACAGACACAACGAGATGGGGCAAGAAAGTGGTTAGAGACACGAATAAGGGGAGAGAGTCGGAAAATGATGCGAGAGTTGGAGGTTTAGATATGGAGGAATTCACTGGGGCTTTTTTATTTGCACTTGTTTGTATTTAATTTATAATTCGTAAATGTAGATTTCTCATGCAATGGAGATCTTGAATAGATCTTGAAATCCCCTACTGCACTTCGTGAAGAAGGGAAGAAGTGAGATTAATCGAGCAGGGAGGGGGCACTGCAAAAACATGTACAGATAATTTTGAGGAACACTACATCTCACTGCCGCGAGAGTTATCAAAGTAGTGACACAGACAATATACATTGCAATTGAATACACGCCTCAATTGTCCCGGAGCAATTCACTGTAGCTGCTAGTACACTGTGGGCTTTGCCCTTCACTTCTGTGTATCATTTTTCCTGAAAATACTGAGGCCCCTGCAATAATCGACAAATAGGACCGACCGATTGAACTAATCTGAAGCTTAACCGACTGAGGTAGGATGCTCACAGTGATCCGGTTTTGAACCCAGCCTAACACTAGAAATGCTGTTAAAATTGTGCCTAATTAAAGAAACTCTCTACAGAGACACTGTCCCAGTTGACACACGATGGACCGTCCGAAACGTACAGTATTTGTTTCTTTGATATGACAGAAAGGCAAATTAAAGGTAAACAAAAATCATGCTGCACATACTACTGTGTGACGTCATGGTTACCAATGAACAGTTACTATCGACCAGTGTCATACCTTCTCACTTTCAAGTTTGCCGTTGTCACTTATAGCAACTTCGAATTCACATCCATTCTTTTCATGCAAATTGTAGCCTCGTGACCGACATTAAGCATCGTCTCAGGTTGGCTTTCTATGCTCTTGGCGTATTCTATATCCCAGCAAGTTGCTGTGTGGTTGGTCTGTTTCTCTGACACAAAAAGGTTAGTCTAGATCTCGCCATTATCTTTCCTTTGAACAAATTTGAACTCACTTTATCACGTTACTGTTCTCGATTCCTAAAAATCTTTGCCCTCAACCCTCGGTGTTCTCACGTACACACGTATTCCTCAATCTTCAGGCTTCACCGCTGCCTATCATACGTTTAATTTGTTGACAGCTGAGTCGAGCGTCATTGCCTACTGTGATTTCTCGAAGAGACCAGTAGAATTGCAATTACGCTGATTACGCTGTCGCGCTTGATGACCTTCGTGCAAGTTCTGAGGCCGCACTGTGTGATTGATCTTGAATGAGCATTACTGATCAAAGGGAATTAGCAGAATAGTCTTTCAATAGGCGAGTCAGGGGGCAGCTTTGATATTTTTGTTATTCTAATGGTCTCAGCAGCAAAAAAACAAACAAAAAAAAAACCAACAAAAACAAAAGCGAGGGACAATATTACCTATTCGTAATTTCCTGTCCCATATATGTACGTTTAATAAATTTCCCCTCTCACATGTCTCCACCATACCCCAGAGGACATTCTCCCCACTTTCCCTTTTTCTGGGATGTCCCTGAGCAATCTCCCCAATGCCGTCTCTGCACTTCAAAGGCGGGTTCCCAGTGTCAGGGCCTTACCACGTTTTCCTTTTCCCACCGGCACAGTTCCGAGATCAGCCGACTCATACTCCCTGTCCAATTTTGAAGTTTCCCGCTGATGACTCAGAATGGGTAAGAGAATTGCATTTGCATGCGAACAGCTTGACTGCCCTCTCAAAATTGTAAGGTCAAGGTCAAAAATATATAAAATAAGTATGCCAGCTTAAGAAACATGTTTCGGGAAATTTTTCAATATTGACTGAATTTGTTGCACATGCCTATCGGCGAAGCGAAGGAAACTTCTGAAACGCCTGGAAATAGATAATGTACACAATCTGATTTTGAATTGCTTTCTTTCATTCATTCATTCCCCTGGACACTCGACCTTACAGCCTGTACTAACATTGAGTACACGGGCCAAGCTTATATTTCAGACTCCGTCGCATGTTAGCCTGTAATAGCAGGCCTCTCTTTGATTTTGAAAGATGGAATTACAATTGCCTACGACCATACCACGTACAATGTGCCGGTTCTCGTCTGATCACCAAAGCCAAGCTACGTCGGACGTGTTTAGTACTTGGATGGGTGACCGCCTGGGAATACCACGTGTTGTAGGCTTCCTCCTTTTTGAGATTTCATTTAATCTTTGGTGTGATTTTCAGAGGGTTTTAGTCCGTTTAACTTATTTTTTGGAAGTGCTTGTTTTACTCTCTGTTGTCGGATTTCTCACTTTGTACTTTTTCCATTTTTTGTTAGTCTTTTGTTAATATGGACCACAGTGGAAATAAGTCTTTCGACTTTTCTGTGTAATCCATGCACAATTTTGTTCATTTTGTGGTGTTTTATGTATCATTTTGTGCAAATAAACAAATAAATAAAAAAATAAAAAAATAAAAAGCCAAACTTACGACTCCAGACATCGACCATAACAGATTGGTCTTCAATTTGACTGTAGTTATACATAATAAGGTGTGGAAAGTAGGAAAAGTAACGTCAAGTGTCGCCTTAAGTAATTAAGATCTGATATTAAGCTGAATTAAACACACAAATATCGCAATCTTGGCTGTCAACAAATAACTCTAACGTCATCTATAAATATTCAAAGCTTTTGCCAACATACATAATTACGTCGAGGTCACGGTAAAGTAATAGATTCGAGACAACGAAATAATAAAAGATTTGAGAGCTTGAATTTAAGTTCTTTTTATAGATTTAGTTTTTTTGTTGTTTGTTTGTTTATAAAGGATTTGAGAGCTTTATTTTATGTTGTTTACTGTTTTGTTGTTGTTTTATGGAGCTTTTCAATGTATCAAGCGGAATCTTTTCTTAACAAGCTATGCCTTCTGTTGTTTACGGTAGCGTATTCGTTCCATTCTTATGAGAAAAAATATCTCCTAATTAGAAATGGAATTCTAGTAATTACCAGTTTTTGATTCTCGTGATTACTTTATTCTCGTTATTATGATATTAATCTATAATAACTCCAAGTGTATCTTAATCTACAACTCTTCACTGTTATATCTTATTTCATACATGCTATTGATTATTGTTCAACGAATATCAGGTGTTTGCACGAATCTTGATTTGATGACGTGTATTTAAGCAATATAGTATAATCATAGATTAATAAGTGCATGAATAACCTTTGAACTGTTACATGGCAACAGTTGTAGATAACTCACAAAAGTATCCAGCAGATCAAAGTTCATGCCAAATTTATCTTGTAAATTTTGTCTGGCCTAATGTACTAATGTTTCAATACATTATCGTGCAATTATTTTCGTACATCATAAAGCTTTATAAAGGTCTTCCCGGACAAGGTGTCAAACCCTTGAGATAATTTCTAAACTACGAGAAGCAAGAGTGATGTTATTTTTTTAACATCTGGTACAGACCTGCATTTGTTCTAATGTTTCTTTGCGCTGGAAATTACGACGAACATCTAACATCTTCTGAAATATTTAAACCATTCTACTCTATGATTTCTGTGTATCTCAGTCTCGGACACCCCATATCAAAAACAGAAGTAAATCAAGAAATCGGACACATTTCTAAACTTCCAAATTATGTCGTATTCTTCACAAAGATATTCACAATCAAAGTATGTGTAAGACAGATGATCTGCAGAAAGTTTTGCAGTTTGTATCTTTGAATTGTTTTCATGACCTAGCTCTAGCTCGTTCAATCTCTGGCCACGACTATTGGAAACGACTGTATGATATCATCATCAACGCTGTCCTCATCGCATGGGTATTTTTTTGTTCTTTGGGATCTGCTGAGCTAGAAAATAGATGTTAACATTGGATATTTTGGGATGCACTACCTGTCTGCACTGGTTTTTGATTTGCATGTACCGCGAAAAATGGCGAAAAATTGGTAGGGGTATGGGGTACTATATCCTCCCCTACATTAAGTAAACTAGCATGAAATAAACTGGCATGAAATAACACAAACCTTACATTTTTGGAAAACTCTGATACTGCCCTTTCTGAAAAACACCAATTTTAGCAAAATAAATTTGTGTACATAGAATAGGATGACTTGAAAATAATTTGTTTTGACAATTTTGAAATGTTTTACCCAAAATACAATGTAACAATTGTGTTTTACTTTTTATTCAGCAAAATTTTGACAGCTTTCTGTGTTTAAATTATTAATTTCGACATATTAAACAAGAAAAAAGTGTTAACATTAAACATTAAACAATACACTACTCTGGAGTCAATTTTGAATTGCGTGTATCTGTATGAGGTTAGCAAAAGCTGGGGGTAGGGGTACAACATTCTTTCCCTGATGAAGTAAACTGGCTTGAAATGCCA
Source organism: Ptychodera flava (assembly GCF_041260155.1). Classification (NCBI taxonomy): domain Eukaryota; kingdom Metazoa; phylum Hemichordata; class Enteropneusta; family Ptychoderidae; genus Ptychodera; species Ptychodera flava. Next base: position 35,120,749 of record NC_091932.1, read on the forward strand.
TATACCTTATAGTTTTAGAAACGTAGATATTGGTCTTTCTAAAGTGCATAATGTCTTAGTTAAAGAATATGACGTCATAGTTTTGGATAACTTTAAATCAATTTTTTCTGGTAATTCAGTATTTTTAAGCGGAAGAAAATATGATAACTATGGTTTCCTTCCAATGAAGAAAATCAAATAGATTTATAGATGTTATTTACTAATTGCAATCTGCTGAAGAAGAAAATAAATGTCAAAATTGGGTATTGACCCTGCAATATTGTCAGTAATCACTAAACTTGCAAGTTTTGCTATATATATTTGGTATATATCGCGAAGGAGCATTTTTGGTATGCAATGAACGAATGCACAGCTTTAAAATGAAGGCTTTAAAACGCGCCAACATAGTCATATTGTCATTTTCTCCTTAAAGTAAATAGACTGTTGATGACTGTCTATTTTATAAAATAATTTTGATAAGACATAATTATTATTTTGAAATTTTCTATTCTTCTTGTCTTACTGATACAGCAATCATCACTATCGATCCATTAGGCCATGGTCTAGAGGGGGCGTCTACGTGCACCTCCCCCGCCCTACAGGATAACAAACCTGTATTTTTCAGAAGCCTTTGGATCCCTAAAATAAGAAATGGGATTTGAACAGAAAAATATAGGGACTCAATAGTTCTTACGGTCATGTGTTGAAGGATACAGCAAAATCACAATTTTGAGACCGACATGCATTTTTGTCAAATCTGTCTTCTTGTAAGTCATGTGCTGAGCTTACTTTTTAACATGACCTAGTTTATGGGGTATCATTAGAAAGGTAATTTATTCTCCTTTAAAATGATGTATTTCAATATGCAATATTTTCTATAGCTTTCATGAAATAGGACCAAAACTTACCCTATACCCGAAAATTTTATGTCGCAAAACTGACAAAACTAACTCAAGTTCTACAAATTATTTACCTAGACATATTACAAAAGGCAATGCTTTGTATGACGTATTTGCTGCAAGGACATGTCAAAAATATGAATTATACTTTTAACAGGCAAAATATTTGGATTGGATGGCTGTTACGGGCATGTTTTGAAGGTTGCAGTGAAGTCACAGTATTACCGACTCGCATATATTTTGTTAAACGTGTCGTTGTGTAAGTCATCTGCTGAGCTTACTTTTCACTATAGCCTAACGAATGGCCTGTCATTAGAAAGACAATTTATTTTGCTTTAAAATGACATATTGTAATATGTAACATCTTCTATAGTTTTCAATTTTTTAGTTACATATTTTTGAGGCTATTTTTGTCATTGTAGATCTTATTTTTTTCAAAACCCCTTGGTCAGACATTTTGATATTCAGTATACAGGTCCTCAGGATGACTTAAGTCAGATATTTTCATATAGTGAGAAAATACAAAATTTTGTATTTTTGGAGCAATTTTTGTCAATAAGTCCCTGGAGACTACCTAAGCCAATCATTTTTCAAACTTGAGGAACCCATGTTTTTTTTATTTTTTGAGGCAATGTATTAGACTGCAACCTTGAATGACCTATAGTAACCCCGAATACCTTGTAAAACAATTTTGAAGACACTGAAAATAATTTAGTCTTATTTGGTGTCAATTTGTAGCGATATTTGATCAAGAAAAAGTTGTGAGGCAATGTTTATGTAGTGGACCAACTTTAGCAAATATTTCATGGAGGAAACCTCAAACACTGATGAGGGATTTTAATCCACCAGAAGGCATATGGCAAGATGCACCATACCGTTGATACAGACTCCAGTTTATTTGTATTAGTTTCAATCATTTTGTTACGTAAACATAAAACAATTGTCATGTCATCACTCAATTAAGTGAATCATCACAGAATAAACAAAAATGGTTACTACCTGTCCCTCTGACACCATATTGATTTTTGATTAATACTCTGCATATATTTACTCCTTCCAAGGTTTGAATTTATCAGTTATCATCGACCAATTACCAGTGGTTGTCTGCTTTTGATTTTAACTTTGAACTTGCTGTAGACAATGTTGACTTACAATATATTTTGCTTGCAGTTATTGTCAAAATATAGTTGCACATTTTTATCTGAAACCAAGAAGTTTTACATTTAATGTTACACATACTACTCGTACAACTAGGAAGTAATTAAATCTTTTTAACCTTTCTCTGACGTCCAACATTGGAAAGTTAATGGAGCTGTTGCAAGTTTCCTTCTCACCAGTTGTTTATTTGGTGTGTATACTGCACATTTATTCTTGGTTCATCTGTGTATTACTTAACTCCATGTAAATCATCCAAACATTTCAAGCTAGGACCATCAAATTTTTACTGTTGATCTACAAAATTGAAAAGTGGCTGTTAAAATGGAATTCGTCCTAAGAAAATTGAAAATTCAAACTATTTGCAAACACAATAGCATTTTCAGTGAACAAGTGGAAGTAGGAATACCTAGTTTTGTTTGTCAGACAGGAGCAACACTGCTTTTGGTGGTATATTTTTTAAATGACTTGCAGAAATTGATATTTATTACTAATGTTATTATTGCCAATTGTTGTTTTGCCTGATTCAGGCACACACCTAGCTATCTATGGATTGTCTTGAATATTATCACAGCACAGCAACATCAGCCACCAGCTGAGGCTGCTTGTTGAAACACCTATTTGTAGGGGTTTTAACTGACTGATAAGCTTTGTGAAAGAGTATTGTAGATATTGTGAGTTCAAGCCCCTTAAAATGCATCAGCAAGACTGCATCAAAGTTGACAACACTTACTGTACATGTTGTTCACAAATCTCTCAGGTTGCACCATTTCACACATCAATTTCTAAAAATGTTCTATGCGAGAGGGGGAACACCCCTCTCACTATCTCTTCCCCTGGCGTGTTCTAACAGTTTTACTCAGTAAAAACAAATATAAAACACCTCATATTGCACCAGACTGCATCATTGCACTCATCAATTTCTCAAAATTTTCGATGCGGGAGAGGGGACAACCCTCTCAGGCTTTCCCCCTTTGGGGTGTTCTAATAATTTTAAACAAATTGATAACATCTCTCATATTGCATCAGACTGCATTATTGCACACATCAATTTCTCAAATTTTCCACACAAGAAAGGGTACAACCTCCTCTGACACTGCCCCCCGCCTCCTGCGTGTTCCCCCCTGTACTTTCAAATTCTGCCCTGTCAGATATCTTAGTGAAAACCTTGTCATGATACCATCCAAATTAAACAGTACTATATGGTTTGACAGTGGTTACAGCATGAGCTTTTGTATCTACATTGTGACTGCATCATTGCACTCATCAATTTCTCAAAATTTCGATGCGGGAGAGGGGACAACCCTCTCACGCTTTCCTTTTGCTGTTTTATCTTTTTCAATCGTCATGAGGTAACCGATGATATTCTAGCAGGATATGAAAGGTCTGTACTATTGCTGTATTTTTGTACATGTTATAAATGCATGTCTTCGTATTTAACTGTTCTAAGTCGGGGAGGGGGGTCAGTCAAAATTTATGTGTTAGAGACGGGGGTTACTCAAATGTATCGGGGTTGGCAGGGGATTTACTCGAAATTTCAGAGTTCTGAAATTCCTCAGACCCCTCCCCCCACAAAGACCGTAAATAATGACGATATCCTAAGTAAGTTTTTTTACCACAGGAAAACATTAATCATATTCACTCTTCGTCCTTTGTTAACCTTAGAAAGTTTGACCATGTAAAATTGTGCTGTTACAAGTGTTAATGTTGAATAAAATCTTGGAAAGTAAACAAGATTCTGTGTCACTGTTGTTCCTGTCTTGTTTCACCATCAGAAAAAGAAGACATTATAATAAATTCACACTCCATTGCTCTACCAAAACCGAACAATTATTGACATTTTTCAGGCAAGACACGAGACGTCTCACCAGTAATACCTGTAAGTTCAAGGCAACTACGCAGATGATCACATGTTCCGACGAGAGAGGTAACCATAGAGGGCGTACGTCCTACTGGTACTCCTGTGACAGGTTTGCAACCACATGACATACTCCTGGTGCGCGCGTACTTGTTATGTGCCCCTCACAAGCAGAGCGACCTTGTACCCGGAAGCGATAATAGCTGATTACCAGTCATGAGACTTTGTTTGATGTTTTTACAGCAGTGGGCTTTCGAGTAGCTTTTAGTAACTGTTGTAAATCACAGTAACTCAGCCGTCACTTGACTGGCGCTAAGAGCAATAATTTCGCGGACGAGAGTGGCGTGAAGTTTGCGGTAAGTTTAACTAGCGATCTTTCATTGGACGAACGAAAAAGAATCGAACAAGAACGAAGGGGCTAGTCGTCTTTCCAAGTGACCATCAGCTTTCGTCACATTTGAATGTCTCGTCGCAAAGTCTGCAACTTGAACGCGATTAAACAGTAGCCTAATTAATTAGTAACTATCAGCTCTTTTAGTCGTCTTTCGTCTCATTGTATATAGTATTGTATATGGAAACATACCCATTACCAACATTGCGTGTTATGAGGGGAGTCGTGCGTCGTCCTCTCCACACCCTTTTGAAACATCATGGACTGATCACCACATACCCAGGATTTGGTTGACCAGATGTTGCAACAATTTAGTTGAACGTTTAAATCAAATTTGGTTTCAATATTTGAATAATTTAGGGAAGTCAGGGCTCGAACTCATTAACTTTTCACCTACTTGCCCTACGGGCAAGTGTCCATAAATTTTATTTGCCCAATGAGTAAACCTGCTTGTCCTAAATTTTTTGTCAGTTTACATTTTTGTTTTGTTTCTATTGATGTTCATGTCAATTGTCATGATCCATAAGTGTTGGTCTTCCCAATCTCAATCGAGCGACCTGTGCTTCCGACATCGGATATGACCCCGGTCGTTATTGTGAGCACGTATAGTGCCGATCCGTAGTGATTCTGAACCACCATGGAGAAGGGTCTTGCAGCATGCCTCGCATCGGCGTTCGCTCTCTCTCATTCTCGTACGGCTCCCGTTTTCGAACCAATGAGGGTATTTACATAACTTTGCGCATGCGTGGTGGAGGGTAAACGATTTCTCCCTGATGACGTACGGAACTTTTTACTGAACTCAATGCAGCGACCGTGACCGGCTATTTTATTAGCTTTATCGCCGTCAATTTCTGAGTGTCTAGCTGGTTGAACGTCTACTGTATCCCCTGACCCAGATCCCGCCTAGCAATCTTTGACTTTATCAGGCGTGGATTATTTCAAAAATTTACATTAAAAGGGTGGTTTGATTCGCCATGAGGATGCGCAGCCTCCGACGCCATGCTGTTGCAATTACTGACCACCCCCTCTTGGAGTCATTTGCGACAAGTGCAAGTTTTACGTTACTGAGATTAAATTTCCAGATTGAGGAAAGACAACAGCTGGATATCACTGTGAATAGCTGAATGTTGGTATCCCACAGACCAGTTGTTGTAATTCCCTCTTCAGTGACTTGAAAGTCGATAACAGCGAGCATTGTTTAACAAAATTTCTTGAATCTTTTATTTCCAGAAGATGTTAATTTGATCAAAGTATATCACTTGTCCGAACAGGAAAGTGCAATACATTTTTATTTGTCCGAGGTCAGGTTTTACTTGCCAAAACCGGCAACAATTAAGTTTAAGCCCCAAAAGTTAATGCGTTTTCAATTGAATATTTTTAGCATAACTATATTTGCGAGTTGTTTGTGGAAGTCGTGGAAGCAATGGCTGTTCGGACTGAAATGACGGGTCTAAGGTGTTTTTGTAATTTTAAAGAAATCAAAAGGTGCGATTTCAAACCAATATTAATAAGAATTGTAAATAACAACTTAATTTGTGTTAATAAATATTCCATAAGTCGAACATTACAACAATCGTATGTAGGTTTTTATCCCTTTTATATGATCAAAATATATGTGGGTATGTATGTATGTATGTATGTATGTATGTATGTATGTATGTATGTATGTATGTATGTATGTGTGTGTGTGTGTGTCTTATGTATGTATGTATGTATGTATGTATGTATGTATGTATGTATGTATGTATGTATGTATGTATGTCTTTCTGTATGTCTTTCTGTATGTCTTTCTGTATGTCTTTCTGTATTTCTGTATGTCTTTCTGTATGTATGTATGCATGCATGCATGTATGTATGTATGTATGTATGTATGTATGTATGTATGTATGTATGTATGTATGTATGTATGTATGTATGTATGTATGTATGTATGTATGTATGTATGTATGTATGTATGTATGTATGTATGTATGTATGTATTATCGTTCGTTCAGATCCACGAACTTCAGAGTCCAAGCACCTACTGTCTCAGTATTTGATGTGCAGGCGAATCATAGGGTAGTGATGTGAATTTATTCAAATGAATATGTTCGTGTAAAATAATGAAAATGGGATGAAAATACTGAAAATGGTAAAAAGCCTAGAACTCCGATAGTACAAGTCAAATTCCTGTGTTTTTTTATCTTGTAGCTACCATCTATGGTTATATGTGAATTACAAAAAAATCATGGGAATATCTTCAATATTGTACGTTTGGTGATTTTTTCATTGTTTATTCAATCTTTAAGAAAATTGTTTTCTCCAAAATGTTTAATCGTATTGATTTGAAATTTAGTTTGCAGGTCCTAACAGATGTTCTTATATATCCATATGATAAAATCATAATGAAATGAACATTCTTTTAACTTGTCTTTTTTTTGTCCTTTTTGTTAAAAAATCATTTTAAAAGAACCACTTACCTCCTCTTTGACAATTGGCATGGATGTTCTTTGAAGTGGTAGTACCTTATATTTACCAGAATATGTTGAAATAAGCAAATTTATAAGGTGTTCTTCTTTTTGGTGATACTATTACATGTACATGTATAGGCTCAGCAACATACGAATACGAAAATAAGTCTGCAAGAAGTTGTGCACAGTTTGTGTACATGGGAATGCCAATAGTATAAGCAATATGAACATTTTGAAATTAGTGCCCTGTTATATTGAGATCTCTTGGTAAGGTTTTGTGATGGCCGGCTAAAATGAAGACACTATCTTCGTATGGAACTTGCATACATATCGTCAACGCTGAAATTCAATTTCAAGTACCACTGTTTTGTTATGTACGATAAATTTACCAGTGTGTGACAGACAATTCAAGTCACAAAATTAGCAACGTATTGATTTGAAATTTAGTTTGCAGGTCCTAACAGATGTTCTTATATATCCATATGATAAAATCATAATGAAATGAACATTCTTTTAACTTGTCTTTTGTTTGTCCTTTTTGTTAAAAAATCATTTTAAAAGAACCACTTACCTCCTCTTTGACAATTGGCATGGATGTTCTTTGAAGTGGTAGTACCTTATATTTACCAGAATATGTTGAAATAAGCAAATTTATAAGGTGTTCTTCTTTTTGGTGATACTATTACATGTACATGTATAGGCTCAGCAACATACGAATACGAAAATAAGTCTGCAAGAAGTTGTGCACAGTTTGTGTACATGGGAATGCCAATAGTATAAGCAATATGAACATTTTGAAATTAGTGCCCTGTTATATTGAGATCTCTTGGTAAGGTTTTGTGATGGCCGGCTAAAATGAAGACTCTATCTTCGTATGGAACGTGCATACATATCGTCAACGCTGAAATTCAATTTCAAGTACCACTGTTTTGTTATGTACGATAACTTTACCAGTGTGTGACAGACAATTCAAGTCACAAAATTAGCAACATTATATTTTAAGAACATTTTGTATGAATCTTGATCACTTGTTTTAAAGAAATAACCTGGTTTATAGCTTCGAATTTGATGTTTTGGAATAATGTTTTTAGGTGTGCTTTTCTAAATTATTACCTACCAATACAGCTGATGCATGTAGTTTGATTCTGCACCAACCCCCGACAAATACTTAAAAATTACCTCACGCACGAAATATCATCAGTGGCAGCATATGAGTACAAAATAGATCTAAACCCTTAAAAAGTCTAGCAAGCGTTTAACATTGTTTCATGGACCCGTAGATGAATACACATATAGTTACCACATTACAAATACCTTTCTTAAAACATTCCGAAGTTCGAACATAGGAGACTTTCATCTTCCCTGGTCTAACTTTGAGCAACATAGTCACACGTGGCATTTTCTGTGTATTTACAATTTAGAACCTGAATGACTCAAGAAATGAAGGCCCGATTCATTTTCCAAATGAATACTTTGAGGGACTCTCGACGATTTATCGGAACGGGTTATCGAATTACTTCGGTATACGTGAACAAGATTTACTGAATGCCTGTGATAGATTTGTGTTCCGCCTGACAAGGATGATGTGCTGCGAGTACTTGCCATAGGACCAGCTGACGGTATTTATAGGCTTTGATTTCTCAATAAATGTAAATAAGTTTTTTGGTCACTGCCTTCAGCAATATCTCTGTCCTTTTGTCTATCCCATTTTGTTTGCCTACATGGCTCTGTCCGCCCAACACCTCTCTCTCTCTCTCTCTCTCTCTCTCTCTCTCTCTCTCTCTCCCAAAAGCACGCCGGCACAAATTACAACCAATTACACATGTATTTTCTGTGACATAATAGACCGTATATATACACTACGATTTTACTGCCTTGTATACTGACCTGAACATTGTTTTTATGACATGACTAGATGTTATCGATGCGAAATCAGCAAAGATTTTATGCACATACCTCTGGACACTTCTTTACGCACAGGTCGTAAGAAGAATATTTCGCTTTTGTTATTTAGCTATTATTTCAGTGCGCCAATAATATATGCTTTGAAAGGACTCAATTCCGCCATAATCTTTTTTGTGATCAGCTTGGGCATATAATAATGGACGTTTCAGATTGTGAACAAAACAATTGACTTAAAAGAAATGTACTTTGTCTTATATCATCAGGGCTTTTCGACATTGCAGTCATTGATAAACTGATCAACAAGTTTGGCATGCGCAAGATCAGCTACGTTGTGATTGAACCCGCTAAGGATCAAATACAAAAGTTTGAAGATCTGGTGAAATCGAGGCACGAACAGAGTCTGTGGACGACTGTAAAGTTCGAGTTTCATCAGAAAACTATAGAAGCTTACCTGAAAGAAATAGAAAACGGGGCCGCCCTTGGCAGTTTTGATATCATCCTTCTTCAACACAGTGCTTATCATATCATGGATCCTGCAAACGTCTTCGCAGAGCTATACGGACAGCTAAATGGGGGAGGAATGCTGTATTGTCAGACGGTATAGGTAGGTGAAAAGTATTTCTCCCATGATGAATAACGTGTAACATTTGCAATCGTTTGAGTCAATTATCTGATACGTTTCTCAGAGGAGATAACAATTTTCGGTGACGGAGTATTGCCAGACAAATTCAGTTGAAAGTTCCATGTACTTATAATATGACGTCAAAACATACAAGGTTATAAATCACCAGTTTACATAAATTATACACCAGGTTAATGGTTAAGGAGCTAAACTTTCAATGTTTCCAGCTGTCAATCGAAATCAATTTGTGTGACCAATCTCAAACAGAGAAGGAAAGACATTAACAAATTTTCTGTACACTGATTAGGATGATGATACAAATCTTTAGTCCTGAGCGTTCAGCATTTAGACAGAGAAAAATAATACCTGCCTTAAAACTGAGTATGTAGTTATGTTTGATCTTGGAATCTCGCTCGTCACTTTCTTCAGTTTGGATGTAATATTCATCTTCAAGGTTGCAGTTAGTCTTAAGTTACTGCCGAAGATATTCTTGCTCAATTTTTTAGCCCCGGCCAGGAAAGTAAATTGATTTTCGTATCATTCTGTCAGGACCCTGGGAACAAGTTCGTCTGCGAGTTGGAAATGTTATTCCAGATCCCTACATACCTAGAATCGGGTCAGCAACTCTCCAAAAAATGTTGAAACATCGTATGCCGGACGTGAAAATTCATACCCAGTACAGAAAGATGAATTTCAAGGCTGGAGAGTGTTTCAAGGAGGGATCGAGAGATGGAAACTTGATTGTTGATTTTCTTGTCCAACTGCGCGACTTTAAGAAGATGGCGCCACCCGAAGTTGTTAGTGACGTCATGAAGTTTCTACGAGAAAGTTGCTATGAGCTCAACAATGATTTGTATTTCCCAGCAGACGACGAAGATATCATGATTATCAAAGAGTAGTTACCAGTTTCTTTTACATAGTTTTAGCCTAGTTTTTATGTTCTGCAAGTAGCTGTAAGCATATTGACTTAACCTTGAAATTCAGAACTTCAAGAACAAATATGTCAGTGTTTATACTAGTATAGATAGAGGCCATACCGGTTTTTATCATGCAACAAAAGTCATACACATTTTAATACATATCTTAGAAAAATCGCATCATACCCATCAATAATCCGATAACACTAGATCAAAATTCGTAATACAATACTTGTAAACATAGACACAAAACAGCAAATAAACAAAACAGTAAATACTTTCGAAATATGGACGTCAGGCCAAAAGACCAAGAAGTGATGTCAGGTGTTTCTAAAAAAGTAAGCGCATCCTATCCCACATGTGGCATCCGCCATATATCAATCTGTAAGTCAAATAGGTAATGGTCACTAACTAAGGCCCAATATCGATCACTGATACCATCAGCGATCATTTGTCGAATAGAAACATTATATATATCTACCAGCTTGCGATAGCTGCTAAAAGCGTTTGAATGTGTAGAGACAAGTCTTTTTCTGGTGTAACATTGATTCAACAGTTTGTAAGAGAGATGGCCATGTCTCTCTCCAAAATCACTACACGAACTGGATACTCTTGCACATCGAATAAGCTGGGAAATGTATACCCCACAAGTTGGTGAAAGTGGAATATTACTGATGAGGTATGGGAAATTGATGATACTAAAGTTGGAATCATCTCTCTTATCATATAGCCTAGCAGAAGAGTTAGGGTCAAATCCAAGTAAAATATACAGATATGAAGCAGAAGGGGCCGTTTAAATATTAACTTTGCAAGTGGCTGCAAACATAGAACCGGCATTCCTTTGTTTTTGATTGACAAATCTGGGTATGAAGGAAGCATTTGGAGAATTAGTCCATTCTGCCAAGCCACAATAGCATAATTATGGAGTTATCATCTTGAAGGATGATGTTGTGGTGCGTTTCTGTAACTACAAACACCGATGTTCGCATATTGTGGTTTAAAGAACTCTTACAATAGACTCTGTCAATGCGTTTTGACGATTTATATAACGATATTCAGTGATTGTACCGCATCTGTCACTATTACAATTACTGACTTTTCTTTACTTATCGTAGAATTCATCAGACAATAAACTATAGATATTTACTCTCATTTAATTTTGCAAACTTTCTACATTTCTCTAATTTCAGCTGACGTTTTAAATAACTACTCTTTCAGGAAATGGGGTAACTTATAAACTTTCCGGTCACAGAACCGAATGTTCATATCTGGTAATTAATATGTCATTAATATACCCACGCTGTGTCCTTTTTTCATGTTATATGCGTGAAAATTTAACTTTGTTCCGCAGACGTCAATGTGAAAGGGGATGAATGCTTTCATGCTAAATGCATGCATTATACATCGACGAGACAGGTTTTGTGTTGGCGCAATGAATGATCTGTATGGTGGGTCGCCAATTAACACTAAACAGTTCAGACGAGCAACTACATCGCTTCTATCGGTTCCTTGGAAAAGTACAGTATATGCAAAGTTCAGGGCACTGATAGGTCATTTTTTCAGTATTTGTGTTGTTTGTGTTGTTTGTATTGTTTGTTTGTTTGAAAACTAAGACTGTTTAGTACAATTATGTCAGTCTAGTACGATCATGTCAATATCAATAGACAGATTATTTCTTATGATGATATTAACATAGTGCAACGAAATCTTACGTTAGAAAAAAAATACACGTCATTGTCGGTATCGGTCAAATCAGGGGGGTGCCAATCCTCGATTGGGCACCTGTGTACTGGTAGCCTGGAGAGCTTTAACTGCAAACCAAAACGTTACTTTGCTAGCATTTCGTACCCCCACTCAGCATTGGTTCAAAGTAACTCTAAAGTTATTGTCTTTTTCTATTCCTTTCTTGGGTCTATTGAATTTTTTACCTTCAATTATACAGATTTTGGAACCTGCTTCAATGTCATATCTACGGTATTTTTTTTGACAAAGCCTTCTGTTAATTTAATTAAAACTGCACATTTTCCTTACACATCATTTCAAAAGTGCTTATAGGAGGCAAAAATCTACATCTATATTTTATTCAAGATTCTAGGTTTGATTGGTGTCACTGCAGCTGTCTGAGTTTTTAATTTCCTTTGCCAGATGATTTTTGCTTTACTTAGCAATCTCACTAGTTCGGTTGTTTCTATTATCGATTAACTGACAAATTGCATCTTGGTGTTGTTTAATGAGTGGTGGCAGAAAAATCGAGACAGGTTAATAGTGCGGTAAGGCTTGATGTCGTTCCTAGAGCTATTCCATCGATTCTTCGATGATTAAAAGCCATACTAGTACGACCAATTTCACAAGCTTGCTCGTCTGACCAAACGCCTGAACGCGGATACAGCCGCTTTACAAAAGTAATTACTAACTGTAAAAAATGTAGCCGCTTAACAAAAGTAATTACAACTATATAAAGTGTTGTTTCAAAATGTCCCAGACAGAAGTTCCCGACGTGGTGATTAATATTTGTGTTTGTCGTTCTTTTTGAAGCAATGGTATACCTAAATCACTTAATTTTATGTCATCGATATAAAACCCCCCAAAACAATTACGATTTTCCTTGTTTTGAATGCCATTAGTATTTCACTGGAGGAAATCGAAATGTCAGTAATCCATCACATCAACGCATTTCAGTCTGATATAATTACATCTACAGAATTTGTATTGAAAGTCACTACCAGTATATGTTGCGGTTTACCTGAAAGGTTAGTCATGAGGGGGCAGTATTCGATATTCGAAAGTTTCTTCGCTTCCTTACGAATAGGAATGAGCATCGGATGTGTGAAAACTGATTGAGCACTTGAGCTGTTATGTAATCGGTTCGTTCCAGGCCTCTCTTCACATTACACAGGATGTAATCACAGGGTCAAAGAGAGTCGTTACCAAGTTACACTGGGAAATGCTTATTTTACGCTACCAACCACATCAACTATGACGATACCAAAGATGGAATCGCTTACCAGCAAAGGTGCAGTATAAAACAAAACTACCAAATTGAGTGGCATCCTGTTTCTCAGTAAATATTGATTATCTGTCCTTGTCTGAACTTCACGATTGAACCAGATGAACATATTGAGTCAATTTATCGCTAAGACTCCTTTCGGCATGCCCTTGACAGCGTTCAGATATATCGTGCTTCTATTCATGTTAGCCCTTTCCACCTTTGCAAATTGTGTCCATGCTGATGAACTACAACCGATGAATATACCGGCTCCTGAAATTAAAAAGAGAAGCACATTTGAATTTACCTACCTTGCGCGAGATATTTGGTTAATCATGTGGGTAGTCGTTAGTGTTATGATTCCATTAGTCTGTAAGTACTCGTGAACAGAAAGGGCGTATCACACTGCCTACAGACAGAATTACCTCTAAGAGTACAAACCCGACAGAAGTCATTAAGAAGAAATTATGCATGCCACATTCATGCTTATTTCTGATCAAGTAATAGAAGCGTTTCCCTAAACAGCAATGTGCCACAGAAGAATGTTGTAAAACTGTACCTTTTGGAAAGGGCCTAATGCGTTGATGGACTGTTACTCACTTTTAACGATCTCTTGCTCGACCAAAGATATCACATAATTATCATTTCTATGAGTGGCAATGCTAGGCACTGTTTTAATCAAGTCTTCTTTGGTGTACAGCTGTGGAATATGTGGTCGTAAAATACCATACATTTTCTGAAACCAAAGATGAAATGGAGTTGATTTTGCAAATACACTTATGTGGAATGCAGCTGCCTTTCTGGGTACAAATTTCAATGTACGTTGAAGGTAGAATGCATATAGGGACAATTTTTTGGACACCTTAAGATTTACAATGCTTTTCTGGTCTGCTGTTGAGTGGATCTTTAAGCCCCTGGAGTAAATTGGGTTTTCATCTTCATTTTCAGTGCTGGGATACATCAACCTTTCACCTTCTTGTTTTTTTGAATTTTTTTTCTAATTCTCATACCAGAATTATCATAAGATTATAGGCTCTTTAAATTTTCAAGTCATCGGTACAGAGACTGTGTCTCTGTTCCTTGCACTTGCACATTGACCCTCAATTTCTTCTCATATCCAGTATAAGTTTAAAGTTTCTCTGAAAATGTATATCAGCAAAAGTCTTTAATTTTCAATTTTGTGGCGAGTTGACCATCTTGTATAATGCTCAAAGTGTAGCATTTTGACAAGGAAAAACAAGCATTATAAAATAAACACTAAACTTTGGCGTGAATCCGAACTAAAATTAATTCCCGTTTGTAAAGGAAAGAATAAATATAAAATTATTGTATACGAATTGCTTTCAAATGGTCTTGTAAGAAAAAAACTGTGGCTATTTTGAAGGATTAAAATTCACTGCAACTGAAACTTGTTATTCAATATTTTTCATAGAAAGTTTATAAATTGCTGCACTACGTTGAGACAACGCCGGTAATGATCGAATCAAAACAAATAATTTCTTCCAAGTTATATAAGACATAAAACTTTGAACATCACCTTGGCGAAAGGCGGGAATGCAAGATAGATGCAAGATATATTTTTTAACTTCATATAATTTTGGATGGCTTGGACTAGCTGCGGACTCTCCGACACCAGATTCAACCTTTTGAAATTACATAACTTTTTTCTATCCCACGTCGTACACCTAAAAAATAAAGAAGCCATTCTCAGCGTAGGCGATTCGACAACTAAACTGTCATACATGCTATTCAAACACCATCTTTCTGAATTTTCTGCAAAACAATATCGTAAATCAGGTGAATACACTGACGATTCTCCTCATAGCTTTCACGAAATTCGATCCGTGATATTTCACGGCAAAACGATGTTGGTATTTTGAAGATAGACTTAAAGATCTATCGCTTAAATGTCATTTTTATTTTCTATCAAGTACGTCAAAATGGCATGCTTTTACAAACTTGCATCATACCATTCTGTTTTTCGCCGTACACAATACGGCCGTTCGATTACGTCATTCATTACTTTAAACTTGATGATTCGTATATCATATGATCAAGACATGTGACTTTACTAAAGTGATACTGTGTATTCTGTATTTCGGTTTTAACCTATTAGATTTATCGATTGCCAGAATGTCGCATATTCGATTTGGTGGGGATTTGGCCTAGAGGTGTTGAGGACTACCCTGTGTGCTAGGTTATTTGGTGACGTTGTGCCAAGATGTAAGAATAAAAAAATGCCGAAAAAATGTCAAAGTGTTGAGGATTTATATACTTATATATAATCCCCCGTATTCCGAACGAGTGTGGCTGCGTTGCGGACGAGTAATTCGCCGTGTAGCGGCCGTATCCCTCCGAGCCGTAGGCGAGGGGGATACGGCCGCTACACGGGGAATCACGAGTCCTTGACGCAGACACACGAGTGAGGAATACGGGGGGTTTATATATTTATCACATGCATTACCCAGATTTCCTTGAATAAACCTTTCTGGAGTGAAAATTACTGGGAAAGAACGAGAGGGAGTATTTTACAAGAATTCATACGCTTGTGTTATGCGGTCGTGGTTGGGTATCAGTTGACTTGACTGCGCTCAGCTGTGCATGTCGAGGTTAACTTCGAGCACGCCGAAGCTACTCTTATTAGCGTCTTTTGTAGGGCTTTTTCTGTGCGAATTAAGCCGAAATACTATGTATTTCAAATGCAAGGCATTTATTTGGTACTTACTTACTATAACATCAATTTGAGTGAAAATTCATTCATAAAATTATCGGACGTGAAAGCGAGACGTCGCGACACTCAGCCGAGGCTACCGAGAACGGGTTATTTTTGTCAATATTCGAACTTCATTCAAAGAATTCTGCTTTGCAAAGTTTGTTTGAAATTTTCAAAATTACCAATTATTATGTTTTACGAAATTATCAATTGTATGTTTAACATTTTACCAATAAAATGGGCTTGTTAAAATATTATGACGAACAGTGTTCGGCTCTGACTCAATTGGTAAGACTACAAGCAACGAGTCTTTCTTAGCTCAGACGTGAGACGAGGGAAGTTCAACAATAAGGTAAATACAGGAAACGTACGTGATGCACAATATCCATGGACAAAACAATAGCTTGCACCTTTAAATGCACCGATAACCTTGTGAACTAGTCGCTCTTGAAAAATAAAATAGCGTTTCTTCTGATGACTCTCAAGTCTGAAGTTAAGTATCGTCATTGCTTTCAGAAATATTAACGCTCTCCGCCTCCTCGGCTCGACCCGGGGGCTCGATTCGTTAACTGCCTCGGCAGCATTGATCGTGATGTTGAACTTGAAACCCGTCAATGTGCTTCAGAAAAAAATTCTTACTGCTGCAAGGATGATTTGTATGTGTCTTGGGTAATCGGCTATGATTATTATGTTGTTTGGTGGACATCGACATGGCCTCTTTTGACGAGGTAGACAACACAAAATGTCGGTTACATAGCGTATTAAAATATCAGTGGTGTAGAAATCAAAGGTTTCAATCGCAAAATAACGACGAAGAAACACAAATCCATAAATATTCTAGTATCGACGGTATTTAGTATTTTACACATATATTTTTATACTCCATATTTCCTTACGCTTTATTACCCTTCCACTTTTGCATTTCAGGGATTTGAAAATAAGTTCTGAACAGCTGATTGTTTTGTTTACGTTTTAAAACTAGTCCGGGTCCCATATCCATCACATGTGGAATATGGACTCATCGTAGTCATATATACCTATAGCGTGACTTCATACTATAGGGATAACTGGGTCTATGTATGTGATAATATGAGGTTATCCCACGATATCATCGCTTGGTTGGGACGTATTGCCACGAGTGAGGGTGCGAGCCGCATCACACGAGTCGAAGACGAGTGTGATGCGGCTCGCACCCTCACTCGTGGCAATACTTCCCAACCAAGCGATGATATCGTGGGATAACCGATTTATCATATGCCCATGACCGTTAAAATAAAGAAAATTTATATTTTTTGTCAGTCTTTCGAAGGGACTATGTTTTTATATTCTGCCGCTGGTCTGAGCGCATTGATACATGTTTGTCTACAACAGCTGATCAAGTCGTCGATCGAATCGTGTCGAGTGTAGGCCTATACAGTTTAAACAGGATTATTTCAGCGCAATTTACCGCAGTTCAGAAAAGGAACGGAGCAAATTTTAATACTTACTCTGGTCACCGCCCCGGTGTTCTGCTGGATAATGATTACACGGACAATATTGTAAGTTTGAATTCACTTTAATAACTCTTGCTGAAACATGGTTGACGTGATCAGGAACGACGAAGTAGCGCGAAATACAACAGATTGTAAGCTTAAACATCAACTTTTAATTTTCTACAACAACCTATCCTGTAACTCTCTTTAGATGTAAAAGATGCATTTGATCGTTAAATGCAAGATGAACATCATAACATCAAAATCGGAAATAAACAACAATTGATGACGTATAACGTGCCGTACTAGACTGATGTTTTACGTTCCACGTCACGACACGTCAGAGGAGACACTGATACGGTCATGGGTATGTGATAAAATCTTATGCTTAATACTGCAGAGCCTTGCTGGAGACGGCATCTGCGTTCGTGTTGTCGTCATTTGCAGTTTCTTTGTGGATTGTTTTACTTGAAGCTTTTCAAGTTTCAACCATATAAAGTAGAGCTTGGAAAAAGAAATATGACGACGACTGAAAAAGTCGTGGCGTGAATTAGCTCACTCGCCAGATTAAATTTAATTAGTCATAACATTAACATGAGGACTACTTATGTTTTGCCCATGTTCCATTGATGCCATGCGAATAAAGCGCCGGTCGCCTTACCCCAACTCTGAGCGTACATTGGCCATTTTACAACTGTCCATAAGCGTGTGCGTGAACGTAGCCCGCTACCGAGGGAACAGCAGCGTGTCGATCAAGGCAGGTGACATGGCAGCCAAATTCCTTTATTGAAATTTCACTCCAGTAAAAAGATTGGCCGCGATTTGTCGTGGATTCAGACTCGCAAAGCGAGACTTGTGCACATGAAAGTGGCAAATTCTGGTGACGATACGTTACTTTTGGCGTATGTCTGTCGAC
The DNA here is from genome assembly GCF_041260155.1 of Ptychodera flava. Lineage (NCBI taxonomy): Eukaryota > Metazoa > Hemichordata > Enteropneusta > Ptychoderidae > Ptychodera > Ptychodera flava. The sequence goes on from NC_091932.1 coordinate 35,139,012, forward strand.
ATCGGAATGTGGTATGGCTAACAAATCGAACGCTGACGTTAAGTTCTGCTCTTAAATCGTAATATGTTAAGCGCAAACGTTTATATGCTCTGTCTATGTGTAAAACATAATTATGTTGTAGATAACTTTTAATATATGAAGCGCCAAAGATAATATGTTGTCTATAAAACGTTAATAATACATTGTGGTTAAACCTTTACTTTTTGCGCAACCCTTCATGTAAAGTGTCACAAATTATCTCCTTGTCTATGGATGTGTATAAAACGTCGATATGCTGTGGTGAAACTTAAATTTATTCAGCGCAAACCTTAAAATGTTTTGTATAAAAATATGTTGTTGGTAACATTATGCACAAACGTTAACATGTCGTGTATTAGAGAGATTAAGATGTGTGAGCGGAGCGAGAACGTAACGTAGAACACTTTACGCGTTTCGTTCTCGTTTCGTGCTGTGGAGAGTGATTAAGACGAGAACGTGACCTTTGGCGCTTCGTAAAATGACACATTGTAAAACTGTGTTTGATTGGCGATGATTCTCGCTTTTATCCAATCATCGTTGGCGTTATGGCATTATTTTGTTGTGTCATTGTTTATAAACAGAGGACTATATACTTGGATGATGGTAGCAGCTTGGAGAAGGTAAGAGTCGAATGTCGACACATTTTATTGCATATTTGTCAGCAAGGATAAAATTTTGATTATGTAGGGTCCTTTAATGTGAATAAAGTTGAGGGAAGGTTGTCTTGCACGACAATAACACTCCTGGAAGAAAAAAAGCAACGTATATACGTAGGTTGCACACGGGTAGAGAGTCCAGACACTATAGAGATTCATTAGCCGATCTGGTCAATCCAGCGTTCATTTCCCATATCAAATGTTCAATTACACTTTTATGTGACGTTTTAGAGTATCTGCAGTGATTGGTTAATACCTGTCCTTAACCATAATTCTAATGAAGTGTTCTCGGGTTCACATGCTGGACACGAAAGTAAATCAATATTTGTGTAATTTTTGATTTTTAGACGTAGACGAGAAGAAATCACTGAAGCATTGGAGGAAGATCAAGACGACATGGAATTGTTGTTGATCGACACCTTCTCAAACGGGAGAAATTTGGATACTACCCATATTGATCTTTATTCATTTTCAGATGATGAGTGTCTTGAATTTTTCAGGTAGGCGAGAAAGATATATCTGCTATGCATTATGGCTTACAAATATGTCATAAATGTCTTGCTTGTAATATCAATGTAAGTGATAAACATGCAGGTTGTCTGTTTTTATTTTGGTCTTGTTATTAAATTTCAAGACAAAAACAGCAGCAGCAGCAACAATAATAATAATATAATAAAATTTGTTTTTTTTATTCATTTTTTGATGAATTAACAACAGTGAACATATGGATCTAAGTTAATTTGTAACAGTGAAGTTCTATATGACGTACTTGTGCTCATTTCTAAAGTCTGTTTTTCTTTCAAAAATTACAGGTTTGCCAAAAATGACCTGATCCGCCTGCATGATGCTCTATCTCTTCCAGAGAAGATAATTGGGTATAACGGCACAACAGCAACAAGCATGGAGGCACTCCTTATTCTTCTGCGGCGGCTGTCATATCCCAACCGCTGGTGTGACTTAGTACAGTTTTTTCAAAGAGATGAGCCAGAATTGAGCATTATTTTCAATACAGTATGTAATTTTTCTGTCCTCTTATTGCATATAAAATCACAATACATTCTGATGTTCTTGTACATGTGATTAGTTCTTGCAAAAAGGTGGCAGCTCCAAATATCATGATAATTCTAGACTCATTTCAGGTAATTCAATACTTTTTGTAACTTATTTTTTGAGAAGAGTGGCAATGATTCACTTGCAGGTTTCTTATCATTTTTTCATTATTTTTTTGCTGGTCAACATTTTGTTTTCAAAAATTCCTCCATCCCCCAAATCAAATTGGTTTATTCTCCCATGAAAAGTTTTGGGTTAATTAGATATTGTGACATGATTTAAACATATTTGTTTTCAAAAATTCCTTCAACACCCCTTCTGAAATCAAATTGGTTATTCCTGCAAGCAAAAATAAATATAACTTTTGCATTATTTTGTCAAAGTGACTTCATAGATTTACTGAAATCTTTGTGTGTTTGTGTGTGTGTGTGTGTGTTCTTTTATGCAGATTGCAGAACATATCCATAGAGAATATGGCCACCTTCTAACAAACTTGGACATGGAGTGGCTTGATCCAGTGAGATTTTCTGCAGTAATCCATGACAAGGGAGCCCCACTGGATAATTGTTGGGATTTATAGATGGACTGCCAGACCCATATCAAGACCATGTCGTGGGCAAGCAGTTGTGTTCTCTGGTCATAAAAGAACCCACTGTCTAAAATTCCAGGTAAGAATGCTTCTTTCTCTATCCATGTAGTATATGACTCTTTGTATGGTGGTAATATTTCAGATTTAGAAAGTTTTGTTTTGCATCACCTCAAACTGTACAAGGTGTGTGGATGGACACATTTATTACCTTAAAGGTTTACTTTTAAGGACACCCCTGTAAACATTTTTTGACCAAACTTTGGAAAATATTTTTCACAATTTATCCAAATTATCTGTGTTGTTGCGGTTACTTGTAAGAACTTTCCCTTTGGAGAATCAAAACAGGAAATATATTTTTTGCCTTCATAATTTATGACATATTCTCAAAACAGGAACTATCTTTTATGTCTTTAAAATTGATGACATTCTGAGTCAGAGAACAGTACATACTGAGGGGTTGTTCAGTTCAAATATGCTCTGTTTTCTAAAAAAATCCTAAAATTATGTGCATGCTTGGCATGAGTCAAGGGTTGATTATGGTTTCACTGAAAAAAATTTGTGTTTAATTTCTTTGCAGTCAATTCTAACCCCTAACGGACTTGTCGCTCATATGTATGGTCCTATAGAGGGAAGTCGACACGATGCCTTCATGCTTGGGGAGAGTGGAGTTTTGCCACAGTTGGAGCAGATGCAAGACCGTGGTGAAGTGCTGTGTGTCTATGGAGATCCAGCATATCCTCTTCGTCCTGAATTAATGGGGCCATTTAAGGGGCAAATTTAAATGAGCAACAGAAGAATTTTAATAAAACTTTGTCAGAAGTACGTGTTTGTGTTGAATGGGGATTTGGGAAAATAGCATCTTTGTTTGCGTTTGTCGATTTTAAGAAAAATCAGAAACTTTATTTACAACCAGTTGGGGTGTATTTCCTTGTTGCAACCATTTTATCCAATTGCCACACATGTTTATATGGGAGTGAAACAGGTAATTCTTTTGACCTTGAACCTCCTTCTCTTGAAAATTATCTTGTTCATAATTAAAATGTCAAACGTGTTTGGGGTTATGGGGAAGAAGCGTATTTGGAAGATTCTAAGAAATTTTAATAAAATAGGTTTCAAGATATTTAAATAAGATTGCCATTGAAGATTTCTTTGTATGTCTGTTTCAAGATAATAGTGTAGATTTCAATTCATTGGGAGAACAATTTTCTGTCTATTAAATAAATTAATTAACTTTAATATGTTCAGCATATGTTAATATTTTGTGTAAATAACGTTTTTATATGTAGTGATAAACTTTAATATATTCTGCGCGAACCTTTAAATGTTTTGTATAAAAATTAGGCTGTGGATAACATTTACTAATATTCAGCACAAAAAACGTCAATATGCTGTATATATACTTAAATATATCCAGCATAAATGTTAATATGTTGTGAATAAAACGTTTATATCTTTTGGATACACTTTATTATATTTACCGCAAATCTTAACATATTATGTATAAACGTTTCTATGTGGCGTATAGAAGTTATACATTCAGCGCAAACATTAATTATGCTGTAAAAAACGCCATGTCTTGTGGATAAACTTTCATATATTAAGTGCAAATTTGAGGTCTTAAATATTTTAAGCACAAGCGTTAATTATGTAGAGTATGAAACGTTCATATGACAGTTGTAGATAAACTTTATTATATTCAAAGCAAACGTTTACATATTGTGTGTAAAACGTTTATATGTTGTGAATAATTTTTTAGTACATTGAGCACAAATATAAATGTTTTGTTGATAATCTTTAATATATTACAAAAGTCCAAACATTCATGTTTTGTATATAAACTTTAATATATTATTATATTTCGTTAATTTTGCTTGATTCTTCATTTAATGTTCAATTGTCGACCACTCACAATTTAGCAGAGATAAAAAGAAGGCAGGCAGTATAAATTACTTGATATAATATTACTTGTTTAATAAGAAGCTGTATGAAACCTTAGATCCCTGGATATTAGGTTTACATAAACAACATAAGGTCTAACTGGTCAATAGAAAAACGCCACTATTTATCTGTTAGGGTGACAAAGGCTTATCGTATCCCTTTTACTTGTATTTCAAGAAGATCATTATATTGACTACAAGGAATATTTTACTAATTATAGCCAACCAAAAAAATCCCTGTGCGTTTGTTATCATACCATCACAAAATAAACCATGCCAATGTAAATATGTGGTCGCCAGATCAAAACCTTTCACGGTCCGGATCACAAACAAATGCTCAACATCGAAACTATCAAACGAGAATGCAATCTTTGAGGAAGAACTCGAAACAGTTATGAAAAACTACCCAACATAAATATCCAATATTCAATTATTGAGATTTGAATTTGCAGTTTGAATTTTGAGTTTTTAATTTTGAATTTAGAAGGATTCTCTCGGCTATCGTATAACGTCCGTGTGACCGATGCCTATCTACTCTATCTCATCTTTATTGTATACTGCCATTACCATCCATAATCAAGACAAGACCTCGCTAAAATGCTCTTTACCCGTTTGCTTGAGTTTTTTGGCAAAAATGAATCTGTAAAAAGTATCGTTACAGTATGGAGACCAAAACCAATACAGAAAACACTACCAAAATACAAAAGACTAAAATATCGCCGATTAGCCAATCGCCGGTATAGCTATGGGACGTTACAGTCAATGCACTGTACAAACTTGTGGTAAAGCACAGAAAGATTAATTCGGAAGACTGTTTCATTTTGAACGTGTATAGTGAGTTCAGAAACGAAATCGACCAGTTTAGTTCTTGCTATAACTTCCTTTAGATTGGGAAAACCATAATTCTTTCTGATTATACAAGCAGAGTATAGATAGAGATATGCTGATTGGATCCAGATACTTTTATGCATCATGGTCAATGTATTTGGGTATTTTTGGGTATTCATTATTGGGTATATTTTGTTTAATTAGCCTCTCTTCGGATGCCTCTTTTTTACGTACATTTTGTTTGTTATTTTTACATTTGTATTTGATTTGTTTTGATTGGTGTTTTGTTTGTGTTTCAGTTTTCTATTTCTATTTCATTAAAGTGTTTCTGTGTTCTCTGTCATTTTTGATGTTTTTGTATTTCTCTTTTGGAGCAAGTCGAGGCCTGAACTGGGCCCCAGTCGCCTAGCTTTTCTTGGCAGCAGTATGGCACAAGACCACTAAATAATTTCCCATAGACCACAGCATAGCGTTAAGCTCAATTTTCCTATTCTAAAACATTCAACGGCACGAATCCTCTTAACAGGTGTTAGTTCAATGTCAGCTTGATTACTGATGAATTTTTTGTGTGGGCGAGTCTGGGGAAATTTTGAGATAACAATGAATATAGCGCCCTCAGTGGTGTTTTGACAAAATTCAGGCTTATTTTTCTGATTTCTATGGACCTCAGAATTCCGCATATACCACAGAATGCTTCAACCAGTACTTGTAACAGTCTGCATATTGATTCAAGCAGAAAAATATCTTTACATATAATATGCTCCGCTCCGCCTCTTACGATGTCTTGTAAAGTTTGCTTTTGTCCATTTTTGCGCAAAATAACGTTGGATATCCTGCTTTGCCAATCTCTTTGACGTACATCAATCTTTACTAACTTTCCCATTATTCCACGAATTCCATTCACGATCCTTTTATTTTCAAACTGACACTAAAGATCGAAGTTTTCACTTGTAATGGACAAACGTCAATAGTTCTCCTGGGCGGGCTTAGCGGTGTTTTAAATGAAAAAATACTACTAATGACATCATGTTTCAACATTTGCGAATAGATGACAAGCCTGACATACTGTTCTGAGAGCTGAGCGTTTCTTTTAATTGTACTTTTCTAGAGAAATTTGAGTTGAGGATATAAGCTTACTCGGATATAACTTCAGTAAGTATGAGCAGTTTAGGGATGAATTTTTGTTCTATATAGTTAAGCTGAATGTTGACATTGACATTACCGCTTATTACTTGGATATCACTAATTGATCAATTTTTGCCGGGCTGAACCGTTACACTTGTCTGGCATGCCAGGCTTTAAGGTATTATCTATGACTGTAACATAACTAACTGATTCATAACGTTGCATCACACCAAACTTGTCCAATTTGAACCGAACTGACTGAAGTAGCATGCTAATAGTCTGACGGAATTGAATGGGTTGCTCAAATGGACGTGATTATTGGACTCGTGAAAATCTCATAACGTTAATAGAACAGCAAAAATAGCCAACATCAATACATCGTCGAAGATACAGAATGGGATTAACTATCGATTTTCCATAAAATTTGCCACGTAACTTCCAGCATTATGTCATAGTTATTCATGTGAAGTGAGATATTACAGAATAGTCAAGAATTTTCCTGATTCCGAACAAACGGAAGGCTTGAGTGATTTCCTTGAAAAAGTTACAAAAAAATTAAACTCCTGTCCCAAGCTTGGAAGCTATCTTTAGCCAACCTCGCCTTGTACCCATTAAGGTGCAGGATTGCTGAATGGCTAAAATAACCAGCTTTGAGATATAAAGCAGCTATTCAGCTACTCATGTTTATAGCCTCGACACTCAGGATATCAGCTATTCAGCTATTATAGTTGGATAAACATAATAGTCGACTTTGGCATACTTAGTAGGTGTTCATCTACGAGGGTTTACAGCAATGACTCAAGCGTATTCACCTATTATGTTTGAAAAAAATAATAGTAGCTTTGGGACTATTGAGCAGCTATTAAGCTATTCTGCTTTGATACTGAAATCCCTGGCTATTCATTTATTCAAGCTAATAGCCGTTTTTAGCCTCTATTAGCCAATGTCAGCGGGCTGTTAGCTGGCTATCAGCTATTTTCTTATCAAATTTATTCATGCACAATTATTGTCATTTTTCCGTATTAATATTTGCCTTGCCTGCAAACTTATACTATCGTCATTCACGATTGCCCACGCCGAATGCGTTGACTTATAACTCGTAAGTGTATTTTCTGATTTTTATTACATTTTCAATATTTGCCTACGAAATTTTGAAAAGTACACTCGTTTTCTAACTCGAGAAGTCCTGCAATATGATTACTTTTGCAATGCGGCAACGGTTTATCATATTTTTCTTATTTACACCAATTATTCGCCAGGCCGATCTCTCTAGGCTGATCTCTCAACCACGCTATCGTTTAATATATGAACTTACTGGTCGAGGCTTTTTGTCTGATTTAGTACCTTTGCAATCAGTCATTCGTGATTGTCGATCGGATTAATTTCTCTTAAGGTTCCAAGACAAGAAATTTGACCTTTTTAATCTAACAATTCTCTAACGGTTAATAAGCTCAGAACCCCTGTAAAGTATACATTTTCTGAAAGCCTAGATATAGGGCAACAGTTTGATTACCATAGTGTCACCATTGTTTACATAACTATCACGTGACAGGTAATTTGCATAACCTTTCAAAAAACGGTTTTCCCTATGTTTTGTCTCAATACTTCAAAATATCTGACTCAAACTTGCTGGAATGCAAGCTGTCACAACGCTCTTCCAAAGTGTGTCTCAGATTTTTTATATCTTGCTTAGTTTTTTTGGAGCACAATTTTAAAGAAATCAACTATGCTTAAATTCACTGCTCTGGAAGTTTTTCTGGCATAAAAACTGTTGTAGAAGGTTTAAAAAAATTATGAGACACAGTTTTGAAGACCTTCAAAAAGCTTGCACTCACACAAATTTCAGCCACATATCTCAAAGCATTGAAACAAAACATAGGGAAAACCGATTTTTGAAAGATTATGCAAATTACCTGTCACGTGATAGTTATGTAAACAATGGTGACACTATGGTAATCAAACTGTTGCCCTATATCTAGGCTTTCCGAAAATATACAATTTACGGGTGTTCTGAGCTAATTAAACACTAGAGAATTGTTGGTTTAAAATGGTCAATTTCTTGTCTTGGAACCTTAATAGCTGTAAAGTTTACAAATAGACATTACCAATTTTCTAGTAAACTGTGATCTTTTGACTTTATTCTACCCTTCGGTAATAACTTCAAAGACAACGAACAAAATAATTACCACGTTTCCCATTTCCTCTGTAAAGCCTGGCCCGGCATGTACAGTGTTAAGCTAAATGCAATTAGGTATTTTAAAGTAACCTAAAATTTGATATTACTTTCTCGGTTCTACCCATGTTCTTTCACATCATACAAGGTCACTTGTTGGGTGGCCTTCAGTCGATCATAACAATAGCTTACGTGACCTGCGTAGTCCTAGGATTATTAATCCGTACGCTTGTGCAATTTGTCAGTTGTGGTGAGTCTTCTACAAACAGTTTGTTTTCAGCCGCCGAGAGACATGCATATTTGCATATATACGTCTCTGAGTCTGAACAAAAGACAATACAAAACCCGTCACAAGTATTTAATCAGGCCTCTAAGTGAAATGTCCTAAATGTAATGAATGCTCTCACCTACCATTCAACCAGCCGTTTGACTTTGCTTTATTTTCTTGGTTCTATAAATCGCAAGTTTCTCCTGATTATTTCATTTTTCGTAGAAGTGAAATAAATCCTCATTTCGTATACCTTGTGATTTCTTTAGTTTACAGTTTTGTAGGAATGCCACAGCCGCTATTAGCCATTTTAGCTAGGTATTAGCTTGCTTTCAGCTTACCAGTGGACACGCCTGAGAAGGAAGTTACGAATTTTACCTATTTACTCATAACAGATATTTCATAAATAAACTGAATAAATATTGTAGAAGTATCGAGTTCTATGTGGGAATAGTTTTCATTCATGCAGGTGTAAGCTCTAGCTAAAATGGCTAATAGCGGCTAAAACGGCTAATAGCTTGAATAGTTGAATAGCCAGTCCTTTTCAGAAGTCACCACTGGTAGCTGGTAGCCAGTTAATAGCTGTCTAAAACGGCTTATAGCTTGAATGGTTGAATAGCCAGTCCTTCTCAGAAGTCATCAATGGTTAGCAGGGAGCCTGCTAATAGCCGGCTAAAACAGCTAATAGAGGCTAAAACAGCTAATAGCTGGAATAGCTGAATAGCTAGTCCTTCTCAGAAGTCACCACTGATTAGCTAGTATTCAGCTCATAGCTCCCTACGAACAGCTTTTAGCGGCTAAAAACGTCCTATTGAAAGTGAAAATAGCTTGAATAGCCAAAAAGAGCTAAATGCAAGCTATTCATATGGCTAATCTAGCTATTAGTCTTCTAGCTATTAAGGGATTATTCAGCAATCCTGCGATACCGCACCGTAGTTCTTTTACTAGTTGGCTGCTCCGGAAAGTGGGTGCAGACACCATGGGCACATGGAGGTTTAACAGCTTTCAGTTCTATCATACTCATGTGTCATACGTGTCTCCCAGCAAACACTCTCCTCCGGGCTATGCCTGTGTTATCCAACACTGCTTTTGCCATATTTGCTGTAGGATTTTACCATAGCTGCTTTTGGTGGAATTAGTATTCTGCGATTGATTAGCACAGACTCTCTAAAATACGACATAATCGCCTGCCACCACTCCATCATGATAGAACGTGACAATGTACATGTGTATTCCATATGGCAGCAAACTAGTTATAAAGTGATAAACACGGCTAAAATTGATAATTACCGCTTTCTTTACAGCCTTCAACATTTATAATTAGCTCCAGTTTGAATATCAGCTTTGAAGAGAAAAAAACTTTCCAACAATATATATGATATTTACCATAATTATCGCTTTCTAAATAAGATTCACAATTTATCTTTCTAAATAGCATTCACAATTTAAAATAAGCTGAAGTTTAAAACGTTGGGCCTAAAGTGAACAAAATTTGCAAATGATATAATGGATATTTACGATAATTATCGCGTTCTTAATAAGCTTCAAAATTTGTAATTATCTGAAGTTTAGAAAGTCGAGTCTAAAGCCCTAGAAAGTTTTCAACGATATATCGGATTTTGCGCTAATTATTGCTTTCTAATATAAATTTTTTACTATAACCCAAACGGGATTCGAACCCCCACACACTCACGGCAACATCGCCTAGCTGATATGCCTCACACAAAACCAGTCGGCCACTGCTTCCAACCCATAAGAGTTGGTCACAGTAACCGACTTAGATGTTGCAATTCTGTGCGCGACCGAACAACACGGTGTGCGTGGAGCAGACGACACACAGACACAGTACACACACAGACACAGTACACACACATATAGTAATCGGAAAAGCACGAAGCTTTTTTACTGAGCTAGCTATCATTTCTAAAAGCGTTCACAATTTATAAATAGCTGAAGTTTAGAAAGTCAGGTCTGAAGTAAAAAACTATTGCGAAAGATAATATCGGATTCTACGATAAATATCGCTTTCTAAATATCTATTGATTTCGTAATTGCTTTAAAGTCGCTGTAGAAATATTGTGCTAGAACCAATAATCAACATTGGTTTGCGAGGGGAAATATTTTCATAACCAACATTAACGTTTGACGCCTGACCGTGCCGTCCATCCTGGTGGTTAAGAATAATGCGTTGCTGTTGTCATCGTCATCTTTATGAGTCCAGTAGCATCAACGTGAAAGTTTTGTTTGTAGGACTGCTGTGGTAGAACAGAGAAAATAATGTCGGTCGCCAAAGGGAAAATTACACAACCCACACTTATCATAGAACTTTGGCAAATGACCGTTTCTCGAAAGAGAAACGTTCAGTACTTCATAGCCACGGTACAACATGCTCAAAGTAAGATTATACCGCGACATCTAACTTCTAAGGAAGTTAGAGTCTAATATTAGAAGAGGGTTGGTGGATTATGCCGCAATAGTGATTTTATCGGATAATATTGATAAAATTATCCATGTTAGAGTACTCTGATCTCATACTCCTGGAACTGTCTAACTCGGCCATCTAAGAGGATAAAATTTGGCTCAGACTGCATTGCCGTTTTTGGTACAACACCACGTGAACAGTTGATTTATCTTAAGGCGAGAAAAAAAAAATTATCTGTTCAACGGGCCCGACCGACCCATATTTGGACCACTCCACATTTTTCTTTTTTTTTCCCCCGAAATCTTTACGAATCTGAAGAAACGCGGAGATGTTATTCAGTGAACGTCTGTCTGTAAGATGAATGACCTTCACATTTTCGATGACATTGACTTGAGTGAGATTGATACAGGCAATGATTTGAAGAGTAAAGGTGGAAGTGCATCACAAACATTTGGTCAAGGTGAACGGCAGGGTTAATACGCCGTGGAAAATAAACTATTACGCCACGTGTTCCGTATAGCTTAGACACTCTGTACTGTATTGTTTCACCGGCGTTTATTTCACGTCCGAGCGGTTGTACAGTCTATATTTTCTAGTGTTCCTATTTTCAGTGTTCCTTGAAAATTCTTTATTGTTCTTTGAGTCATCACTCGTTCCGATTTTCGTCATGGCTTTATCCTATCGAACGTGTGATTGTAAGCAGCAGTTCTCACTGCAGGACGGACTTGATTTGTGTTTCAGTTGTCGAGAATGCACAAGGAGTCAACCTTGTGACATTTGTTTGACTTGGACACAGGACGAATGGTCTAATTTCGCTCCCTCGCTCGACGACGTCATCCCGGACATCTCCGGGGCTGAACCCGTCTGTTTCTGAGTCGCGAGATTTGGTTGGAATGCACCGTGCTCATATGGCTGGTGACACCAACACAGAAATTAGCTCCGTTAGATTCAGGTGCCGCCAACGAAGCTGTTCGTGCAAAAAGGTGTTCGTGCGAAGTTTTTCAGCGGGCGGGCAGATTTCAAAACTAATCAGCGGGTGGGGAGAAAATATCGATATTTACTGTGGGCGGGGAAGAAATTTCATTACTTTCAGCGGGCGGGGAGAAAATTTTTGACAGTGGGCACCGGAAAATACGTAGAGGGAGGGGAAAGCGGCGTGCTTAATAGAACCTAACTTAGAGAGGAGCAATGTTCCAAGGTATACTGTTAACTTCTTGCATGGTTTTGTGTTGATCTGGGTTGCCTAGTGGGCATCTAGTTGGCAATGGGGAATTTCAGTAGTGGGGAGAGGGCAGCGGGGAGCTTGAATTGTTGTGGGGAGTGGGGAGCGGGCAGACTGTAGATACGAGGGCAGTGGGCATCAAAATTCAGTGGGAGGGCACATTTTCAGTGTATACCAGTGGGAGGGCAGTTACGAACAGCTCTCACTTTCCCCTCCAAATTTTAGGTCAGGGTCAAAAATAAGAAAATACCGCAATTATACAGTGTCGCTCAAATTTGATCAAAATTGGTATATACCAGTATGGGTTACCAATGATCAATAATAAATGTTGTTTCTATCTGCACTTCAGTGGAGGAAAATTCTACGTTGATGTTATGACAATGATTTCTGCACAGTATATATACAACCAGAAAAACAACAAGAAATATTTAAACCAGAAAAACAAGAATGACAAAAGTAATTAAGGTTTGAAACTTTAGGTACTGGAGGTCAACTTTAGCAACATGCATAGCAGAAACAAGCCCCTCTTAGTTTAAGTATAGACGATCTTCCCCCTTCTACTGTCTATGGTATGCTCAAACAGTTCATAAACAATGACAGGAAATGACTCAAAATAGTGGAGTTGGCCTGTTTCTTACTGGCATGCCATCACTCCTGCACATTTGCAGGATTTCACTTTTTCTTACCTCAATTGCATATTTTTGACACTGATGTGTTCATTTGAACAAATTCACATGTCATCTCAACCCCTGCAGCTACCTGTACACCAAATACTGAGATGGTAGCCCTGGCGGTATGGGAGCCTTTGTGTGTGACGGACATACATTCGTACATACATACCCACAAACATACAGACATAAAGACGCCACCGACTCATCATATAAGCTCTTTTTGGTATTTATATACAAAACCAAATATGAGCTAAAAATCGGTATATCAGCCTTCAAAACAGGTTTTGTGATGATTTTGAGAAATTCATGAAATTTACCAGTTGGCGGCACCTGTAGATTGAACTGTAGAAGTGAAGGCAAAGAAGCTGTTGTGAGACAACCAACCCATGTCAACAAAAAATTGAAAAAATCATGAACGTACTAAACAACATATCCAGTATACGTTATGTGACTAAGAAAAAGCATGAAACACACAAAAAGTGTTTATATTATATGTTCTGTTTAAGAAAAACCAAAAAAAAAAAATCAAAAAAAAAAATCCGACCTACCTACCCAACTTTGAAGTCATCCCGCCCGTTGAACAGCTTTTTTTTTTTTTTTGGCCTAATGCCATTGGACAGTTAACTGTGTGCTGAGTGCAGAAATTCTGCCGGCTCATAGCCGAAACGGTAGAGGGCAAACGCTGCGACAAACAAGATGAAAATGAGAACGAGAAATGACTTAGCAAGGACTTCCTTGCGGGATATTGGACTATGTGTATCCATGGATAGCCTGTGGTCAGATATTCAGCTTCGATTGTCTACAGTATATGAGAGAGAGAGAGAGAGAGAGAGAGAGAGAGAGAGAGAGAGAGAGAGAGAGAGAGAGAGATTCGTGACGTGTGTAAACGTTCACCATACTACACTACTCATCAAATTATTAAACCAATTTCCTTGATTTTTTTCGTTTTACGCATTGGATTCCTTATAGGACATTATTTGGGAGCCATTATCCTCTTATAAGTAAAATAAGCACGAAGAATAATTCATATAGTCCAATGTGGCTACATCTCTTAGTTAAAATCCTTTCTTTTGTACACATGCAAACCAACACGAACGTCGCAGTCGATATAATTATTGTATCGCTGCTTTTGATTCGTCTATTCTGTTTTTACATATGTCTATATTTCAAATATGTCTGCATTTTAAATTTTTTCTCAGCGCTTAATAGGACACCTGTTCTTGTCGTCTATTACATACGCGAGACGTTCGGTCTTTTTTTTTTGTAAACCGAAAATGCTTCGTGCTTGATGTAATCCTGTGTAATATATTTTGGTGTTTAAGCATTTATAGTCATTAATTTAAGTGTTTACAGTCGTTAATTTGATGACTGTAACAGTTAACTACGGAAATATATTACACAGGATGACGTCAAGCACGAAGCATTTTCGTACGTTTTACAAACTCTATACGTACCCAGTAGACGACTGAAACAAGACTCCTATGAAGCGCTGAGAAAAATTGCAATACAGACATATTTGAAATGTAGACATAATTAAAACAGTATTTTTAATTAAATGCACAAATACAATAAGAATATCTCAATGGATCCAATGACTTGAATTGCCGAAAAAACCGACTAAGTTGTCTGTCGGATTCCGGAAAAAGATTTTCTGCCTCGTGAATGAAATTCAAAACAAATGCCGACACATACATAAACAACATCGATGCTTAGTCGTAGAATTAATAATCATCAGCTTACCTTCAACAGCGTATGTCGACCATACGAGTGACGAAAAGCAACGTTGAACTTCGTCTTTATCGAGCCTTGAAACCTATCAGGTGTGTTACATCCGGGAAACTAGAGCAGTGGGTCGTGTCGCAAAGTATGCTACCTGCCTTTCATGTAAGAGTAATGTATCAACTTGCCACGTATATAAAATATCTTTTACCTGCACTAAATTTTGGTCCAGCGAACCACAAGAACCTTGCCGTTCTTCGATAAAGCACTCACTACCAGTTAATTTGGGCATGGTCAATCTGTCATGATATATACTAAGAGTAGTAGAGCCTCTTTGTTTGGATATTTACTATTGGGCAAAAATCTTCCATATATGGAGTTCTGACCAATCAGTGACGGTATTTTAAAACCAAGTCGATATTTACTTTGGCTTAAGCCAGGGGGTATCTTTCATGATCCCCGGCGACAGAAAAAATATCGATGCTTATTGACTGAAGCTGAGAACCCTGGTATTAAACTTAAATATTAAACGTCCTTCAAATTGTGAAAACCAGTGTAGACATCTTAATATATTGAACGTGTTAGCTCTGAAACTGAAGTAAAGCCCTCCGATGAAGTAGAATTGCCAAACAGCGCAATAGCAGCTCGCGCAACGGGCCGCCGACGGTGGCCGCAAGCGGCTCACTGATACAGATGCGTCAGTACAGCAGGATCTCGTTGCCTGACCTATTTCTACTCCTGGCTGTGCTGCTAACGAAAATAGAGTTAGGTATAGGACGGCTATCATTGGTCAATACTATGAGTGCAGTGATTGCGTTGAATTTATTTCAAACTTTGAAGCTACCTTAAAATTTCGTATGCCCTTGGGGTCATCTTAACTCCTGGTATGTTTCCCGAACCAAGCATCCTATGTCGTCATCGAATGAAAGACGAAAAATCATTTATTTTTTAGTCATTGCCGTACATAAAGTCACAATGGTCACCAGGTCACGTCTGATACAAAATCATAGACGATTTCACCACTAAATACCATAATATAGGGGCAGAGTCGGAGACTTAAAAAGTGTAGCTGTGCAAACAAATCAACGTTCTATGTTTCGTCATCTAATTTCCGAGCTTGCCACTGTACAGATGTGCTGATTAATATGGTCTATGCATACATTTTTGGAAAGACACCTTGCCTATGCTATTTTCACTATAGATGTGACACGTTCTTTGTAAGTCAGTGTATGCCTGCCAAGGATGTTGTTCATGTTTATGTTTTCCGACCATATGTCGTTATCAGTCAGGTTTGTAACTGTTCGACTTTGCACGTGGCCAGGTAAAACACATTTGAAGAGTAGTTTTATAGTCGTTTCTGTCATCACCGTCTCTATTTCCCTTTATGTTCTATTCATTTTGAGTGCTGGCTGTCATGATTGATGAACAGGGTGACCAAGTATTCGTTTTATGTGTTTTTTTCATTGGAAACATAATAAGTAAACACGCAGTACTTGAAAGACTACAACTGGGGTTTAAACAGCTTACCACGTCGTCCTGCACTAAAATGATGTCGATGGAATGGTAAGTGTGACCCTTTTCAATTGTACTTTTTGCTAATTCGTTTGCGACAAAAGGAAACCAAAATTAGGCAAATCCTCAAGAGCAACAATTTGACATTTTATCCGAAACCTCCGTCATTCAGATCATTTTGTATGTTCCTGGCGATTACGCTATTCAATTCGCTAATTTGATATTGATAATTAACGATTATTTTAGGAAGTTTCCTGAAGTGCATATAATGGAAGAATACCGAACCTTTCGACCTATTGATTAAATGATTGCGCACGTGTCATTAGAATCTTCAGTGACGACACTTTAATTTTTGGGGTATGTCTGTCGTCATCGGAATGTGATGTGGCAAACATATGGAATGCTGACATCAACTACTGCTCTTAAAAGTTAATATGTTGTGTATAAAATATTATTGTGTTGTGGAGAACCTTTAATATATCAAGCACAAACTATAATATGTTGTGTCATGGTTACACCACCATATATTAAGCGCAAACCTAAATGTGCTGCATATAAACGCTTATATGCCAAAGGTGAAACTTTAATACATTCAGCGCAAACCTTAAAATATATTGTAAAAGCAAACGTTAATGTGTTGTGTGTGAAACGTTTATATATATGCTGTGAATAATATTTTAGTATTTTAACAAACGTGAATGTTTGTACGTAAGATAATCTGTTATATATTAAGCCCAGACGTTAATGTGTTGTATATAAACTTTATGTATTATGCGCAAAACAATAATGTGATCAGCGCAAACTTTAATATGTCATTTTGACACTTGAATTTTTGATGATGGTACTTTCATTTAATTTTTCACGCCATTTAGAAATAAGTTCAATATTAATAGCATGCACAGTTTTCCCTTGAAATAGAAAAATCTAGGCGTGCACAAAGGTCGGGCTATAATGGCGCCTAGGATGTGACAGAGGCTCCCCAACTAACTATCCAAACGTTTGGTTGCAATAGTGTTATTTTTGTTTCCGACATGTGAGGAGAAACTTTAATGTTGAATATCTGTGCTTATTTGTGTGGGAGAGCTTAAGGCGAGACGCAGCCGGACTTAAAGTTGGTCAAAAGTAGATAGGGTGGTCCTTTATATCTTACTTGTCGAAACCCGAGTATGGTTTCTCATGAGTCGCGAAATATTTTTTTCCTCAACTTGTGTTTATGATATTTTTGACTGCGAATTCAGTGTTCCATTTAAGTAAAGAACATTACAACTTCGCCGAGCTAACTCGCCATGTATGCAACCCCGAAATTTCGGGGTTAGTTAATATGCTAAGCCGGTCGGAAGGTGTGAATCACATAAACATCGATAATACCAAAATCAAACGACTCTAACAGCATTTGCATGCAAGGCGGTGTGTGGAAACGGCGACCCTTTCTCCTGTGACGTTTGTTTGAATATTATTTTCGTCACAGTACCTCCTCGAGGGATTTTTTTTCTTTTCGCGGTATTTTCGAATATGACACCACTTGGCAATTGCGATGCGATATCGGTACAATTGGACTAAAAAGACGCTTCGTTGTACCATCACCTGGTACAAAAGCTGAAAATGGTCGAACGACGTAAGCACGGTCAGTCCACAAAAGCACAGACAAATAAAAACACAGAATAGCAACGCGGCATGCCTTTTTTCCATGGTCATCTCGGTAGACTATGGCCTTTTTCATATTAAAATGAGCTTCACAGGTGTTAAACTTTTTGGAGACTTTGTTTGTGGTTGATAATTGCACGAGATTATGTGAAAAATACGACGAGATGGCATCGTGCTGCCAGTCGCGTAGCAACCATAGTTACTTTGTGAGTTCTCAGGGCAGAAACACTGCTTCACGCCAATCAAAACATAACACGCAAGCAGTTTCATAAACATATCCGTCCTTGAAGAACGTGTAAAAGACGGTATGACTGACGGTAAAGCATTGAGTAAAATCTGACAGTACCGATAAAAGACTTTCAAATTTGGTTCTAACACGCTCATTATATATTCATAAAAGGTGAGAGGAATTGTAAAACTCACCTCCCCGAAGCTCAAAAACTTTCCAATTTTCGCCAACATGCCAATTCTGCTCAGCACCACAAGACAACCACAACACAAACTTTGCTGAACATACTTTCGCTTAAAAATTAGCAAAATCCGGAAACTAGTGAAGGGTGCATGGTCGGCACTTTTCGGAAAAGAGAGTCGAGAGCTTCCTGAGGAGAGGCAAATATGGAGGGTTTACGTAACTGCTTCACATCTTGAACAATGCCCGTTGCTAGTCTGTTCTATATTTGTCTGTGACAAAAGCGAGTGGAATGACCGTGGCGTACAGACTTCGCTCGACTTCTATAGCTTGTAGTATTGACTGCTACTAAAATTCATATTTTACAAGTATAACTTCGAATTTCTTTCGACCCGTACTTATGACATAGAGATAGCTGTATACCATACCTCACCCCACCTCACAAGAAAAACAGAGACATTGTCTATGTATTCGACTCGAGTGCATTGCATCCTGATGTAGCCTCGCCAGCTACAATCGTTTTATCAAACGTTTTGAATCAGACAAAGACTTCCTTCGGAAGAAACTCGTAATGAAAATTATACCATTCTTGAGGTTTCTAATTCAGCAAACAACACAGGCGATAATTGTGATTGTCTCACAGTCTTCAAACACTCCAAGAGGAACATTTACATCAAGCAGTGGAGAACGAATTGAATTCTTAAATACCCCAAGTGTAGGTAAAGCTACATCGCTGATTTTTTTAAATGGATATATGTCACTTTGAAATCATATCACTTAATGGCCAAAAGAGTGACCATGATTTTTGAATTTCCATTTCCAAATTAATGTTGGTATTTTAGTCATGTTGGTGTAGCGTAGCCTCCGTCGATTTTAAATTTCACTGAACGAACGCGGTGAACAATGATTGCTTCCTTTCTCCCTGTTTCTCTTCGTCTCTTTGTCCCTCTACATGTATCTTCTCTGTCTGTATCTTCATACACAGTCGCTGTCACCATACGTCCATGCTGTCACACAGAGAATCTATCTATCCACCCACATGATCTATCTATCTAGCTATTTGTCTGTCTGTTTTTTGATTTATGCAAATGGCAAATACTGATCAAGAGGTTTTGTGAAAAACACTCGGAATGACAATTACTGGAAGAAACTTGAATGCGAAATGAATTGCCCGATCAACTTCCGGTTCGTCTAGTCTCGAGACAAAGACGATATACACAACGTTTATTCAGATCGGAAGGCAAATATTCATGAACCACTGGGTTTAATCTCCGCTCCTGCTAAACAACAGCATCTCGTTGGCGTGTACACATGGTAAAAATAGTCGATCTTTATTTCTAAGTTTCTCGAAAGAAGTTCAGCATTGCAATAAAGTTAAACTTTGATCATGACAAATACAATGATATCAAGAAATCGTTCGAAAAACGGGTAATGATTGAATCAGATGATCATAGCCTGGTAGTTCCATAAAATTATCTCTGATTACATCCACTTTCTCGTAATCCGGTGGAAATTTGAAACATAGAAATAATCTGCCCAGTAGACGGGGCAAGGATATGGTGAACGGTAGGACGTTCGTTAGCTTAATTGCTTGTAAACACTCCACGCGTGTTGCAAATAATCTGCCATGGCGTAACCGACGCTGAAATCAAAACGTTGAAAAAACCAATTGCCAAGTGGCCATTTATACCAGACAGATGTTGAAGTTTTTAAAAGCAGAGTGTATGCATGATCAAAATGTTACTTTACTACATTGAAAGTTATTGATGCTATGCTGGGACATGGACCCTCGAAGGTCTATAGCTCGGAGAAGTGTTTCAGCATTCACAGCAGACCTTGATTGACACTCTTTAGCAACAGTAAAATTGCGCATATGCACACGTCACTGATATGAAAACCTAGCTTTTACTAATGTTTTACGGCTGGGAAGTGTGCCTTCACGATAAGTGCAGGTATAATGTGATTTCAAAAAAATGGAAAAAGTCCATGGAAATTTGCCGTGTAAATTTTCTTCTGTAGTACTGTTTGATGCGGACCATCGCTGGTGCAGTCAGTCAAAAATAAAGTCGTAGTCTTACACCATGGAGCTAGAAACGGATCTGGCTCCATGCTTACACCGATACGTTGTACCGCTGTATAAGCCGCTGATGATCTATACACGTCTAGGTACACATGGTCAAGTGCCAATGTACACTAGCATTGCAAGGCCAAACCCGGTATCGATTTTGCTGGCCAGAAAATTCATCGTCAATAATCCCCTCATTACCTAATACTGTGAGCAAAGTAACTTTATTTACACTTCGCCGCGAAATGCATACAGGTGGCGCTTTTCGCATCTGATTAATAGGCGTTAATAGATGTACATGTTAGCATCGGCGAAATTGTAATGGCAAGTAGGCCTATATAAATGTTCGGATCGCGCTCAAGCTGTGAATCCAGTTGAATCCAGTTGCGATCTGGTTTGTTTGTTTGTTTTTGTTCATTTACTCCAGTAACATGACTGCCCTGCGCCCACACGTACAGAACTTGACGGGGTGCAAACCGTCGATCTGGCCTGAAACGACGTTCTGCACCCCGTCAATTAGTTATGCATGGTTTACTTTACTACTTTAACTAAGATGCGCTAGGCAACATTTGATCACCTTAGCAAACAGTCGACTGTTCCAATTATACGCCGGTTTCCACCCGACTAGAACTTACCATGGAGGTAGTAGGAGAGGAGCCCAAACGCCTATTGTTCCTTTTTACGCATGTTATGATGCCGCTTGTTTACCGATTAAATATAACGCGACTGTTTATCTCTGAGAGCAGTAATCCCTTTACGTACAGTTATGTGGTTCGGGTACCCTCGATAATCTCCGGATATGATCAGTTATGGCATAGTTACAGAGTGCACATGCGTAGGAATGTCAGCTTTTGTCAGCGACATATATCACTCAACATGGCGTTCTCCGGCAACGACAGCTGCATTGACGACATAATTAGCCATTTTCCATCGGAATGGGAAAACTTATCAGAGATGGAAGGAAAGATTATTCCGACTTCAAGGGAAGTATTTTGCATTTGTAACGGAGTTGAAACAAGTACCATGATTGCCTGCGACAGCCCTAAATGTACTGTCGAATGGTTTCATAACGGTTGTGTTCGGTTGACAGCTGAGAGCATTCCCGATGGATCGTGGATATGTCCGAAATGTTCTAGTAAGCACATTTGTCTTTCTCTCTCCAAATAATTTTTCGTTGATCAAGACAGGAAACTTATAAGCTTAACGGATTTGTGGTGCCTATAAATTGGTGTCATTAAAGCTATTAGAAATATAGGGCCTGCCCATGGTGTCGCGTCAGGGTTAAGATTAGAAATGTTATTTGTATTGATTCATAATTAGCAATAGTAAAGAATCAAATAGAATAAATTGTCACTTGCTATATATCTTTGTATGACAACTATACCCAGTTTACCCTCTGATGAAAACATTTCACGTTCATGATGTCATGCGGATACCCTGCTGATATAGATTTTCTGTTATGTTGGCGAAAATTGGCAATTTTTGCCATGATAACTACCTATTGTAGAACGTATTGTGCCATCATTATCGTTGCAGTTGTAACTTCACTACTCAACTTCCACTTGCGAGCTGCAACTATAGCGTTCCATCTAAAAACGGGCAATTTTTGCATCTATTATTGACAAAGAGGGAGCTTTTCCTAAATACAATCCCAGCATTCTTTGCGAATGTTCTCGTTCGTAAGGACGACAGTTTTCTCGCTTTTTTTATTTTTAGGCACGATAGTAATATTTTGTATAAGTGACAAGGTAGATATTTATATATATTGGCCAATTAAAGAGGTATATTTTATTAATGGCATGTTATATATAGTACTTTCTACGTTTCGTATTTGTTTATCTACGAGCACTCACAAAAAACATGGCGGCGTCCATGAAAATGGGTACACTTCCGGTTACTCGTATAGTATATTATGAATCTGCGCAGGCGTAGTGAGAAAGACGCTTGCGCGACTATTATAGGCACAAATTTAATCCCTAGTTTTGATCATGTTTTCATGACCTGTATCTGAAGGTTGAAGTATTTCTTTAACATGTATGTACTAAGAAATAATACCTCCACGAATTTATCAACAGCGCCACTGTCGTCGACCAATGTCAATCTAATTACATATTCACGACATCATCAGCAGATTTCATCAGTCGCTGCTCAACACAGAGAACTTCACTATAGCTAGCGGCTTTTCTATTGTGGCAATATTGAATAGTTCTGAGCATGCTCAGTTCATAATTTCATAATTTCTTACTCTCACATATTGGGAGACTTGACCCTGTAGGAGTTCACCCATTTCATTGAAAGTCTAAAAATATTTATATCTAAACGTACAATGCATAGACAATGTCAAACGTCTTTTGTAAATTGAAACAAAGTAGCAATAAAGATTTATTTTCGGTATATTTTACCTCTTGGATATTGAGTTTGCTAACCACACATAGCATTCACTGCACAGTCACCAAAATCTATGGAGAATTGGACTTTTTTTATGTATAGGCGGTTTGAGGAGGGTAGGAGGGGGAAAGTCAGTGTGAAAACAATTAGGGAAGTCCTAGGCTACATGTGCCGATATAAGTTCTAAACCGGAAGTGTACCCGACTTTCATTGGCGCCGCCATGTTTTTTGAGTGCATGTAAATTAACAAATACGAAACGTGCAAAATGTTATTTATAACATTCCATTAATAAAATATATCCCTTTTATACAGCCAGTAAGTATTATTATCCACCATGTAACCGATGCAAAATATCGTTACTATCACGCCTTAAAATTGTAAAAGAGAGAATACTGTCGTGCATATAAACGAGACATACGCAAAGAAAGCTGGGATTTTAGTTTGGAAAAGCGGCCTCCGTATCAATAACTAGATGCAAAAATTTCCATTTTTTAGACTGAACGCTAGTTTTCAGCTTGCAAGTCGAAGTTGCAGGGCAGTGTAGTTACTATTGCAACGATCACTGCACAATATATCCCTCGATTAACACAATAGGTGGTTATTATGTTAAAAATTGCCAATCTTTGTCAAATATTTTTACACATTGAACAGAAAATCTACACCTGTATGGTCTGACATCGTGTACGTGAATAGTTTTCATCGGAGGGTAAACTGGGCATAGTTGTAGTTCAGCAAGGAATTCAATTTTATCCTTTACTATCACTAAATAAGAATCAATACAAATATATCTAATCTATACCTCTGGCGCGACACAAGGGCTGAGCCCTATATTATATTAATGTCCTAATCATGTCGTAATCATGACCTACTAATCGTATAATAATGGCTGAATGAATTACTGGTATGTCATGAATGAGCTCATGTGGTTTACAACAGGTTCATTACATAGATCATAATATGTAACAGGTTTCATCAACATTAGCACAGTACTTTCGGAGTTGAATGACTTTTACAAAACTTCATATGCAAATATGCAAATGAGCAAATGTTTATTAACTTGACACTGCTCAATGGTTCATGGGACACTTACAAAACTTAATTTAAATATGCAAATGAACACTTAATTAACTGGAAGCTGCCCAGTGCTTCACACGACAATAAGAAAATTATAAGATCGATATCTGTAGCTAGTTTGATCAAATTTGGCTTCATAGTTTTAGAGTGATATCACCAATTGCAAAGTTCATTAAATATGCCAATGAATCCTTAATTAACATCACACTGCTAAATACTACATAACACAGTCAGATATCTGTCGGATTAGTATCTGCAGCGGATTTTATCAAGTTTGGTGCAGTTATATGACTAATTACAAAACTTAATTTAATATGCAAATAAGCTGTTTTTTAACTTGACATTGCACAGTGCTTCACGCGACAATGACATATTGATCAGATCGATATCTGTAGGTGCTTTCACCAAGTTTGATGCAATAGTATCAAAGTTATATCACTAATTTTCATAGTGCATTAAATATGCAAACGGTACGATGGCCGAGAGAGTTCTTCCAATGCAAAATTCAAAATGCAAAATTCAAAATGCGAAATGCAAAATTCAAAATTCAAAATGCAAAATTCAAAATGCAAAATGCAAATGCAAAATGCAAAATTCAAATGCAAAATGCAAAATTCAAAATGCAAAATGCAAAATGCAAAATTTTTGCATTTTGCATTTTGCATTTTGAATTTTGCATTTTGCATTTTGAATTTTGCATTTTGCATTGGAAGAACTCTCTCGGCCATGGTACCAAACGAGTCCTTAAATGACTTCACACTACTAAATGCTTCTCAACAATCCGTGACATTATTAGGCCAACCATTTTTTCACAATGAAATCAAAGAATGAAAGTAGAAATATGGGCAAAATTCAATATTTCATCCGTTCGCTTAACCATTTACATTAAAATTGGACCAGATTTCTATCTTGACTTTGTTCTGTTAGTATTCTATTTCTGAATTAAGAATAACACGTTCTTCGAGGTATCATTGTCGGCCAACCTTATTTTTAATCAATACGGCAAATGTGAATTACGAATTAGGTACAATACTGAATTAAGTGTTGATTTTTCCGAGAATGAATAGCGACCTCAACGACTAAACTTCTAGTTGAGCGATGTTGAACAGCAAATCAAAATTAGAAATTAGAAATTGGCTCAGCTTGATTTCTACTGACCCATTTTCAATATCACTTCATGGGTCCTTGACCCGATATGGTTTAGGTGTATACGTGACACAAAGTACTTGAAACCCAAGCAATCATAATTTGTAACTTTTTTTATAAAATCCGTACTAAATGTAACCATTTTATCAAATTTTGCAAACCCCTATAACTTATAAGTTTGGACGGATTTTTTTCCACACACTTTTTCCATGGGCAGATTTTGTTTTTGTAGATTTTCCCTTCGTTTGTCTCCACCTTGCATAGTAGTACCGAGGATATATGTAAGCTTTAGTTTTACATCTGAGTTTTTTACGTCAAGCATTTTTTCCCCAAAATCTTACATACAATCATAGACCCTTGGGTCTATGATACAACCACCCCAAGATATTAAATGGTCCGCCCCTTAGCCTGTTTGGAAACGCGCGAGGTCGCTGGGAATCCTCAGACCGGAAGGTGTGCCATTGAGTCCGTTTTCTCACATTTCTTTACAAAATATTTGCTACAATGTTCGATGATTAGTAATCTGGAATGACAGCTGGAGAAAAATGATGTGATTGGACGAAAGTTTCCACGGGGATCCTGTCGTATAGGCAACGCCTCTGGTGGGACTCGAGATTGGATCAAAGTTTGTCGTAACACGGATCATTTGAATCGAAACCTCTGTGCGATCGTCATGTCGGTAAAAGTTCGTATCGGGGGTGAGGTGTTGCAGCTCCCACTTCCCCTCCACACATCGAGATTAAACGTTTTGACCGGGAACACATTTATGAGAGGACAATGTATCTCGTTTCCGACGAAACAACTAACTCTGGGCGAAAGGTGCATTGGCAAACGGAGGCGGGCCTATTTGAAATTCCTGAATCGGAGCTTGACACAACATAGAAGTTCGGGGGATAATACCGACGAGTGGATCGTCAAGTCCGAGTCGACACAATCTCCCAGCCACGACAGTTACTAGTAACAGTAACAACACTGAAACTGGTACCACCGGCAAACATGTTTTACCAGCGACCTCAGTCGTCAAGACAAGGAGGGGTACCGCCACCCGGCACCTTGGCTAACATCGGGGCAAGCACAAGTTCGCAAAATCGACGTCAAGAGTCCAGTGTAACTAAGGCAGTAACATATCTGCAGTTTGAAGAAATGGTTTTGAAAGACACTGAGGTAATCCCCGTCTCAGTAACAGCAAGTTCCTGCGGATAAATGTTGTTTGTGAAAAGCTGAAAGGCGAGTTGGGTTTGGATGAAAACCTGAAAATGCTTGACAGGAATTACATCCCACTGAGAGAAACTCAGGCTACACAAAGTAAGTATTGAAAATCGCATTTTTTTTACTCTAGGGCAGCTTTGGAAGACATTATTCCGAGTTATTCCTAGTGAAGTATGCATACTTTTTGCGAAGACTTCCTGAAGTTATAAGCGTAGGTAATATTGGACCGATTCACCGTTACGCAGCGTTAGACTGCAAGCAAAATATCTGCGGTATACCCGAGCCCACTTCGTATAGTATGTGTGTTTATTTGTACAAATTGATTTTTTAATTTTTTTCCGATATAGAGCTATCGTACTGGAGTAGCGCAAGGAAACTTTACGTCATTTCTGTCTCGGACTTCGAGGTTTTGAAACTACAGCGCAGTGGAGGCAACAAAGAAAGTCCAGCGAGCTAGATGACATAAGAACAGTTTTGGAGTCTGTCAAGAGGCAGTTACACGTAAGTCCTTTAGCGAGATTAATAGCCGACAATGTGCTACACATTTTCTGGCACACTTGTACATTGACTTTAATACCGAGGGAAAAAATTCGTGACATTATTTGGCCAACCATTTTTTCACACTGAAATCAAAGAATAAATGTAGAAATATGCGTAGGCTAAATGTCAACATTCGCTTTACCATTTACATTAAAATTGGACCAAATTTCATATCTTGAATTTGTTCTCTTTAGCCTAGGATTTTTAGCTCACGTGGGTCACACACGTGAGCTAATGTTTCAGCAATGTCTGTCTGTCTGTCTGTCTGTATACACGATATCTCAAGAACGGCTGAACAGATTTAAGCCAAATTTGGTACACAGGTTCAGATCACAAATGGCAAGAACTGAAAAGGTTTTGGTGGGTGTGGCTTGCATATTAATGAAATTATCAAAGATTTAATTTTTTGATATAATGGTTTCCTATGGAGACATAAATGACAGTGTTGACATATATCAAGAACTACTGCACAAAAGTTCAAGAAACTTCATACTGATGTCAGTCTCATAACATTATGATGATGTTATAAGTGTCATGTCAATAATCTGCTCATTTGCATATTTAATGAACTTTTGTAATTAGCGATATAACTCGGAAACTACTGCACCAAATTTGATGAAACCTGCTACTAGTAACGATCTTGTAGACATCTGACTGTACTGTGAAGCATTGTGGACTGTAAAGTAAACTAACTGCTCATTTGCATATTTAATGAAGTTCTATAATTAGGGACATAACTCAGAAACTACTGCACCAAATTCGATGAAACCTGCTACTGGTAAAGGTCTTATAGACATCTGACTGTACTGTGAAGCATTGTGCACTGTAAAGTTAACTAACTGCTCATTTGCATATTTAATGAAGTTTTGTAATTAGAGACATAGCTCAGAAACTGCTGCACCAAATTTGATGAAACCTGCCACTGGTACAGATCTAATAGACATCTGACTGTACTGCGAAGCATTATACAGTGTGAAATCAAATAACTGCTCATTTGCATATTTAATGAAGTTTTGTAATTAGAGACGTAACTCGGAAACTACTGCACCAAATTCAATGAAACCTGCCACTGGTACAGATCTAATAGACATCTGACTTTACTGTGAAGCATTTTACAGTGTACAATTAACTAACTGCTCATTTGCATATTAAAGAAGTTTTGCAATTAGTGACATGACTCGGAAACTACTTTACCGAATGTGATTAAACCTGCTACTGGTATAGAGTTGACAGATATCTCTGTACTGTAATGCATTGAGCATTATCAAATTATACTGCAATAGAAGATGCTGTACTTCATATTTACTTACATTCTCTTGTGTATTACTTATTTTTCAAAACACGTGAGCATATTCAGTTCATATCTTGTATTCTGAATTAAGGAAGTATGCACCTTGAAATCTAAGTTTCCCAGATCGTCTAAAAATTTCAGCTATTGACTGTATATTGCCTAAGGTGGTTGTTCATAAAAAACAATATAGGGTCACCGGCTATATTTGAAGAAAAGCGCCCTCTATTAGGCAAGAGTTCTAGTTCAACACATTTTACTCACAATAGTATAAAACCATCCAAAAAAAAAAGAATTTTGTCCGTGATGTGACGTTTTCCCCACTATTTTTAGTTGTCCGAGGGGACTTATAGAGTGCCTTCTGTCTGTGCGTGCATGCATGCATGCGTCTTTTCACACAGATATCTCAGACATGGTCTGGGTCAATTTCTTTCAAAGTTTGTACTAGGATAGTACCCTACCCCATACAGATGCACGTCAATTGTTTCAAAATGCGATTAAATTTGGCCATGTTAGAGGAAGTTTTAGTTTCACTCTCCATAGACTTGCATGTATGAGCACCTCTGGACTTTTGGAATAAATTTACTCTTGATCTGAATCTGAAAATAACTGACTTTGACCATATACTTTACCATGTCAGATAGGGTGTACGTTCATGCAGATGTCTCAGACATTCCGTGGTCAGTTTGTTTCTGGGTGTTTATGACAGACACCTGGCTTTTGAGTGTGACATTGAGCAGCCTTTTGTTAATTAATAGCTTATTTGCATATTCAATGAATTTAACAACTCCTGCTGTAAATTCAATTAAACTTGCTGGAGATATTTGTTTGTGTACATGTTAAACTGTATCAAGAAACTTTTCAGATAACGAAATAATCAAGGTACATTTTACCTTAAGAATAACACGAACTTCAGCACAGCAACTTGTCAGCCAACCGTATTTCTAATCAATACAGCAAATGGGAATTGTGAATTGGGTAAAATACTGAATGTAGTGTTGGTTTTC
The DNA here is from genome assembly GCF_041260155.1 of Ptychodera flava. NCBI lineage: Eukaryota > Metazoa > Hemichordata > Enteropneusta > Ptychoderidae > Ptychodera > Ptychodera flava. The sequence goes on from NC_091932.1 coordinate 35,167,973, forward strand.
CCGAGTAAGAAAGCGACCTCAATGACAAAACTTCTAGTTATCAATGTTAACAGAAAATCGAAATTAGAAATTGGCTCTGTGTGTTATACTGAATTCATTGGTACCCGAAATGGTTAAGGTTAGCGTACTTGGAACTGGCCGTTTGTCTTCATTTTTGCGACTCTTAGACACTCCATATAAAACCTCACATATTTTGATCATGTTTAAAAATACATGTATCGACACATGTAACATTTCGTGATGTATGCCTAGGCTATGGAAGTATAGCTTAACAGACATTTTTTCAAATGCTGTAATCAAAATAAAATCTTTGAATGTATCATGTTGGAAGTAACTTTAGCTGAATTTCTGCTCTGTGTATGGAATAGACGGTTCTTCGTGATCTAATAAAGTAATAATTATTGTATTTTACAGTCTACATCTGGAACACACGCAGGTAGTTCGACATCCGACAATATACTTGGAATATCGTGCATGATTTGTCTTGACAAACCCGATTTCCCTCTGTACTTCTGTCCTGGAACCTGTAACAGGATTATTGGCTGTATGAAGTGCGTGCTGCCATTAGAGTCCTGCCCCCAGTGTAGAGAACCAATTCCAGAGAATCCTCCTCACGTGCGTGGTATAGATCATTTGGCAGATGAGGGAGGATATGATGTGTCCTCCGAAGAGACACTGTCCGCTGCATTGGCCCAAAGGTTTCAGACAGAGTCACACCCACATGTAGTGGAAATAGATGATGATTCTAGTGATGATTTTGTTGAAACCAGAAATCAGTAAACATATGTGAATCTGATAGTGTAAGGGTCCAAGATGGCTTTCATATATGGAGGAATTTTTTATGCTGTGTCAAACCTGGAAATTTATGTTCCGGTGTTAGCTTTGAATTACTGACTGAAAAAAAAACTTTGTCAGTGTTAAGGCGATACTGAAGGATTTAAGGAACTCATGCGTTGCTAAAGATAGAAACCTTCTAAAGGCGCACACATGCAAGTACAAAATCTTACTGTTCCGTTGTTTTCTATGGATTTTTGCTCCTGATATTTTGAAAATTTTCAAAACCTTTCAACTCTCAATTTTCAATCAATTCAGTCCATATTTGGTAGAATTATTGAAGTCAATAAGGAGAATATAGATAAGCATGCTTTTGTAAAACTTCATTATCGTTTATGAGATATTGCCATAATACCCTTCAAAATTTCATAAAATTAAACAGCGAATATTCATCATTTCAAATATTGCTCCTGCCTGAACAGACAGCCTAATCCATGCTAGGGGCTATCAGCAGGTATTTCATGTATTAAATTCTGAAGTTTTGGAAATTCTGTGCAAATTGTTGGAGCTGATAGGGTTTGAAATACTTTTGTTGTCATTTGCATATTTCTGACGTCACGCGCATAGAACCCGGTTCTTTTCATGTGGTGTTGTTTATTTTTTCTGATTAAGAAAAAATCAACGAATCTTTGCATGTTCATTTATTTTGAAAATTATCCTTAGCAAACGTTGTTTAGCAATTTGAATCCTTCGATATCGTCTTAAGTGTTATAGAAGTGATTCACATTTTTTTCAAGTTGTCAATGTTGTGTTACTATTATTATACACTGTTTTCAAGTTCTTGTTGTTGAAGTATTCATGTTGTCATCTTGCCAAGTTTATCTTGGAATTGAGCACATCCTGTATACTACATACCAGTAGTTGCCAGTATTTTCACTGACTTTTCAAAGCCCAATGATTTTATCAGTAGATATGATGAACATAACAGTGAATGGGATTGCCTGGCTAGAATTGATCTTCACAAATAGAAATGTAAATTGGAGAAATATTCAGAGACGTGCAAGTGTTGCAACATAACCTTTGCAATTGTGGACTTTTTTCAAGTTTTGGGGAAGGAAAAATTATGGAGGTTCCAGGAATATGTTGTTGAACAAAAAACTGCTGTGAATGATCAGTGTTAACCATGCAATACTTTCAGAAAAACACAAAGTGGATAAAAAATACTGAGATGAGTAGTGATTACATAATCATTCTTTATCAATGAGCTTGCCACAATTTATTGTTGTCGTCAATCATGCTGACTAAGTTATCAAAAACTGAAACTATGAACATTTCAAAACTAGTGGATAACTTCACTATATACGTGTAGTCTGCAATTATGTCACACGGAATGTATTAAAGAATTGCATTCTTTTGCATAATAGTGAGACACTTACTGTACTTTATATCTCTTCAAAGTTGCATTAAAGATGAGTATATTCTCATTTTCTTGTTAGCGTATGACTTCTTTGCATTAGAGTCTTAATAACAGGCTGATGACAAGGCCCTGGCAACTTCAAATTTAGCAAAGTCACAATCAGTAATGTGTCATCGTGTCTTGTCAAGTAACAAATGCTATTTACGGCTTAGGGGCATCACTGATGAAAATGTGATCTAAAATTCTAGATGAACTTTGAAGCCCCTTTAAACTCTATATAGGCTGATGCTAAATTATGACTCTTGTCGACAAGGGCAGGCGTAGGACGCCCTCTGGTGGACAAAAACGATGTCGCTGAAGTTAATTTCGGGTTTGAGACACTGAAAGTAGATGAACATTCTCAGCGACGCCATTAATTGATTTCATTGTATAATCGAGTACATACGTATAAGTACAAATGATCCTTTAGTCTTCAATGCGTAACCATTAGAGCTCCACTGTCAGTGATGCGGAGGTTATCAGATAGGTGGACTGTCTGTCAACATTCATCGTCTTCTCTGAAACCCCTGGTCAAATTGCTTTGAAATTCAGTATGCAGCTACCTTAGAATGGCCTTAGTACCGTACAAATTGTGGTGAAATATATTTTGGGTGGGGAAAGCTTTTGCTGTTTGTGGTCAAAAATCATTTTGTCTGAAACTCAGATTGCTCTGAAATTTATTATGCAGGTTCTTAAAGTGGCAGTCCCACTTTGTATTAGTTTTAAAACGCATTATTTTAATGCCAAAGGTCGAAATTTGACATTTCTACTACGCCCGGATCGTGCGATATCAATAAAAACGTGTCGAAAAATTTGAATTCTGGTGGCCCACCTATATGCAGTTTCCGAACATCGAACGTTCGGCACAGTGGCCGTTGTCAACGAAGCTAGGGGGTACATGTACATATGCGTTCTTCTCGCGCGTTCGAATCGAACACACAGTGCGCGATAAGAACTCTGCATGGAGCAGGGGGATGTGCACGAGAGGGCGCTATTGCGTTGATCGAACGCATGTACCGTCAGTCCGTCGCGATACGTCGTAGTGAAACTTCCGGGTTGTCGTAGGCCAAAGTGAAAATATGTTGTGCAAACTCCAGCATTGCGGTTTCTGCCTAGACTTTCCTTGACTTTGCTCTCCGTCCGAGACTCTTTCCATCAGAAGAGCTCCGTAAATCTTTACTCTTACTCATTTTTTGCTCATTTTTGTACTTTGGCCAACGGCCCGGAGCTCGTGACCACACGGACGCAATGTTGTCATCTTACGTCACGGTCGCCTGATTCGAACTTGGGCGCACGAGACGTAGTATAGTAGAAGTACTTTACGTTGCCGAAATTGCATATTAATTAGGTAACTTTAGACATCAGGGGCGACTAAATAAGGGTGGAGCAATTTGGAGCAATCATTTTAGACGGAAATCTGACAATTTGTCTACAACATACTTCAGTATTGAGACTTGCGGTATTAAAATAAAGTAGAAAACTGCATGTTATCAACATCTCTTCATCGTCGTACAACGTAATCGGCCAATCTGAAAAGGAGGGTTAACATGAAAACAACTCTACAATTTCGTGTTGGTTGTGTCCCAAAGTACTTGCAATTGGAATCTGGAGTGAAATTCAAAATAATTAGAAGAAATTCTGAGAAAAAAATCGAGATTTATTACTCATGAATTATTCATATTATGCAAATTAACCAATATTTTAAGCCAATCACGTCGTGCACATCCCCCCCCCCCCCCCCTGGCATGGAGAATGCAGTGTACCCGCTCACGTCACTCACTAGGATAGCGTTAAACACAAAATCGAACCTTCGGGGTATTTCGAGTTAAAATCGGAAACGATCGTATACGCTCGGGAAATAACATATTTTTATTGATATCGAACGATCCGCGCGTAATTGAAACGTCAAATATCCATTTTTGGCATTAAATAACGCGTCGCAGGATTGGAAGGGGGTTTCTATTTTTCGAAAAAAAAATTAAGAACATCTCAGAAATGACATCCCTATGCTTTGAAAGTTCGCATGCAACTTCGTAGGGTTGACCTTAGTCAGGTTTGTTCAAAATGTGGTGAAATTTGCATACTTGTCGTCTGGGGCATTTTACCTGTTTTATAATAAAACTCAATTCAGTCAAACTGTAATCAAATTGTCCTGAAGTAATAACATTTAAACATCTCCAGACATCTAAAAGTTACTTTACACACGTCAGTTGGGTGCAAATATGTAGCTGGTCATCACAACCTGCATACTATTCCTGTTATCAAGTCACCTCACCATTTCTGCAACTTATGATAGTGGAGTCCATCGGTTGTTTGTTTTCAACATACAATTTCTTCAAAATTTTGACAAAACGATTCTTTTCCAAGATGCACTGGCAATATCAATACAAACTAAATATGCAGCAATGCCTTGCATTTATTTTAATTGCAAGTAGGTAAATTTATGACTCAAAAGCAGCAAAAATAACTAGACTTCAAAATGCAAAGTTACATTCGGTCACTCGAACAAAAATCTGAATTTGTCTGAGACTGAATTCGAAACCAAAAGTAAATCAGAGCGATTTATTAAGGGGGCGAGTAACCAAGGACGCCGATTTTTGTCAGATTTTCGTTTTTCACATAATTCGGTGGCTTCGATACGTGTCTTGGTAATGGCAATAGCCTTTTCTTCAAAACGTATTTCGAAACAGAAATTATTGAATGAAAAAATATTTTGATCATCAACACACCTCATATGAGTACAATCTGCATTGTTATTGTTGAAAGTGTAATCTAGTCCGGACCAGAATTTAATTATCAACAATAACAACGGTTATTCCACATGTATAGGCTACATTGGCAAGCAGAATACTGGACATTTGAGCATTATCTTTAATTTGGCGTGCGTTTTAATGTCAAGAATGCTATTCTTGTTGTATCGGTGACTTTTCAAGACATCTAGGTCGCGATATGTTACACCCCGAATTAAAATACAGGGGAGAATTTGAAGTTTTGATCACTTCTGGTGTCTTTTGCAACAATTCCATACAATCTGTCGTAAAAATTGACTCCCCTTCCCACCATTCATTCATATAACAGATCGGAACCCCCCCCCCCCCAAAAGAAAAACAAAACAACTTCTTTGTTAAAGTCAACATCCCCCCCCGTGAAAAGCGAATGTTCCCTTAGTCCAGTTCATTGTCAAAAAAACTGCTTTGTTAAAGTTAATAGTTTAATTCCCAGCCCTCACCCAAACAACGCCTATTAAACTGGTACTAGACTGAAAGATTCAGTCGTGTGCGGGCGCTCTGCTCATGCTAATCCATTGACGTAAGCCAATTGGGGATTTTATCAGTTGGCCAACATCGCTCGAAATGCAGAAACGACGTCATTTTGTTATGATTTCGCAGGCATTCTTATCGTACTACATGTAAGAATTAGTACTGATTGACTCTAAATCCCATTTGTATATTTAATCATTTTCACTGCATAAAAACCCTATAATACTTACTGTATTAACATGGATTATTGCCTGTATTTTAGCTGAAGAGTGCATATACAGATGAATACAGTCAAGAATCCACTTTTTGTATTCAGCAAGCCTGTATTCATGTGGATTCATGTGAATTCATGTGTATTATGCTATAATACAGGCAACTCATTAATGTGAATTTATCTGAATTATTGGGTTTTCATGCAGTGTTTTAAATAAGGCATGGCGTGTGCAGGAGCTCTGCCCGACGGTTGAATCTTTCAGTCTATATCAAAATATATTGTTAAGGTGGCACTGCATGAAACACGGCGATTTCGGTCAAATTTCACACATTCGGACAAGTTTGGTTGTCTTGCTCTTACACTACAGTAGCAAAGACATCTTGGTCAATAATGTAACTGACTACTATAAACCTCTTTTTTGCATGTAATGTTGACATGTCCACGTGATGTTTGCATTGTTTATTTGTTATGCAAATTTGTGCACCAGTAGGAAAATGTTAATTTTCGCCCCACTTTTGAATGAATTTAACTTCGCTCAGCGTAGGTCAAATTGCTCGAAAATTTCAAAAGTAATTTTATATGTATCCTACACCAAAATGGTATTTTTGTTTGTCGTTAACACGATCAGAGCAAAAATAATCATGCATTTAGTTTCTCTTATCAAGGCCTTTTCCGCGATTTTTGACAAGTCAATCTTTCGAAAGCTGTCAATCAGCAGGAGAGCAGATATCGCAAAACAAAAATACACTTTTTCCTTCATAAACTCAATTTTAAAATAAAATTTTAATTTTCAATAAGACCCTTCAAGTTTGACTTAAATTAAACTGTATGACATAATACCAAAATTTAAGTTTTTTACCCCAAAACTCACCCACCTCAGTTATTGAATAACATTTTGCCAAGTTATAAAACCTCAGATATTCAGCTTTCTAAAACCCATCTTTTATAAGAAATGTTGCTTTGAAAACAAGCGTGCTGGTTGCATGCAGTGCCCGTGTACCTTAATTTTATCCAATATCATACAGAAATTTTGAAGCCCGGGTTGAATAATTATATCTGTTTATGACGCGTCTTACCACACTTGTCGTTTGCAACCGATTCTCACTTCCTTCGCTTGAGTCGAAATTGAATTATTTCATTTTCAGGATACCTACACACTTTTAATACGGTGTAATTGGTGGCTAAAGCCACTGAGAAAGTTAGTTTTTTTAACTGGACTGTAGATCGTTTTGATAGAAAGTAGATCCGCACTCACTGCAAATCAAGAAACTGCTTGATAAGTGGTTCTTTTTTATGCACATCAAGACGATGAGAAATTTATTCTTCTCATTTAATTATGCAAATCAAGAGGTCTGGTAACTATGCAAATCAAGAAAAACCATCAAATTGAGTCCATGAAAATATTATTCCACAAGGAACGGAAGTCTATGATGTTTCGATCTTCTCAAAACTATACCTAAAAATGACATTTCTCCATAATACAATTATTGAAAAATGCAAATATCTAAATAACTGTACTAATAGAACGTGTTCTCTTTGTGAAATAACCCGTGTAGGAATAATCACAGTTCTTGATAAGAGGGACTGTTAAATAACTGAAAGTTCACCAAACCCAACTTTAAAGCTGCAGATAGTGCTCATATGACCACACAACTTTAGCCATGTACTGGAACCATAAGACTAACATGAATAGTTCGAAATGTATATAGTGAATCAAAACTCAAAGCACAAGACTGAAATAAGTTATAATGTATGCGAAGATATGCTAGAATAGCTCACCATGACGAATCGATTGAAATAACTTTGAAACATGTCATAGCCCATCTCTCATTTGTTTTCCTCTAATGGAAAATGACCAAATGGATCTTTTACATATGTAATATGAATTTCGTCCTGTATGAATATGAAGTTTACGCCTGATTGACTAGAATAAACAAATGAAACGACAAAAGGCTTTATTTCCTTCATTACCACCATTTAGGTTTTCAATTTCAGTATTCGATGCGAAAAGATAGTTCTCCTGGTGCTTATTCACCCCTACTCCTATTACAGTGTAATTGCTTCTGTTCTCTTCACATGGAACATCGATCTATCACAAAGTTGGCCATCGAAGGTGAAATGTACATCTGGGACAGATATTTTGATACTATTAATCAAAAGTTTAAGTCTTTCACTTTCGAGGTGCATATGCGTATCAAAGCATCAGAAAAGATGCATATATCTTGCAAATACAGGTGAGTTGTAACAATCCGTGGCATTTTCAGGCCAACAACTTTTCATATAGAATTCGAAATCACAATTATCCCTACTCGTCCATTCGATGTATATTTGATAAGAATATTAAAACACCTCAACACACAGCGAATCACTGGCCTAGATCAAGGAAAGTGTAATGTTAATGAATGAAACGATTGCCGTTTCAAAGGGTCACAGTCTCCGTTCACCAAACGTCCAAAAATATATTCAAAAGAATGAGCTTGCTGGTGGTGAAGCTGCTCTCGGCGACTGATTTTGTGTTGGTCGTCTTTTAGAGGGTCGTCACCAAAACGGCTCTCCCTGGTTAAACTGCCCCCTGCTCTTCGTACATAATCACTGCATCGTCGACAGAAGGTATCACATCATCTGTTAAACGTGCAATCCTGTTGTTACCTCTGGCCAAGACATCTGGCACTCGAGAATTGAAACCTGGTATGGGAAAAAATATTACAGTATCAGAGGACATATTATTTCGTTTTCAGCAACTAATGACGTACTTATATTCTTGACCTAGGACATCCGGGAACTTGCGGTTTGTCACGTCATTTTTGCGTCACGCTGAGGTGAAAACAAATTTTGAAGTGTGGCTTTCTCAATCTTTACATCATCAACATTACGTCGATGATAAACACTAGGGGACGGTCCATTCCACGTTGGGAGGGGGTGGTCAGAAACGACAAAAATCAGAGCAGAAAGTTTGGAAAACAAATTCCAGACTTCTCTCTAAAATAAAAAAAATATATTCAGAACATACCGGGTAATAAGACTTCTGCAAAATTCAGAAAAAAAATTGTAAATCAATTTTCATTTGAAAAAAAATAAAATTTGAAATATTCAGACGTAAAAAAATTCAGAATCCTATCGTGACCATTCTGTCCTTTGTCACTTAATTTCTTGCTCGCCGTCCTGTATTGTAAAATCTCATTTCACCTCATGCAATGCAGGCTTAGCACTACTACATTTGAATTCTTATATGTGTATTACTATGAAGGATGGGACCCCTCCTCACCAAAAGTAGGGGTCCCACTGCAAAATTAGAAGTCCGGGAAGCAAAATATGGGGTTAACGCAATCCCTACGCAAATAGTGAGGTGAAAGTGAAGTCATTCCGCGGTCAAGAATATAACGTCATTGTATACGAGTATTTTCGCGGATTAGTACAAATTCGAGCAGTGGGCGAGAATTTCTGCGCTCCGCGAAAATACGAGTATACGATGACGTTAACAGAGAAAAATATCATGGGATTATATGTTTATCACATGAACAGTCTTCTTATGGTATTTTGGAGTTTTGGAGCATTAATCGAGCTTTCTGCAAGGAATTATTACACAGGCAGATCGCATAGAAAACAAGATTCACAAATGCGTTTTGAAATAGAGATTTATTGTTCATTTATCAACAGAATAAAGTAAAATATATCTTTCTGTGGCCAGTTTCATATCCTTGTGGTCATACTGATACGTGCGCTACCCGATCGATCACGAGCTGCCGGTGGTTCACGAAGAGCGCTATAGTTTTATTACTCACGTTACTGTCCATATGTCCTCTACAATGCAACGGTATATTTATAATGTTGTTGCGTCCGGGAGTTTCGTCTATATAGAATGCACGATGGTTTAACTTTAGCGCCACGTTTGACTTCCCGAAATTTGTTGGCATGAATTGTTGAAAAATAATAGCAGCAGGGTTTGCCATGGATTGATGTGCGCGTGTGACGTAGACCAGGGATACGGGGTTTTGATCTGTCATGTCACAAAGGTTGAGATCTGTGCACGTGCCCGTTCATGTGATAACGGTTATTGTGAATTTCGTATGTTTTGGGAAATCTAAAGGAGAAATACCTAGAAATTGCAAATCAATTAAGGTTCCAGTATAAGAAATTGACCATTTTTCGACTCTTTTAATTGAACAATTCTTAACAAGCTCATAACCCCACCAAATTGTATATTTTCTGAAAGCCTGGATAGCCTATAGGAGAACATTTTGTTAACCACAGTGTCGCCACTGTTTACATAACTATCTGTGATAGGTAATTTGCATAATCTTTCAAGAATCAGTTTTCCTAATGTTTTGTTTCAATTCAATCTATCTGCCTCAAATTTGCACAAATACAAGCTGTTATAACGCTCTTCCAAAGTGTCTCAGATTTTTATACTTTGCTTAGTTTTTTTTTTGTAGCACACTCCGAAAGGAAAAAGACTATTAGTGTGTAAGTTTTTGTCATAAACAATCTTTTTAGAAGGTTTAAAAAAATTCTGAGACACACTTTTAACGATCAGTTTTGATATCTTGTACTCACACAAATTTCAGCCACATATCTTAATTAAAGGATTGAAACAAAACATTCGGAAAATAGATTTTTGAAAGATTATGCAAATAAACTGTCATGTGACAGTTATGCAAACAATGTGTGACTGTGGTAACCAAAATATTCTCCTATGTCTAGGCTTTCAGAAAATGTATAATTTGGTGGTGTGAGAGCTTGTTAACTCCAAGAGAATTGTTCAATTAAAAGGGTAGAATAACGGTCAATTTCTTAAAACGAATCCCAGTTAGTAGAGTTCGCTAAAGTCACAAAGTGCGCGCCCCTGTGAAGCCACTAAAAGCACGGTATATGTCCCTGACTTGGATCGGACTGCAAGGTAATAAATACGTTTTGGATGGGGATGCTTCAGCTCATGGCCAGATCAAAGTGGCCATTACACTTTGGGAGGGGTGGTCAGAAACGGGAAACAAATTTCAGAGCAGAAAGTTTTGGGGAAAAAATCAGACTTCTCTCCAAATAAAAAAAAATATTCAGAACATAACCAGTAATAAAAACTTCTGCAAGATTCAGAAAAAAATTGTAAATCTATTTTCATTTGAAAAAAAATAAATTTGAAATTTTCAGACGTAAAAACTTTAAGAATCCGATCGTGACCACCCCTCCCAATTTCTAATGGTCTGTCCCTTATAAATAGGTAAGGATGTGCGAGAACTACGCGCGTGTGGAATTTTTGCTGTTATCATTTACCTGCTTGTGAATTCAGCAAATAATTCACAAACTTAAGTTAGGTGGCGTACATGGCCAACTTTTCTACGCAATTTGTATGTATTGTCATTGAATGATTTTGACAGCTCTTTGAAGATATTCACTTTACTTCTAGTGGGTGCCTGTTCCATGCTGGCACAAAGCGTTGCAACCCAACTTGAGCAACATTACAGGCGATGAAAGATACACAAAACTTCTCGGTTTCGTTATACATGTTGATGAGCATTCGTCGCTGCATGCTTATCAAGGCCGCCTTAATATCATAATTCGTCCGCTGGTTGACTTCTGGCCATGCCCTTTCCGCTCGTAGATTTTCTCGCGAACGGGATTGGACATAGGCTGGACAGTCCCGGAAGTTTCGGTAGTCTCGCAACTTGTTTTGAACGAAGTTCATCAAACAGAACTCTCGACCATGATCGATGCGAAGCATGTCCCAAATACCAAACTCAAGTAGTATTTCACGGTAAACTTTGTAAATTACAATCGGGTTTTTGATAGGCATTATCCAGATTTAACGATCTTACGGCTGAAGCCATCAATGAATAAGACGTGAGTAACTCCAAATGCAACAAGTTTTTCGTTTTGGTCTACATGAAGTTTGTGTCCGAAGTACGCTGCATAATACGGCACCGGATTGGTTTGTCTTGCCGTATCGTTTCTTCGTCTTCGTGAAAATCAGGATGAGACCGTCTCAGGCTGTTTCTAAGGCGAACACGTCCGATCTTTAATCCATTAGCATCTAAATATCCCAGCATTGTTTTGACACCATACGTTGGTCCCACTTCTTGAATTGCGTTAGAAACACGTCGATCAAGTTCGGGACCATTTAAACGCTGAATGTTATGTTTAATGCAATACCTCCGCACACTACGCTCAGATAACCCTCTAACATTCGGGTAGAGACTTTGCAGGTGGCAACTGATGTATTTGTGACTCTTGCCGTTATCAAGAAATGACTGGATGTAAGCACTGTCAAGCGATAGCTTTTCTAAATCCATGGCGAGTATCCGCTTTGCTTCTGTGACTTCTAGTGTCAGCTAACGTATAGAAAAAGGGTGCTCAAACAGGAAAATATTGGTGTACTTTCACTGCATGTATTATGTCCCGTGGGAAATGATTCCCCTGAACCATACCTATCACTTTTTGTTACTTTTAATCCATTTTGTAACATAACGAGAATCCGCGCTGCGTCTTTCAACAAAATTGTTACATTAATGTCCAGCGGTATTTCTTTGTGTAATTGTGTTGACATTAACCAGGTCATGTCAAGGTCCCACGCAAGTAGTTGAATATAGGAAAATCTAAATAAGTCGGAGCCAATTTCCAATTTCTAATTTCCTGATAACAATGGATGATTAAAGAAGACTTTTATGTTCCACGACGACGTTATGCGTACTCCTATATGCCAACACCTGACTTCTGAAATGACATTTTTAGTCTAATTCGTAACTGCACATTGTCGATTGTCGACAAGAATTAAGGTTGGCCGAATAATGTACCGCGCACAGAGGGTTATTTCTAATTCTCAAGTTCAAGTCAAGAAAGCTTATTGAATATCGAAAAATGGCCCAATTTCAATGCGCGACAACCAGATGAACTAATTGAATGATGGCATTTACCCCATATTCAACATCCTCTCTTTGATTTTCTTATGGAAAATGGTGGCCGAATAATGTCACGGATTCTCAACACATTTAGATATTTGTCGGATTAGTATCGGCAACATATTTCATCAAATTTGGTGCAGTTGTATCGGGGTTATATGACAAATTACAAAACTTCATTGAATATGCAAATAGCTGTTTCTTAACTTGACACTGCTCAATGCTTCTCAGTACAATCCGATCAATATTTGTAGCAGGTATCATCAAATCTGGTGTACGAATTTTGTATTCATATCGCTAATTACAAGTTTATTAAATATGCAAATGAGCAGATAATTGACATGACACTCAAAGCATCATTAAAATATTCCTAGATCGTCATAGGTGAAAAGTTTCATGAAATTTTGTGCAGTATTTCTTGATATTTGTCGACACTGTCATTACTGTTTCCATAGGAAACCATTCTAAGAACAAAATATGACGTTTCATAACTTTATTAATATGTAAGCCACACAAGCCAAAATCTAATCAGTTCTTGCAATGGCATACCTGTCACCAAATCTGAATTGAATCCATTCAGACGTTTTGAGGGTTAAATACACTGTAACAGTTGAGCCAAAACAAGAAACAAAGGTCTGGCTAAAACTTGCTTCTTATCCACTGCCGAATGGTGCAACTTCATCTACATTCTCTATCGTGTTTTTCAACCAACATAATGCAATTTGGTGAATTGGTCATGAAATTAGGTAAGATTAATGTCAACATTATATCCCTGTGGTGGGAAAACCTCAAAAATTAACAGAAAGTAACTATTACAATTTATCATCCTGGAGCATATGAGAACTTGCATTATTAATATTGTAAAACACAGGTTTATGTCGTATGTATTGAGTTATATCCTGTAAACATACACACTGTGATCAGACCTAAACAACTGTCGGCTACCAGTTCAATTGTGTGAAACAAACACCAACATTTCTGTGAAAATAACATGAAGGTATTCTATTAAATTGAATTAAATGGCTAGGATACCGTGTGTGTTTAGTATATAAAATCAAAAATTGATGGAATTTCTTATGAATCTTCTAAAAACCAAATATGAATTGATTGACATGTGCTGATTGGTCTTTTACTGGATTGATCTGATAGCAGATGCCTTGTATGGATCAGTTGTTACAAATTGCTCAGATTTGTTTGCTCAGTAAAAACATCAGCAACAGTCTGTCCTATTATCACAACAATTCTCCATAGCAACTCAAGTATTACTGTACTATTTCCAGATATAGCTGTACACAGTTGAATGCTTGACAACTGAATTTATATTACATATAAATGTATGGATGAATAAGCGAAATTGGTCGACTCCCTGTTCAGACTGAGCTTTAGAGCGTGATTACAAAATAGTCTTACAGTATAGAACGAGAGTTTGTTACTTTGCATATTATTTAATTGCTCGTGTCAGAAACGTAGCTGTGATGAATATATATATATATATATATATATTTATTTATTTATTTATTTATTTATTTATTTATTTATTTATTTATTTATTTATTTATTTATCTAAAAATTTTATAAGGCAGCTAGATGGGTTGATCATACCACATGTTTGATATCTATATGCATGTTCTTTTTCACTATCCTCAGATTGTTGAAGATTCCACTTCCTGAATACTGGTGTGTCATGAATGACAAAATAAAATACAGAAAAGCAATTTTTCTATTTGCTAATAGTAATGAACTTGTACAGGAAATGCTGTGGACCTTTATAGTCAATGCTTTAAGGTTGTATGCGTCTCATAGATGAATGCTTAAACTTTCGCTATACCTCTTTCCTAAAGGAATCTTTAAATCAAACCATTTCAAGAATACAAATCAGGGATCACTGTGCCGATATTCGTCAATATTCAAAATAGCTGCCATTTTTGTATTAACTCTATGGAGAAAAATCATATTTTTTTATTTTTGAAAGACAGAGACAATGAAATTTATTCTGAGTCTTAGAGCTTCAAAATGTACCAAAAAAAGCTGTAGACAAAAAAAAAATATATAAAAACTTTCAATGTCCCTACGGCTCTTTCTACTTTAAATCACAGTCTTTTGACTTCATAAAATTTAACAGAAATATCTCCAACGATGTTTTAGACAAAGTTTTCCTGGAAGTGTGGTACACGTCTACAAGTCTACGTCACGACTGTTATGGTGAATTAATGACCATACCCATTTCATATTCAGCGTAATAAACCTTATGAAAATACATATATATAATGTACGTATATTTATTTCCATTAATTGGTAATGCTGGTACTCGATGATATCTCACAGATGAGAGGTAAATGGTAATACCTAAAAATAATAAATATATGTATGCTCAGTCTGGTATATTTGTAAAATCATATCTGATTTTCTTTTTAGTGAAGTTACAGTAGCATGGCATATCATGCATCTAACCAAGTAAGTTAAATATATGACTCGTTTTGAGGAATATGGCAATTTTTTTTCAACGATTTTTTTCTCCATACAGTGTTAAAATAACCTGATTAGCAAGTAAGCAACAAGGTTGCTTGAAAAAAGGGTCACGTTATATTCTCCTGTTTAAAAGCCTCCTCTGTTAGAACACGATATCTATTGCTTATAAGGCCCAATGCACGAGATGATAACTGTAGCTGTATGTCAATGGTATCATATAACATCTGATGACCTGTAGTGTTTAGATAAGCCCCTACGTCAGACCTCAGTGGCAGAAGACCAATAACATATTCTAATGCACTGGGCAAAATGCTTGGTATACAACAATATATACACATATGCTGATTCTGTACATGTGTCAAATACGTTAAGTATACACGTACGTATACTAATAAAATGCAAAACTACTGTGTACACTTAGTGTGCAAAGATCGCATTACGTATACTCATGATCTGCATAGATATATACTACGCATATCAACATATTGGAATGTTCCATATACAAAGATATACATTGCACATGCAATTAGTATTGTGTTGCATATACGTCAATATGTATTACACGTATTACTGTGCAATTAGTCATTTGAAATTATGTACGTCTGTTTTTTGTGGCATACAAATGCCATTTCGTAATATATACTGAATGGCACAGTGCAACAAATTGCAAGCATGTCACTTGCAAAAATTTCATCTTTCTAGACACTGACATTGTCAGTGATATTTGGTATTATTTGCCGGTTTTCATCAGACTTCCCTCTGTGAAAGGTCGGAAGTAAGTGCATAAGTCGGCGGAAGATTCCGCCAAGTTAGCTGTGTCAAAGGCTGAATGAAAAAAAATTTGCAAGTTGACAGAGGTCCCCGTCAACTTAGCACTGTGGTAAGTAAGTTAGTATTTACATATTTTTCGTGTACCCAAATTTCGTGTCGGCTACACGGACTATCCGCTCAAAATGTTCAATGCATAACAACAACAAAACCATAGAAATTATCAGATGTGGTTGCGACATGGTAAATTTTTCTGTGATCTGTTAATGAAACTTTTTATTACTTTTCACTTACCATTCTCCAGAATGATTTCTCCAATGCTATGCAAGATAATTTTTTCCTTTACAGATATGACGCGCAGCTTCATCTCCCATGGAACGTAAATATGGCGCCTTTTTTAGATAATGGTCCGCTTCTTTGCTGCCTTATTCCATTGGGTGACGTTATAGTAAGGTGTGCGTTGAGGTCGATATATGATGCAAGGGTGTTCCCATAGAGATGATGGTCGACTTGCGAATGTTAATTTTTTTGTGGAGTTTTCTTTGTCGAGTTTAATTTCTTTAAACATCAATCCGGTGTCACGATAAATTTCTTTCAGGAAATTAACCCTGGCTCCTTTGTCTTGCAATTGATCGACCACCACGGCGCTTCCATTGCACTGCCTGAAAAATTCACACGGTGTTACAACAGGTACGAACATTTTCAGAACTTCTATATCAAACGTTTCACTGAGGTTTCTGGCTTCTCTGGCGTTGTCCTGAGTTTTGTGATTTCGTATCGGGTATGTGACAAGGGTGCGATTTTGTAAAGCTACCAACGGCAGGACCTCCCTAAATCTCCTGTAGTTGTTCTGTGGACCCGAAGCTAGGAATATCAAGGCTGGCATAAGATAACGGCTTGCAGGAGTCCGAGTGGTACCATTGACACGGGTGCGGGCAATCGGTCTAAGGTTGTCAGTGGTCTGAAATGACCAGGGAAATTCAATTAACATGTATGTTAAATTACAACTCAAAGATCATAATACTATATAGCGGCTACTGTATCATGCATGTTATGACTATTAGAGATTAACACACTGTTGGGAACATTTCCGGTAGAATCAGGTAGTTCTCATGACTACATCAGTATTTCCCCATGGAAAACCCAAAACGTCGTGTGGGTTTGAACGTGACCATCAGTTGACTTTTGAGGTTACAATCTTTGCTCAACTTGTAACCTCTGATCGCTGATTTGTCGAATTATGATTCAAGATCACTGATTAACGATAAAAAGAATGGGTAATCAGTTTTACACAATCCAACCTACTAATTGAAACTTTAAAAAAATGTGGCTACTTGAAGAAACCAAGGAATTTCAAAAAGCTACAACTGGAAAGGAAACTTTGGAAACAACAGCTAGCACTAATCCGTGATCCGTAATCCGTGATTTTATTTTGCCTCGTACAATGTCTTTTGTCATTTTGCTGACATCGTTCCTACAACAATTATCATTTAACGTCTTAGACATTTAAACATTACTTATAGATCATAGCTTTGTCAATGTCAGTGAATTTCGTGATGTTATCCCCTAGATTATTTTGATAATGTACCCGATTGCGGCCCCAGATGTTTCCTACATGTATACATTCACTTGCATCGCCAAAACTATAAAATTATAAAGATAATGTACCCCCTCCCCAGCCAATGACAGACTCATGCAAACTTTGCGCTCGATAATGTTCTCGGCTTCGCCTCCATTATTATGTCTTGTAAAGTTTACTTTCGTCCATTATGGCTCAAATAACGTTTGGTATACTGCTTTTCCCATCTTTATGACGCACAGCAAGTTTTAGCGTCCCCAATATTCTACAAATCCCAATCACGGTCCTTATATTTCAAGACTGACACTATAAACCGAAGTTTTCACACATGTTACGGACAAACGTCAATATCTCTCCCTAGCGGGCTTAGTGGTGTTTTTACATGAAAAAATAATACTGATGACATCGTTTTTCCACATTTGCTAATAGAGGACAATCCAGGCACACTAGTACTGTTCTAAGGGCTGAATGGGTTTTCTTTTAATGTGCTTTGTTAGAGAATGTTGAGTTGAAGATGTTAACTTACTCAGGTATAACTTAGTATGTATGGGCAGTTTTGTGAATGAGTTTCTGTTCAAAGTCACCTAATCTAAATGTTATCAATGACACTCAGGCTGTCGCTTATTCCCGGGGTATTACTAATTGACGTCAACTTGAACTTGTCTGGCATGCCAGGCTTCAGAATATTGTCCCTGACTGTAACGTAACTAATTTATTCATTAAGTTTCACCTCTACAAAAAATCGTCCATTTTGGACTGAACTGGTTGAAGTAGCATGTTAATATTCTAACGGAACTGACAATGCTATACCTTGAATGGACATGATTATTGTTCCTGTGTTAATATCGTATTGTAGAACTGTGAAAAGCGGTTAACGTCAGTACATCGTCGAAGATAGAGAATGGGTTTAAATTTTTGTGTCAGCCAGTCCAACACCCTGCAATTTTCCATAGAATTGGACTCGATAACCTCTTACATCGTGTCATGGTAATTCATATGAAGTTAGATATTACAAATTTTTTTAGGATTTTCCTTGATGCAAAACAATTGGAAGACGTGAGTGATTTCCTTGAAGAACTTACGAAAACGTTAATATCCTCGCCTTATCCTTAATGGGCTGCTCAGGGAAGTGAGTGCAGACACCGTGGGTATATGGAGCTCGAGGTTTAACAGCTGTCAGTTCTATCACACTCATGTGTCGTGTCTCCAAACAAACACTCTCCTCTCTGTTTGTGTTTCGCAACACTGTTGATGGCATGGTTGCTGTAGGATGTAAATTTTGCTGACAGCTGTCCATGCTGGGATTAGTATTCTGCGATCGATTAGCACTGACCCTCTAAAAGTATACAACAAAATCGACTGCTACCACACTATCAGAAAACAGTGTACACGTGTATTCCATATCGGAACAAAACGGGTTATAAAGTGATAAATACGGCTAAAATGGATAATTATCGCTTTCTCCATAACTGCAACTTTTTAAAATTAGCTGAAATTAAGAATGTCGGACTTGAAGTGAAATGAAAAACGTTTTCAGACGATATATATCGGATATTACGATAATTATCGCTTTGTAAAAGGCATTCAACAATTATAATTGCGACCCCAATTTACAATCCATGGCGGTCTGAAGGGAAAAGGTTTCCAACAATATATCGGATATTTACGATAATAAGCGCTTTCTAAATAGCGTTCAGTATTTATAATTAGCTGAAGTTAAAAAGCTGGTCCTAAAGTGAACAAACTTTAAGTTTTCCAACGATAATTATCGCTTTCTAAATAGCTTTCAACATTTTTAGTTAGCTCCAGTTTAGAATGTCGGGTCTGAACGGAAACAACTTTCCAACGATACATTCGATATTTACCAAAATTATCACTTTCCAAATAGCGTTCACAATTTATCGCTTTCCAAAACGCATTCACAATTTCACAGAAGCTGACATTGTAGAAAGTCGGGTCTAAAATGAACAAAGTTTTTAAACGATACAACTGCGTTACAGATATTAACGATAATTATCGATTTACAAATAACCTTCAAAATTTACCTTCAAAACAACCTGAACTTTAGCAAGTCGGGCTTGAATTCAAAGAAAGTTTTCAATGATGTTTCGGATATTTACTTTAATTATTGCTTTCTTACCAACTTTCACAATTTATAATTAGCTGAAGTTAAGAAAGTCGGACCTGCAGTAATAAGGTTTGTGAACGATATTATCGGATATTTACCACAATATCGTTTTGTTAATTATCTACTAATTTTATAATCGCTTCATTGTCACTGTAGAAATATTGTGCTATAACCAATAATGTTGGTAAGCGAGAAACATTTTCATAACCAACATTCACCTTGGACGCGTGAACGTGACATCCATCCTGGTGGCTGAAAAGATGTGTTGCTGATGTCATCGTCATGATCTTTATGTTTTAAATGGCATAAACGTGAAAGTTTTAGTTTCTCTGACTGCTATGGTAGAACCAAGAAAAAATATCGGTCTCCAAGGGGAAAATTACACAACCCACACTGATCACAGAACCTTGAAATATGACTGTTTCCGTACTTTACGCCAATGGTGCAACATTTCTGTCGTCATTAGTGTTTTACCAGCAGTTTCAAAGTCAAAGTGTTAGATAGTCGGAGTACTGTGGTAGAACCAAGAAAATAACAGCAGTTTCCCCGTACATCCATGGTTTCCCCCTAGAGGAAAGTTTTCAAAATCCAAAGCTCAAATGTGACTTGTTCCATAGACCCTCGAGAATATACCTCGTATCATGAAGTGACCGTACTCGTATTAAATTTTAACATAGCCACGAGCAATAAGTTTAATATTACGAAGTAGAAAAATGAGAATACAAAGTCAAAAATATATCTGATGATGAAAAATTATGTGTTTATTAGTGGCCGTAAAAATCAAATAATGTCAAATAGCCTTCGCTATTGTTTATGACAAATAAACCAGATGCGAGACATGGAGACGAATGTTATATAATCTACCGTCTATCGATAAATATAACCATACTGCCACAGTTCAAATGACCAAGGTGCGTTGAGATTGTCCTAGTTCCTCAACGATCACATGCATTTGTACAGATTCAACCCTGGCTCGAAAAAGCTGTAGGTTAACTTTAGTGTAAGAGGATTATGGTATGTTTCTATTTTTTGTTTTCCTTTGAAATGCAATCGTTTTACAAATATGTTGCTAAATTTATAGATTTAGTCTGAGATTTTAGCAGGGAGCAAATTAATACTAAAGGCATTGTCAACCATGACGCCAGCCTGATTGCCATCTCCCAGCTGCAAGCTCAAATTAAGATGATACCGCCATATCCAACTTTAAGTAGGAGTCCAATACTAGAAGTTGGTTGGCCGAAAGTACCAAATGTGGTTTTTGTGGAATTTGATGAAATTACCCTCGATAGAGCACTCTGGTCTTATGCTCCGGGAACTCTCTAACTCAGATATCTAAGACGATATTATCCAATACAGAAAAACACTAAGTCGTGCTTTCAAAATGAGACACACCAACCCCGTAAAAGTGATTTTCAGCTCAAATTGCACTGCCATTTTTTGGGTACAACGCTACCTCAACATTTGATTTGTGTTAATGCCATGGGACTGTGTAATGCCCAGGGCAGAAAATTCTGTACTCACCGTTGACAGTGGCTGGTGCACATAGCGGAAACGGTATAGGGCGAACGCGACGTAAAAAGATATGAAACCGATAACGAGAAATGACTTAGCAAGGACTTCCTTGCGGGATATTGGACTATTTGTATCCATGGATAGCCTGTGGTCAGATATTCAGCTTCGACTGTCTAAAGTATGAGAGAGAGAGAGAGAGAGGAGAGAAGAGAGAGAGAGAGAGAACAGAGAGAGACAGAGAGAGACAGAGAGAGAGATTCGTGTGTAGACGTTTAAGTTATTTCACCATGGTACACTACTTATTATTTGACTGATTCCCTACATTTTTTCCGTTTTGCACATTGGATTCCTCATAGCAAAGCGTAATCACCAAAAGCCATCATCCTCTTATCAGTAACATTAACACAAGAACGATTTATATAGGCCAGCTGTTGTTGTTCCTCTCTTCCACATTGGCAGATGCATCTCGCTGTTAAAAATCCTTTCTTCTGTACACATGCACACAAACACGTACGTCGCGGTACGATAAGTCATGTACCGACAGCAAAATATTATTATTGTATCGCTGCATTTGTTTCGTCAATTCTGTTTTTAAATATGTCTGCATTTTAATTTTCCTCACCGCTTCATAATAGACCTGTTTTTGTCATATGTTATGTACGTATTGAAGTCCTGCCATTTGTTGTTAAAGGAAAATGCTTCGTGCTTGACGTCATCCAGTGTAAGATTACCGTCATCAATTAATTACTTACTTAATGATTGTAAAAAGTTAACTTCGGAAATATATTGCACATTATAACGTCAAACACAAAACGTTTTTGTTTTACAAACATTTTTGTTTTACAACCTCTATAAGTACCAGCAGACGACAAAAACATGTCTCCTATTAAGCGCTGAGAAAAATTGCAATGCAGACAAACATGAAACGCAGACATATTTAAAAACATAATTCATAAATTAAATTCAGCGATACAATAACAGTACACTATCTCATTTCCTTCATTGACTTACCGACAAAACCGTCTAAGTTTAGTTTGTTGTCTGTCCTACTCCGGGGAAAGATTTTCAGTCTTGTGAGTGAAATTCAAAACCAAATACCGAAACAAACATCAACAACACCACTGCACAGTCGTAGAATCAATAAATCACAGCTTACCTTCAACAATGTAATATCTCGACCACACGAGTGAAGAAAAGCAACAAGGAACTTCGTCTTTATCGAGCCTTAAACCTGTCAGGTGTGTTACACCCGGGAAGCTAGAGCAGTAGGTCGTCTTGCAAAGCACACGAGAATGGAACGAGCCAGTACGTAAAGGCAAGCGCCACGATTGCAACAACCACGTATACGCATGCTCACAATAGCAGTTCACGGATCATGGCATAATACTGCATGAACGGTGATCCAGAAGGCTTTAACCATGGTTCATCACCTACAATACTGCATGTGTTTGGACTGGGAATGCCAGTACACGTATACTTATGTAGACCTCTGGCAACATTGCCAGCGTCCCCAGGAAGGTACGTGATTGAGAAAAAAGCCTAACAGGAAAGGGGCGTATTTCAAAATACTCTAAATGTTCAACTCTTCTTTAAATTGATAGTTCAGTCACATATCAGACGAACCAGTCTACTACGACCCATGGTGCTGAGAGTGAGGCAAAGCAGCCACAGTCTAACCAATGCTGTTACGACACCGTCACAGTCGCTTGTGGTTCAATGTACGACCAGGGCCGCTGTATGCATTTATGCTATAATAGGAATGCATGATTTCTAATACCTACAGCTGTCTTTGCCATGTATCAAACAACAATCAACTTAGGACACTGTAACCATGATGCTAAGAAGGAATATACAGTAGCCGGCACTTTAAATAAGACACAACGATAAACAGCATGTCGAACTTCCTGGGTACTGATACACTAAAACACAATGAAATTATTGTTCAACACTTTTGCCACAGTATCATGCTACAACACAGTTACCAAATCAACCCAAGATGCTAACATGTCTATTCAAGACTGAGACACAGTAACCAGTATAATCTATGGTGTAGCTGCAAACTTGTAGCTCTATGGTGAGGCGGTCGGTGATTATTGGTTTTTGCGACCTCGCTCACTGGTAGAGCTACAATGCCAAAGACCCTTTATACTGGAAAATAAACGCAACATCAGTGTAGCGCACCCGTTTATACAATATGCCTATACTGGATATGTTGAACGCAAAGCGGGCATACGTGTAATTTTTCGTTTTGTTGATGATCTTTGTCGAGTGCGATTGCTATGTCCCAGGCGACTTTTAACCCCTAATTGACAAGATTACTGTAGACGATATTTTGACGTGTTCTTTTTTGATAGAAAGTCCTATGATAGAGAGTAAGTCGAATATGTTTCGTACCTTGAGTGCGCCGCACTGATGTCACGCTTATTTTCCGATGTATAGGCCCAGCCTTTGGCACTGTAGCGCTACTGGTGAGCGAAGTCGCAACCCCCCCCCCCCCTAAAAAACACCGACCGCCTCACCGTAGAGCTACAAGTTTGCAGCTAACCCGTGGTGCTAAGACAGAAAAGCCATGCCATAGTCTAACTAATGGGGCTCAGTAGCCATTGTCTAACCCATTGTGCTTAGACATGGTGCCCATTGTCTAATCTATGGCTAAGACACAGTAGTCAACTCAAACCCGTGGTGCTTAGTCACTGTAGACATAGTCTAACCCATGGTGCTAAGACACAGTAGCCATAGTCTAACCCATGGTGCTAAGACACAGTAGCCATAGTCTAACCCATGGTGCTAAGACACAGTAGCCATAGTCTAACCCATGGTGCTAAGACACAGTAGCCATAGTCTAACCCATGGTGCTAAGACACAGTAGCCATAGTCTAACCCATGGTGCTAAGACACAGTAGCCATAGTCTAACCCATGGTGCTAAGACACAGTAGCCATAGTCTAACCCATGGTGCTAAGACACAGTAGCCATAGTCTAACCCATGGTGCTCAGTCACAGTAGACATAGTCTAACCCATGGTGCTAAGACAAAGTAGCCATAATCTAACCCATGGTGTTAAGTTACTGTAGCCATAGTCTAACCCATGGTGTTCAGTCAATGTAGACATAGTCTAACCCATGGTGCTAAGACACAGTAGCCATAGTCTAAGTCATTGTGCCAAGCCACGGTAGCGAGAGTCTAACCTACAGTGCTAAGATACTTTAGCAATAGTCTAACCTATGGGCTAATTTAGGCACACCGTAGCCAAAATATAACCCATAGTGATGGGAAACAGTAACTGTAGTCTAACCAATGTCGCTAAGACACATGTACAGTATTACCATAGTCAAAACCATGGTGCTAAGACAAAGTAGTAATAGTCTAAGGGAAGGTTCAGAATTTTATTCGGGATGGGGACGGAGGATTTTCTATTTCCTTGTGATTTTTTCCATGGACCCATGGTAAATTTTGAAGAAAATCTATGCCCCCCTCATATTTCCTGTTTCTTTTCTATGCCCCCTTCAATATATAAATGCATACTTATGCACTAATAAGCATATACAGTCTGACAAGTTTATCAAACTTTGCAGAAACAATACAGTGGTCATTTAATCACTGATATAAGAAAACTATTCAGAGTTACAATTAAGTGGCCATAAAAAGCATGTTTTGCAGGGACTGCAAGTGGCGCACTTTTGGGAAGGCTAGTAATGAAGAAATCAGGTTGTAAATTTCTGAAGAAAAAAAGTTAATTACTAAACATGAATATTTTTTTTTTCATAATGGCCACTATAAATGATCCATTTAGTTGCCCATTTCTTGATTATTTTGACGATTACTTTGTCCCAGTTGTTATTGAGTGGTCTATATCAAACACTTTGGCTGTGAATTTTGCCAAGTTGTTTTTAACATTAAATACTAGTAGCAAGTACTCACAAGAAGAATTAATATTCTAATAATACACAAAGTATGGTGTGGTCACTATCTCGACAAGTTGTCTCACTTTTTTCATAAGTAATAGCCCGTAGGAGCAAATGAATTGAAAAACTTGCAATCGCAAATGTTGACTGTGGCAGGTACGGACTTTTAAAGTGGGGAACTACCCAATACAAAGAATAGAGTCATTTTCTAGAAATCACAAATATTGTAGCTTGTGAAATAGGTGTTCCCAATTTACTTTTTGAAATAGTTTACATCCAATCGTCCATTACACCATGATTTTGAGCTCCACACATGAATTTACTGCAAATTTGACCTGTTCAAAGAAAACAATAGCCATAGTGGATAACAATATATATAATTTCATTACCCTCTTGATTCTTAAGTATCCTCTACAAGTAGATAGTATTTCGGATATAAACATCATGTATGAAGTTACTCATCCAATAACAAAGATTCCACCTTATTTAATGTAATAAAAATTGTGAAAAATTGCTGAGTCAGCACTTTTGAATCAGTAATTTTTAAAGGAAAACATATACAATTATCAAACACAGTGACATGGTATTTGTTTATATTTTTCAATAAAGCATCTTTCAGTAGACCATTTGTGAAAGTTTCATGAAAATGACAATATTCCTAGTATGTTTTCTGAATTTTCTACATTATATACAATCCTATGCAATAACTAATTTTGCATAGCCTATGGGTAGTCTGCTGCCTTATGCCATTCTTGGTTTGCATCAAACCTAGAATTATTTACCTCATTGCAAGGCAAAACCAGTCATGCATTCTGGGGTACCATGCAAATCCTCTCTGTACTTTTAGCAGTGCAATTTATGTAAATAAACATGACTACATCGTAAGTTTTCTCACTGATACACATTATTCACACAAGACAAGCTAAGCACACATAATTCAGTTACAAATTGTAGAAGCATACAAATCCGTGGCATTTTCAGGTCAACCGAATTTTAATGTCAAAATCGAAGAAGCAATTCTAAAATGTCGTCATATTTCTTTCAGTGATGGTCGTTTAGAGTTGGCATATCCAACATCAGATTTTACATGTAACGCCGTGCATTACGCGACCAGCTTATATTTGACGAGGATATTAGAGAACTAAACGCATATTGGCTCGAAATCCAGCACGATATGCATTGATCGCATCAATTAAGTGAAGAGATTCAAAGACCATCACTTTACAATATGCTTTGAATAAATCGAATATCGAAATTTGGTGTAGAACAGGAAATTTCATTTGTCAATTTCATTTTAATGTTGTCCTTGACCTGGCTTACATTCAATAAACGTTTCAGTCAGGCATATTTAATTACAAATGAGTTAATTTGCTTTGTTTCGTAAACAGAGACGGTACATGGTCACCAGCCCCCCTCCCATCCAATAGAGCTGTTATGGAGTTCCATGTGCCAGGGTAGACAAAGTAGCAGGGTAACTACTTCCTTACTTTTTTATCACATTTTGCCGGGATCAAGAAGTGCCTTTATGTAACTATCATCGACTGACAGCTGTTCTAGATCCATGGCTGTCCTTGTACCAGACTTTCAGATCAGCATTAGGCCGAGTAACAGCGTCACAGCATAGACACTATCGTTTTATCAGAAAGTATCATAACGGCAGGAAGAAGCGCACTTTTTAGGTGTCAGCTATTGAGGAAACCCTTGACAGTGTAGGCGCGGACTGATGTTTTGTCTAAAATGTATCAGTCTGAGTGTGACGGGACCATCACTAAAATGTAAACATGGTAGAGTCCAAACCAAGATCGAAAATCGCATATCCGAAATAAGGGGCTGTGTATCAAATTGCAATATTCAATTTTGTTGTGCGTATAAGACAGAACACGTCGCACAAGAGCAACTGCTTCAGCGCAATATTGCTATTCAACACTCGTTCACATCAATCTGAAGCCTATTCCACAAAAATGTTTTTCTCTGTCCAAACTAGAAAATGCTTGGCCGCAAAATGTATCGCGCACCTCGCGCAATTTAAATTTTCGAATTCGTTCACAAATTCGCAGCGATTTATGTATAAAATGCTTGAAAACGTCATTTCCTTAGGTCTGACATCCATAAAAAAAGAAATTTAGACATAATTTATCATGTCTTCCTGTGATTTTCATATCGAAATATGGTTGGCCTAAAAATGCTACGGATTTATATAATTGGCAAAGTGATATCTATCTTTGGAGTTTAATCACAGGGGACTCGTACTCCTTGTTTATTTGTGTCTGTGTTTGTTTGTGTGTATGTGTTTGTGTTTGTTTATTTGTTATTTTTAATAAAATAACAGCGAAAAGCTGTTTTGTTAATATTTGTCAATAAAGAGCAGTTGATTTATTTATTGGTTTGTTTGTTTGTTTGTTTGTTGATATGTATTTCTGAGGGTTAGGGCTAGGCTTAAGTTAGGGTTAGGGTTAGGGTTAGGCTTAGGCTTAAGTTAGGGTCAGGGTTAGGGTTAGACGTATTCACTCCCTTCTATATATTCAGACAAGGTGGCAACTGGGATTTCAACATCTGTATTTTCAAGTCAAGAAAAACACACCAAATAAATGCCAGACAGTTGAAATATTGGGTTTGTGGCAGCATCATGTCCTGTACTTACCACACCTATCCTTTAATTCAATGGAAAGGGCAAAAATCGGCGATATTTAGCATCTTTCTCCTTTGATTCGTACAGTTTGTACGGCAAACTTAAGTGTCACACTTTGGCGGGTTAATACGTCAGTGAAATTCAAATTGGACCAATCAGATAGCTTGTTAGCCCTGCCTTGGCCCAAACTGGGGACGTTACCGTTGTGGGGCTCGAACCTGGATGAATTTACTTTGGCGCATTTTGCCATGTTCTTTTTCCCTTTACGAATCGGTTCACGACAACTTTGTATGCCGCAACATTCACTTTTGTCTTATGAGAAGAAGGTTCCACTAGAGTACTTCAACTATACATCTGTGCGAAACGCACTCATTTCCAATCAGTTCGTGAGATGTACGAGCCTATGGTGGTAAATGCAAAAACATGAGCGTAAACCCGGAAGTAAACAAATACAGAGAGGCTTTCGCCATGGTTGAATTTCCGCGGCTGGAAAAGTTGTTCTTGGCTTTGGTTCAATTCTGATAGTTTTCTAGCTATCGAAAGTAAACTACGGGCAGTAACCTTCCAACTACGAACAATACCGTACTCGTCCGAGTATACTATAAGCCCCCGGTTCGGCAACACTGAACGGTGGTAAAACTAGGGGAGGTCGAGCAACCCAATTTTTTCTGCCACGGACGCTTAGTTTATGCTAATTTTAGGCACGATTTTTTCAACACCTCTAGATGTTTCTATCGCTTTCCAAATCGACTTTATCCAAAGTAATTGATTACACAATCTCTGTGTACAGAAGTGTCATTTTAGTGAAATTTCATCGTCGAAAAAAAAACCCAAACTTGAAACAAAGACGTTATGTACATGTATGCTGCTGATCTGAGTAAATGTGAACTGGCATGGCATAAATAT
The DNA here is from genome assembly GCF_041260155.1 of Ptychodera flava. Classification (NCBI taxonomy): domain Eukaryota; kingdom Metazoa; phylum Hemichordata; class Enteropneusta; family Ptychoderidae; genus Ptychodera; species Ptychodera flava. The sequence continues at coordinate 35,196,462 of NC_091932.1, forward strand.
TGCCTACACGGAAAGGCAACTCAATATTCCATTATCAAACTGTATAGATCTTGTGAAAACAACAACATAGCAGTGATTGTAATATTCACCAGGAAAAAGGCTTCACAAATGAAAGAATAATTGTTTCAAACAAAAGCAACTGCATGTTCAGAGGATGAAAACATCGATCGTGGCCGTCAATGAAAATAAATTAGGCAACGGGGGTGAGCAGGGTCAAAGAATCAAGAAAGTACTGGAAAACGTGTCATTTTCCTTACGTTGCTGTCAAAGGAACTCGAGTTTCCCATTGTTTTAACATCTTTAATGGTTTCTTTATTATTTTAAAGAATGATCCGTTGTCATTAGCAGTGACTCAACGACTCTTTTTGTTGCATTCTCGATATCTGCGAACACATATTAGTCACAGGCGCGACTGCATCTTGCGTGGTATAGTCGCTTGAGAACTTGCGAAGTGTTGTGAGTCTAACAAGCTATCTGATTGGTCCAATTTGAATTCATTGACGTACTAACCCGCCAAAGTGTGACATTACATTTTGCGGTACAAACTGTACGAATCAAAGGAGAAAGATGCTAAATATCGCCGATTTTGCCCTTTTCATCGAATTAAAGGATAGGTGTGGTAAGTACAGGACATGATGCTGCCACAATCCAATATTGCAATTGTCTGGCATTTATTTGGTGTGTTGTTCTTGACTTGAAAATACAGATGTTGAATCCCAGTTGTCCCCCTTGTCTGAATATATAGAAGGAGTGAATAAGTCTAAGCCTAACCCTAAGCGTAACCCTAACCCTAACTTAAGCCTGGAACTAACCCTAACCCTCGGAAATACATATAAACAAACAAACAAACAAATAAATAAATAAACTGCTCTTTATTGACAAATATTAACAAAATAGCTTTTCGCTGTTATTTTATTAAAATAACAAATAAACAAACACATACACACAAACAAACAAACAAATACACAAATAAACAAGGAGTACGAGTCCCCTGTGGTTTAATGGTACACAATTTGTGGGTCTCTAGATATTTATGGATGTGAAAGCACAAGCACAAGTCCACCATACATTTTCATCTGATGATGCTGAATAACTTGCAGACTCGCGGTGAAAATTGGGAAACCCAACTAGTGTTTTCTTTTATCTTTTTTCAAATTTGGTTGCCATAAAACAAAGTGGCTGTCACTGAAAGCAACTATTCTGAGAAATATTTCAGAACGTGTGTTGAAAAGAACACCTTATCCATAACACGAATTCACATAATGTACATGTTTTTTTTGTTCCATACACAATCTAATGTTCATAAATGCAGATAACCCTCGATACGTCAAAGTTCACATTTTGTCAGCAGTTCATTTTTTTTCAAAGTTGACAGAAAATGCAAATTTCGCATTTTTCCCAAACTTTAAAATAGTCATGATGCGCATGTTTTCAGATAACAGGAAACAAAATAAGTTACATTGTAATTTGTTTTTTAGCCTTTTCTGTCAGCAGTCACAGAGAAATCCTTGATCATACAAATCAGAACGAATGGGATCCTAAAGTATTAGTATCATTACACAATGAGTGAGCCTACCAACAATTCTCCTTGATTGATACATTAACTGAGGCCACTTCTTGAACTACAGCAAATTCCTTGTGTACACAAGATGCTATGGACAATATCGCAACAATCTGGCACCTTAGTATTTATGCCCACGATCTTCTGGATGTACATACAGAATACTTGGAAAGCCTTTTTTCCAGGGAGGAGCTAGCAAATGTGTAAATTTTTCACCAGATGTTTTTGACCACCAAGCGTTATTTTTTGATCAGGACTTTTTGGCAAATATTTAATCGATGTGTTTTTTCCTTAGCCCCCTAAAAGATTGTGGTATTTTTGTCTTTTCCCCCTTATTTTTCTTGGGGAAAATGGATGGCCCCCTGAAAATCCTCCAGGCCCCCCTTGAAGTAAATTCTGAACACTCCCTAATCTGTGGTGCTAAGGCACAGTAGCCATAGCTAATCCATGGTGCTAAGTCACAGTAGCGATAGTCTATCCCATGGTGGTGAGACACAGTAGCCATAGTCGAACCTAATGTGCTTACACAGTAGCCATAGTATCACCCGTGGTGCTAGATACATTTTTAGTCGTCTAACGAACGCGCTGAATTGTTCACACATATTGACAGTACTCCTCCAGCTAGCTCCACTCAGTGGCCAATCATCTGTATCGTCGATGACGTCACGCAAGCTCCTCCCAGGAACCCTTTCGCGCCCATGGAATTCTGGGCTCATTTTCATAAATGTCGTCTACGTCAACTTCTTTTCTCGTCGACCCGTAGTTGACGCTTGCAAGTATGCGGCAAAGTCGAGCTGTATTTTATTCAAGGGTTATATCAGAAGGGATGAATGACGAAATTCGATGGACTAAGGTTTACTTCAGAACAGCCGTATGAGGCGCCGCCAAGCGAAGATCAAATGACTGCAGCAATCGCGCTCCTTGCGCCACATGACTGCTCCTTTGAAGTTGAATTGTGAAAATCCAAGGTATCGCAAGCAAGGTATGTCTATATCATTAATTCATTGGTATTCGACTTCTCGACTGTATCAAAATGTAATAATACAGATAAATTCACTTTAATGTGTTGCCTGTATTAGAAAATAATACAAGTGAGTTCACATGAGTCCACATGAATAGAAGCTTGCTGAATACCAGCAATGGATTCTTGACTGCTTTCATCTATATAAGCACTATTCAGCTAAAATACAGGCAATAAGTCATGCTGGTACTTTAAGTATTATAGGATTTCATGCCATGTTGAGTGTGAAATCAAGTATGTTTAAAATGAAGAGTGACTGCTTATGATCCATAAACTTTTGCAAGAATTTCCTCTGCGTATCACTGATAAGCCAAACTATTATGTGTCTAATTTTTCGATACGTTGACAATACGATCTTACGTAGAGGTAATTAGGTTATAGTTTTCGATACTATGTTCATTATTACATGCCTCGGTGTGAGTGCAAATATGTGTATTGATTTGAATAGGAACATCCAGCGGAGTGAACGATGTACTGACCGGTTTCCATGGTTACCCGGTCCATTAGGCCTTTCAACGTTTTCGATATCAAAGTAGACGCTTAACGCTGGATGTAATATATTCATGCGCGCATTGCTATTTTGACTTTCGTTAAAATCTGTTTGATGCTGGTCGATAATGGTGAAATTGTTTGAAAATGTCCTGCATGTAACTTAATGTCATATAGCGTTAACTGTGAGGAGGTATGTAATAAAAATATTATTGCCTGAATACATGGGTTTATGCGCCCTCGCAGCAGCGAGACAACGTGCCCTCCTGGCGTCTGGCTAATTGTCACCTGTTCTTGGGCACATAAACCTATGTATTCAGCAATAATATATATTATATAATATTTCAGTACGCAAGCATATTTTTCCTTACTACATTACGTTGAAATACATAGTTTTATCGATGTTAACCAAGTGTTCTATGTAAAACGTGGAACGTGCAAAGTCGACAGGTAAATTTCAGTCGGTTCTCAATGTCAGTTGTCAACACCCTTTATCCCGTATGTAAAAACTATGTTGACGAGTTCAACACTAAATTACAGTTAGGCCATACCGGTACATAAACCTGCTTTGGGCCCTGTTTAATATACTGTATTGACACAAATAAACGATACAACACGACAAATAAAAACAAGTAAAAGAAGAATCAATCACCAATAAGAGTGACAAAAGCTCCCCACTTTTTTATACGTTTCTCGTTGTTGTCGATTGTAAAATATATTTGTTTTTTGGTCTTGAAAATAAACAGGTTATAAAATGATAACAAATCGATATTTGGAGAAGTGTTTAAATATTTATAACCAAAATAAGAAAACGAGCCGAAAAAAACAAAATCACATAGTACATTGAATTGATCACATATGCATTGCAGAGGATTTCACCTTATCTCAGTAGGGGGTTACACTATAAAACCACTCTTTTACAGGATGCGAAAATTTGGCTGAGTAGATACAATCCAAAAACAGAATGTAGTTAATCTTCTTCAAACTTATTATAAATGATACACATAGGGGAATTTTGGCCCTTGATTGATATAAGGAGCTGCTTTTACGAACAGAACAAAATTAAACCAAAGTTCCAAGCTCACCATCTACAATGCCAAGTCAGTCTTATATATTTTAGTTGAGGATTGGTCTGGATCCTCCGTTCGATTATTTGTTGACTGTCACTTTATCTGTCGTTCCTCGCTCATCATCCCAATCTCCTATTTCACGCATGGTTTGACCATTACAACGTAGTGTTTGGATGGTGCTGTGTCCCACTTCAGTGCGAGAAGGCGTTAAAGTAGTGAACCTGAATACGTTATTAGAAAGTGGTCCGCATGCACATTCATATTCTGTCATTCAAGCGCTGAACTGTGTCGCTAGGAATGTAAGTCTTTTTCTAGAGCGCCACCACGGTTAAGCGTTTGGAAACTTGCAGTAATGGGAGGCAAAATCAGCCATAATACAACTCACTTTGCCCTCCGAAAACATATTTACTAATTCTTCAAAATCATTTGTACCCGTACTGCATTTTTTTAATTATTTTTCTTTATTTTTTTAAGTCCATCATCGAACAGGCGTTAGCCTAATTACAGGATGAGGTACACATAACCCACTAACCACCAATGCAGCAGTGAGGACTGAAGTGCCTTGCTAGGAGGCACAACACCGTGCTAGAGTCTTGAACTCACAGTCCTCCGACAGGGAGTCCAATACTCTGTACTACCGGGTCTTGAACTTACCACCCTCTGTTAGTGAGTCCGTTACCCTGACCACTGATCCACGGTGCTGCATTCCAAAACTGTTTTACGTCAACTCAAACAATGGGAGCTCTGCTGTATCGCCGTGTAGACCAATGTTGATTTCCCATGCTGGAATGAGATGTACGTCATCGATTACAGACGAGAACGTTGTCATTCACGGTCTATATATCATTAGCGGTGACGTATGGAAACAAAGACGAAGCTATATAATAACTCTAAGAATCTGTGTGCATGTCTGCTGATGTCCAAATTGAAACATTTCAAGTGCCGAATAGGGAGTTCCTGGTTCGTTAGAAATTGATACGAGCATTCAAATATTACGTTACATCAAATTAGAGAACTCGAGACAAACTTTAAAATAATCGTAATATTTGACTTTTACTTCAAAATCTGATCGATAGCCCACATTATCAATGATCTATCAAAAATCGCGTCAGTGTGTCTGATGAATTCCCACTAATATAATGATTATTTTCTGAATTTAATTTATCATTTTATAGATGGCGCAGTTTTAGAGATGTAGACTTAGAGTAACCTTGCTGAGATAGGCACATATAGGAAGCACTTGCTCATTGATTTCTGCGTCTTATTTTGCCGACGCGACCTAAGTTCCATGGAGCTTCCTCGGAAAGAGAGTTTCAAAAATAGGTATAGTAATCGGAAAATAATGATCGCATATGATTTTCAGGGCATGTGGTCTACTTCGAATTCTCTCCATAATTTGATGACGACAAAGAATTTTGAAGTTTTCTTGTATATTTTTTGAATTTGACCCTTAGAGAGAAGCAGCTTTTTTCTGTATTACAGTACCGTTCGATAGAGCCAGAATGGAGGGAGGGGGTTAAATTTGACGGTTTCATTTCAATTCAAAACTTATGGCCATTTTACACAATGGTCATACAATAACAAAGAGAATATTAAATGTGTTCAAATGGATCTCTAAACATTGCTCCAGATCTCTGTCAAAAACAAGTAAACTACTGTAACGGCGCATATGCATGATTTCTTTGCAGGCGACCATGCATTTGAGTGGGGCACAGGCGTTCAATTATTTATGTCATTAAAACTTGCGCATGCATTCCCAGCCTGTGGTTAATAACAATGTATACACACTTTTACGGAGTATATAAATGTGAACTAATCCAACTATAACAAATTCATGGAAATTATGTGGCATATTGTAGCTCATGTGGACTTTCAAAAAGGTTAGAGTGATTTCTGAAAAAAAAATTATGTGCGGACGATTCTTTCCATTATCACGATACATTACAGAGATTCGTCATGATAGTCTTTTCATGGTCCACTGGCATGCTCCCATCGCAAGTTTACGATTTTATGGAGTTGCCTCTTGTCTTTTAAAACCAAAGATTTAATTATATACAAGTAGCTCCTGAAAATGTTTCTGACCTCTTAGAAAAGAATCGCATTTTCATCTTCTCATTACCTACATATGTTGAAAGTCAAAGTATCAGTTTTGCAAAAACTAATCAATATGGAATACCATCGCTGGAAACTAAATTCCATTGTTGACTGAAATTAAGTTGCCTGAAATAAAATTGGATATAACACACGTACAGGCTTTGTTGACAAGCTGTACCCTGTATGCACGTTGGTATTATTTGAAAGAAGAAAATGTATATATTAATACATATTAAAAAAACGATGAAAAATGTATAGCGAGTCACAACTACTGATGGACTCATTGCAATAAATTACCTACCTTCGATATAAACTTGTACGCCATATGACAACTTTCCCCATACAGATTTAGAGGTGGAGGGTATGGCTGATTTGGGCCAAATCGGCCATACCCACCATGGCTATTAAAATTCATGAGTTTGCTTTTCTTGTTTACGCACAGTCATATCGATTGAAAATCTGGGGAATGGCTATTGCATGAGGTTGACAACTCCCACACGTGGGTAGTGAATTAAGAGTGCTCTTCGTAAGACAGTTACCATTTCGAATAAAGCAAGGCAAATTTGTTGGTTTTACAATTTTCCCACAAATACAACACTAACGTTCATGAAACCGAGAAAATGACATGCAGATCTAGCAACGCTGTTTGTACCGACATTCGAAACACCATGAGCTTGTTGTATAGCATGTAATTACTTGATCCGCTCCTAGCTTCATGATTGTTGCTAGTGCCTAACCATGCATGCAGAAGAGCACATTGCAATATTTATTGATTAAAGTGCCGATTATGATGACAAGTCGTGTACAGTCTACAGTCCATCGGATCCCCTAGTCAATGACACGGCCTAGAAAAATTTACAACCCCCTTCACCCTGAAATCATGAATTATGTTGGAATGACAATTACCACATGCACACTCCTAGCCTTGAAGCAACCATTTGTCTTCCGTTCGGTCATGTACTTTTTTAACAACTGCTTGAGTCCTTAGTACTGTTGTGATCTAAAGTTGTGCTTACAAGCCATAACTTGGTGTGCCAGCGTATGTTACTGAAATCATTTTGATTACTGACCAGTACCTCAACTCCATAGAAAATAAGGTAAGGACCATAACATTATGGATATCGTGAACAATTTTAGCTTGAAGAGTAAACATTTTGTCAGTCATTTCTACACAATTTTGTCAAATTTTTTTCACAATTTTTTCATCTTAATTTTGCAAATTTCATCCATTTTTCTAATTTCAGTCGACCTTTCAAAGTAATACTGGTACACCAATACAGTAGGCAATGGGTTGTACTGGGAGAAAAAAAAACTTCTCATTAGTCACGTGATCGAATATTCTATCTTGCACGATAAATAATGTGTCATTACCCCCACGCCATGTCCTTAATGCATGATATCTGCGTTGGAATCCAACTTCAATCCCCTTCATTAATTTGTTCTGCCGATCACTGACGCGAGGACTTATCGCCCTGACCAATACCTCGTTAGCAGCTCATAAGGTAGTAGACGGACTACCTTATGAGCTGCTAACGATGTATTTGGTCAGGGCACCGTCCCTCCACCCACGGTGGTCAGGCGATAAGCCCCCGCGTCAGTGATCGGCAGAACAAATTAATGAAGGGGATTAGGGAGGGCAATTAACATATATAGACTGTTTTCTTTGAAAAACTATACAGAGATAGCTAGCGTAAAGTAATAGGCACACACTAGACACAGGTAAGGCTTGTATAATGAAAAAAACTGTTTAATACCAGACATTTATTGATCATATTCATAACTTCTACACTAATAATTCTAGCCACGCCCTGTGTTGATACTGAATTTTATTCATATGACAACGCAAACACCAACTTGTTAAAAAACGACCTGCTACCGAAAAGTAAATAGGCCTATAGTTCAACGCAAAATAATCGTAGCAGTCTTTTGCTACGTATTTTTTGCTACAGAGCTCGTTGCCTACGATTTGACTGTCGTCGCAGTTGCAGGAGTCATCGCATTGTTACTTTTAACTTCTTGGTCTACATCGTCGGAACACCTGGCGCAGGTCCGTTATAGCCAAAACTTGGGGAAAATATCTACATTCCTTTATTCTGAGTAAGCGGCAACTTATTTTTGTATGGACGAGAACTAGCGTCACTTTTATGAGTGGTGAAGTACATTATATGTCGCATTTCGACTCCTGCAGAATCAAGCAAAGTGCACAGTGTTGCCTCGGTGAAATGATTTGTGTACATGGCATTCAAATGTGCTGCTTCATATATCCATTTCATCATCGAACTGAACAAATTTTGACCAGAGGTCAGTTACAAATCTTACTTTATCTGTGTATTGGGATTTGGACTTCGACCTTTAAAACATCTCATACTGTTTCGGAACAATAGTATCAAACCACATTCTACATCGCACTCGCGGCTGACTCGCAGCGTGTTTGCAAGGTTATATCTGATTGGTCGATTGTCACTATTCACAGCAACTTAGGGAGTTTATTTGTATTATTTCATTATAACGGTACGATTCTGCCAACCAATTGGATAACAGCTTCGAAATCGCTGCGAGTCGGCCCCGCACTCGTAGTTATAAGATGCATAACAGTGAATAGTGCAATATGGGCGTATCGATCGCCCGGCTCAAGGGGAGGTCATCGCTGCGAGCCGATCCATAGGCTTTATCGGTAGTTTACTGAAACACCCATCGGTGTCGCTAATAAGGCTGTTGACTCGGCGGAGGGGGTGAATCCGGATTGAAAACTTAATTTTTTCAGAAACCCCTCAATAGGTCAAAGCTATGCTAACCGCCATCTTTTAAATCACACGGCATTATGAGACGACAACAGTGCTGTTGAAGAGGGGCAAGATGTCGCTCGACCCATAGCGTTATAGCTTAGACGTCGTACCAAGATACTTCGCTATTTCCGATCGTTTATTCTACAGAACTGTCATTTAAAGCTCAGATTTAAGATTTTTAGTGTTCAGTTTTCTGTCGTGAAAGTATTATTATTATCGTCGAGCGGTTTAGAAGATTGTTAAGGACCGAAACGACAATCATTGAATGCGTTTCGCTCCATTGCAACTGGTAAGCTTAAGGGTTGTTTACATGTTTTTGACAAATATAACTGTCAGAACTATTCTGAAGCATCCACAAATGGGCAGAATGTCTGAATACAACTTTGAGGAGCATATGAAAATTCCCATTCACATCCTTTTCTTTGTTCTGTAGACCAGTTTACCGCAGGTATTGATGGGAGAAATAGAGATAAGTATGAATATATGGCTTCATTCAAGTGCAAGCCAAACTGTGAAATTGAGGCAAGCCAAGAAAGCATCCCCAACTCTTGAACGACGAAAATACAACAAGTTAGACGACAAAATGACTGCAATGATCAAAATGTCAAGTCCCCCATTTATATGAACAACATTTTTCAAGATCCACTCCCCAATTATCATATAGCCGCATATTTATTTGGAAAGCTCTGCTCGCAGATGTTTGACACTGCCTGTTATTAGCAGTTTGTAGTAATATTCCCTCGGCAACTTTTAAACTCGTCAATGGACTTTTGGATCATCAGTCTGAGCCGACTTGAGTAAATCCGACTACTATGGCCAGAGCACACAAATGACGATCTTGAGAGAGTATTCAAAATGTTAATTCCTGGCTACATTTTGCCAAATTGTGGAAAACGTAGCACAGTGACCTACCAAAAATATTGTTTTCAAAAGTACAAGACGTTTATGACTCATAAATCATAGGTGTAATCAATGCCAGTTTGGTAAAAGTAAATAATTCCATTAAGTCACACACTGTTTCATTAAATTAGAGTCTTCACTGTAAGTTCAAAATTGACTTAAGTGTTATATTTAGATGGGAATGTCAAAATTCCTGATGACTGTCAAGTTTCCTGGTCCTCCATAGTTGTTCTCTGGCCTGATCTTGTGTACACTATGTTTCACTCTGGAAAGCCACGACTGTCTTAAGTGGTCTAACATTATGTTGTTATGAGTATTATCATGTTGTAATGTGCATTAACATATCGTTTAAAACATTCAAAACGTTGTCCTAGGAACCTACAATGTTGTCCTAAGCATTCATTACATTATCCTCGGCATTAAACACGTTGTTCAATGTATTTAATATGTTGTCATAGGCATTCAGTATATTGTCCCAGCATTTCAATATGTTGTTATTGGGTTCAAAATATTGTCCTACGCATTCATTTTACCGATTATTATAGCGCTATGTATATGTTGATAAACTGAAGTCTGTGCATTTCTGTCGTTGATATTAAGTATAAAATCATGAAAAATTGTCATATGCTCTGGCTATTGTCCCTTAAATATGTTAAGTTTTACCCACAAATGAGGAAAAACATACTTTAAACGAGCAAAACACGGGCTTTTAAGCACTTAACATTATGACTGGAACCATTCTAATTAAACTGAATGTTTTGGTTTACTGCTATTTTTTCTCTGATATTTTTTATTGTCATCAATTTATTAACAACAGTTTTGGACATCTAATTTTGCATTGAAAGTGTGAAATAAATTAACAGCTCATTCGCAATACTGTACTTACAACTTCAAATTGAAAATTGAACAATCTATACCACTACTGACATGTAATAAACTTAACCAAAACAGAATGACTGAATGTTCAAAATGTAACTATATATATGCCACATTTTGTATTACTTTTGTGTATGAGGTAACCCTTTGTCAGAAAATTCGAATGGTGGTTTAACCACTTGCTGATTTTTGCAAAAATTTATCCACCCCCGGATGAAGAAGCTGACATGACCGGTCTCTTAAAAGCCTAGGACAACATGCTGAATGCCTAGAACAACAGATTGAATGCCAAGAACAATATTGTAAACGCCAAGCACAATGTGCTGAGTGCCTTAGAAGGCATTTCAAATGCCCAGGACAACGTTGTGAATACGCAGCATAATATGCTGAGTGCCTAGAACGACATTGTAAATGCCTAGAACAACATTGTAAATAACACGATTGGAACTAATTGGGATAATTGGATTGGCAGAATTTCTCAAGAATTTTAGAAATTTCTCTAATTTACACAATCTTTGCTTACCATCTTTAAAATTTTACACACAATTTACGATGCTGTTGAAATCTTATGAGTAAGAATCAGTGCATGATAGTATCTAATGCAATATTGTTCAAAACATAATGAACAATATTCGCATTTGGATGAAAATATGAGAGTTTGTCTGTAGTTTCTCCATTACTGAAACACTAGTAATGATGTCAGTTTGTCATTTTTCCTCGACCAAAATGAAGCTTTTCGATTGATTACAGTTAAGTCAGTCAGGTCTTTTAAAATGTGCCCTGACTCAATTTTATGTTTATGAAGCCTTAAATTCATGAAAAAGTCAGGGGCATTTCAAAAGTGCCCTGACTCAAAATGCGTCAATTAGAGAAATTTTAAGCATTTTGTCTCGTTTCTTCAGTACATATACACAAAAATGAACTTATTTCATAAAAAATGAATCCGATGAAAGAGGTATGCAATAATCGTTGTGTTTTCGTTGTTTTGTCCGATCAGAACAATATTTCAAATTTACACTATTCTATCATTTTGTTAAATTTCAGCTGTAAAATTCGATTCGTTACATTTAATTTCCAAATAATTACACTCATCCAATTTTCCCAATTAGTTCCAATCGTGTTAAATGTCAAAGACAATATTACAAATACTTAAGACAACATATCAAATGCCAAGGACATTATGCTGAATGCCTTCAACATTATATTGAATGCCTAGGACAACATGCTAAATGCCTAAGCCAACCTACTGAATGCCTAGAACAACATATTGAATGTATATTGCAACACGCTTAATGCCTAAGCCAACCTATTGAATGCCTAGAACAACATATTAAATGTAAATTACAACATGCTTAATGCCTAAGCCAACCTATTGAATGCCTAGAACAACATATTAAATGTATATTGCAATATGATGAATGCCTAAGCCAACCTATTGAATGCCTAGAACAACATATTAAATGTATATTGCAATATGATGAATGCCTAGGACAACATTGAATGCTCAGGACAACATATTAAATGCATAGGGCAACATGCTTAATGTCAAGGGCAACATGCATTCCCAGGACAATGTCATATGGACAACATTGTAAATGCTTTAAACGGTATGTTGAATTCACATCATAGCATGATATTACTCATGTCAACATAATGTTAGACCACTTAATTCAGTCATGACTTGATATATATTTCACTGTCATAAGCATCATATGACCCAAACTCTTCTCGAAAGACTTCATAGTGAGAGCTATATCTGTCACTGCCGGAATGCAGTGACAGTAACACTGCCCGTACGTAGTAGCAGGGCAGAAGCTGTACTAGCTTTGATAATTTTAACAATATTTTTGTTCACTTTATACAACTGCGTTCTTGTTATACTCCCTACAGCATGCTGAACTGTCCATATCCAACTTGGTAACACAGCCTGTGTATGTGTCCCGTGCATTAGTATCACCGACAAACGACTTCCAGTCTGGACTCTAATTCAATTATCACTCAATAATATTTCTTGTCGACATACTGAATTATTGTGTGTTTCAGCATGTAGGGAGACAGCAAGAAACTGTATTTGATACACTACACAGGAATAAAGAAAATAATTATCAACAGTTAAGCTTACAGCTTCTGTGCCGTTACTAGGCCTCGTTTTGGGGGCTTTTTACCAAAATTGATATATTTTTGATTTTTTCGAGATAAAAGTAATGAAATGCGACAAAATGGTAAATTTACTCTAAGTGTCAGGAAAAATGTTATTAATTTATAGAATTAATCTGAGCGTACGATATCACAAAATTCACTCGTATTGACAAAGTTATAATATAATAACCCTATAAGCTTACTCATTCATAACAAGGTCAAGCGTAAAGTTCGGCACTGTACACAATACCTAGTCAGTACAGCAATATCCATGGATGTCCTTCTTCTATGGCGGTCATTCACGTAACAGATATTTGTAACGATAGCAATATGATTGAACTATTAGTGCAAGATGCGAGGTATAATGATATTCAAATATGCAGATTACACTAATGAGCATTGTTTCGGTATTAAAATGCTATGCTAATGACCCTTAATCAATGTGGAATATTCATGTACCTTGGATCTTGCATTGTATATGATTGAAACAAGACATATTTTGCAATTTATCAGCTCACAGAAGCCTAAAAAAATGACAAACACTCATATTTTGAATGAAAATCATCCGAAATGCGTGTTTATGAGATAATGTAGACCTCTCCATATTTTTAGTAATGTCTGGATTTCACCCAGGTTTGGTTTATCGTATTTGTCTGTTCTTGAGATACGGCAGCTGTTGGTAATAAGCTAACTGGATTCTCTATATAAGTTTCATTAGGTAATCCTTTCTTGACAATTAACTTTCTCTAGCACTAATTATACCAAGTATGGTCATCACGAGAAATCATCAGCGGTAACGTTTGTGTACAAAATCGGCACTGAAAACGTTCAAAAAGTCAGGCAAGCGTGTCTATATTTTCATTTACATGAACACATGGATACAAACAGCTAACACATTGCATATCCCTTTCTTAAAATATTCTAACACTGGAGACCTACAAAGTTTCTTCTCTTTCCCCCTCTAACTTTGAACAATATACTTACGCCTTGCATTTTCTGTGTATCTATAATTTAGGCTCAAAATGACACAAGAAATAAAGGCCCTGATTCATTTTCCAAATGAATACTTTGAGGGACTCTCAAAGATTTATCAGAACGGAGTGGCGAATTTCTCCAGTGAACGTGAACAAGATGTAATGAATGCCTGTGACAGATTTGTGTCTCGCCATAACAAGGAAGATATGCTGCGATTACTTTCCATAGGACCAGCTGACGGTATATATAGGTTTTGATTTTTCAATACATGTAAAAGTTTTTCCAATCACTGCCTTGGTCTGCCAGTTTGTCTCTCCCATTTTGTTAATCTATACCCCTTGCTTTGTCCACCTGACACTCTCGCTCTGTCTGTTCGTCTTGCTATCTGTCAACGGTTTCTATCGCACTCCCCTTCCCTTCTCTCTCTGCCTCTCAGTCTCTCAGTGTTTCTCTGTCTGTCTGTCTGTCTGTCTGTCTGTCTGTCTGTGTCTGTCTGTCTGTCTCTCTCTCTCTCACGGCGGCACTCACGTCTGTATTAATTGCACATGACTGTGACACCATAGACAGTACAAGGTTGTCCACTACGATTTTACTGCATTGTATACTGTCCCGGACATTGTTGTTATGAAATTACTTGATGTCATCGATGCTAAATACCGAAATGAGCGAAGCAAAGTTGAGAGGGAATGTAAGGTATTGAATGGGTCAAAAGTGGAAAAGCTATTTCATTGCACTCAAGTGCACGTCCTTTTAAGAAATTGTCGCGAGCAGCTTTTTCTCTTCACCCAAAATTATATGACGTTATAACAAGTCGCTCTACCGTGATTTGTGTTATCAGCTGGCAAAGATTAATAATAATATTAGATTGAAAGTGATAGGTTATATACTTCAGAAACTATATGGAGGGTCTTCTTTCTTCACGTTTTTGTGCACTTATCTCTGGACACTTCTGCAAGGACTGGTCGCAAGAATAATTCAATTTTTGTTATTCAGATATTATTTAAGGCATCAAAAATAGACGATTGGAAAGGGCTCAGTGCCACTAGTATCGTTCTTATGTTCAACTTTTGCAAATTGCAGTGTACATTTCAAATTGTGAACAAAATAGTTGACAGAAATATTCTTGAACTTTGTCTTACATTGTCAGGGTTTTTCGACATTCCAGTCATTGACTACCTGATCAAAAGGTTCGGCAAGATCACCTACGTTGTGATTGAACCCGAAAACAATCAAATACAAAAATTTGAAGATCTGGTGAAATCGAGGAACGGACAAAATCTGTGGACGACCGTGAAATTTGACTTTCATCAGAAAACTATAGAAGCTTACCTGAAAGAAATAGAAAGAGGGGCCGCCCTTGGCAGGTTTGATATCATACTTCTTCTACATAGTGTTTATCATATTATGGATCCTGCAAACGTCTTCGCAGAGCTATACGGACAACTCAATAGAGGAGGAATGCTGTATTGTCAGATTGGCGTCGGTAGGTTAAAGTTCTTTTCTCAATTGATGAGTAAGCTGCAACATTGGCCATCTTTTCAATCAATTATGTACGAATTAAGAGGTGATAACAATCGTCAGTGACGGGATATTGCCATTAAAATTCAGTAGGTTCCATTCCATTCATTGCGCCTGTGATGTTAAGATGCGATGTTGTCAATGTTCCTCGCTGTAGATCGATGAAATCGATTTGTTTGACCAATCTCCGACAGAAGAAAAAGGTACATGCTTTAAAATTGATTGCGTAGCTACGTTTGATCTTGGAAATCTCGCTCGTCTCTGTATTTAGTTTAAGTGCCATATTGACCTCAAGGCTAGCGTGAGTCTTAAGTTAGAGCCCAAGATCTTCTCAATCCGTTGTTTTAGTTTCAGTCGGGAAAGTAAATTTCATTCCTTCATCATTTCTGTCAGGACCCTGGGAAGAAGTTAATATACGAGTTGGAAATGTCATTTCCGATCCAAACATAACTAGAATCGGGTCAGCAACTCTCCAAAAATTGTTGAAACATCGAATGCCGGATGTGAAAATTCATACTCAGTACAGAAAGATGAATTTCAAGGCTGGAGAGTGTTTCAACGAGGAATCGAGAGATGGAAAATTGATGGTCGATTTTATTGTCCAAGTGCACGACTTTCAGAAGACAGCGCCACACGAAGTTGTTAGTGACGTCATGAAGTTTCTACGCGAAAGTTGCTATGAGCTCAACAATGATTTGTATTTCCCAGCAGACGACGAAGATATCATTATTATCAAAGAGTAGTTATAAGCTTCTTTTACCTGATTTGAACTTAGTTTTTTATATTGTGTAATTAGCTGCAGGTATTTTCGTTTGTCTGATATGAACTAGGTGAGTTTTAATATTGAATAAGTAGCCTTACCTTAGGTTTTTTATCTCAAACTTGAAATTAAGATGAGCAAGTGCGTCAGTGATTACACTCTTTTGGCTAAAGGCCATAGATGTTTATGTCTTGTAACAAAGTTATGCACATTTTTATACCCAAGAAGATTAATTTTGCAATTGGCGGCAAACAATGTTCCGACATGCCCGTCTTCTTGATTGACGGGTCTGGATATCAAGGAAACCATTGCAGAATTACTTCATTATGCGTAGCCATAAAGTGTGTGGATTTATCGGCTTAACACATTATGTTGAGGTGCGATTGTGAATACAATCATCGATGTTCCCATATTGAGTTTGAATATAGCTCTTACAATGGACCCTGTCATTGAATTTTTACAATTTATGAAACCATATTCAGTTATTGTAACGTATGTGTTATAATTGATTAACCTTTCTTCACATATCGGTGAAATAATTCATTAGAAGACAATACGTCTAGTTTTCAATCGGGTTCGAACACACAACATACGGCATCAAGTCGCGTGGTTCAATAACAGGCTAATTTGTTACAACTCTTTCATTCTGTGTAGATTTAAGAAATATGTACAATAAAACACATCGCAATCTCTTTCATTGATGACAGTGCCGAAAGATAATTACAAGTCGAGTAATCGTCTCTGATGTACAGACCGAAGATCTACTTACCCCTCGGATCCCGTTAAAACGGTGCAAAGATTGACTCATTGAAACGACCGAGAAAAAATACAACCCCTTCACCCCGGAATCATTAATATTGTTATGACAATAACCAGACTCCTCACCTTGAAGCAATGACCGCAGTTTGAGGGCTACTGTGCAGCATCTCGGAAGCTGTTACCCGATTGGTCGGCTGAACCTTATCGTTATAGTTGACTTACAAAATAGACTCCCCAAGTTGCTATTAATAGTGACACTCGACCAATGAGATATAACCTTCCTAGCAAGCTGCACATCAGCAGGAGTTTGACGTTGACTGGAAGCCTCAAGTTGAAAGATCATCTTATCCTCTCTTGACGTTTTATGTCCTTTAGTATTTTTCGACTGATCTATTTTCAAGTAAAGCAGTTTGTTGAGTCATTAGTTAATAATATAATGCAATATATAGGTTTGGATCTTGTTATGTTGTACACTTTCTGGATGAGTTCCGACTTCGTTTCACCATTGATGTTTAGTAATAAAGACTAAAATGGAACTTACAATCGATAATCTGGTGTGTCAACGTCATTTACTGAAAGCATTATGATGTCAAACCGGTACGTCAACCCACAAACAGTAAAGTAAGGACCATAACATTATGGATATCGTGAAAATTTTGGCTTGAAGAGTGGAGATTTTGCCAGTCGAATTTAAGCAATATTTGTACAATTCTGCTATACATTAACTTGGCAAATATAATCAATTTCATTAATTTCAACTGACGTTTTATGAATATTTCGCTGCTTTTAACTGGAGCTGTTTTAAGTTTCTCGTTTCGGGTACGTCCCCATGCATCCGACACTGACACGCCTGATCCGGTAGACTTGCGTGTATTTTGAAGTACGCGAGATCCTTGTATTTCAGTTAATTGTGCACTGTTCACGAGAGCAGGAAATCTTTCACTTTCATGTTAGCCGTTAGGTAAAATCCTCTCTGTCATCCAGTGGTATAGCGTTATCAAACAGCGAGCAAAACCGTTCAACTTCGCTTGATTACATTGTGTCGGAGATATACAAGTATGCGTCCATACTGGTGGCGTGGCCGATGCACAGTGACATGCACATGCATCATACCACGTGGCAAATTGATATGCACCTGGATCAGTGCAGTCAGTTTGTTAGCCGATGAGAAAGCTGTATTAAACTATCTATTGTGCCAATTTCAAGCAAAGTGCATTTAAATACATTATGAAACATATATAATATACAGATATAGTATGTTTTGTGGCGGAAAATTGTCAATAGTTGCCTGGTAGACTCCATGTATTATTATTTGATATTTTTGGATGAAGCACTAAATCCACTTAACCAAGAGCCACATCTTGCCATTTTATAGTTGCGCAAAATATGGTGACCCTCCCTCAAATGTATAAAAAATACCATATCTCTTTAAAAATTCTTGCGTGATAAATTGCGACTGTCCTTCCAAAAACACCTGTCCCCCCTCTGTAATTTGTCCCTAACATAACAATTGAACAAATTGTTATGTATATTAGCTGAAAATGTTTCAGTTATTCCTGGGGAGAATACCGCAGTTGTTGGGTCTGGGATGGTCAAGTTTTAAAATGTCGGACAAGGGGGAGGGTGACATTTTAGACAGGAGGATAGGGGGAGGGTCACATTTTACGGTACAGGTGTGCGCTAAACTCCCCTGCCCACCCCCATTGTAATTACTGGAGACTCCCTAATGCTTAATTAAAAAAATGTATGTAATGTATGTAATAAAATGTAAAAATGTATTGCATTTTCTTTCTGTTTATAAATTTTATTTTTAGTATATTCATAAAAGCATTTTTTCATTCTTGAATATTATGCCTGTGTCACGAGCGAAGCGAGTGAAAGGACAACCGAATACACAGCATAACGAGTGCAAATACCGCTAGTACGGCGCGTTTGCACTCACAGGTCATGGGGTTCTGTTATTATTACATATCTTTTATTTGCATCATTCAGCGAGAGAATAGACGATTAGTCGTGGGTACTACTTGCCTGTCAAATCCTGTAACGTGACTTTATAAGGTTCAGCTCGACCCTGCGGAGTTATATAACATTTACATCACTGTAATGAGGCAACGAATCAGCTTTCACTTAATTGGTCAATGCCGCCACACCCTTTATTTTGATTGGCTAAACTATCGTTTACTTGCTTATCAAGGATGACCTCAGAGGAATGTCGCGACGGAGAGCTCGAATTCTGCTCGCGATCGCTCAAACATGCGTCGCAACTTTACATAAGCCATAGATAGTCAAATGAAAGTATCTTTGCACATTTTGAGCGTAAACTTCTTCTAAATAATCAATACAAATAACACTTTCTTGATTTTTACGGGAATTTAAAGAGTAAGATACGGCAAACGCAATTTGTCGAACTATCAAATTTCTGTCTTCTCCACGGCACACAAGCGCTCACTGTTTATCGATAGCATGTAAGACATACACCGGCCAACTGGAAATAATAGTCTCAAATATGATATTTTTTCATAATTATTAAAAATAATAATTCGTAATTATGAAATATAGAAATCACGTTACCTAGTTAGTGTTTCGTCAGGATTGAGCTTCCTTTCTGCTGAGCAGCACTCGATAAATTGCTGTATGTGTATGGGTTATGTATGACATGGGCGGCAGGCCCCCGCCGGCTGGATGGGGCGTCCACAGTGTTGTCCTTAGAAGCCGGGTGCCGGGTAAATAACGCGCCTGTTTTGCATTTCCCCGGCTACTTTTAACGTAATTAGATTATTTTTTTTATAGACCTATTAATTTCGAGATCGCACTGGCAGCCGTTAGACGGCACACGTACGATTAGCAATTTCGCAACCTCTTTCCCCACTTGGAACTGCACAAACATAAAACAGTTTCTAAATACCCATTTGTGACTTTTTGAGCCCAATCTTGTACTTGTTAAATAGTGTGATTGGCTGAAGGACGCACTCATGGTGTTGCCTTTGTTACGAGCAGCATGATTGGTTTGATTAGTATTCTTAGGTCATCTTTAACGATGGCGTCAAAAAGAAATGTGGCGACGGCCACTGGCACCTTGCCGATGGAATATTTTTTCCCGAAGAAAACCCGTTCAAAAAGTATACTTAATGCCAACAATACATTTAGTTTATGTATGAAAAACTTCAATTTTGCAGATGTGATTTGATCGACAATTCGAAGTTCACGAGACTGGCAAGCTAGTTTTCCGCCCCCGCGCTGGCTGGCAACGTCAGTCGTCACTACGAGTATGATAGTCTTCTCACGAATCAACTTATTCTTGGAGCAATACCGACGAATTTTCTAGATTTAAAAAAAATGAGCTAGAACTGAAATTGTTTTAGAACCAACTGTTTATTTGATCATTTTCATTGATCATTATTATGTACTAGAATCCAGGGCCATGTGTGTTGCCGATCGTTAAAGCGCCGATCGCGATTTCAGGTTTGTTACTAAATATAGCTGCACGTGTGCGACTTTCGGGCAACACTGCCTGGAATTCGGACAGCTTGTAGTCCAATCCATAAATTCATACGAATAAGTGTGACTTTTAGTCGCCATTATAACACTAGCAGGTTCTATTGTCGTCGTTATGCGGAAAATGCGGACAAATATTTATTTATGCATATTAATGAGAGAAAAAGAAGAACATGACGTCATTTGCGATCAGTGCTGTTAGACAGTCGCTGGCTGTTATGTTTCCGACCGTTTTTCGCTATTCTCTCTGACAGCTTCGTCTACCTACTGATACGGTATACCTGTCTGCGTGTATACGTACTGTTAAAATTAAGGGTATGTCAGGATATTTCATTTCATTGGGTGTCATTTTTAGACAATAAGGTTCATCGATAGAGTATGTTACTAAGCTTAAAGGACCACGTCAAAAGATCGATGTCGGATAAAAATCCAAATTCTTTAAAAAGTTTTTCATCCGACAAAAACGATATTCTAGTTTGATTTGGTTGAATATTCTTAAAAAAATTATGATTTAATTACATATGTTTGCTCCCTACATTGCCATAATTGCAACTGGAAAACTTATTTTTCTTCTAGTTGTCTGAAATAGACATTTTATATTGGTGCACGTGTTTACATTACAGTGAATTATCTTAGCGAGAAGTTTTTTAACAAAAGTAATTGTGTTTTTCATTAGAATACTACCGTTATTTTCAATTTTCCATTCTGATTGTGTTTTAAGTATTATTGCAATTATCACAGTAAAGAAATAATGGGAACATCTGATAAATATTCATCAATTAAGTTTCAAGGAGTGGGGCAAAACATAAAGGAACTAAGTTTTTTATCCGACATCCATCTTTTCACGTGGTCCCTAAATTAATTAACTCTTCTGATCGATTGAAAAGAATATTTTTAAATATCATTATGAAAACAATATAAACAGTTATATAGGTAGACCAGATGGTGAATACTTACTAGTATTTATTTAACGTAGATTATACTTATCATTTATTCTTTCTGATTATAATTTTAGCATTTATGAGTGAGTCCGGGGTTCTGATATAGTTATTTGTACATTTCTCTCAAACATTTGATGACGAAGTTCTATCAAGCACTAAACGGCCTGATCCCTCCTCTTATGTTAAATGTCACCTCAGATGCCACCAGAGAAACACCATTTCCACTCCAAAATTTCATTTTTCGCCTTGCGAGAAAGGGGACACCCCCTCTCGCGCTCCTCTCCCCTCTCGTTCGCTATAAGCTCCACTCGCCGCTAGGTCGCTTCGCTCCCTCTCAGTCCACCCGTCTACTTTCTGGAATTACCTGGCTACTTTTAAATATAAGGACAACACTGCGTCCAATGTCCTTCGAAAATCCACCGTGAAGTATTGCTTATTTTTTGTGTTCAACGTGCTTGTTCATTGCAGTGAGGAGTGCGTATGGATACAGTATAGAGATTCAGGGCTGATCATGCCGGACGATGCTCAATAAAAAAATCCCAGTTAAATTTCATTTTTATTCGTTTTCTATATCTACAAATTAACTGGCGTTGCCCAAACTATAAAATAACAGGAATAATGTACCCCCTCCCGGTCATAATTGATGAAAGCAACCTTTGCACTCCATGATGTGCGAGGGAAGCCGAGACATTATGTCGTGCAAAGTTTGCTTTATCCATTATTGATATGGAGGGGTACATTATTCCTGATCTAACTGCACCTGGAAATTAGTCGAAGAGTGTTGCTCGGCGTAAAAAAAATTCTGCAATGGTACATTGATAGTTTAAGAGCCATTAAGAGTACAACATACAGTTGTCGCTATCGCTGCCTCCATGCCGCTAAAGCCAAAAACAAAAAATAAAATAAAAAAAAATAAAAAAAATAAATTGCGCTGTTCCGATAACATTGTTTTCAATAAAAGTGTAGATAGGTCAGCAGGAATTTTTTCCAGAATATTTCAGAAGTAGTTCAGTCAAACACTGGCCACAATATTTCCAGAAAATTTCATACACATTAAAGGTAAACAACAACATAAAAGACATCCTCGTTCAAGCAAAAATCAAATGCCAAGTAATGAAGGCGCCAACTAGTGTTAACAGGAGGAAATGGATATAATTTCTTTGAACATTGGTTCTTTGAACACACGAATGACCTCTCATGAACACTAGCATGAAATGTTCATACATAAGAATGGTTTTATGAATAGAAACATAAAATTTGTTAACAATATTATCAGCGAACCCCCTAAAACCCGTCAGACTTTGCGATAATTTCCCGTGCGAACGACAACGGCGCCCCAGAACCTGTTAGAGAGTAGTGCGCGTGCTGCTAAAAATAAGCAAATCCGGAGATTTTTTCTGAAAGATCTTTTTAAAAAAGGCGTCTAAACTTGGCTGACAAATGCTCCATTTTATTTTGTGGTTGATTATGATCTTTGTAAAAAATCACTATTTTCGTTTTAGCAGTAAAGTTATTATGTTTACGATATTGTTCATATTCACGGGCATGAAAACAAACCATTACTGTGTATTTGTGGGCAGTCACGTGGTCCAGCTCGACAAATTAAAAAGCAATGGACAGGGCATGGTAAAATAATTAAAGATAGCGCGCAACTGTTTATCGATTGAAATTAAATTCTATGGAATTCAGGAAGGAAATATATAAATATAAAACGAAAAAAATATCGTTAAACCTTAATGAGGAAATAAACAGTTTGCAACGATTTGAAAAAGGTATACACCTATACCTAGTGATGTACATACAATGTTACTAGTTCGTGCAAAAGTGCGGTGAGTGTTGATTTTACAAATAAGTGAAAAATAACGTTAAAAACAATACATGGTACACAAAAAACAACAAGAAAATCATTAAAGAGCACCAGTACCATCTAAATCGGAAAAAAAATATGACAAAAAAGTTAAATGTGAACCACATTCGATTTGACTGTGAAAAAAGAGACAAAAATCAAGTGACAGAAATGAACAGACTAAAAATGCCTTGCATAAAAAATTATTAAAATAATTGAAAAAGTGAAAAAAAAGATACCTGTCATAACAAATATTATAAACAATTCATGACATGAACCACCATCTGGTTTGACTGTAAAAAGGAGAGAAAATCAAGAGTTAAAATATCTACCATGATGACTTTAAATAAAAGTGGACATCATCCACTCAAATAAAATTCCACGCACACATACTCAAAAACAAACAAAGACGAAAGCAGACGCAGGTCCCGGAAAAAATAAAACGAAAGAGCACACACCACAGAAATACAAACAAACAAACATGCAAACTTAATTTATTCAAAAACGTAATGGTTCACTTCTCGTTTAATCGATGAATATCAATCCTCCATAACTCGAGAACTTTGAATCCGATCATTTTACTTCAAGTCCTGAGAATAAATCTAAGTGTAAAACTTAGGGGCCGTCGATAATTATAATATGCGCACGGTAAACTAATTGCGTGCCTTAACCCCTCCCTTCTAGACGAAAGTGCAAAAAGCCAACCAAGCCGCATTCTATTATGTCGCTATGAAACCACGTATGCGCTGACCACTGCACCACCCTCGGCATACCCCTGAAATCAATCTATGTCCAGCGCCAACTCGACGCAACCAATAGAATGAAATGTTTTTGAAACTGTGTATCAAAATGATTGATACGTTATTTTACACTTGCACTGAACTACATGAATGTCAAAAAACGATGGTGTAGCGCCAGTTCCACACAACCTATCTGGACGCAAAACAATGTAACGCGTTATTTTGCGATACAAAAAGAAACGTGTAGCGAGATGTTGCGATATAAAGACATCTAGTGCGATTTTAGCGCACTGTAATCGAAGTACGGCCAAAGCTCCTCCCATAAACGTAGACATTGCGTTCACCATGCGCGTGTTATAGTATCCATGGCCCTTAAAGTTGTCCCACAAAAATACGAACGGCAAAAGAATATACATTTAGATGTATGGGTCTGTGTGAGAGTGTTTCCGTGTGTCTGTCTCTGTCTGTCTCTTTGCTTGTCTGTATGTTTGTATGTCTATGTGTATACATGTCTGTGTGTATACATGTCTGTGTGTCTCTCTGTGTCTTAGTCTGATTAAATGGTGAGTTTTGAAAGTGTGCCTATTAATAATATAGATATCAAGTGATTTATAGGAGAATCATGTGCATTTACATAACACAAAAACATCGACGCTATGCTAATATTTACAACCATTATCAAGTACATGTCCTTTGAATAAAGAGCATATGAATAACCGATATTAATCTTATGAAAGCATGAGATTGATGCAGACTTCGGATGTATGTGACCTTCAGACGGTAGGTCATTTATTGGTCGGGTTGCTGTTTTTCTCGCATACAGAACACGTATTTATATTTATTTGTAGGTAGTTTTGTCCTCTAGCTGAAAACAGGCAGGACTATTTCCTGTGTGGCAAAGATAAGATGACTTTGAAGTCATATTTGAAGTCCTCTTGACAACTAAAGTCGAAGGCGTGGCTGGTCGATTAAATAGCATAGGCAGTTTATGATCTGAGGTTGATACCAGTAGGTCTAACAAGTAATAATTAATATAAGTATTATATAGAAATAATAACGTGAATAAATAATAACGTGAATAATAATAGGTTCAATTTCCGTGAAAATGTCACAGTTTGGGTATTTTGGGTCGAAAAGACCAAATATGATATCGATTTCACTGCCCCATGTTTCCATGGTAACCATTTTAGGGGTTGAAAATATCAATTTTTCTAATATCCCATGAAAAGTTACTTTGATTGATATGAAAATTACCTAGTGGGAGAATTCGGGTCAGGGAACACAAAAACCAGACTTATTTTAATGTTTCAAGTTGCCATGGTAACTATTTTGGCATTGAAAATGTTCCTTTTTCCCTTATTTCTATTAAAAATGTACTGGGACATAAATCCCGGTATTTTGGGAATAACCTCATTATATACACCTTTTTTAATCCAATTTTACCTCGAAAAAATCAAAATTAAAGCTTTTTTGAGGATGACCGTCCCGCACTGCACTGAGCGATCGCGAGCAAACTGAGAACGCGTTAAGCGCGTCCGCTAAGCGCACAGAACGAAATTTCAAACCCACGCAGCGCAGTGTACGTGTGAGAAATTGTAGGCCGGCAGCATAATTTCACCCGAATTCACAGGCTTTTGATTCACCACTACTAACGTTGTCAATTACCCAATGTTTAGAAGTATTTCTCCGCATTGACGTAATGGTGTTTTGAGGTCAAAGGTCAAATAGCGTCCTATAACACCAAAAGTTCTTGTACTCCGCGGCAAAGTTATTGGACTCTGCTCCTCTGACACTAAATTTACTGTACGAAGAAAACTGCAAAGATTGCAGATGCAGGTGTATAATAATGAAGATAATGTATATTGGGGCCATTCTGGTCAAAATTATTTTTTCCGTTAATTTTAGTGTGTTAGAATTAATTTTGTATAGACCAGAAATAATTTTTCAAGCATTTTTAATTTTGTTCCATGCAGTCATCTCAAATAAGTGCTATGTAGTATATTACTAACTTCGCATTCATCGAATAAAGTTTATGCCTTCAAATTAATTTTATGTGATAAAATTAATTCTACTAGTATGTCAAATTAATTTTGTGAACCCAATTCCCCTTAGCACCCAGGATTCACTGGTACTTATTTATTTTATGGATTGACAATATTCTTTGTCTCATTCAAGGAAGAATAATGAAGACAAATTATTTCTATTGTTTAACTATAGTAAAATTATGACCATGTAGTGGTGCATTATTTTAGTGTGACCTGGCGTGACCCATAACTCTATGACTAGCTAGATCCCTTTCCATGGTTGCAACGGCTTAATTTGAACATGGTGCCTGTATACCTTTAAACACTTTTAAAAACCCAGCAGGCCAAGACAAGGGGGGAATATTACAAGTATCACGTTTAATACTTCCCTACTTGACATAGTGTATAGGGCTCTCACTTGTGCGAACGTCGTAGGAAACACTTATTGCAACAATTTACCCTAAATATAAAGAATCGGCTGTCAATTAAACTGCGTTTGCTAACCAACCGGAGGTAAACAGTGAGACTAAACGTGCCCAGAAATACTAGCGCAATAGACTAATCGTTTTGGCGCGTGCCAACTCAAAATTATAGAAAACCGCAAAGACTAGTCGCTTTGGCGTGTGCCGGCTAATCGGCTAACAAAAAACAGGAAACCGCAAAACCGCAAAAAGTAATGAAGAAATGTAAATAGCTATGGAATAGTTTCTATAAAAATCTCTACATATGTATATCAACCTGTGGAATAAGATTTTGACCTGTAGCTGTAGCACGATGCTCAATGGAATAGCCAGTATTATTGTGAAAGGCGTTAGTCATATCAAACTACTGACGTGCTACAAAATAATTAATCTTTCCACCTTTCAGCTTGGTGAAAAACGCATTTATTGATTCGCCAAAGGCCTGTGGATTCGCTTATTTTTGCACAAGTTCTACATACACATAGGAAAAAGTTCGACTCACCCTCTGGATTGTTGAGCATACAACTGACTGTTTCAGTGAATCCGACATGGTGAGAGTTCTCGAATCAAAAACTGTACTGTAGCCGTGCTCGAATACAAATGTCTTCCCATTAAATTACGTCATTGTTATACAAGAGTTAGCATTCCAAAGTCTGTCACCCTGTTTTTTTCAAAGTTTGGAGTAGAGGGCGGCATTTCATCTGAATAATTGAACGACGTGAAACGCAACATTTCCATCGCATAAGTTTCCGGCAGTGTGTACAGTAGAAATACTGTTTACGCTGCAGTTACGTAAGCCTATAAGCTTATACTCCACAAATTGGCCACAGGCGGCGTGAAGTTTCTGAAAGGATTTCCTAAACGTCCTACTTGGTACCTTAGACACTCACATGTGATATCCTGAAAAGTATTCTCTGCAGTAATTCCAGTTTCTGTTGACATTCCATCATTTTTAAAGCTAACGACACGATAGCACGAGATCGAGACGAGACGTTATTGTCACGCGCACGCACTCTCAATTGAGTATGCTCTGGGAATCGCGTCGCGCCTCTGAAGGCGCGCGCGTGTTCCAACAGAGAAGAACGCGAATCGCAGGTTCTCTGCCAGACCAACAGTTATCGTAACGTTGCTTGGATAGTCGTTTGAGGCGGGCGGCCGCAGGTCGCCGTTTACTTGGGAAAAAAAAGACCCAAGTAAACGGCGACCTGCGGCCGCCCGCCTCCAACGACTATCCAAGCAACGTTACGATAACCTGTGTGCCAGACTACACTGGTTAGATTTATATAATGAACTTTTAATAATACCCCTAATGTATGGAAAATATTCGTTCGGTGGTCGCAGCATAGCAATTTCACTGCAGAGAGAGAGAGAGAGAGAGAGAGAGAGAGAGAGAGAGAGAGAGAGAGAGAGAGAGAGAGAGAGAGAGAGAGAGGAAGAGAGTAGAGAGAGAGAGAGAGAGAGAGAGAGAGAGAGAGAGAGAGAGAGAGAGACAGACAGACAGACAGACAGACAGACAGACAGTTAATTTATATTGGAAATCTTTTTCATAGGAGAGAGAGAGAGAGAGAGAGAGAGAGAGAGAGAGAGAGAGAGAGTTAATTTATATTGGAAATCTTTTTCATAGTCGTGACTTTTGATGGAAGAAAACTGCGCTGCACGTACATCAATGGGAAGTCACCCCTATTGACAAAATTAAAATATACAACACCTCTTTATCAGAATTCCCACACAGCCTCAATGAACTATTATTAGATTTCTATATAATACTTATAGCCCCTAAACTTGTAATAATAATAATAATAATAATAATAATAATAATAATAATAATAATAATAATAATAATAATAATAATAATAATAATAATATAGCTGCAAGCAGCGATGACCGGGTTTTCGACACAAGTAGCAGCATTAAGAGCAAAAGAAAAATTAGATTGTGCGCATAATTAATGAAGTACAGGATGCAGTGTCATTAGGTCTCCCATCATACCACATATGAAGTCTGTAGCACTTGTGGTTATCAAGTTGTGGACATATAGGTATATTTAAGGTCAAAGGTCATCGAGGTCACATGACATTTAGTCAAAAAAATTTTATTGCTAAGCTATCCCTATATACCAAAAATCAGACCTCTAGCTCTATTGGCTGGCTCAGAATTAGATATGCGCATAATTAATTAGGTACAGGATGTGGTGTTATAAGTCTCCCATCATACCAAATATGAAGGGTCTAGCACTTGGGGTTACTTAGTTATGCCCATATATGTATATATAAGGTCAAAGGTCATGAGGTCACATGACATTTTGTCAAAAAAATTGTACTGCTAAGTTATCCCTATATGCCAAAAATACAGACCTCTAGCTCTATTGGCTGGCTCAGAATTAGATATGCGCATAATTAATGAGGTACAGGATGTGATGTCATTAGGTCTCCCATCATACCAAATATGAAGGGTGTACCACTTGTGGTTACTGAGTTATGGACATATACGTATATTCAAGGTCAAAGGTCATCGAGGTCACATGACATTTTGTCAAAAAAATTGTAATGCTAAGTTATCCCTATATACCAAAAATCAGACCTCTAGCTCTATTGGCTGGCTCAGAATTAGATATGCGCATAATTAATGAGGTCTGGTCACGTGACATATTTGCAATAGATTTCTATCCCATAGTAGTCCCTGTGTACCAAAATTTGGATCTCTAGCCCTATTGGTTAGCCTAGAATTAGATATGCGCATAATTAATGAGGTCTGGTCACGTGACATATTCGCAATAGTTTTCTATCCCATAGTAGTCCCTGTGTACCAAAATTCGGATCTCTAGCCCTATTGGTTAGCCTAGAATTAGATATGCGCATAATTAATGAGGTCTTGTCACGTGACATATTTGCAATAGATTTCTATCCCATAGTAGTCCCTGTGTACCAAATTTGGATCTCTAGCCCTATTGGTTAGCCTAGAATTAGATATGCGCATAATTAATGAGGTCTGGTCACTTGACATATTTGCAATAGATTTCTATCCCATAGTAGTCCCTGTGTACCAAAATTTGGATCTCTAGCCCTATTGGTTAGCCTAGAATTAGATATGCGCATAATTAATGAGGTCTGGTCACGTGACATATTTGCAATAGATTCTATCCCATAGTAGTCCCTGTGTACCAAAATTCGGATCTCTAGCCCTATTGGTTAGCCTAGAATTAGATATGCGCATAATTAATGAGGTCAGGGTCACGTGACCTGACCCAAAATATTTCGGTGAACATTAACAGCCAATGATCGTCTATGTCGAAAAAGAACCAGACTCCTAGCTCTATTGCCTAGCCTATAATGGGCATTTGTAAATCTATAGGGGAGGTCAAAGGTCACTGAAAAATATGAAAAATAATACTCTAAAAATCTTCTTCTCAAAATCGGCAAGACCTGTTACCTTGATATTTGGCATGAAGGAGCAAGGCTATAAGGTCTAAAAAGTGACTGGAGCAGAATTTTGATTTACCACCTTTTATGCAAATGAAGTCAATTTTAAAGTTTATTTTCAAAATGGCCGAAAGGTCACGTGACCTTTTGTTATGGTCATGTGACCAAAAAATTACTTTTGCTGAGTTGTACCTGTGTACCAAATATGAAGTCTCTAGGTGCAACGGTGTTCGCGTGGTAGTTGCAGAAGCGCGACAGAAGAAGAAAAAGAATAATAATAATAATAAATATAGCTGCAAGCAGCGATGACCGGGTTTCGACACAAATAGCAGCATTAAGAGCAAAAGAAAAATTAAATTGTGCGCATAATTAATGAAGTACAGGATGCAGGGTCATTAGGTCTCCCATCATACCACATATGAATTCTGTAGCACTTGTGGTTATCAAGTTGTGGACATATAGGTATATTCAAGGTCAAAGGTCATCGAGGTCACATGACATTTTGTCAAAAATTTTTTATTGCTAAGCTATCCCTATATACCAAAAATCAGACCTCTAGCCCTATAGACTGGCTCAGAATTAGATATGCGCATAATTAATTAGGTACAGGATGTGGTGTCATAAGGTCTCCCATCATACCAAATATGAAGGGTCTAGCACTTGGGGTTACTTAGTTATGTCCAAATATGTATATATAAGGTCAAAGGTCATGAAGGTCACATGACATTTTGTCAAAAAAATTGTATTGCTAAGTTATCCCTATATACCAAAAATCAGACCTCTAGCTCTATTGGCTGGATCAGAATTAGATATGCGTATAATTAATGAGGTCTGGTCACATGACATATTTGCAACAGATTTCTATCCCATAGTAGTCCTGTGTAACCAAAATTCGGATCTCTAGCCCTATTGGTAAGCCTAGAATTAGATATGCGCATAATTAATGAGGTCTGGTCACGTGACATATTAGCAATAGATTTCTATCCCATAGTAGTCCCTGTGTACCAAAATTTGGATCTCTAGCCCTATTGGTTAGCCTAGAATTAGATATGCGCATAATTAATGAGGTCTGGTCACGTGACATATTTGCAATAGATTTCTATTCCATAGTAGTCCCTGTGTACCAAAATTCGGATCTCTAGCCCTATTGGTTAGCCTAGAATTAGATATGCGCATAATTAATGAGGTCTGGTCACGTGACATATTTGCAATAGATTTCTATCCCAGAGTAGTCCCTATGTACCAAAATTGGGATCTCTAGCCCTATTGGTTTGCCTAGAATTAGATATGCGCATAATTAATGAGGTCTGGTCACGTGACATATTTGCAATAGATTTCTATCCCATAGTAGTCCCTGTGTACCAAAATTCGGATCTCTAGCCCTATTGGTTAGCCTAGAATTAGATATGCGCATAATTAATGAGGTCTGGTCACGTGACATATTTGCAATAGATTTCTATCCCATAGTAGTCCCTGTGTACCAAAATTCGGATCTATAGCCCTATTGGTTAGCCTAGAATTAGATATGCGCATAATTAATGAGGTCTGGTCACGTGACATATTTGCAATAGATTTCTATCCCATAGTAGTCCCTGTGTACCAAAATTTGGATCTCTAGCCCTATTGGTTAGCCTAGAATTAGATATGCGCATAATTAATGAGGTCTGGTCACGTGACATATTTGCAATAGATTTCTATCCCATAGTAGTCCCTGTGTACCAAAATTCGGATCTCTAGCCCTATTGGTTAGCCTAGAATTAGATATGCGCATACTTAATGAGGTCAAGGTCACGTGACCTGACTCAAAATATTTTGGTGAACATTAACAGCCAATGATCGTCTATGTCAAAAAAGAACCAGACTCCTAGCTCTATTGGCTAGCCTATAATGGGCATTTGTAAATCCATAGGGGAGGTCAAAGGTCACTGAAAAATATGAAAAATAATACTTTAAAAATCTTCTTCTAAAAATCGGCAACACCTGTGACCTTGATATTTAGCATGAAGGGGCCTAACCCTATGGTCTACAAAAATATAGGACAGAATTTTGATTGGTTAATTTTTATGCAAATTAGGTCAATTTTAAAGTTTATTTTCAAAATGGGTGAAAGGTCACGTGACCTTTTGTTATGGTCATGTGACCAAAAAATTACTTTTGCTGAGTTGTACCTGTGTACCAAATATGAAGTCTCTAGGTGCAACGGTGTTCGCGTGGTAGTTGCAAAAGAAAGGCGGAAGAAGAAGAAGAAGAATAATAATAATAAATATAGCTGCAAGCAGCGATGACCGGGTTTCGACACAATATAGCAGCAATAGAGCAAAATATAAATTAGATCTGAACCTACCTAATGAATAATTGGCAAATTTGTTTAAATGGTAGTGAAAGTCATCCTTTCAACCTGTTAGTTTTGCATAGAACTTCTATCAAATACTTATGCCAGTGTACCAAATATCAGACCTCTAGCTCCATGTAGTGGGTAAGAATAAGATATGTGCATAATTAATGAGGTACAGGATGTGGTGTCATAAGGTCTCCCATCATACCAAATATGAAGGGTGTAGCACTTGGGGATACTTAGTTATGGCCATATATGTATATTTGAGGTCAAAGGTCATCGAGGTCACATGACATTTTGCCAAAAAAATTGTATTGCTAAGTTATCCCTATATACCAAAAATCAGACCTCTAGCTCTATTGGCTGGCTCAGAATTAGATATGCGCATAATTAATTAGGTACAGGATGTGGTGTCATAAGGTCTCCCATCATACCAAATAGAAGGATGTAGCACTTGTGGTTACTTAGTAATAGCCATATATGTATATTTGAGGTCAAATGTCATCGGGGTCACATGACATTTCGTCAAAAAAATTGTATTGCTAAGTTATCCCTATATACCAAAAATCAGACCTCTAGCTCTATTGGCTGGCTCAGAATTAGATATGCGCATAATTAATGAGGTACAGGATGTGGTGTCATAAGGTCTCCCATCATACCAAATATGAAGGGTGTAGCACTTGTGGTTACTTAGTTATGGCCATATATGTATATTTAAGGTCAAAGGTCATCGAGGTCACATGACATTTTGTCAAAAAAATTGTATTGCTAAGTTATCCCTATAGACCAAAAATCAGACCTCTAGCTCTATTGGCTGGCTCAGAATTAGATATG
Organism: Ptychodera flava; assembly: GCF_041260155.1. NCBI lineage: Eukaryota > Metazoa > Hemichordata > Enteropneusta > Ptychoderidae > Ptychodera > Ptychodera flava. Next base: position 35,229,505 of record NC_091932.1, read on the forward strand.
CGCATAATTAATGAGGTACAAGATGTGATGTCATAAGGTCTCCCATCATACCAAATATGAAAGGTGTAGCACTTGTGGCTACTAAGTTATGGACATATACGTATATTTGAGGTCAAAGGTCATCGAGGTCACATGACATTTTGTCAAAAAAATTGTATTGCTAAGTTATCCCTATATACCAAAAATCAGACCTCTAGCTCTATTGGCTGGATCAGAATTAGATATGCGCATAATTAATGAGGTACACGATGTGTGGTCATAAGGTCTCCCATCATACCAAATATGAAGGGTGTAGCTCTTGTGGTTACTTAGTTATGGCCATATATGTATATTTGAGGTCAAAGGTCATCGAGGTCACATGACATTTTGTCAAAAAAATTGTATTGCTGAGTTTTCCCTATATACCAAAAATCAGACCTCTAGCTCTATTGGCTGGCTCAGAATTAGATATGCGCATAATTAATGAGGTACAGGATGTGATGTCATAAGGTCTCCCATCATACCAAATATGAAGGGTGTAGCACTTGTGGTTACTTAGTTATGGCCATATATGTATATTTGAGGTCAAAGGTCATCGAGGTCACATGACATTTTGTCAAAAAATTGTATTGCTAAGTTATCCCTATATACCAAAAATCAGACCTCCAGCTCTTTTACCTGGCTCAGAATTAGATATGCGCATAATAAATGAGTTGCAGGATAATGCCAAGGTCAAAGGTCAAGTGGAATCCCAAAAATTGAGGGTGCAAGGTGGTCCCCTACTGGCCATTGTCCAATAGACGCTTGCTGTGTTGGACTTAAACATAGGCCAGGATAAGCCATTGCCATAGCTTAGCTGCATAGGTATAGGGGAGGTCAAAGGTCACTGAAAAATCAGAAAAATAATATTTTAAAAATCTTCTTCTGAAAATTGGCAAATCCTGTGACCTTGATATTTGGCATGAAGGAACAGGGCTATAAGGTCTAAAAAGTGACTGAACCAGAATTTTGATTTACCACCTTTTATGCAAATGAAGTCAATTTTAAAGTTTATTTTCAAAATGGCCGAAAGGTCACGTGACCTTTTGTTATGGTCATGTGACAAAAAAATTACTTTTGCTGAGTTGTACCTGTGTACCAAATATGAAGTCTCTAGGTGCAACGGTGTTCGCATGGTAGTTGCAAAAGCGCGACGGAAGAAGAAGAAGAATAATAATAATAAAAAACAGAACGATTACAATAGGGTTTCGCACCCATGGTGTCGAAACCCTAAATATAGCTGCAAGCAGCGATGACCGGGTTTCGACACAAGTGGCGGCATTAGAGCAAAAAAAAAAAAATTACAGTATGCGCATAATTAATGTGTACAGTATGTGGTGTCATAAGGTTTCCCATCATACCAAATATGAAGGATGTAGCACTTGTGGTTACTTAGTTATTGACATATACTCATATTTAAGGTCAAAGGTCATGGAGATGACATGACATTTTGTCACAAAATTTCTATCGGTAAGTTATCCCTATATACCAAAAATCAGACCTCTAACTCTATTGGCTGGCTCAGAATTAGATATGTGCATAATTAATGAGGTACAGGATGTGGTGTCATAAGGTCTCCCATCATACCAAATATGAAGCGTGTAGCACTTGTGGTTACTAAGTTATGGAAATATACGTATATTCAAGGTCAAAGGTCATCGAGGTCACATGACATTTTGTCAAAAAAAATTGTATTGCTAAGTTATCCCTATATACCAAAAATCAGACCTCTAGCTCTATTGGCTGGCTCAGAATTAGATATGCGTATAATTAATGAGGTACAGGTTGCAGTGTCATAAGGTCTCCCATCATACCAAATATGAAGGTTGTAGCACTTGTGGTTACTTAGTTATGGACATATACTCATATTTAAGGTCAAAGGTCATCGAGGTCACATGATATTTTGTCAAAAAAATCTTATTGCTAAGTTATCCCTATATACCAAAAATCACACCTCTACCTCTATTTGCTGGCTCAGAATTAGATATGCGCATAATTAATGAGGTACAATATGTGGCGTCATAAGGTCTCCCATCATACCAAATATGAAGGGTGTAGCACTTGTGGGTACTTAGTTATGGCCATATATGTATATTTGAGGTCAAAGGTCATGAAGGTCACATGACATTTTGTCAAAAAAATTGTATTGCTAAGTTATCCCTATATACCAAAAATTAGACCTCTAGCTCTATTAGCTGGCTCAGAATTAGATATGCGCATAATAAATGAGTTGCAGGAAGATGCCAAGGTCAAAGGTCAAGTGTAATCCCCAAAATTGTGGAGTGCGATTTGGTCCCCTACTGGCCATTGTCCAATAGACGCTGGCTGTCTTGGACTTTAACATAGGCCAGAATAAGCCATTGCCATAGCTTAGCTGCATAGGTATAGGGGAGGTCAAAGGTCATAGAAAATTCAGAAAAATAATACTTTAAAAATCTTCTTCTCAAAATTGGCAACACCTGTGACCTTGATATTTGGCATAAAGGAGCAAAGCCATATGGTCTAAAAAGTGACTGGAGCGGAATTTTGATTTATCACTTTTTATGCAAATGAGCTCAATTTTAAAGTTTATTTTGAAAATGGCCGAAAGGTCACGTGACCCCAGATTATGGTCATGTGATCAAAATTTACTTTCGCAGACTTCTACCTATATGCCAAATTTGAAGACTCTAGTTCCAGCGGTTTTGGCTCCAGAGTTCCAAACGTGCGACAGAAGAAGAAGAATAATAATAAAAAACAGAACGATTACAATAGGGTTTCGCACCCATGGTGTCGAAACCCTAATAATAATAATAATAAAAAACAGAACGATTACAAGAGGGTTTCGCACCCATGGTGTCGAAACCCTAATAATATAATAATAATAATTTAGTCATTTATAAAGCGACTAAGGGACTGGTCAGTTTCTTCGGCCTGGGGGGGCGGTGGATTATTTTTTGCCAACGTCAAAAAGTGGCTGACCCCCCTATTCCAAATTTTGAAAACAGGGTGACCCCCCTATTCCAAATTTCGAAAACAGGGTGACCCCCCCTGGCGCGCGACATAGGTAAAACAAAAGGTGGACATAAATTTATATATATATATATATATATATTATATATATTATATATATATATATATATATATATATATATATATATATATATATATTATATTTTACATTTTACATATATATTTATATTTTAAATAGTCATTCTATGTTTTAATGAAATTGTTAACATGTCAGTTGTAAGATAGGAATTTCAAAGTGTCAATCTTAAAGTTTGAATACAGTACATTTTGAATGAGCTGTGAATGTATTTCACACTTTCTATGCTTAACCAGATGTCCTGAACTGTTGTACAGAAATGGATGTCAATCATTAATATCAAAGAGGAAAAAGCAGTGAATCAAAAACTTTGATGGGTGTTAAGACTTGCCAACCATCCAATTAAATCTCCTGAGGAGCCATAGAGAGCTTTTTTAGCCAAGTCTGATGTGTACAGTGTCTGAGAGGACCTTATCTTGTAACATCGAAACCATAAAAGCACAGCTAATAATGACAAAAAACTGCCTTTTTAACTGTTATTTTGTTCATAAAAAAGCATATTTCTGCAGAAAACCTGTGACACAAAGGAAAATAATTGCATCAATGAGAAGGAAGATATCTTGTCATTTTTCTATCTCTAAAATAAGTCACTGTATCAAATATATATATTGTGAAATATTTGTGCATGTTGCTTTCTCATACTGAATTCTCATAGAGAGAACAGAAAAGTATCAGGAATTTGTCATCCTTTTCATATGAAATGCAGATTTCATAATGTACACTTTCACTTTGCAAACATCAAGATATCTCTGATTTATTAAAGTATGGCGCCCGAAGGGCGCGCCGAAAAATATGAAACATCCTGATATCTTTGATATATGCCTTGTATATTAAAGTCATGCACCTGATGGGCATGCTGAAAATGTCTGATATACTAAAGTAATGAGCTTGAAGAGCATGCTGAAAAATATTGAACATACAGATATCTCTGATATATGTATGCTTGATATGTTAAAGTTGGGCGTGCTGAAAAATATGACTGATTATTAAAGTTACGCGCCCGAAGGGCGCGACGAAAAATACAACTGAATGATGAAATTTGTGGCTGACACTAGCATTTTAGGCAATGATGAGCCTATGTCAAAATTCAAAAACACACTGACCTCCCCTATTGGGTATTTCAAAAACATGGTGACCCCCCTATCACCAGGGTGACCCCCTCCATGAATCCACCGCCCCCCCCCCCCCAGGCTGAAGAAACTGACCAGTCCCTAAATCCATACAAATAGTGTGATCAGAGACGCTGGGTAAAATACAATCAGTTTTAAAAAGGTTACAAGAATTAAAAAAAAAAATACAATGAATGAGTTCAATTAAAAGCAGAATTAAAAAGAAATGTTTTAAGACTTGATTTAAAACTTGGCAGGCTTTGGGAGCGACGAACCTCAATTGGAAGATTGTTCCATAAAAAGGTGGCGGCAATACTGAACGCACGGTCCCCATATTTCTGTGTGCGCGACCTGCTTTGACACAGTTTAAATTGGTCAGCGGACCTTTGATTACGGGTAGGGATGTACAAATTAACTATGCTAGAAAGATAAGTTGGACCGAGTGAGTGGATACATTTATAGGTGAAGATAAGAATCTTAAAAACAATACGTTGAAAAAAAGGCAGTCAATGCAACTGAAACAAATCGGGGTGATATGCTCAGTGACTCTTGAGCGAGTTACAATTCTAGCAGCTATATTCTGGATACGTTGAAGGCGATTAATTGAGTATTTCGAAGGACCATAATGAAGAGAATTACATGAATCAATGCGTGATGTCACAAAAGCGTGAATCAACTGTTCCGTGTCTGATCTAGAAAGATATTTGCGAATATTTGCAATGCGTCGTAGGTGAAATATAGCTGAGCGGCAGATATTGTTGACATGAGGGTACATCGCAAGACCAGAATCCAGGATAACTCAAAGACTTTTTGCCTGACTTTTACTTTAACTGTCCTCGCAAGTAAAATAGACTAAAATACGTAATTAGAATACAGTGATTGAAAATGCTTTGCTTACAGCGTTACAGCATTTTATAAACTGATCCAAATTTGGTCATCGCATTTTGATGATGAAATTTGCCTTCATTTCAAACATGACTGGCTATGATTATAGTCCACAAATTCCTAAAATACCAATTAGTTTTTGTAGTAAATTTTTTTCTGATAATGTTGTAGTTACAGAGGAAATGCGAGGACAGTTAAAGTAAAATGTCTGCAGACACTAGGTTGTACATGTACTATTTATGCTAATTTAAGTCTGTCAATGATTACCCTTAAACGGAGAATGAACTGATGAGAAATCAGAATTCAAAGATTTTCTTGGCTTATTTCTGAAATTACAAATGCATCTACATTATTGTTTGATTGATACCTACGTATTTAGTAATTCTGTGTAATCATATACGTTACTTATTACTATTACACAGAAAAGAAATCTTGGAGACATTTAACTATGACATCCACATAGTTTTCAGGAATAGCGAACAATATGGGCCACATAGTATTGACGAACTCGTCATGCCCCCATTCTAGGGCACGAATTATGTCACTGGTAAATCTACGGAAACTGGTTTCTCTAATTCAAGTGATGATAAAAATTGTGTTTGAAGATATAGAATGTTGACCTTCGAAATCATATCACTGTAAAAAGCTGCATTACATCACAATTAATCAAATAAATATTATCAACATTCTTTTATAACAACGATGTCTTCGACATCTGCCGGCCCGGGGAAATACAAATTACCATTGACATCATTACAGCATCCTCTGAAAAACTTCATAAAATCACTGACAACCTCTGGCGGAACTGATTTTCTAAAGTTGTGTATTTTGGAAAACAAAGTTCAACATCATATTTCCGTCTTTCGATTCTTCTTTGAAAAGTTCATTAGCCTTGAATTTCCTCTTTCTGTACCGAGTCTGTATCTTCACGTCCGGAATACAGCGTTTGAGCATTTCACGAAGAGAAGCTGCCCCCGGTAACAGGGGATCAGGGATGATGTTCGCTGTTCGGGAGTGTATCTCTTCCCACGCACCTGGAAATGCAAACAGTGAAACTACCCAATTAACAATATGATACTTTGATTTAAGTTTATCATAAAGTGGCAAATTCATGATTCTATTTCAGTGGTGAAGATATAAAAAAGAATTGACCACTCTTTTACAATCTAAAGAACACAAAATGGGGTATCGCCAATCGTTTTTCCCAGCATACGAAATGTTGAAGTAGGTCGAAAAGTAATATATTATGTATAATAATTCTTCAATCATCACATTAGCCGATGTGGATGAAGTTGCGACTTAGAATAGGATTCTTATTTGCATAATTTCGTACTTTGACAAAATTACAGATATCTTGGAACGGATAATGGCCTTGGTGAGATTTAATACTGTAACACTCCTTCTAAGAAAAATTCTTATACTTAAAATGATACCAGGCAGATACCTCCTCTTAACACAAAATCGTATAGTCGTTTTCCGACTTCACTTTATAATGGAAATTCCGACCATTCAAAAAGCTAAAATTAAACGAGAGAAAAACAATCACAAAGGTAAGTTCCTACGTGGCGAAATCGCTAAACCACTTCCTTATTTGAAATAACTCCAAACTAGTTATTTTGCTAACGATCCTATTAACTTTACAGCCAGTCTAAGACCTATGATGTTAAAAATATATCATATTAAGAACGAATCATACCAACACACAGAATAGTAAATAGCATTCCTCCAGCATTAATTCGCGTACAGCTCTAGTAGAATGTTTCCTGGGTCAACCAAGTAATAGGCGCTGTGTTGAAGATGTATGATGTCAAAACCAGTAGGCGCTTTTCTACCTTTAGTCTTCCTTAGATACTCTTCTATAGTTATCGGATGGAACTCGAACTGTGTGTTCCTCCATATTCCAAGTTCCTGTTTCGATTTTACCAAGTCTTTAAATTTTTTCACCATGCGTTCTGACCGATCAACGACTATGTAATTAGTCTTGCTGAATTTGCTGACCAATGTGTCAATTATTGGAATGTCACAGGTTCCTGTGAAAGGATAAGTGGAACTTAGTGTTTGAGTTGTATGCTTTGATATTTCCTGTAGCCATAGACAAAATACGCTAAACAAAAATTAATTAGAGACGCCAACGGAACTGACAGACTGAGTGACGTTTTAACGACTAATAAATGACGTAGCATTTGATACCGACGAGTATACACCATAAGTTTACGCCAATTGTACTCTTTCGGAAATCACCATGCTCATTTGTAATTACTTCTACTGACTTGTCCTCTATCGTATGACCTTTTGGTGCTAGCGAGAGTAGAGAGTGGGGCATCACCAGTCAGCATCCTTACCGTCAGAAGATCCTATCGCAAGAACTCGCAGTTCAGAATCTGCATCTCCACAGAACTCGAAACTTTCAAATGTATCTTTTACATCTCTTTCACGTTGCTGAACAAATTTATGAGACCATAACGAAATATTGTCGCGATCCCATCAAAGTACTGTCTCGGAAAATGAAACACAGCCTTTACGTCTTGCGCCATGCTGACCTTGAAAAGAACATATAATTGCAGCGAGCATTAGAGCTGAGAGATAAAAAAACGTTATAAGTTGCAAGAATTTATGATCTAAAGTGATCATTTGCCATTTGTACTTTCGATGATTTTACCTCTGAAACAGGACGGTCAGTATTCCACAAACATTTGTCAAGTAAAATACACCTGCATTGGCTGAGAAAACTATGTTGACCTGCCCTCTTTGTCAGTATTATGTATAAATATAATGTTTACATGTGATATCCTTCACAATAACGAGGCTAATGCACGAGGTCATAATGTTAAGGGGTACTGTAGAACACAGCCTCATACTAAGGTGAACGAACTCTCTGTCGCCCTCTAATGTAGTAGCTGTCACTTGCAAAAGCAATTTATTTGTACAATCTAAACTATTATTATGCGTATGACGTCCATCTGTGTCGCGGGGCCGTCAATAGATTGGCGTTGCCAGCCAAAAGTAATACAACTGCGTGGGGGATGCACATACATCACTTCAGTCTGCAGTACCGGGAGATTAAATACTTGTTAGGGTCTCAAATACACTGATCGTGGGCCATAGCTTTTGGTTTTGCTCGAATTCTACTTTTTCTTGCCCTTCTTTATTCTTCTGCCGTAATTTTTTGTCTGTACTGCTAATCCCAGAAACTCCCGCTCCTATCAAAGTACGAAAAGTCAAATTTGTCATATGCTTTTCCTGTTTGGTCACAGTTGACAAAGTACTACTTTTGTACCAAGTTTACCTAGGTAACTTGGCAAATGTGGTAAAATGTGGTACTTTGTCAACTGTGACCACCCAGGTAAAGTATTTGACAAATTTGACTTTTCGTATATTATGACGAAGCTTCAGTGGTAGAGAGATGGCAGAGAGGACTAGAGCATGATACATTTAGACTTAAATTTACCACTTAAACTTGACAGCCAAATTGGATTTAACAAAAAAATCCAAAAATTGGCATATTCTCAAAAATACAAGGCAATTCAAAATCATGTTGCTTGTGTAGAATGGTTCCTCTTGATCTGCTAAAATTTGGAAAACAACTTGCGAGAAGCCACGTTACCTTGGCCGCCATATTGAATTTATGATAACTTAAATCTATGAAAGTCTTTTTCTCCTTGAGAACCTGTGGATCGTTTGAATTGAACGTTTGCTCCGATCATTATCTGCAGGAGTGCTAGCAAGTTTGTAAAGGCGTTTAAATAGGTCTAACACTTTGGCAGCCATATTGACATTTACGAAAAAAACCGAAGATAACCATAAAGTAATATTAGGAAAATCTTCAGCAGAACCAAAAGACAAATGGGTCCAAAATTTCTTTCCGATTTTTTTTTGGTTGACTTCGATGACCTTCATTCATAAAATTTTTAAACTTTCATATAACTCTTTCATATACAGTATAGGACCAATGTGTTTCCTCCACATATAGTATGATCTAAAATGACCTCTGACTTACTTTTTTTTATCTTAGAAATTGATTTTGTCTATCATATTGACAATTAATCAATTTTTTCGGAAATGTTTGGATGACCTCTGAAGACCCTGGACTACTTTTATATGTCTATGCAATTTCAAGGGCTACAGTCCTGGTTTTCTTGGCCGATGACCAGTATAAGACAATTTTTTTCTCCAAAGATGATGTGAGATGACCTATGACGTGCTTTCATATATAACAGCAACCATTAGAATAATAGTTTGGCGGGTTTTTGATAATGACTAGCATGAGACACTGAATTTTTTTTCTCCAAAATATTGTATGACCTTTGACCTTTTTCGCGTGTATTAACAACTATAACATACTCTGCTTTTTAGCTGAAAGACAACCGAACCAGTATGAGACGATATTTTTTTATTTCTCAAAACGTTGGTAACCTCGGATGACCTTACTTTCATGTATGTCAGCAACTATATGTCTTTTGTGTGTCGTATATTAGTATGGCTAAATTTCCCTGAAATGCTTTGATGACGTAAGACCTTTCCAGTATAACGCGCACGGAAACTACAACAATTAACAGTATAGAATAGTATCAAAAAGATCAAGTACCAAGTCATCATTTTTTGAGAAAATTGTATATTAAAACCTAATATACGGCGTACAAACAGGTCTAGACAACTTATACTGTTTAGTACGGAGCAACGAGAATCAAAATTCTCAGCTAACAAACTTGACTAAAATGCAATTTTTGAAATTAAATAGTTATCATACTTGAACCCCTATAAAGCGGCTGCAATAATAAACCCACAACCCTTTTATCTTCTGTATTTTTTACATTTTTTGAAATCTTAGTCCTTTTAAACAACTGTTTGCGTTTATGCACCGTTGGTTCTGCCGTTTATCCGGCGGAGTAGTACATATAGTTGTGGTTGTAGCATTCCTCATTTACAGCCATTACAGAAAACATTACAAAAATGCAAAGAAAAACAATATGAACGCCACGGTCATAATCAGACGGATCTATTTTCTCAGTAAAATCGAGTATTAAAATTTGATCACAGTTGTGTAAAGACATTCATTTTGATCACTGATTACACAATATTGTCCGTTCAACTCTCTTTTTTGTTGCGGTATTTTGCTCGTGGATCATTCAAACTACAAAAACGTTTCCAAATTTGCAGCCCACTATTATAGACAACATGGACATAAGGTGTGAAAAATAGTCAACAAGTCCTATCTGCTACCAACGAAAGCTAAGGTAACGCAGAATGTGGACTTGCTCTAATAGTTACCATAACCTTTGCACTTTTACCTCCTCTTGGCTGTAAATGTTTCTAGAGATATGTGTATTTCACGTTAGAGCACCCAGATGTGAAGCTGTAACGATATACTGAAGATTGCAACTAGCTGAATGAATTCATTCACTTACAATTAGTTGTCACATGCCACGCCTGAGAGCGTAAATCATTTTTGCATGAAGACCAGACTTCACTTTAAATTGCAGAGCAAGCGTTTGAACCTAAAGACGTCCGAAGGGAGTGTAACTCACTACATCAGTTGTGCGCAATAATATATATCCTTTGTATAGTGATATTCTGCCATACCTACTATAATTAATAATCTTTCCTAAAATACGTCCTCTCACAAATGTTAGGCACAGAACCATTTCTGAGACTGCGCAAACCAATTTGACCTGCCCTCACAAACAGTAATTGAAACCAAATTTCATAGTGGAAGATCACAGTAACGGTGTCCATGGCAAATTTCGTCAATTTTAGTCGAGTCGATCCAGATATATATCATAATCAAGGAAATATCATCAACAATGTAAATAAGCAATTAACTTTCATGTCACCCCTAATATCTTTCACAGTTAATATATCCCAGTGTGATCAACATTTGTAGAAATCTCATCAAATTGTGTGCAGCCATTCTGCATGCATATCCTCTTTTTCTAAAATTATTAATCATGAAAATCAGCAAAAGTATGCAAGCCACATACTCCAAAAACTAATCGATTCGTTATCATTTGCAAACTTAATCTATATACTGTTTGATTCAGATCTAATTAGCCGTTCTTGAGTTATCACGTCAACAGTTAGACAGAAAGACGTCTTTATGAGTAGGTGTCTTTATGATATTCTGTGAACTTGTAACGTTCGGAGAGCTACAACATGAAGCCGTCAACAGGCATGCTAACGAGAACGTGACCGTACTACTGGTCATGTCAAATATTTACACTGTACTGTGTTTCACACCGCTGTCATTCGATTGTTGACAAGGTATTGACCAAGTTGGCCAGTTCGGCCTTCATTTAAAGAGACACACTATAAATTTTCGATCGGATTCAAACTTTCAACTTACGCACCTAGTCACTAGCGAAGACATCACAGTCAAAGCCGCTCGTCCAAATCTCCACCCTTAAAAGGGAGAAATTCAATAAACGAGCTAAGTTGTGACAATTTTCTGACTGTGACCCCTCCACATGCCGTAAAGTTCATGACGCGCACACCTACTCGCTATTACACATCGCACACATACTCTGTTAGGGCGCTGAATACATCGGTTGACTGGGTGACTGGGCGAAAGACGCCGGGCGCATTTTATCTACCAGCATTGCTATCAACCTAGGGAAGAAAATACAGTAAGTGTAACGGAGGAGATACACTTAATCAGGTCAGTCGAAAACCTAGTGTCTAATGATCGGTCAATCCCTCACCGACGTCATACAAGTGAGATGGGCGAATTTCAAAACTATTGAACCGAAATACAAATCGATGTGTACCCTAAAGAATAGGACGGATATGAAAATGTCCTAAATTTTCAACGATTCATCACTGGATCCAAGCTTTACATGTTGCACGGTCAAGGGAATTAAACAAGTTTGCTATTAAACCCCGATTTGGTACTCGACCTAGCGACCTGCCCAAAGTTGGTAGAAATTTTGGAAATCAAGAAGCAGCAGTGAAGAAAACGTGGATTACTTGAATGCCTGTGCACTGCCGTGATACTCACAGTCGGCCCATTCCTATTCTTAGCTAATCAAATACCCGACTAGGTCAACCCAATAGCTGAATTCTGTAAACACAATTAATCATTGTTTTGTCTAAAGGAAACTGTTGGCAAAGCGTTTTAATGCCTTGGGTGTAAACATTAGCTCAAAGGAATTGCACTTGTACAGGTTGTAAAATAGTTGTATGCATAACAGTACGAATAAAAAATCCATAGCTGGGGTTCAAATTGAAGCATTTCGTCTTGATTCAATGGAAATGTAAAAGTTATCCAAACTTACTTTGAGCACACTATTATTGCTTCATTTTCGAATGTGTTGCTTAAAGGCGCCCTTCTCAATCCAAGGTTCTCGCATTAGCAAATGTGCCAACAGCCCATTAACAGTTTGTCATTGTTTTGTTTTCCGTTGAATATTTCATCAAGTAAATAATATTTATACTAGATAAATCTGATAATTGAGTGGGGGCTTTAAGCCCTACCCAAAAATAGTAAAGCAATTTACACTGTGTGTGTTCATGCGATTAAAATAATCATCAGTGATTCCTTAATAATTAGCTTAAAGATCGTAATCAATGATATCAAGAGAGACAAACTAGATATGATAATTATCGACAGGAAGTACAGTAAGTTGTACAGTAGCCTACATTACTCACCTACGACAACCAGAAGACGGCAAAGAGAAGCGTTATTGGAGAATATCAGTATGTATTTAAATGCAACACGGCAGCTGGTTACAGACAGGTCAAGCATTCTGTTTAATCGGTGACCCTTTGACTTCGACCTTTGTAAGCTGCACCAGGTTTAATTCAGCTGTGATCCGTTTTTTTGCTGACGTGTTGACACACGTGAGCATATGTTGCAGCGATGTCTGTGTGTCTGTGTGTCTGTGTACTCAATATCTCAAAAACGGCTCATCAGATCAGAATCAAATCTAACACATTCATTCAGTTTGTAAATGGCAAGAACTAATTAGTTTGTGTTGGGTGTGGCTTGCTTACTTTTTGCTCATTTGCATAATTAATGATTTTAGAAAAAACTGATATATATTGACGACGACTGCACACAATTTGATGAGATTCGCTACAAATGTTGATCACACCAAGATATATCAGCTTTAATTAATATAATATAAGTATTATATAGAAATAATAACGCAAATAATAATAGCTTCAATTTCCGTGAAAATTTCACCATAAGGGTATTTTGGGTCGAAAAGACCAAATATGATATCGATTTCACTGCCCCATGTTTCCATGGTAACCATTTTAGGGGTTGAAAATTTAAGTTTTTCTAATATCCCATGAAAAGTTACTTTGATTGATATGAAAATTACCTAGTGGGGGAGTTCGGGTCAGAGAACACAAAAACAGACTTATTTTCATGTTTCGAGTTGCCATGGTAACCATTTTTGGATTGAAAATGTTACTTTTTCCCTAATTCCTATCAAAGAACTATTGATTGATGTAAAAAATTGATAATAAGGGTTTTTCTTGTTAGCACATCAAAAAATCACACTCATTTTAATGTGAGATGTTTCCATGGTAACCATTCAGGAGTAAAAATTACCAGTTTTTCAAAGATTCCACCTAAAATCCAGTAACCAACAAAATATGTTATATCAAAGGGATATTTTGGGTTAGAAAGACCAAATATCCAGTGTAAAAATCCAGTAATCAACAGAAATATTATACCAAAGGGTTATTTTGGCTTAGAAACACAGAACATGATATCCATTTTTACTGCCCTGTGTTTCCATAGTAACCTATTTTCAAAATTTTTCCAAATTCCATTGAAAGTAATCCCAGTTACTATGCAAATACTCTCCTAAGTGTATTTATCACAGCATGAACTCCATGTTCATTTTTGTTTCATGTTGCCATGGTAACCATTTAGGTAACCACAGGTTTTTTTATTTAAAACCATGCATATTTTAAACCAGGGGTATCTTTTTCGTTAACCAGACAAGAAAAGGCTTTTTTACGAGATTCTGCCCATAAGGTGAATTTTCTAGTCTTTTGATGTGTATACTTGTACACCTTTAATACCCAAGGAAACAGGTATAATGGACGATAGTGGGACTCAAAAGTTTTGTGACCTATTAACAACCCGTTTCACTCTCAGAGTTGTATGCAAATTTTAAAAGTCGCCATGACAACCTGGCAACAACATGGCCTTTTCAGCACTGAGACATACTGTAGCAGGGCTAAAAATTGGCCTCGGCCCTTCTGCCGGAGGAGGCATAATTTCTGTGTCATTGTGATTGATACATTATTATCAAAATGCAACGAGAATGCGTTTTATTGGCCATCGTTTCCTGTGCCGGTCATTCAAGTAGTCAGTTCAGATATTGAAACTTTGTTGCAAAGTTCCACCGCACGACAGGTCGTCTTCGTAATTTCCAGAACAAAGTCACATTATGTACCCAGCTTGGTTTGACTGCATTTATCTACTTCGTCCCAAAGTGACGGACTGATCTTTCAACCTTTCAGCTTGGTGAAAAACGCATTTATTGATTCGCCAAAGGCCTGTGGATTCGGTTATTTTGCACAAGTGCTACTTGGACATAGGAAAAAGTTCGACTCACCTAACCCTCTCGATTGTTGAATACAACCATGGTCCATGATGAGAGTTTTCGAATCAAAAACTGTAGCCGTGCTCGAATACAAATGTCTTCTCATTAAATTATGTCATTCTTGATATACAAGTTTTTTTTCCAAAGTTTGGAGAAGGGTGGTATTTCCATCTGAATGATTGAACGACGTGAAACGCAAAATTCCATCGCATATTATCCGGCAATATGTGCACTGTACAGTAGAATTTAGAAATACTGTATACGCTGCAGCCAGTGCAGGTACGTATTTTACGGTATAAGCTTATACTCCACAAAATGGCCACAGGCGGTGTGAACTTTCTGAAAGGATTTCCTAAACATCCTCCTTGGTATCTTAGAGACTTACATGTGATGTCCTGGAAAGTATTCTATGCAGTAATTCAAGTTTCTGTCAACAAGCACACATTTTACAGCTCAACGACAGTACTATACACATTCTCGAGCTCGCAGGCTCAATTGCGCATGCTCATACTGGCAGACTACGTCATCTGATTCGTCACCTGTGTTTTGCTTCCGGCACGGCCGACTTGGCAACTTAGGTTGAGCAAACAAATAACAAACAGCCGAACGCACTCTCAGTGATGGCGGCCATCGTATTGTATGCCTACCGAGACGATCGCTCGCAGTGCGCGTGTTGTTCCTCGAATTCTGACCCATAAACATTTAAAAAATGCATTCAAATGTGATAGTGAAAGCTGTTCTCAATTAACAAGGTGGCATACTCAGCATAGCTGGATGTTTATCGCTAGTTTACCTTTGACCTCGCGATATTTGCAGGAGAAGTTTCTTAGCACGGACAACTCGATAACATAAAGCATGGCGGTCTGTAAGTATTTTCATTAATGTGTTGTGTAATTTAAGAGGTTCAGATTTTAAGTAAATCAATTTTAACTAGATTGAAACCGATTTAACCGTGTCCGCAGTGATTTAATCTGTACATTTTATGGCGTGATTTGTCATGGGTTATTTTTTATGCGTGTGGGTTTTTTATTTACGTCCATATGTGCGTTGCAGTTGAGCATAGTTTTTCTGACCATCACGCATGTCTCCCTGGTAACGGGTTTGTTTACACACTGGCATATTTGCTGGCGCCTTTTTCAATCGTCTGTTGGCCTAGACTGTGAAAATGTCATTCGAGTTTCATGCTCGTGTGTTAAAAAAACGGTGTCGTATTTGTGCACGGAAAATAAATGGCACAAGTTATCCATGCTCCAATTTTATCATGGAGTTAAAGAATTGTTTCAGAGTACAGTTTTAGTGAAGACATTCTGACGTTCACCCGTCCAATTTTTGTTGTCTCTGTAAGAGAGTCATTGTTTCATGGCAGCAGGCAGAAAGCAATAACAAAACCTATCAGCCAGGGACACACGTAGTGAAATGGTCCAGACACTGTAGAGTACGAGGATTTGCGATGTGTTATGTATTGTGTAAGGCAGGAAAGAAAAAGAAAGAGTAAAAACAGGGGCAGACCAAGTCAATACAAGGCAGTGACATTTCTGGTATCACTGCAAGGAGACAGGAAAGACGGGGAAACTACAGAGTGAAACTCATGGCAGTACAAATCTAACAGCAGCTGTAAAACAGAGGGCAGGAAAAAAGATGAGAAGATTCATTCCCTTGCAGAGACAGAGGTTCAATGATCTCATTGAAGAATGGAGTGTCCCATTTGCAAAGACATAATAGATGGACCAATACAACTTTTGTGTGATGGACCACATGTGTTTTGTGCTGAATGTTTGTGTCAGTGGTTGCAAGTTTCTTCATCCTGTCCTGTGTGCCGTCTCTATTATGTGTGAATCTATTGTAAGTCCCCCCATTGCTTTTTCAAACATGCTATCAAATGCCACAGTCACATGTGATTATGGGAATGTCGGTTGTAAGTCAGTTGTGCCACTGCAAGATCTGCAACACAACACCGAACGGTGTGTTTACCAGTCCATTGCTGGAGACCACTGCTACTCGTCAGTGAGCCCATTTCCTTCAGAAGCCACCCTACTCCAGTCCCCATTCCTGACACAATCAATACCGAGACATCAAATGATGAAACATCAAGGGATAGGCAGAACAATATATGTGCAGTGAAGGCCGCAGAAATTGTGTTGCAGAATGTATCAGCGGTGCATATGCTGCTACAGTATGAAGAAATGGCAACAACACTTGTCAAGAAAAAAACAGAAGCAAACAGAAGTGATGATAGTTTGATAAAGGTTAAACCAAGGGCCAGGTGAGTTTTTTACCAGCATTACTCTTGCTGATCTATACCCACATATCAATATACAGTTAGATTTTGGAGTAAATTCTTCTGATAAAGCTATCATGGAATATGATAATTTGTAAATTTGTATTTGTAACAACATTTATTTGGTTTTGTAGTACATGTGTGACCTGGTAGTGGTTCAACAAATTAATTTCATCAAGTAATGAGCTAGTCCAATTTCATGAATTTATCATCCACATATACTTTTGAAAGATAAATTTGGTTTTTCAATTTTTGGTGTGATTTTTTTCAGCCATTGTGTTTAACATATACACCAAAGCCACGAAAAACAACCTCAGAAGCTAGCACTAGGACAAGACGTCAGAGGGTGTTGCAGTTAAGTCAGAGGAGAGACATTGTCAGTGATGGTGAGGTGATGCTGCAGCTGAGTGAGAGGAGGTGAGACACCAACGAAAGGACAAGAGGGAAAATCCTCCAGATCTTGGGACTCACTCCTGACATACCTCCAGGTGCTGGCCTTCACTTGAAAGTTGCTATGGGAACAACATGGGCTGCCAAGAGGAAATTACGGCGTTACTTTAAGGCATGGCATGTGAATATTGGAAGTAGAGGTATGTTATGCAGGTCATTTTCCCCCCACACTCATCAAAGTCACTGTCCTTCTTGACCTCACAACCATGAATTTAATTAGTCATGTTTGGAATTTTCTGGAAATTTAATTAGTTGTGTAAGAGAGAGAATTTTAGAACAGTAATTAGCATGTCAATAAAAGTTCTAGATTGTTCTTATATGCTCTTATATAAGCACATGAGTATTAATATTGGGACAGCAGGCTTGCAGTCAGACTTTTGGGATTGTGTGCAAACTCTATTATGATCATGTACAGAAAGACTGTGGATAAGTAATCTTGTTATCACATATTACTGAATATATGTGTTACTGTTGTTTTTGCATCTTGTTCATATTTGTCTTCAGGTCTAGCAAACTTACCTGGCATGGTACAATACCTACCAGTGAAATCTGGATAAAGTTAGGTGGGGACAAGGGTCAGGGAACCATGAGAATGGTTTACCAAGTTGTAACATCAGTAATCCAAATGTAGCAGATAATACAGTGATTTGGAGTACACTTGCAGCACCTGATTCCTATTACAATTTAGAAATAGCTTTAGCTGTTAACAGAGGTCAGGTAGACAAACTGGATGGCACAAATGGAAGTAAGTCTAAACATGCATACTGTGTTTTACTAAACAATGAACAGATTGTACCGTATATCTATTTTGGTACAATATTTGGAACTTCAGATACATACATATTGGTTATCCAAGTTTAATACATGCATTATACTGCTGATCCAAAATCTGAAAAACAATGTGCAAATCTGACCAAACTTATGCAACATAAATATGATACCTACATTAAAAGTACAAAAGGCAAAGTTGTTTTCTTGCATGTACAAAATGCATTGATGTGTAGAAACATGGGCATTAATTTAGAATGGTGTGGACAATTGTCTTACATTCCACTTTGATTTATTTCAGGGACAAGACACTATTAGCACGGATGATGGGAGATTATGAGTATCTGGCCGAGAGTTATGGAATGTCTGGACCAAATGGTATGAAATGTATACTTGCATGCTATGATTTATACATAAGAAAAGTTGAGGCACTGACAGGACAGGCAGTTTATTGTGTACACTTCAGTTTTACCTATGATTTATATGTGTACGTCCTTGACCTATCAGTTTGCAATATGTGCGTCTGTTAATAATCAGCATGCATTGTGTATGATATGCTGTGGAACACAATTATGATAATTTGTTGTAGTTTTTCGTTGACTTAAGACATTTACAGCTAACATTGATTAGTCAGATAAATTTAAAGGAAGGGGTACACAGTGGGTCAGATCTTGATAAATACATGTATTTGCAAGCTATTGACAAATGATTGTTTTGCTCGGTAGAAATTCTTGTGTTTATTTCTCAATTTAATTCTTACACATAGTATTAATATGTATACTGGCAATGCAAAATGTAGTAACCATGAATTTCTTTGAAATAAATATTTAAATTGATAAGTTTGCATATTACAGGTACACCCTCTCCAAGAGTTCACACATGCACATCAAATTGACTTCATGAACACCAGTCATGTCTATACCCACTAAGGTTTTTAAGTAATTATGTCAGTTTTTGTTCCTTGTCTTCCTCACATTGAAATATTTTAGGGAAATATTTTTGCGTATGCTGTGTGATCAGCAAGGAACAAGCACAGTTGCCGAAGGAGGAACAACCATTGTCATCAATGAAGAAGAGAACCCTTGATGATATCAGAAAATGTCACAGTGAATTTCTTTCAATGGTGAAACCTAAGGCATGCCATGCAGCACTACAATAGTGTCAGAAAGCCACTTTTCAATGTACCACTGCACAGAGTATGTACTAATCAATTCAATCCACTATGTTGTTTGC
Organism: Ptychodera flava; assembly: GCF_041260155.1. Lineage (NCBI taxonomy): Eukaryota > Metazoa > Hemichordata > Enteropneusta > Ptychoderidae > Ptychodera > Ptychodera flava. The sequence continues at coordinate 35,248,894 of NC_091932.1, forward strand.
TTCCATTGACCAACTAAACATATAGCTCTGTTCTGTTTCAATCAGTTCACTTTACCTTTCTCTGAACAGTTCAACAGACCACACTGTGACCTATCTACATGCATGCATGCCACTATGTCCATAACGGTGTGCACAAATAGAAGTTTATTAGTGAAGCTATATGCGAAACAAGATGACAATGAAGCCAGCACATGTCAGCATTTGTGATCGATCTAGTTGTTGTATATTTGTATGTAGTGTTTTCTTCATATATAGGTAGGTATGAACGTTAAAAGATATTGTCATACATTAAAAGTAAAAGATACATGTGCTAACCCTTATATTTTATCACAGGTTGCAGTCCCAGGGTTGCACATCAGTCCTGGCTTGTTTTAAAAGTTTTTCACCATGATGGAAGCTAGCTGTGCAGTACTGGATATCAAGATCATCACGACTCTGGAGAGAGATGATGACATTGATTAACCCGTGCTGAAGCCTGCTGGATTTGCTTTTGACACATATGTGGCCATGTTGAAACAAGTCGAGACATTACAGTGTGAAGCGAAAGAACTCCAAGAAGAAGCTAAGACCTTGGCTGATAGTGTTGAAAAGGCTCTCCTTGCTGATGATGACTGTGACGATGATGGTGATGATGACGACAACGGTGAAGATGATGGCAGACGGCCACTAATGACCTTGGGCAAAGTTAAAAAAGCCCAGGAGAAAGTACAGGAACTCAGTGAAGAAGCTGACAGGAAGGTTAGTATTTATGAATAGAAGACCATACTACATTAACAAAATAAAAAAACATGATTTTGTGCTAATTTTGACATCTTGTGAGACACAATTAATTTCAGTGGCAGTGAGTTGCTAGCCAAGTCAAACTTTTTATCAAACTGGAATAGTTGCCATGTTAAATAAACATGTAATGTTTGTTTAGCATGGTGTTAAATTTCCTGTATCATGTGAGAACACCCACAGATAACCTGTCTAGCAACCTGAGATCTCAGAGGGTCTCCTTCATCTTTGAAAATGGCATATTGATACCAGAAGTAAGATCATTTTTGTGATGATAAGCAATAACATTGTAAATCTCAAGTGCACAGTCATGTCTATGCTGCATTTTCAGAATTTTGGCTTGTGCACATTTGTAGTGCAGTCAATACTTTCCAGACAACATAGTGTTTATCTTTGTTTTCTTAGATATCTGAAGCTACAGACGTAAAAGCGAAACTGCCAAAACAATGTGGTTTTGTAGTCTGCGGTATTGACCAAGCTCTGCAGTCATTTGGTGTTGGACGTCATTCTTACCACGGGCAGGCATTCATCGGAAATCATGTGAACAAGTGCTGTAAAGTATGTGTTTTACAACTGTACACTGTTTTGTTGCTAAAGTCATTAAAAGGTTCAGTATTCTGCTTGTCATGATTTTCAAGCTTTCAGTGTCAGATTTATTGTGTGTTATATATATACTACAGAAGATGTATTTCGTCTACATTATTTTGACCTACTTTCAGTGAAACAACTCTGTTTGCTTCTTTGAAAGAAAGTTATCATATCCTTTTTTTTTATTTTTTGTGTTTCAGGAAGAAAACATTCAAACGTTGTGCAAGAGCGTCATCAGGACCACAGCAAGAATATGCCCACAGCTGAATGAACAGGCTGCACACATTTGTGGTCTGTATAAGCCAATATTTTCAAAATTTGCAGCCTGCCATAATCTTTAGAGTACAAGCAATAGAATGTCAGATGAATATATTAGCATTCTCAGTTCAAACATATCACATTTAATGGCATATTACAGAGAACACTTTCCTAATGAAAGTGTACCCCCCAAAATGCATATGTTAGAAGATCATGTCATCCCTCAGATTGAAAACACAGGGTTTGGCTTTGGTTTCCTCACAGAACGGTGTAGAGAGTATCCATCATGAGATTAGGAAGGGAATGGACCGGTATAGTAAAGTACCTGGCCATAATGGTTTAAAGAAATTAGAACTTATGGTAAGGGAGCATCATGTGATGACCAATCCCAGTCATGTGAAAGTGCCAAAACACAAAGGGGTTCATACATAACCAAATAAGCAACATGAAATAATGATGGCCATAGTGATAAAAGTAAAGATAAATCATGATAAAATAAACATGTAAAGAACAAATTAATTAAGTCAATAACAAACCAATATGTAAATAAAAACATTGAAATCTGGTCCTTTCTGTGAATCATATTTTTACTACATTGATGCTTGTATTTTTAGTCCCCACAGATACCATCAGTTGGACTTATAGGTTTGGTCATGTCCGTGCGTGTGTCAGTGTGTGCGTTTGTCCGTCCATGCATCCGTCCGTTCACGCAGATATCTCAGAGATACATGGAGCGATTTCATTCAAACTTGGTACAAGGATTACTTGATATGTCATACATATGCACGTGGATTTGTTTTGTGATATGATCCAATATGGCCGCCGTGCGGCCATTTTATTACAATTTTTTATGTATAGAGCCATAACTCCGACATGTTTCAACCGATTTTATTGAAAGTTGGTACAAGGACATTGACCTTCATCATACATATGCACATCAATTTGTTTCACAACATTATCCAATATGGCTGCCATGCAGCAATCTTATTACAATTTTGTCATGTACGGAGCCATAACTCAGGCATATCTCAACCGATTTTATTCAAAGTCGGTACAAGGACATTGACCTATGTCATACATATGCATGTCAATTTGTTTCACGATATGATCCAATATGACCACATGGCTGCCATTTTGTTACGATCTTTTCAGTACAGAGCCATAACTCAGACATCTTTCCACCAGTATCATTCAAAGTTGGTATAAGGACATTGACCTATGTCATACATATGCACATCGATTTGTTGAACGGCATGTAGCAGTATCATGTCAATTACCTAAGTTTCATAATTAGACTGATATGTCGAGAAATACTGCATCAGATTTCATGAAACTTGTACAGATGTCAAGCTTACAATGCTTTAACAATGAAAAAGGCATTTACCAGTGTCATTTTAATTAATTTGTAATTGCTTATTTAATGAACTTTCCTAAGTAGAGTTATATATCCACAAATACTGCGTCAAATTTGATGAAACTCGGTACAGATGTTGATCTCATAGTTTGTAAATACTGCATCAAACTTTATGAAATATGGTACCGGTGATAATCTATTAGTGTTAGGATAGTATGCAAAAATGTTCAGCAACATCCTGTTGATTCATTACTAATTGACTCATTAAATGACATTTTGTAATTAGGATGGCGGCCTACATTGGTTTTATGTTTTCACCACCGTGGAACTCATTCTTGGCCATTTAGCGCCATCTGTATCACAGTATTTTTATCATAGACCTAATAAATGAAGAGGACTCTATCCTCTCTGAGGACTTGTAATTAAAGTACCAATGAACAAGTGGGGACTGTGTCATCAACGACTTGTTCAATTTTAAATTGATGCTTGAAAAGTCATCTTTATGGTGAGTCCAGTATATGTAATGATGAATTAAATGTAAACTTACCATTTTAGGATGTTTTCACATGTTCAAATGAAACTTCCTTCAGTTTTATCTTACACGAAATATCATTGGAAAAGTTAAATTTTTAGCATGAAAATAAGAATGAAATACTTCTAAATGCTTTCATTATAATTTAGTATATATACTAACAAGTACAGATGTAAATAACCTTGTTTTGCTTATCTATTTACAGAATACAACGACCCTGGAAGTTGCAAAGGTGTCCATTTGATTTCAAGTATTTCTCATTTTTTAATTTTGTTTGTATTTTTCAGATTGTATTTAAAAGAAAGGTATTTGATCATTTCAATTTGTATTTTTTTCAGTTTCTGTGTACCTTTCCTTTTCGTTTCCTATATTTTTGTTTAGCTCTTATTTGTCCCTTTTTTAAAATGCAACTTTGTGGGATAAGTTACTTTTGATATTCAGAGAGTTTGTAAAAGATGTTTGCCCGAAACTTTGTTACCGGTACATGTAATTTATTTGAGTCTTGTCACTTCAAGAAATAAAAAAAAATGTTTTATTCTATATGCACGTGCCTGTTTTGATCATTTATGTTATGGTTTGAAGTAATTTTTAATAACATTACAGTTAATTTGCCATTGTGCTGTTAAAACAATCACCGTACAATACAAATAAGGCAATAATACATTGATTTCTGCCTATATGATGAAAAAGGTGCCTCTCTAATTTTTGCCGTTTGTGGCGCTGTTCTGTGGCTTCCGATTGAATGTGTATCCATAAAGTTCGCACACAAGTTAAAAGTCTGGGCCTGCTGGGTATCGCTTTAAACTGCTTAGTGTCACTTTTCCGACAAGCATTTAATTACTCCTTGGCCTAATGATATCCCTCTCTCCGTACAGTATTATGTATAATTCTGCGCTGCACGTACAACAATTAGAAGTCACCCCTTTTGACAAAATTAAAATAAACAACACCTCTTTTTCAGAATTCCCAGAGCTTCAATGAACTAGTGTTATTACATTTCTATATAATACTTATAGCCCCTAAACTTGTAATAATTAATATAAGTATTATATAGAAATAATAACGCGAATAATAATAGGTTCAATTTCCGTGAAAATTTCACCATAAGGGTATTTGGGTCTAAAACACCAAATATGATATCAGTTTCACTGCCCCATGTTTCCATGGTAACCATTTTAGGGATTGAAAATTTCAGTTTTGCTAATATCCCATGAAAAGTTACTTTGATTGATATATGAAAATTACCTAGTGGGGGGGGGGGGGTTCGGGTCAGAGAACACAAAAACCAGACTTATCTTAATGTTTCGAGTTGCCATGGTAACTATTCTGGGATTGAAAATGTTACTCTTTCACTAATTAAAGAACTATTGATTGATGTAAAAAAATCATAATAAGGGTTTTTCTTGTGAGCACACCAAAACAATCACACTCATTTTAATGTGAGATGTTTCCATGGTAACCATTCAGGAGTAAAAATTACCAGTTTTTCAAAGATTCAACCTAAAATCCAGTAACCAACAGAATATGTTATATCAAAGGGATATTTTGGGTTAGAAAGACCAAATATCCAGTGTAAAAATCCAGTAATCAACAGAAATATTATACCAAAGGGTTATTTTGGGTTAGAAAGACAAAAAATGATATCCATTTTTACTGCCCTGTGTTTCCATAGTAACATATTTGCATTTTAATATTTCAAAGTTTTCAAATTCCACTAAAAGTAATCCCAGTTACTATGCAAATGCTCTCCTAAGTGAGCATCACAGCATGAACTCCATGTTCATTTTTGTTTCATGTTGCCATGGTAACCATTTAGGTTTTTTTATTTAAAACCATGCATATTTTAGATCAGGGGTATCTTTTTCGTTAACCAGACAAGAAAAGGCTATTTTACGAGATTCTGCCCATGAAGTGAATTTTCTAGTCTTTTGATGTGTATACTTGCACACCTTTAATACCCAAGGAAACAGGTATAATGGACGACAGTGGGACTCAAAAGTTTTGTGACCTATTAACAACCCGTTTCACTCTCAGAGTTGTATGCAAATTTTAAAAGTCGCCATGACAACCTGGCAACAACATGGCCTTTTCAGCACTGAGACATACTGTAGCAGGGCTAAAAATTGGCCACGGCCCTTCTGCCGGAGGAGGCATAATTTCTGTGTCATTGTGATTGATACATTATTATCAAAATGCAACGAGAATGCGTTTTATTGGCCATCGTTTCCTGTGCCTGTCATTCAAGTAGTCAGTTCAGATATTGAAACTTTGTTGCAAAGTTCCACCGCACGGCCGGTCGTCTTCGTAATTTCCAGAACAAAGTCACATTGGGTTTGACTGCATTCAACAACTCTACAACGTGTTGAGGGGTCTCAGTCAGAAAAAATGTAACAACTTAGCCGGCTATTGAACCACTCTTTTTTGGGAGTGGAGATTTAGCCGACTGGTTCTGTCTCAGGCCTCTCAGCTAGGCGACTGATGCCGTATGTTGTGGGTTCGAATCCGATTGAAAACTATCCGTATTTTCTATCCTGGGTCGGTAACACTGCTGGTGGACAGAATTGTCCCCGAGGTTATCGTTCGCCCAGTTAAAGCGATGAAATTCGTTTCTTCGCTTCGATAAAGTGTGTATGTGCGATGTATGATAGTGAGCATGCGTGCGTGAGTGCTTCACGAACTCTACAACGTGTTGAGGGGTCTCAGTCAGAAAAATGTAACAACTTAGCCGGCTATTGAACCACTCTTTTTTGGGAGTGGAGATTTAGCCGACTGGTTCTGTCTCAGGCCTCTCAGCTAGGCGACTGATGCCGTATGTTGTGGGTTCGAATCCGATTGAAAACTATCCGTATTATCTACCTCGTCCCAAAGTGACGGACGGATCTTTCAACCTTCCAGCTTGGTGAAAAACGCATTTATTGATTCGCCAAAGGCCTGTGGATTCGGTTATTTTTGCACAAGTGCTGCATGGACATAGGAAAAAGTTCGACTCACCTAACCCTCTCGATTGTTGAATACAACCACGGTCCATGATGAGAGTTTTCGAATCAAAAACTGTAGCCGTGCTCGAATACAAATGACTTCTCATTAAATTACGTCATTCTTGATATACAAGAGTCAGCATTCCAAACCTGTCAACTTTTTTTTCCAAAGTTTTGAGAAGGGCGGTATTTCCATCTGAATGATTGAACGACGTGAAACGCAAAATTCCATCGCATATTATCCGGCAATATGTGCACTAAGGCTGTACAGTAGAAATACTGTATACGCTGCAGCCAGTGCAGGTACGTATATACTCCACAAAATGGCCACAGACGGCGTGAACTTTCTGAAAGGATTTCCTAAACGTCCTCCTTGGTACCTTAGAGACTTACATGTGATGTCCTGGAAAGTATTCTCTGCAGTAATTCCAGTTTCTGTTAACATGCACACATTTTATAGCTCAACGACATGATAGCGCGAGACAGTTCTACGGTACTATACACATTCTCGCGCTCACGGCTCAATTGCGCATGCTCATACTGGCAGACTACGTCACCTGTGTTTTGCTTCCGGCGCGCGGCCGACTTGGCAACTTAGGTTGAGCAACAAATAACGAACAGCCGAACGCACTCTCAGTGATGGTGCGGCGGCAATCGTATTGTGTGCATACCAAGATGATCGCTCGCCGTGCGCGTGTTGTTCCTCGAATTCTGACCCATAATCATTTAAAAAATGCATTCAAATGTGATAGTTAAAGCTGTTCTCAATTAATAAGGTGGCATACTCAGCATAGCTGGATGTTTATCGCTAGTTTACCTTTGACCTCGCGACATTTGCAGGAGAAGTTTTCTTGGCACGGACAACTTGATAACATAAAGCATGGCGGTCTGTAAGTATTTTCATTAATGTGTTGTGTATTTTACGAGGTTCAGATTTTAAGTAAATCAATTTAACAAGATTGAAACCGATTTAACCGTGTCCGCAGTGATTTAATCTGTACATTTCATGGCGTGATTTGTCATGGGTTATTTTTTATGCGTCTGGGTTCTTTATTTACGTCCATATGTGCGTTGCAGTTGAGCATAGTTTTTCGGACCATCACGCATGTCTCCCTGGTAACGGATTTGTTTACACACTGGCATATTTTCTTGCGCCTTTTTCAATCGTCTGTTGGCCTAGACTGTGAAAATGTCATTCGAATTTCATGCTCGTGTGCTAAAAAACCGGGTGTCGTATTTGTGCACGGAAAATAAATGGCACAGGTTATCCATGCTCCAATTTTATCGTGGAGTTAAAGAATTGTTTCATAGTACAGTTTTAGTGAAGACATTCTGATGTTCACCCGTCCAATTTTTGTTGTCTCTGTAAGAGAGTCATTGCTTCATGGCAGCAGGCAGAAAGCAATAACAAAACCTATCGGCCAGGGACACACGTAGTGAAATGGTCCAGACACTGTAGAGTACGGAGATGTGCGGTGTGTGATGCATTGTGTGAGGCAGGAAAGAAAAAGAAAGACAGTAAAAACAGGGGCAGACCAAGTCAATACCAAGGCAGTGACATTTCTGGTATCACTGGCAAGGAGACAGGAAAGACGGGGAAACTACAGAGTGAAACTCATGGCAGTACAAATCTAACAGCAGCTGTAAAACAGAGGGCAGGAAAAAAGATGAGAAGATTCATTCCCTTGCAGAGACAGAGGTTCAATGATCTCATTGAAGAAATGGAGTGTCCCATTTGCAAAGACATAATAGATGGACCAATACAACTTTTGTGTGATGGACCACATGTGTTTTGTGCTGAATGTTTGTGTCAGTGGTTGCAAGTTTGTTCATCCTGTCCTGTGTGCCGTCTCTCTATTATGTGTGAATCTATTGTAAGTCCCCCCATTGTGTGATTATGGGAATGTCGGTTGTAAGTCAGTTGTGCCACTGCAAGATCTGCAACACAACACGGAACGGTGTGTTTACCAGTCCATTGCTGGAGACCACTGCTTCTCGTCAGTGAGCCCATTTCCCATCAGAAGCCACCCTACTCCAGTCCCCATTCCCGACACAATCAATACCGAGACATCAAATGATGAAACATCAAGGGATAGGCAGAACAATATATGTGCAGTGAAGGCCGCAGAAATTGTGTTGCAGAATGTATTAGCGGTGCATATGCTGCTACAGTATGAAGAAATGGCAACAACACTTGTCAAGAAAAAAATAGAAGCAAACAGACTGATGATAGTTTGATAAAGGTTAAAACCAAGGGCCAGGTGAGTTTTTACCAGCATTACTCCTGCTGATCTATACCCACATATCAATATACAGTTAGATTTTGGAGTAAATTCTTCTGATAAAGCTATCATGGAATATGATAATTTGTAAATTTGTATTTGTAATAACATTTATTTGGTTTTGTAGTACATGTGTGACCTGGTAGTGGTTCAACAAATTAATTTCATCAAGTAAGGAGCTAGTCCAATTTCATGAATTTATCACCCACATATACTTTTGAAAGATAAATTTGGTTTTTCAATTTTTGGTGTGATTTTTTTCAGCCATGTGTTTAACATATACACCAAAGCTACGAAAAACAACCTCAGGAGCTAGCACTAGGACAAGACGTCAGAGGGTGTTGCAGTTAAGTCAGAGGAGAGACATTGTCAGTGATGGTGATGCGATGCTGCAGCTGAGTGAGAGGAGGTGAGACACCAACAAAAGGACAAGAAGGAAAATCCTCCAGATCTTTGGACTCACTCCTGACATACCTCCAGGTGCTGGCCTTCATTTCGAAGTTGCTATGGGAACAACATGGGCTGCCAAGAGGAAATTACGGCGTTACTTCAAGGCATGGCCTGTGAATATTGGAAGTGAGGTATGTTATGCAGGTCATTTTGCCCCACACTCATCAAGGTCACTGTCCTTCTTGACCTCACAACCATGAATTTAATAAGTCATGTTTGGAATTTTCCGGAACTTTAATTAGTTGTGTAAGAGAGAGAATTTTAGAACAGTAATTAGCATGTCAATAAAAGTTCTAGATTGTTCTTATATGCTCTTATATAAGCACATGAGTATTAATATTGGGACAGTAGGCTTGCAGTCAGACTTTTGGGATTGTGTGCAAACTATTATGATCATGTAGAGAAAGACTGTGGATAAGTAATCTTGTTATCACATATTACTGAATATATGTGTTACTGTTGTTTTTGCATCTTGTTCATATTTGTCTTCAGATCTAGCAAACTTACCCGTCATGGTACAATACCTACCAGTGAAATTTGGATAAAGTTAGGTGGGGACAAGGGTCAGGGAACCCTGAGAATGGTTTACCAAGTTGCTAACATCAGTAATCAAATGTAGCAGATAATACAGTGATTTGGAGTACATTTGCAGCACCTGATTCCTATTACAAATTAGAAATAGCTTTAGCTGTTAACAGAGGTCAGGTAGACAAACTGGATGGCACAAAGTGGAAGTAAGTCTAAACATGCATACTGTGTTTTACTAAACAATGAACAGATTGTACCATATATCTATTTTGGTACAATATTTGGAACTTAAGATACATACTGTTTGGTTATCCAAGTTTAATACATGCATTATACTGCTGATCCAAAAATCTGAAAAACAATGTGCAAATCTGACCAAACTTATGCAGCATAAATATGATACCTACATTAAATAGTACAAAAGGCAAAGTTGTTTTCTTGCATGTACAAAATGCATTGATGTGTAGAAACATGGGCATTAATTTAGAATGGTGTGGACAATTGTCTTACATTCCACTTTGATTTATTTCAGGGACAAGACACTATTAGCACGGATGATGGGAGATTATGAGTATCTGGCCAAGAGTTATGGATTGTCTGGACCAAATGGTATGAAATGTATACTTGCATGCTATGATTTATACGTAAGAAAAGTTGAGGCACTGACAGGACAGGCAGTTTATTGTGTACACTTCAGTTTTACCTATGATTTACATGTGTACATCCTTGACCTATCAGTTTGCAATATGTGCGACTGTTAATAATCAGCATGCATTGTGTATGATATGCTGTAGAACACAATTATGATAATTTGTTGTAGTTTTTCGTTGACTTAAGACATTCACAGCTAACATTGATTAGTCAGATAAATTTAAAGGAAGGGGTACACAGTGGGTCAGATCTTGATAAATATTTGCAAGCTATTGACAAATGATTGTTTTCCTCTGTAGAAATTCTTGTGTTTATTTCTCAATTTAATTCTTACACATAGTATTAATATGTATACTGGCAATGCAAAATGTAGTAACCATGAATTTCTTTAAAATAAATATTTAAATTGATAAGTTTGCATATTACAGGTACATCCTCTCCAAGAGTTCACACATGCACATCAAATTGACTTTATGAACACCAGTCATGTCTATACCTACTAAGGTTTTTAAGTAATTATGTCAGTTTTTGTTCCTTGTCTTCCTCACATTGAAATATTTTAGGGAAATATTTTTGCGTATGCTGTGTGATCAGCAAGGAACAAGCACAGTTGCTGAAGGAGGAACAACCATTGTCATCAATGAAGAAGAGAACCCTTGATGATATCAGAAAATGTCACAGTGAATTTCTTTCAACTGGTGGAAACCTAAGGCATGCCATGCAGCACTACAATAGTGTCAGAAAGCCACTTTTCAATGTACCACTGCACAGAGTATGTACTAATCAATTCAATCCACTACGTTGTTTGCTTCCATTGACCAACTAAACATATAGCTCTGTTCTGTTTCAATCAGTTCACTTTACCTTTCTCTGAACAGTTCAACAGACCACACTGTGACCTATCTACATGTATGCATGCCACTATGTCCATAATGGTGTGCACAAATAGAAGTTTATTAGTCAAGCTATATGCGAAATCATGTTGACAATGAAGCCAGCACATATGTCAGCATTTGTGATCAATCTAGTTGTTGTATAATTGTATGTAGTGTTTTCTTCATAAATAGGTAGGTATGAAAGTTACAAGATATTGTCATACATTAAAAGTAAAAGATACATGTGCTAACCCTTATATTTTATCACAGGTTGCAGTCCCAGGGTTGCACATCAGTCCTGGCTTGTTTTAAAAGTTTTTCACCATGATGGAAGCTAGCTGTGCAGTACTGGATATCAAGATCATCACGACTCTGGAGAGAGATGATGACATTGATGAACCCGTGCTGAAGCCTGCTGGATTTGACACATATGTAGCCATGTTGAAACAAGTCGAGACATTACAGTGTGAAGCGCGAAAGAACTCCAAGAAGAAGGTAAGACCTTGGCTGATAGTGTTGAAATGGCTCTCCTTGCTGATGATGACTGTGACAATGATGATGATGATGACGACAACAGTGAAGATGATGGCAAACCGCCACTAATGACCTTGGGCAAAGTTCAAAAAGCCCAGGAGAAAAGTGCAGGAACTCAGTGAAGAAGCTGACAGGAAGGTTAGTATTTATGAATAGAAGACCATACTACATTAACAAAATAAAAATACATGATTTTGTGATAATTTTGAAATCTTGTGAGACACAATTAATTTCAGTGGCAGTGAGTTGCTAGCCAAGTCAAACTTTTTATCAAACTGGAATAGTTGCCATGTTAAACAAACATGTAATGTTTGTTTAGCATGGTGTTAAATTTCCTGTATCATGTGAGAACACCCACAGATAACCTGTCTAGCAACCTGAGATCTCAGAGGGTCTCCTTCAACTTTGAAAATGGCATATTGATACCAGAAGTAAGATCATTTTTGTGATGATAAGCAATAACATTGTCAATCTCAAGTGCACAGTCATGTCTACGCTGCATTTTCAGAATTTTGGCTTGTGCACATTTGTAGTGCAGTCATTTCCAGATAACACAGTGTTTATCTTTGTTTTCTTAGATATCTGAAGCTACAGACGTAAAAGCGAAACTGCCAAAACAATGTGGTTTTGTAGTCTGCGGTATTGACCAAGCTCTGCAGTCATTTGGTGTTTGACGTCATTCTTACCACGGGCAGGCATTCATCGGAAATCATGTGAACAAGTGCTGTAAAGTATGTGTTTTACAACTGTACACTGTTTTGTTGCTAAAGTCATTAAAAGGTTCAGTATTCTGCTTGTCATGATTTTCAAGCTTTCAGTGTCAGATTTATTGTGTGTTATATATATACTACAGAAGATGTATTTCGTCTACATTATTTTGACCTACTTTCAGTGAAACAACTCTGTTTGCTTCTTTGAAAGAAAGTTATCATATCCTTTTTTTATTTTTTGTGTTTCAGGAAGAAAACATTCAAACGTTGTGCAAGAGCATCATCAGGACCACAGCAAGAATATGCCCATAGCTGAATGAACAGGCTGCACACATTTGTGGTCTGTATAAGCCAATATTTTCAAAATTTGCAGCCTGCCATAATCTTTAGAGTACAAGCAATAGAATGTCAGATGAATATATCAGCATTCTCAGTTCAAACATATCACATTTAATGGCATATTACAGAGAACACTTTCCTAATGAAAGTGTACCCCCCAAAATGCATATGTTAGAAGATCATGTCATCCCTCAGATTGAAAACACAGGGTTTGGCTTTGGTTTCCTCACAGAACGGTGTAGAGAGTATCCATCTTGAGATTAGGAAGGGAATGGACCGGTATAGTAAAGTACCTGGCTATAATGGTTTAAAGAAATTAGAACTTATGGTAAGGGAGCATCATGTGATGACCAATTCAAGTCATGTGAAAGTGCCAAAAACACAAAGGGGTTCATACAGAACCAAATAAGCAACGTGAAATAATGATGGCCATAGTGATAAAAGTAAAGATAAATCATGATAAAATAAACATGTAAAGAACAAATTAATTAAGTCAATAACAAACCAATATGTAAATAAAAACATTGAAATCTGGTTCTTTCTGTGAATCATATTTTTACTAAATTGATGCTTGTATTTTTAGTCCCCAAGATACCGTCCGGGGGACTTATAGGTTTGGTCATGTCCGAGCGTGTGTCAGTGTGTGCGTTTGTCCGTCCATGCATCCGTCTGTTCACGCAGATATCTCAGAGATACATGGAGCGATTTCATTCAAACTTGGTACAAGAATTACTTGATATGTCATACATATGCACGTTTAATATATATACATATGCATGATCCAATGTGGCCTCCATGCGGCCATTTTATTACAATTTTTATCACAACTGGAAGTTGTGATATAGAGGTGGTTTCAACCGGTGTTTGATGTCGTCCATTTCCGTAAACGACAAAAAGTCAAAAACTGCTGAACAGACTGCGTTGATATTTGATACCGATACATAGACTGGTTCCAAGGTTCCAATTCCGAAAAATGGAGCCAAACAGAGCGCCGGTTAGATAGTTTTGGAAAATTTCTAACCCCCCTTTTTATCTAATTGATTTTAGGGGTCTTTCATATATGTAGTTTTGGAATGTACACCAATCCTGCATTGTGGACTGTTTTATGAGTTGTTGAACAGAAATGAGGTTTGATGAATGTTAGAAATATGCAGGGGATGGCTGATTCGAAGTATAAGAGATTTCTATGGTCTTTTTGGCATCAAAAGCATTAAAAAAAACATATTTCATAGTTTAGATTCTCACTTTTGAGATGACCCTAGGCATTTGTTAAGTAAACATCCTTGAGTCAATATACAGACTTTGACATTCCAGAGATTAAGTATCACAACTTCACATGTTACAGTCTTTCACTACAATGGTATGGCCAAAACCCATTGTTATCAATGGAGAGTGTGGACCTGTCTACAGGAATTGGGGTGAACAGGTTAGACAATGACGTTACAAGTTTTAGGTTAGTTATCAAGGTAGCACCAGCATAGAGTCCTGAGCATCTGTCCATGTGTTCTCACAGCAAATTACAGGGAAAAAATTATTTGAGAAGTTTCTCTCCTTTAAATAGAAGTATATTACAATTTAAACCTGTCATGGATAGATTGCTCTCAAATGATCTGAAACACAGTTATTGCCCATTAGCAACAAATCTATAGCAAGATTTATGTAAAGTTCATGAACTTACACAAGGTATTAGACAAAAGATGACCATGACTTTGCTACTTTTCAACATTTATTTCAATCAGATTTCCCCAGCTTAGTGTATAATTTTGTAATCTGAATTACTGTCAACTTAGCTTTACTAACTTATTCATACCTCATTATTCTTACACTACTGTTATACCTTATAACCACAAAATTTCAAGAGATGCATATATGATTGTCACTTAACAAACAATTTACAAATATGTCTTTGCTTTTTCTCCTATACATATACATGTCTCTTTTCTCATAAAAATGAGCTTAAAATCGCAATGTGAAAAATAGTCTTTCAGCTACATGTATATGTTGCTCTTTGACTTCGTGGTCTGTCTAATTCACAGTGAGTGTAGTTGTTGATAAATGCCGATAATACTAGGCGGTCATTATGTCCAAGCGCCATTGGCGGTATTTTTTAACATAATGACCATAGATCATATCACATCTGGAAGATGTGATATAGGGTTAGCTTCAACCGGTGGTGGACAGTGTCCATTTTCCGTAAAAGACAAAAAGTCAAAAACCGCTGAACAGACTGCATTCAATTCAGTAGAGATATTCAGACTAATTCCAAGGTTCCGATTCCGAAAAATGGAGCCAAGCTGAGCAGCGGTTAGATAGTTTTGGGAAATTTCTAACCCCCTTTAACTAATTGATTTTAGGGGTCTTTCATATATGTAGTTTTGGAATGTACACCAATCCTGCATTGTGGACTATTTAATGAGTTGTGGAACAGAAATGAGGTTTTGATGAATGTTACAAATATGCAGGATGGCTGATTCAAAGTATCAGAGATTTTCATGCGCTTTTGGTAATAAAATTGATAAAAAACAACATATTTAATGTTTTAGATTTCTCACATTTGTTATGACCCTTAACATTACAGACTTGATGACATAACTAGCTGCTGGACCTGTTTACTGGCGCATTGATTTAAAGACAAAGATCTTTTTATTTTGTAATAAGGACGTGTGATTTCGTAAAACATAGTCTATTAGCCTGGAAATGTGATTTTTGCGAATATTGCTTACCCCACTGACAAACAGTGTGGTTTGAAAATAGCTGGAATTCGCTACTTCGGGACTTTGTTTTCTGTGTGCATTTACTGACAAACTCCAAACCCGCAGCGCACCTACCCATTCAGTATTTCATGTACAGGTGTACCCAGAGATAGAGTAGGTTCACAATGTGCCAGTTGTGATCAAGTGCCATTGGCGCTATTTTTTATGTACAGAGCATAACTCTGACATGTTTCAACCAATTTTATTGAAAGTTAGTACAAGGACATTGACCTTCATCATACATGTGCACATCAATTTGTTTCACAACATTATCCAATATGGCTGCCATGCGGCAATCTTATTACAATTTTGTCATGTACGGAGCCATAACTCAGGCATATCTCAACCGATTTTATTCAAAGTTGGTACAAGGATATTGACCTATGTCATACATATGCTTGTCAATTTGTTTCATGATATGATCCAATATGGCCGCATGGCAGCCATTTTGTTACAATTTTTTATGTCCTTAGCCATAACTCAGGCCCGTCTAAATGGATTTTATTCAAACTTTGTACAAGGACTTTGACCTATGTCATACATATGAACACGATATGGCTACCATGCCACCATTTTGTTACTATTTTTTCATGTACGAAGCAATTACTCACTCATATCTCAACCGATTTTATTCAAAGTTGTTACAAGGACATTGACTCATGTTATACAGTAAGATTAAATATGGGTGCATGGCTGCCATTTTGTTACGATCTTTTCATGTACAGAGCCATAACTCAGACATCTTTCCACCAGTATCATTCAAAGTTGGTATAAGGACATTGACCTATGTCATACATATGCACATTGATTGTGAACGTCATGTAGCAGTATCATGTCAATTGCCTAAGTTTCATAATTAGACTGATATGTCGAGAAATACTGCATCAGATTTCATGAAACTTGGTACACATGTTAAGCTTACTTTGCTTTAACAATGAAAAAGGCATTTATCAGTGTCATTTTAATTAATTTGTAATTGCTTATTTAATGAACTTTCCTAATTAGAGTTATATATCCACAAATACTGCGTCAAAATTTGATGAAACTCGGTACAGATGTTGATCTCATAGTTTGTAAATACTGCATCAAACTTTATGAAATATGGTACCGGTGATAATCTATTAGTGTTAGGATAGTATGCAAAAATGTTCGGCAACATCCTGTTGATTCATTACTAATTGACTCATTTAATGACATTTTGTAATTAGGATAGCGGCCTACATTGGTTTTATGTTTTCACCACCGTGGAACTCATTCTTGGCCATTTAGCGCCATCTGTATCACAGTATTTTTATCATAGACCTAATTAATGAAGAGGACTCTATCCTCTCTGAGGACTTTTAATTAAAGTACCAATGAACAAGTGGGGACTGTGCCATCAACGACTTGTTCAATTTAAAATTGATGCTTGAAAAGTCATCTTTATGGTAAGTCCAGTATATGTAATGATGAATTAAATGTAAACTTACCATTTTAGGATGTTTTCACATGTTCAAATGAAACTTCCTTTAACTTACATGAAATATCATTGGAAAAGTTAAATTTTTAGCATGAAAATAAGAATGAAATACTTCTAAATGCTTTCATTATGATTTAGTATATATACTAACAAGTACAGATGTAAATAACCTTGTTTAAATTTGCTTATCTATGTACAGAATACGTACAACGCCCCTGGAAGTTGCAGGTGTCCATTTGATTTCAAGTATTTCTCATTTTTTAATTTTGTCTGTATTTTCAGATTGTATTTAAAATAAAGGTATTTGATCTTTCAATTTGTATTTATTTGTATTTTTTCAGTTTCTGTGTACCTTTCCTTTTCGTTTCCTATATTTTTTGTTTAGCTCTTTATTTGTCCCTTTTTTAAAATGCAACTTTGTGGGATAAGTTACTTTGATATTCAGAGAGTTTGTAAAAGATGTTTGCCCGAAACTGTTATCGGTACATGTAATTTATTTGAGTCTTGTCACTTCAAGAAATAAAAAAAAAATGTTTTATTCTATATGCACGTGCCTGTTTTGATCATTTATGTTATGGTTTGAAGTAATTTTTAATAACATTACAGTTAATTTGCCATTGTGCTGTTAAAACAATCACCGTACAATACAAATAAGGCAATAATACATTGATTTCTGCCTATATGATGAAAAAGGTGCCTCTCTAATTTTTGCCGTTTGTGGCGCTGTTCTGTGGCTTCCGATTGAATGTGTATCCATAAAGTTCGCACACAAGTTAAAAGTCTGGGCCTGCTGGGTATCGCTTTAAACTGCTTAGTGTCACTTTTCCGACAAGCATTTAATTACTCCTTGGCCTAATGATATCCCTCTCTCCGTACAGTATTATGTATAATTCTGCGCTGCACGTACAACAATTAGAAGTCACCCCTTTTGACAAAATTAAAATAAACAACACCTCTTTTTCAGAATTCCCAGAGCTTCAATGAACTAGTGTTATTACATTTCTATATAATACTTATAGCCCCTAAACTTGTAATAATAATAATAATAATAATAATAATAATAATAATAATAATATTGCTTTAAAAACGCCTTCTATGTAAAAGACATCTCAAGGCGCATTACATTTCAGTTATAAAAATAGAGCAATGGAAAATGGTTAAAAATCACACAAGTAACTCTCTTTAAAAAGGTTAGTTTTTAAATGAGACTTAAAAACGTTAAAATTATCAACACCTCGGAGTTTCGATGGCAGCCTGTTCCACAGCCGCGGAGCACAAACAGAAAATGACCTATCACCGTAAAACACAGTGTTAGCAATCGGCTGGTGTAAACTGATCGCTGCACCATCAGCAGTCGACCGAAGAGAGCGCCCCAAATTACGAACGAATACAAGCTCTTTTATGTATCTCAGCGCCGTATCGTTAAAAGCCTTGTACGTTAAGCATAAAATCTTAAACTCTATTCGCTTATAAATAGGTAGCCAGTGTAAACTACGTAGTACTGATTGAATAGAATCTGCTTTCTTTATTTTTAGTACTAGACGCGTAGCTGAGTTTTGTATAAGTTGTAACTTCCTGATTTGATAATTCTGAAGGCCAATGATTAAACTATTATATACAATGCAAGATCCGAGGTACATGAATATCCACATTGATTAAGGGTCATTAGCATAGAATTTTAATACGGAAACAATGCTCATTAATGTAATCTGCATATTTGAATATCATTATACCTCGCATCTTGCACTAATAAAACTATTACAGTAATCGAGTCTTGAAAGGGGTGACGTGAAAG
The DNA here is from genome assembly GCF_041260155.1 of Ptychodera flava. Taxonomy (NCBI): domain Eukaryota; kingdom Metazoa; phylum Hemichordata; class Enteropneusta; family Ptychoderidae; genus Ptychodera; species Ptychodera flava. Next base: position 35,267,757 of record NC_091932.1, read on the forward strand.
GTTTATTACTAATTTGCATGTTTAATGAAATTTCCTACTTAGGAGTATATATCTGAATTTACTCGATCGAAATTAACAAAACTTGGTATGCATATTGAAGATATTATGATTTAACATTATAGAAAGTCACTAAGCATTTTTACTTCATCCAAATCCTAATTTGCATATTAAATGACCTTTTGAAATTAAGGATATATATTTAAAGTTACAAGACCAAAATTGATGAAACTTGCTATGTACATTAAAGATACTATGATAGAACATTATTAAATGTCATTAAACATTTTTACATCAGCCACTTCCTAATTTTCATATTTTATGAACTTTCCTAATTAGGGGTATTTATCTGAATTGATGAGACCAAAGTTGATGAAACTGGCTATGTACATTAAAGATACTATGATAGAACATTATTGAAAGTCATTAAGCATTTGAACTTAGCCAATTCCTTATTTGCATATTTAATGAACTTTCATAATCAGGGATATTTATCTGTATTGACTGGACCAAAGTTGACGAAACTTGCTATGTACATTAAAGATACTATGATACGATATTATTGAAAGTCATTAAGCATTTTTACTTCACCCAGCTCCCAATTTGCATATTTAATGAATTTTTGAAATTAAGGATATATATTTGAATTTACATGACCAAAATTGATGAAACTTGCTATGTACATTAAAGATACTATTATGTAGGCTAACATTATTGAAAGGCATTAAGCATTTCAGCTTCAGCCAATTCCTAATTTGTGTCATATATACTTGGATTTATTTGATCAAAGTTGGCATAACATGCTATGATTATTGATGATTATACCAGGTTATACCAATATTGGAAGTCATTTCGCACTTAAGTTTTCATGTCAGCTAATTTATAGTTTGCATATCTAATGACCTTTCAAAGTTTGGAATATATAGTTTGAAGGACTTGACCGAAGGCAATTACACTTGCTATGTAAAGTGGTGATACAATGACAGCAGTCAAATAAATTAATTATTTTTATTTCAGCTAATTACATATTTGAATACTTAATAACCTATAGAGTTAGTGTGTGGTGAATATTGTTCATTATGTTGATCATAATACTTTCAATGAAGTTGCAAACATGTGGCAAAGGTTCGAATTTACACATACCTGCAATATATAATGAAACACGTGAGCATTTACAGTTCATATCTGGTCAAACTAATCAGCTTGTGCAGTGATTGTAAAATGACCTTTACTATTTGTACAAAGCGACCTGAAGTATAACATAGGATTATCTTAATCCCCTACAAGGACGCTTCCTAATACTTCTAAGATGACCAATAACATTTATATTTTCAAACGAAGTACTTGTCTCACTTAACTTGATCTTTTGTGAGCTACAGGATCAGCTAGCGATGCGTACTCACTAATCAGCGCTTAACTGATCACTGACTTTGCGCTGAGTGCAGCGGAGAACAAAACAATTGTACGTAAAACATAATATTATTGTCAACAGGAGCACCCGTTATTAACTTTGACATTTTTAGAGAAGCGGTTGACCTAACCTGACCTGATCCCCATCCGATTCCTCCAAATAACAAGGCCGTAATTAATGACGGCTCCTTTCTACTTTTCACAAAAATGACAAAAAAGTCAATGGAATAACCTGTAGTTTTTTCTTAGTTCTTCGTAATGCCCTTATTCCCAATACCCTTCAAATTTTATCTCGAAAACGTGTCACCGTACGTAGAAAGCGGCAACCACTATAGGTTTGTTTACTTTGTTCACGCTCAAGTCACAAACATAGTTCAGGAACACTCTAACAACGATTATGTTTACCTTCACAAACCACTACCGCTAGTTTACGGTAAATGTCACTCACTGTGTGGAGTGATAGGGGCATGGGATATATATATATTATATATATATATATATATATATATATATATATATATATATATATATATATATATATATATATATATATAATATATATATATATAAGCGTACTGTCTGTGCCAAGTTCAGAGATTGCCATAAAGCTATTATGTTGATAACCGGGAAAGCACATTGTATACATTTTGTATATATATATATATATATATATATATATATATATATATATATATATATATATATATATATATATATATATATATTACAGCGATTGGTAGTAAAAGCAGAGCATTAATAATAACTCCTATTACTCAGAGAACAAGTTATTATTATAACTGTTACGTAAATTTCATGATTGCAGGATGTATAAGACTAACGCAACAGATATAATTACTTTGTAATATAAGTAATTTGTGTTGTATTATATATATATATAATATTATATATATATATATATATATATATATATATATATATATATATATATGTATGTATACACAGATATGTATGTATCTATGTACGTATGTCTGTCTGTAGTATGTATGTATGTATGTATGTATGTATGTATGTATGTATGTATGTATGTATGTATCTATCTATCTATCTATCTATCTATCTATCTATCGATATGCATGTATGTATCAATTAAGCAGGCAACCCGTACCAGAAAGAAGGCTCACGTTAACTCAGTACAGAGGAATAGAAATCAAAAGAAAGTGCATGTAACGGCTCCGTATATCAAAAACCTCACGAAAATATTGCAGCACACTTTCAGAACATATGGTGTGCAGTTACACGCTAAGCCTTTTAAAACAATCAGACAGATACTGGTATCCCCGAAGGATCCTACATCATCGAAAGACGTATGTGGTCCTATTTATCACATGCGATGTGAGGGTTGTGGAGATAATGAATGCAAAATGGACTATATCGGAGAAACAGAACGATCCTTGCAAGCCCGAGTAAAAGAACACTGTCCAAGCTGCGTCACTTCAGAGGTTTCTTTACATATTCAAAATGATTCCCCGGGGTCATAATTTCATGGTAGAAAATGTGAAAATCTTGGATCGGGAGCCGGATTGGTTCAAGAGAGGTATTAAGGAAGCGATATACATAAGAACACATAAACAAACGTTGAATCGGATGGCGGACGGCATCAACTGCCTCGAATCTGGAATAATATTTATATCACGCATGCGCAATGGTGCTAATCAACGCCATTGATAAAGACGGCTGGATAGTTGTCGGAAGCTCTAGATAGAGAAATAATTCTCCGGTACAGTACAAAGTATTTAGCCATAAGAATAATTTATGAACGTTATCACTGGTAAAACCATTATTTTTATATTTCTTCTCAACCAGAAATATTAACCAGAAATATTTCAAATGGTGATATAGTTATTAGTTAGTCTCCTTTCTGTCAATCTTCAAAGACAGTACAATGACACGTAAAATTGTCAAAATGGAATGAAATCAAACACAAGTAGTTTTAGCTATCCGGAAATCCATATAGGAAGGTGTAAACCTTTCAAAATTACGTTTCAAACAAGTAATCATGTTTTATTAATTCCCCGATTAAATACGAAGATAACAGAGGCGGATTAAGTGAAGATATACAATGTCGATAGCAAGGAAGGTACTTCGGAGGATCACAAATCTTGTTTTTCAAGAACTTTTCAGTAAAGAAAGTCGCATTTATCCATCCATGTGCCTTATCTAATGACAAAGCACTGGGAGGCATTCATCGATGCATCCAGAATGAAAATCCGACCCACCAAGCACGTGGTTCGCTCTTTCTCAAAACGTTCTCTTTCAACTGTATAGAGCAAAAGTTTGTTTACTCTCTAATTTTGAGGCGCCAACTACCTTAAAATAGTATGCCCTAGCTTGAAATAATATAGTCATAGTTAAAATTCAACTACTTCATGCAATACATGGAGCCATGCACTCATTTAAGGGAGCGTTCAGTTATTATGGCCGGGGGTGGGCCGGCAAATTCTTCCTGCGCATCAGTCAAAATAAGTGAACCCCCTACCCATTGTACCAAAATATTTATGACCTTCCCTTTCAAGATGACAAAAATTTCATGACCCCCCCCCCCCCCCCACATTGCTTGAGTAAATTAGCTGCACACACAACACCTCAGGGGTATGGAGCGATAGAATCCCCCCAAAAAAGAGCTTAGATTTGTTCAAGGACCTTCCTTACAAACTCAAAAGGTGTTCAGATTTCCCTTTCTGACTTGCTATGATATTGAAATTACCCCTCAAAGGGGTTGGACAGAAATTACTGGTGGATCACAATATTTTGCGCAAGCGACGTGTGTACATATTTTGATATTTGGATGTAATTAAAAATCAGCTGTTGATAATGTTGATTCACTACACATGGTATACATATATTTTCTCATACATGTATGAGGAATCTATGTAATACTTTCTCAATGCAAAACTATATCTAAGCATTTATAGATATTTGATAATTTACATAAATGTACTTAAATGAAATAGGGTTATTACAACTGGCATGTGGACAAATAGTTTGACCTTAGAATTTCACCAAAAATGTTCATCCACTATACATGGGGGTCATGATAAATTGTGAATATTTTTTTTCCGATGAAAAACTCGGTATACTTGTGCATATACAGACGTTCAATAATTAACATAATTGTACTTGATTAGAATATGAGTTAAATGGTGTAAAGTGCATATTATGTGTACAAGAAATCTGATTATGGAATTTCACTGAAAATGTTCATCCACTATACATGGGAGTCTATGAGGAAAGTATGAATAATTTTTTTGCAACAAAAAATAGGTAAACCAATGTGTATATGTACTCTCGATTATTGATATCAATGTACTTGATTAGATTAGGGTGGTAACAAATGGATGTGTTTGCCAGAAATTGGATTTTGGAATTATACCAAATGTAGATTGACTGTACATGGGAGTCTATGAGGAAAATATGAATAATTTTTTTCCAATACAAAACTATCAAAATCTGTGTATTTATAGACATTTGATAATTCATTTCAAAGTACTTAGTTAGCCTAGGATGGTTGAAGGTTGATATGTGTGCAAGAAATTAGATTTTGGAATTTCACCAAATGCTTGATTCACTATACACTGGAGTCTATGAGAAAACTAAGAATAATTTTTTTACAATGCTAAACTAAATTAATTTGTGCCTTTATAGGTGTTTGATAATTGATACAAATGTACTTGATTCAAATAGGGTATTTAGAAATCAGATGTGGATAACAATTATGATATTGGAATTTCACCTAAAAGTATTAACTTTTCATGGTACTACTAGTCTCAGTACAGGTAACTGTTAAATAATTTCCCTGACAAAACTTGCTATGTCTCTAATATGTAAGTGATAGGAATTGTTCTTGCCCTCAGTGCAGTGAGCTTGATTTACAATAAGACAAGCCTCAGAGTTGTCAAGTCAAGATGTTCATGTGACAAATAATTATACTTTTGTTCAGATTTACAGTTGAATAACTTCAGAGAATGAAATCATGCAACGAATCATTTTTGTCTCCCAGAATATTTCTGAACACTGAAACTGCTTTTTGACGGGACGGATACTTATGAAAATTAAGTGACCCCCTCTGAGCTGTTGGAAAAATACATGACCCCCCCCCCCACCCTTTGCAGTTTTCAATTTGAGGTGACCGCCCCCCCACCCTAGATTTTGCCGGCCCATTCCCGCCATAATAACTGAACGCTCCCTAACATAGCAGTCTCGTGGAGAAAGTGATATGAATAACACGCCTGTCTCCTAGATTAATATTACCGCATACATTTGTGCGGATAATTCTACTTTTTCATATGTAAATGACATTTGTATTCGATCTTAAATTCAGTTAAGAAAATGGAAAAACTCAATTGACCGACGATGTAAAATTTAACGATGAACCTGTTTGACAGCCAAGGTTTAAAGATAGGCAATTTTTGCAAGGCTTGTATCGACACGCTTCGATCGCAATCTCTTAAAGGTAATGATCAATAAGAGCCTGTAAATTTACTGTAATCTTTTCTGTAAACTCTTCACCAGAAACGGTCAATTAAGAATAATCAATATTATTTATTTCCTTCTGTGCAATAGTTTCCAATGAAATAACAACAAAACCGAAAATAAACATACTATTTGATGTTTTATAGACCGTAAGCTACAACATTTTACACGGAATTAAGGTAGATGGATCACAACGTCCTCGTTGTCCTCTTGCATTTTGCGCAGTGCAAGGGGATATTTAACGCTAAGGAAAGGTGAAATATTGTTTATCAAACACATTAAAAACAAAAACTGCACAACAACTATAGCATTTTCTGAAAACTTGTTTTTAAGCATTTTATGGAACAAATCAAAACGAACTGATCAAAATAGAGGTCTGACAGATACATCATTGAAACTTGATATTAATTTGTCAAAAGATTTAATATTTCATAAGCTATGTTTTAATTTTACTAGGTAAATCTTTCTAATCTTACATTTATGCGAGATCACTTTAAAATTTATTCCTATGTTTTAAACGATTTTCTAGCCACATAGGGTTTCTATTTTAAACTTTGATAATCGTAAAGCCATATCCTTCGTTTTTAAAATCTCGTAATTCGATGGCAAAACCAACTGAAATTCAATTTAAAGATGGTTCGATGTCAGTTTCTTTGTCAAAAGCCATACTACACAAGATCGCTTGGCCACAATGTGCCGAGATTGGCATAGTAAGTTTTACCTGGGCAATTAAGGCAACAGAAAATTAACAAGAAATATATAAAACAGTCTTAAATATTCATCTGAAATTTACATAAATCGATCACAATGACCCAAATATAAAGGCATCATTTTGTACATTCTTACTAAATGAAAACATTCTGTATACGATTTATTCGATAAGAGATCTGTCATGTCTTATGGTTTATAAGTGATTCCACATAAAGTATCATAGAATCTGTCTTTTTTAGCGAATATGCAACTCACTCGTTAATGATGGAAACAATATTTCACCTACCTGTTTGTTTGCCCAGTTTCTGTCACCTTTACCTCTTTACTTTAGAGACACTTCGTATGGCCTTTGCAGAAATTGTCTATAAAATGCATTTGGTCCCATGGTGCATTGCAACCCTGAAACTAGATTGCGTATGAGGGTGATTATACAACGGTCATGTTATTATATTCCCTCACATGATGACTCGTTGTTTCCTTTGCGTTGACATTGTCTGTTTAAGGTAATGTCTGAGACATAACACGGCTTATGGTACCTTTCAGAGTCAGTGTGAAATTCAAGTAAATAAAGGGAAGGAGTACTACGAATTGTCTACTAATTTTATACATCAATTGCGACAGATGGAAGAGTCCTTGTAATATGATGTTAAACTTGTCCAATATTTGTTCTGAAATTGACATGTTGTTCCTAGGGTTCATGTTTCGCTAAAAATAAAACTGTGAGCGTGTATTGCAAAAGAGACCACATCCTACTATCACTGAGGCAGAAGTCGTTCAGTTTTTATGCTTAATGTACAGCTAAAAAATATTTTGTCTTTGTATGTTTGCTGTGTTCGTTCATTGTCTACTTGATTTCCTAAAACCCCTGTTCGAACATTCCAATTGAAGATCTTTGATTGGTATGACTGTTGATTGTATTATCAGGTTTATCCTTATCGATCTGTTAATAAAACCCCGTCAAAAACAAGGTTTGAACATATGTATCTTAGCACTTTTCGGGGATGATTTGCATTTCAGTGCATTTGTTTTAACGAAATTTTTAGTCGTTAACATAATGCATCTAATTACTGTATACTTGCTCAGTGGCTTCTCTTAGATCATGCAGTACTCTGTTTACTCTTTTCTGCAATATCATTATTACTGTAACATTGCAATTGATTAATCATTTTTATCAAACTCATGAAATATTTATCAAGTATAGCTTGAATTGAAAATAACATTTCTTATAAGCAATTGGCTGAAATGCTCCTGTACAATGAAGCGCCAAGTTAGAATACCTTTTGTCATACCTTTAAAACCCGCAAAGGTTTCATGTCCTTCAATTCTATATGCAAAAATTGTGAAACCTCCTTAAATATGCAAATACCAATAAGCTGACGTAATTACAAGATGTCGTTAACAAATTATAAGAAAAATGTATTTAATTACTATGGATTATTTCATCAATTTTGTCATGTTTTTCCACTTAAACCTCAATACTTGGGATAGTTCAGCATATATGCAAATTACTTAAACAATGATTATTGTAGAACATGTTTGTTTCTCACTGACTCGTAAACCGCTCTACGTACATTGTAAAAATAGCGGACGCTAGACGCGTCTTTACGCGTTCAAAATGTACGTGTCGGTGTTCAAATTTGAACGGCTAGTGTTCATATTGTTAACACTAGTGATCATATTATTAACAATGATGTTCTAAACCTGAACACGATGTGTTAACAACCATCTCCTTCAAGCGTTCAAAAACTCAGCATCACAGAAATTTACAAAACTGAAACAATTAACAATCTTACAGTGTTTTTACTTTACAATGGCTATATTAAATTTACTACTGCCTCGCTGTCCGGCAAACGTACACGGATTTTGGTGTAACGAATTTCACACTAAGTGAAAAATATTTCCGGTCTACAATTGCTGAAAGCATGTTTTTTTCTAAAAAGAAGTATACAAAATATTTCACACGTTTATTACAGGTTGAAATTTCAAAATTTGAAAAAAAAAATCAGAAAACCATCATGAACGTTTTGATTTTAACATCGGCGTGCAAGAGGCTTTCTACTTCTAAACACTTGGTGTTCAAGTTTGGTGCCTTTTCCTATCCCATTATGCATCAAACGGAAGTTGCGACATTTTTCTTGTTAGTGCACCCTGAAGTCGTGATCGTGCGGAAGCAAGACCAGAAAGGGTAAGTTCCTCTCCAAAATAGTAAAAAGGTATTATATTTTGAAGCATCTGTATTATTATCCTTTGAAATTAATTGTATTGTACCTTGAAATAGTAAAAACTACTTGAAGGACCTGTTTTCTTTCAGTGGCTGGTATACCAACAACTAGCTATGACTACGCACTGGTACTTTTGGCCATAGTCAATCGATCGATCTCACTCGGGTCAAGGGTCAACTCAACACTACTGTAGCGATAAACCCTTGTCCTGGGCGCGATCGATACGCCTTGCATAGTACCGCTGCGTAATCACAGCTAACACATGTCTTTTAGTAGACACAATCGCATGTAAAACATCAGTTAAACATCGCAGAGTATACAATGTATTGTTTCAGCATATGAGAGTTTGGCTTTTTTATTTTAATCAGTTGATGACAAGAAGCAGCAAATATTTTGTAACAGTATTGAAGAGAGGCACTGTATATGAAAGTCTCACCCTTTTCCTTAACCTAATCAGCCCCTTGTCTTTCATTTAAAGTCTCATCTCGCCATTACCTATTGTTGCATTATTTTCAGGATGTAAAAAGTTGGATTTAACTGAAAATCGAAGAGTTGTTACAGAAGCTGGTGGTACAGATAATGAAGAAGATGAGTGTACAGGTAGCTGTCTGGAAACAAGCTTGAGAACCTCAGTTCATCTATAATGTAGATTTAAACTTCCAAGGGTAAAAACTGAATTTCGATAAGTTTCAGTACTTTTGTTCTGAATTATCTAAGCTTTGGTAGCATGCTATGATCAACTTGATGTTGCTGGAGAATAAGCTTTCACAGATGTATAGTCTCCCTTATCAGATGCGAGTGTGGAATAGAAATTGAAGCTGAAAGCGACAGAACATTCAGAGTAAAAATGTCCACTCTGAATTCCTGAATTTTCTGAAATTTCCACTCTGAATTTTCTGTCACTTTCTGCTTCAATTTTTCATTCCCCCTTGCATCTGATAAAGGAGACTTCACGTCTTTGAAAGCTTATGCCCCTGTAACATTTAGTTGATCATAGCCTGCTACCAAACCTAAGATTATTTTGTATTGTAGCTCAACACGTCTCTTGTACTTAGCAACTGGTTTTTAGCTTTGCTGTCAGCTAAATAGTTGGATGTGTAAGGCTTAGCATTGTCCTTAAATTTGTACATCCACAGGTTTTTCTTCAAAACAGCCTGTACGAATCCTTTAATATTTGGATTACAGGTCCCCAGGGATTACCCTAATCAGATATGTTCAAATTATGATGAAATATGCAAATTTATATTTTTGAGGCTAATTTTGCTATTTTTTGGCAAAAATCTTCTTCTCTTTTACTGATGTCTTCAATATTTGGTAAACATGTCCCTAAGAATGACCTTAGTCAAATTTGTGCTAGTTGTGATGAAATATTCAAATTTTTATATTTCATGGCAATTTTTTTCACTTTTGGTCAAAAAATCTTCTTCAAAACTGCTAATTGAACAGCTTTGATATTTGGGACATAGACCTCTACTGATAGCCTTTTTCAGATTGTTCAAATTATGCAAAAATCTGCAACTTTGTATTTTTAAGAAAAAGACATTTCAGATATTTTAAGACATTAGGGATTACCATAATATTTAAGTTATGATGAAATCTACATTTTTAAGGGTCATTTTCACTATTCTTTAGTAAAAAAATTGTATAAAATTAATAGCAGGGTACAACGGAATTTGAAAGGTCTTTACGAATATATTTTAATTTCTGAGAAGTAGATTTTGAAATGTCACAGATTTATTTCAGGGTTTATTTAAAGATATTACAAACAAACCTTTTTGTTTATGAAGTACTTTGTTGGACAAGGAAATAGGTTTTACCCTGCCAAGGACCCACTTTCCCCACTTTCTGCATGTTGTGCCTTACTGTTACAGTTTGACAACTTGACATCTTGTGTTTTCTTTAGTGTGGACAACTATATACCATGTGCACTAGAGAAGCCTTGACTAACTTTTTTCCTTCAAAATTTACAATTGTCTATACAAGAGGAAATGTCTTTAAGAAACCATCTTACAAAAATGGAGTATGCATTTCATACATAGTGTTTTCAACGCAATAATATGCCAAATTTTTAGCTTTTTTAGATTTTTTTGTACGTTTTAAACACGTATGAACATAAACATAATCCACAATATTTAAGTAACACCTGTTTTGTCATCATTTTGTTCATATTTTTTTAAAACGATCTGCAGTGTTTATGGTGATTTTTTAATGCTTATGTTTTTGATAAAAGGATGTTAACACCCTTGGTATTTTGCTATGACAAATTTTACATACAAAATGGCAATGTTTATTTGCCAATTTTACAGTAAATTATTGTATTTTACTCTAGAAATATTTTTTTTATTTTTAGAATAAAATAATTTTACTGAATATCAGTGGTCCGAAATGTTATTTCAAGGCTTGAACACCCCCTGAACGCCCAAAATTAAAGGTGTTCAACAAGCGCGCATCATGTGTTCTAGCCTTTAACACACTTATCGTTGAACGGCGTCCATGCGTTCAAAAAGTGTTACAGCCCTTTGAACGCGTAAATGCGTTTAATTTTTTAAACACTTTCCATGTGCAACGTGAGTTCAGATATGGAGCACCATGGTGTTCAATATAATGTCTGATGAACACGTAGCGTTCAAAATCTGCACACGTGTGTTTAAAAATTGAACGTTGGTTGAACACGTTGAGTTAAATTTCTGAACGTCTAGATGCATTCAAATAGTGTTACAAAAAAGCGTTTAATTGGTGTTTTATCCTTGAACACTTAACTTTACAGTGTAGGCGGTTGAAAGTTATGTGTGTGGTATTTATTAACTCAGGCTTAACTCCTATATACTCTTACACGACAACTGTGTGACAGTAGAGAGGAATTAAATCTCATACTTTCACGGACTGGCATTGAAAAATTATGTTAAAATGAACCAGGATTTCGTTCAGGGGCAAATAATGTTGACAGTGTTGCTCTTTTAGCGGTCATTATGAACTCAGCCATACTGCATTAACTTCACAAGTCCTTATAATATCTCAGGAGTTTTAGAAGCCATATAGCTGGATTTTTTAATGTTAAAAATTACTCGTAAAAACAAATGTGTAACTTAAAAAGAGTTGCAGATGAGCTTACGTTTACAGGTTACATGTAAAACGACCTTACTTCACCATCATATAATCCCAATTATCCCAGTTATCGCAAATTAATTCCAATTAATTCCAATTGATGTCGTGATCATGACCATCATATTTTCACAATTTGTGCACATGCGCCATTTGATTAAGTCCTGTTTAAGCTTATTCTGAAAATTGCAAAATTTACGTCCCTAACCCTTGGATTTAGGTATTTTAACATATGTAACAATTTGTCAATGTGCTGGGATTACCTGTCAAGGTTATGTTCGCAGTTCACGTAAATAATTTGATACTGAAAACTTCAGAGTACTTTGCTAGATAATTGCTAGACTTGGTTCAAGTCTGTGGTTTGTGAATGTTTGAGTGGAGTGAACGCAATGATTTGTATTTTTGCTTTAATGTGAAAACCGCGCGTGTGAGAGGAGTGGACGCGATGAGTGAGATGAACGCTATAGATGGGAGTTTCATCCGGAATCCGGCAGAAACTTATACTGCGCAGACTCAAAGGTAACGCATTCAATCGCTTTGAAAACCTGGCCTGCGCTAACAAACTCCGAATAGGTTTGTACGAAATAGGAGAGACACAAGAGAAACTATTATAAATGAATCTATTTTTTAAAAATTCACAGACTTGAACCAAGTCTATGTAATTGCCAAATATAATATACATGAAACTTTAGAGAATTTAATACTGTCCATTATTTCATCACCAAATTCTTCTAATCTTGCTCCTGTATACCTTAAACTCGTCCAATTCAAGGTCATTCTGTAAGTTACAAGTCATCCCGGTCATCCAAAGTCAAATACTTAACCTCTGAATTTTCGTTTATTATCTCGTTCCCCAACTCGTTCCAACTCGTTCCCCAACTCCATCCCCATGCTGTTAGCTGCAGTTCAACCAAATCAACAGATATTTAAACAAAATTTCCATGTTACGTTGCAAAGAAAACAGTGTACCTAATATGCAAATTTGGAGGTCAAAAAACAAAGTTTAAGGAAACTGGTACGCACGACATGCAAGTCATTGTTTTACATTTGTTGCGTTAAAACTTGTTTCAGCAGCCGCTCTTCAAAGAAACAAAGAAAAATTGATATTTAAGACATTTCCGCTAAAAACAAAATGAAATTATTTTATACTATTTTATGAGCTTAAATAAAAATAAAAATGAAAGAATTTCGTGGTGGGACAAATATTTCACACAAGTTATATGGTAGAGACTAATTGAAATCATTTTATTTTAACTTTTGAAAGGCCTTTTGAGGCCTTTTGAAAAAAAAAAAATTGGAAAAGGTTTAGAAAAGGCAATAATCTTAGAAAGAGAAATTGTGATGTCCTCGATTTTTCAGAAATGAAACAAGAACAAAACTAGAATCGAATACTTAATTAGCGTAGAAGATAACAAAAACCGTTATAAAAGTAAAAAAAATATACTTCTTGCTGAAACTCGGCCATTTTAACACTACAGAGCAGTGAAGCAGAAAATACTGTTATTATGCTAAGTTTCAATATTAAAAACACCAATACAAAAAAAGATAGAAGCTTCAAAGGTGGAGTTTGTTTGAAAAATGCACACAGTATAGTCGAGGACTACTCTAGATAACGTCGAGAATCACTCAAATAACACTCAAGGACCAGTCAAGCAAAGTGAAGTACAACCTAGGTAACTTCGAGGATCATGTGAGTAACCAAGAGCACCACTGGACCGTAGCCCTAACCTAAAGCCAAACCCTGACACTTACTTACTATTTCAGGTCTCCCTGGTCGCGTCTTAAGTCCGATTCTAAGCCTGATTCTTCGATTTCTCCTTGTACAAGAGCAACCTAATTGTCCTCAAGTAAAAGAGAGCAAGTGCAGCGTTACGCGGCGAACTTTGAGGAATCTTTCGTTTTTCTCTGGACTCAATAATGTGTGATTCTTCGATTTGTTCGCGGAGTATTAGAGCGACCTCACCGACTTCAAGAGTAAGCCAAACGGAACAAAGGTAGCGTTGCATAGCGGACTTTAAGGAATGTTTTGGGTTTTTTTGTACTCAGTAATTTATTTGTTCTTGTCACAGCGCATGTAAGTTTATTCATGTGCTAAGTTTTTATGGTTCAATCAGTTAAACAAAAGATTGCACTGCAATTGCCACGATGTCGCTACGCTCAGAAGAACAGAAAAATGTAAGTTTTCTTAATTATGCTTGGAAATCGTAAATAGACCGACTCATGGGCGACTTACTCGACATTCAACCATTCATTCATCCATCCATTCATTCACTTGCTCTTTCGTTCATTAGACCAATTGGTCGCCATTTTACAATATGCAGTTTGGGTAATCTTGCATTAAGTGTTTATAAAATGCCATGACAGAAATAAAACGTATGTTGTTTTTTTTCCTTTTTACCACAGTGCACCATATTTTTATTTATTGACCGCTTCATTAAGAAAACCGAAGGGTAAAAGTTGGATAAGTTTACTTCTCAAAAGATTAATGTCAATTTTTTTCGCATCTTTTTAAAAATGCAACACACTAGATCTCTCCTTTGTCACCGGATCTTTGAATATGTATATAAATGAAGCACAAGTCACACACTTGAAACATCCCTTTATAGTGTTAGCTGGACCGGGTTTCCATGAGTATAACATGATGACCACTCCTTATACAGAGCCATATTCAGTCTCCCATAGTAAGAACATGAATTCTCGGCGTTTGTCCAAGAAAAACGTAAACAGCAAAAATGTATACGTTTTTATTTCATTGCATCATCCAACAAGATCAAAGTAAAAATAATGGACAATCATACTTATCACCATCATGCCAATCTAGTTACAAAAGTGACGCAGAACAGATCCAGTTTGTTGCATTAAAAAAAACCCTTTAGTATGGGAAGGCCAACGAACATCGATATATATAACGTAGGATTACCCACTGCCCAAATGGAGCAACGAGGAGTAAAGTGTCTTGCTCAAGGGAACAACACCGTGCTACAGTCCCGAACTCACCAACCTCCAAAAGTGGGTCCCTTTCTCTGTACCTTCTGGGTCTCGATCTCGCTATCTTCTGATCGTGAGCTAGACCTATACCCTAACTGCTGCCCACGGCGCCTCTCTATTAATTGAACAATTTTAACCCCCTTAAAACGATATTGTAAAAGTCATCCCAACCTGATTTCCAAATGCTCCTTAGGTGCACGTGGTGTAAAACCTCCCCTTTGACACGGCCAGACCAAGGTTGCCTAAACTATACAGCATGATATGGGGTTTGATCACTTTCTCACACATGTATGTCCTACGAATTTCTGGACTTCAGCTAGCAAAGCATCTCCGACACCCGCAAATGAAAAGCAGGATTCAGTCATCACGGCGGTCAAAGTTTACGGCTGCACGGCCAGCTATGGACAATTTCTCTCTGACTGCATACACCAATGTATGACTTTAATTCAGTGGGAATTAACTGTACTTCGACTGTCTCATGTGTCTGCGCGACTATAGTATAACGGTCAATGAACGTCTTGCATCGAATCTGCATAGTGTTGAGTCTATGTCCCGGCGAGATCAGGTACCAGGAAACACTCTGGTACTTGTCTGCAATTTCTCGTTGAGGAAACAAATGGTAACGAAGACTACATTTTCAGAGATGCTCAAGAGAATCAAAATTAGGCGCGAAGCATTTGAGCATTGTAAGTTTTTTTCACAAACGCTTGCTTGACGGTCTACCGTGATTATGTGCTGTTGGCACTTCGTCTTTGGCGATTGTGAATACATAACATAAAGTAATTACTGTTTTTACTGTTTCAAGGTCCTCCGTCGTCAGAATGCTTCTGATGGTATATTCAACCTTTGTGTTGACTTAACCTTTTGTCGATTATAATCAGCTAATAATTGAAAGCGTGTTATCATGAATCTTTAACTCTTGCCGCCATTTTTGTATGCATAGGTTAATGCTGTTGACGAATTTGACAGGCAGAAATCGGCCCCCCGAAATTTTTGGCAGGAATACAAGGCAATTAATCACACTGTCGTGAGATGACCATTACACACAAGCGAGACCTAAGAGAAAAGGTCAAGCCAATGTGTGTTCTTTAAGCAGACCACAGACACCAATCACTGTGGCCGGTACATTTGTCTTGGACATCACTTATAAACAGAATCGATCAAAACAGTTGCCATGCTTATATTTTACTGTAGATGTAACGCTTACTATACACAAACTGCTTTTTAATTGAACGCGTCCACTTAATACCATTTACCATTTACTTAGTTAAAAAGAACCTCCTGTGTGTCAAAAGAGATACGCACCCTTTCAAAGAATCGTGTCAGATTTCAAAGCCTTCCAGAATATTACGAGGACGTGTTCAATATTAATACCTTTTGAATGGATTAACAATCAATTAGGCCGAATGACATAGTTTTGTCAACAGCATGACTGCCTTGTCAAATGTCATCAAGACTAACACATGTATAGCGCAGTCGATATCATTATTCACATTCGAAGATTTTTTTTGTATGTTTATATGAAATAATATGACTTTGCACACATGTGACATAAACTCGTACGGCGTCTTCTGAGAATTTGTGTTATATACGCCATGCCATTAAATGTTTTAGTTTTGTTTCCACTGAACCCTTGCCATCCATGCAGCAACATAAGTAGTGGGACAGCTTACACATCGTACCCCCGCTCGGTGATAACATGAACTCAACTTTACTGCCATTTTCAAACAGCAATCATCAAAATTGCTACCAGTTTCTCAAAGGCTGACTGGTGAATACAAACAAGTTCAGCAGAGTGCTATCATAACAACGTGACAATTATCAGTATGTTTAAGTTCCTCTTTGGAGGCATTCCTTCTTAGAGTCCAGCTGAAATAATCCCTTGGACGCACGGACGTTGCCTGACACATTTCTTGGAGAATGTAACTTCTCATTTCTCAGTCATTGCAATAACGTGATTTCAATGGGAACTAAAACTATTCAAGCCACGGCTTACCAACCTCCAAATCAGGTTCCAAACAATTCAAAATTATTACTTGCACAAACAGTATTTTCCTCTTTTTTTCACTAATAATGGGCCCAACGTGTCGATTTTTTATGTCGCTCAAAATCATTTACAACCACAACAGTTACTCCATTTGCATTTTATAACAGCACAAAAGAGGAATCAAAAATTTAAAAAATAAATGAACAATAAGTTTCTAATCTCTTCGGGAATAGCATTGAAAATTAATCGTTGTTAAAGAATATGATTTATTTCCTTTCGCCTGTTTTAAATGCGCGCAATTACATAAAAATGGGTGAAAAAACAAAATATTAAGCCGATAAAGCAGTACATTTGTTACAGAATTCAAAGTCAACTCATTCCGTCTCTCTGTTTCTTTCTGTCTCTATCCCTGTCTCTGTCTGTCTGTCTGTCTGTCTATCTGTCTGTCTATCTCTCCCTCAACACAATAATATATAAAACAGAGCATAAGCAAGGTGACAAATGTAACCATTTAACATGATCAATCTTGAGTCAATTTATCGCTGTGACTTCTCTCGGCATGCGCTTGATGGCTGACAAATATATTGTGCTTCTATTCATGTCAGCCCTTTCAAACTTTGCAAATTTTGTCCAGGCCGATTGGCTGCAACCGATGAATATAACAGCTCCTGAAATTAAAAAAGGCGCATTTGAAAGTACCTTGCGCGACATCTTCGGTGATGTGACAGTCGTTACTGTGATTTCGTTCTACTGTTAGTACTCGTGAACACGTATGGTGTACGATAACGCCTCCGGGCAGAATAGCTTCTAAAAGCACAAACTCGATAGAAGGGTCATAAGGAAGAAATTATGAATGACACATCAATACTTAATTTCTGGTCTAATAATAGAGGCGTTGCCCTAAACAGCAACGTGTCACAGAAGAATTCCAGTAACCAGTGGTTTTTTTTGGATGATGAATTGATGAAATTACTCACTTTTAACGATCTCTTGTTCGACCAAAGATATCACAAAATTATCATTCTTATAGGCGGCAATGCTAGGCACTGTCTTAATCAAGTCTTCTTTGGTGTACAGCTGCGGAATGTGCGGTCGTAAAATATCATGCATTCTCTGAAACCAAAGTTGAAATGGCGTTGATTTTCACTCGCTCAGCAGAAGGAAAGAAGTGAATATACTGTGATTTCTTACAGAATGACCTTGTGCAGCTCACAGATGTAAAATCCAGCTGCTTTGTTGGGTACAAATTTCAATGTCCATGTTTACCTTGAATGCTCCTAGGTACAATTTTTGGACGGACGCTTTAAGTTTTACGATGCTTTTCTTGCCTGCCGATTGAATTGACTGTTTTGAATTTTAGGTTATATGTATATCCGTACAGAGACTGTGTTTTCTGTTCCTTACACTTGCACATTATCACCTGATTTTTTCTTAAGATTCATTTAAATTTTAAAGTTTCCTGAGAAATGTACGAGCAAAAGTCTTTAATTTTCAGTTGCATGGAGAGTACACAACCTTGTATAGTGCTGAAAACGTAACACGCTGACATGGAGCTGCAATCGTACTAAAATAAAACACGATACTTTGTCGTGAATCTAAACTTTAATTAATTCCCGTTTGTAAATGGCAAGATTATTAACGCATATACAATTATTATATATTAATTATTGTCACCAACTGGTCTTGTCAGAAAACATGACTATTTGGTTATAGGATTTAAAGTCACTGAAACGAAAACTTATAAAATAATTTTCATGAAAAGTTAACCAACTGCTGTACTGTACATTGAGTCGACGCCACTATTTTACAAAAGGGACGATTGAAACAGACCAGCGTATTTCTTTTAAGATGTATGAAAATAAAAAATTGAACATCACCTTGGCGAAAGGAGGGAATGCAAGATAAACGCAAGATATATTTTTTAACTTCATAAAATTTTGGAAGGCTTTGACAAGCTGGGGACTCTCCGAGACCAGATTCAACCTTGTGAAATTACATAAATGTTTTCTACCCCACGTAGTACACCTGGAATATAAAGAAATCATTCTAAGCATCTGTGACACCAAAATTGAACTAACGCTTTAATCTTACAGACTATTCAAGCACTGTCTCCCTCTATATTCTGAAGAATATATCGCAAATAAGGCAAATGCACTGATGACCACCTCATTGCTGTCACAAAATTAGGATTAACCTTATAAATTCACATTTGTCATTCACACGATAAACTTTTTAGGCTATAAAATCATAATTATTCAACGGGGAAAACCGATTCAATAACAACAACTCGCAATGGCTCTTGTCTTTGAAAGTAAAATGCTCTCCGGCCCTACACAATTTACACAGGACTTGCTCGGTATATAAGTAACAAAAGTACGATGTGCTGTTCAATGCATAACAATAACAAAACCATAGAAATTATCAGCTGTGACTGTGACATGCTCAAGTTTTCTTTTTTGATAAATAAAACTTTTTTATTACTTTTGACTTACCATTCTCCTGAACGATTTCTCCAGTGAAAGGCAAGATATTCTTTTCCTTTACAGATATGTCGCGCACCTTCCTCTCCCATTGAGCGTAAATATGGCGCCTTTTTAGATGATGGTACGCTTCTTTAGAAGTCTTTTTCCATTGGGCTACGTTATCGTACGGTACAGATCGAGGTCGATATATGATGCAGGGGTATTTCCACAGAGATGATGGTCGTCTTGCGAATGTTGATGCATTTTGGAGTGTGCTTTGTTAAGTTTAATGGCGTGAAAAAGCAACCCTGTGTCACGATGAATTTCCTTTAGTAAATTACCCTGGTCCTCTGCCTTGATCCAACACCACGGCGCTTCCATTGCACAGCCTGAAAATTCATACGGTGTCACAACAGGCACGAACTGTTTGAGAAGTTCAATATCAAACGTTTCACTGAGGTTTCGGGCTTCGCTGGCGTTGTCCTGAGTTTTGTGATTCCGTATCGGGTATGCGACAAGGGTGCGGTTTTGTAAAGCTACCAACGGCAGCACGTGCTTAAATCTCATGTAGTTGTTCTGTGGACCCGAAGCGAGGAATATCAAAGCTGGCATAAGATAACCGCTAGTATGAGTCCGAGTGGCACGGGTGCGGGCTATCGGTCTAAGGCTGTAAGTGATCTGAAATGATCAGGAAACTTCTATTAACATTTTGTTAAAATAACAACACACAGTTTTGCTTGTAAATGTCTAAAACATTTACTGCAGCGGTAACATAAAGACAATCTGTTGGTATCATAATCATATTTTGTGTAATATAAGACATTATAGTACTTATAAAGCAGCAATTGTAACACGCATGCTATGACCTTCTGTGATTTGTTGAGAACCTCTCCCATAGATTTAGACACTTTTCATGCTACAATCGGTTGCCTTCCCTGGGAAAAAACAATAACTTCAGATGCATTGAACAAGGGCAACAGGTTTACAATGCCTGCTCTACTTTGATATGTAATAAAGGCCATGATCGCGCTAAATCTTCAATGTTGATTCAAAATTACTGATTTACGACTAGAGGAATGGGCAATCAGTTTCTAACGATCCAAACCACTCAATTTTAAAATGTGGTCATCTGAATAACACTGGGAATTTTAGAAACCCGAAACTAGAAATAAAACCAACCTCCGTGCAGAGTTTTTTTTTCTCACATAGTACTTTTGCCATTCTCGGCGAAACTGTTCCTATAACAAGAATCATAGCCATTTAAAACAACTAAATAATAACTTTTGATATTCAATACGTTATTTCCATCCCTATGACAGACAGAAATCTTTAATTACCTCGGTGTTCAAGAAATCTCGATCATGGTCCTTGTATTTCAAAATGATACTGTGAACCGAAGTTTTCTTAAGTAATGAACAAACGCAACAATAGTTCTACCTGGCTGACTTTGCGGTATTTTTACATTAAAAACATTACGATATCGTTTTTCGTTTTTCATTAAAAGAGGAAGAGCCAGGCAAACTATTCTGAGAGCTGTGTGTTACTTTGATCTGAGCATTGCTTGAGAATTTTAATTTGAAATGATTAACTTACCCGGTATAACTTCAGCATGAGTAAGAAAGATTTATCTAACTACAATGATAGAGTAGTTCAGGGAATCGAATTAGTTTATATCTAAAATTGTCTAATTTAACTGTTCAGATTAATATATTGTACTACCGCTCTCTTTAGATATCACTGAAGATATTCTCTAGGACTGTAACTTAAAGGAACATATAAGCTGTAACTTCTGGCTATTTTTTTTAGTATTCTGCTTCAGATCTGTACATCAACTACCGTGTCTGACCCTAATCCGTTTGTCATGCTGAAATTTCGAACTTAAAGCTGCACACAAAATATCCGATCTCAAGGACCTAGCAAAATTTTCCCTTGAATGGACATTGGGCCTATTTTAATCTCATATCGTCAATAGAACAGCAAAAATAACCAACGTCAGTCCATCGTCGAAGATATAGAAAGGCTTTAAGCTATTGTGGTAGCCGGTCCGGCGCTGAAATTTTCCATAAAACTGACCTCGATAACTTCTTGCATTGTATCCTGGTTATTTAGTCGATCAAGAGAATATAGAATGTTCTGGAATTTTTCCCGATGCGAAACAATCGGAGGGCGAGAGCAATTTTCTTCAAGAAGATACGAAAAAGTAAGTCTCCTGTTCAAATCGTGGCAGGCATGTTTAGCCGACCTCGCCTTATAATTACAGGGTGCACCTGGAATTCATTGCAGGCACATTTGGCATGCGGAGATATATGTCTCAAATATATATAAGAGCATGTGTCGTCTCTCCCTACAAACACTTCCCATGCTTTGTATGCGCTTCTCACACTATTTTGGGCATAAATGCGGAAAGATGTTAATTTTGCTCAGAGCTAGTCTTCGGTGGAATTGGTCTTCTTCACGTGTAAGAAGCCATGACTCCATTACAACCGATCGATTAGCACTGACTCTCTAAATTGTGACAGGAATCTCTGCTAGAAGTCTATAGAAAACAATGTAACAATTGTCTCACACTGCTAAATTATGACCGTCCGTATGAACAAATGAGATTATGTACGACATGAACATTTCGAGCTTCAAGTTGTTCAAAAGTCCTTGAATACTGCTGATGACAAAGAGGAAATACATGTGTATGGAATTTCATGCACCTGTATAATTGATGAACCGATCCGGTCATTCTTAGATATTGCAAAACTGAATAACACCCCGTCCGTTGAAGGGATCATACCGGGTGTAAGAAATACGCAATCTGAATGAACAGCCTCGTAAAAATACCACGACAATACAGTGATAATAACCAAAGACCCACATGTACACATAGACAATGCTGCAACCCAAAGGTAGGAACTACGAAGCACGTATCCAATTAAGTCGGACTCAATTTTTGTCACGGTACAGTGGTTTGTGTTCAATCTCGGTCGACTTCCCGTGGTATTTCTAAAGAAAACTGCTTACAAATGGTCAGAGTTGGTACTTCAACCTCATCCTTGCTATATGCCTGTGGCTTTAGAGACCTTTGAAAAACAAATAGACAATGAACGGGTTTCCAAACTCCGTTGAACGATTTATGTTTCAATGGCTAGAATCCAGTCGCATTATTTGATTTTACACGGTGAAAACAATAGACTTCGTCTCGCCAGCAACCGTAATAAGCTCAGTAGTTTAATTTGTTTCTTGTGTGAGTGTGAAGAATGCCGAAATTAACCAAATCAGAGTGTAATCGTTTATTTCAGAAGTCATTGGATTATAGGTCCATTAAAATGTAAATAGACTCTATATGAATATTTGGTAGGAACTGCTCACAGTTTCCCTGGTTTATGTGGTAGAACTGTGGTCTCCAAAGTGAGTTTGCATACGACCAAGACTGTCGTGGTAACAAATCTATAACGAACACGAAACTAAATAAGGTGACGAGAGCTTGAGTGTTGACACTCTATTGACCTTCGATCTTTAAAGTCCGAAAAATACAAGGGGTTGTTAATGAAATAGGTATAATTTATTGTGACTTTGTCTCACGTCTCTTTGAACTTCGGGATCTTCTGATTACCAATAATTATTAAGCTTTCCCTCCTCGTATTTTGCATGATTTTTCAACTCAATTTGGAAAACTGGCGTTACATGGTACAAATTCAAGTCAGTGATTCTATTCGTTAAATTGAATAAGGACGTCGACCGTTATTCTGCCTTTTCAAAAGGGATGTTATTGAAGGAGGCGTTGCACTTAACTGCACAACTTTTTCAAAGCCGGGTTTCTGATTAAAACAATCTTAACTGTCCCTGCTCATCTTAACTTACAACGGGTTTCCCGTCGCAATCGAAACTGGACATTTTTGTGATAAAGCATATTTGGTATGGATAATTCATAATATCGATAGCAACTGCTTACGTGAAAAAAACCCTGCGATTTATCTTCCCCCTAAACGCCTTAATTTTTGAATGGCGGATTTCGAAATACGCCCGACGCTTTAAAAGATTGATTTTAATAAGTTATTGTTCACTGACGTTAATTTTTCCGTACGTAAAATAAAGGCGGGTTATTAATAGGATAATTTAACTTCAAATTAGAAGTTGGCAGCTATGAATCACCATGGAGAAGAGAAGAGTAAATTCCATAAATGAACACAAGCCAAATGTTTTTAAGTTACACGTCTAGACACCTGTCCGCCCGTTTTCTGGGCGATAAAACTATTTCATTCAGCGGTGTTCAAATAAAACGGAATTAGCTCTAAAATGTGCTTTTGTTTCGGCACAATTTTATTTTATCAGCGTTGCTTTTGCATTCCATTCTAATCCCAGATGTTTACACCACCCTGCGGTTTACAGTAATCGTACTTGTGAGCGATCCGCATATATATTTTTTCCTTTGACGCAATAATTTTTAGAACATTGAAAACGATACGAATCCAGTGTAAAACATGTGGTGATCGGGGATAGAGTGATAATATCAATAACTATGTCACCATTGTTGTGTTTATTTTTCAGTAAATGACAGTCACTTCAATTATATCACCGAGGTACAAATCTACTTCGAGACCCGTCGAATATGAAGCTTGTAACAATGTTCAGCTTGGGAGAAACAGCATACACTTCCCTGCTAATGGATTTAGATGTAAAGAGCCACCGCGTTTCCTGCAGTTTCATTTTCGGTTATATTTGCAATGGAGGACTGCAGAAAAATAACAAGTCTTCCCCGTCTTCATGCTTGAATGATATTCAGAAAGAGTTATAGACCTAACGTCTACCATGGTGTGCTTAATACATTTACATCGACAATTCGTCGACCTCACAGCCAGACAATTGGCCTATGTTGGCACGTGTACGCCTGAGACCAGTTCTGTACATGCCTACCAATGTTTGAACGAATTCAACAGATTCGGTTCACAAACTCTACTCCTTCAATGCCGCAAACTTTGCACTACAGATAATAATCGCAGAGACGTAAGCGTTTCCGTCAATGTACATGATGTCGATTCCGTAAAGTAGGCATTGGTAGGTGCGTGCGCTTCACGCTTAAAGGGAAACTATAGGCAGTAACTTTTGTTGTAAATAAAGTTTTTATATCATAACTTTCGTCTAATTTTAGCTCTGAGGGTAAACATCGAATCTTATCTGTCGATACAAATACAGTGCAAAACGAGTGGGAAGTATATAGTTGCTGATTACGTTTTTATTGTAACCAAATGAAGATACAAATATCATTTTCCTCGTATAAACATTTTTGATCTAAAGCAAAAACAAGGGAATGCTAGCGTAGTTGTATACTGTCATATAATAAGTTATGCTGCTCTCGGCTCTTCACCTTTTCGTATTGTATGAGAGAAAATGTAGTCTATTAGGCCTACAGACTATGGTATAAATTATGGTCGCTTTGCTGTACGTGTTAGACATTTTGGGGCTTGTCAATGCCTGGCGTGATAGTACCGGACCGGGAGATCATGAACTCTGTACACGAAAGCGAGATATATATTTGTAGCAGCTAGCACTTTGCTTTATTCTTATCAGACGATAATTGCTTTACAAATATCCACCCGTTAAATTATATTACGAACACGCAAAGAAAAAAAATCAAGACCTGTTTGATATCGGGCTGCTGATTCTTTGACACATCGCTGACAAAGACGCATCATCAATAAGTAAGCTGAAGATGAGACACACCAACCCCTACCAAATTTAAAATCATGATTGTTCGGCTTAAAGCGCCATTTTAGGGCAACACCACCTGAGCATTTGATTGCGCAAACGGCATGGGACTGTGGAAATGCCGTACTCACCAAAGACAGTGGCTGGCTCACATAGCCGTACTGGTGGAGGGCGAACACGGTTAAAAACGAGATGAAACTGAGAACGATGAATGTCTTAATAAGGACTTCCTTGCGGAATATTGAACTATGTGTAGCCATGGATAGCTTGTGGTAGATATTCAGCTCCGACTGTCTAAAGTATGAGAGAGAGAGAGAGAGAGAGAGAGAGAGAGAGAGAGAGAGAGAGAGAGAGAGAGAGAGAGATTCAACATGTAGGAATTCGTTACGTGTGTCGACAATCTTAATTCGGTAACAAGTTGACAAGACAGCATCTACACTAGTTTATTTGTAACAAATTCGCATATTGTTTTATTCTCATAGGATTCTTTAAAGGACAACGTAATCACAGGGAGCCATGATTTTCTCCTCGATTATGTACTGTTCTTGTTCCTCGCTTCCACTCTGGTTGAATTTCGTGGAACAGTTAAAATCATGTCTCCTGGTACACATCCAAAACCTACACGTATTTCTCGGTACGAAAAGTCAACTACAAATTGGCAGACATTGCAATTTATGTATCGCCGCATTTAATTCGTCAATTCAGTTTTTAATATGTCTACATTGCATTTTTTCTCAACGCTTCATAGGTGACATGTTTTATCGTCTTCTAAGTACGTTTAGAAGTTAGGCCATATGTTGCAAAACAAAAATGCTTCGATTTGTACTTGACGATCTTGTGTAATATATTTTCATAGTCAAGCGCTTTCAGTGTTTGAATTATTTAGGGAGGATTTCAACAGCATTTGAAAATAACAAAATTCTCGAAGCCTCCATTGATTTGCCGAAATAAACCCGACTAAGCCTGATTTGCCGTCTGTCCTGCTCCGAGGATACATTTTCTGTTTCGAGAAATAAATGAAATTCAAACTGAATGCCGAAATCAGTATCAATAACACCAATGCATATTTGTAGAATTATTAATCATAAACTTACCTCTAAGAGTGTATTATCACGATAACGAAAGTGAAGAAAACCACTGCAAAAACTTTTCACGTTAGGCTTAACTTTGTCTCCCTTGAGGCTTGAGACCTGCCGGGTGTGTTACATCCGGGGACACTAGAGTAGTAGGTCGTCTCGGAAAACATACTGCCTGCCCTTCGTGCAGGAGCAATGTATCACGAGGTGCTTTACCGATGTGTTACATTGTTGCCAGCCAGGTAAATCGTGAAGTCATGACGACTTTAAGTGACAGAGTTATATTAAGTAATAAAGGGCAGATTTTCGATGGTTGACAGTGCACCCTGTTAATTATTGATCTTTGTAGTGTATGCGTTTTCTCATGACGACATATGAGGTTATCTCTTCATCAGTTCTGTGCTTAACTATGAAAAACAAGTAGCATCGTTCATACATTATAAAAGCGCAAGACTTGTTATTTTAATGTTTATATTGGCATCGTTCGCTTGAGTGTTGGTTTAGTTTCAGGTCGGTCGTAGGAGGTTGCCCCTCTTCACAATTCTTTGAAGAAAAGGGGGTCTTGTCCCAATTACTTTGCTCGTGTCCATACTTGATTTGCCTTCTAGCATAGGAGTCCTCAGTATCGTACTCAAATGTGAGATTTAACATAACAAAATTATTGTATGTGCGTTTGTAATACAAATGGAAAGTTCTTTTACATATAAGATTCATGTAAAGTCCAATATATGTAAGCAACGTACAGTTCCGGTCACCTTAATTAACATCGAGAATTAAAATAAAATATTAAAGTATTTGGAGTTACCAAGACAACTTTGTGCAGAGGAGGTTGGACGTCAACATTTCATCATTACTTAAGGTGTTCATCAATATTATGAGTGGATAAGGGTGGTTAAAGAACTTATCGCTTTAACGGAAGCGCAACAACAATCGGCCGGCGGCCACCCAAGTTACAATAAATCGAATGCTCCAATGGGACCATACATCTTGTTTAGACAATTTTGATTAATCACAGTACTGTTTTAATAACAGATGTTCAGAGTTTTCTCTCGACTGCCCAGTTGAGCAAATTGCACATGTCGAAAGATTGTCTGTCCTATAAAAGTTACTGAATGCGTAGATATCGCGCACAAACACAGCAAGCTAACTCGTACATATATATTATCAGGGTGACCCAAGTGCAGACTGTTGTGCTGTGAATTTGCTGTTGTTTCTAGTCATTATACTCCCTGGGAGAAGCCAAACTATCCCCTGTCATTCAGCTTTAGTGACTTGTATGATGTGGAGTGTACGCAAGCAATACAATAGCCGACGACCTAGTTGCGGTCCATGGATACTACTGCAATTCAATGTTCCTGTTTTGATAACGGTAACGTTTTGAAAGCAGTACTTGAAACTTTGTATAATTGACGGAATTATGAAAACTTTAAGCTTGAGCATTGTACAGGCGCGCTGAGTGCAGTGACGATCTCGATTGCAATGAAACGCAATCGTTTGATCACCGCATATTTTCCTGGATTTAAACCTTCAAATCTGCACCAAATTGTGTCCGCGGGAACGAATACGTCAAATTCTGAGTCGGACAAACCTGTGGGTAACAGATCGACAGAATACGTAGAGCAGCCGAGCACATCACGACAAGTGAAGCTGACAAACATCATACTGTTGATGATAGTAAGGTGCTCATGGGATACAGAGTGCGAAACAGAACTGGGTGATGATCGTAATGATATCGGGGAAGCACTTCACTGGAAGACAAAATAAACATCAACATTGCCCCTAAAATGTCAAGTCTGTCCCCTAATTAGCTCACGTGTGTAAACACGTGGGCTAATGTCATAGCGATGTCTGTCTGTTAGTGTGTGTGTGTGTGTGTGTGTTGTGTGTGTCTGTCTGTCTGTCTGTTTACACGATAACTCAAGAACGCCTGAACGGATTCAAGTCAGATTTGGTACACAGGTACCATATGCTACTTGCAAGAACTGATTAGATTTTGGTTAGTGTGGCTTGCATATTAATGAAGTTATGCAATATCGTTTTTTTCCGTACAATGGTTTCCCTATGGAGACGGTAATGACAGTGTAGACATATATCAAGAAATACTGCACAAAATTTCATGAAACTTTTCACAGATGAGAGTCTCAGAACATTATGATGATACTGTGAGTGTCATGTCAATTATCTTCTCATTTGCATATTTAATGAACTTTTGTTATTAGTGAGATAACTCTGAAATTCCTGCACCAAACTTGATGATACTTGCAACAAATATTGATCTGATATATATCTAATTATACTTAGAAGCATTTGGCAGTGTCAAGTTAACAAATAGCTCATTTGCATATTTTATGAAGTTTTAGTAATTAGTTATATGACTCCGATATAACTTCACCAAATGTGATGAAATCTGCTGCAGATACTGATCTGACTGATATCTAGCTGTAGTGTAAAGCATTTAGTAGTGTGAAATTAATTAAGGGTTCATTTGCATATTTAATGAACTTTGTAATTAGTGATATAACTCCAAAATTACAGCATTAAATTTGATGAAACTTGCTACAGATGTTGATCTGATAAATATCCAATTGTACTGAGAAGCATTGAGCAGTGTCAAGTTAATAATTAGCTCATTTGCATATTTCATGAAGTTTTATAATTAGTCATATAACTCCGAAATAACTGCATCAAACGTCATGAAAACTGCTGCATATACTGATCCGACAGATATCTAACTGTGTTGTAAAGCAGTTAGTAGTGTAAAGTTAATTAAGGGTTCATTTGCATATTTAATAAACTTTGTAATTAGGTATATAACTCTGAAATTACGGCACAAAATTTTGTGAAATGTGCTACAGAAATTGATTTGATAAATATTTAATTGTGTTATGAATCATTGTACAGTGTCAAGTTAATTTAGGGCTTATTTGCATATTTGATGAACTTTGTTATTAGTTACATTACTCTAAAATTACAGCACTGAATTAAATAAAACAAGCTACAAATGTTTATCTGATGGATACGTAATTATCCCATGAAGCATTGAGCAGTGTAAAGTTAATTAACAGCTCATTTGCATATCAAATAAAGTTTTGTAATTAGTGATTAAACTCTGAGAGTATTGTGCGAAGTTAAAAAAATCTGCTTTATATAGTAATAACATATATCTTATTGTTCTGTGAAGGGACTACTATTAATGAACCTGTTGTAAAACACGTGAGCATATTCAGTTCCTATCTGATTTGATGAATAGGGCACAAAGTGCCCCTTTCAATGAACATGCGGAGAAAACACTGGATGTTAATACTGAAGTCGGAACACTGTCAATAAGTAATATGTGTACAATTGTAGAACATTCTGGCAGACATGGAATGACGTAAGCTTTCTTAGTAATCATTTTCGGGCTTCTTTTCACAATAAAACTGTTGTTTACGGCAAAGCAGATACTTTTTTCGGGATGATATCCAAGGTATTTAAACATGCAATGACATAACGGGCTCGTTGTTAATTGTAATATACAATAATCACTTTATTTTATGACCAACCACCATCTTCGTCATAAGCTAATTTATGAACCCAATATTTCTTTGTCTTTTTTTCCATATTTAAGCTATAAATCGAAATTTTCTCTTACCTGAAAGACAAATTCCTAGCGGTATTTTCTTGGTAACAAGAACACTTCATGCGATCATGTTTGTACCGTATCGGAAGATGATAAACCATGCTATTTGCCGCCATGATAGTCATTCGCAAGGAAGATATTAAACAGAATTGGCTGAAAGGTGATCAAGACGTATCGCCAAATATCGACTAATATATGTTCAGAAACCAGAATAAGAAGCCTGTGTGGCCTGGAAGCTGGGGATTTCGAAAGCTCGGACGATTTGCATTATACGGTGAAAAATGTGTTTTTATGGGCATACAAACATCATCTTGTTAAGCTTCAAGACAATCAAAACTATATGAGTAAGTTGAACACGAGACATTTCCTCATGATTTTCGGAGTACAACATGGAAGAACACTTCAAACACATAACACATACTGGAAAATACATTGAACAGTCACTGTTCAACTTCAATACAGCCAACCGCTAGCTACTTGCACGAGGTGTTTATGAGTTCTTTATAAACAGAACAGCCTTGTAGTTTTATATCTGAATGCAAAAATAGGACATTAAAATATTGCAGTTTTGTTGCTAGAAAGTTATTCAGATAAACTGCAAAAGCTGAAATCTAAATAAGAAAATGTGATGGTATTCATAAATTCAAAATTCTACTGGTGCAATCGTGCGTGAAATATGTTGGCAGATAGGAATTTTATATGATACTTTGAAAATTACCTCTCAATGCCGAATTAACCCTTTGAGCACTATAATTTTTCTGAAAAAATATCAGGGCACCATTTTACCATTTTTATGCATTTTTCTGTATTTTTTTCCATGATTTTGGACTAAATGGACATACATTTTCATAAACTACACTTTTGGACCAAAATTTGGGAAAAGTAGAAAGAAATTGAGTATATCTGAAAGAAATTGTCCTTGAGTATTTTAGATACATGTCACAGTGTCGTTGCACTATGTATTGCCGTATTGTTAGGCAAACAAAACGTCTGCGTATTTCTGTTGACCTCTTAAGGTGATAACGCCATTCAATTGGATAGAACGAATGACCGAACCTTAGTTTGTACAGGAATAAACGATGTTGACCTGCGTCTTATAATTGTTAAATGTAACAGATTCGATGATTGAATGGTTCTACTCCGGAATAAAAAGGACGCGATGCGTACGCCGTTCTACATACTCAGCACGCCCAAATAATCACGTGATGCCGGTACAAACAAACCCACATGTGTACAGAACGCGTATGGAAATACACGTACGTCTATGCGCGTTTGCGCACATGGCTTTGTTTGTACCGTGGTCGATTCGAATTCCGGGTTTGGCCCATTCTATGGCGGTAATCTTCATGTACGGTTTTGATGTCTACTCTCCTAACGCTTTAATTAAAAAAAAATATTTAAGTGAACACGTATTTTCTTTTTCTTATTACATTTATAAATCGCAGAGACATTTAGAGTCGTCAGATATCAAACATATACGATTGAAATCACGTTTTAAAAGAGTGTTTTTCAATCGACCTTATTTTCCGAGTCTTTAAATTGCAAAAGTGTCGCTATGAGTCACACTAAATATTTCCTACATTCTTCTATCGCGTTATGAAAATATTTCTCATGATAGCACAACAGATTGCCGTATCTCTTCGCACCTGTGAAATAAGGCATACATCATTCATATCTTACCAGGTGTTAATAAATTACAGACTGTCTCAGATATTTCAGGTCACATTCCAGGCGACTGCTGCTTAGCGTGGACTTAGGGCACAACTCGCCTTGTACTTAAATGTGATAATTTTTGAGCTGACAGTGAGAAAGATCTGTACAAAGAAATTGATAGACACTGCAAATCGGATAAAATGCGCATGTGCATAAATTCACAATAAAATGGCCTCGTTTAAGTTTGCAATTTAGTCCGACTTTCTCTGATAAAATATGTGAGTGCGATGCACTATTTTGCTTAGTTAACTAATCGAACTTTGAGAGTAGAAGGCGTGGTCGAAAACTTTATCATTGTTGACTTTGGACTGAAAAAGAGATATCTCTCCGATGTTCCTAGTACCGGAGACCCAAATCCACCACAATATGCTCATTACTTAACATACCTCCTCAATTGAAACTATATAGGGATGCCTAAGTTTGAAACAATGTTGCGGTCGTCCTTTTCACATAATTTTAAAACAATTTAAACTGCGGTATGTTGTCAAAGTCGTGCTCTCCGCTGTTCTTGTCATGTTCCTGCCACTTAGATTCCTGGAAAGAGCAAGTGTACTTGTGGTCACCGGTTTAAGAAGTCTAGCTTGGAAGCTGGGATGTTGGGATTTGTAGAATCTTAGCATTGTGGCCATTTTGACATCCAGGCTAGGCCATCGGGTAACCCTTGAAAATAAAACTAATTCATTTTTTCGAAATGTTCAAGTCACCACGCTAAGCTGTCTTACATGTTTTTCTACAGACAATAGTAACAAAATTAACTCTTTGAATTTTGCAATGAGTTTTCGGACAGTCACTGATTAGGACGACATACATCATTAATTTTAAGACAGATAAAAAATACTTGAAATTCAGAAGTCATTTACTTGTAGAGCTATGACACTGTTTGTACAACAAAGTTAAAGTTTCAATGGTCAAATCGTAAACAGTAGAAACGAGTCATGCTTCTGCCGTCTATGGTAAAAAAAGGCATAAACTCGTTTTATTTATACCGTGAAGCGGCATAATTTAATATTGAGATACAATTTAGGATATCCGAAAATTTCAGTTTTGATGCCACAAGGTGACGTTTTTATCTGATAAACTGATCATCGTTTAACTCGAGAATCCGTAAAACGATAAAATAGAATTGCTAAAAGGAATTATCCATTCCCAATTTACAATAGTGCAGATACAATAGTGTGAACATACATTGGAAGAGAATAGTTGTATACTGTACAACAGTCTACTGACTCTTGAGTATTCTATAGACACACAACACTTTGTATTAACATCGTTCAGTGAACAAACAGAAGTATCTGAGTGCCACAAGTAGAGGTCATCCGTACTTCACACATACCAATCTAGGATGCATCTAGAGATCGCCCCCTGCCCATCATTCGCTTGATAACGATTAACCAAAGCATGGAGATGTCGAACATTTTACCTTTACACTTTAACGAAAAATTACAAATATACGATGATGAAATTTCTGTTTCTTTTTTGAATGTGGCGCATTCGGATTTGAAGGTTTCCCCTTGGCGGTCATCACGGAATCCAAGATGAGCGCCATAATTGTCAAGGAACTTGGGCTTCGGTTTTACAGTCGTGTATAGCTTTACTCGATTCAACAAATATTATGCACATGAGAATTGGATAGCCAACTGTGGTCACATCTCGGCTATTGATCTTTAAGCCTTTATTTAATG
Source organism: Ptychodera flava (assembly GCF_041260155.1). Taxonomy (NCBI): domain Eukaryota; kingdom Metazoa; phylum Hemichordata; class Enteropneusta; family Ptychoderidae; genus Ptychodera; species Ptychodera flava. The sequence continues at coordinate 35,300,911 of NC_091932.1, forward strand.
ATTTACCTAGCAGCGCCCATATGACATATTTTGGGTGACAACCCAACATCAGCAATGAGGTTGTAATTTGGCAACCATAATGGACAGATGCAAATTATGAAAGTGCGTTTGTAAAACACAGAACCTGTAAAGTTGTTTTCATGCCCAAGGAAATACATTTCAACTTTAAAATCACAGTACTACCTAGTTTAATAGGTGATACATTACAAAAGAAAGTCACTTTGTAGAAATGGTAGGAGCCATACTGGAATTATGCACATTATCAAAGTACCTGTGTAAAACATGGTACCTCACAATTGTTTGTCCGTTTCCAAGAAATATATTTTAAACTTTAAAACTTGTGAAATGCGTGATATATGCCGAAAACGTCACATTGTAGGAATATTAGCAGTCACATTGGAATCGTGCGAACTATCAAAGTGCTTATGTAAATAACAATAAATCCAAACAATGTTTTCGTGACAAATAAATATGTGATATATGGCCACATATACTGTTTAGGAGGACTGCTGGAAGCTATATATTTTTGCTGATTGAACATATTTCCGCAAGGCTGACTCCGTTAAATTTGATATATGTTGTTCTTGGTACCTCACCAAAACGCACAAAAGGGAAAAATCTGATGCAATTTGTGCATGGTTGAATGCCAAAATCTGAGTCGTAAATTGACTTGACAACGACAGTGCCGTGCACCTACAGGTAAAGAGTGCGAGGCGAATTCTGGCAATAGTCCACGGGGGTCCCTTGAAACCATCAAAATTGAACGGTAAGAGGTATCTGCAGAATGCGCTGCCTTTTGGGTGCCTAGAAATGAGTGTGAAATCTTGTTGTTGGCAAACGACTTCTAGCGCGGACTGAAATGGCCTGTCAACAGTAATATGCACGTTACACAAGGTACAGGGACTATTAACAACTCGAACATGAGTCAGAAAAAAACCACCGAAAAATATCAAAAGATACCGCTAGCGCTAAAGGGGCATGAATGCGACCTTTGTTAATTTGCACAATATACTTAGTGGTGATATAAATCTTTCGTGCATTGACGCATGGTGACAGAAACAGAAATTTGTGCACCAGTCAAGCATTTTCTTTTTATTAAAGTGTCATTAAATGTCGGAACCACATGTCATCAAAGCAGATCAGAAGTCATTTTTAAGATCACCGAGACAAAATAACCAGATAAATCTGTAAAATACTGACGTCATGTTTTCCCCCAGGTAAACTGAGACAGGGTCACAGAGTGTATCAAGGGGTCACATAGCATATCACTTGAATGTCGGTAGGACCCCTATTCAACGACGACTGAGTCCCCCACGCATTACTGGTGATAGGCACGCTAAGTATCGTTTATCTTGCCTCAGTTTGTCATTGCGTTTGACAGTCTGCGAGGTAAACAAACTGTTATTAAGAATAACTTTCTTGAGACAAAACTGTGAATTACAATCACCCACTTGTAGCATTGTGAAAATTACAACCCTATTAAGTAATCTCAGGATATAAAGGGAATGTTTTTGTCGTGTCATACATTAAAGTGTCGATAATTTTATCAATCGTTCAGGACAAACATATTTTAACAATTTAGCAGCGGACATTTTGTTATAGAAAACTTTTGCTCTGTTGGAAATACTTATGGTTTGATAGATCTATGAAATTGACGAAAGGTGTAACTCGTTTCTGATATTTCCCCAGCTTTGTTCCATAAAACGCACTTTTCCTATTCACTCGTCGACAAATTCATAAGTATTATGCATTAAGTTATTGCTGACAAACGAATCATTGCGCTCACTGTAATTCATATGTGAAAATCAAAATTACATTCTTACTGCCAGTAGGAAAAAGTAGAATACTTTAGCATGGTGACAACATTTTAAGACTTAAAAAACCCCGGATGTTAAGAAAGAACAAGAATACTGGAGAAAAGTATATCAGATGTTACCGCTAATAGAGCTTTATTGCAACTTCTCGTACAACACAAATAAAGACAGTATTAGAGAGCATTTGTTTTCTACAGGGAGGGGTCGGTGGAAATCAGAGGGGTTGATTTTTATGAAACCGTTTTTAGGGGGTCAAATTTTAAAATAAATGATTGAAAGGGGTCAAATTTTACAAAGGTTTGTATGGAGTTGTGAAAAAAAATGACTTTGGAATTTCACCGAATGTTGATTGATCCTCCATACATAATCTATGAGTATTCTATGAGGAAACTACAAAACTGGCTAAATATGTGTATTTATAGACTCTTGATTATTGATATTAATGTACTTGAGACTGGGGTAGTTACCGGTGCATGTATGAGCAAGAAATTTGATTTTGAACTTCACTGAAATGTTGATTCACTATCTTGTCTAAGAGGAAACTATAAATAATTTTTTCCAATACAAAACTAGGTAAATCTGTGTATTTATGAACTCTTGATATTAGTGTACTTGATTAGACTGGGGGCGATTACAAGTTCATGTGTGTGCAAGAAATTTGGTTTTGGAATTTCACCAAAACTGTTGATTCTCTATTCATCAATTTGTGGTCTGTGAGGAAACTTTGAATATTGTTTTACAATACAAAACTAGCTATAAAAATGTGGCTTTAAAAAGTTTGACAATTGATGTAAATGTACGTGACAAGAATATTATATTTGAGAGAACAGATCTGAAAAACCAATATGATATTGGAATTTCACCCGGTGATTATTTGTAAAATTCAAAAAGTATTCTTTGAAAGTTCAAAGGTCAAATGGTAAATTGTAAGACTATTAAGATATTATTGATACGGACTGTGACATCTGGGGGAGGGTCGCTGTTTTTTGTGCATGAAAATCGGGATGAGTAACTCTTTTTCTTGCAAACACTTCTAAAGGGCCTAATTTTTTAGCATAGAGACATAGAGTGAGAAGGGTTAATGAATGAAATCTGATTATTCTTTTTCGGCGGGGGGGGGGGGGTGTCACATTTTGATGAATGAGAGGGGGGGTAAAATTTAAAAATTTGATTTGAAGGGGGCTCGCGTTTTACATTTCATTTGTCGCTCAAGTTCCACCGTTTCCTCCCCGTAAAAAAACGAATGCTCCCTTAATAAGTTGGTCTTTGAATAGCGATTTATTTAAATTGTCTGAGACTTTCGAATGTGACGAGATATAAGAACTTGGAAACAAAAAGTCATTTATTTTATCAAATTTTCTGCAAACTCTAGTACTGAATTCAAAGATTTTAGTCCTAAGCGTAAAAATCTGAAGTGCTGTTTCAACTAAATTAACGTTTTGGTAGAGGGCGCTTGTAAGAATATGTCAAAGGCATGACTTATTCTATCAAACGACCAACGAAAACGGCTTAGGCGAATTATCTGGTACGAAATCTACTTGTAGCTAAACATATCACTCGAGAAATTTCAAATAAGCTGTACCGTTGACCCGTTTCCTGAAAAATGAGTAAATTATCATGGCATCAGTACTGACTTGTCTGATGAGTCACTGTATGAGTTTAAGAGTTTGCCCAGGACTCAACCATTTCACACAAAAAAGATATCATCGCCATATTTGTTATTTGATGTGTAAGTTCTTATATATATTATGAATTGCAGAAAACTAGTCAATTGTAGGAGATCTAGATATGGTCCTGAAAATGCCAAGAAAAATACAAATCATGTTTTATTCCACAATATATCAAGAGTCAATTTAGGATCAATTGCAACATCTAACAATTATCCCACAAATCTGTCACAAGCAAGAGATATACGATCTGTGATTTGATCCTTGTATATCATTGCCCATGGTTACACATTTAGAAAGATGTTATGAGCTCAAATCGATAAACCGGGTCATAAATGCGATGCCTGGCTTGCTACGCGTGACTCTCACATGACTGGTCATTCGTAGAGCTTTTCGCTTGCCTAGCAACAACGGAAATGGAAAAGACTACCCGTTTGCATGTTGTATTGCAAAGTATCTGCTAACTGCACCTAATTTTTCATGTCACTGATCTAAAATCGTTGAACAACGATCTAAAAATAGTCGCCTATCTGTGTCACACAAATCTATAAAATTGTAGAAAATGGCCAAAACATCAGAATAAATGGATCTCAGCAGAACAGCAAGCGACACCACTATATAGATACAGGAATTTTCAACCTACCTCAGTTGAAAATTTGCGTCACTAGCAAATTATGTCTCAATCATAGCAAAGTAAGATCGATGAACATAAAAACTTCGCAGATAAGGCGGCGTATGCACATTAAAAACGTCAACCCAATTAAGTCTGATATAGTCATCACCTGTCTCATCAGTGAAGTTAGTAGGAGACACCATTACTTAAAACCCAGACTTAGTCTGAACATATTTCAATTATTAAAAAAATCATATCTTAATTGTTTATATAGGCACTTTTCTTCATCTCTACTCACGCAAATTATTCTATTATTGTTTCATTTTCACCACACATTATACACTTTTCCCATTTTTGTTTTACTACTGACAAGTTATAGCCTCGAAACGTCTACAGAAACGTGCAATGAGACTTATTCTTGACATTTTCCACCTCTTTCCACTAATCAGTTGTACATTCATTGCTTCATTGGTTACGGATTAACTTGCAACTCTGTCTCAACCGTCATTTATCCCCGCATGTACAATCATGATGTACAACTGACATGTTTAATCCATGTATCCCCCAGATCACTAAATTCTCCTTATCAGAACCTCTTAACAGTTCTTTAAGCACCCACAGTACTTTATCAAAACACTTGTGTGTTGCAGGTGTCACGCACGTGGTTTCAAGCGAGGAAAATAGTAGGGGAATTTCATTTGTTGCCTAGAGCTATCTCGCTTGGCTAAGACTGAGCTCAGAGGTACCTACATGCAGCGTATGTGTAAGTTAGAATTTGGTTTGAAATTTGATAAACCACAACTCCTAGCGAACGTCAGATTGATATCTTGGTACAGGTGTAGATGAAAACACAATCTCTCTTAAACCTTCATGGATTCTGGGTCATCGACTATTTTAGGAGATGTTGTACAAACTGTAACCTACTTATGTTTGTCTTCTTTATCGCTCATTGGCCGTATTTCAAATGTAATCCTCGGTGAAAATAACCACAGAAAATACAGTAAAGATACACAGTTCGGATTTCCTATGCTCATTGCTCGTGACCTTACGGTCATATCATTGATTTTATTGTGACTCGAAAGTTCTACATCGTTATATTCTGTAAATTATATGCTTTTCTCTTGCAGTCGAGAGCGAACAAGCAAGTCACATTATCTCGACCTTTACACATCATTTTCACACTAGATTTGTTGTTGTCCATGATCTTTCATTGTAGAATCGTATTATCTACTTACTCAATAATTTGGAAAAGTGTTGTACAGGTATCCATCAACTTTTAGTAGAGTAAGTAAAGGTTGTTCCAGCTTGACAAATTGCTAATGACAGCACTATAGTACTTCAATATTTTGAGAAAGAAATTAAAAATGCATGTTTCATAAAAGAAACGACATTAGGGTGACCCTTTTAATTTTTTTTTTTTTGTTTCTCATCTCCAGAAGAATACTCGGGCAGGGTGGGCGGTCGCAATAAAAAATAAAACAAGTACCAAGAAAAAACAGCCTGCATTTGTTTCAGTTCAATGTTATGTCCATTCAGTCTCTACAATTTTTAAGTAAAATGAGGGGTATTTGATTCAGTTCAATGTTCTGTCCATTCACAGTCACTTCAATTTCTTGTCTTTCAGTTCAGTGTTCTGTGCTCTGTGTCCTTTCAGTCTGAGTCGCCGCAATCTCACAATTTGATGATGGTGGTGCTGTTGCTAGGATGATCGCCTCAGAAGCGACGCAAATAAAAAAAAGGTTGGTTTTTTTTTATTTTCATGTCGGAGCTGAAAGTTACGGTCGGTCGGGAGATGAGAAACACAGAAATAAAAAAATGTCGCCCTTATCGAAAATTACGACTACACAAAACAACTAACCGACACTTGTGTCATAAAATGCATCACTGACAAAACATACATGGCGAAAGGACAAACCTATTAAATCGAAAGACATGACAACATACTTATAGAGCGCGAGCGTCATACTATAATCGCGGTTAAGATAAGTCAACATCATGATGCGAGTTACAAAATCGGGATAACAACAAAGGTAGTCCATGAATCATAATCAATCATTAGCCATTAAAAAAACTACAATAACGAGTTCAGATACGAGAACGGATAAAAGTTCATCAGAACATTAAAAATGCAACGATAATATTCTATTAGGCGAGATAAGGCAATCGGCACCCACTGGATATGTTAGCACAAATAACTTTACAGCTGCCACACGACTCACAAAGCCAAACGAGCCTTATAGCTCGTGCTCAAGATGCTGCAGGTATTGTGTTCAAACCTTATACTCGGGACATGGTCTTAGCTGTGATTATAACACGCCACATGCTCGATTCGCTAAAATACGTCACGTGACGAGAAAATAGATACGTCTAGTCCCCACCGGGTCGACAAAAGTGACGTTAGAGGGTATTTTTTGAACAGCTATTTTCCTGGGGAAATAGTTCTGACAAATTTGAAAAAGTGCCGGTCCACGTGAAGTAGTGTCATCTGCAGCTTTGCAACAATGGCGGGTGGATAGAACGTGATGTGCGTCCGGGATAGGTGACGACACATTCTCTGAAACAGATTTTCCAACATTTTCCAACATTTCAACAGCGTAGGAACTCGAACAGCTCATCGATGGAAACGATTAAAGTTCAACTAATGATGTCGCTAGGTATGCTTAGAATATTTGAAAGATAGTGGTACCACATACAATTGAAACCGCTGTTGAAACATCGCCAAGTAAACTTGTAACAATGGATTCTTGCCGTGCAAAATATCAAAACACATTCAAAACTATGTAACAATAGCTACGGCGTTGGGAAATAGCGACGTGTTTCTGGTAACACACGGCCCCTCGGGGTAAAAGACGGGCGCTATAGCTCTAATGACCAGGCAATAGGTGTTTACTATGGAACATTATTCCCACTCTTAAAGTAATAAAATGTCTTCATATCCATGTGCAACAGAAAAATAGATGATCGCAGGTACGACAAAATAAAAATTGAATAGGGATGAATGACAGACAGTTAGATTCACCAGATGAGTTTATGGTATGATAGAAAGGTTATGACCCTGACCAAGGTACTTTTTTGCCAATCATTTCTCTCCATAACTCGAAGCCAAGATTCAAAAATGTTATTTGCAAATTATTTACGTGCGTTTTGACCTGTGAACAAAATTACTCAGTTAGGTTTAGATCATCAGTGTATATGGCGGTACCACTTCTAAGATTTTGTAATTCGAAACATACCATCCCGATAGTGGTACTAACCTCGACATGCACTTGTGATGGACTTTGTCAGGTAGCTGTCGTGCCAAAATGATAACAGTCTTCTGTGTCTCTGTAAATGGCATCGGTATTCATCCTTTCCACTTTCAAGTGTAATTTTGAATTCTCGGAAGTCGATTGTCATTCTGATGTTTTGTCGATTACTTTCCCGGTCCCCACCAGGGACATTGCCAGCCATTCTCACCGATCGAAAGAAATTCGTGTACTGTAATTTCCATTACAGCGGAAACGGGAAACTTCTTTCTCGTTCGTGTCTGAAAATGACGCTGTCATAAGAAACAGTTCAAGTCATTATCCTGTATGCTTTTTTGTGTCATGATCTCCAACAAACTCCAAGCTCTTTCGAGGACTCTTTGCATATCAGAAAAAAAGGCCCTTTAACGTCAAAATTCTTCAAAACAGTGACGTGGAATGTCAACCCCTTCAAATTTGTCTTAAGGGACTTAGAGAACTAAAATATTTTTTTGAACCACTTTGCGAGCTTTAGCGATATGAAATGAATACAAGGCGTGCACAACGATCATATTTTCTGTTACAGCCGTTTACCATTCCTTGGCTTATTTCAGCTTCTCAAAAAACCTATTACGCATGCTCCCAAAAGGAACTTACACGGTAATGTTATAACAATGCTACATTACCATCTCAAATCGGATCTGTGCTTCAATGCAGGTCCCAGGCACATAATAATCATCTGTTGCCAAGTCACGAAAAGTCAAATTGGTATTAGAAGGAAAACATTGTCTGTCAATCGTTTGCATCTAAATAATCTATACATAAATTACGCATGAAATTTTTATAACGCTCACTAAACATTTGAATAATCGGATACAGGTTTCTATTGGCTGAGCTGTCCGTATCAAAATGAGGGAGATGGGTTAAGCTCTGTCATACATTCCGCTCTTTGAACCTCGAGAGGGCGCTACTTCTGGAGCTATGGCCCTCTTGAAGGCAACAGGCAGGAGTTTCCTGCATGCAGACACAGACGACCAATGCCGAAGGGAGATTAAATTGTAGCAAGGGCACGAAAGGGTATATTGGGAAACGATGTTATATGAGTCGACAGGAAATACGCTAACTCACTAGAGACGAATTTGCATGTATAGTGACTTTCCCCGAAGTATCTGTTAGATAAGGTTAAGACTTTATTCATGAAAAAGAAATGTTTATAACGTTGCATCTTTTTTGCGTAAAATGAGTCAGTGCTGTATCATCTGAATATGAAGTAATTTATCAAATACATTGTAATACATGTGTCATGAACAAAACATGTAATAACATTTTCAACCCGAGTAATACAAACCAAACATGTAATACAAATCGAATATGTAGCAAAATTATAGCAAACATGAACTAACACTAAACCAAATTTATATGAAATGTAAACACATCACACAAAGGTGCCCAACAACCATGGCCATACCCTTTGCAGCTTCAGTGTGTTATAAGTTGTGACGAAAGTAAATATGATAAGATGATTTGACTCAAGTCGAATACTCCTAAAGAAAAGACATGTATACCTCGAAAACACGACCATGGTCTTAATAAAAGTACTCGATAAGATTTCAATGGCTGTGAGCAAACTCAACACGGTAATGATTTTCCTGTAAACACAAAAACAAGACGTAAATATCAGAGCGAATTCGCCACGTTGATATCCTTAGCAACTTATGAGTGTTTTGCAAAAGTAAGTATGCCAATTTGTGATAAATAAAACAAACAAACAAACAAAAGCCAAATTTCCTGTCCACTGGACTCGTACTTAGCAACCGATATTAAACATGCTTTTAGTCCAAATGATAACACCCAATGATTGTTTAGTGCAACAGAATGTAAATAAAACGAAAATTTACTGGTAAACATAACTACACCACTCACCATTGATTACAGCCGGATAAAAGAAAGTTATGGCAATAACATATTAATATCCGTGAGGGCATATCAGCTTAGAGAACATTAAAGCACAAGGATCACCAGTGGGTATATCAATTAATCCTGATTATCTATGACCACCAGTGGGAGTATCGATTATTCCTGACTATCTTTCAGTTAATGAAAAAGACACTTCGAAATAAAGACATGATAATTGTAAATAACGCTATCAATTGAAATTCCTATGATTCTGTGATACTTTAAAATTGTGCTCAAAACATCAAAAAATGTAAACAGCAAAACTTTATACTCACATACACATTTCTCTCTCTCTCTCTCTCTCTCTCTCTCTCTCTCTCTCTCTCTCTCTCTCTCTCTCAACTCTCTCTCTCTATATATTATATTATATATTTATACATTATTAATAATAATATAGTAACACAAATTACTTCAAGTACAATGTGATGAAATCTGTTACTTAAGTTTCATGCATCCTGCCAATCTTAAGAATCTTAAGTAACAGATTTCATTACGTAATTATGTTATTATTTATAACGCTCTGCTTAGTATCGAGTACTGTAATTTCCCACAAGGACATCTGTATAGGTCGATATATATATATAATATATATATATTATATATATATATATATATATATATATAATATATATATATATATATTGAAAACTACATTCAAGAAATATCACCATGTAAGTTTCAAGATAAAAATATTCTTACTTTCTGTATAAGAGAACCATCGAAAATGCTGACTTTGCCGTTAGGTAACTTTATTAGCATGCATCTTCATTGTTTGGTCAGCAGCACAAACTGTCTTTATAAAATCTAAATTCATATGTAAAGGAATATTATCGAACTACACATTGCAGGAAATGGCAGTGCTCTAGTCTCAATCAGATTCATTCATATTTAAGGGCAGAGAGTAGCACTAATTGGTAGAGCAGAACTGCCCAAAATTAAAAGGTATGGCAAAATTGCATATGCTGCATTTCAAAAAGTTAAGAACACATTTGTTTCTGATCATCTTCCTTTTCTACTACCGTGACCGTCATGATGCGCAATTCTATAGAAAAAAGTAACGTTTTTTAACTTTAGTGTATATTATCAAACAGAGAAGGATACTTCTGTGCTAGAAATTTGCATTAGATTGGTGTTCGAAGGAAGGCAAGTGATTTAGCCACTCTGAAAACATTCATCGAACAGCATTAGAGATGGGAAACATGGCCCTAAACGCGTTTTACGTTTACTTCTCAGCGTACACTCGATTCCATAGCAGTACATCACCACGCACTCACGTCCACGATAACTTTAACATTGACAAGGCAAGGCAAAGGTATTGACTAATCGTTCTTGCGTGACAAATGTTGCGCTCAGAACTGCACTTAAATCAAATCAAGTCTAGTATAGATGTACGAAAAGTTGTTATAACATATTTGATTAAACAAATATGTGATATGTGGTTCACTCAATTTGTGATTAAATCTACAAAAGACAAATTCAATTACGTGTTATTGTTGTTGTTGTTGTTGTTTTTTCTGGAGGGGTTTGTATATTTAGTGACGTTTTAGAGGGCGTAATATGCTTGATAGGTACAGTCGTGTAAGGTAATAATTGCAGACGTAATGTTTTATAGGTAACTAAATATACAAAAAACCGAAAAACACAAAAACAATTAAACGTAAATGAAATTGTCTTTTGTAGGTTTAATCATGTATTTTATCCAATAAGTAAGATTATATAATGAACACTTGAAAGTCATTTCGTATGTGTTAGACATGAGCTGTAAAACATTTATTAACAGCAAATTTGATAAAGAACAGCACCATAAGATTGATTGATTTAGATAGAAAACAATGGTACTTGTCATTTCTTTCGGCAAAACTAGGCATACGGTATTTTTACAAGATGACTCGTTCATGTTGGTAACATGAATACAACTCTCATGTTTGAGACAAAAGCCCCATTTTGACAGAGACTTGCGGTACTTTCGCTGATAGAACCTACCTACCAGAATCGTCAACACCAGAAGATGCAATTAAACGATTCGGATAAGGAGACCGGCTCAAGAGGAGAGGCAGCGCGCCCTCAACGAATGGCATGCATGTTCTTGTCATGCCAAACTCACAGTCGAAGCGGTAATCCGATCATTGGGAGAAAACTCGTAGATATCTTGGTAAGGAACAGTTATCTAGTTACCATGGCAATAATACTCTTGTTGGCTTTCTATGCCTTGCCAAGAATAAATACTTTCACAAGCAGTAGATTTCAACGATGTAAATTTTCCCCTCTTTGGCCACTTCTTCAATTACGTGCGTTGACAGTCAATGTCGATTTATTTTCATTGACATAAGACAAAAATCAATAATATTCGACGAAGATCGAAACATACTGAACAATGAAGTTATCTAACGTCAAGTTCATCACATGAGATCAAGTAAGCCGTATGTATGATATATTAATTGAAACAAACACAGTGAATGAATTGAATTTGAATTAATGAAAAATATTACAGTCATAGAATGATTAAATGTAAATTATACACGATCAATTGAATTGCATTAATTTTCCATAATGCTTAATATCGTGTCATGAGATCTTGCTTCAATTTAATTTGTATTATTATCTAAGTGACACTGTGAATAAAGTTTATAATTATCAAAATAAACTCCACAATATAAATACTGGATTCTATTACATAGATATATCGATGTGGCAGAATCTGCTTCTAATTTGCAATGTCTTTCTAAATAAGCTTACATCAGGAAAAGTAGAAAGGGCAATATATACACAAGTCACTTCTTTTGCTTCTCCCTATCCTGATATTCATCCATGTTTAAAGGACTTATCCAGAACGCCTTAGTTTATTCAACCACAATAACGCCCTCTGCCATCGGATTGTTGACAATGTATGGACCTTGTTGTCCGAGCTTCACCTTAATGGCACTAGGCATTCTTATTTGACCCTCTGTCTGCCACCTTTGAGAAGTTCAATCCATACTGGTTGCATTAGTTGTAGGAATATCAGTTTATCGGAAAGCATAACTCTAATGAAATAGAGGATAAGTTCGCCAAAATAAGCTGTAATATTTTGTAACCATTGCCACATCAAAAGATCAATTGTGGCAATGCAATGAAAACATTTGACTTTCACTGAAATGTGTGTTGGGTAGGTCGTAAATATCTGGTGAGATCGATATTTAATAACTGACAAAAATATGATTAAACACATTGTGGCTGTAGCGTAATGATTCCTAGAGTACAGTGAAAAAGCAGACAAGCTCAGCTATCGTGGCTCTTTTGGGTTGCACACGACACTAACATCAAAGGTGGGCATGTGCAGACGGCATTTCAAAATTTCCAGAGTAAACAGTTAATTAGAACTGTTAACCTGTAACCTGTAGTAATTGTTATTGTGTTTCTAGTCCACTGGCACATATGCAAAAGAGATACATGCCTTGTAGTGAAGCGTTTGGTTAGGAGAGGAAACATTATCCATACCCCTAGCCTTAAATGTATTTATAGAGGGTTGTACGGCATACCATATATTAGGAAAACAATCGACGCACTCCATAAATCTCAAAATACACTTGTAATGTTTTTTACTTCTTTATTGCATTACGTTGTTTCAAATTATAAATAATACCTTGTAAAAATTGTTTGGAGGAAGAGGAACTTAATTATTGGGTTTGAAATTAAGCAAATTTTACAATTTACATTTCATGGCCGATATAAAATCTAATCGATGTTTGAATATTGATTTATCCCCATTAAGTTGTATACCAATGGTAAGGGAATTATCTGAGCTTTCTAAGAATGTATTGCTTATGGTACTTTGTTGTTTTTGTTTCCGACTAGTGGTAAATATGTTACCCCTAACCCATTCCTATTTTACTAGTGAGGGCGTGACAGCCCCCTACAAAACAAGTCGTTACACTCTTACACACCATCAGTTGAATGGCAAATAAGCAGATTATGACAGCTGAGAATACTAGCTAACAGAAAATCATAGTGGGTAAAATGCCTTAGAGGGGATGATTTCGATACCTGGCCGACAGACAAACTGTTTTGTGCATATCATTCAAAACAATCACTTAAAATTGACACAAACAGAAAGGTTTAAGTTTTGTAACTTTCAAATTTTAAAATTTTTCCTAATAAAACTACACATGTTTAAAAAAGGCCCTTTTTATATCTTTCAACCACAATACTATTTATATTTTTTCCTGATTCATTTTTCGAAGCAGAAAGGGAAACATTACCGATACCCCTTATATTATAATTTGTTTTTAAAAAATCACTTAAAATCGACTCAAACTCAAAGGTTTAAGCTTTGTAACTTTCAAATATGCAATGTTCTTCTATAAATCCATATATGTTTAGAAAGGCCTGATGCAGCACTTTCAAAAAATGTAACATTTTTATGGTGTCATCATTCATGATTCGAAACAGAAAGGGAAACATTACCCCTACCCCTTATGTTACACACGAAACGAATATATGGCATACCGCGTATTAAGAAAAGCTCATGCACCCACTAAATCTCAAGACACATACTTTTAATGTTGTTTTTCTCTTTATTGCACTGAGTTCTTCAAAAAAATATATAAATACTTTATGAAGGATTTTGGAGGAACGGGAACTTAATTATTGGTGTGAAATTTAGCAAATTTTACGATTTACGGATTAATGGCTGATATAAAGTCTAATCGACGTTCAAATATTAATTTATCCCCATCAAGTTATATATCACTGAAAAGGCCATGATCTTGGCTTTCTAAGAATGTAACGTTTATAGTATTTTATTTTGTTCTGTTTCCCTCCAGCGGTAAATACGTGACCCTACCCCATTGTTTAAATCCAAGACAGCGGCCAAGATGGCGGCCAAGATGGCGCCAAATGAACCCCATTGGACACTTTTGATTTTGGGAACATCAAAATTCATTAAATATAGACGCTTAGGATTACAAAAATGTAGAATAAAAATATATCCATTTGGTGCATGGGAACCCTACTTCCGACCCGACTATTAGTTTCTTATTTCTTCGGAAGTTACTTTGAACTTTATCTTGTTAAAGAACAAGATTTATTTCCTTTTAAATTAAATGCGCGGAATTTATTTTAAGAAATGGGCGTAAACAGAAGATTACGCCGATAAAGTAGTACATTTGTTACGGAATTCAAAGTCGACTCATTCCGTCTATCTGTCCTGTCTCTGTTTCTCTGTCTGTGTGTCTGTCTGTCTGCCTGCCTCTCCCTCCACACAACAATATATAAAACAGGAAAAAGCAAGACGCCAAATGTAATCATTATGATCAATCTTGAGTCAATTTATCAATGAGACTTCTTTCGGCATGTGCTTGATGGCTGACAGATATATTGTACTTCTATTCATGTCAGCCCTTTCAAACTTTGCAAATTGTGTCCAGGCCGATTGGTTAGAACCGATGAATATAACAGCTCCTGAAATTAAAAATAAAAGCGCGTTTGAAAGTACCTTGCGCGATATTTTCGGTGATGTAACAGTCGCTACTATGATTCGCTCTACTATTTGTACTCGTGAACAGGTACGGTGTGTGATATCGCCTACGGGCAGCAAAATTGATTCTAAAAGCACAAACTCGATAGAAGAGGTCATAAGGAAGAAAGTATGAATGACTCATCAATACTTATTTCTGATCTAATAATAAAGGCGTTGGTCTAAACAATAACGTGTCGCAGAAGAATTTCAGTAACGAGTGTACCTTTTGGATGATGAATTGATGGAATTACTCACTTTTAACGATCTCTTGTTCGACCAAAGATATCACAAAATTATCATTCTTATAGGCGGCAATGCCAGGCACTGTCTTAATCAAGTCTTCTTTGGTGTACAGCTGTGGAATATGTGGTCGTAAAATATCATACATTCTCTGAAACCAAAGGTGAAATGGCGATGAACTTTAATGGCTCAGCAGGAGGAAAGAAGTGAATATGCCGTGATTGCATACAGAAGAAATTTTTGCAGCTCACAGAATCTGATGTGGAATGCAGCTGCCTTGGTTGGTACAAATGTCAATGTCCATGGTTACGTTGGTAGTGTGGACATTTTTTCGGACGCCTTAAGTTTTACAATGTTTTCTTATCTATGCCGCTTGACTTGAATTTTTGAGCCTGGGGAGTAAATTAAGTTGTTTTCGTTTTATTCATCTGTTCCATGTTGGGATAAATCAACTTTGCACCGTCTTGTTTTTGTGAATATTTTCATGATACAATTATCACAGGGTTGTAGGCTGGTTTGAATATTAAGTTAACTGTATCGGTACAGAGACTGTGCTTACTGTTCCTTAGACCTTACACTTGCACATTATCCCCTGATTTTTTCTTAAGATCTATAATGATTTTAGAGTTTCCTGAGGAATGTACGTGCAAAAGTCTTTAACTTTCAGTTGCATGGAGAGTACACACTGACACTGACATCGAGCTGCTATCGTACTAAAATAAAACACGTACTTTGTCGTGAATCTAAACTTTAATTAATTCCCGTTTGTAATGGCAAGATTATTAACGCATATACAATTATTATATATTAATTATTGTCACCAACTGGTCTTGTCAGAAACCTATGACTATTTGGTGTATAGGATTTAAAGTCACTGAAAGAAACTTAATAAAAAATTTCATGAAAAGTTAACCAACTGCTGTACTTTACATTGAGTCGACGCCACTATTTTACAAGAGGGACGATTGAAACAAACCAGCGTATTTCTTTGAAGATATAAGAGAAAAAAAAATTTGAACATTACCTTGGCGAAAGGCGGGAATGCAAGATAAACACAAGATATATTTTTTAACTTCATAAAATTTTGGAAGGCTTCGACAAGCTGATGACTCTCCCAGACCAGATTCAACCTTGTGAATTTACATAAATGTTTTCTACCCCACGTGGTACACCTTGAATATAAAGAAATCATTCTAAGCATCTGCGACTCCAAATTAAACTAACGCTTTAATCTTACAGACTATTCAAGCACTGTCTTTCTATATATTCTGAACAAAATATCGCAAATAAGGTAAATACACTGACGACCTCCTCATCGATGTCACAAAATTAGGATTGAACTTCACATTTGATCATTCACACGATAAACTGTTTAGGCTATTAAATTCATAATTATTTAACGGGGAAAACCGATTCAATAACAACAACTCGCAATGGCTCTTGTCTTTGAAAGTAAAATGCTCTCCGACCCTACACAATTTACACAGGACTTGCTCGGTAAATAAGTAACAAACGTACTATGTGCTGTTCAATGCATAACAATAACAAATCCATAGAAATTATCAGCTGTGACTGTGACATGCCCAAGTTTTCTTTTTTTGATAAATAAAACTTTTTATTACTTTTGACTTACAATTCTCCCGAACGATTTCTCCAGTGAAAGGAAAGATATTCTTTTCCTTTACAGATATGTCGCGCACCTTCCTCTCCCATTGAGCGTAAATATGGCGCCTTTTTTAGATGATGGTACGCTTGTTTAGAAGTCTTTTTCCATTGGGCTACGTTATCGTACGGTACGGATTGAGGTCGATATATGATGCAAGGGTATTCCCACAGAGATGATGGTCGTCTTGCGAATGTTGATGCATTTTTGGAGTTTGTTTTGTTAAGTTTAATGGCTCGAAAGTGCAATCCTGTGTCACGATGAATTTCCTTTAGTAAATTACCCCCGGCTCCACTGCCTTGATCCACCACCACGGCGCTTCCGTTGCACTGCCTGAAAAATTCATACGGTGTCACAACAGGCACGAACTGTTTGAGAAATTCAATATCAAACGTTTCACTGAGGTTTCGGGCTTCGCTGGCGTTGTCCTGAGTTATGTGATTCCGTATTGGGTATGCGACAAGTGTGCGGTTTTGTAAAGCTACTAACGGCAGCACGTGCTTAAATCTCATGTAGTTGTTCTGTGGACCTGAACGGAGGAATATCAAAGCTGGCATAAGAAAACGGCTTGTAGGAGTCCGAGTGGTACCATTGGCACGGGTGCGGGCAATCGGTTTTAGGTTGTAAGTGATCTGAAATGAATAGTTAACTTCTATTAACATTATGTTAAAATAACAACAAAATATTTTACTTGTAAATAAATGTATACATATTTATCGCAGCGGTGTCATGAAGAAAGTCTGTTGGTATCATAATCATATTTTATGTAATTTAAGATATTATAGTACTAAATAGCAGCTACTGCAACATGCATGTTATGACTATCTGTGATTCAATACGCCTTTGAGAACTTTCCCATAGATTTACATACTTTTCATGCTACCATCAGTTGCCTTCCCCGGGAAAAGAAACAATAACTTCAGATGCATTGAACACGGGCAATAGGTTTACAATCCCTGCTCTACTTAATATGTAATAAAAGCCATGATCGCTAAATCTTCAATGTTGAATCAAAATTACTGATTTACGACAAGAGAATGGGCAATCACTTTCTAACGATCCAAACCCCTGAATTTTAAAATGTGGTCACCTGAATAACACTGGGAATTTTAGAAACCTGAAACTAAAAATAAACCAACCTCCGTGCTGAGTTTTTTTTTCACATAGTGCATTTTGCCATTTTCGACGAAACCGTTCCTAGAACAAGTATCATTAAGCGTCATAACCTTGTAAAACAACTAAATAATAACGTTTTATATTCAATACGTTATTTCCATCTATGACAGACAGAAATCTTTAAATACGTCGGAATTCAAGAAATCTCGATCATGGTCCTTGTATTTCAAAAAGATACTGTGAACCGAAGTTTTCTTAGGTAATGGACAAACGCAACAATAGTTCTACCTGGCTGACTTTGCGGTGTTTTTACATTAAAACATTGCGATATCGTTTCTCGTAATTTATTAAAAGAGGAAAGGCCAGACAAACTATTCTGAGAGCAGTGTGTTCCTTTGATCTTAGCTTTGCTTGAGAATTTTCAGTTGAAATGATTAACTTTCCCGCGTATAACTTCAGCATGACTGTCTAAAAAGATTTATGTAACTTCAATGATATAGTAGTTCAGGAAATCGAATTAGTTGATATCTAAAATTGCCTAATTTTACTGGTAAGATTGATACATTGTACTACCGCTCATATCACTTAAGGTATTCTCCAGGACTGTAACTTAAAGGAACATAAGTTGTAACTTTTGGCAATTTTTTCAGTATTCTGCTTCAGTATATCAACTATACCGTGTCTGACTCTAATCCGTTTGTCATGCTGAAATTTAGAGTATATTTTGTCAACATATATAGCTTGTGTGTGGTGATCATTTTTATTGTTTTCAAATGAATTCTAATCCGGACTTGAATACAATTTTCAACAATAACAAGGAGATTATTACCCATATAGGTTGCGTTGACATGCTAAATACTCACATTTAATTACAGTTTAGGGATTCAATGCAGAAAGTGTAAGGAAACCACAAATCAAAAGTTCTTAAAAAATAGCCAAAAGATACAGCTATGGAGCTTTAATTAACCCTTTGAGCGCAAAATTCAATTTTTTGCCTCCTTTATACAATGTACACGAGGCAATTTTTTTCAGGTTTTTCCATAATTTTGATAAGGAACTGTAGCCAATGAAATGTGATATCTATCTGGTCCAAAATTACAAAAACAAATAATAAAAAAAATCATAAAAATTGGTAAAATGTTGGACTAAATTTTGGTGGGAAAAATTCCAGGGTTAAATGATTTATTAAAATTGCACCCATCAAAAATACCAATTTTGACAGTAATGACGGAAATAGCTGTTAGTACGGTACGCGTACATGTTCTGGTCACCTAGTACCACCACTTTACTATGATCAAACTTAAAGCTGCACACAAAATGTAGACGCCAAATTACTCTTGTTTCTGTTTGTCTGAAAAGCATGAGTTTGTGTGTATTGTCTGCCGTAGAGGGCGCAGCTCATCGACATTAATGTAGATCATTCTGGATCAAGGATGAACGACGGCCAGAGGGACGGCAAACCAAAACACAAAAGTTTTACGCTTTTGTCCAGTTTTGCGTTATCTACGGTATAGTTTTCCATAGTGAGTTGTTACAGTATTTCATAGGCATTAAATGATGCAGAAAGCATCTTCAAATGCATCATAATGTGAACTGCGTGTCTGAATAGTGACAGACAGATGACCTTGGTTGAACTGACAAGGTGAGTAACAGCTACACCGTGGAGTTGTTTATTCAAGGCCAGGCTAGACGGAATCAGTAAACTTGGAAGGCCCGCCTCCCTCTGAGGAACTGCAAAGGACAAGGTAGGAATCAGTACAGGGCTTTCAGGCAAGACTTGCCACTTCGATGCCAGGTATGCATGTTTTTTACACACACTAAACGTTTCATATAATTAATAGGAAGGAATCTAATGACTGGTCTGGTCGTAAAGACATTAATTTGCACCCCAGACTGGTGATAGTAATCTGTCTCAAGGCTTACATGTCAGATATATTTCGGTGTCGGTTTTCTGTTGTTTATCCTGTACAAACAATCCAGTCATTAGGTTCCTTCCTGTTAATGATATGAAAACGTTTAGTGTGTGTAAAAAAACATGCATACCAGGCATCGAAGTGGCAAGTCTTGCCTGTAAGCCCTGTAGGTTGCAGTAATACAAAATATCTGGTCTCAAGGACCTGGCAACATTTTGCCTTGAATGGACATGAATATTGGGCCTATTTTAATCTTATATCGTCAATAGAACAGCAAAAATAGACAACGTCAGTCCATCGTCGAAGATAGAGAATGATGGCTTTAAGCTATCGTGGTAGCTGGTCCGGTGCTGAAATTTTCCATAAAACTGACCTCGATAACTTCTGGTATTGTCTCGTGGTTATTCAGTCGATTAAGAGAATATAAAATTTTTCTGGGATTTTCCCCGATGCAAAACAATCGGAAGGCGAGAGCAATTTCACTGAAAAAGATACGATAAAGTAAGTCTCCTGTCCAAATCGTGACAGTTGTGTTTAGCCAATTAATCTCGCCTTACTTACAGGGTGCACCTGGAACTCAGTGCAGGCACAGTTGGCATGAGGAGATATATTTCTCAATTATAAGAGCATGTGTCGTCTCTCCCTAAAAACACTCCCCATGCTTTGTACGAGCTTCCCAAACTATTTTGGGCATAGTTGCTGCAAGATGTCAATTTTGCTCAGAGCTCATAATCGGTGGAATTGGTCTTCTTCACATGTAAGAAGCCATGACGCCATTACAGCCGATCGATTAGCACTGACTCTCTAAAATGCGACAAGAATCTCTGCTTGGGGTCTATAGAAAACAATATATGTAACAATTTTCTCACACGGCACAATTATGACCGACACGAACAGATGAGATTATCTACGACATGAACATTTCGAGCTTCAAGTTGTTCAAAACCCTTGCGTCTTGAAAACTCATCCATCATGACTCGCCATAGCCAATCGTATCTCACAACACATCTACCAACTCACATGGCACGCCTATAACCTAATTCCCTTTAGCAATTGTGTCTAATTTTAGCCTATAACGAGCACGGTATCTTATCTTGTCATATCCTATCTTAAAAGAAGCAAAGATTTAATAATTCCTTAAATACTCAAAATAAAGAAAGTCGCAAGATATCTTTGTATGTTTAACTCAAACTCATCTGCATTTACATGCTTGAAGAAATAAAAAAAACTAAAGTAAATACAACGTAATTAACAATGAATATAAATATATATATATGTATATATATATACATAATAAGTACGTGAAAAGATAGATACGACAAACAAATTGCTGATATTTTTATATCACAGCGTATTCTACTTCGTAGTGATGTACATTTTATAATGCCGTGGTGTCATCTCAGGTCTATTTGAGTCCTTGTGTACTCCTGCTGATGACGAAAAGGAGATCCATGTGTGTGAAATTTCATGCACCTGTGAAATCGATGAACCGATTCGGTCCTTCGTAGATATTGCAAAACTGAATAATACCCCGTCAGTTGAAGGGGTCATACCGGGTGTAAGAAATACGCAATTTGAATAAAAAGCGTCGTAAAAATACCACGACAATACAGTTATAATAACCAGAGACCCACATGTACACATCGACAATGTTGCAATGAAAAAGGCAGGAACTATGAAGCACGTATCAAATTTAGTCGGGCTCAATTTGTGTCACGGTACAGTGGTTTGTGTTTAATCTCGGGCGACTTCCCGTGGTATTTCTAAAGAAGGCTACTTACAAATGGTCAGAGGTGGGTACTTCAACCTGATCCTTGCTATATGCCTGTCGCTTTGGAGACCTTTGAAAAACAAATAGACAGTGAACGGGTTTCCGAACTCCCTTGAACGATTTCTGTTTTAATGGCTAGAATCCAGTCGCATTATTTGATTATACACGGTGAAAAAATAGACTTCGTCTAGCCAGCAACAGTAATAAACTCAGTAGTTTAATTTGTTTCTTGTGTGAGTGTGAAGAATGCGTTAATTACCAAATCAGTGTGAAATCATTTGATTTAAGAAGACGTCTTGGGATTATAAGTCCCTTAAAATGTAAATTGATTCCATGTGAATATTTGGTAGGAACTGCTCACAATTTCCCTGGTTTGTGTGTTGTAGTACAGTGGTCATCAAAGTTGGTGTGCATACGACCAAGGCTGTCGGGGTAAGAAATCTATAACAAACACGAAACTAAATTAGAAAACTTTAGCTTTAATTTTTGAATGGCGGATTTCAAAATACGCCTAACTACAGACGGCCAAAACACTATTTATAAGCTTATCATTGAGTTTTTCTCAGTTTTCTCTATCAGTTCTTCTTCTTCTCTTTATGCTCTGACTGGTCGTAGTAAATAAAAATAAATGATTTTATAGCCTAACCTAGCCTCTTGACTCTTTATTTATTTTACACCCAATTACAAGGACGTTTATCTCTCATATACACACATCTTTTAATTAATTAGTCAACATGACTAATTATGCTAATCCATGGACTAAGCAGGGATTTTAAGGGTTAGTCAACATCGCGAAAGATAGGAAAGGTTCATTTACATCTCTATCTTTGCAATGTTGACCAAGTCTTGATAAGTCCACGGCTTAACATAATTAGTTGTGTTGACATATTAATTACAAGATGTGTATATGAGAGATAAGCGTCCTAGTAATGGGGTGTAAAATAAATAAAGAGTCAAGAGGCTATAGGTTAGGCTATATAGTCATTTATTTTATTTACTACGATCAGTCAGAGCATGAAGAAAAGAAGAGGGACTGACAGTGATAGAGGAAACTGAGAACAATTTATTTTATCGGCGATGCTTTTGCATTCCATTCTAATCCCAGATGTTTTGGCTTATAACATCCTGCCTTTCGTCTAAGTTAAGCTCTGAGTGAAAACATCGAATCTTATCTGTCGATACAAATACATTGCAAAACGAGTTGGCAGTATATAGTTGCTGATTACTTTTTTATTGTAACCAAATGAAGATTCAAATGTCACTTTCCTCGTATAAACATTTTTTGATCTAAAGCAAAAACAAGGGAACGCTAGCGTAGTTGTATACTGTCTTATAATAAGTTATTCTACTCTCGGCTCTTTATCTTTTCGTATTGTACGAGGAAAAAATGTAGTGTATGGGGCCTACAGACTATGATATAAATTATGGTCGATTTGCTGTACGTGTTAGACATTTTGGGGCCTGTCATTGCCTGGCGTGATAGAACCGGTCCGGGAGATCATGGACACTGTACGCAAAAGCGAGATATAGATTTGTAGTGGCTAGCACTTTGCTTTATTCTTATCAGACGATAATTGCTTTACAAATATCAATCCGTTAAATTATATTACGAACACGCAAAGAAAAAAATCCAGACCTGTTTGATATCGGGCTGCTGATTCTTTGAAACATCACTGACAAAGACGCATCATCAATGGGTAAGCTGAATATAAGACACACCAACCCCTAACAAATTTCAAAATCACGATTGTTCGGCTCAAAGCGCCATTTTAGGTGCAACACCACCAGAGCATTTGATTACGCAAACGGCATGAGACTGTGAAAATGCCATACTCACCAAAGACAGTGGCTGGCTCACATAGCCGTACTGGTACAGGGTGAACACGGTTAAAAACGAGATGGAACTGAGAACGATAAATGTTTTCATAAGGACTTCCTTGCGGAATATTGGACTATGTGTAGCCATGGATAATTTGTGGTCAGATATTCAGCTTAGACTGTCTAAAGTATGAGCGAGAGAGAGAGAGAGAGAGAGAGAGAGAGAGAGAGAGAGAGAGAGAGAGAGAGAGAGAGAGAGATCCACCATGCAGGAATTCGTTACGTGTTGTCGACAATCTTAATTCGGTAACAAGTTGACAAGACAGCATCTACACTAGTTTATTTGTAACAAATTCGCATATTGTTTTAGTTCTCATAGGATTCTTTAAAGGACAACATTATCACAGGAGCCATGATTTTCTCCTCGATTATGTACTGTTCTTGTTCCTCGCTTCCACTCTGGTTGCATTTCGTGTTTTTTTTTTATGTGGAACAGTTAAAATAATGTCTTCTGTACACATCCAAAACCTATACGTATTTCTCGGTACGAAAAGTCATCTACAAATTGGCAGACATTGCAATTTTATGTATCGCCGCATTTAATTCGTCAATTCCGTTTTTAAATATGTCTACATTGCATTTTTTCTCAGCGCTTCATAGGTGACATGTTTTATCGTCTTCTAAGTACGTTTAGAAGTTAGGCCATATGTTGCAAAACAAAAATGTTTCGATTTGTACTTGACGTTATTTTGTGCAATATATTTTCATAGTTAAGTGTTGACAGTCTTTTAATTATTTAGGGAGGACTTCAACAGCATTTGAAAATAAGAATTTCTGAAAGCCTCCGTTGATTTGCCGAATAAATCCCGACTGAGTTTGATTTGTTGTCTGTCTAGCTCCGAGGATACATTTTCTGTGTCGAGAAATAAATGAAATTCAAACTAAATGCCGAAATCAATATCAATAACACCAATGCATATTTGTGGAATTATTAATAACAAACTTACCTCTAAGAGTGTAATATCGCGATAACGAAAGTGAAGAAAACCAATGCAAAAACTTTTCACGTTAGGCTTAACTTTGTCTCCCTTGAAGCTTTAGACTTGCCGGGTGTGTTACATCCGGGAAACTAGAGCAGTAGGTCGTCTCGCAAAACATTCTGCCTGCCCTTCGTGCAGGAGCAATGTATCACGAGGTGCTTTACCGATGTGTTATATTGTTGCCAGTCCAGGTAAATCGTGAAGTCATGACGACTTTAAGTGACTGCTATAATAAGTAATAAAGGGCAGATTTTCGATGGTTGACAGTGCACCCTATTAATTATTGATATTTTGCAGTGTATGCGTTTTCTCGTGACGCCAATTTTTTTCTCTTATCTCTTCATCAGTTCTGTGCTTACCTATGAAAAACAAGTAGCATCGTTCATACTTAATAAAAACGCAAGATTCATCATTTTAATGTTTATATTGGCATCGTCCGCTTGAGTGTTGGTTAAGTTTCAGGTCGGTCGTAGGAGGTTGCCCCTCTTCACAATTCTTTGAAGGAAAAATGGGTCATGCCCAAAGTACTTTGCTCGTGTCCATACTTAATATGGCTTCTAGTATATGAGTCCTCAGTATCTTACTCAAATGTGAGATTTACATAAAAAATCATTATATGTGCGTTTGTAATTCAAATGGTAAGTTCTATTCCGTACTCGAAAAAAATAACATTGTTATTATAAGAATAAGAGTCAGTAAAGTCCAATATATGTAAGCAACGTACAGTTCCAGTCACCTTAATGAACATGACAATTAAAATAAAATATTAAAGTATTTGGAGTTTTCTCTCGACTGCGCAATTGCGCAAATTGCACATGTCGAAAGATTGTCTGTCCTATAAAAGTTACTGAATGCGTAGATATCGCGCACAAACACAGCAAGCTAAGTCGTACAATATATATTATCAGGGTGACCCAAGTGCATACTGTCGTGCTGTGAATTTGCTGTTGTTTCTTGTCATAGTACTCCCTCGGAAAAAGCCAAACTTCCCCTGTCATTCAGCTTTGGTGACTTGTATGATGTGGAGTGTACGGAAGCAATACAATAGCCGAAGACCTTGTTGCGGTTAGTGTTCAGGATACTACTGCAATTCAATGTTCCTGTTTTGATAGCGGTAACGTTTTGAAAGCAGAACTTGAAACTTTGTATAATTGACGGAATTATGAAAACTTCAAGCTTGAGCATTGCACATGTCGAACGATCAGGCGCGCTGAATGCAGTGACGATCTTGATTGCAATGAAACGCAATCGTTTGATCACCGCATATTTTCATGGATTTAAACCTTCAAATTTGCACCAAATTGTGTCCACGGGAACGAATACGTCAAATTCTGAGTCGGGCAAACCTGTAGGTGACAAATCGACAGAATATACGGAGAGCAGCCGAAAACATCACAACAAGTGAAGCTGACAAACATCATAGTGTTTATGATATTACGGGTACTGCATGCGATACAGAGTGCGCAACTGAACTGTGTGATTATCGTAATGATATCGGGGAAGCACTTCCTTGGAAGGCAAAATCAACATCAACATTGCCCCATAAAATGTCAAGTCTGTCCCCTAATTTTGATGAATAGGGAACAAAGTGCCCTTTTCAATGAACATACGGAGAAAACACTGGATGTTAATACTGAAGTCGGAACACTGTCAATAAGTAATATGTGTACATTTGTAGAACATTCTGGCAGGCATAGAATAACGTAAGCTTTCTTATTTATCATTTTCGGGCTTCTTTTCACAATAAAATTGTTGCTTACTGCAAAGCAGATACTTTTTCGGGATAATATTCAAGGTATTTAAACATGCAATGACATAACGGGCTCGTTATTAATTGTTAAGTACAATAATCACTTAGTTTATGACTAACCATCATCCTCGTCATAAGCTAATTTCTGAACCAAATATTTCTTTGCCTTTTTTTTCATATCTAAGCTATAAATCGAAATTTTCTCTTACCTGAAAGAAAAATTCCTAGCGGTATTTTCTTGGTAACAAGAACATTTGATGCGATCATGTTTGTACCGTATCGGAAGACGATAAACCATGCTATTTGCCGTCATGATAGTCATTGGCAAGGAATAGATTAAACAGAATTGGCGGAAAGGTTATCAAGACGTATCGCCAAATATCGACTAATATATGTTCAGAAACCAGAATTAGAAGCCTATGTGGCCTGGAATCAGGGGATTTCGAAAGCTCGGACTATTTGCATCATACTGTGAAAAGTGTGCTTTTATGGGCATGCAAACATCATCTTGTTAAGCTTCAAGACTATCAAAACTATATGAGCAAGTTAAACACGAGACATTTCCTCATGATTTTGGGAGTAGAACATGGAAGAGCACTTCAAACACAAAACACATACTGGAAAATACATTGAACAGTCACTGTTCAACTTCAATACAGCCAACCGCTAGCTACTTGCACGAGGTGTTTATGTTTAATAAGTTCTTTATAAATAGAAGAGCCTTGTAGTTTTATGTCAGTATGCAAAAATAGGATATTTCAATATTGCAGTTTTGTTGCTAGAAAGATATTCTTTTCTTAATAAACTGCAGAAGCTGAAATCTAAATAAGAAAATGTGATGGTATTTGTAAATTCGCAATTCAACTGGTGCAATCGTATGTGAAATATGTTGGTAGATAGGAATTCTGTTACTTTGAAAATTAACTCACAATGCCTAATTAACCATTTTGAGCACTATAACTTGTCTGAAAAAATATGGCAACATTTTACCATCTGATGCATTTTTCTGTAATTTTTTTTCAAATGATTTTGGACCAAATGAACATAAATTTTCATTGCCTACACTTTTGGACCAAAATTTTGAGAAAAGTAGGATAAATGTGTAGAGCCGAAAGAAATTGTTGGTGTTATATTGTATAAAGGCAACAAAAATCGACTTTGGCACTCAAAGGGTTAAAGTGACTAAGTTAACAGTTACTGAGCATTACAACACGTGCATGTCCTTGAGAATTTTAGATACATGTCACAGTGTCGTTGCACTATGTATTGCCGTCTTGTTAGACAAACAAAACGTCTGCGTGTCACTGGTATAGGTCATCTGCATATCACGGCTACCATACATAATCATATCTGGTTTCTGTTGACCTATTTAAGGTGATAACTCCATTCTATTGGATACAACGAAATAGTTTGTACAGGAATTAAAGATGTTGTCCTACGTCTTACATGTAACAATCTTCATGTACAGTTGTGATTTCTACGCTTTAATTAAATAAAATATTTAAGTGAACACGTATTTTCTTTTTCTTATTACAAAGCGCAGATACATTTAAAGTCGTCAGATATCAAACATATACGATTCAAATCACGTTTTAAAATAGTTTTCAATCGACCTTATTTTTTCAAGTCTTGAAATTGCAAAAAGTTTCGCTATGAGTCACACTGAATATTTCCTACATTCTTCTATCGTGTTATGAAAATATTTACCATGATACTGATAGCACAACAGAGTGCCGTATCTCTTCTCACCAGTGAAATAAGGCATACATCATTCATATCTTGCCAGGTGTTCATAAATTACAGACTGTCTCAGATGTTTCAGGTCACATTCCAGGCGACTGCTGCTAAGTGTGGACTTCGGGCACAAGCGGCGGTACCTAGACTTGCCTTGTACTTCAAAGTGATAATTTTTGAGCTGACAGTGAAAAACATTGATTAAATATATAGACACTGCAAATCGGATTAAATGCGCATTTGCATAAATTCACACTGAAATGGCCTCTCGTTTAAGTTTGCAATTTAGTCCGACTTTCTCTGAAAAAATATGTGAGTACGATGCACTATTTTGCTTAATTATGTAATGATTATCGAACTTTGTGAGCAGAAGGGGTTGTTCGAAAACTTTATCATTGTTGACTTTGGACTGAAAAAGAGATATCTCTCAAATGTTCCTAGTAGGGGAGACCCAAATCCACCACAATATGCTCAGTAGTTAACATACTTCCTCAATTGAAACTTTATAGGGATGCCTAATTAGTTTGAAACAATTAAATTACATGTGGCGGTCGTCATTTTCACATAATTTTAAAACAATTTAAACTGCGTTATGTTGTCAAAGTCGTTCTGTCCTCTTGTTCCTGCCACTTAGATTCATGGAAAGAGCAAGTGTACTTGTGGTCACCAGTTTTAGGAGTCTAGCTTGGAAGCTGGGATGTTGGGATTTGTAGAATCTTAGCATGGTGGCCATTTTGACATCCAGGCTAGGCCATCGGGTAACCCTTGAAAATAAAACTAATTCATATTTTTCGCAGTGTTTAAGTCACCACGCTAAGCTGTCTAACATTTTATTTCGGACAATAGTAACAAAATTAACTCTTTGAATTTTGCAATGAGTTTTTGGACAGTCACTGTGTAGGACGAGATACATCATTATTTTTTAAGACTGATGAAAAACACTTGAAATTCAGAAGTCATTACTTGTAGAGCTATGGCACTGTTTGTACAATAAAGTTAAAGTTTCAATGGTCAAATCGTAAACAATAGAAACGAGTCATGCTTCTGCCGTCTGTGGTAAAAAAAGGCATAAACTTGTTTTATTTATACCGTGAAGCGGCATAATTTAATATTGAGATACAATTTAGGATATCCGAAAATTTCAGTTTCTATGCCACAAGGTGACGTTTTTATCTGATCAACTGATCATCGTTAAACTCGAGAATCCGCCAAACGAGAAAACAAAATAGCAAAAAGGAATTATACATTCCTAATTTACAATAGTGCAGATACAATCGTGTGAACATACTGAACATACTTTGGAAGAGAATAGTTGAATACTGTACAACAGTCTGCTGACTCTTGAGTATTCTATAAACACACAACACTTTGTATTAACATCGTTCAGTGAACAAACAGAAGTATCTGAGTGCGACTAGTAGAGGTCATCCGTACTTTTTAACATACCAATCTATGATGCATCTAGAAATGGCCCCTGTCTATCATTCGCTCAATAAACAGTGACCCAAGCATTAGTTGGCACAGGACAAGCATGGAGATGTCGAACATTTTACCTTGATACTTTTACGAAAAGTGACAAATATACGATGATGAAATTTCTGTTTCGTTTTTGAATGTGGCGCATTCGGATTTGAAGGTTTCCCCATGGTGGTCATCACGGAATCTAAGATAAGCGCCATAATTGTCAAGGAACTTGGGCTTCGGTTTTACAGTTTAGCTTTACTCCATTCAACAAATATTATGCACATGAGAATTGGATAGCCAACTGTTGGTCACATCTCGGCTCATTGATCTTTAAGCCTTTATTTAATAATTTTCCTAGTAGAATCCATATTACATATTTGGAGTGACAACCCAACTTCAGCAATGAGGTTTTAATTTGGCAACCATAATGGACAGATGCAAATTATGAAAGTGCGTTTGTAAAACACAGAACCTGTAAAGTTGTTTTCTCATGCCCAAGGAAATAAATTTCAACATTAAAATCACAGCACTACCTAGTTTAATAAGTGATACATTACAAAAGAAAGTCACTTTGTAGAAATGGTAGGAGCCATATTGGAATTATGCACATTATCAAAGTACATGTGTAAAACATGGTAACTCATTATTGTTTGTCCGTTTCCAAGAAATATATTTTAAACCTTAAAACTTGTGAAATGCGTGATATATGCCGAAAACGTCACATTGTAGGAATATTAGCAGTCACATTGGAATCATGCGAACTATCAAAGTACTTATGTAAATAACAACAAATCAAAATAATTCCTCGTGCCGAATAAATAAGTGATATATGGCCACACATACTAACTGCTAGAAGCTATATATTTTTGCTGATTGAACATATTTCCGCAAGGCTGACTCCGTTAAATTTGATATATGTTGTTTTTGGTACCTCACCAAAACGCACAAAAGGGAAAAATCTGATGCGATTTGTGCATGGTTGAATGCCAAAATCTCGTAAATTGACTGGACATTGACAGAGTCGTGCACCTACAGGCACAGGGCTTTAGGCAATCGTTCACGGGGTTCCCTTCAAACCATCCAAACTTAAACGGTCAGATGTATCTGCAGAATGCGCTGCATTTTGGGTGCCTAGAAACAGGTTTTACACTACGTTCGTTCAGTTACCTCTGTAATTGGGTAAAATCTGTAATGTTTCATAGTATTTCACTGGTTTGGTCAAACAAAAATACACCATGCTACTTTATTCCTTGCAGGTGTTGAAATAAAAAAACGTCGGCACTGCAAAGGGAATAAGAACGATGTACAGTGAGCATGAAATGTTGTTGTTGGCAATGAAATGAGTTCTAGCGCGGACTGAAATGGACTTTCAACAGAAATATACACATTACACAAGGTACAAGAACTATTAATAACTCGAACATTAGTCAAAAGATACCGCTAATGGGGCACAAATGCGACATTTGTTTGCACAATTAACTTAGTGGTGATATAAATCTTTCGTGCATTGACGCATGGTGACAAGAAATAGAAAGTTCAAAACAGTCAAGTATATTCCTTTTCATTTATGTGTCATTAAATGTCAAAACCACAATTCATCAAAGCAGATCACAAGTCATTTTTAAGACCACCGAGACAAAGTAACAAGATAAATCTGTAAAATACTGACGTCATGTTTTCCCCCTGAGTAAACCGAGACAAGGTCACATAGTATATCACTTGAATGTCGGTACGACCTTCAATCAACGACGACGGAGTCCCCGACCCATTGCTGGTGGTAGACAAGCTAAGTATATTTTATTTTTCCTCTGTTTGTCCTTGCCTTTGACGGTCTGTTAGGTGAACAAACCGAGACCAGGTAACATAGTATACCACTTGAATATTGGTAGGACCTTTAAATCAACGATGACTGAGTTCCCGACCCGTTGCCGGTGGTAGACAAGCTAATTATCTTTTATCTTGCCTCTGTTTGTTCTTGCGTTTGACGGTCTGTTAGGTAAACAAACTGTTATTAAAGAATAACTTTCTCGAGACAAAACTCTGAGTTTCAACCACCCCCTTGTTGCATTGTGATAATTTCAACCCTATTTAGTAATCTCAGGGAATAAAGAGAAAATTTTGTCATGTCATACTTGAGGTAATGTGTGATAATTTGTATCAATCTTTCAGCACAAACATATTTTTACAATTACCAGCGGACGTTTTGTCATGGAAACCTTGGCTCGTTTGGAAATAGGCATTGTTTGATTTATCTATAAAATGGACGAAAGGTGTAACTCGTTTGGGGGATTTGTACAGCTTTGTTCTATTAAGCAAACTTTTCCTATTCTCTCTTAGGCAACTTCAAAAACACTTTATTAGGCATAAATTTAATGACAAACAACTGACTGAAATTCATATTTTGAAATCAAAAATAACAGTGCACATTATATCCTTACTGGCAGTATCGAAAAGTACAATATTGAGCATTGGGACAACATTTTAAGACTTGAAAAATCCCTGCATGTTAAAGAAAGAACAAGAATACTGGAAAAAGTATATCAGACGTTACCGCTAATGGAGCTTTATTGCAACTTCTCCTACAACATAAATAAAGGCTGTATAAATCTGTCGTTTTTTGACATACGATTTGTTTAAATTTGTCTGAGACTTTGATGAGATATAGGAACTTTGAAACAAAGAGGGACATTTATTTTATCAAATTTTCTCAAACTCCAGTAAAGCTTTTAGTCCTAATCGTAAAAATGTGAAGTACTGTTCAACTAAATTAATGTTATGGTAGAGAATTAAAAATATGGAAAAGACATGACTTATTCAATCAAACGACCGATGAAAACGGTCTGGTACAAAACTACTTCTAGCTAAACATATCACTCGAGAAATTTCAAAAAAGCTCTACCGTTGACCCGTTTCCTGAAAAACGAGTAAATTGTCATGACATCAGTTCTGAACTGTCTGATGAGTCGATGTATGAGTTTAAATATTGCCAAGGACTCAACCATTTCACAAAAAAAAGAGATACCATCGCCACATTTGTTATTTGTTCACAAAAAAAGAGATACCATCGCCATATTTGTTTTTTGGAGTATAAGTTCTAATATATTATGAATTGCCAAAAACCAGTCAATTGCAGGAGATCTAGATATGGTCCTGAAAATGCCAAATAAATAAAATTCGTGTTATTCCTCCATAATATATCAAGAGTCAATTTAGGATCAATTGCAACATTTCACAATTATCCCACAAATCTGTCACAAGCAATAGATATACGATCTGTGATTTGATCCTTGTATATCATTGCCCATGGTTACACATTTAGAAAGATGTTATGAGCTCAAATCGATAAACCGGGTCATAAATGCGATGCCTGGCTTGCTACACGTGACTCTCACATGACTGGCATTCGTAGAGCTTTTCCGCTTGCCTAGCAACAACAGAAATGGAAAAGACTACCCGTTTGCATGTTGTATTGCAAAGTATCTGCTAACTGCACCTAATTTTTCATGTCACTGATCTAAAATCGTTGAACAACGATCTAAAAATAGTCGCCAATCTGTGTCACACAAATCTATAAAATTACAGAAAATGGCCAAAACATCAGAATAAATGGATCTCAGCAGAACAGCAAGCGACACCACTATATAGATACAGGAATTTTCAACCTACCTCAGTTGAAAATTTGCGTCACTTAGCAAATTATGTCTCAATCATAGCAAAGTAAGATCGATGAACATAAAAACTTCGCAGATAAGGCGGCGTATGCACATTAAAAACGTCAACCCAATTAAGTCTGATATAGTCATCACCTGTCTCATCAGTGAAGTTAGTAGGAGACACCATTACTTAAAACCCAGACTTAGTCTGAACATATTTCAATTATTTAAAAAAAATCATATCTTAATTGTTTATATTGGCACTTTTCTTCCTCTCTACTCACGCAAATTATTCTATTATTGTTTCATTTTCACCACACATTATACACTTTTCCCATTTTTGGGTTTTACTACTGACAAGTCATAGCCTCGAAACGTCTACAGAAACGTGGAATGAGACTTATTCTTGACATTTTCCCACCTCTTTCCACTAATCAGATTTACATTCATTGCTTCATTGGTTACGGATTAACTTGCAACTCTGTCTCAACCGTCATTTATCCCCGCATTATACAATCATGATGTACAACTGACATGTTTAATCCATGTATCCCCCAGATCACTAAATTCTCCTTATCAGAACCTCTTAACAGTTCTTTAAGCACCCACAACACTTTATCAAAACACTTTGTCTGTTGCAGGTGTCACGCACGTGGTTTCGAGCGGGGAAAATAGTAGGGGAATTTCATCCATTTGCTAGAGCTATCTCGCTTGGCTAAGACTGAGCTCAGAGGTACCTACATGCAGCGTATGTGAAAGTTAGAATTTGGTTTGAAATTTGATAAACCAACTCCTAGCGAACGTCAGATTGATATCTTAGCACAGGTGTAGATAAAAACAACAATCTCTCAAAACCTTCGTGGATTTTGGTCATTGTCTATTTTAGGAGATGTTGTATAAACTCTGTATCCTCAGCTCTTTCGCTCATTGGCCATTTTTCAAATGTGATCCTCGGTGAAAATAACTCCACAGAAAATACAGTATAGATGCATAGTTCGGATTTCCTATGCTCGTTGCTGTTGCTGTTGACCTTCTGTCATATCATTGATTTTATTGTGACTCGAAAGTTCTACATCGTTATATTCTGTAAATTATATGCTTTTCTCTTGCAGTCGAGAGCGAACAAGCAAGTGACATCATCTCGTCCTTTACATATCATTTTCACACTAGATTTGTTGTTGTCAATGATCTTTCATTGTAGAATCCTATTATCTACTTACTCAATAATTTGGAAAAGTATTGTACAAGTATCCATCAACTTTTAGTAGAGTAAGTAAAGGTTGTTCCAGCTTAGCAAATTGCTAATGAAAGCACTATAATACTTCAATATTTTGAGAAAGAAATTAAAAATGCATGTTTCATAAAAGAAACGACATTAGGGTGACCCTTTTATTTATTTTTTTTGTTTCTCATCTCCAGAAGAATACTCGGGCAGGGTGGGCGGTCGCAATAAAAAATAAAACAAGTACCAAGAAAAAACAGCCTGTATTTGTTTTCAGTTCAATGTTCTGTCCATTCACATCACTTCAATTTCTTGTCTTTCAGTTCAGTGTTCTGTGCTCTGTGTCCTTTCAGTCTGAGTCGCCGCAATCTCACAATTTGATGATGGTGGTGCTGTTGCTAGGATGATCGCCTCAGAAGCGACGCAAATAAAAAAGTGGTTTTTTTTATTTTCATGTCGGAGCTGAAAGTTACGGTCGGTCGGGAGATGAGAAACACAGAAATAAAAAAAAAGTCGCCCTTATCGAAAATTACGACTACACAAAACAACTAACCGACACTTGTGTCATAAAATGCATCACTGACAAAAGATACATGGCGAAAGGAAAAACCTATTAAATCGAAAGACATGACAACATACTTATAGAGCGCGAGCGTCATACTATAATCGTGGTTAAGATAAGTCAACATGCGAGTTACAAAATCGGCATAACAACAAAGGTATCCATGAATCATAATCAATCATTAGCCTTGAAAAAAACTACAATAACGAGTTCAGATACGAGAACGGATAAAAGTTCATCAGAACATTAAAAATGCAACGATAATATTCTATTAGGCGAGATGAGGCAATCGGCACCCACTGGACATGTTAGCACAAATAACTTTGCAGCTGCTACACGACTCACAAAGCCAAACAAGCCTTATGGTGCTCGAATTTTCATAGCTCGTGCTCAAAATGCTGCAGGTATTGTGTTCAAACCTTATACTCGGGACATGGTCTTAGCTGTGATTATAACACGCCACATGCTCGATTCGCTAAAATACGTCACGTGACGAGGAAAATAGATACGTCTAGTCCCCAACGGATCGACAAAAGTTACGTCTGAGGGTATTTTTTGAAAAGCTATTTCCCTAGGGAAATAGTTTTGACAAAATTTGAAAAAAGTGCCCGGTCACGTGACCATAGTGTCGTCTGCAGCTTTGCAACAATGGCGAGTGGATAGAACGTGATGTGCGTCCGGGATAGGTGACGACACATTCTCTGAAACAGATTTTCCAACATTTTCCAACATTTTAACAGCGTAGGAACTTGAACAGCTCATCGATGGAAAAGATTAAAGTGCAACTAAGGATGTCGCTAGGTATGCTTAGAATATTTTAAAAGATAGTGGTACCACGTACAATTGAAACCGCTGTTGAAACATCGCACCAAGTACACTTGTCACAATGGATTCTTGCCGTAACAAAATAAAAATTGAACAGGGATGGATGACAGACAGTTAGTTTCACCAGATGAGTTTATGGTATGATAGAAAGGTTATGACCCTGAACAAGTTACCTTTTTGCCAATCATTTCTCTCTATAACTCGAAGCCCAGATTCAAAAATGTTATTCGCAAAATTGTTTACGTGCATTTTGACCTGTGAACATAATTACTCAGTTATGTTTAGATTCATCAGTTTATATGGCGGTACCACTTCTAAGATTTTGTAATTCGAAACATACCATCCCGATAGTGGCACTAACCTCGACATGCACATGTGATGGACTTTGTCAGGTAGCTGTCGTGCCAAAAGGATAACAGTCTTCTGTGTCTCTGTAAATGGCATCGGTATTCATCCTTTCCACTTTCAAGTGTAATTTTGAATTCTCGGAAGTCGATTGTCATTCTGATTATTTTCTTGATTACTTTCCCGGTCCCCACCAGGGACATTGCCAGCCATTCTCACCGATCGAAAGAATTCGTATACTGTAATTTCCATTACAGTGGAAACGGGAAACTTCTTTCTCGTTCGTGTCTGAAAATGACGCTGTCATAAAAAACAGTTCAAGTCATTATCCTGTATGCTTTTTTGTGTCATGATCTCCAACAAACTCCAAGCTCTTTCCAGGGCCTCTTTTGCATATCAGAAAAAAAGGCCCTTTAACGTCAAAATTCTTCAAAACAGTGACGTGGAATGTCAACCCCTTTAAATTTGTCTTACGGGACTTAGAGAACTAAACATATTTTTGAACCACTTTGCGAGCTTTAGCGATATGAAATAAATACAAGGCGTGCACAACGATCATATTTTCTGTTACAGCCGTTTACCATTCCTTGGCTTATTTCAGCTTCTCAAAAAACTTATTACGCATGCTCCCAAAGGAACTTACACGGTAATGTTAACACAATGCTACATTACCATCTAAAATTGGATCTGTGCTTAAATGGCAGGTCCCAGGCACATAATGATCATCTGTTGCCAAGTCACGAAAAGTCAAATTGGTATTAGAAGAAAAACATTGTCTGTCAATCGTTTGCATCTAAATAATCTATACATAAATTACGCATTAAATTTTTATAACGCTCGCTAAACATTTGATAATCGGATACAGGTTTCTATTGGCTGAGCTGTCCGTATTCAAAATAAGAGGAAAGAGGTTAAGCTTTGTCATGCATTCCGCTCTATGAACCTCGAGAGGGCGCTACTGCTGGAGATATGGCCCTCTTGAAGGCAACACGGCAGGAGTTTCTTGCATGCAGACACAGACGACCAATGCCGAAGGAGATTAAATTGTAGCAAGGGCACGAAAAGGGTTTATGTGGAAACCATGTTATATGAGTCGACAGGAAATACGCTAACTCACTAGAGACCAATTTGCATGTATAGTGAATTTCCCCCAATTATCTGCTAGATAAGGTTAAGACTTTCTTCATGAAAAAGAAATGTTTATAACGTTGCATCTTTTTTGCGTAAAATGAGTCAGTGCTATATCATCTGAATATGAAGTAATTTATCAAATACATTGTAATACATGTGTCATGAACAAAACATGTAATAACATTTTCAACCCGAGTAATACAAACCAAACATGTAATACAAATCGAATATGTAGCAAAATTATAGCAAACATGAACTAACACTAAACCAAATTTATATGAAATGTAAACACATCACACAAAGGTGCCCAACAACCATGGCCGCACCCTTTGCAGCTTCAGTGTGTTATAAGTTGTGACGAAAGTAAATATGATGAGATGAGTTGACTCAAGTCGAATTCTCCAAATAAAAGACATGTAAACCTCGAAAACACGACCATGGTCTTAATAAAAGTACTCGATAAGATTTCAATGGCTGTGACCAAACTCAACACGGTAATGATTTTCCTGTAAATACAAAATAAAACGTAAATATTCAAAGCGAATTCGCCACGTTGATGTCCTTAGGAACTTATGAGTGTTTTGCAAAAGTATGCCAAATTTGTGATAAAATAAAACAAACAAAAACAAACAAAACCATATTTCCTATCTACTTTGACTTCGTACTTAACAACCGACATTAAACACGCTTTTAGGCCAAATGATTACACCCAATGATTGTTAAGTGCAACAGAATGATAATAAAACGAAAATTTACTAGTAGACATAACTACACCACGCACCAACTGGTTACAGCCGGGGAAAAGAAAGTTGCGGCAATAGAAATATTAATGTCCGTGCGGGCATCATCAGCTTAGAGAACATTAAAGCACAAGGATCACCAGTGGGTATATCAATTAATCCTGATTATCTATGACCACCAGTGGGTGTATCGATTAATCCTGATTATCTATGACCACCAGTTGGTGTATCGATTAATCCTGATTATCTTTCAGTTTAATGAAAAAGACGCTTCGAAATAAAGACATTATACTTGTAAATAACACTATCAATTGAAATTCCTATCGTTCTCTGATACTTTAAAATTGTGCTAAAACGTCTAAAAATGTAAACAGCCAAACCTTTATACTTAGATACACACATCTCTCTCTCTCTCTCTCTCTCTCTCTCTCTCTCTCTCTCTCTCTCTCTCTCTCTCTCTCTCTCTCTTTTAATATAATATATATTTATATATACATATATAATAAGAATAATAATTATAATAATTTAATAATAATAACACATATTACTTCAAGTACAATGTAATGAAATATGTTACTTTAGTTTCATGCATCCTGCAATCTTAAGAATCTTAAATAACAGATTTCATTAAGTAATTGTATTATTATTTATAACGTTCTGCTAGGTAACTTTATTATTATGCATCTTCATTGTTTGGTCAGCAGCACAAACTTGTCTTTACAAAATGTAAAATTCATATGTAAAGGAATATTATCGAGCTACACATTGCAGGAAATGGCAGTTCTCCAGTCTTAATCAGTTTCATTCATAATTGAGGGTAGAGAGTAGCACTAAGGGGTACAGCGGAACTGCACAAAATTAAAGGGTAAGGCAAAATTGCATATGCTGCATTTCAAAAAGTTAAGAACACAGTTGTTTCTGATCATCTTCCTTTTGTACTACCGTGACCGACATGATGCGCAATTCTGTAGAAGAAAGAATGTTTTAACTTCTATTATCAAACAGATAAGGATACTTCTGTAATAGAAATCTTGCATTAGATTGGTGTTCGAAGGAAGGCAAGTGATAAAGCTACTCTGAAAACATTCATCGAACAGCATTAGTGATGGGAACATGGCCCACGTTTTTCGTTTACTACTCAGAGTACAGTCGATTCCATCGCAGTACCATCACCGCGCACTCACGTCCCATGATAACTAAAACATTGACAAGACAAGGGTATTGACGAATCGTTCTTGCGTGACAAATGTTGCGCTCAGAACTGCACTCAAATCAAATCAAGTCTTGCATAGATGTATTACTCACTGTACTTGCCTCATTATGACCACGTTGACGTTCACTCAGATTGTAAAAATGTGTACGCAAAGGTGTTATAACATATTTGATTAAACAAATATGTGATATGTGGTTCACCAAATTTGTGATTAAATCTACAAAAGACAAATTCATTTACTTGTTATTGTTTTTGTTGTTTTTCTGGAGGGGGTTGTATATTTAGTGACGTTGTTGAGGGCGTCATCATGCTTGATAGGTACAGTCGTGTAGGGTAATAATTGCAGACGTAGTGTTTTATAGGTAACTAAATATACAAACAAACCAAAAATACAAAAACAATTAAACGTAAATGAAATTGTCTTTTGTAGGTTTAATCACATATTTTATCCAATAAGTAAGATTATATGAATGAACACTTGAAAGTAATTTCGTAAGTGTTAGACATGAGCTGTAAGTCATTCGTTTACAGCGTATTTGATAACGAACAGCACCATTAGATTGATTGATTTATATAGAAAACCATGGTACTTGGCACAAGATCATTGCTTTCGGCAAAAACTAGGCATACGGTATTTTTACAAGATGCAACTCGTTCATTGGTTTGGTAACATGAATACAACTCTCATGTTTGAGACAAAACCCCCATTTTGATAGAGACTTGCGATACTTTCGCTGATAGAACCTACCTACCAGAACCGTCAACACCAGAAGATACAATTTAGCGATTCGGATAAGGAGACCAGCTCAAGTCAGTGGAGAGGCAGCGCGCCCTCAACGAATGGCATGCATGTTCTTGTCATGCCAAACTCACAGTCAAAGCGGTAATCCGAGTATTGAGAGAAAACTCGTAGATATCTTGGTAAGGAACAGTTATCTAGTTACCATGGCAATAATACTCATGATGGCTTTCTATGCCTTGCCAAGAATAAATACTTTTCACAAGCAGTAGATTTCAACGATGTAAATATTCCTCTCTTTGGCCACTTCTTCAATTACGTGCGTTCAAAGAGTCAATCTCGATTTATTTTCACTGATTTAAGACAAAAATCAATAATATTCGACGAAATCAAAACATACACTGAACAATGAAGTTATCTAACGTCACGTTCAATACACGAGATCAAGTAAGCCGTATGTATGATATATTAATTAAAAACAAACACAGTGAATGAATTTGAATTTGAATTAATGAAAAATATTAGTCATAGAGTGATAAAATGTAAATTATACACGATCAATTGAATTGCATGAATTTTCCATAATGTTAATATCGTGTCATGAGATCTTGCTTCAATTTAATTTGTATTATTATCTAAGTGACACTGTGAATAAAGTTTATAATTATCAAAATAAACTCCACATATTATGCGCATGTATCAAAATACTGGATTCTATGACATATGATAAATCGATGTGGCAGAATCTGCTTCTAATTTGCAATGTCTTTCTAAATAAGCTTACATCAGCGAAAAGTAGAAACGGCAATATATACACAAGTCACTTCTTTTGTTTCTCCCTATCCTGATATACATCCATGTTTAAAGGACTTATCCAGAACGCCTTTAGTTCATTCAACCACAATCAAGCCCTATTGTTTGTATCTGTGCCATCGGATTGTTGACAATGTATGGACCTTGTTGATCGGGCATTTCATTAATGACACTAGGCATTGTTATTTTGACCTTCTCTCTCCGGCTAAGAGAAGTTCAATCCATGCTGGTTGCATTAGTTGTAGGAATATCAGTTTATCGGAAAGCATAACTCTAGTGAAATAGTGGATAAGTTCGCCAAAAATTAGCTGTAATATTTTGTAACCATTGCCACATCAAAAGATCAATTGTTGCAATGCTATGAAAACATTTGACTTTCACTGAAATGTGTGTTGGTAAGGTCGTAAATATCTGTGATCTGGATATTGAATTACTGACAAAATATATGACACACATTGCGGCTGTAAGCTTAATGACTCCACGGTCATACATATGAATACATATTTGCAAAGATGGATAAGTATCTTAATATCAGACACAATTCTTAAAGGCCCATGAGCTGCAACTCTGCGAAATTTGTCCAACATCAAGGTACCTTCAACTTCCTCAGATATTCATTGCAATCTACAAATTGAACGATAAAGTCATAAACCATGTCTTAACAACATTTGCTTGTGGCAGAATGGGCAAGAAATTGAACAGATTTTTGTTCATTTTAAATTTCCAGCAATTTTCAAAATCTTGCAATATTAGGTGAAAAACGGAATTTTTTGGTCAAAATGTAGTGAATCCCTTTCCCGTCCTTTCAGTCGGTTGCAGCAAGTTGTATTTGTACAGATTCAAATGTGTCCATGGGCCATTTACGCTGTTTATCTTGTAGTTGCATGGAGGCGGCAAAATTTGGGTGCGGCACCCTTCTATTATTTGTCTTACTGAAACCTCTCCATGCAGCACTCAGTGGATAATTATACTTGAGTAAACATCGCTAAGGAAGAACATTTCTATCAACTAGTTTCAAAAGTTGCAGCTCATGTGCCTTTAATGCTCGAAATTTATCATGATTTGGTTCAACATATGTAAAAGCAGTAAAAATTCTGTTCTGAGAAGATTATAAATTGGACAAATTTAGAGAAAGTGGTATTTGTCTTCAATATCCGACCACCCTTGTTTCAAATCTTGCATATTCTGAGATATGGGTCTATACCTTCACATCGACGTTCCTCGATTGCTAAGCCTGAAGACGAACAACAAATCGTTTCAAGGCTTGGATTAAATTTACTACTCCAATTCAGGAAAAGGTACCTCTCTTGTTCCAGTAAAGCTCTTGAAAACGCTATAGTAGTGCATATTTGATCTTCTTAAAAGTTTTTCAGACCGGGTTTGAATGTCTTACACTCTTTGGGGATTTTTGTTGAAATACGCGTTGCCATCAGAACCCGCTAACTTTAAAGCCGCGTTCAAATTTGCAATTACATTGCTTGTATTTTGAAATGCACCTCTAGCTCTTTGTAACAACACCTGGACAT
Organism: Ptychodera flava; assembly: GCF_041260155.1. NCBI lineage: Eukaryota > Metazoa > Hemichordata > Enteropneusta > Ptychoderidae > Ptychodera > Ptychodera flava. The sequence goes on from NC_091932.1 coordinate 35,342,960, forward strand.
ATGCAGATTCAAACTTTTCCCGAAGTTGTCGAAATGAAGCCCTACATTTTTCTGACCAGTTGCAATGGTACGACACATTGTTGATCCCCGTCACGGTAATTGCAGCTTGTTTTCTATTGGGTTGGTATAACCAGCCAGCTGACAGGCTGAGGTGAGAAGGAGAAGATCTGACTCATGCTTTGAAATGATATGGAAATAATTTACATATCAAAGGAGATCAGAGAACACAATGACATAATCACCTATGCTGCAACCATTAGCAGTCACGTATGTTACATTCCCAGCTTTGTCATCACGGTGACACGTGTTACCGTTTATAATATGCCTTATAAATTTGCAGAAGAGACTTCCCAGCTTCGTTTACAACTATGTATTTCGAAGTACGTGGAAAATGAAAGTTGTCTGCTTGATAATTTATAAAATTGAGAAGCAGATAATCTGCTGATCGGAGACGTGAATAAAAAAATCATCCTATGCCCAAACGCCTCAAAGTTGCAAGGGCAAGATATTCATGAAACACATACTTAAACTTTTATCCAGATTTACAATTAAATGACGCAGGATATTTCTTTTAACTTTGAAACTTCTCTTTTTACGGGACGGATACTCATGAAAATTAAGTGACCCCTCCATGCTGTTTGAAAAAGACGGGACCCCCCCCCCTTGCAGTACTAAAATTTAAAATGACCCCCTTACTGGATTTTGCAGGCCCACCCCAGCCGTAATAACTGAACGCTCCCTTGCATTAAAAATCCTTATTTTAATACGTGTGTGACGGCTGTGGTGTTGACTCAATCAATTAATCCGCTGATACGGACAGCGGATTAGCAAGTTGACAATGTTTTCGGAGCAATTATAGTGGTGTATACACAAGTTGGAGAAGAGATAAGGACTTGTCGGTAATATATAAAGCAGTCAGACGGTGTGGAGTCGAAATCTTTATTTGAAATACCACAGTCAAAATTAATAAAATTACTTGTAGTAATAAAGAAAACATTCAGACGCTTTGGAGTTGAACTCTTTATTTGAAATATCACCGTCAAAATTAATAAAATCAAATAAGGTAAACCGTTGCACTAAAAAAACCTTCCTCCCCACCCCAGGGGACTGATCTCTTCCCCCTATGACCAAACTTGTTGGCAAGTCAACGGAGGCCACGACAAATCTTTGTTTTAAAAAGCTGTAAAGGTACTGCCTAAATAAGCGATAACTTAAGTAAGCTGGTTGCTCACTTTCTACTATGTTTATAGTATTTTATACACAGGCACAGACTTATTCTACCTGCAACCTAAAACTGATAGTTATTTTCTAGCTCATTCTTCACTATTTTTCATAGTATTTGGTAGCCGGTATCAGACAGTTCGTGTTCGTGTCGGCTACATGGATGATCAGCCGCTACATTGACGATCAGCCAAATAAAATGACTGTAAGCACTTAACAATGGAAATACATTACATAAGGTGACGTCAAGCACAAGGCATTTTCGTTAAGACAAAAGTCGGTCTCCTATAAAACGCTGAGAAAAATTGCAATGCGGACATATTTAAATCAGAATTGACGAATTATATGCAGGGATACAATAATTACCAAGATCTTGCTGTTGGCAGATTACTTATCGTACAGCGGCATATGTGTTGGTTAGCATGTGTTCAGAAGGGCTGATTTTAATTATTTCCGAGCAAAAACGTACGAACTGCAGCCATTGTGGAAACGAGGAACGAGAAAAATACATGATTCTTTCTTCGCTATCATTTTACTGGTAAGAAAATAATAGCTGCTGGTGGTTACGTTCTCCTCTAAAGAATCGAATGTGAGCTAAAAAGATAGAGGGACACGGTAATTTAATAAGTAAATTAGTCTGTGAGCCGATCCACCTTTTTCTGTGACTTTCTTGACATGGTTTTTCGCATAACTTTAGATACTTTGCAAACTAACACCTCAAGTTGTACTGATTATGTAACAAAGCAGACCCGTACGCATACTCGCTGTATAATAGCCGAAAGAAATCAGTAGAATTTCTGTGTTGGGGCGAGGTCGATGACTTGTTTATATGTTAATTTGGTTTCTTAACATAAATGACTGTTTGTTCCACGGCTTATTGTCCAATGTTATGTAAGAAACAATCATGGCTGGGTCAACAACACTGTGTGCGTGTCATGATTTAGACCATGGAGGTCTCTACTACCTCCATGTTTAGACATACAAAATGAACTATTCGATGAATGCGACCATTGTGTGAAGCATCCATGGTCGAATTCATTGAATGCGTTGAGAAATGGAAGTCTCTTGACGGTTTGGAAAAAGAAGTTGCAATGAACTTGATGGTTTTCATGTTCAGTGTTACTGACGTTTCACAGACAAATGTCGTATTGCTCATCAAGCAGAGACACGGATTGAAAAGCATAGGCCAAGATTACCAGTACCACATGAAGTAGAAGATGAATGCTATGATAGCATTGAAAAGGAAACTGAACCTGTAAAGCGAAGTTTAAGGTCAGTTACTGGTTCCCACGATATTTGTTGGGCTAACCATAGAAGCGTGCAAGTGTTACCACCGATGTGTTTGATGTGCTAAAGTGTGAAACGCATGTATGACAGGAAGACAGGAAAACGAAAAGTAGAGAAACTGACATCATGCAAAACTGCCAAGTCTGCTAAAGCTGCACAGCTCAGACTGGATGGGGAACTTTGGTTCAAATAAGAGGTCAAGACTTAGCCAGCATTGAAGTAAAATATGACAAGTCATGCTACAGAAATTACACTCGTTGCATAGAGAAACCATATGAAGGATTTCAAATCACATGACCTACTGCAATGGACATCTACACTGTATGAGAAGAAAGGTGAAGCTGAAAGTGATGTTATGTACACTCCTTGGCATTCTCCATGGCTTAGTTTAAAATTATCCTATTTGTTGATTTTCACAGTAACAGCCAAAGGACAATGTAGACACGAAAACATAGTAAAGCACATACAAGATGAGATAGATGTGTGAAGCCGCTTTCCCTGCACTACAATACATGTATACGTACTATGCGGAATCTTTTTAACGAATACAAGAGAAGTCGGCCAGTTACGAACTCGGCCAGTTGGAGAAGTCGGCCATTTACGAACTCGGCCAGTTGAAGAAGTCGGCCAGTACAGTATGCACCCAATTAGAATATATGCTCCATAATAGTGTTTCTTTGTTTGAAGTCTGACTAAAGTTATATGCGAAAGCAATCTAAATGTCATTCATAAGATGGGCGCAAACTTCACAGATCACAGTTCAACGCACGTATGATATACACACATTGGGCAAAATTAAAGATGGCGGTGTATCGCGATCGTGGTAGCGAGTTTTGCAGCCTTTGTCATAGCAAGCCATGAATTTTACTGAAGAAATGGCATAATGTTTGCCTGAACTTTAATACGGTACGCGTCCGATCTGCAGAAATACTGAGGCAGACCGTACATGTTTTGCAGGGTGGACGTGGGAGCTCTTCGACTTCGAGTTGTTTTCTGAATATATAACCGATAAAATAACAAAAACTATGGTTGTAAAAAGTTAAAATTGTTTGGCATATTCAACTGTTAAGAGAATACGTATGCAATCATATTGCTTTGTTGCGAGTGGCCGACTTCTCCTGGCCGACTTCTCCCACGGGCCAAGTTGGTCGGCACCGGCGCTGGCCGAGTTTGCAACTGGCCGACTTCTCCGGTTACCTTTTTAACTTGTTCCGAGTTAAATAACATGCCTATACATGTAACGATTACGCCGATAAAGAGTACATCTTTTACGGAATTCAAGAGTCAACTTTCTCTCCCTCTCTCTCATATACTTTAGGCAGTCGAAGCTAAAAATCAGACCACCTGGTGTCCATGGCTACACATAGTCAAATATTCCGCAAGGGAGTCCTTACTAAGGCATTTCTCGTTCTCAGTTTCATCTCGTTTCTTGCCGCGTTCGCCCTCTACCAGTACGGCAATGTGAGCCAGCCACTGTCAATGGTGAGTATGGAATTTTCTGCATTCATTACATAGTCTTACAAATGTTCAGGTGGTGTTGCACCTGAACTGGCAATTTGCGACGAAAATCACTCTTCAGAGGGGTTCGTGTGTCTCATCTTCAACTTACCCACTGAACATGCGTCTTTGTAGAAAAGGCGAACAATCATAGGGGTTTGTAAAATCAGCAATCAAATATCAAACTGCTTTCGTTGGCTGTCTTTGCTTTTTGATATTTGTATAGCAATTACTGTCTGATAAGGGTAATATATCTCTGGTAGTATCACGCATGGCAATAGTCGAACATGTACAGCAAATCTACCGTGTTATATAGGCTACAGCGTACAACATGAAAAGTCGAACAGTCGTGAGAAGCACAACTTATCTTCAGACAGTGTAAAAAAGGTCAACTTGAAGTAGCTTCCCCGTGGTTTTACTTTTATAAGTCAACAGTGTATATAGAAGGAAAATGGAATTTGGTTCTACACTTGGTTATAATAACAACATGTCGGCTAGTATATACTGCCTACTCGTTTTGCACTGTAATCGTAGCGACAGATTCGATGTTTTCGACTCTGAGCTAAACTTAGACGGAAGTTATGACAAAAAAACTAACACTTTATGACAAATGTTAGGTGTTTATATTTTCCTTGCTAACGTGAAGCGCACGCGTCAACCGATGCCGACTTTACGGATGTACTAATCGACATGTACATGATTGGAAACGTTTACGTCTCTGAGATTATTATCTATAGCGGAAAGTTTGCAGCGTCCAGGTGTTGACTTTATGGATTGAATCTGTTGAATTCATTCAAACATTGATAGGTATATACAGACGTGGTGTTAGGCGTACACCTGCCAACATAGGCCACTGACCTGCAGCTGGCTGCGAGGTCGATGAAATGCTTTTGTAAATTGCGTTAACCACAGTAGACGTTGGGTCTATCACTTTTTCTGAATATTATTCAAACATACGGGCAAGAAAGACTTGTCATGAATCCGGTACCCTCCGTTTGCAAACATATCTGCAAATATGATGGGAGAAATGTGACATGATGGCTCTTTACATGTATATCGACCAGCTGGGAAGTGTATGCTGCTGCTCCCAAGCTGAACATTATTTGCTACAAGCTTTATATTCGACGGGTCTCGAAGTACGAGTTGTACCTCGGTGATATAATTGAAGTGACTGTCATTGACCTAACAATAAAGACTAAAATGGCGATATTGTTATTGACATTATCACTCTATCCCCCATCATCATATGGTAAGGCAAGTCACACTGGATTCGTATCGTTTTCAATGTCGCTCCTTAAAATTATTGCCTCAAAGGGAAAATATATGAGGGTCGCTCGAAATTGCTTTTAATTTAAACAGCATGGGTGTAGCAAACGTCTGGGATTAGAATGTGAATGCAAAAGCAACGCTGATAAAATAAAATTGTGCCGAAACAAAAGCGCGTTTTAGAGTTGCTTCCTTTCTATTCGAACACCGCTGAATAAAATATCGCCCAGAAAGCGTGCGGATAGGTACCTAGACAGCGTAACTTAAAATCAATTGGGCGAGACAGTGTTAATTTTTGAAGTTTCCTCTTCTCTTCCCCATGGTGAGTCATAGCTATTAACTCCTATTTGAACTTAAGATTTCAAAGACTTGTCATGAATCTGGGACCCTCCGTTTGCAAACATATCTGCAAGTATGATGGGAGAAATATACGAGGGTCGCTCGAAATTGCGTTTTTATATAAACAGCATGGTGTTATTACCCAAAACGTCTAGGATTAGAATATAAGTGCAAAAGAAACGCCGATAAAATACAATTGTGCTGAAACAAAACGCGTTTTAGAGTTGCTTCCTTTCTATTCGAACACCGCTGAATAAAATATCGCCCAGAAAGCGTGCGGATAGGTACCTAGACAGCGTAACTTAAAATCAATTGGGCGAGACAGTGTTAATTTTTGAAGTTTCCTCTTCTCTTCCCCATGGTGAGTCATAGCTTCTAACTCCTTATTTGAACTTAAGATTTCCTTTACTATTTTTGTCGTTAATACCGTTCAATCAACAACCCACCTTTTATTTACATTGGGAAAAATTACATCACATGAGGGGAACGCTCCATTAACTTGGACGTACCCGAGTAAACCGGTTGGTTATCAGAGGATTAATCTCTATGTCAACATATGCGAACAGATTATCTTGTAGTGTAAACAAAACATTAGCACTGCCGGAACTACTTTTAGCATGGCCAATGCCAGTCGGCGCCTGACTTGATGATCGCCCCCCCCCCCCCCCCCCCTGTCCGGCACTCAGGATTTCCAACCAGCGTTAAAAGTGCCGTACAGCACTTGCTGTTACTTTGAGGTCATCATTTAGTCATAAAATTGCATGAGAGTTTACAAAAACGAGTGTACTATAGAATCCCTTTCAAAATAAAATGCTGTTTAAACAATAACTAGCAGTTAATTAACGTACGCTGATTCGCATACGAAAAGCTATTTTGTATGAATTGTTATGTTAGGTCATTTCCCCACACTCATTGTGACCTGAGTTCAATTAGTCTAGAACATTCTCAAGGTCACTACCCTCAATGACCTCACAACCTTGAATTCAATTAGTCATGTTTGGAATGTTCTGGAAAGTTGATTAGTTGTGTAAGGGAGATAATTTTAGAACAGTAATTAGCATGTCAATAAAAGTTCTAGATTGTTCTTATATGCCTTTATAAAAGGGACGTGCACAGCTTCCAGTCAGACTTTTGGGATCGTGTCTCTTGTGTGTTACTAAACTCCAGCAGTAGTCATTCTCTAGACTTTTCAAGACCTTCACTGCCAACGCTGGATTTATACTGTGGACTTTGTGCAGCTTCAAGCCTGCAAGGACTGTTCATTCATCCAACTGACTGTTACAACTCTGAGACTGGAGCTTTGCCGTCCCAGCTGAGATAAGTAGTCTGTACACTTTTAAAGCTTGTACTCTATCCCTAACTTAGCAATTAGTTTTATTTTTGTAATAAATTTTGTTTAAACGTTAACTGCTGAGTTCACCCTTTTGTTCGTTTTCTCTGCACGTAACAAAATTGGGGGCTCGTCCGGGAGACGAACATTTTGAGCCGTTTGACAACATTTTGCCAGCCTTTTCAAAACTGCTTTACACTGTGAACTCAGCGAAATTAATCATGGCGGAATTCAAGCCAGACGAATTTATGGATGACCTTGATCAGGACACATTTAATTCCCTCAGAAAAGACAACCTCATAGCACTGGCAAATTTCCTTAAAGTAGATGTCAAAAGATCTATGCGCAAGCGAGAAATTCAGTTCAAGATTGCAAAACATTTAGTTAATTCAGGCCATTTTGAGGAGTCTGCCCTAAAAGATTATGAACCTGAGTCTTCCTTTGAACTCAGAAAATTAGAGTTAGAAATACAGGCAGATTTGGCACGTGAAAAGTTAGCAATGGAAGAAGAAAGACAGAAAGAAAAAATTACAAATGAAGAAAAAGAATTACAAATGAAAGAAAAAGAAAGGCAGGAAAGATTAGAAATGGAAGAAAGACAGAGAGAAAAAGAATTGCGATTAGAAGAACAACGATTGCAGGTAGAAATAAACGTTTAGAGCTTGGACAGTCAGGAAAATTCTTCCCTTCAGACAAGTTTGACATCACTAAGCATTTCAGGTTAGTTCCCCCTTTCCAAGAAAAGGATGTTGATAAATATTTCCTTCATTTTGAGAAAATTGCTCAGAGTCTGAACTGGCCTAAGGAGTCCTGGTCTATGCTTTTGCAGAGTGCTTTGTGGGTAAAGCCAGAGAAATTTACATTCAGTTGTCAGTAGAGCAGGCTTCAAATTATGATTCTGTGAAGGAATTAATTCTCAAGGGTTATGAGTTGGTGCCTGAAGCTTACCGTCAGAAATTTAGGGATTGTGAGAAGGTGAAGGATCAAACTTATGTTGAATTTGCTCGAACAAAAGAACAACTGTTTGATCGTTGGTGTTCTTCTGAAAAGGTCAGTCAGAATTATGACAAATTACGACACTTGTTTTGATTGAGGAATTTAAAAGGTGCATCCGGAGTGACATCAAGACATTTATCAATGAACAAAAGGCAGATACATTGGAGGTTGCTGCACGTTTGGCCGATGATTATTCATTGACCCACAAATCTTCATTTCCCAGCAAACCATCCCAGTCCTTTTCCTACAGAAACAATGCAGGTAAATTTAACTCCTCCTTTTCATCCAAGAATTTTTCAAAGGACAGTAGAAAATCAAATGACAACAGTTCACAGAGTTCAAGTAACACTCCCACATCATCAGATCCCAAGTCTCAATCTCCTTCTGACAAACAGTTCGGTACACTTTCTTGTAATTATTGTAAGAAAGACGGCCATTTAATGTCAGAGTGTTTCAAATTGAAAAGAAAACGTGAAGGTCAAAGTGGTCAAAGTGGATCTAAGCCCACCGGCTTTATTTCTTCATCAACTCAATTAGAGTCTAATAATGTGTGCAACACATTTTCTGAGGTTAAACCCCTCTTATCCCCAATTAATGAGGTCAAGGTCAATTCTTCTCAAGATAGCATTATGGGTATTTTCGAACAATTTATTCACGATGGTTTTATATCACTTTCTAGTGATTTGTCTTCCGCTACCCCTGTCAAAATTTTAAGAGATACCGGGCTTCCCAGTCTCTTTTGTTGGCAGATACCCTGCCGTTTTCTGAAAAGTCATTTTCAGGTTCTAAAGTTCTTATTAAGGGGGTAGATTGTAATGACTACATTCCTGTTCCTCTCCATAATGTCTATTTGTCTTCGGACTTTGTTTCTGGACCTGTGACTTTAGGTATTAGGCCTTTTTTGCCTTTTGAAGGGATTCACCTTCTTCTTGGAAACGACCTTGCTGGGGACAAGGTCATTACTAATCCACTTGTGACTGATAATCCTAGTTTAGATCAAAAATCCAGAGCCAATAGAGGAAGACATTCCGGCCTTTTCCCATCATGTGCCATTACTCGAGCCATGTCAAAGAAAACTTCCGAGAATCAAAATACTCTCAAAAATAATGTCACAGATGTTGACTTAAATGACACCTTTCTCAGTCAGGTGTTTGACACGGATCATTCCGTTATCCCTCGTGGATTTGAAACTTCCAGTAAAACTTCTGCTGACCAAAGTCAGACATTTTCTAGATCAAATCTCATTGCAGAACAACACAAAGACCCAGATATTTTGTGTTTGTTTGACAGGGTAGATGATGAAGTAAAACTTCAGATAGCTCTGTTTCCTATTATACAAAATCTGGTATTCTCATGCGTAAATGGAGACCTCCAGATGTTTTGGTTGATGACGATTGGGCTATAAAACATCAAATTGTGGTTCCAAAGCCCTATCGTGCTGAAATATTGCGCCTGGCCCATGAAACGCCCTGGGCTGGTCATTTGGGAGTAAGGAAAACTTATCATAAAATTCTCAGTCACTTTTATTGGCCTAATCTCAGGCAGGATGTAGCACATTTCTGTAAAACTTGTCACACATGTCAAATGGTAGGAAAGCCAAATCAGACCATTCCAAAGGCCCCTTACAGCCAATTCCTGCATTTCAAGAACCATTAGTAGGATACTAATAGACTGTGTTGGGCCCCTACCAAAACAAGATCAGGAAATGAGTACATGTTGACAATTATGTGTACATCAACTCGGTTCCCAGAAGCCATACCACTGAGAAACATAAAGACAAAGACTATAGTGAAGCTTTAGTCAAATTTTTCACTTTATTTGGCCTCCCTAAATGTGTCCAGTCCGATCAAGGCTCCAACTTTATGTCTGGTATTTTTCAACAAGTAATGGATCAGCTAGGCATTAAACAGTATAGGTCATCCGCCTATCATCCAGAAAGTCAGGGTGCTCTTGAGCGATTTCATCAAACTTTGAAAAACATGATTAGGACCTACTGTTTTGACACAGAGAAGCAGTGGGATGAAGGAATTCATTTTTGCTCTTTGCTGTTAGAGAGTCAATCAGGAGTCTCTTGGTTTTAGCCCATTTGAGCTTGTATTTGGACATACAGTCCGTGGCCCACTTAAGCTCGTTAAAGAGAAATCCCTATCAGACGATGATGATTGTCTGAATATTTTGCAATATGTGTCAGATTTTCGTACGAAACTCTCTAAAGCATGTGAATTAGCCAGAGAAAATCTTGAGTCATCTCAGCAGTCAATGAAAACCAAATATGATAAAAGCACCTCAAAACGGAAGTTTGAACCAGGTCAAAAAGTTCTGTTCTACTTCCAATTCCTGGCAAACCACTCCATGCTCGTTACTTTGGGCCATACCTAATTGATAAGAAATTGAGTGATTTAAATTACATCATAATAACACCTGACAGGCGAAAACAAAAACAGCTATGTCACATAAATATGCTTAAGCCATATTTGGATAGGGATAATCCTACTATAACTCAGCCTGTCAGTGCAGTCAGTTCAAACCATTATGAAGATAGTGATACTGAAACTGACTTGAGTGAAAATACTCTAAACTCAAAGCTGGGCTCGGTCAAGCTTCAGAACTCAGAAATCCTGGAGAAGCTGGAGTCTACAAAGTTGGCACACCTCCAGCCAGAACAAACAACAACAGGTGAAAGAACTGCTCCATGAATATAAACACCTGTTTCAAGATGTTCCAACGAGGACGAACGTCATCTATCACAACGAAGATGTCTGCGACAGTAATCCAGTGGAACAACATCCAGACAGACTGAATCCTGCGAAAGCGGAATATCTCCAGGAGGAAGCCAAGTATTTGCCGAACAATGACTTTATCGAACTCAGTAAAAATAACCGGACTTTGCCGTGCATACTTTATGCCAAATTCAGTGCCATTTCAAGTTTTCCAACAACAAATTGCAAGAAGATAGTCATGGGACATCCTGTTTGCTATTTTCACGCAAATTTAACAAATCCCAGAGAAACTACTCTACAATTGAAAAAGAGTGTTTATCTTTGATATTAGCTTTACAGCATTTTGAAGTTTATGTTACTTCTTCAAATCAGCCAATAGTGGTTTATATTGATCACAACCCTCTTGTTTTTCTGCAGAAATTAAAGGCAAAAATCAGAGATTGCTAAGATGGAGTTTAATGTTACAGGAGTTTAATCTTGACATTAGACATATCAAAGGCAGAGACAATTTAATTGCAGACTGTCTCTCTCGTATTTAGAGTTTATTGTTGTTCACTTTCAAGAAATTTTACTTTAGAGTAAAAAAATTTTGAGTACTTAAATCTTTTTCAAGATTACATTTGTAAAAGAAAGATTTTTCTTTGAAAAATTTTCTTTTTTGAAGAGGGGGTGTGTTATGTAGGTCATTTCCCCCACACTCATCATGACCTGAGTTCAATTAGTCTAGAACATTCTCAAGGTCACTACCCTCAATGACCTCACAACCTTGAATTCAATTAGTCATGTTTGGAATGTTCTGGAAAGTTGATTAGTTGTGTAAGGGAGATAATTTTAGAACAGTAATTAGCATGTCAATAAAAGTTCTAGATTGTTCTTATATGCCTTTATAAAAGGGACGTGCACAGCTTCCAGTCAGACTTTTGGGATCGTGTCTCTTGTGTGTTACTAAACTCCAGCAGTAGTCATTCTCAAGACTTTTCAAGACCTTCACTGCCAACGCTGGATTTATACTGTGGACTTTGTGCAGCTTCAAGCCTGCAAGGACTGTTCATTCATCCAACTGACTGTTACAACTCTGAGACTGGAGCTTTGCCGTCCCAGCTGAGATAAGTAGTCTGTACACTTTTAAAGCTTGTACTCTATCCCTAACTTAGCAATTAGTTTTATTTTTGTAATAAATTTTGTTTAAACGTTAACTGCTGAGTTCACCCTTTTGTTCGTTTTCTCTGCACGTAACAGAATGTTTATACCCCTATAAAAGAAAGCACGGTAGCGAAAATCAGCACAACAAAACAGGACTTCAGCACAACAAAACAGGACTTTTACTAAAACGCACTCTTTCAATTTCAGTTCAGACTCACATTGCGGAAAGGTGCATGCAATGCAATGAAAGTCACGAGCAAACTTTGGTGTCAACGGATCCAGTCTTTGAATTATCAATGAACACTCACTTATTTTTCTGGTCAAAAGCCAAAGGCTACTTGTCTATCGCAACAAGCCTCTCTGTTTGAATCCGCGTGTTCATTTTTAGCCGGATGCCGGCCAAATTGACTGGCTACTTCCGTATTTTGGCCGGCTACTTTTCAGCAATGTTTTGCGCTCTAGCCCCGAAATTCTGGTTTTGATAATAATATTTTGATATTTGTTGTCTTGCAAGCCGGAGATAACATTTCAGAAGTGCCTATGTGGCTATATGTAATCTAGCAATTTACGCGGTGAACTTGTTGCTATCTAGTATCAGCCTGTAGTACCGCGATCTGCGAACGTGTACTGTACTGGGAATCGCTCTCGAGGTCATCCTTGCTTTCCCGACTACAGCCCGAATTATTCCGACGTTCACATCGGGTGCAGCTTACCATTGGACTGACGTTACGCCCACCAATAGCCGGCCATTTCCGAATAAAGCCGACGTTGTTTCTCTCAAACGCGAAAGAGAAGAAAGTCTGAAACGCGAAGAGAAAGTCGACGTTCCAGAGCTTTTGTTTTCTGCGTAAGAGTGCTAGTGGGCCTTGTCTGATGGGTAGGTTTTTGATCAAATGTAAAGCAACCAAAAGTTACTGAGTCTCACTTTTCATACTTTTGAAACGCCACGTCAATCCATCCATTGTCGATCATAGATCTACATCGCGTTTGTGGAGGGGCCGTGGTTTAAGCGGAAGGGAAAGTCTACGCGGGAGTCTACGCTTGAAAACGTTGATTTTCTGCGTAAGAGTAGGACTTTGTCTGTTGGTTTTGGGAGGTTTTAGATCAAATCTAAATAAACAAACGATTACTTGGTCTCATTTTGCGTACTTTCTGAAACGTACGTACCACAGCCCCTCTGTCTATCCACCGGTCTGGAAACGCCTATTGTAAAAGGTGTCAATCACCTGGACCGCACAGCCAAACCGCGATACGAGGGGCAGTCACGTGATAATGCGTAGCTTGGGTTTGTCCTGCATGCCACAGTCCCCGATTGTGTGTACGCTTTTCTCGAATTTTCGCTGTTTTTGGCTCTATTAAGTGTTCTCTGCGTCTATCTACGACACGAAGACAGAAATTATCATATCTGAAAACGATGTTTGCTTTTCGTGATCCTTCTCCCATCGTAAATGATGATAGTGTGCGATAATTTCTGGGGTTGATCGCTGCGAGTGTGTTGACGTAGCACAAGCAACGGCTGGAATCAAACCGGAAAATTTGTCGTCGCTTTCTCTTGCAATGCTAGTATTCAGTGCCTCCAAATATGATAAAATATGTTTTCTGTGTAATATTCTGTGAAATCATGTCTGTTAACTGAGCAGAATAGGAAAGACAACTGCAGAAATGCATGGATAGAGGACTGTGGGTCGACCGATATTGCATTATGTGTAAGCTTACTGTGTCACAATCGACTAATCGACTGCAGCTGTGTTGTACACATACGGTGTCGTACAGGTTGACGTTGGGTGTCGTCAATTTGGAATTTTATCAAACATGAACACTGGAATTTAGCTCTCTTTTTCAATTATATTCAACATCACCAAAAATCAATGGTAAGCTTGCGAATTCGTTTTATTGTGAAATTAATACCGTGAATTAAATCACTGAAAATTGTGCTGTCCGCCGACCGGTCTCGTTAACTGCCTCTACTATTTCTCCTTTCTTATAATATGTACGAGTGGCCATACTGTTTACAGACGGATCCGGCTAGCAATTCATTGACTTAAATTCGCTCCATACGAGATGTAATGTCACAGGATACGCGCAGCTCTTGGAGTCCTTACTCACTCGTTACGTTGTTTGCAAGTGCAGAAAAATCTCGCCACATGGAAAGAACGTTCCATGCTGTTCTGATCACATTTGCATATATGATCAATGCGCGTTACTGAAGTGAAGCGTCCGAAAATAGGAAACTTGAATGAAAATGAACGAAGAACGATATTTTGTTTCACCATATTTCTAAAACTTAGTTTAGAGCCTAAATTAAAGAATAAACTAGATTACTTGCATTGAAAAAGGGCAGTTCACTTTTTCCTGTCAACATAGTTCCATGTGCAAGCATATGTGTGTGCCCGTGGTATTGAGTGAGTCGTTACAGCCCTGACGTTCCTATCATAGCACCAGCTCGATAAGATAATCGCAACAATGGAAAATTAACACCTTGGGGATTAAAAGTCTTCTGTTTGTCACCCGAGTTGGCAGGCAGCAACTCGGGTTTCAGGTACCATCAAAGTTAATGGAGCCTTCCCCTAATGAGTCAGCGGTAATATTGTTTTTGATGTTCAGATCTGAGCTCGCCTAAGATAAATCGACGTTCTATTCTAGTATGGTAATTGTCTTCAGCTTTGCATGTTGTTTATTCAGAGCTTTGCTGTTTTATATATCATACCAATTATTTTATATGGATAAAATCTCTGTCGGGCTGATATTATTTGATCTAGGAGAGATTTAAGTTGTAGCTATTATGAAGCGTTTTTCTTGAGTGTATTTTTATTCATTTTTGCAAACCTCAAATGAATTGAAGCAGGTTCGGCATCTGTCCAATATTTATTAGTGTGTACAAAAAAGACGAAAAGAAAAATCTATATTTTTAGACCAAGTTATTTAAAATTAAATAAACGTAATATAAACTATCGGTAGCTCTCTCCGGTGAAACATTAAGTTATAAAAATCAATATTTTAAAGCGCCCTGCGTATTTTGAAATCCACCATTGAAAAATGAAGGCGCATATTGGGATAATAAATCGCATTGGAGTATGCTATCGATAAAATTGTCCATACTAAATATGATGTTTTATCACAAGAATGTCCAGTTTCGATGTCGAAGGAAACCCATTGTAAAGTTAAGATGATCAGCTTTCGGAAAATCTATAGTATAAGGAGGGACGGTTCAGATTGTTTTAGAGAGAAACTCGGCTTTGAAAATTTGTGCAGGCAAAGTGCAAGGCCTCCTTCAATAATACCACCGTGACTTTTGAAAAGACAAAAGAACGGCCCGAATAGAATCACTGACTTCAAGTTGTATGGTGTCACGCCAGTTTTCCAATTTGAGTCGAAAGATCATGTAAAATAATAGTTATTGGTAATCAGACGATCTCCATCTAAGAGAGACGTGAGACACGCAGATTCAAATCACAATTTATACCTGTTTCACTAATAACTTGTATTTGTCAAATAACTTGTATTTGTCAAACTTTTAAAGATCAACAGTTTCAACAGTCAACCTCTCGTCCGTTTATTTAGTTTCGTGTTTGTTATAGATTTGTCACCCCGACAGCCCTTGGTCGTACAAAATCTCATTTTGCTCACCAGTACTACACCGATTGATTGACGGTGTACTGACGTTGGCTATTTTTTTCTGTTCTGTTGACGATATGAGATTAAAGTAGGTCCAATAATCAAGTCCATTGAAGATAAAACGTTGCAAGGTCCATGAGACCGGTTGTTTTCAGTGTTTACAGGTTTAAGTAATTGGATCATAGTAAAGTAGTAGTACCAGGTGACCGGAACTGGTATACTTATTATACTAGCATGCTATTTTCCGCCAGTACTGTCCAAAATTGATATTTTTTTGAGTTCTGCAATTTAATGAATCACTCAATCAGGTTAAAGTCAAAGAGAATACCTGGAGTTATATCCAAGAATGGGCGGTAGTATCAATGCTAAAAGTCAAAGTAGGTAATTTTTTTAGATAGAAGCTAATTCCCTAAACTATTTTATCATCAAAATTATGCAAATCTTTCTTAGCCATACTGAAGTTATACCTAGGTAAGTTAATATTTTCAACTTAAACTTCTCTATAGCACAGCTCTCAGAATGGTGTTTCTTGCTTTATTCTTTTTTATCAAATATAGAAAAACGATATCATAATGTTTTTAATAATGTAAAAACCAGCTAGGGAGAACTATTGCATTTGTCAATTACATGAGAAAACTTCGCTTTATTGTATCAGTTTGAAAATATGAGCACCGTGATTAAGATTTCCAGAATAAGGGGTTTTTAAAAGATTTCTGTCTGTCATAGAGATAACGGAATATCAAAAGTTATTACTTTGCTATGACGCTTAAAGATACTTTTTGTAGGAACGATTTGTTCAAAAAGGCGAAGGGTACAATGTGATGCAACAAAACACAGCACGGATTAATGCTTTAGTTTGATATTATTTCTGGTTCCAGCTTTCCAAAGTTCTCTGTTATATTCTGGTGGCATTATTTTGAAATTCAGTAGATTTGACTGTATAAAACTCCTTACATATTCTTATTGTCGCTAATCAGTGATCTTGAATCAACATTTCACGATTTAGCAATCACAGTTTTAATTAGTACATATAATAATCTGAGCAGAGGTTGTAACCTTATACCCTCGTTCAATGCGTCTAAAGTTATTATTGTTGTTTTACCCCCAAGGAAGGCATTTGATGGTAGCATGAACAAACATCCAAATCTATGGAGAAGTTCTCAACAGCGTGTTGATCACAGAAAGTCATAACAGATTTTTTTCATGTTACCGCTGCAGTATATATGTTATACATTATAAGTAACAGTTTGTGTTGTAATTTTAACTCACTAACTGAAGTTTTCTGATAATTTCAGATCACTTACAACCTCAGACCGATTGCCCGGACGCGTGCCAATGGTACCAAAATCAACCGGACTATTGCAAGCCGTTATCTTATGCCAGTCTTTATGTTCCACGTTTCGGGACCACAGCATAACTACATTAGATTTAGGGACACCCTGCCGTTGGTAGCTTTACAAAACCGCACCCTTGTCGCATACCCGATACGGAATCACAAAACTCAGGACAACGCCAGCGAAGCCCGAAACCTCAGCGAAACGTTTGATATTGAACTTCTGAAACAGTTCGTGCCTGTCGTGACACCGTATGAATTTTTCAGGCAGTGCAACGGAAGCGCCGTGGTGGTGGATCTACGCATACCATCTAAGAGAAGTAATTTACTGAAAGAAATTTATCGTGACACTGGATTGCTTTTTCAAGAAATTAAACATAACAAAGAAAACTCCGCAGCAAAATCAACATTTGCAAGACGACTATCATCTCTGTGGGAATACCCTTGCATCATATATCAACCTCGATCAACACCTTACTATAACTCCACACTTCAATGGAAAAAGACTGCTAAAGAAGCGTATCGTTATCTGAAAAAGGCGCCATATTTACGCTCAATGGGAGAGGAAGGTGCCCGACATATATGTAAAGGAGAAAAATATCTTGCCTTTCACTGGAGAAATCGTTCGGGAGAAAGGTAAGTCAAGATCAATTAAAAAACATTAATCGATCAAAGAAAATTTTACCATGTCTCAGTCATATTTGATAATTTCTATGGTTTAGTTATTGTTATGCTTTAAACAGCACATAGTAATTTTGTTACTTATTTGCCGAACGGGTCCTGTGTAATTTGTGTCGGGCCGGAGGGCATTTTACTTTCAAAGACAACAGCCATTACGAGTTGTTTTATTTTATAGGTTTCCCCTTAAATAATTATGAATTTAATAGCCTAGATAGTTTATCGTGCGAATAACAAATGTAATATTATTATAAGTTCAATCCTAATTTGTGACAGCGATGAGAAGAAAATCTGTGTATGCCTGATTTGCGATATTTTCGACATAATACATAGAAAGACATTGCTCGAATAGTCTGTAAGATTTACGGGTTGGTTTAATTTTGGTATCAAAGATGCTTATAATGATTTCTTTATTTTCTAGGTGTACGTCGGGTAGAAAACAGTTTTGTAATTTCACAAGGTTGAATCTGGTCTCGGAGAGTCCTCAGCTTGTCAAAGCCTTCCAAAATTTTATGAAGTTAAAAAATATATCTTGCATTTATCTCGCATTCCCGCCTTTCGCCAAGGTGATGTTCATTTTTTTTATTTCTCATATATCTTAAAAGAAATGCACTGCTTTGTTTCAGTCGTTCCTATGATATGAAATCTGAAATTTATGTTACAGTGACTTCAAAACCCATACAATTGCCAGTTTTTTTGCTGACAAGACCATTTGGTGGAAACAATTCATATAGAGTAATTTTATATGCATTTTTGCTGGATTTAAAAATGGGTATTAAGTAAAGTTTGGATTAACGCTAAAGTAGTGTTTATTGTATAACTATTGCAGCTCCATGTCAGTGTCACGCTCCATGTCACGTTTTCAGCACAAGGTTGTGTACTTTCCACGCAACTGGAAGCTAAAGAATTTTGCCCGTACATTTCTTAGAGAAACTTTAAAGTTATAATGGATCTTTGGGAAAATCAGCGACTGTAGGGAACAGATACATTTAACTGAAAATTCAAAACAGCCTATGACCCTGTGATAATTGTAACATGAAAAATAATATTCACAAAAACAAGAAGGTGAAAAGTTGCTTCATTTCAGCAGTGAAAACAAAAAAATGAAAAGAGTTTCCCAAGACTTAAAAAAGTCAACTCAAGCGGCAGACAAGAAAAGCATTGTAAAACTTAAGGCGTACGAAAAATTGTCCCTAGGCGCATTCTACCTGCAATGTAAACATTGACTTTGAAACTTGTACCCGACAAGCAGCTGGATTCTACATCTGTAAGCTGTAAAAGGTCATTCTGTATGCAATCACGGCATAATCACTTCTTTCCTTCTGCTGAGCGATTGAAAATCAACGCCATTTCAACTTTGGTTTCAGAGAATGTATGATATTTTACGACCACATATTCCACAGCTGTACACCAAAGAAGACTTGATTATAAGACAGTGCCTAGCATTGCCGCCTATAAGATGATAATTTTGTGATATCTTTGGCGAACAAGAGATCGTTAAAAGTGAGTAATTCCATCAACGCATATTAGGCCAAAGTAATTAAATTCTCAGTTTGTTCTGCGTCCACTCTAAATGGGAAAAGGTACGTGTCTAAGCAGCTGAAAAGCACACACAAGAAAATTAACACAATGTAATTGATAGCAGCAAATAAAAAATCGTAACAAAATTTTAGTTCAGAAAAGCTAAGCGGTCATGTCCTAAAATTTCCTATTCAAATACACTGTGTGTGTTTTTGATGCAAACCTTAAAAACCTACGCGGGTGGGGACGCAAAACAATACTTTGGCCTTATCGACAAGGTACACGAGTTTCTGAAATTCTTCTGTGACATGTACCTGTTTAGGGCAACGCCTCTATTATTAGATCAGAAATAAGTATTGATTTGCCATACATAATTTCTTCCTTATGATTTATTCTATCGAGTTTGTGCTTTCAATTCTACCTGGAGGCGATATCACACACCATACGTGTTCACTAGTACCAATAGTAGAACGGATTATAGTAACTACTGTCACATCACCGAAAATATTTCGCAAGGTACTCTCAAAGACGCTTTTATTTTTCTTTTCAGGAGCTGTTAAATTCATCGGTTGCAGCCAATCGGCCTGGACACAATTTGCAAAGTTTGAAAGGGAGACATGAATAGAAGCACTATGAGTCTGACAGCTATCAAAGGCATGCCCGAAGGAGTCTTGGCGATAATTGACTCTGAGACTGATCATGTTAAGTGGTCATATCTGTAAAATGTTATAGGTGATGATACCTTTGGTACTTTCAACACAATAGGAATTCTTTCAGTAGATGGAGTTTTCCAGGCGAACTAACGAATGCGCCTGAGAAACCATTGATAAACTCTTGATCATGTCACCGAAATAGCAAAATCAATGCTTATATATATATATATATATATATATATATATATATATATATATATATATATATATATATATATATATATATATATATATATATCACATGAATTTGCCGGAATCGCCAAAAGTGTGACGTAGAACATGATGGATAATAAATCTGAATTACCCTTGTTGTGCGTCATCAACCGGAACTTTTTTCGTGCATAGTAACCTTTCATACATTCAGGCGTCGCGACACAGACCGATTTGTTACGATCGATGCCGTGCTAGCTTTCACGTTCATTTTTACAAAAGGTGACCCGATAAATCCAGACACGGAAATATAGAAGACACATTTGTCCAACGAAATTTCGAGTCGCTAAAGTATAACTTTTGCCGGGAATCGGATCGAGATAAAGTTGATCGTTTATTTTAATGGCTCAGTTAACGTCACGGCTCCAGTCGAGTCGTGCAGGTCAATGTGGACGTCGTACCTGGCGATCCCGGTTGGCGATAAAACCGAAACCTACACCTCAACGTAAGTTTAACAGAATAAATGAGTACAGTATAATCTTCGGGAACAACATAGGAGGCACAAGCATAAAGTCAATCGACTAACATGATTCCCTTCATCGCACAAAAAATTCTCGCGCGGAATCAAACTTGGAGCGCGGCGTAAGGCTGTAGCGAAGACATAAGCTGTTGAGCTGTGTGCAGCGTTGTGGAATCCGATGTACTTCGCAAGTTGACTCAGATAACACACAAAGTTTCGTCAAGTAACAAAGTTAGGATATATCCACGAGCGTGATATGTGTCACTGCAAACATCAAAGTCCGAAAGACGAAAACATTGATGACCGACATCGGGACTGACGAGTTGACACAGGCAGAGACCGGTGGCGGAAGCGTTGTGGGCACAAACATGCAATGACTTTTACCCTGTGTGTCATCGAACGGAATCTTTCGCGCTCGACAAGGTCGTAAACTGAAAAGCCACGGCATCTATGAGAATGAGAATTACTGTTTCGATCGTGTCGTTGCATTTACTCTCATAAATCTATTTGTAAACATTGTAAATAACTCGGAATACAACGGCTATCCGTCGCTGGCACGGTAAAAGCTATGTCCGCCGAAGGCCGAATTGCCTTGGTATCCGTACAGCGCGAGAGGAAGATTGACACGTTCACGTGACCGAATCCGTATGTCTGGTTGGGGGAGATACCATTCGGTGTATCAAAATTTCAGCCAGATGGGATTAATGAATAAGGGCCACTTTTACTTTAATCCACGTGAGTAAAACACAAATCGCAACGAAATTCATGCAATTGTTTACGATAATTTTGATCCATCTACGTCTATAGAAAAATAAGAAGACTGTTCATGTGATAAATATATTTCGGCTTGAACTTGTACGGCTCCGCAAAAAAACTCGCATACGATGAAGTCAAACAGAGAAAAATACAATGGGACCTATATATTAATATTTATACGTATCTCTCTCTCTCTCTCTCTCTCTCTCTCTCTCTCTCTCTCTCTCTCTCTCTCTCTCTCTCTAGACATCTTTGCTGTATTTATTTCCATCCGAGTGAATTTAAACTGTTTAACTACTTTTGACTATATATATATATATATATATATTATATATATATACATATTTATAAATAAACCAAATTACTTCAAGTACAAAGTAATATATTGCTTATTACTTTGTACTAGAATTTGTGTTATTATTTCGGTATAATTATAACGCTGTGATTTAAGCAGCGAGCACTGTCCTTTCACAAGAAGATGTCTCTATCCTGAGAGAGAGAGAGAGAGAGAGAGAGAGAGAGAGAGAGAGAGAGAGAGAGAGAGAGAGAGAGAGAGAGAGAGAGAATGAGTTCATATTCAAGTTGAATTCCGTAACATGTATTGTTTATCGGCGTAAAGTGTAGTTTTTGTCAGTTTCTATACGAGATGCAGATTAAGTTGCAGTAATATATGTTTTGGGAGTGATATAAAAGTCGACTTGAAGGGCCTATTATTAGTGAGAACGGAGGGGAAAATGTTGTTTGCGCAATTAATGAATTCGCTATGAGGGTCTTTGATATGAATTCCCATAAGCGGTGGCTTTCTGTGCTAATTGATTAGTTTTAGTTCCCATTGAAATTATGTTACAATAATGACTGAGAGATTATAGCTACAAATTCGTCCAAGAAATGTGTCAGGCAACGTTCAAGTATATAAGGGATTCATTTCAGGTGGATTCTAAGAAATGAATGAATATGGTAGACGTTTAAGTTTGTATTAAGTTACCATATATCAGCATTGTTACTACTTGATATATATAGATGGCCATGGGTTCAGCGGAAATAAAACTGAAGATTTATGACACTATACAATTGTAAGAATGGTTAATGATGTACTGTGACTTGCGTAATCTGTGGAGAAAGTCGATTTTTCATTGTAAGTGAATGATATATATATATATATATATATATATATATATATATATATATATATATATATATAATATATATATTATATATATATATATATATATATATATATATATACGGATGCATCTGACTCATTGACCAGTCACGTTCCCTAGAAAAACAATTGTCAACATTGACAGAAGAGGGGTGCGGGAAACTGCTGCCTTTGGTGTAAGAAAGCACGGTGATAAGATGTTACCGCTACGACAATCGTGGTTCATTCCCTGGTAGTGTCGTATGTCATTCCATTGCATCAAGAGATTTAATAGCACCCATTCTAACTCCATCTAAATCTTGACCGTTAGGAACGGACCTTTGAATTATTCACCCAAAGAATCACAGGTCTTATTTGTTTACACAGAAGTTGTGCTTGATTTATATGTTACTACGCGTCAAGGTCTTAATTAAAATTTAGGTTGCTTCTTCGGAAGAAATCTGGAGAAAATGATGGACTCAACGGTCAGCAAACGTATGATATGCATGATCGCATTGAGCGGCGTAGACTGAGCAATATAGATAAGTAGCACGTGAGAGCACCTGGGGTTGAGGGGCATCGGTTTTGAGGAATCGGGAACGATTACGTGATAAAATGGGTTTAAATTTATTCACTGATGAGATGGCGAGATCAAGACTATCCTTTTTATATCTAAGAAACAGGCTTGCTGAGAATATTGTCACACAATTGCAATAGCATAGAAGGCCTAGCCAATCTCAGACAGTTGTCAGTCGGTCATAAGCTTGCTAATTTGCATGAAAAGAGCGGATTTACTACAAGTGACGGCGAACGTGAAAGGGAGAAGTATGACATTGGTCGGTAGTAGCTGTTCAATGGTAACCATGACGTCATACATTTCTCTGTGCAGCATGGTATCGCATCGTTATCATACTGCCAAGAGCAAATATGTTTCGAACATTTCATTAAGTGTCAACTCGGCCAATATCCCCCATATAACTTTCTTTAAGACATACTTTTTTGCAGCATTTCTAGTTTTTTTACTTGGCGCACAGTTTGGCTGGGTTCCAATCGTAAGCTGTGAGCATCCTACCTCAGTTGGTTAAGCTTTCAGAATGGTTCTGTCTGTCGCTCTGCTTTGTCGATCTCTACAGGGCACTTAATATTTTCAGGAAAGAAGCGAAGAGAAAAGTCCGCCCGACTAATGAACTGCAGTGGAATAATTAAGGTGGGTATCCATTTAAAAGATATATTGTATATGTCACCACTTTGATAACTCCCACGACAGTAAGATGTTATGTTTTCTTGAAAATGATCTGTACTGTTTTTGCAGTGTTGCCCCAATTAAATCCCACTTCTTCCCTACCTCAGGGAGTACTGTAGGAATTTCAAGAAGATTTCTCTCTTCAATAATGCATACCATAAAGGACCGATTGATAAAATGTCCTGACTTCTTTAAGGGAAACAAAATACATAATATCATAACAGAAAAAAGTGTATTTATATCAGTCTATAGCACGCATACAAATCACTTTTTCCGTTTTTCCGTCATATTTGTACCTTGACGATTAAAAACGTATAATTCTTAATTTTTCACGACGCATAAATATATCATTATTAGCGTTTATGCGCATTTTCAAGACATTTATAGAAGATCATTCCACTTATAGTGTAATTGTTTTCAAAAATCCATACATAATATTTTATCAGCCTCTCTGTATCGATTGAACAGGTCAGTTATTTTATCTAGCAATTTGAAAATGACATGTAAATCTTTATTTAATTGAAAAAACAGATATTTCACAGTCCATCACTATGCCATTTGGTAAGATGTAGAAAGTATAATTTGTATTACTAATTGAAGTCATGCGTACTCTCACATCGAATGAAACACCATCGTTGACAAATGCAAGGAAAATGCTTTGTTGTTAGATATTCCATTCAAAGAAAGTACTTGCAGAGAATTAAAATCAAGGGAGAGAACAAAAAATATAGTATTCTGTACAAGTACGGGCGCGTCGAGTTTTGCAAAATTATTTTCTATATTTTTGACGATCAAGAGAAAAAATATCGCTGGGGTTAGAAAAAGGAAGGGGTCATGCAAGATAAAAAATCGCAAGGGGTATATATAAAGGGAGCGGGTACTGTGGTAGATAGAAAAAATCGCCATGGTTAATAAAAATGGGGGGAGTACATCCAGAAAAAAAATCGGGGTATTGAAAAAACGAAGGGAGGGGGGTAACATCCAGAGAAAAATTGCTGGGGTAAAAAAAAACAAGGGGTACTATTGCAGTGGTATATCAAAATTAAGAAAATTGTTTATGTTATAAAAAACAGTGGAGGGTGGCGGTTTAGCGCCGGTGTATATAAACAATTGGTTCGGTAGATATTTGTGAGGATCCAGAAGAAAGGGAAGAATGAGAGAGTTTCAGAATATTTTAGATATTTGCGGTGATTCGGGAAAAAGGAATGAGCAAATAAAATTGGGAAGATCCAGAAAAATAAACACTGGGAGAGAAAGAACGGATGTTATTTCCATTCACTTTGGGAAAAATACGAGTGTATCATGATGCAAAACTTCAGTAACTTTATGAATGTTAGAAAAAAGAGATAAAAGGATATAAAAGGATGCTGTTGCCAAGCTTGTTGAAAATGTGGAGTACCTGTTTGGTGGGAAAATCAAGATAGGGCTTGCTACACACACAAATTTGTGGAGTGGGTGGACAATTTTTTTAAAAACGTTGGGCGGTCTTGGTATACCGATTTTTCGTTGAGCATTTCGCGAACTGAAAAAAGAGGGGGTGATCCTTTAGGCCAAAAAAAAAAAAAGAAAATGTTTCTGGTCAGCGCGCGCGTCACTTGAACAACAGCATGTCACCCTTTTTTTTTGTGGCCGGCGGCCATGGCTGACACCAAACCAAAATGGCTGAAGAAAAAAGAGAAAATTCTTTGGGGGCATGATCAGTGACTGCATGAACAGTATATATGTGACTATTACTATAAAACTGACCCTCTTCCCTCCCTTGAGGGGAAAAAAATAAAAATAAAAATAAATAAAATGCGCGTCGCCGCACCATTTTTTAAAGAAAGACCTGACCAGAAACATTTCTTTTTTTTGGCCTTAGCTCTCTCTTTATTTTGGTCAAGTTAAATAGTGAAAGGGGTGATGATCGCACAGCTCATTCATTATTTTCAATAGAGTCGATGGTGTACTTTATAAGAAAGTTGACAACGAGGTAACCAAACTCGAAACAGCTAGCAAATTCCTCATAATTTCACGAGCACTAGGTCGTGTATTAAGAATCGTTTTGAGTGATGATTGCAGACGTAATGATGATTTTTAGGTTACTAAATATACAGAACCAACACAAAAACAATCTTTACAACAGCAACAACATTAAAACATAAATGAAACTGTCTTTGTAGATTTAATCACATATTTTATCCAATATGTTAACTGAACACTTGAAAGTAATTTTGCAAGTGTTGGGCATGAGCTGTAAGTCATTTCACCATGTACATACTAATTTACTTGTCATTTCCTCGGGCCGAATTGTAAATTTCAAGGCATTCGGTATTTTTTCCGAGACGTAACTCTTTCATCGCTATGGTAACTTGCGTAAAACTCATGTTTGAAACAAAAACCCTCATTTCGACAGAGACTTACAATACTTTCACTGATAGAATCTACCTAGCAGAACTGTCAACAGCAGAAGATAAAATTTAGCGACTTGGATAAGAAAGGAGACCAGCACAAAGGGGAGAGGCAGGGCGCCCTCTACGATCTGCCTGCATTGTCCTTGTCATGCCAAACTCCGAGTATCAGGAGAGAACTCTTCGATATATTGGTAATTAATAATAATAAGGAACAGTTATCTAGTTACAATGGCAATAATACTCTAGGTGGC
This sequence comes from Ptychodera flava, assembly GCF_041260155.1. Taxonomy (NCBI): domain Eukaryota; kingdom Metazoa; phylum Hemichordata; class Enteropneusta; family Ptychoderidae; genus Ptychodera; species Ptychodera flava. Next base: position 35,369,073 of record NC_091932.1, read on the forward strand.
TTTCTATGCCTTGCCAAGAATAAATATTTTTCACGAGCGATAGATTTCACCAATGTAAATTTCCCCTCTTGGGCCAGCCTTTTTCAATTACGTGCAATTGGACCGAGTCGATCTTGATATATTTCAACTGACGTAAAAGAAAAATCCATAATATTCGATTAAGTCAAAACATACACTGAAGTTTTCGGTGTTATTAAGTTATATTACGTCACATTCATCACACGAGATTAAGTACGCCGAATGGATGATACATCTATTGAAAACAAACACAGTGAATAAATTTGAGATTAAATTAATGAAAAATACTATACTAATAGAGTGATAAAATGTAAATTGTACATAATCAATTGAATTGCATGAATTTCCAATAACGCTATGGTAATATCGTGTCATGAGATCTTGCTTCAATTTACTTTGTATTATTATCTAAGTGACACTGTGAATAAAGTTGATAATCATCAAAATAAACTCCACAAATTATGCGCATGTATTAATAAGATATATCGATGTGGCAGAATCGGCTTCTTATTTTTAATGTCTTTCTAACTAAGCTTAAATAGTGAAAAGTAGAAACGGCAATAAATACACAAGTTACTTCTTTTGCTTCTCCCTATCCTGATGTACATCCATGTTTAAAGTACTTATCCAGAACGCTTTTAGTTTATTCAACCACAATAACGCCCTATTGTTTGTATCTCTGCCATCGGATTGTTGACAATGTATGGACCTTGTTGTCCGAGCTTCACCTTAATGGCACTAGGCATTCTTATTTGACCCTCTGTCTGCGCCTAAGAGAAGTTCAATCAATACTAGTTGCACCAGTTGTAGGATATCAGTTTATCTGAAAGCAAAAATCTAGTGAAAAGTGAATAAGTTCGCCAAAAATGAGCTGCAATATTTTGTAACCATTGCCACATCAAAAGACCAATTCTCGCAATGCTATGAAAACATTTGACTTTCACTGAAATGTGTGTTGCGTAAGGTCGTAAATATCTGTGATCTGGATATTTAATAACTGACAAAGAATATGTTACACACATTGTGGCTGTAAGCGTAATGATTCCTAGAGTACAGTGAAAAAGCAGACAAGCTCAGCTATCGTGGCTCTTTTCGGTTGCAGACGACACTCACATCGCATGTGTAGACAGCATTTAACGAGATGGATAAGTATCTTATTATCCGATGCAATCGTCAATGCTCAAAACTTATCATGATTTGGTTCAACATATGTAAATGCAGTAAAAATTCGGTTCTGAGAAGATTATAAATTGGACAAATTAAGAGAAATAGGTATTCGTCGTCAATGTCCGACCACCCTTGTTTCAAATCTTGCATGTTCTGAGATATGGGTCTATACCTTCACATCGACGTTCCTCGATTGCTAAGCCTGAAGACGAACAACAAATCGTTTCAAGGCTGGGATTAAATTTACTATTACAATTCAAGAAAAGGTACCTCTCTTGTAGACTCTCTCACAGCCCCTTCGTTCGCTACGCAGTTATGCACCCTCAACGGTCTTTCTAACAAGCGACACTAACCGAGCCAGCCGTGCTGTAGCGTAGCGGAACCCGACTTCGCCGGCTCGCTCGGCTCAACTCCTGAGGGCGCTAGTATGGTCGAAGGCGTAGCCGGCGAGGGGCTGTGAGAGAGTCTACCTCTCTTGCTCATGTACGCTCTTGAAAATTCTATAGGAGCGCATCTTTGGTTTTCTTAAAAGTTTTTCAAACCGGGTTTCAATATCTAACAATCTTTGGTGATGTTTGTGGAAATACGAGTGGCCATCAGAAGCCGCTTTAAAGCCGCGTTCAAATTTGCAATTACATTGCTGGTATTTTGAAATGCACCTCTAGCTAGCTCTTTGTAACAACACCTGAACAGCTGCAGATTCCAACTTTTCCCCAAGATGTTGAAATGAAGCCCTACATTTTTCTGACCAACGGTACGGCACATTGTTGATTCCCGTCCCGGTAATTGCAGCTTGTTTTCTATTGGGTTAGTATAACCAGTCAGCTGACAGGTGAGAGGGAAAAGATCCGACGCAGCCCTTGGGATGATATGGAAATAATTTCTATATCGAAGGAGATCAGAGAAACAACTATGCTGCAAACCATTAGCAGTCACGTATGTTACATTCCAGCTTTGTCATCACGGTGATACATTTTACCGTTTAAAATATGCCTTATATATTTGCAGAAGAGACTTCCCAGCTTCGTTTACAACTATGTATTTCGAGGTACGTGGAAAATGAAAGTTGTCTGCTTGATAATTTATGAAATTTAGAAGTAGATAATCTGCTGAGTCGTCAATAATAAAATCATCCTGTGACCCTATTCTGGCATTGAAATCGCCACCTAGTACAATGAATGCATCGGGATGGAAAGAACGAATTTCAATAAGCTGTTCTTCAAGCATATCAAATTTATCCGATATGTCACTTGCTTTACAGTAACTGCTAGCAACCAAAAAAAATCTCTTTGAAAAGGGAAAAGCGGTTTATGAAAATTAACAAAAATACAATTCTGGACTTTACACTGACTTCTTTAACTCCTTGATGCGATTCTGCTGTGAATGTACACCGTCACCTCATCGCTAGGGGGCGGCCTTTGTTGTTGCGCCTTGTAGCTGTAACTTTGAATGTTTAAAATTAAAAAAGAAATTCACATCATCCAGTTCAGAACAAAACGTTTGAGTAAATTAATAAATTCATAACCTTGGCATAAGTCGATAAATTCTTGGATATTTCGTTGATTCTTTAGTCCCCTAATCATGCAGGTAATGCCTTTCTGTTGGCTTTGCAATTTGACCACACCCCTATGCCGATTTTTGCAGACGGCGCACTTGGTTAACTGTACCGGTGGTCTCGTCGACTTTGAAGACTGTTCTCTCTCTATTTTCGGCGGTAGAAATCAATTTGTCGAAGCTACGATGAGCCTTCACAGTTTTGTCCCCATCAGGTAGAGTTTTCCGAAATTGGTTGAGTTTTGAACGGAGCAAACGCACTATCTTAGAGAAGTCTTTACCGATGTTTATGTCCGAATTGCGTAGCTTACTGGCAGTTACGAGTATTTTGGTTTTGTTCTTAAACTTAGACAGTACAGTATGGCCATTATTGGTCTTGAACCTCGGACTGACCGTACGTTCGTGAGGCGGTGACACCTTTCATCATCGTTATCTTATTCTATTCCCATTCTAGTACGGATAACATTTTCGACATTCTCTTCAGACGCTGACAAGCTTTTTTGCTCGAGATGTGTTCTACTCTAGTATGAAAAACACTCACGTAACTTTTGTTTGCTGTTCAGTTCAGGGTATGTATCCCGATATTGATTCTCAAAGTTTTGGAGCTCAAATTTCTGCATGCCACCTGCGTAAACACCTGCTCAGTTCTCTACTCAGTACTAAGTTGAAATATTTAGCGTCAGTTTTGTGAATTTATATTATGTTTGGAATTGCTGATATTTTGAAAATGGAAAGAAATTATACACAACCGGCTATTGGTTGGTGCCAGCAGTGGGTGGTATTTACACAACAAACTCAATTCCATTTGTAGAACGCTCAGACTCTGTTGTCTCAACGGTCACATTGTGGTTAGGGATCGTGCAGTTATTGTGGCCAGGGGTGGGCTGGCAAATTCTTCCTGCGCATCAGTCAAAATCAGTGAACCCCCTACCCATTGCGCCATAAAATTTATGACCCTCTTTACAGATGACAAAAATTTCATGACACCCCCTCCCATTGCTTGAGTAAAGGTGCACGTACAAATGCCTCTTGAAGAGGTGCGATATAATCCAAAAATGATTCTCAGATTTTTCAAGTGACATCCTAACAAACTCACAATGCGTTAACATTCAAATTTCCCCTTCTTGCTGGCTTTAAATCCCTAGCCCCCCTCAACGGGATCGGACAGAAATTAAAGATTGTTCGTAAATCTTTTCGCAAGCATTTTTGAAGTGTCATGAAATTTCGTGCATGCCCTTTGAGGAGGGTCACTAATTTGCTCAACTATTAGAAAACGAAATATGGCTGATGAAGTGTTTCATTCTAAAATGTCAAATCACAATACCAGGGAGTGTATCAGGAAAACTATAAACATCTTTCTATAAAAAACAATCTAGTATATCTCTACACTTACACCTGTTCATGATTCATATAAGGCCAAGAAAAAATAACAAAATATGTTTCTCATCCTCGTCAACCTTTTTTCTGCTCATCAGGAAATGAAAAAATAAACCAAAAAACACGCGACGACAGTTCATAACACAGTGCTCTATAAAACACAACTGTAAACAAAATAACTGACACTAACATTCCATTCAGAACTGTGTACACATATGTCACTATTGTATTAAACTGTCATAACTGTGGAGTCTGCACTAAAAGTGAAACCAAACAACTGTTGCTATACAAAAATACTAAAGTCAAAACTGCTGTACATCTATCTCTGCGTGCATTCCTTAGTTGTTTTCATGTTTTTTTGCGCGTTCTTGTTGATTGAAGAATAAAAAATAATTAGAGAAAAATTGTAGTTTGCTTGCAGTGGCAGGTAAAAAGTGCGTAGTGTACAAACATTTGACATTTGGATTTAATTGATAATGTTGATTCCCTATACATGATAGTCTATGAGAAAATACAAAACTAGAAATATCTAAGCATTTATAGATGTTTGATAATTCACATAATTGTATTTAATTAGAATAGGGTGATAATAATTCGCATGTGTACAAAATATTCAATTTTGGAATTTCACTGAAAATGTTCACCCACTATACATAGCACTCTATAATAAAACTATGAATAATATCTTTCCATTGAAAAACTTCCTATACTTATGCATATATTGACGTTGGATAATTAACACAATCGTACCTGATTAGAATATGGTGGTTATAAATGCATATCATGTGTACAAGAAATAATGGAATTTCAACACAAATGTTCATCCACTATACATGGGAGTCTATGGGGAAATTTTGAATATTTCTTTCCAATATAAAACTGGCTAAATCTGTGTATTCATAGACGTTTGATAATTCATTTTAACGTACTTGACTGGACTACGGTGGTTGCAAACAGATGTGTGCAGGCCTTTAATTCTGAAATTTCAACGAAATGTAGATTTACTATACATGGGAGTCTATTAGGAAAGTATGAATAATGTCTTTCAATACAAAACTGGGTAAATCTGTGGACTCATAGACGTTTGATAATTAGTTTTAAAGCCCCTGTAGCTGTAACTCTTGAAATTTGTCGACCTGAAAAAGGCTTTCTATTTTCTCTGATTTTCTTTAAATTGTACGGGATGTAGTCTTTTACAACTAAACAATTGGACAAGTAAATTTAAATTTTAGCTATTATTTTGATTACCGCCATTTTAAAAAAAATGGTAATATTACAAAGAAAGCATAACATATGGTATCCCAGTGGAGAACATGCATTATGTATTGGACTACTCTGTTGTTTCTGTGAATATTACATTGCATATATGCACTACGTACTGTGTTTTTGCTTTATCTGCACGAGGGTGCCATTTTATGATGGGGCAAAAATTTAATACTTATCTCGCTCAAAATTGCACATGTAGTACCAGTGGACAGTGAATTCTTCCTGTATAAACACCCCTCGATGAGTACATTCCAATGAACTTGTTTTAGTTTGGAAGTAAAGTCACAAAAAATTAATGCTAAAAGATTCAGCTATCGGGCCTTTAAAATGAATTATAAATGTCTATAAATACACAGATAAAGCTACTTTTGGATTTGAAAAAAATATTCATAGTTTCCTCATAGACTGCCATGAATGAACATTTTGGTGTAATCCCAAAATCAAATTTCTCACTCAATCAAATCTACTTGCAACCGCCCTAGTCTAATAAAGTACTTTAAAGGCCCGATAGCTGTATCTTGTAACTACACACAAATGAAACGGTCATGTGTGAATCCAGCTGCTTCAGGGAAATTGAATTGTGTAACCTTGTACGCAAAATATAAACAAGAGCCTTACATCGCGTCGCAAACAAACTGTTTCTAACGAGTATATATATGCATATATATATATATATATATATATATATATATATATATATATATATATATATATATATATATATATATATATATATATATATAATCAGAAGTAGCCCATAAGAGACAGGATTCTAGCAAATTTGAGTGATTTCTTAACTTAAGAAATAAGCCTCTTGAACGAGCCTGTGCTTTAAAAGTCAAGGGGCATGTGTACCAATAGTAGCCAGACCATTCATTTCACACAGGATTAAGTGCACTCTTGTTGTCATTGTAATGTGACTTGGGCTGTTACCACTTCCACTGTGCAAGTTTGTAAACACGCATGTTTATTTACAAAAACACAGGGTGTTTATTGGATAGCAAACATTGTCTAAACTTGTGTATTGTCATTGTAATGATATGTCTGTCAACTGAGTTTGTGTTAAGGGGTTTTGCAATTCTTTTCCCAGACAAAGCTTGCTATATCTCTAATAATTAAGTAATATGAGCTGTTCTTTGCCCTCGGTGAGCCCGATTCACAAGAAGACAAAACCTCACTGTTGCAAAGCAAGATATTCATGAAACAGATAATTATACTTTTATTCAGATTTACAGTTATTCTTTATGAAACTCCTTTTTGACGGGACGGATACTCATGAAAATTAAATGACCCCCGTATGCTTTTTGAAAAAGACATGACCCACCCTTGCAGTTTTAAAAATTTAAGGTGACCCCCTCACTAGAAGATTTTTGCGAGGTTACTTTCAATCAAACTTTAAATGATCGACTATATTTCATTTATCGTAACTTGAAATTCTCTGCACCATTAATCCCACCATCGTATAAATAGAACCAGCTAAATGAAAGAAAATCCAAGTCTTGAGCAAGTCAACTAATGCAGACAATACCGATCGTCGTCTGTCACGCATTGACGCCGGGGCCACCGTCGTACGCAGTGAACACATACTTTTCAGAAGGTTAATGAAGTTCCGCAGAGCATGAATACAAAATCCTTGCTACTATTTTCTGATGTAAATGTTTGCCTTGCGTGAAATCAACCTCATAGCAATAATTGCTAGTTTTGGCACTTCTATAAGTTCAAACAACGCAACTTTATCAAATACATGTCCTTCATTGTTGTTGAGCTTGGCACGCCGCCTTCTTAGTGGCTGCGACCTTGGGTAATAAGACGTCCTCAGCCAATTCAGACTTTTAACTACGTTTTACCCCACATTTGGTATATCTTACCTTAGTCTTCGATTGTGCAACCATAGACGTGACCGTAAAGATACCAATTATTATCATATAGCCATGACCGTATCCGTGTCTCCTCTGACGCGTCGTGACGTGGAACGTAAAACATCAGTCTGATACGGCACGTTATACGTCATTAATTGTTGTTTATTTCCGGTTTTGATGTTATGATGTTCATCTTGCATTTAACGATCAAATCCATCTTTTTCACTTCAATCAAAATTTACCAATATAAAACGAAACATAATACTAGTACATATGAATTTAACGTTCCTTTATTTCAGACCTAAAGAGAGTTACAGGACAGGTTGTTGTAGAAAATTCAAAAGTTGATGTTTACAATCTGTTGTATTTCGCGCTACTTCGTTCACGTCAGCCATGTTTCAGCAATAGTTATTAAAGTGAATTCAAACTTACAATATTGTCCATGTAATAATTATCCACCAGAACACCGGGACGGTAACCAGAATAAGTAAATTGGCTCCATTCCTTTTCTGAACTGCGGTAAATTGCGCTGAAATAATCCTGTTTAGACTTTACACTCGACACGATACCATCGACGACTTGATCAGCTGTTGTAAACAAACATGTATCAATGCGCTCAGACCAGCGGCAGAATATAAAAACATAGTCCCTTCGAAAGACTGACAAAAACTAATAAATTTCTTTATTTTTAATTACCTTTTACATAAATATACGGTCATGGGCATATGATAAATCGGTTATCCCACGATATCAGCGCTTGGTTGGGACGTATTGCCACTCGTGAGGGTGCGCGCCGCATCACACTCGTCTTCGACTCGTGTGATGCGGCTCGCACCCTCACTCGTGGCAATACGTCCCAACCAAGCGCTGATATCGTGGGATAACCTCTAATTGTCTACATTAATTGTCTGCAATACAATATTATAAGAGGAAACGTTTATTTTGGTATGGCAGATTGTATCACTAAATCGGATATCGTGTAGGTACTAGTGTGTGTGAGTAATGATTGCAACGGTTGCCAACCATTTCATACTTCAATGAACAGTGCATCAAAATTTGTTCAAATGCATTTGACTATGAATATGACAAACTAAGGTCAATACAAGCTATTAATATCGTGTACATGCTCATTCTGGCTTGCTACATGTAACCAAATGTATGGAAAGTGTCATTCACGGTATTTTTCATTGTTTTGCGCAGTATGTGCTAAGGTGGGAATGTTTTAAATCGACCTTTGCGCACGTATCCGTCTTTTGGTTCGCTTTGTGGGCCCTCGCTTGCGTTTTCGACGGTACTGGGCACGAGCGCCGGCTTTGTTCTGCTGGACGTTATCAATGATATCGTGGTCGGTAATCCGGGACCGTTAGGACAAAACGAAAATGGCACGTGGTGTAGCTGATAGTTTGCCATTTAAGTAATATTTCTGGGCTGTCCCAGTACCGTGACGACGTGACCCAACACTTTTCGACAAAACAAAGACCACGTGTCAGGGGTTCGCATTTGAAATTTAAAAAAAATGCTAAAATTGACCTTTGAACCTGAGTCGCTACGTTAAGTCAAACGTCGAAAGTACTTACATTGCCATCTCTTCACTGGTTTTGTCGCAATATTACCCTGTTAGAGGTAAGTTTACGATTATTGATTCTACGACTATGAATTGGTGTTGTTGATGTTTGTTGCGGCATTTAATTTGAATTTCATTTCAAATTATTTATCAAGACAAAGTCTTTCCCGAGAGCGGACAGACAACGAACCAAACATAGCTTTTGTTGGCAAGCCAATGCATCTGCCGGGACTAGAACAAATTATTGTTTTCAAAAACTGTAAAGGTACTGCCTAAATAATCTAATGACTGTAAAAACTTAGCAATGAAAATACATAACATAAGATGACGTCAAGTACGAGGCATTTTCGTTTTCACAGAAGACAAAAGTCGGTCTCCTATAAAGCGCTGATTGCAATGCAGACATATTTAAATCTGAATTGACGAATTATATGATACAATACAATATACATGTGAGGTTCTTCATTGCATAGAGAAACCTCTCTCTCTCGCTCTCTCTCTCTCTCTCTCTCATGTACTTTAGGCAGTCGAAGCTAAAAATCTGACCACCAGGTATCCATGGCTGCATATGGTCAAATATTCCGCAAGGAAGTCCTTACTATGGCATTTCTCGTTCTCAGTTTCATCTCGTTGTTTGCCGCGTTCGCCCTCTACCAGTACGGCTATGAGAGCCAGCCACTGTCATCGGTGAGTACGGAACTTGCTGCACTCATTACAGAGTATAGTAGCATTAACATGCACCAAATATTGAGGCGCTGTTGCACCTAAAATGGCAATTTGCGCCGAAAATCACTGTTCAGAGGGGTTAGTGTGTCTCATCTTCAGCTTACCCATTGAACACGCGTCTTTGTCGAAAAGGCGAACAATCATAAAAATATATTGGGGGTTTGAAATGTCACTCCAGCAGTCAAATATCAAACCGCTTTCGTTGGATTTCTTTGCTTTGTGTTTCGTATTATAGCGTAACTGATTGATATTTGTATAGCAATTACCGTCTGATAAGGATATCGCAAAGAATTTGCTGTGACCAATCAATATCCCGTCTTGCGACGGTACGAAGACCATGATCTCTGGTAGTGTCATGCAAGGCCGTAGCAGGCCCTGAAATGTCGAATATGTACAGCAAATCTACAATGTTATCTATCATTAAGTATACCTATATAGGCTACATTTCCCTCGCGTACAACATGAAACATCAAATAGTCGAGAAAAGCATAACTTATCTTTAGACAGTGTAAAAAAGGTCAACTTGAAGTAGCTTCTCCGTGCTTTTGATTTTGTACGTCAAAAGTGTATATGAGAGGAAAATGATATTTGGTTCTACACTTGGTTACAATAATAACCAGGTCGGCTACTATATACTGCCTACCCGTTTTGCACTGTAATCGTAGCGACAGATTCGATGTTTTTGACTCTTATCTAAACTTAGACGGAAGTTATGACAAAAATAACTGACCCTTTACGACAAATGTCATGAGAAAAAATGCCGGGAGGTTTGACCGGTTGACCTCGCTGTTAATTTTATGCAGGAAATTACAATAACAATGCTTGGTCGAATGACGCAGTGCCTTGAGGAGGGATCACCAGTGGTATATGGGGAGGAGTACCTTCCCGATGGTGATAAGTTGTGCAGATTACCGTCGCCTAGGTGACTGGCGTATACGCGTGCCAAAAGACACCTATGGTTGATTTCCTGTTGACCAGTCGGATGGCAGAGTTGCAAATACCTGGACTTAACCATTTGTTTTTTGTGGGTGTCGGTGGTACTTTGACAATATAAGTAAAGATGCACATATATTGAGTTTATTGTCTTGTTTATGAGCGGCCAGTATTTCCAACAGCATAAATTATGTGCATTTGCCCTTGAAGGAATAAATAATTTTCGAATAAAACATCGCGAATGTAACTACATTCCTTAAGCTCGACGTACACTTAAGTGCCCAAAGAACCATGAAATCGCCCGACTTTCGATTGAAGAGATGAGTTTTGCCAAACCGCGTATACAGAAAAAGTGGGAGATGACTTTATTTTTAGAATCATAGACAGTATAGCGAGATGTAAAAATGTGAAACAGGCTCCCCACCTAACTATCCTAAATGTTTTTGTGTCGAGTTTGTGTTTGATTCGTTTCGAAAATGTGTTCCTACATTCTTATCCGATTGTTTGTGTTAATGAAATGTTTGTTTCGCTTTGGATATTTGTAGAGAAGTTTGGATTAGTGTGTACGGTAATGTTTTGTTTGTGTGGGGAAAGCTTATGGCCAGACGCAGCCGGACCTATGTTGTTACAAAAGTTGATAGAGTCGCCCTTTGACGCTTGCGTTTCGAAACCCGAGTGTGGTTTCTCATCAGTCGCAGTGTAGATTCTTTCCTTAGTTTGTGTTTGTGAAAATTTATTTTAATGCATTTTAGTGGTCTTGCTTTCCGATTAGCGAGGCAAGTATATTAATTTTGGTCACGTTGTGAGTCCGTTTGGTGGTTCGGTTTGTTTGTTCTATATTTCTTTACTTCGGTAAATTTTGTTTTGACTGGTGTGTCTTTTAGATTTTTGCGGAGGTTTGTTAATTTTTAGGCAATAAGTACCACTGCGGGGTACGGATTTTATGTTTATTGGATCAAGATACTTACAAGTATCCTGGTTGATGTGCTTGTTCTCGTACATTTTAAATTAATAGTTCGTTTACTTTGTTTACTGTTTGTTCTGACTTGTTGTGTATAATACTGAGTGTTACGTAATTGCCTTTCGCATTCGAGTACGTAATCGTTTGTGTTGACAATAACGAAAAACCGACCCTTGTCGAAGGGTTATTTTCCCAAAATTTGTCCAATGTTTGCAAGCTGGTTTATCGCGATTCTTTTGGCACGCGACAAGTTTTATTTCCTTGTTTGAAAGGGTATCTCTAGAAGTGCGAGTTTAAAAGCTTCAGATAGCTTTCAGGTTTTTGTTTTTTTTGTTGTTCGTGGAGTCCAATTTGACTTTTCTTTGAATTGGTGTTGTTGCGATTGTTTGTGTCTCACGATGTAGCGTAGTCACATTATACGACTTTATTTGTTGAAATCCTGAGGTGGTTTTATTCTGTTTGGTTTGTTGGTGTCCGAATGAATTTTAAGGCTTTTGCCTAGTACTATTTTCGGAGTTTCATAGTTTGAGCGATGATAGGTTGTTGTTGAATTTCATGTTGTTGTCGGCTTTTCTTTGGAAATAGCTGATTTATTTCCACGGCCATGTTTTCTGTTACGTTACTGTGATTGTTTATTTTGTATTTAATGTTGTGTTTCAATTGTTTGATTATGTGTACGATTTTTGTTATTTCTTTTAAGTGTTTGTGTGTTCTATGTCATTTTATCGTATTTTTTTGTAGTTCCCTTTTGGAGTATTTGGTGGCCCTGAAAAGGGCCGCTTGGTATGGGTTTTTGTTAGCGCTTGGCGCGTTTGTTTTGGCGATGAGCCTAGCTTTTTTATGCTTCTTTTCGCCGATTCGATGTGCTTGGTGAGTAGGTGTTTGCCGCCTTCTTGTCACTGTGTGTGCGTACATGGACAGTCTGCATAGCCCTTGAATGTGGTCTCGATTTTGATCAAACTTACAATTTAGGAGTATATCATCAAAACTGATAAATGATTTATGTGATTACTGTAGCTATAGATAGGCTACATTCAGGACGGGCAGCGACGGGCAGTAATTAGTAGGCAAAACAGGTGGTTTTCACCGTGGGCAGAACTCGGTGCAATGATACTGAACATTAATAGTAAGCCTGTCACCTTGAAGGTAATGCTGTAGGTGAAACACCGTGGGTGGAGGGACGGTGGGTGAAACAAGGACTTCAAACACACGATGGTACAAACAACACCACAAGTGAAACGTACACATAGAAATACACGCGTTCCTACGTTGTGCCCACCCGGGCCACGCGATTAAAATATGACTGATACTGCTGGATAGTGTTAATTGGGTCGGTAAACAGTCAATTAATAGTTTAATTGACTACCTGGGTGATTGGCAGGTCGTGTCCAACGACGCATATGCAAAGCAGGCCAAAAGACAAAGCCCCAAAGTTATTGACAGCTGGCCAGGGGTCACCATGAATACGTAATGAAGCTTCACTACGCAGAAACTGCGTAGTCAAGCCCTTCTTAAACGGTCAAAACCTCTCGGCATTTTCCGGCATGTTATGGTGTTTATATTTTTTCTTGATAACGTGAAGCGCACGCGTCAACCAATGCCGACTTTATGGATGTACAGCTTGTTTGAATACGCTGTGATGTAAAACTAAATCAATGTCGAAGTTTCACTATCAGCAACTTGGTTGCACTGTGACTGTCTTTCTTTATCTGTTAATTTACTTATTATTTATTCATATGGCAATATGTATATAAATAACACAAAATTATTTCAAGTACAAAGTAATGATATCTGTTACTTAGGTTTCATACATCCTGCAATCTGTCTGATGATTGCAGATGCGTGAAACTTAAGTAACAGATATCATTACTTTGAACTTGAAGTAATTTTGTGTTATTATTTATAACGCTCAGCTTTAGCATCGAGCATGAATGCATGAATTTGTGTTTTACTTACGCGGATTGCCTTTATTTCAAGAGCAAAGCGGCCCTTCACGAAGGCGATACTTTCATTCAGAAATCCCATCAAGCTGAAATTTGATACTGCAACACCAAATGGTATCTCCACCAACCAGACGCACGGATTCGGTCACGTGAACGTGTCAATCATTGTCTCGCGCTGTACCTATGCCAAGGCTTGTCGGCCATCGGTGGACATAGCTTTCACCGTGCTAGCGACGGATAGCCATAGTATTCAGAGTTATTTAGAATATTTACAAATAGATTTATGAAGTAAATACAACGACACGATCGAAACAGTAATTCTCATTCTCAGAGATTCCGTGGCTTTTCAAAATATCACACAATTTACGACCTTGGCGAACGCGAAAGATTCCGTACGATGACACACCGGGGTGTGTACCTCATTGCATGTTTGTACCCACAACCCTGGCAGATCGTCTATGTAGCCGACACGACAACCCTTCCGTGGCGACACCGGTCTCTGCCGGTGTCAACTCGTCAATCCCGATCTCGGTTGTCAATTTTTTCCTCTTACGGACTTTGATGTTTGCAGTGACACATATCTCGCCCGTAGATACATCCTAATTTTGTTACTTGAAGGGAACTCTGTTTTGAGTGTTGTCTGAGTCAACTCTCAAAGTAATCGGATTCCACGGCGCTGTGTGTTAACAGCTTATGTCAGCCGTACGCACGCCGCGCTCCAAGTTTGATTCCGAGCGAGAATTTACGGATTATTTGTGCGTTGATGGAAATTTATCGTTGTTAAGTCGAATAACCTTATGCTTGTGCCTCCTATGTCGCTTTCCCGAAGATTCTACTGTACTCATTTATTCAGTTGGACTTACGTCGAGATGTAGGTTTCGGTTCTATCGCCAACCGGGATCGCCAGGTACGACGTCCACGACTCGACTGGAGACGCGACGTTACTGAGCCATTAAAATAAAACGATCGACGGTATCTCCATTCGATTCTCGGGAAAAGCTATAGTTTTAGCTACTCGAAATTTCGTTGGACAAATATGCCTTCTATATTTCCATGTCTGCATTTATAGGGTCACCTTTTGGTAAAAATGTCGTGAGAGCTAGCACGGCATAGATCACAACAAATCTGTCTGTGTCGCGACGCCTGCATGTATGAACGGTACTTGCACGAAAAAAGTTCCGGTTGATGGGGTAATTCGGATTTCTTATCAGTCCTGTTCTATGTCACACAGGTGGCGATTCGGGACAGTTCATGTGATATATATATATATATATATATATATATATATATATATATATATATATATATATATATATATATATATATATATATATATATATATATATATATATATATATATATATATATATATATCACATTTTATATATATATATATATATATATATATATATATATATATATATATATATATATATATATTTGTCATTTATTTATTTTGCATTTAAATGCAGAGTATTCAAATACGCACAACTGGATTTGTGACTTTCTTTATATCGAGAATTAACGGAATAATTAAATCTTTGTCCCTTATTTGTGGCTTGTTAGATAGAATATGACTCTTAAGACAAAAGTTTTATCAACAATTCAAATAAATCCCGTTTTTTCTCAGAATATGATAAGTAAAGAACATATACTTGTAGAATAAACTAGTGAAAAAAACCAATTTGTTGCAATTGCAATAATGAATAATTGAATCGAAATAAGGGCATGTAAAATAAAACAATGATTTACCGAATAAATAGTTTACCAATAAAATGGAAAGACGGCCCAAAAAAATTGCAATTTCTTTGACAATTCAGAAAAAAATGCTCATACGTCTCAGAAACCTTACAGAGAGAACACTTGTCCGTGTAGTTGATTTTAATCTTGAAATTGAATTCAGCTTGCTTCGTATCAGTTGAAAGAATTTTTTTTATTTACCCAAATATTTCCATTGAAGCGGAATCTTAGTCTTAAATGATAATGCCATATGTCTTCACAATAGGGACGTTTGAAAAATTTATCATTTGGAACCAAAGAAGTCATGAAAAAACTTGGATGTTAAAGTAATCAGTCCTTGTGCAAGAGAAAAACATTTTTCGTTTACATACACATTCCACTGTCCAATTTGTCTTCATATTTCTTACTACACTGTAGGCGAAAGAAAGTCGCCATGGTCATCGACAATGTAATTAATGTAGATGATATTCGAACTAATCCAATGTAAATAAAGATATAGTTTTACCATTGTTTGAGATGTGGATTACGGATATCTATAGCGTATTAAAGCCCCAACACCTGCTTTGTGCCAAGTATAAGTAATTAATTGATGAAAACGAGATATTGGTTTTAAATATGGCAAAACTAGAAGAGTTGAATCGCACAGTCTACATATCATGAAGCACAGAATGCATCATTGAGACGTCGGTCAATTTGGAACTCCACGTTCGTGAGTTCCATTCGTGTAAGTCTTTTTATTCTACCAGACCGATTATTCCATGAAAAGTTAAAATTGCTTGATTGACTGGATTCAAAATTTCATCAACAATATTTAACAGTATGTAAAACATGTTTGAAAGAGCTGTTTTATGATGGTGATTTTACCATAAAGACTTAACTAACGCTTTGACCAAAGATTCAAAACTGTCTTAAGCCTTTTGATTTCTCCTCCCAGCCAAGTAGCAGACAATTTAAACAGTCGTAACCAAAGTAAATCCCTAATGATTTTATTGGGTGGAGATTCCACTTCAAACCAGCCGGTATGTCTCATCTATTTTTCCATAAACCAAGTCACAGTCCTTCTGATTTAGTTACATTCAATTGAAGGCCGGACACTCGACCAAAACTCTTAACCGTATCAATAGCATTATGAACTGGGAACAACGTCCGTAAGAAAGTGAAGTATCGTCAGCAATTTATTTCTGTGAAATTGAGGAAAGGGACGAACTATTATGTACTATAATTGCATGGATGTCTTGATTTTGTCTTACATGGGTTGCCACTATTTCAACAGCAATGTTGAGAAACGTTATACAAAGATAGCTATTTCTAAATTCCCTGACAATGAAGACAGATTGTCATCTCTTCAGTTCCTTCCAATATCCTGTGTTTACACATAGTTTTAATTCTATCTGACGTGACTCATCTCTAACCAATCAAAGTCAAAGACACTTCTTACTTTCCCGCCAAAACAGGCTATATCACAGCCGGAATTAGCCACTTTACTTTAGTATATGTTTACGCACAGTATAGTGTATGTGTATGCGTATACTCAGAGCACATCGCTCACCACTGGATCTGGTCGTCACTTATCCACCCACTGATACATTATATTGTAGCAGTAGTTCATCGTAGCTGTAGTAATAAAGTTTGAAGAAATACAGCCGACGCCTCTGTCTCCATCACTTGAACTCAAAAGATCCTGCTTCGTAAACAATCCCACATATTGTTTTTGTGGTGCCGAGACCAGGATATTGGAAGGAACTGAAGAGATGACAATCTGTCTTCATTGTCCAGGAATTTAGAAGTAGCTATCTTTGTATAACGTTTCTCAACAAGCAAGTAGAAAAAGCTCTGTAGATATATTCGACATCTGTTTTGTAATTTTGTTTATTTGAGGGCGGGAATTGATTCGGATTGTAATACAGTTTCTTTTCAAACTCTTTATCGAACTCTAATTAGTAAATAAAAACATGATTCTATATGAAAAAAGATAGGATATGACAAGATAAGATACCGTTATATGTTACAAATAGGCACAGTTACTACAGGAAATTAGATTATAGGCGTGCCATGTGAGTTCGTACACGTGTTGTGAGATACGAATGGCTATGGCGTAAGGATTTTGAGCAAGCTAGAAATGTTCATGTTGTAGAAAGTTTCATCTGTTCGTGTCGGTCATACTTGTGCCTTTACTTCTCAGACCATTATCACATTGTTTTCTATTGAGTAGTAGGAGAGATTCCTGACAGTCAGTGCAAATCGATCTGTTCTAATGGTGTCATGGCTTCTCACAACGGCACAAGACCAATTCCCGACAAGACAGCTGTTAGCAAAATTAACATCTTGCAGCAACTCTGCCAAAAATAGTGGGGGAAACGTGGGAAAAGCAAGGAGAGTGTTTTGTAGAGAGAGACGGCACATTTTGTAATGCCTGTTATAGAGATTAGTACATCGGGATATCAAAAGTTATTAGTTGGCTGAAACGCTTCAGGATGCATTTTGTGGAACTATTTTGTCAATTCGCAAAAACGGCAAATGGTACAATCATGTGAGGCTACAAAAACTCAGCACGGATTAGTGCTTTTGTTTGATTTTATTTCAGGTTCCAGAGGTCCATATATCTTTCTTTCATGAATATGACATTGTTTGTGTACCGTCTATTTACTGTCTGTTCTGTGCTGTTTTGTGTCTATGTTTACAACTATTGTCTTGCGATTCCGACCTACTGTCATTGTTTATGGATTGGTATGATTGCGATTATTTTTCCAGCTTTCCGAAATTCCCTGTGATATTCTGGTGGCAACATTTTGAAATTCGTTGGCTTGGATAGGTGAAAACTGATAATCTATTTTTATGTCGTAAATCAGTGATCTTGAATCAACGTTTTACGATTTAGCGATCACAGTTTTAATTACATATAATAAGCTCAGCAGAGGTTGTAACCTGATAACTCGTTCAATGCTTCTGAAGTTATTGTTGTTGTTTTTCCTATAGGGAAAGCAATTGATGGTACCATGAAAAACATCCAAATCTGTGAGAGAAGTTCTCAACTGCGTGTTGATCACAGATAGTCATAACATGCTATAATTGTACTATTATGTGATATATGTAGTAGTAGTAGTAGTAGTAGTAGTAGTAGTAGTAGTACTTTATTTTATTATAGTGACCTGAGGAAAAAAGACCTCCCAGCCCAATGGGCTTATAAGTCACCTTATAATTCATAATACAGTACAGGAATGTGAGGAACAGGGTATACAGTAGTTGAAACAAAACTTGCTAGAGTATGAAAAGGGAAAATACTTAGCTATTCTTATACAAATGTTCTTTTCTTTTTGTAAACCCTTTTTCGATATATTTCGCCGTATTTCGGATTCTTGATCGATTTGTTAATAAATACCTTAACCTATCGTCTGTAGACAAATTATTATAATTACCATCCATGTCTATATAAGTAGTACGATAATCATTATAAAAACTACAATGTAAAAGGAAATGAACTTCATTTTCGATAACATTTTGGTTACAAAAAATACATTTTCTGTCAGTTACTACTTCGCCTCTGTATCTGCCAGTTTCTAAACGCAGAGGCAACACTCCAGATCGAAATTGCGCCAACAATGACCGCTGACTACGAGAAAGAGTCATGTAAACGTATGGTTCTATGTTATATACATTTTTGAATAACATATAAGTACGGAGCTTCGTTTTATCCCTGGCATTTTCAAGCCACGTCAATTCCTGTTGGAGGCGTATCGTTCTGTATTATGGAGAGATCAAAAGGCAAAAGAATATCCAGATACATATCAAGGTTTAAATCATCAAAAGTTTACACATTTCAAAAGATCAATTACAGTGATTCAGTGTGAAATCCCAAAGAAATATTTTCTTAGTCAACCTGTTCTCATCTGACTGAACAAGGCGGTTCCAATATCTGATCATAGAAATGTGTCTACGAACTGCGCAGGAGTTCCATCCTGTATCTCCTGTAATAGCATGAATGGGTGTAAATCTGTGGCACTTTAAGAAAAAAAACGAAGCTCGATTCTATGAGGTTATCCCACGATATCACGCTTGAATTGGGACGCATTGCCACGAGTGATCAGGGTGCGAGCCGCATCACACGCGTCGAAGACGAGTGTGATGCGGCGCGCACCCTCATGAGTGGCAATACGTCCCAACCAAGCGCTGATATCGTGGATAACCGATTTATCGTATGCCCATGACCGTATATTTATGTAAAAGGTAATTAAAAATAAAGAAATTTTATTAGTTTTTGTCAGTCTTTCGAAGGGACTATGTTTTTATATTCTGCCGCTGGTCTGAGCACATTGATACATGTTTTTTACAACAGCTGATCAAGTCTTCGATCGCATCGTGTCGAGTGTATACAGTCTAAACAGGATTATTTCAGCGCAATTTACCGCAGTTCATAAAAGGAATGGAGCCACACTATAGGAAAAAGTGCGTGACTAGAGCGAGAAACTGACGCTTTCTCGCAATCGGTGAGAATCTGTTCTTATCTCCATGGAGAAATGCGAGAATCAAGTGTGAGAACAAATTCTCACCGGTGAGAATGGAAATTCTCACTAAGTACAGCGAGAATTGAAATTCACTGGCGAGAATCATCAAGACTCGCCGTTCGTTGGCGAGAATCATAAAGACTCTGAACGGCGAGTCTTGATGATTCTCGCCAGTGAATTTCAATTCTCGCTGTACTTAGTGATAATTTCCATTCTCACCAGTGAGAATTTGTTCTCACACTTGATTCTCGCCAAGGAGTGCATTTTTCACCAATCTCCAGTGGAGATTACAATTTCTCACCGACAGCGGTGAGAAAAGAACAGATTCTCACCGATTGCGAGAAAGCGTCAGTTTCTCGCTCTAGTCACGCACTTTTTCCCTATAGTGCCAATTTACTAATTCTGGTCACCGTCCCGGTGTTCTTGTGGATAATTATTACACGGACAATATTGTAAAGTTTGAATTCCACTTTAATAACTCTTACTGAAACATGGCTGACGTGAACAGGAACGACGAAGTAGCGCGAAATACAACAGATTGTAAACATCAACTTTTGATTTTCTACAACAACCTGTCCTGTAACTCTCTTTGATCTGAAATAAAGGAACGTTAAATTCATATGTACTAGTAATATGTTTCGTTTTATATCGGTAATTTTGATTGAAGTGAAAAAGATGGATTTGATCGTTAAATGCAAGATGAACATCGTAACATCAAAATCGGAAATAAACAACAATTGATGACGTATAAAATGCCGTATCAGGCTGATGTTTTACGTTCCCGTCACGAACGACGCGTCAGAGGAGACACGGATACGGTCATGGGTATATGATAATGTACCATATCACATTTTCATGTTTAATAAATCCCCAGACTCCTGAGCAATAATCGAGGATGGGAGCAACACACGATTCATACATTTTGTATACGTAGTGAATCCCATGTTTTTCAGGGTTTAAATTTACGATTAATATATGATACCAACAGTAAAAGTTTTGGTTGAAATTTTAACATAATGTTAACTGAAGTTTCATGATCATTTCAGATCACTTACAACCTCAGGCCGATTGCTCGCACTCGTGACAATGGTACCAATCTGACTACTGCAAGCCGGTATCTTATGCCAGCCTTGATGTTCCCCTCTTCGGGTCCACAGCACAACTACAAGAGATTTAGGGAAGTCCTGCCCTTCGTAGCTTTACAAAACCGCACCCTTGTCGCATACCCGATACGGAATCACAGAACTCACGACGCCGCCAGGGAAGCCCGAAACCTTAGTAAAACGTTTGATATCGAACTTCTCAAACAGTTCGTGCCTGTTGTGACACCGTACGAATTTTTCAGGCAGTGCAACGGAAGCGCAGTCATGGTGGATCGACACAAACAAGCTAAGAGGGGTAATTTACTGAAAGAAATTTATCGTGACACAGGATTGCTTTTTCAAGATATTAAACTTGACAAAAAAAACTCCGCGAAAAAATTAACATTCGCAAGACACCATCATCTCTGTGGAATACCCTTGCATCATATATCGACCTCGATCAACACCGTACTATAACTCCTACACTTCAATGGAAAAAGACTGTAAAGAAGGGTATCGTTATCTTAAAAAGGCGCCATATTTACGCTCAATGGGAGAGAAGGTGCGCGACATATCTGTAAAGAATATCTTGCCTTGCACTGGAGAAATCGTTCGGGAGAATGGTAAGTCAAAAGTAATAAAAAGTTGTATTTATCAATAAAAGAAAACTGTAACATGTCACAAGTCACATTTGATAATTTCTATGGTTTTGTTATTGTTATGTATTGAATAGCACATCGTAATTTTGTTACTTATTTACAAGTCCTGTGTAAATTGTGTAGGACCGGGAGCATTTTACTTTAAAGACAACAGCCATTGCCAGTTGTTTTATTTTATTGGTTTCCCCGTTAGATAATTAAGAATTTAACAGACTAGGTAATAGTGTGAATGAACAAATGTAAATTTATAGGTTCAATCCTAATTTCTTGCTGAGGGTGAGAAGAATATTTGCCTCATTTGCGATATTTTCGACAGAATATATAGAAAGACTGTGCTTGAATAGTCTGTAAGATTAAAGCGTTAGTTTAATTTTGGTATCAAAGATGCTTATAATGATTTCTTTATTTTCCAGGTGTATGTATGGTAAACCACATTTATGTAATTTCACAAGGTTGAATCTGGTCTCGGAGAGTCCTCAGCTTGTCAAGGCCTTCCTAAATTTTATGAAGTTAAAAAATATATCTTGCCTTTATCTTGCATTCCCGCCTTTCGCCAAGGTGATGTTCAAAGTTTCATGTCTCACACATCTTCAAAGAAATGCACTGCCTTTGTTTCAGTCGTTCCTCTTGTAAGTAGTGGCGTCTACTCAATCTACAACAGACATTTGTTAACATTACAGTGACTTCAAATCCAATACAATTATCACTTTGTTTCTGACAAGACCATTTTGTGGAAACAATTCATATATGCATTTTTGCCAGATTAACAATGCGAATCAAGTGAAGTTGGGATTAACGGTAAAGTATGGTGGTTATTGTATAACGATTGCAGCTCCATGCGTTTTAAGCATTATACAAGGTTGTGTACTCTTCACGAAACTGAAAGCTAAAGACTTTGCCAATATATTTCAAAGAAGAACTTTAAAATTATAATGGATCTTTGGGGAAATCAGCGGAGAATATGCCAATGAATGTAAGGAACAGATACATGTATCTGAAAATTCAAAACAGCCTATAACCCTGTGATAATTGTGTCATGAAAAATATTATTCAGAAAAACAAGGTGAAGAGTTGATTCATACCAAGATGGAATAGATAAACAAAAACGAAAAAACTGAAAACAATTAACTCCCAATTTACTCAAGCGGTGGCAGACAAGAAAAGTATAATTGTAAAATTTAAGGCTTATAGGAAAAATTGTCCCTGGGTGTATTCTACCTGCAATGTAAACATGGACATTGAAATTTGTACCCAACAAAGCAGCTGGATTTTACATCTGTTAGCTTCACAAGGTCATTCTGTATGCAATCATGGCATAATCACTTCTTTCCTTCTGCTGACGAATTGAAAATTAACGCCATTTCAACTTTGGTTTCAGAGAATGCATGATATTTTACGACCACATATTCCACAGCTGTACACCAAGGAAGACTTGATTAAGACAGTGCCTAGCATTGCCGCCTATAAGAATGATAATTTTGTGATATCTTTGTCGAACAAGAGATTGTTAAAAGTGAGTAATTCCATCAACGCACAAAATCCAAAAGGAAAACGAGTTTCTGAGACTCTTTTGTGACATGTAGCTGTATAGGGCAACACCTCTATTATTAGATCAGAAATATAAGTATTAATTTTGTCATACATAATTACTTACTTATGATTTATTCTTACGATTTGGTGCTTTAGAATCAATTCTGCTCGGAGGCGATATCACACACCGCACCTGTTCACGAGTACTAATAATAGAACGGAATCATATTAACGACTGTTACATCATTTAATTTTAGGAGCTGTAATATTCATCGGTTGTAGCCAATCGGCCTGGACAAAATTTGCAATGTTGGAAAGAGCTGACATGAATAGAAGAACCATAAGTCTGAGAGCTATCAAAGGCATGCCGGAAGGAGTCTTGGCGATAAATTGACTCAAGACTGACCATGTTAAATGGTCATGTCTGTAAAATGTTATAGGTAATGATAGCTTTAGCTACTTTCAACACAATAGGAATTATTTCAGTAGGTTAAGTTTTCAGGTGAATCAACGAGTACACCTGAGAAACCCTTGAGTAAACCATGATTATGTCATCCAAATCGCAAAATTCATTGCTTGTCTTATTATATATATATATATATATATATATATATATATATATATATATATATATATAACAAAGTACTTTAAGTACAAAGAAATACATTACTTTTATTACTCTGTACTTGAATTTGTGTATTATTTATCGGGGTAAACTTTAGTTTTTGTCTGTTTCTAATACAAGATGCAGCATAAGTTGAAGTAACATATGTTTTGAAGTGACATAAAAGTCGACTTGAAGGGCCTATTATTAGTGAGAAAGATGGGAGAAAATGTTGTTTGCGCAATTAATGAATTCGCTATGAGTGGACTTTGATATGAAGTCCCGTAAGCGGTGGCTTTCAGTGCTACTTGAGTAGTTTTAGTTCCCATTGAAATCATGTTATTATAATGGCCGAAAGATGAGTAGCAACAAATTCGTCCAAGAAATGTGTCAGGTATCGTTCGAGCGTCCAAGGGATTATTTCAGGTGGGTTCTAAGAAATGAATGAATATGGTAGACGTTTAAGTTTGTGTTAATTTACCAAATATCAGCATTGTTACTACTTGATATGGATGGCCATAGGTTCAGCGGAAATAAAACTGAAGCTTCATGACACTATTTAAATTTTCTAAAAGCACCGTTGTTGATTTCCCATGTGTGCTAATTCATATGAATTTACATGACTTGAGTTGCACACATATATTAACGTATTGAAAACGCCTGACCTCCCAATGTGAATAGTTTTATCAACTGCATTACACATGTTTTCGCTTTGATGATGTTTGAAGGGACAATAAAGCTTTGCCATACGGCGTAACTGAGTGTTAACCCTATTCAAGAGGTAATAGCATTCAAAGCGTCCTCGTCGTATGATGGAATAGTTTAACAAGTGGCACGATTCTTTGAAAGAGGGAAACGCTTCGGGCACACCAAGTAAATGTGGCTTCATTGGTATTCAGAAGGCGTGTTCAATTTAGAATCGCGTTATATTGCGCCTAAAATGTGACCATGGCTACTGTTTTGATTCCTAAAGCTTCAAAATATCAAAAATACACGAAAAATTGACCTGCACACTTTCCGACAAAATCCCAGCATAGGTAGCGTTTGTCGTTTACACAAGGGGTAGCTTACAAAAGTGACGGTGTTTTTACTGAAGGTGGATAATTAAAAAAAACTCACGAAATGCCCCCTTTACTCCCAAACTATTTTCATACTCACTTGAATAGGTTGAGGGACGTTTTCATAAAGTTATATTCGTCCTGTTTCACAAGTGAGGTCCAAGATATATTGACCGGCCACTATGATTTGTGTCTGTGGTCCGCGTACAGAACACTAATTGGCTGGACTTTTCTTCGAGGTCTCTGTGATGTTCAATCTCACGGCACTGTAACTGGTTGCCATGTGTCCTCATGTAAGTCTCTTTGTACAGTGTCACGTCCACCACCCCGTGATGTGGCGTCCACCATACTTTATTTGAAAACGTTGCGGTCACCACTTATGAAACGTGCGGTAACACAGTCAGTCAGGATATCTGCACGTGGTATATTTGCGATGTACAGACAACCGAAAAAAATATCCCAATCTCCGGGAAAAGAACATAAAATTAGATTTTTCTTAGGAAAATTTCCAAACTTGAAATTGGGAAAACAAAAATCATTATTTTTTTAAAGAAATGGATATTATATGACTTTTAAATTATGTTTTTAAGGAATAAATTGTAATAAATGAATACCATGAATCGAGTTCCAAATATTTTCATGGCAAAAAACAATGTGAAGTAGGGTAATTTGGAATGTCTTTTTAATTGAAAAAAAAACGTTTTTCAATATTTCAACTTAAAATAAAGATTTCGAAACATTTTCATTATATTAGAATAATACTAATGACATTTTCCAATCGGCAACTTGAAGGCCTTCAGCTGTACTGCGCCAATTGGTAGGAACCTTGTACCGCTTGAATGAAATCCCTGCCAATAGGTAAGGATTTCAAACTATGTCCGACTCCTGCCGATTGGCGAGATATTCAGAAGGGCAAACGCCTGCCAATCGGCACGGGGATTTCAAGCTTCGCAAGACTCCTGCCGATTGGCGAGGTATTCGGTACAACATCATCATGCCAACCTACAGGGAGTCTGCTATTGCTTGAAATACCCCCCAATTGGCATGGGTTTCAAACAGTGCCAAGCTTCCTGCAAAACACAGGACAAGGAAATTATTGTCTAAGGTACATAGACAAATTAAAGATCATGGGAAATTATATCTCTTGCACTTTTATTGAACAATTGAAAACTTCAATTAGTCTATACAATTATATAATACATACTGGTAATGATCCAAAATAAAATGATGTTCAAACAAACTCTTCAAGATTGTTATATGTAAAGGAAAACAAATCGCAAAATAAGAAGTTATTCCAAATACAATCAGGAAAAAATGAAATAACTCTAAAATATTGCTATAAAAAACTAAACAATTGGTTGAATACAAACATCGTAGCTGTCAATATGGAAATCGAATATCTCTTTACTAAGAAATATTACACATTAGTTAAAAAACGTTATCAAACTTTAACAGTGATATTTTGATACTCTTTAGCATTTCTGAAAAGTTACTCTTCATTTAACATTTATTTTCTCAACGAGAAGTTGCAGACCTGCAGTGCCCGATTTTCGCTTGCTAAACGGTCACTCCACAAACTGCTTGCTACCGTTTAACGCCGGGACAGCAACTCAACCATACACAGGCACAATGCAAGACGTTCAGTGACCGTTGAACCATAGACGCGCGGACACATGAGACAGTCGAAGTGCACTCACCCTTAATTACAGTTAGAATCAGGTGTATGTTGTCATAGACACATTGTCCATTGCTGGGCGTGTACCCATACGATTTGGCTGATGTAATGATGGAATACAACTTTTCTTTTGCGGATGCTGAAATTGCTTTGCTAGCTTAAACTCAGAAATTAGAATGACACACATGTGTGTGAGTCAATGATCATCGCATATCCCGCTGTATGGATGGCATAGAGAAGAGAGTCTCGCTTCTACTGTGTGTAATTCGACCACCCTCAATCTGACCGTGTCAGAGGGGTGGCTTTTGACCCTATACACTTACAGTGCAGGTACTGTGTTTTGGACGAAAATATGTACAATGTTGCTTCCCAAGTATTTCTAGGCCAAACGCCGAGCATGCAACGCCTGTCCTCTATGTTGTAACTATTGACTATGGCTCTGCATAAAGGATGGTTATTATAAATACTACCTGAAGCCCGGTACGCTCATATTGATACTATAAAAGGAGTTAATCTACATTGCGCTTTGAACATACACATTATTCAAAGATTCTGTGATCTTTGCAAGAGGCGAAAAAAAATCGACAGCAGACTTTAAAAAATAAACGTCTTGCATATTTACCTGTCGAGTTTCTCACTGAAGCAGTCAATAAGTGCATTGAGAAATAAATACGTGGCGCCCTGTGTCACAAGCAAAGACATAGCGGTTTTTCAGCCGGGGCAATTTATGAACACTTAATACCACATGATCATTACTGCATATATAACTGAATCTATGATGACAATCCTTATTTACACGATGAATGAATATATAGATGGATGGGTAGATGAATCAAGAATGGATGTCGAGTAAGCCACCCATTAGTTGGTCAATTCCCGATGCCATGACACAGGGAATCTTACATGTTCTGTTTTTTTCAGAGCGTGGTGACGTCATTTTATTGCAGCGCAACTTCTTTGATTAACTGATTATGCAGACCTTAAAACGCAGTACATCAAGAAACTTTCACAATAATCAAAATATGATTGAGTACTAAATCAGCCCCGAAAGATTCCTGAAAGTTTGACACGTAAAGCTACGCTTATCCCGTTGGCTTAACTTTTGAAGATGGTGAGGTCGCCCTTGTTCGGAGATAAATCGAAGAATCAGTCACATCGTCGTTTACAGAATAAAAAGGAAGATTCCTTAATGTTAGCCACGTAACAGTGCACTTGCTGCGTTTGGCTTACTCATTAAGTCGATGAGGTCGCTCTTGGACAAATCGAAGAATCAGACTTGCGAAGCGAACAGGGAGACGATAAATCTCTTGTACGTTACATGTGCAAGTGATCGTTGAACCTTTATGACCTCAACGTAGAATGCGCATCGGGTACAAACTTTTGCATTATTTTAGCCTACGACTTGCGGGGACTCATTTTGAAGCCCCTGGAATAAATGAAGTTATAACCGGCTTAGTGTTTTGAAAATCTGGACACAGGGATGGTGGCCATTTTTAATTTCAAATGTCGGCAAGTATACGGCGATTTGTTTCACCAGTACCAAAGTTTGCACCATGAACCTCGTCATTTATTCTTGATTTTGAAAAAGAATGGTTGAAAGTTTGTTTTAGAAAGCTTGAGCAACAGTTCAAGACTTTCATTCCCTAGGCGCGAACTGCCTTAGCAGTCTACCTAAGATTTGAAGAAGAGAAATACTATATACGGTTCTGCGATTACTAACTCATTAGAACACTATAAGAAGTCGGTAACTCGACGTGCTACAAAGTACATTACCCAATCAAAATTTCATCATTATAAAGTGCTTTTAGATAACCCTAGCAGGCATCTTAATTGTCCTATCAACAAAACAAATGTTGTTTCTCTTTCTCCGTTGAAAAACATAAGAACATGCGTAGTAACTGTACATATAACAGAAAGGCACAGAGAAAAAACTGTAGTTGTCCAAACGAGAAGAGATGTAAAACAGGAGAAACGATGATGACTTTGATATGATTAATAATTAACTATGCAGATTAAAAACCATTATTCAGTATTTAGCTAAGGTGATGGATATGCGTGCATTGTCATTCGAAGGGCATATGGTCGAGTGATCTAATTAGAAACTTAACATCACAATTATCGTACTGCTTAGGATCATACGTCAAAACTTTACAATGCCATAGTTTTTTGAGCTGCATGGGTAATTAGACCTGTTGTTGAATTAGTGAAAGATATAGATAGAACAGGGGAGGCACCGTGTGGTGTGGTTAGGGTACCAGTTTCAGTATCACAGAATGGTGAGCTGAGTAAGTCAAGAGTTACGGACTCACTGTCTGAGGACATTGGTGAGTTCGAGACTCTACCACGGTGTTATGCTCTGGAGCAAGGCACTTTACTCCCAATTGCTCCATTTGGCAGTGGATAAAGGGTACTTCATTCTGCCCCGTAATTGGGCAATGCCTCTTGGATGATGGATTGAATTTAAAAACTAATGAAAATAAAAGAAAAATGAATAATCAAATCCATTTACATGATAGTGATGGATTTTTTATTTTTAGAGTGATGGCAAGGTCATCGTCCTTCGATTCTATTCAAGAAGAATCTTCAGGAAAAAATATGTCTTCGTTGGTACTCTTTTTAGTAGGAGTTTAGGAGTTTACGGGTTAATTTAAATCTTTTAAAGATTGTTGTGTAAATCATATTAGCGGTTGGAATGCCGAAAGAAAAGACAAATATTCTCTTGGGCCTCAACTTTCTGAAAATGACCAATCTAATGTGTTTGTAACAATATAAATTTTTCAAGTTGAACTTCCCCTAGAATTTCACATGGACATTCAATAAATATGGCACAGCACTTTTAATGAGTAAGGCTTCAATTGAATTTAGCCAGTAGATCTTTCTGATTTCCCTGTGAACGTGCAACTTTGGACTTCATGCTTCAGTGTCCTTCAACAGATCACAACCCCTCTGGAGAGCCCTAAAATAAGGAGTGTAACTGAACGGGGATGCTCTGCTGTTTCCTTTTAGATGTAATTTTTTCACTTATTTATTTATTTTTTGTAACTTCTCGCCAACTTGGAACATAACATTATACTTTTACTTTATAATTTTGGAAAATCACCGACTTTATACTTTTCTGTGGTAACAAAAAATGCCATCAGAACTTGTCAAGAACAAAAGCTATTTTCAGGCTGTGATTTTCACAGAAAGACAAAGAAATTTACACACAATTGTCAGCAGAGCAAGCCTCAGATAGTGATTGCTTTTGTGGAATAAATGGTCGAGGTCTGTGAGTTATTTCCGAAAACGTTGATGCCAGCAACAAGAATTAAAAGTATATAAAATTGACTAGAACACTAGAACATCTGTTAGATCCTTTGCGTGTTCTTCAAAGGAAGTTGGAATTACATCATGAGAAAATATATTTATTTTGATTGAAGAAATTCACAATAATTTTATAGTGACTTCAAACGTTTTATTGGCGAATAAAACGCACACACAGTGGAACATCTAAAGGATGGATTTTACTATTGAAATGTTCGGTAATACTGGTATGAACTAAGAACTTTTCCTTTTCTGTCCCTTATGAAAAATTTGCTATATTTCAAAAAGATTACATCAAAGGTTAGGTGTATTGTATATTCATTGCAGTTCTATGCTATTGTAGGATAATTTGCAGTGGTTCCATGATTAATTATCCTTCTAGCTGCATCTGATTTATAGACCAGTCACGTTCCTCAGAAACACCATGTGTAAACATGGACAGAAAAGGGGTGCGGGGAACTGCTGTCTTTGGTGTAACAAAGCACGGTGATAAGATGTTACCGCTTCCGTATTGTCGTGGTTCATTCCCAGGTAGTGTCGTATGTCATTGCATTGCATCAAGAGATCAAAGAGCACCCATTTCAACCCCATTTAAATATTGACCGTTATTAATGGATATTTATTATTCACCCGAAGAATCACTTGTCTTGTTTTGTTTTGTTTACACAGAAATTGTGCTTGATTTACATGTTACTACGAGTCAAGGTATTAATTAAAATTAAGGTTGCTTCTTCTGAAGAAATAATCTAGCGCAATGATGAAGTGCCTTCACAATGGACGGACAGGTTGACATTTTTCTGAATTAGCGACCGGACAGGCAATCTTTCTAAATAAAGTTATGAGGTCTTGGTATCCCGAGTTTCCGTGAGCATTTCGCGAACTGCAAAAAAACTAACAAACCCAAATCAAAGGGGTGATCCCTTAGCTCTCTCATTATTTTACGTCAAGTAAATAAGTGAAGGGGTGGTGATCCCACAGCTCACTCACTATTTTCAATATAGAGTTGATGGTGTTCTTTATGATGACTGTAGAAAGTTGACAACAAGTTACCAAACTCGAAACAGCTAAATTCTTCAGAATTTCACGAGCACCAGGTCGTTTTAATAAGAAAGTGAAGGGTTATCAAGTTTATATCTGGATGTTTCGTGTTTTATTTTCCTGCGAACTGTAAGACAGGCGGCCATATTAATCACTTATATCTATACTAATTTTGCTTTAAAAAACAGTGACCAGAAAAAGAAAGTACTCCAAGCAAAACAGCGCTTGAAAAATAATCAGAGATTTCATCGTGTATATTTGCGTTCAAGCAAATCACATACGGACAGGTTGATTGAACTAAATGCACGTTTTCTACTGGGCGAACTTCCCAATGGTAAGGATTATCGTGTTACAGCCGGAGGGAGAATCGTAAAAAAGATTTCCGATGGACAAGAAGGAAACGCCAACGGCTCGAGACGTGACTAGGATACACAGCCCAATGGGCTTCGTATGGCACATCTCAATGTAGGGGGATGGACTATCTGGAACAAGGAACTTAGAACAGAAATATTACGGAGCGCCAAAGCCGATATAATTACCGTAAATGAAACTCATCTATCAGGTGACGAAACTATTAATATTGATGATTACCATTGGATCGGTTTCAACAGACAACTCGTACACTCCAATGCTCGTAGACAGTTTGGCGGAGTTGGTATATTTATAAAAAGAACACTATATAATGATTATTTCGTGACAATTATTGATAAAGATCATGATGGTATTTTAGGTGTTCACAAATAAGATTTCTGGGTATTCATTTATTGTTTTTGCGTGTTATCTTCCACCAGAAAATTTACCATGGGGTAGAAACGCGAGTAATTTTTTTCGGGCACCTGTTGAGCCAGATGTATGTCTATGATAATGAGGTGGATTGCATTTTTATTTGTGGAGACTTAAACTCCCGTCTTGGACATTTGAATGACAATATATACGATGTTGATGAAATTCCGAACAGGCACTGTATTGACCCAATCAATGGCATGATTTCCACGAGTTTTTATTAGAAGCAAAGCTGTGTGCCCTGAATTGCAGATGTAATGTCGAAAGTGATAATTTCACTTCTGTGTCAAGTAGGGGAGCAGCTGTTGTAGATTATATTTGCATACCACAGGACAATTTGAATACTGTGCTAATTTTGCTGTATCTAAAATGCAAGTGTTAGTAGATGACTAGGGATTATATAACTTGTTTGGTGACAGGTGTAAACTTCCAGATCATTTCTTGCTCTCATTAGATTTCTGTGATCATCCGTGCTTACTCAATACACATACCAATGCAAATTTCACTGATCATCGTTCTGGTGATGCCCGCAGGAGGTTTAAGTATCGATGAGTTCAAATCCCGCCAAATTTTTTGTCATCGGAGATAGCGAAAAATGCTATTTCAGAAAATGTCACGAAGATCGAGCAGTGTAGAGAAACACAGCTTGAAATTGATAACATTTACCGAAATCTGTGTGACTCCATTATTCGTGAAATGAATACTGTGATACCCAACTATGATTGTTCTAAAAAGGTTCGTAAACGATTTCGTCATCGGAAGCCTTACTGGAACGCTGAATTCTCTGTACTGTGGAATGATATGAAAAAGAAAGAAAGAGCATTCACAAAGTTTAGAGGCCGGAATACAATTAGGCACACTTTACGCTCTGATTTCAAACAATCTAGGTTGATATTAGATAAAAAGTTACGTTTTTATGAGCGTGAACATAGAAATAATTTATTGAATCATCCTGTATTAGTAACCAACAACAATTTTGGGATCACTTAAAGAGGCTTGGTTATCCAAAAAAAACCCCCAATACCTATGGAGGTATATGATGATGTCGGGAATATGCTATGTTCTGATGATGAAGTGTTGAGAGTATGGCATCAAGACTTCTCTTCCTTGTATTGTAATCCTAGTATTGGTCATTCTGATGATGACTTTTTCGAAAGAATGAATTACATTAAAGAAAATTTGGAAAGTCGTATGAATGACCCACTTTATGAAAAAAAATTCTGTATTGAATTATAATTTTACGTTGGATGAAGTTCAAAATGTAGTTGGGAAAACTAAAAACGGTAAAGCCGAGGGGGTGGATAGTATACCCTACACTTACACCAGTTGTTTCAGTTATGTTTTGACTCCGGTAAGATTCCAGAGATGTGGAAGCGAGCTATCGTTTGTCCAATTCCAAAAGATATTACTAAAGACAGTAGAATTCCACTTAATTACAGAGGCATTAGTTTGCAATCTACAATCTCTATATTGTATAGTGCTCTGTTAAATTCTCGGATTTTCTTTCAGTATTTTGAGGATGAGAATATTCTGGTTGACGAGCAAAACGGGTTCCGACGTAATAGGTCATGCCAAGATCATATATTTGTGTTGTCATCTATTATAAGAAACAGACTTGCTTATGGTTTACCAACTTGTACAACTTTTATTGACTTACAGAAAGCTTTTGATTATTTAAATAGAGATGCTATGCTTTATAAACTATTGATGAATGGAGTTGATGGTTATATGTATAAAAGTATCAAAGCAATGTACCACAACACCGAGGCTTGTGTTAAAGTTAATAATTTGTGTACAGACTGGTTTCATACAAATTGTGGTGTTCGTCAGGGTGACAATTTGTCCCCATCTCTATTTGCATTGTTCATAAATGATCTTGCAACTGAGTTAAAATCGTAACAGAAAGAGGTAACAGTTGATGATTGTAATATTTCCATACACCTTTTTGCCGATGATATTGTTCTCATCTCTGATAACGAGCTTTATATGCAAGCAATGCTTGATCACGTAAACGAATGGTGTTCGAAATGGTGACTAATTGTTAATAATATAAAGTCTAAAGTTGTTCATTTTCGTATGGATACATCTCTTCGAAGTGACTATCAGTTTCATATTAAAAATTTTCTACATTATGTTGACAGATATAAATATCTTGGGGTTATTTTAAACGAATTTCTTGATTTTTCTATTACGTCTGCGAATCTTGCAGAATCGGCGGGTAGAGCCCTTGGAGCGGTAAATCGCAAGTTTAAAACACTGAAAAATATGGGCTTCAGTACCAATACAAAATTATATGATTCGTGTGTGTCGATTATTGTTCTTTGGTATGGGGATATGGTAAACATGATAAGTGTGATATGATACAAAATAGGGCACTTCGCTTTTTCCTTAGTGTTCACCGATTTACGCCAATTCACGCAATTACAGGGGATACTGGCTGGGATTCTTGCAGGGTTCGTAGACATGTATCTATGATCAGATATTGGAACCATCTTATTCATTAGATGGAAGTCGATTAACAAAGAAAATATTTCAATTGAATTTTGCACTTAATTATAGTAACTGGTCGTCAGAGATTTGTAAAATAATTGACGATGTTAATCTTGACACATATTTTGATATTTTTTTTGCCTATAAACCTCTCTATATTAAAGCAGCGTCTGCGTTTCCAACAGGAATTAATTTGGGCTCAAACTGCTAGAGATAAAACAAAATTACGTACATACATGCTTTTCAAAAATGTTTACCGAACCGAATTGTATGTTTCCATGAATCTTTCTCGAAGCCAGCGGTCCTTTTTAGCACAGTTTCGATCGGGTGTATTATCTCTACGTATAGAAACTGGTCGATATAGAGGCGATGCAACGAATGATGGATTTTGTATATTTTGTGACCAAGGAGCTGTAGAAAACGAAACCCATTTCATTCTGCATTGTAATCTTTATGATGATATAAGGAATATGTACATTAATTTTGATAATGTCGAATACAACAATCTGTCGTCAAACCAGAAATTGATATATTTTGACAAACCCAGTAAACATTCGAAATACGGCAAAATACATAGAAAAGGCTTTCCTGAAACGAAAAGATGTCTTATATAGAAACAGCTAAATATTATCATTTTTTCACAGAAAACAATGTAATTGTTATTGTACACCCTCTTTCTTTGTACGGTATTATTTGATTCTAGGTGACATATAAGCCCATTGGGCTGGGAGGGATAAATCCTCATGTCACTATAATAAACAAACCTACTACTACTACTACTACTACTACTACTACTACTACTACTACTATATCAGTTGTATGCGATGCTTCAATGTCTGATAGTCACAGATTGTCGAGATCCGACGATTAGGGTTGCACATACAGGTTTCTCAACGCCAATCCCGTATTGAAAGCTGTAAGTAAGATTCGATCGATGCAAGTCGCATGAAAATCAGACTCGATTTGACAAAGTTACGGCCATTCGAAGTTCTCCAAACTGTGCATGTATCAGGTCGGCTGAAGCGAGACGAGGATAGAGTAAAGATACTACAATAAATTCAAATGAAAGTGAAAATTTATCAGACCCTTCGATAATCCAAGTTTCCAAGCCAAAATTCCTTACTCTTACCCCTGAAATAATTCACCGCCCCTTTTAGAGCGCAGCCTTTGACCTCATTTCCATAAGTACACATATATTTGACGTCATCAGTCTGTGGCTATACCACTTGTAAAAGGGTCCCCAGAAATGTTTAGCCAGCGGGTATGCAAGTTTGTTGTCGGCCACGGTGCGAAGCTTTGCGACGCTTTGTTTCGCCAAAGTATAGCATGCTGCAGCGTTTGCATTCGATGATATAAGCCAACGTGAATGTAAACACGCCGGAAACATTGACTCTACCATGGGGGCCCTGAATGACATTGGTTGTAAAAATGTGCGGGCAGGTGTTATTATTATTATTAATCTTTATTTAAACTCGATAACTCCATAGGTGACACACCTCTTTTCATGGAGGTCGAATAGACAAAAGAAAATCATATTACAGCACCAACTTGAAAACACAAAAAAACCAGAAGTACAAAAATGAAAAAATACGAAGAGGCATCAGACAAGTAAATAGAATACAAAAAGTTGTTACAAGATTTCGTAAAACTAGTTAGTGACTCAGAGTCCCTGATTGATTTGGGAGATTCTATTCATCCACATCCGCAACGGACAATGTGTTTTGATAAAAAAAGTGTACGTGCGTTGGGAACTTTAATGAGGTTCTGATTGGAAGAATGAAGTGATCTGGAAGGGATATAATTATTGAACATACTAGTTATGTAGTCAGGGGTTAGATTGGCAGTTGCTCTGTAAAAAACGGAGTTTCAAGTTAATCGGCAGCCAATGAAGCTGAGTATACATTTGATAAGTGGAAAGGGACGGAACAGTGTCAAGAATAAGTCTCATTGCACGTCTCTGCAAACGCTCCAATGCATAGATACTGCTTTTGGAAGTAAAGCTCCAAATATTAGAACAGTAATTGATTTGTGGTGAGATGATATAGTAATAGAAGAGCTTGCGTGAGTGGAGAGGAATAATTTTTTTGATGCGTGCCAAAAAAACAATTTGGAATTGATTTTGCTTTCAATGGTTGAAATGTGTTCACACATGTCAAGGTTGTTAGAAATAGTGACCCCTAGTAACCTCTCTGATGAGACGCAGTCTATAGTTTTACCAGCCAAAGTGAAGTTGAAGTTTTTACTGTCAATGTGCCGTCTCTCCTGAGAAGTTGTGATGATCAACGATTTTGTCTTACCGGGATTGATACAAAGTTTGTTAGTAAACACCAATTGTCAACTATTTTTAGATCAGCGTTCAGATGAGTAGATATGGTGTTTGAGGACCTGTTTGAAACATTGAGTGTTGTGTTGTTTGCAAAGGAAGTAGGTGAAGGGGCAAAACGGTAACATAAATAATAAAGAGCAATGGCCCCAGTATGGAACCTTGCGGCACACTAACATTGACATCAATTACATCTGAGTTTGTACGTTCAAACTGCACAAATTGTTTACGAGTGAGTATGTATGATTTAAAAAATGACAGGGTATGATCAGAACACCCATAGATTTTTAATTTTGACAACAAGATCGTGTGATCAATGAGATCAAACGCTCTGCTCAGGTCTAAAAATGCTGAGCCAACGAACGATATTTCCACGATCGATTTCTTTGTATAGGATAAAGCCCGAGTACGAGGGCTCTTCTGGTATATAAAGTTCAACCCAGCGATAAAATGTCGAGGGCCGCAGGCCGAGACAGTTTATCGAAGGGTTGGACTTTATATACAGAAGAGCCGAGTACGAGGGTTTTATCCGACTTAAAAACTATCGCCCCTATTTGATATATTTTTCGTTTTCAATGTGTTTACGTCAACCGTCCCCTTTGTAAGTGTAACATGTTTAGGATATGAATTAAAACTTTTATTTGTGAAATAGCCTTCCAATATAATGGAACATCCTATAAATGCCTAGGGCACATTATATAAATGCCCTAGGGCACAGCAGATTTTGTGTTGCAGCTGGTTTCCGCTGTGTTACCAAATTTTAATATTAAAACGTACCAGATGTCTACAGAATATGACATGTTCACTTTTGATTGGACAGTACTTTACTACGGCGCTGTCATTCGTTTCTGGAATTGGTGACCAAGGCTTTATGAGTAAATAAAACACCCTGAATTGAGCACTCTGATTGGTCAATCAACAGTAGATAGTTTTTAAAGTCCATGAGTTGACCAGACCAACAAGAGTACTTGCACGTGAGTGTCTGGCGCGAAATCAAAATTGGTTAGAATAGAAGAGATTGTGTGTTTCCATGAATTTTACAAGGTGATTGTGAATATGGCGCTCAATAAGTTTGGAAAGTACAGGAAGTACATTTATTGGCCTGTAGTTACCAGGTTCATCTATTGGACCTTTTTATAGATTGGACTAACATGAGCCAATTTCCAAAAAGATGGAAACTGACCTTTGATAATGCAGCAGTTAAATGCATACGTGATTAAGAATTTAGATGGTAATCAATCTGAACCGGGAGATTTCTTACAATTTAGAGATTTGAGTTGGGAGAGAACAAAATAAAAGACATGGGTTGGATGTCGAAAATTGAAAGAGGGTTATTTTGTATACCGACGAAATCATAAAATTTGTCAAGATTGACTGAGCTACTGTTACATTTGGAAGACAGCTTGTTGATGGTGTTGATAAAGTATTCATTGAATGTATTTGAAATTTGTTTAAGACCGGTGAATATTTTACCTGATCTAAGTTTGGTGGGCGTACTTGACAATTTTGATGGAGCAAGTTCGCGAAATGATTTCCAGTACTTCGATACATTCATGTCACGAGATGATAGGAGGTTGCAGTACTGTGATTTGGATTTAAAAATAAGACTTTTTGCTCTGTTTCTTAATTTTCTATAGTCTGAGAAGCAAGATGTCCTTTTGGCTGTTTCACGTAGTTTGATTAATTTTGTAAGTAGTTTATTTCAATACACTAGGCCACCGGCCTTTCGTTACATGTTACAGATCACAAAGTGTAGTTCGAGGTAAAAGGTCACATCTCAAAAGGATTTTTTACACATAAAACTTGTCTCACTCAAGAGGTCTGTCTGCAATCTGTCTCTTTTAATACCATTATGGATGTACTTAGCCAGACTAAAAATCACGTAATTTTGGTTGTTTTTCATAAACTCAATAAATTTAACATAAGAAACATTTTCACGGTAGTATACAGGTAAGTATTCACTTCTTAAATCTTGAGTAAATTTACAAATCAACAGAAAATGGTATTCATCGTCTACAACATCGTCTTCACAATATCTGGACAATCTCATTTGTCTTTCTATGTTGAGCTCCCTTCCTTTTACAATTTCCAGTTTGCTTTCCGCCGCACATCTGATTCTAGCTATCGCTGATATCAGATGTCTTTCTGGTAAGATATCAATGTATCTTTCGGGTTCTAACTCTACTTTGAAATGAACATAATTAAAAAAGTGAATTTTCATTATTTATGTTAATATACCATGTTTGGATACAAACTTCGACCACTCTTGAAATAAATAATTGCAAAAAATATTCAGGATTTCCTATTTCGTGTGCCAGTCATGCATAATTAAAACCAAAATTTTGAAGTACAACACGCACTTGACTTGCCCAGGTTGTTTTCCCGTCTTCATCTAGTCTTTTGAGCATTTGATAAGATCTAAATGGAAGTCGGTGTCTATCCATGTGAATTACTTTCAACCAGTATTTAATAACTTTCTTAACACCTAAAACATACATTGGCAGTCTGCCACATTCACCTAATACTGCATTTCCTGACGTATTTGATCTTACAGCCAGTATGTTTTTGCAAAATCTGGCCTGCACCTGATATCCCTTCGTTCCACCAATCAGGACGACGCAGGTGACGTATGCGTTTTTGTTTTATAGGAGCATGCTTGTCAAGAACAGACATGAATAAGTGAGTCCATATTTCAATGACGTCATCAGGGTCATCAAAACATTCGATAATGTTCCAGGGGACTTGTTGTAAGTCTGAGAAAAGTCATCTAGGATCAATTGTTTCATACAGCGATAAGTGATAGTGTCATGTGCATTCTTTTTGTGCTGTAACGATAATTTACGTGTGACACAAATTGGAAAATGGTCACTGATACTATACTTTGGTACAAAAGCGTGAGTTATATTCTCGGTATGAGACACAAAAATGTGGTCTATCATAGGCTTGATGGTAGGAGTAATTCTAGTTGGTTCATTTACCAGTTGGGTAAAGCCATAGTGGTGTTACACGCTCGACGGCCATATGATAATGTGTCAGTTGCGCGGTCACGATTAGGCAAACTGATAAGTGTGAGCATAGTACGAGCCGGTCTAGATGTTTGAGTCATGTCAAAACGCCATGACGGAGGCTTCGAAGAAAATATGGCTAGTGTTCGAGGACAATGTAAGAATAGAAAACTCCTCTGCAACGTTGATTTTGCGGACTCTGTGGTTTAAAGGGTGGTGTGTTAACACCAGAGAATTCGATCGCATTGGAAAGGGGTGATTGACATTAACGCCTTATCTTGTGTTAGTGGTTTGACGCGCTGTTTGGCTCGGTCCACTACAGAGCGGAGATAAGCCCGAACCGAGAACCAAGTACTTATGGTGTCGAAC
This sequence comes from Ptychodera flava, assembly GCF_041260155.1. NCBI lineage: Eukaryota > Metazoa > Hemichordata > Enteropneusta > Ptychoderidae > Ptychodera > Ptychodera flava. Next base: position 35,408,602 of record NC_091932.1, read on the forward strand.
TGTCAAGCGTACGTGTACCGCGGCCTTGTCGTGTTCTTTGTCACAGAGAATGATCCGACACCTGACATTCTACACTGAGACTTAATGATCTATATTGGCTGGAAGATTTGTGATTGTTGTATGACCTGTATGGAATGGAGACCAGTATACATACGGTAAAAACCGATGCTCAACCAAGAATTGTGAACACCATATGCATGACTACCTTTGCATTTCAGACTGCAACACTGGATCATGGTTTGATGGAAGTATCATTTGCATTTCCTATTTTCTCGGCGCTACTTTCTGTACTTTCAGGTATTAAGTGACATTTTCTTTCTCTGCTTCACCGATTAATGGTTTTCGTCATAGGCGGATCTCTTCTTGCCATTGACGTGTACACTGGATAACATTTACATCGAGTTGTTTATTAAAAGCAATACAATGAAAAATGATTACATTTACATATTACTAAGACTATCCAATGGAAAAAGGGGTCGACAATAGTTGTACGGCAAATAACTTTGTCTGTTAGACATATTACTAAACAGAGAACAAGTACATAAACTGAGCTTGATACTGTTTATTCGCATTATAGTTTCATTTCCGATGTAAATTTCATTGTATCATTTCAGGTATGAACTTTTTCCGATTCATCCAAAGAGCCTCCGTCTACCTGTTGATTGGCACAGAATACCATTTAATGAAACCCAGACACGCAAAACACGCTATGGCGATTCACATAAAATGATCTGATCGCATTCCAAGGGTTTCCTATTCGAAGGTTTAGCATCTTATGTAACCCTCTTTAGAGTTGCCAAGGAACTTGACAGCATGTATATTAAACATTATTCCGCTCTGTTTTGAAAGTTAACAGCTAAACATGTATTTTTCTGGTACATGGTCAAGCACCTTGAAGTCGATGACCTCATATGTGAAAGGCAATGGCTGTAAATAGACAAATATTAAATAAGAAAAGTGACTGAAGGAAAATACATGAAACAACTTACATGTACGTTACTATCAAGATTAAAACTTTAAAATAATAATCAATATTCTTGAAATGAAAAAAAATACATTAAGCCACCATCGATCTGTTTTCAATCCGTCTAATAATGCATCACTGCCGTTTAACTGTACATCTTCATTCAAAATGACAAAAAACCGGCCTAAGTATCAACATAATTTACCGTAATGTAATGACTTCTCTTCTACAGGAGATTTAACCCTGGCGCTATCCTGAATATTAGTGGTCGCTGATCACTTGCTATATTTCGGGTCTCCGTATTGTGATATACATGTCCTGAGGTATTTAATTATGTATGACAAAATAAAACAAACAATTTTATAGAAGACTGCGTAAATGCAGGGTTCATATTAAATGCCTTAATCATAACACTCATGTCAAAAAAAGTTACGTTTTTGATAACTCAGTGACATATTTTTAAGGTCACTGGGTGGATAATTTTTGAGGTAAATTTCCATTGTTATAAAATGATATTTCTACCAAGTCCAGTTCGGCAAAATAATGTTGTTCGAGTAGACATATTGAACTCTGGCTGTGGAAGACATGAAAGATAATTCATGCTCAAATGGTTTAATTTCTCTTTAGCTTTTCATAGTCGTGTGTTCTGAGTTAAGTATCGTCAGTGAGCTCAGTGTGACCATGATCAGATGCCTGTTCTAAGGCCTGTTCTAATCTAAGGCTTTGGTATGGTGCAACAGGTATATCTCTTAATTCTGTGTATGAGTCCTCTGATTGGTGATTGTCGTCATGAGGCCCATAGCCCCCTTGAGTGAGACTCTGGTAGGCATGCTCAGGAAGGCGATTACCTTGTGACAGATCTGTATACCCAGACTGGTCTACTGAAATATCTACTGAAGAAACACTTCCCGTCTCAGTTTGGTATTGCCTTACCGGTAAGGGGGTGGCGTATTCATGCCCTAGTTTTTTCCTGTAAATGAACGCAATAAAGACAGTCAATAGCAGCGAAATTTGTTGAAATTGCTCTAAATGTTGCGTAATGTGACTTTAACATTTGTCCTTTCCTCATGCATCGCGTTTCTGACATCAACATGATGAGGTCACTCCTTCTGTTTGAACCATCGTCATCATCCTTCCATACTTAAGCTGTAAAAGTATACAGGTGCTCATTGTAAGAAACCGATGTCTTGTTTCGTCAGAACGAAACGCAAGGCTTGTAGATACAAAGTAAATGGTTTCCGCTGGCTTGCCATTGTCATGAAAAGTAAGGCATTTCTTTCAAGTTGCCGTTTGTGTTCGATTTGAAAATTGATCTCTTGTTTATCTTGCCCGATCTTATATAATCTTGTTCTCTTGTTTATCTCGGACATTCTTATATCAGTGAAGAACGAAATAAGGCAGTCAGTCTGAAAGAGAGAAAGAAAATGTAAATGCTTTTTAATTTTTAAGCGTTTGTTGAATTTGACGATTGATCTATAATATCTTAGAGACACGACTACTACGGCAGGACAAAGATCGATGTATTCCACTGAGACAAGTTCTTACGAAAACAAAGGTTGAAAGCTGGCTGTCATACCTTGCTCTTCGTGACGTTAATTACAAATTATCGTTGAAGGCTCTATGATGAGAGATAGATACTTTTTACTCTTAAGGTAGAATGCGCCTCGGCGGCAGATTGTTTGACTCTCAAACCTTAAATCCTATTCTGGTAAATTTTATTTTTCTTCATAGAGTTATTACTAGGGATGGCGGCCATTTTGAATTTCAAATATCCTATGTTATTTGTTACTTAGGTACTAAAATTTGCACGGTGACACCCACTTTTATACTTAATTTTAATAGAGAATGGTTAAACGATTTCTCAAGAACAGTTTGAGCAAAAGTTTCATTCTTCCACGTTCGAGGAGCATATTCTTGGATTGCATTGGGAAGGGGATGATTCCTCAACAATAATGTGAGCTCACTCGTCAAATAATTATGGTTTATGTTTGTGACCGAATTTCTACGTAGCATCTTAAGTATAATTTATGTAATCTGTATTTGTAGTAGCCAATCACGATGTTTGCTTAAGTAGCCAAGCAAAGGGGTGCGCTGCCGATTGCGGAGTGAATTCCTTTCGCGTAAAGTGTTGCTGACACATATACACATTGCGATTGAGTTACGAATTCTGATATTTATTTTGTGGCATATCATTTGGCGGTAAATCGAGATCGGTATAAATCTGTATCGTCGAAGAATTCATAGCCTTGATTAATATTCAACGATTCTTACCTCCTGCACCAAAGAAAAACCACTGATGCAATTAAGGCCACTATCAATAAAGCCAGTCCACCAACCACAGACATAACGACTAGGAAGATAAAATAAATGTAATGTAAAACTATCATTGATCTATTTCTCGAATTTCGTTTTAGGGTCATGTTTTGCCATTATTAACCTTTTCACCTTCGCTTTGAATATTTTCTGGTTTCTCCGCAAGCAAAATACCTAAATCTTTCTTTTAAAATTTGTTGTCTCATCGTCTTGTCGTTATCGAAACTCGCAAAATGTACATTTTGAATTATGTCCTACAGTTATAAAACAAAGAAGACTTGCTTATCATGTGACTAGTTTTATTTCATCTAACATGAAGAAATATTTGCACATTCACAGTACAAGAGAAATTGTCGAACATTAATGGCGTGAAAAGTGTATGCTCACCTATGCTGTGCCCAGTCGAACTTTGTTCGGTTACTGCTGGTGTTTCTAACTTCTTCGAAGTGAGAATGAAAGTCGTTGACGTCGACAATGTTAATTGTGTAGCTCCGTGTTTTGACACATCAGTCTTCAATGTGCTGACACTTGTAGTTCTATTGACCTCCAGTAAACTACTGGTGGAGGATTGAAGTATCGAAGCCGTTGTTGATGGGTGAGGTTGTTGCGTTGTCGAGGGATTTTTCTTTTTTACTATTATAGAAAATAAAGGCAAAAATAAGCATTTTTCTATGACATAATATTTGTGCATTGACAAAACTTTGACATATGCTAACGATGCTTTATATTAGATGTCTTATTTACAATTTGCAAGTTCTGATGAAAATTCTTCAGTGGAATTTACATTAAGACCACTGTGCTTAATGGCGCCGTGCAAAGATTTACAAAAGCTAATTGTGAAGCAGCATGGCATTTGTATTTTAAGAAATATTTTTCCAGGATTGTGTTACTTATTATGTTAAATGGTAATTGATATTAACAGATGTAGGAGGCATAAGTGCAAATGAAATCCTTTGTGCGAACTATACAAAAATACTTTGACAACAGGTAGCAGATTTTGCTCCTTTCCACAATAGTATTACCCTGGTACGTCGAACTAGGTTTTGCTAAGTATAGTCCTACGGAAGATCGAACACGAAACTAACGGCAACATAGTTATATCAATAATATAGATATTTTAAGAATATGACCGTTTTGTCACACTGGATACTTCATTTTTTCAACAATCCTTAACCTTCAAATTAATGTTGGTCTGATTAATCCTGTCCGAAACAAAAGTATGGGGCAGTTGAAGTGGTAGACTGTTCATGTTCATGATCCTTTGTGTCTGTCGGTCTATGACGGGATTTAATTTCATAACCAAAGTTTGTATTAAGAAAACATTGCATACTTGCCTGCTCAGCATGTAAAACATTTAGTCTCTATTGTATTTGGTATTGATTATGTGTAAAGAAAACTAATTCTACAAATATACAAAACAATGGACTGTATCAATAACAAACCAATCTTTTAGTGCAAGAAAATGATTCGGGATGATCAAGAAATAACAGTGGGGATTTCTTGTGTCTTTTAACAGAAATGTAAATTTAATGTCTATACTCAAGTTTTGTTTTCCTTGTTTTATTTTCCCCATGTCGTCTCTACGTAAATTTTGGCAATCTCTTGATAAAGACAATATTGCACAAACAAAGTTTTGATACAAAAAAGTAACCACTTTTAACAAAACAACAAACGTGAACTTTATTAAACTAGGGAAAAGCTGCAAGTAGGTGCAACTACCAGCAATACTGATTATGAAACAGTAATTAGTGGCGACGGGAATGGTAGTTGTTTATGTACTCAGCGACTAATGTGACTGTTGTTATGAAAATGGACTGTCTCAATAACAATCTTTTAGTGCAAGAAACAGTCATTTCAAACAATTATGACCACAGATGAAAGAGAGCTTTGTCATTTTGAAATGCTTTCATCAGGTACTATTATGAGTGCACAGGACTCTAGGACAAAATTTAACTGTTGTGATTCATTCTTTATTATTATTGATTGACTCAAGTTCAATAACTATTTTGACATTTAACCATACCATTACATAATATCAATTAAAATTAAATAATACGATATGGTTGGGTAGAGGTTATACGGTAAGCTTTGATATCTTTTGGGGGGTCATGAACAAATTTCAAGTTTTGGTTTTCAACAGTCATGAGATAACTGGTGATAATCTAGCAGGGTTAACCGGGATTTGAAAGGTCTTTACTATTCCTGTATTTTTGTAAATTTAACAAATATATGTATTAATATTTAACTTACTAAGTTGGTGGGGAGGGGTCAACAAATTTTTTCTGTTAGAGAGGACGTTACTCAAATACATTATGGTTTACAGAGGGGTTACTTGCAAATTTTGGTGTTTCTAATGTTATTTCTTCGACCTTGGGCCGTATATAATGACGACTTCCTTACCACACAGTTTTCTGATATTTAATTTGCATATTCCTCCATGTAAGGCACACCCCGATGGATCGTGCCCTAATGTAGTTCTTTTCCTCCAAGGTTTTGGAACGACTGGTGCCGTTTGAATATTAGGTGGTGACAACCGTACAGGAAGTGTACAGCTACAATTGAGGATCATTCTCGACGTCGGTTTGAGTGTTGAGCTACATAGATCTGTCACTCTAACCTGTGGGTGGAAAAATAATTTCAGTTTTATTGAATCTTTGACACTAAAGGACACTTTAACCTGTCAATCATGATTAATTGTCGCATTTTAGGGGCCAAAACCTATTGGTTTTACCGGGGTCCAACTTTCAGTTTCTCCTCTTCTTCTTCCGTAACTCTTTTTCATGAGAAAAACCCAAAAACCCTTAGCACAAACTCTGATGCTAAATACTCATTACAATGACAATACAGAATATGACATTAAACTGGTCCAATAATCATTAGCAGTGTAGACAATATTTTCTATTGAATAAACACACCGTGTTTGTAAATAAACAAGCGTGTTTACAAACTTACACAGAGGGAGTGGTAACAGCCAGAGTAACTTTACGATGATAATAAGAGTGCACTTAATCAGGTGTGAAATTGTCGGTCTGGCTACTGTTGCAGTGTTGGTACACATGCCCCCTGACTTTTATGGAAGTTTCGTTGAAGAGGTTTATTTCCTAGGTCAAGAAATCACTCGAATTTGCTATAATTTTATCTCTTATGGGGCTATTTCTTACTTATATGATATATATATATATATATATATATATATATATATATATATATATATATATATATATATATATATATATATATATATATATATATATATATATATATATATATATATATATATATATATATATATATATATATATATATATATATATATATATATATATATATATATATATATATATATATACCCACCCGCCAACTATCATTACATACATACCTGACACAATAAGCAAACGCATCTCAATGATAGCCAGTGATAAGGAAATCTTTGATAAACAAAAAGGTCAATACGATGCAGCGTTAAAGTCAAGCGGGTACACAGAATTGAATATGTCAAGACCAACTAATAAGCGAGGAGAAACAATAACAGGAAGAGATGAGATGAGGGACAATGGCGGACACCCACTTATCTGGTAGGGTCCGCCATTGTAGACTGTGGAGGCACCAAGGAAACGATTGTTGACCGTGTATTACAGTCTTGAAGTCCCGTTGTAAGCAATAGGCACAGGGAAGTTATATCGGGTGTGGCAAAACAGAAAAAGTATAGCTAACTATCATACTCAGAAAATAAGACAGAATTCAACATACCTAATTTATTGTGGCTGAGTCGGCAAATTCCGTCCTTTGGCTGGTAGTGAGTAGTTCAAATGTGTCGAGAGATGTCCATGCAGCGTTCACTTTTCTAGGTGAAAGAACAAGTCGTCACAGAGGAATGAATTGTAAGAGGCAGCAACTTGTCATCAAGTAAGGGCAAAGGTCAGAGGGTATCAACCATTTTATTGCAGGGAATCCCAGTGAGAACAAAATAATGTATCTCGGCAAAGAGTCTCTGTTAGAATGTTATAACTGTTATTAACTAAAACATAGTGCTATTGTGCTGATTTTCAGTTGTGTTGTTTTTTTAAATATACAATGCCTTTTTAGACATAAAACTCATTGTCTTTGATTCATCTACCCTAATTGTGAAGTACTACTGGACGTAAGTGTTCAACGAAAGTTCATATAAGGTCATTTCGCAAGCATTGTGCCTGAGTTTTACGTGTTGCACCAAAACATCTTTACAAATGTTAAACATTAGAAAAGCCACCAAGTTCAGGAATAGTATCATCCAAGTGGAAGTAAAACTATGGAAACACATCAACTGATTTCATAATCTTGAAGTTTATGAGGAATTTTCACCTAAGAGCCCATACACAATTTTGATCCAAATCTTTTTCCACTCGTTGCGTTTAAGTCTAATTCATATGCAAAATGTGACACAGATGTTTTATAAACAGGTCTTCTCTGTCTGACCAGATACAAAGTATTCAATTGGTACTATATCAAATGATTGCATTGCGGATCGGTGAAACACCTTCCTTTCGTACCCGGGCCCGACCATACAACTTAGTACCAACTTGGGGTCGTTTTGTTTGGTCAGGGATCATGGTTGGGGATAGTTGTGGAAACGCAGCTATCTGTTGGCCGTGAGTTGCTATGCGTGTCATCAAAAGGTCAACCTTGCCACTATACTGTATAACGAGGGAATCGCTGGCCGCCGGCGCACCAAGGGGAACATGAGTGTTAGGCGGCCCTGTACTATGCAGCAATGGGACTGTCGACGCGCCACAACGGGAATACATGGAGCCTCGCTATGAGCTGGGCCCACTGGCGGTTAGGGTTAGGGTTATAAGGATTAGCTTTCAAAAGCTAAAACGGTTAGCTTTAACGGGTTACATGAGAGGAAATGCCAAGAGGATTTGACCGGTTAAGAAGGGCTTGACAACGCGATTTCTGCGTAGTAAAGATTCATTACGTATTCATAGTAACCCTTGGCCAGCTGTCAATATCTTTGGGGGCTTTTGTCTTTTGGCTTGGTTTGCATATGACGTCGTTGGACACGACCTGCTAATCACCCAGCCAGGTAGTCAATTAAACTAGTAATTGACTGTTTACCGACCCAGTTAACACTATCCAGCAGTATCAGTCATATTTTAACCACGTGGCCCGCGTGGGCACAACGTAGGAACGCGTGTATTTCTATGTGTACGTTTCACTTGCGGTGTTGTTTGTACCATCGTGCGTTTGAAGTCCTCGTTTAAAGTACAGTATTACCTTCGAGGTGACAGGCTTACTATTAATGTTCAGTATCATGGCACCGAGTTCTGCCCACACGTGCACCGTGAAAACTACCAGTTTTGCCCACTAATTACTGCCCGTCGCTGCCCGTCCTCAATATAGCCTATCTATAGCTACAGTAATCAGTGTCAATCTATAATACCCGCGCCTTATAGTTTTTATATAAACTTGTAAAATCATAGTCCGAGCTGCAAAATTGTTGACTTTCGATCCGATATACAGGCTGATCGTTGAATCGCAACGGCGCATCCATGTTTACTTGCCCCATAAGCTAGCGCTTACTACTCTGCAAAGGGTGGGTAGATGGAATTCCTGGGTCAAAAATGAACACCGGGGCGAAACTTTTTGTGAATCCATGTGAAAACATATATCATTTCTCAGTTTTGATATATACTCCTAAATTGTAAGTTTGATCAAAATCGAGACCACATTCGAGGGCTATGCAGACTGTCCATGTACGCACACACAGGCAACCACCGGTGAATATCAGCGTCAGCGGCATAACTATCGGGTCATTAATCAGAGGTTTTGGGGGCCTGGACTGTGATTTTATAAGTTTATATCACAAGTAAATGTTGTGGAATATTAAGATATCGACCTATTACTGTATTGAATAGGCCAATTTCTTGACGGGCACTGCTAGAAGAATGACAGGCAGGGACAGGCAGTAATTAGTAATTAGTTTCTTTGAATACTGTTCGATATTAAGTGATTGTCAAACTTTTGGATGGTGCGCGTGACCGGCGGCACTGACACAAAATGGGTTGACAAGTAGATAATTTAGGTTTTCGTTCAGTATTGTTACCATTTATCCATTGTGGAAAACATTGACTGAAAATCAGAGAAAACGGCCCCGCTCTGAGAACAGCCCCGAGACGGTGACGGCCACACTTGTGGTGTTGTTTGTACCATCGTGCGTTTGAAGTCCTCGTGTCACTTACACTATTACCTTCAAGGTGACAGGCTTACTATTAAAGTTCATTATCATGGCACCGAGTGTGTTACATTTCATGATGTAAACCACGCAATGTTTTTTTATATCGCAAGGATTAATTTTCGCTTTTTGGGCCCTCGCGAAGTTTGCGAAAATTTCTCGCTAGGTGAGATGACGTTACCTAGGCGACGGTAATCCGCACACTTATCACCATCGGGAAGGTACTCTTCCCCTATACCACAGGTGATCCCGCCCTCAAGCCACTGCGTCATTCGACCAAGCATTGTTATTGTAATTTCCTGCATAAAATTAACAGCGAGGTTAACCGGTCAAATCCTCTTGGCATTTCCTGGCATGTAGCTTTAAAAAAGTTAAAAACGGCATTTGCAAGATTCTTATGTCGATCGTATCAGGAGAGATTTTATATAATCTTTGTTGTGATTTTCAGAGGGTTTTAGTCCGTTTTATTTTATCTTTCGGAAGTGCTTGTTTTACTCTCTGTGGTCGGTTTTCTTGCAATGTACTAGTATTTTTTCATTCTTTTGTTGGTCTTTTGTCAATATGGACCACGGTGGAAATAAGTCTTTAGACTTTTGTGTGTAATCCATACACAATTTTGTTCATTTTATGGTTTTTTTATGTATCATTTTGTGCAAAATAATTAAATTAATAAATGAATAAAAAACTGGCGGTCAGGGTTATAGCGCCTACTAACCACCACGAGTGTTTTGTCAGCTTGTAAAGGACTGTTTAATGTAGAATGGGAAGTTTCGTTAATTTTGACGTCCATGAGATGATGTAGAAGACAAGAAGCTTAGAGTTATCGCCGCAATACTCCAAGTATCTCGTCCAACATCGGAGTACGATTATATAATTCCCAGGTATTATGTTGTAAGAAATTCATCAATTGAAGAAGTATGTATGTGAACCATGAGAACCGTTGAGAATTATTTAATTTTGCAAGTTGGGCTTTCAGTTTCTTGTACAGTGCTTTCTTTTCGTAGTTCATTTTTTTCTTTTTTCCGTTTTTTTTTTTAGTTCAGGTCGCGTGTTTAAGTAGAGGATGCCTATTGGCACTTTTATCTAGCACCATCACAGTCGAATTTTCAATTCTAATTTTCTCTCTTTTCACACTGAAACTGGACATTGTTTCACTTTTAAATGGTTTGTGATATATATTTTCGAGTAGTAGTATTGTTTTTTTTTGTATTTAATTATGCTTTATAGTGTTTTTTGTGCATGCACTGTTGTGTTTGATTATTATTTTCTCTTTTGTGAAATCAGAACTCATTAAATTTTTGTGAAAAAACGTACATACGAATTTTCAAATAAGTATGTGTGTATGATTTTCTAAGTTGTCGAAACTTAGGCTTAATTCTGTTATGCCTTTCTATTTAATTCCTTAATGAATCTAATTGTACTAAATTACACCATTTTCTGTATTTTAATTAGATATTTTTTGCACGCAATCTTTATATATACACCAATACATTATACTCTCCATAGATATTAAGATAAATGCTATTTTTATGAAATGTTACATAAATGAAATGAGATCTTATGTACAAGAAATATTTCTTGTATTATACGCATTTAAGAATTAATTTAGAAAAAAAATTGAGGCTTTATATTTTTGAAACATTTGGCGCGCCGAAGATGTACCAAAGGAAACAAACATATTACTGCATGAACATGCTTGAGCCAGATGTGGTGTTTGTATAGTTACTTCATTATTAGATATCGGCATATATGGTTTTTGATAATCAGGCAGCTTTAAAGCATTGAATACCAGGAGAGGTCAGGAGAGATTGTCTATAATCATAGCAGTAGGTGTAGCTTGTAACTGGTTTTTACGCTAAGAGCAACAAGCAACAGCTGCTTAAAACATTAAAGGCCCACCAGATCACTAATACTGAACAGTGAAGCTACATCTCTACGCAATTACTACTTTATGTCATCGGTTAAAGTGTGCTTACCGTGACATGTAACATTTGCGGCTATGATTCAATAAAGAGGACTGAGGGGCACAGGGAACATTTACTAGCTGCATGCCTCTGTACGTGTTAATATTTGCTACGGTCTAAAATATGGAGTAATGATTCAACACCAAATTCCGCTACCACTGTCAGCATAGTCTCTGCTATAATCTATTCTGTTTGAATATTACATACCTACTCCATTGTTTTCATCCCCAGAAAAAATAGTACATCTCTGAACGATGTGGTTCTTTTCCTAGATTGGATTTATTATCTCACTTCTACAGTGCTCATGTTGACCCTGAGTTTGAGAGTAAAATGGCTTGATGAACTCGGTCATGATCTTTTGATGCTTGATTGTTGATTCGGCATGTGCTATATACAACTGTTTGTACTTCAAATGAGGGCAAGACGTGTACGCTTTTCTTAACCGTATGTGTATATCGTCACGGTCGAAAAGCAACACAAACAATCAATCTAGACAACGAATATTCGTACAGGGTTTCTGGAACATTAAAATACTTCCTTTGATTAGAAATCATGATATTAGTGTTTGTTTGCTGCTTACAATAATTCATTTCAATGTGTCGTCTATCGTCTCCATGTTTGGCAGAGTCATGCTAGCAGCATGAGGCCAAGGCGGAGCGTTATTTCTCAGTAGTCTGGTCATGATCCCAAACGGGGCAATGCGTGATAAGTCGAAGACTAACCAATCATCATTTACAGTTAACGTTCGTTGATAGATTTTAAAGATTTCATTCTAAAGGTTAGGACTCTGTGATACAACTGTTACTCGCTTTGCTGAGTGTGACAGTTTCACAGCAAGGGGTTACAGACAGAGTGCGGCTGGCTTCTATTCAGCTTGCATTTATGGTAAACCTGAAGTTGCCTCCATTTTGATTGCTACTGTTGCGTGCTGCAAAGATAAAACTATATAACTTTATTAATCTATGTCGAGAATGGGAAGTCAATGGAACATAACAACTACATTATAGTGTACGTGAATGTAGAATGCTATTCGGTGACAAGTATATGGATATTTTTTGTGAAAATAAAATAATCTGAAGAGTTAGCACAAGCATGGTGATCATCTTAAATTTCCGATGTAGTTACGGTATTTTGCCTCTGTGATATCAACATTTGCACAGTGAACTCTGACTTCTATCCTCTGGTTCTGAAAGAGAATGGTCGGAGATTACCATGAGGGAAGTATTGCGACCTGATATAAAACGCGTCTAGTTGCGTCATCGTCAATCGGTACTTTCAACACGAAATAGTCAGCTACTACACAGAATTATACTAACCTTTATTTTTTATGAAACATGCAGATGCATTGCCAAGGTTAAAAGGACAATGACATATTTGTTTTTGCACAAATTGTGACGCGGTATTAAAAAGCCAAGCTTAGATGCCATTGATAATTAAACTGGTGTCGCCCATAAAGCTGCATGGGTAAATTAACCCAAGAGATATGATAGGGACATGACTTTCTGGCAAATAAAGACAGTATCAACATAATACAATTCGTTCGTTTGTTCGTTCGTTCGTACAGTTTAGTACAGATGTCACAATGGACGACAAACACCAAGTTCTGTGGCCGGTACATAAGTCCGTGGACATAAATCGTGGTCATTTTGAAACAAGACTATTAAAACTTTATACACTTCACATGTCACTCGGAAGTTTTGCTGTTTGGCCAGGTACCAGGCAAGATACCAGTGGTGGTAGTGTGATGCAAGGCAGGACTTTAAGGACCCTACTTTATATTAAAGTTGAGATAGCGGACCGGTCTCTCAATCCCTGGTTCTCGCATTAGCGCAGATGTAAAGTGTTCGACTACACTGTGTCAATAAATCGATAGATTTTTTCTATCTATTCTGTATATTTCCTGTTAATCGTGAGGGACGTTTCAAAAATAGTCATTTTCCTTGTCAGTTTACTTTACAATCACTCTCACTATATGGATCTTTTGGATGAAAGAGGCATTTTGTACTCAATGTCAGTCAATATTTTCAGACTCTGACTCTTGAGATATCTTCTTCAAAAGAGAAATTCATTCAGCTTTAACATTCATAAACATGTCTTGAAATCATGAACTATGGAAAATATAATGTACCCCAAACGTACCTTTCAAAATGTAGGTAGCAAACCGACCTTCATCTTCATCTTTTAACTCAACACATTAGAAAAGGAAGAAGTGTGGAAAAACATACCATAAATTCGGCGGCCGCTGTGTCCTGCCCCGAATGAAATTAGGGCCGAAAAAACAAACATAAACTGCTTTTTCTGGTATAAAATGTCGGTCAATACAATAGACTTCTGAATCCCTACCATCATGCACATCACAAGATGAATCTTTGAAAGAAAAAAGTGACAATATTATATTTCAGTATGCAAACAACCTTGAGACAAAAGCACTCGGGTCCGATGTAATTCGTCTACAGTTCAAAAATGGACACGGCAAGACTTAAACATTTAAGACAGCATGCTGTCAATCATTAGCTGATTACCTGGCAAAGGGCTAAAGAAACACAGCTGTTGAATCTAGAATCAGGAACTTTCTGAAGATCACATTAAAACTCAATCATTACATGATGGCGAAGTGCCAACAGTATCACGATAGACCGTCAAGCGAGATATTGTGACAAAACAGCAACACCCAAATGTTTCGCGCCTAATTTTGATACATTTATGGAAAGTTTCTCTTTATTTAATATTTATTTTTTCAACGAGAAAATTGCAGACCAGTGCCCGATTTTCCCTTGCTACACGGCCCCTCCACAAACTGCTTGCCACCTTTTCGCTCCTGGACATTGACTCAAACATATGTAGGCACGATGCAAGACGTTCGGTGACCGTTGTACCATAGACGCGCGAACAAATAAGACATTCAAAGTGCAGTTATTTACCCTGAATTACAGTTAGAATCGGGTGTATTCAGTCATTGACACATTGTCCATCGCTGGCCGTGTACCCGTACACTTTGGCTGACGTTACGACGAATTACCACTTTTCGTTTGCCGGTGTCGAAGTTGCTTTGCTAGCTGAAATCCAGAAATTTCGATTGACTACATACGTGTGAGAAAATGATCATTGCATAAAGCACTGTATGGTTTTGGCATAGAGAGTAGAAGAGAGTCTCGCTTCTACTGTATGTGGTTTTGGCCACCTGCAATTTGACCGTGTCAGAGGGGTGGCTTTTGACCCTATGCACTTACAGTGCTGAGTTTTGGACGAATATATGTTCAATGTTGCTACCTAAGTATGTCTGAGCAAAACGCCGAGCATGCAACGCCTGTCCTCTATATTTTAACTACTGACTATTGTTTTGCGGAAAGAGTGGCTATTATAAATACTACCTGAAGCTCGGTACTTTCATATTGATGCTATAAAGGGATTTTGTAAATGTGTACAGTACTCAAAGATTCGGTGATCTTTGCAAGAGGCGAAAAAATGTCGACATCAGACTTTAAAAAGTACACGTCTCGCATATTTACCTGTCGAGTTTCTCACTGAAGCAGTCAATAAGTGAATGCTGCAATTGTTCCGTTATGTTTCCTCTTGAAGATAGTGAGGTCGCCCTTGTACGGAGACTGACGACCTTAACGTAGAATGCGCATCGGGGACAGAGATTTGGACTCCCAAACTTGTACAATATTACTTTAGCCTACGACTTGCGGGGACTCATTTTGAAGCTCCTGAATGAAGTAAATTAAGTTTTAAGTTTTAGGAAAATAAAATAAAACGCAAAATAAAAATAAACAACAAAATCCGTTTACATGTGAGCGATGACTGTTTTATTTTTAAAGTCTTTGTCACTCGACGACCAGACAAGTAGAATCTTCCAAAAATATATTTTCGTTGGTACTCTTTTTTTGAGCACGGAAGTACATGTGTTAGCTTAGATTTTTAAAGATTGTTATTTTTGGAATGCCAAACAAAAATACTAAGTTTCTCTGGGCCTCTTACGGTTTTCAGTAACTTTATGAAAATGAACGTATTTGTGACACAGAAATTTCTGAATTTGAACTCCCCCTAGAATTTTCCAGGGAAAGTTTTCAACACGGCACAACATCGCTGATGATGTTAAGGTACTTTTAATGCCAAACTTAATTAGAGGTTATAAACGGCAAGCGAGGGTATTTGGTTGCGGATATAAGACCTCTGGGGTGAAAATTAGCATATTTGGCGGGAAATAATCACCGAGCGAAGCGAGGTGATTATTTCACCCAAATATGCTAATTTTCACCCCAGAGGTCTTATATCCGCAACTAAATACCCGAGCGCACCGTTTATAACCTCATTATAATATGCTAAAGTTAAAAACAAGGGGACAATTTCGTTATTTAGGGCCGAAGTTGGAACGAGAGTTCAGGATCGCGGAGCGCCCAGCCTCATACAAACTCGAAAAAAGAACGTTTCAGAACGCGCGCGCGTGCACATTTGAATTCATAAAATACGGTTACGCGACGCATCGATATCGCGATTAGACATCGAACTTGAATAATTTTACTCCAAAACCGCTCATAAAACTTTAAAAAATTATGTTGTTGTTACATAGCCTCCGCTGCTTACAGAAACTCTTCATATGTTGGTTCGTCAAGCTGCACTAGGCTAAATTTTAACAATCAAAATCAATCTGAAGCCATAGACTTGTTCGACATTATGGCGCGTTGAGATCTCAAGTTGGCGTTCGAAATTTGCGCGAGCTCAAAAATGTTACGCGGTGCGCAGGTCTTCTTGTTGAGAATATAAACCCCGGCTCTAGCCAATCAGATTGCCGGATTCCAGACAAGCATATTATAATGATGAGTCTTTCATTTTGTTTCTACTTCTTGAGAAAAATCAGCTTTCTTGACATAGGCAGGCAAGCAAATATCTAGAACACATTCCAAGGAAGTGCATTACCTCATTAACGTCTTGTTTGACCCAAAGATGATAATGATCGAGGCCGTACAAATATGGTGGTGACGGTCAAAAATAGTGAAATCGAATTCGACCGTAAAACCAGGGAACCGAATTAAATTTTTCAAGGAAAGTTCACACATATTGAAATGATTGACTTTTTATGTTGATTTACGTGACATTACGTTTTCTCGGGCAGTCTCGGCAGTGATTAAACCTAAAAGGACTGGAATTATTTTATTACGTCACCTTCCATGACTGTGACAGAGATCAACACTTGATCTTTTAACGGTTGTTCTACTTAGGGCAGGGTAACCGTGATCTTGTGATGCACTAAAGTTTTGTTAAAACTCAGACAACTACCACAAGTTGTCTCAAGTTATATTAAAAGTAAAATGTGTTATACTTTATTATTATACTAGCCTCTCCATAGGGCGCCGTGTATGACCTTCGGGCCACAAGTGGGCGCGTTCAACACGTCTCTCAAAATCCACTTTGAACGACCAATGACGTTGCCAAAATGGCGTTCGATGTAGGGGAAGGTATATGATTCGTCGACTGCATTCCGGTTCTGAAATCACTACGGCAGCGGATTCAGAGGGTGATCTTGATGGCGGAGATAGAGCAAGCAGAATTTACGGCGATAGGATGTTTCACGCAAGGTCACTCTTTATTTTGATGAAGTTTACATCGGTGCAGGAAACTTATTGACATGATGGACGCAGTCATTGAGCATTTAATGGATATAATACGATTTACGGTAAGTTGAATGTTTGTTGTTACCGAACGATAGCAAACACCCGCCAAATAATATTCCCAAACGATAGCAAAAACCCGCCATAAATATTTGTTTGATCATGACCGTCGGCGGAACGTCTTTTGTAGTTTGCAGTGAGTTTGTAAGGCAACTTTTTCGACCCACCCTCTCAGTAACTAAAAGTATGGATTTCCAGGACGCATTACAGAAATCAATACACTGCTTTTCCCCATCATCGAAGCTACGGGAAAAAACAGGTGGAGGCCTTAAAAAGCATTTATGATGGTCGTGATGCTATGGTTGTGTTGCCGACGGGTTACGGGTAATCTGTAATATACCAGCTCTTGCCATATCTCTTGTCATGCAAGCAATTTGGTCACTGTGACACTTTGAGAACAGTGTTGGTGATTTCACCACTAAATGCTCTGATTTTGGAGCAAGTGCAAAAATTGCGAGCAACTGGTATGAAAGCAGCTTCCCTTGACGTGAAGACCAAAGCGTGTAGCGAAGATAGTTCAGAAGTTGAGTTAGAAGAAACAGATGATCTGAAGCTAATCGAAACAGGAGATATCCATGTTTTATTTGCCCACCCTGAAGCAATTGTGTCTAACAAAGATGGGAGAAGTTTATTGATCTCAAGAAAATACCGGGAAAATCTAGTTGCTGTAGCTGTGGATGAAGCTCATTGTTGTATTGACTGGTGAGTAAAATCATGCTCCTTGTGTAAAAATAATACTAGGTATATGAGAGAACCTTGCCCCACAGTGAACTGGGCCAGAGGAGGCGTACATTTTAGATACTAAATTACTATTTTTGTTTACAACTGGTCAGTGCACACTGTAATTGTTCGTCCATTGTGTACAATGTCTTTTAAAGTACCAAGCAGACAGCTGTGTAATAGTTTCCTCATCAGTGCCTCTAGAATTAATCTGAGAAAACATTCCCCCATTTTCAGATGTTACCACTGTTGACGGTCTTAACTAAAAACCGATTTGTTTATTTCTGTTTTCCACCTTTCAGCATGTGCTGTAGGATGTGTGCTTATACTAGTTTTCCTGCATTGTCATTTGATTGTGGTGTCACTTTTATCTGCTGTTGCTTTGTATAGTCACAACAGTCTCTCCACACAAATGTAGGAAAATATAAATGACAAACAACAAAGATAAAAAGTGTACTATAGCACATAGTATATCTCATTTGTTCATCTAATAAATAAATAAATAAATAAATAAATAAATAAATAAGTAAATAAATTGAACCTGACCACTCAGCTTGAAGAACAGAACAGAGAAAAGCAAAGCAACAATTTTTATATTGTCACATGAACATGTCTTAAGGGACAGTGTCAATACTTCAATGTCTGATAAAAAAAACCAAATTCTTTAAGTTCCCCCCCCCCATGAAACTTAATTGTTGAATATTGATCAGCGCTTCCCATTATTTCCTTACTGTGACAACTCCATTCATACCTAAAACACAACGAAGATAGAAATGTACAACACTATCACACTTGTAAGATATCGATATATAATGTATCAACAATATTTCAATAAAAACACATTTATTTCTGTTTATTTCTGAGTTTATTTCAGGTCTCGATCGATTTTTTCTGCAAATGAAAAAAAAATATGCAATTTAAAGAATTCTCAACCAACTCAAAATCATATCATTTTTGACGTGGTTCTTAATTTTGGGTTAATACATTGAATAAATTTCAGATTTATGCTGAGTCATGAATTGTGTACCAGTAGATAATTGCTGCAGGTTTATTTGCACTATTAATTCATAACATTTATTTTTATTTTTTTATTACAGGGGATATGACTTTCGCCCAGATTACTCTCGCCTCTGTGTTCTTGCGTCTTTGTTTCCAAATATTCCCCACCTGGCACTGACAGCTACTGCAACAAAAAAGTATGAAGAGGCCATAGTGTCATCCTTGTGTCTTCAAAATCCTGTGAGGATAAGGGAAAACCCAAACCGCCCCAATATCATCTACGAAAAGTACCTGCGTCTACCAAGCCAAAGCGGAAAAGAAAGTTATAGTACAATTTTAGAACCCCTAGCTGAAGATTTGAAGAAGAGAAAGTTAGATTTCCGTTGACATTTATCTATCTCCCATTAGAATGGTGCGGATATGCATATATCTTGTTTGAACACATTCTTGGCAATGATCAGTTTCAGCCTGCCAATGCTCCATGTCTTCCTAAATACAGACTATTCAACCAATATCACGCCCCACAAACAGCAGCAATGAAATCAGAAATTCTTTCTTCTCTCATGAATTCTTCTCTTCTCTGCGAGTCGTTTTTGCCACTGTAGCTCTTGGGATGGGTCTTGATTGTCAGCGGGTGAGGCAAGTGATCCATATTGGGGTACCAAAGACCATTGAGTTTTACTTTCAAGAAACAGGTAGGGCAGGGAGGGATGGTAGTTTAGCTAGGGCAATCTTATATTATAATAAATCAGACATAGCTTTAATCAGAAATGTATCTACATCAATGCGTAAATATTGCCTAAGTTCAGTTGAATGTTTGCGGGAAATTCTCTTAAACCATTTTGATTTGCAAAGCCTTTAGATGATTCACCAAAACATTTATATTGTTCAGTATGTAAAATTTCATGTACATGCATATCATGTTCCCCAGGTGAAGATATTGAAATGGAAGTGGTCTAACCCTTTCACCCGCACTTCCCTGTGTACAGGATTTACCTTAGAAAACAATGGATTTGGGACAAATCATGGTAGTGAAAGGGTTAGAGGGACAAAGTCTCTCATTTCCCGCCAAAGTATAAGCTATATCTTAGTAAACTTATCATATGTTACATAGACTTTGATTCAGCCACTGCCACTTCAACTTCAACTTGACTGGCGTTCATGCACCCTACTAGCCTTGAGATTGATTCAGAGCACACCGCTCATCTCTCTACAAATCTCTCCACTTTCACTCACTGGTGACCTTCTTTACTGTAGCAATAGTTTAAGTAGTTGTAGTAATAAATGTATAGAAACAAAACTGACGTCACCGGGTCATAGTAGATTAAGTTTCCGTATACGCCCCAAACAATATCACACGTTTCTTTTGAATATTGATGTTGTTCTCTTCACAGAATTATACTTAATCACCAGTTGTTACAGTTCAATTCTTACTCTGTGCATGGTTTTAACACGCAAGTTCTTCTATTAACAATTTTTGGTACATGTCAAAAATTAAATGATGGAAGTAATCATGCATTATGCTCAGGTACAGGGTTTGAGTTGAGCTGTTAATGTTGTAACCAGTGATTGAGCTCATTTCAATGAGTAGAACAATACAAATAATATTTCACGAGAAACTTAAGGCCAAACAAAATTTAGCATATCTTATGAATACTGAACAGTACATCTTTTAAAGGGTATCCAGACTGAATATTTACGAGAAGTTTTCAACTTGCAGATTTAGTATTTACTCATAGATCAAATGTGTGTGAATAGTGTGTCATTGATTTTGTTTTTTTATGTCTTTTTCTACAATTTAAAATATGTTCACAACCATGTAAATATTGTCTATATAATACTTCATGTGTCACTGAACCTTATGTAAATAATTTAACCCTGAAATAAAAAAACACCTGTAGTCCTTGATCTTGAAATAAATGAAATTTATTCTTTTGAATTTGGACACCAGCAAAACTCATCATACATCACAAGTTTAAATACTACATTGCCTTGACAAAATTATATACTTGACAAAACCTTTTTAAAGATTTAGTAAAAAAGTGGCAACCAATAGATACATCTGTGACAATTTCATATAAACACACTGAGCATTCTAGATCTGTATTGTTGAAATGGCCAGTATTCATATTGTCACCGTAGTGTGTACTGCATAAATTTAACGTTGTTTTTGATAGTTTGGTCTCATATCAGTGCAGTACTAGGCTGTTACATCACATCAGATAACAAAAGGCTTTCAAATGGGCGCCATGGCGCTATCAGTAAGTGAAAGTTAGTAACAAAGATGGATTTTACACCAGTTTTTCATAGATTTCATAGACCTTCCCTTTAACAATTAAGTGAACTTCTTGAAATAAAAAGATTTGTCATAAGCATTCCCAATTTATAGCAAAAATGAAGTGGATCACTGATACACAACCAAAGATTACATCTGTAATTTTCTTGAGTCAAGTAAACATATACCTTGGAATCTGCTTTACCAGCACTCAAAATCACAGTATTAATCCTCTGAAGTAAACTCAGTTCTCGATGTCTTTGCTGCATTAGAATACCATAGACTGTACTGATCGGGTACATTCGCGCATCTCCACACCGGCTTGAGTTAGTAGCCTCTCTATGCACAGGGACTGCAACACCAACCAAAATATCCAACAAGTATGGGACTTCATCCTTCATTTCTCTCAGGATGCCATGCCATTTAAATTCCTTCATATCAGAAGGTGTCTTGCTTCTGTGTGACAAGAAAAATGTGTAGGATTCTGGTCAGTAATCCTGTCTAAGGTAAACAGTTATCTATGAAAATTTAGCCACTGTTACCATGGAAAGTTGAGATCTAGCCAATCAAACATTTTTGCAAGGTGGCCACGTAAATGAATATGTGCTACCAAATGGTCATTCAACAACTTAGATACACCCTCTTAGCCATACTATACTTTTAAGCAATTAATTCTCGCTCAGAATTTCCAGAATAAGGTGCCCCTCCTGAGAAAACCGTTGATAATTTGTTTTGGCACAGTATACAAATGGTCTTTATGTTTTTCAAAATATGTTTGGGTTTGCTTTATCTGACTTTTTATTGTGTGCAAAAGATATAATAACATTTAATCCACATTTAATTTAAATACTAGTAATAGCAAACAGTACTGAGACATGGCTCTATGATGTTTATTGTGTACTACAAGCATCAAAAGAAACTCTTAAAAAAGGAGTTCCCTGTTGTCAACTTGAGATAAAGAGTGATACTAGTTACAGGAAAGTTGGTTTGCAGATAATCATTAAAGGGACAAAGTCGCTCAATTTTGACATTATTTCAGTTGTTTAAGTTTATTGTGAAATATCATTTGTATTGTTGTGCTAATTGAAATGGGCTCAATCTCTGGTTGTCACAGCTCAACTCGCACGCTTTACATGGGCATAATGAATGGTTACTTCCACCATTTAATTTTTGGTATGTACCAAAAACTGTTTTATAACAGAATTCACACATTATAACCATGCAAAACGTGAGAGTTGAACTTTAACAACTGGTGATTGAGTATATTTAAGTGAGGAGAACAAAAATAATAATAATTCAAAAGAAACTTAAATAACTGAAATAATGTCAGAAATGAGCAACTTTGTACCTTTAGAAATAGCTATTTATGAGTGTTCCCTTATAACATTTACATCAGTTATTAAAATTAAAAAATTAAGGTAGGTCGTGGGTATTCCATGCAGGATAGTGCAGCTCCATTGTTGAAAAGGTGTAGGCGTTTGACTTGGAACTTTACATCAGTTATTAAAATTAAAAAATTAAGGTAGGTTGTGGGTATTCTATGCAGGATAGTGCAGCTCCATTGTTGAAAAGGTGTAGGAGTTTGACTTGGAATTTTCACTACCAAAGCTTGTGTGCGTGAATAACAACAAAAATAGCAAAAACTTATGCCTCTCACCACATTAACTTTATTTGAAAAGTTTGATACATCAAATTAATAAGAATTGTTTTTGCCAGGGAAATATTGACATTGATGAGTGGTGAAAAACAAGTCACTGGGGTGTGTCGAAAATTAGTGAGCTAGGGGGTCAAAATCTCAACCCAGCAAAATACTACCATTTTCACCACATTTATTGCATTTTTTAAGAAAACTGCCATGACCCCATTTATTTTTGCTTCAAAATGAAAGAACACCAACTTTTGGTTAGATATTGCAACATGTAAAAAATCAATTTAAACCTTTTTACATTTTCCTAATAATTTATTCTTTGAAAAATCAGCATTTTCAAATAAATTGTGATTTTAGAAATTTATGTAAAATGTTTGACAATACTTATTGCAGATTGAAGTTGACAGACTTTCAGCCGACATGTCAGTTGAAAATACTATGTCAGTACTGGGATCCAACATTCTTTTTGTGTTCAGAGAAGACCTTTTGTGAAGTTTTAATATTTCTTAAAGATGGGGAATTTCCTATTTTTTGTCATTTTTATCATTTTTTTCAAAATTTTGCATGGATACCCCATTTTTTTTACTTCTTTACAAAGTACTCATTGAAATTGTGCTTAAAAGTAAACTTCACCAATTTGTGAGTATTTACTTGAATACCACGACCAACCTTAAATAACAATGACCTTTTACTGTTTCAAAGGAAATCACATGAAAATTCTCATTATGTTTGAAAAGGAATTTTACCTCAAAATTGAACTTTCACTGGCATCTTTCTTGGACAGCCTTTCACAGTCACTGTTCAGCTGAATCAACAGGTTCTTTTTGATTGCAAAATTCAGTGATCTGATTTTTAAAACTTTAGAAGCAATCAACTGTGGTAAACCCGTCTGAACAGCCAAGTGAAGATCCTTTGTTTCATTCTGTTAAAAAGGAAAGGAAATACCTCTTAAAATGGTTAGGTAGATTTCAAATGTCTGACTATGTAATGCTGCACATCATAAAGTTTCAAACAAGTCAGTGGTATTTTGTTGCAAGTACACAAAGGTTGATTTTAGCATACATGTATTCAGATATAGTAAAGGCCAGGAAGAAAAAAAATATATTACTCCTTGAATTTTTCTTTCATAGCCATAAGAAAGGCCAGGAGCGAAACATTTAATCTTCAAAAATCAAATTCCACACTAATTCTATTACACAGCACTCAAAATTACTGAAATAAAAATAGTAACAATGTCTGTCAGTGTCATTGTTGCTCCAATACAATTATCAAATCAAGCTAAAAAAATGATTTTTACATAATATGGGTATGTTGCAATGAGGATATCTATTAGATCATAAGAATTAAATTTCACAGCATTTTGATCAGTAGTTTTTGAGATATAAATCACTTTTTATTTCATAATCAATAAAAAGAAGATACACAATAAAACCCAGGTCCTCAGCCGAATATGAGAAAGGCAAAATGTTCCTCGAACTGGCAAGAGGCAGGGCAAACAAAACAATACAATAACAATGAAGAACATGACGTATAACATCTTGCCAAAAAAAAAAAAAACAAGCATAAAACATTTGACAAGGAAAAACCTGCGCAAAACATAAGCAAATCTGTGTAATACAGATGAACATATAGATTGGTTGGTAAATGTACATATACAATGCTATTTAGTAGTTGCACTTTTGGAAGAAGACAATATTGAAGCCTCACACCATGATGGTTCATCTTTGGCATGAAATAGGCAATAGCTTGAGATAAGGCATAGTTTACTGATATCACGTATCACTGTTTTATGCTGTTTACTTAATTTCAGTGCCTTAAGAGTTGTAGAAGTCTGAGTTTATTGTCTGTCGTTATTTGTCCTCTCGACCCGACTTCAAAACAAATGAGTTCAGTCGAATAACCTTGAGCTTGTAAAGAGTTAACAAGATGGGAATATTTCATGCATTTGTCATTATGACGTCTCTCGATATTAAATTCAAATGGTACTGTCAGTTCAAAAATGATCATTCTTTTTACATTACTGAACAGAATAACAAGATCAGGACGGTCAGGTGTACATAAAACATTGTGCGGGATGGTACCTTTTGTATGACCTGGTAAATCGGCGTTAATAGATAATGTGTCCATAACTGATGAAGCACAAATTTCAAAAATATAATTCAGAATATTATTATGTCGCCACGTGTATCTATTCTGTTCAAGCATGATTTTGCAGCCATTCAGAACATGATGAAGGGTTTGGGTATTAACGCAAAGTTTACACTTTGAGGAAATTTTCTTACCCCATCTATGTAGATTATTGAACGTTGGAAGACAGTCAATAGCTGCTCTGACTGCGAAGCTGAGGATTTTTTTTGGCATGTTATAGATAATGCTTCTCCATGTAATGTCTGACTTTTCTTCTGCAAGAAGCGCCAGGAATTTCCCTGAACAACCAGAGATTTTATTTTATCCATCCAATGACACTGATATTTTGTTGTAACAATTTGTTTGATGTTTTCCTTCACATGGTCCCACTTACTACCTGTTGCTGCATTAACAGCATCTGTTGCTATGGCAGCAGCTTCAACGTTGCCATATGATTTCCTACTATAAGATTCCTCCCGTGCTATTGTGGCATTCATGGCTGCCATAACCCGGTCATCTGTCCTGATATGACAGTGTGCTACAGTATGTGCATGACATTCACTGTACACCTGGAGATGAGCGGAATGGCAAGCCCTGTTGACTGTAAATAATTGCCGAAGTGGCACCATGAGAAGGAATATTTAACCACTTTTTGATATATTTAGTTGTAATACTATCTAGAAAGCTTCTTTGTGATTTTGTCAGATCATGTACAGTTAACATAAACCTAATTGAAGAAAGGATATACTTGGAATATACATGCAACTTATATTCAGGTCTTACTAATGAAGAATCAATATTTGATAACATACTGGTAATTTTGTTTTTTACTAAGGCGAAAGCCGCTTGTGATGTACCTGAATAAGTAATCCATGAACCAAGAAATGTTCGGGAGCGTCTTTAACCAGAGCTACTTGACTATCGTCAATATAATATGGCACAGCTTTAGCTGACCACTGCAAATGAAAGGGTCTTACATTTAGATGGATTCAAATGTAGATTCATTGTTTTCGTAATCCTCTGAACCTCATCCATCAATTTCTGATGCTTACGCTTGTTATTTGCTACTTAAATGAAGTCATCGGCGTATGGAAGGGTTATGATTTTTTGATCATAAAGAACATAACCATGGGATTTTTCAAATTGTTTGAGATACTGTATTATTGGGTTGAACACGAGAATGAAAAGAACAGGTGAAAATGGATCACCTTGAAACGTGCCCTTTCTAAATGCAAAGTGGTCAGACTTCCAACCTGGACCTTGAACATAACCAGAAAGTCTACTGTATAATCTATCAACATATTGTACAACAGCTGGCGGGAATCCATTCCTCTCAAGAGTGTGTTTGATTAACTGATGACTAACTGAACCAAATGCAATATGGGTATGTTGCAATGAGGATATCTATTAGATCATAAGAATTAAATTTCACAGCATTTTGATCAGTAGTTTTTGAGAAAGAATTTTTTGACCAATATCCACAAATTGTCCCCAAAGTCAAATACTGCTAAGGCCAGAAAGAAAAAATGAATTGTTCATTGGAATCGCCGCTTCTACTTCGGCCGATTTGGAAATTTTTTGGTTTTTGGGAAATTCATACTTCTGCATTGCAAATATTTTGTACTGCCGCTAGTGGCACCCTACACTTTGTCGGGTTTTCATGGGCATGGGATTTTGAATTCGACTTCTGACGTGTCTTCCCTGAGTTGACTGTCAATATGTTGTTGCAACATCTGAATTTTGCAAAGCATAACACAAACTTGATTGGTTTTTGGCAGAAATTTCTCCGTCTTGTTAAGTTTAGTACATCGTTACCCTTGGATTAAAATAAAAATAAAAATAAAAATTTTCGCTCGCCGCTCCTGAACCTTGTCCAAAAAATCTGATGAACAATAATTTTTTTCTTTCTGGCCTAATTGTGTTATAATTTGAACAAAGTTGAAAGATAAGACACCGTTGCATGCGTCTAAACAAATGACGGCAATCATCAAATAGTTCCAGAGAAGATGAATTTTTACCAAAAATGTAGAACATCAAAAAATCAGTAAAAATAGAAAACTCAAGATTTCTACACAAAATCATTAATCATTGTTTGACATACTTGTTTCAATGGTATTGACAACTTTGAGTCTGCCATCTCTGGATTCTGTAATCCTGATGTATCTAACACTGATGCATCATTAAGACTAATATTACTGGTACTGTTGTTGTTATTGCAGTTGTAAAGTGGTTTCGGTTTGATGAGCTGATAGGCAACTCTATCAGACTTAGATCCTACATTCTCTACCCCTGTAACAGATGATTCTGAATATAAAATGAAAATTTGTAAAAATTGTGTGAGAAGATTGGACATACAACTTAAAGATTATCATGCAATAATACTGAGCCCCGGGACTCAGTCTGGCAACTATGGACACATTCATTGTAATATACATAACAGACAATCAGCAAATATAACTTTACAAATATTGCTCCCTTTTCTGATGCCATAGAGTTGAGAATGATAAAAAAAAAATGCTTTTTGAGGGTGTGGACAGAATTAGGGTGGGGGTGCTTTTATGAAAATGGGTACACTGCAAGACGGTTATTATTATTATTATTAGAGGAGATTCCGCTCCTTCATATGCTGAGGATTTTTAAAGAATAGAAATGAAATAGTGTGATTTAGTAGCACTTTTATTATTTAAAATCTTTGGAGAGCTTTGATGAAAATTGGTGCCAACATGATGTAAGCAGCTTGGGAGGTGAATTCTCATGTCTGAAGTAGACGATTTTGAAATGCATGATTTTGCATGATTTTTGTAACACTATTATGATTTAAATTATATTTTTTATAAGTCAGAAATGTTTTAACAACCTGAACTGTCCCTTGAAAAGATTTGATGTACAAACTTTGACAGCAAAACAATAGAATTATTGTCCTTGGCTAAGAGAATGTTCACTTTGCATTTTTGTGTGGAAATTAATAATGCCAAAAATGATTTGTCTTTTTAATATATTTCTATGTTTGTGCAATTAGACAAAGAGCCTAGAGTGAAGTTTGTGTTCTCTAGTAACACTCTATTTATAAAGACATGCAAGTAAGTCAAAATCTTGACAGGGTTTTAGATTTGCACAATGATGGTTTCAGAAAATCAGTATTTTTTAATTCTATGTGGCCGTAAGATATAATTTTATCACTTTTTAGTTATGTTTAGTCCTTAAGTTGAAATTTTGTCTAGGTCATTTACATATTTTGGTCATATTGTATAAAAATTTCCTAACCTTGTATGAAAAATACTGGTCCTCCCTCAAACGCTTTCACAAAATTTAGTGACCTCGCCTAAACACTTGCATGAAAAATGGTGACACCAGCCATGGAGGTAGGACCGAGCCATGCACCAGCCCTCCCCTCAGGCCTCCCTGTTAATTCTATCCGAGCCGGGCCCTAAGTATGGAGAATCCGTATGACAGTTTGAGACAATTTATGGTATACGTATCAGACCCTGTATTTTGCGCAATACATCGATCTGCCGGCCTAACGCATCATCAATTGTTCACTTGTACATTTTGAAAATTTCATGGCATTGATATCGTCGCTACGCGTAGCCGGCCTGTACTTCCGGGTACAGGCTTTGTGTAGTGACGGTTTACGTGCATCAGCATGTGGCATCGATGATACAGTAACTTACCTTCAGCATGACAAATGCATGCAAATTCTGCTATCTTTTCTTCAATAATTAAAATTCTTCGATAGCACCTTTGACAGATAACCTGCCCCTGATTGCCTGACAAAACGACAGCACCCCATTCTCGAAGGCGACCAACGATGTCGATTTCAGTAGAGCACCGCCCAAACACAGAAACATAGTGTTTCTCGTCAACTGTGGTGTTGCAAGCCACACAGACTCTGGCCAAGTATGACATAATGAAAAAAATATTAGACAAGCAAAACTTTCTAAATTTCTCTTGTCCGAAGTTGTCGTCTGCTCCGAGCTACTTCCGTGTTTATATTCTACCGGGCGTAATCAACCAATCAGCTTTAGCCATGAGAACAGCCAATCAGATAAAGCATTCAAGGTGGATTTTGAGAGACGTGTTGAACGCGTCCACTTGTGGCCCGAAGGTCATACACGGCGCCCTCTGGAGAGGCAAGCGTCCAACATGATCGAACGAACCGTCAGCATGATGCATGTGATACGGTACACATTGAACGTTAGGGACGCAGTGCAACGTCATGAAACGGTTGAGTCACCTGTACCCGTATGTGACATACACTTGATACTGGATTGCTTGAACTCAGTGCATATTGCATTACAAGCTATACTTGAAATATGGAGCTCTAGCCGTGCATGTTCTGAAAACATGACCGGTTATGCTGTTTTTAGTTTCACAAGGAGGAATGGTACATCTCGCAATTTGAACTGTGGCCCCCCTGAGACTAATTACACCGGTGAGCCTGGACGTCCACCATATGATATTGATGACCACAAGGTACAATTGTTCATCAAGTATGGTTTTAAGATGAAGGATATTTCAGAAATGCTCCAAATATCCCGTCAAACAGTATGGAGAAGATTGAGGTTGTTTGGCTATAATTTTAAGGAGAAGTACTCTTCCATCAGTGATGCAGATCTTGACATGCACATACGCAGAATAAAAGTGTCGACGTTTAAGAACTGTGGAGAAAGAATTGTGGAAGGTATCCTACGATCTGTGAATGTTTCTGTTCAAAGACACCGGATAAGAGAGAGCCTGAGAAGGATCGAACCTATTGAACGTGCGCTACGTTGGCCACTCCTAAGAATGAAAAGTAAAAAGCATGGTGTGTACAATGTAGCTGCAGCACAAAGTTTGTGGCACATAGGTAAGTGTTCATGCTACTTATTAGGTGCTCTTATAATAGTATCTTGACACACAGTGAAGGGATTGCTTGAAAGGTGACAGCAATCTCGTTTCATTGACATAATTGGACCCAAAAGTCATAGAGCATGTAAATTTAAAATTGAAGAGACGAAATAGATATACATGTCTTTTCTCCAGGGTTGTCTAACAAGGGGAGCCCCCTGTCATGAAAATTTGGGGAGTGGATGGTGGGATTGAGTGGGCCATTATGATAATTAAATGACACATATTATTTTGATAAATTATTATTAGGACTTCCAATGTATTAGCAAATTAGTATTGATCACATATCAAGTTAGGAACAATATGCAATGCTTATGTCCATTTAGTAAATGTTTACTGTGTGCGAAACCTATGCAAATTATTCAAACTTTATTCTTACAAGATAAAACAGAGTTCTGTAATCTGAAGTAAACTCTTGTTGATGATAGTCTTTCAGTCTAAGTTTATTCTTACTCCACATTGGAAGCTACTTTTGTCATGGCAAGGCAGATGTACCTAGTTAAATCAACTGTGTGATGTAATATTGTAGGCAGTATCAGGGTGCAGAATGTCACTATCATAAAATATCAATACAATTATATTCTCAAGATCTCATTGTCGAGCGAGAAATTTTGCAAGGAATGGTGTTAAGGGGCATTTTGTTTGAATAGGGATTCATGCAATATCTCATTCATGAAAAAAACGCTGTTTACATGTATGTGCTGTACACAATATTGAAAACATCAATCATAGAGAGAGATACGATGTGAGCTTCAGATAAACTGATTACAAAATTGAACTAAGCCAAGGAGATTGTCATGAACATTGGTAGGTAAGCGACCCTTTAAAGGTGGGGAATCAATCCCAGAGATTGAGTTTGTTCTACTCTGTAAGGGCATTATGAAGGTGTCATAGCCTTTTTCCATTGAAATTATAATCTAGTAAGTAAACTTCCTGGCAAGACAATCTGACACCTGAACCATGCCTATAAGCAGCATTAATGTATGCAAGTATGCAAAAACATATGCATATTAGAAATAAAAATTAAAGAAACAAAAATAAAATAATAAATTGAACTACAAATGAAGGGAATACACAGATAGAAAAAAAGGATTGTATGTCACAACTCAAGTTGCCATGAAGCATTTCAAAGCCATGTGAGACTAGTGGTTCATGTACACTCATCACTACATGTCAGTTTACATCGTTTACTTGATGAATATATTAGAAAACATATTTTATAGTGTATATGATTATTAATCACCCATGGAGATTTGAAATGCTTCAAGACTGATTGAGTTGTATTTAACATAGATATTTTTGTGTTTAATTCATGTGGTGCAGTGCACTCAATTACTTTTGTTTGTGTGTGAGTTTGCTGTTTGGGAAATTATTTTGTTTAAGATATGATACAAATTGCTGCTTATAACCATGGAAGAGAACCTAGCCATAAGCTTATTGCCACTTATAGGGAAAACATGATTCAATTTTATTGTCAAAAAACATGCCCTTACTTTACCCAAAAACAGTGAAAGTACTTTTTTGTGAGGCTGCTCCATGTAAAGCCATCAGTGTGAATGCAGGCAGAAAAAGTAAAATTTAAACTTTGTTCATAATGTTCAAACAGTGCAGTCTTGAATTTGTCTTCATTGTGCTGATGTTCTTGTATTTTGCAAATAAGTACCGGTATGTTGCATTGTTTGTGAGTGGCTATTAACTACCCTGAGTGAATATTGTACTACCAAAATTGTTACAAGCAAGTATATTTTTGCACCATTGCCATCACAAAGAGTCTTCATAATAAATTTCACACACATGATCAAATGATAATTATTTTTTACAATTTCCTAATTACAGATGGCTTGGAAAAATTACAACGGTGGCGGCTGTATATTCATGGGGGAATAGATGGATATTCTAGGGTGATCGTCTATCTCCTTGCTGCAAACAACAAGTTGGCAGCAACTGTTCTGGATGGCTTCCT
The DNA here is from genome assembly GCF_041260155.1 of Ptychodera flava. Lineage (NCBI taxonomy): Eukaryota > Metazoa > Hemichordata > Enteropneusta > Ptychoderidae > Ptychodera > Ptychodera flava. The sequence goes on from NC_091932.1 coordinate 35,440,348, forward strand.
TAGTGGTGTACAAGAATATGGCATTCCGTCCCGTGTCAGATCAGATTTTGGGAAGGAAAATACAATGGTGGCAGCTTTTATGCTACAATGTAGCACACCGTGGGGACAAAAGGGGTTCACACATCGTTGGGTCGTCAATCTACAATCAAAGGATTGAACGATTGCACCAAGATACATTTAAATGCTGTGTGGAATACTATCGTGATGTATTTATGCAGATGGAATGTCAGGTCTGTTAAATCCTGACAATCCCATAGATATATTTTGTCTTCACTATGTTTACCTTCCTCGTATCAATTATTCTCTCACAGTCTTTCGACAAGGTTGGAATGAACACAGATTGCAAACAGAACGTAACTTAAGTCCTAATCAGCTTTGGTTGCAAAGTGTTACAGCAATAAAAAATGCTGATAAGACGGCTATCAGAGAACTTTTAGATCCAGTGAACATAGATTAGTCCACATATGGAGTTGAAACTGACATCACACTCAGCAATTCTGATTCTGAATCCAATAATGAGGAGATACCACCACCAGTATTTCACGCATCAAATTATGAGCACTGTCTTCAGACTCTACAGGATAGGATTGATCCACTGGCAGAAAGTGATGACCAAGGTGTTGATATTTACACCAGAACATATTCCTGTGTAAAACAGATGTTACCAAGAGTAGATTTATAAATTCACCGATGTACTAAAGACAACAAATATTGATAGACTGCAATTTCAATGGTCCGTAAGAATAAATAAAAATGTCTGTGACATATTTTATACACCTTGTGACAGTACTGCTTATTATGTTAGCTGTGTGACTACTTACTTAATCATCTTTCTACCAGGATCCATGCACAAACCATAAAAATAAATACTTGGGAGAAAGAGGATTAACTGGAAATGGAACACCCAACTGGAAATATAGAACAAAAGCACACACTTCCTTACTCCATGAATTGAAACAACAAAGACATTGCTCATTTACAATAATTTATTTAAGTCTAAACTACTTTAATGTTCAAAAGCAACATTTGTGATGGATCAATTCCATCTCAACAAAATCCAAACAACTCTCATTAATATGTAAACAATCACCATGATGATTGGTTTGGTGGCTCTGAACTGGAATAATTTATACAAACAAATGCCCTCACACATGTATACTCATGGACAGCATATGTGTACCGGTAGCTCAGTCATGCTTCAATCCATGCATTTTAATCACCTACTACCATGTGACTTAAATGTCCCTTACTCTTCAAAAACAAATCGTACAAAAGAGTTAACTATAATTTGCCAAAAATGCAAAACTAATGCTCAGATTCACTTAATCTTCACAAAATTAAACCCTGTATGCAAATAAGTGACTTTTGCTAGATAAATCTACATCTATCCAGTGGTGTTTTTCTTTACACACTTCAATGTCCTATATTTGGCCCCTATGACAGTATGACTGGCCTCTGCCATGTTATCAAAATGTTAACAGAACCCACACAGGGTACCAAATTCTGTCCATCTCACAGTGTTTGACAACTATAATTTGGATGATGACACTTGCAGCCATGGCCCTAATCCATGATATCTTATATCTGTTCTAGCTGACACCTGATAAGTGCACAATAAGATACAGGAGATTCATTAAAGTCAACATAGTCTATCTCACTGTTGATCTCAGCTGAACATGATAAGTCTGTGTCTCCTGATTCTTGCAGTCAATGGGAACTCTCTGATCTTCTACGTTAAAATGCTGGTCAGTCTGTATTTAAAGATTCATGAGTGACACTCTCCATATATACACTCAGCTTTTCTTTAACATTACAAATATCTACTTTCTTTACTAAAAACAATTCTGTTATGTCTGATGGATCACACACCCTTTCATCAATGCTATCCTTTATGTAGTCGACAATTCGACCACAAAGTCCAGCATTTAACTGGCTTCGTACCCTGGAAGGAACACTATCAATCACTGAAATTATATCACTATCAAGATCACTTTCAAAGTGAAAGCCCTGCTTGAGGAGCTTTTTTGACACTATTTGTTTCAGGGTTTGGGAGGTGTACGGTTTAAAGATCCAAGGTTCCCTAAACCTTCTTAGCAGACCCTCGTTTGCAGACAGCAGCTTTTCCATTTCTGCCTTGTATCCAGCAAGAACAAACACTGGTGTGTCCCTCATGCTGTCACCATTGAGATAGTGCATGAGTGTGTTTATAATATCAACTCCAAAGTCCTTTGTTGACTTTCCTTTAAAAAGTGAATATGCCTCATCGATGAACATCATTCCGCCCGCAGCATCTTCAATGCGTTTCTTCATTTTTTTTTCAGATTCACCAACATACTGTGCGACCACATTGTCTCTCTGTATTTCAACAACTTTCTCTTCCTTTAATATGCCTACATCATATAAGCATCCTGAAAATTGTAAGCAAACAGTACAGATCATGACACTGGTGTGAGGGATGTGTCTTTGTGTGTGATGTGTGTGTACACTGTTGTGGGCTTGATGTCTAAAGTAGAACTGATTACTTTATTGTCTAAGAGTAAAGACCGTAACATATCACGTCATGGATGCTAAATCTGTGGAATGTGATTGTCAAGTCAGTATATTGACTCAAGGATGGAAGCGGACAGATGTTAGATAGTGTTGAAACACTACAAATGGCATGATGTTTAACTTGTTAGAACTATGCTTTTAGATCCAGACTTGTAATTGCATGTGTGTTATTATTTCACAATTAAAAAGTGGAAAGGCAGATTACTAAAAGAAGAACATATTCAGGTGTAGAATGTATGACATATCGTTTTATGCAGTTGTGACAGAATATTTCTGGTTTTACTGCAATTCAGAAATATAAGTGAAATTTGTTTTCACACAGGTCTTTTCTCACATAAGGATTACTGAAGTGACTCTCTTTGAAATGATGACTGGGTGTTTATTTTGAAACTTATGATACACTTGTAATGATCAGTTGATATAAAAATCTAATATAGGTGTATCATTCATTTATTAACATTCATAGACTGTGTGAAATCTGAAATTAACACAAGAAAATACATACCTGCCAACAACCTAGCAAACATAGTTTTGCCTGTGCCTGGTGGCCCATAAAATAACAAATTTAGGGGCTCCTCTACTTGTTTCTTTATCTTGCTTCGCGCTCTGTTATTGATTGCTCTTACAGCTAGCTTCTCCACTTTTATCTTTAAATCTTCCATACCAACAACACATCCAAGTCTTCTACCCAAGCGTCTTCTGACAAATTCTCTACTCATGTCTTTTGTTATAGAAAACAAATAAACATAAAATGTACATATATTTAAGATGGGCTTTAAGACCGCCAATATACAACATTGCCAATACACCAGTAAAATCTCAACTGAACATTTCGCTGACACACATTTTTTTATGAGTCACAAATGACACACATGAGAGCAATGCATAGCAGAGAATAACACTGTTGATCAATGAAATATTCTGTTATCATACATGTACATTCAGGAATTATATTTACATGTACCTGATCCACTATTCCTATTACTGAGGTCAATAGAGTCTTGAAGTCTGTTGTGGCACAAAAGAAGGAAAAAAATTGTCAGTAATTGCTAGCCTAGTGTACTGGTATGTGCTTATATTGTACATCTAACTTGCTTTAACTACTTCAGAATGAAAGTTACGAATTAATTTTGCTGACACTAATTTTTAATATTCAGTGACAACCAATAGAGTCATGTAGAAAAAACAAGCATGTTGATAATCTATTTCAACAGCTCACCTAGGCAGATCTATACAAGTTACCAGAATAAGGGGCTTTGATTATTACTGACTTACATGTCAATTACACCCTACCATGTCTGAATGAAGAACACCGTATTAGAACATTGAGGTTACTTCTATACATACTAGATTTACATGTATGTAAATGTTTTGGAAACACTGAACAAAATCTAGGTACTGTAGTTTTCATAATTCTCGCACTTTAGATGTTACATTTACAGTGTCATAACATGGAACAAGTTGGAAATAAAGAGTTTTTGTGTTCCATTGAATACAAATTAGCTTATTGTGCTCAGTAAACCCAATAATCATGGAAATACATGTACCTTTCTTTCGCTGATTCTTAGCAGCATCACTGAGCTTCAAAGGATGAGGACTAAAAATTCCAGCCTTTGAGTATATTGCTATTAGTAAGTAAATTAAGGAAGGAAAGTGATCCTCAAGGTAAAATATTAATCAAACTTATTCAACTGAGCAACTCTGATGATCAGATTTGGATATGATTTCACAAGTAAACAAGTACCAGTCTTCATTACTTTCAAAGTTACTGTATAATTCGGTTTTGACCAGTTCACTTCATATGCACCCATCATCGCTTGTGCATATATGTCATGAAAAGGTGAAAATCGTGTGGTATGCCATTGCTGGGTGAACTTTATTGTTTTAAGTATTGACCACTTTATAAAACCATTTCTCAATCACATTTTTATCATGTCCAACATAGTGACAGCCATTTGTGAAACAAGTATATGTCGGTGTAGCATGGGAAAAAGGATATCAACATTATCTTGTCGGTTACCTCCCTGTATGTACCTCAGAATACCAGGTGTCATGACAAATTGAGTGACACAATCATCATCATGCATGACCCTATGGAAAAAAAAGATAAAAGTAAACAATACTGGAAATCTTACATGTTTTAATTACATGTCAACGATAATGAGGATTAAAAAAATAAATATCATGAATTAGTTTTTTTCTCCAAACAGCAACTGAATTAAATGATCACACAGAAATCTAATTAATTTATTAATTATTGGCCAACGTAAATGATACTAAATTCAATAACCTGTACATCAAACTTATAATAAATATAATGTGTTTGTTTTTTGAAACTCACACTGTGCATGCATGGTCAGTTGCAGTTGCATAGAAATTGTAAAGTACCTCCAGGTTATCATTCTGATTTTTCTGGAATCACTCATTTGAAACATGTTAATATAATATTCAAGACAATTTCAATGGATATCCTAACAATGCTGCACAGTGTAAGGTGAGGCCAATTTTTCACAATGTTGAATTTCATTTGGCATATAACAATATACAACATCTTTATTGTTATTTTTAAGGCTAAAGTCTATACTTGAGTAAGCTATAAAAAAGCATTATTTTCCCAATATTGTTTTGAATAATTTTATTTGTCTGGCAGATGGCTGAATGTGGACATTCATGACTGTTCAAACAATTTCCATAAAATTCAACTGAAAATGAATAGATCACTTAAAATTGTTTAAGAGTACATATACATAACCTTCAATTTAGACACTTGTACTTCGTGAATTTATATGGCACTATCTTACACTGTCATCATTTATGTACTTCAAGGGATACTGTAGTCGGAGCTGTGCTCAAAGGTCATATGGGACCCATAGGTGTACCACCAATGTAAACACTGTTCCACGGTACGATAGTGATTGATGAAGGTTAATACATGTCTTACATATTTATCTACATCATATAATTTTAAATGTTGTAGCTATGATTATGAGGAGCATCTAGATATTGTCCACAAAATACATTGTCTGTAAACAAGAAACTTACACAGCTCAGCGGTTCCGACAACAGTTTCCCTTTAATCTATAAACACAAAATAAAACATAAAAGAAAGACCCCACATACCAGATATCAGACTCCAATCTTATTAACAACATGACATGGCCCCTTACTTCTGAATGTACCACAATGGCAGTGACTTCCATGACAGAAGATGACCAGTATGCGGGGAAATCTTGTGGAGACAACAATGCCTCAACAGCCATGAACCTTGGAATTTTTATGCTTCTATTATCCTGCCATATCAATAGAACAACACCAAACTTTTTCAATGACTCAGGTTTAACAAGTTTATAGTTTGTTAGTTTGGATATTATACTGCAAAAGAAACCACTCTCCCATTTTGTTTGAAAACAGATGTCCCCATCTAAGAAAATCACACTTTTTTCAAGTGTCAATACTAATCTGCATAGTTGCATCTTGTAAATCTTGAATGTCTGCTCATCACAAAGGCACAGCTTGAAGTTGCAAAACTGCATAGTTCTCACCATATTTTGGTTTAATCAAATACATTCAACCTTCATCTTGATAACACTTTATAATTGCCTTGGCAATCACCTAGTACACAAGCCTACATGTACCTACCTTATTGCCATAACCATCATTTCTGTGTATCCCTAAAGACAATAAACTTGGTTCAGTAGCCCAAAAGTCAACATGCCTGACAGTGTCATCTACAATAAAGAAAGCAAACAAACAGAATCATTTTCTTCATCTCCAAATTTAATTGACTTAAAATCTTTTTCAGTTATCCTAGTTCTTTGAGGTCTGTGGGTGGTTGTCATGTGAAGATATATCTGAAATTACTGAAACAGCATCATTTTCAAACTTTGTCCGAGATAAATACAAACATGACTAATGAAAACAGTTATAATAACACTAACATTTTCAGTTATGGTAAGGATATAGGTAAAGAAAATATTGACCACATTGCTTGTAAACATCTTAATGGTACCCTGTTGCTGGCAACATGCTGCAAAGCTATAACTTACTTGCATTCATCAAATACACACTAAAAGTAATGTGTCTTTGTGAACATTGTTGGCTCAGTTGGTTTTGCTGTATCCTTGAATGCTTTTGGGGTGGAATTTTATCCACCCAAAGTTTCCAAGGCAATGATAACACTGTTAGATCATGCTGTTGTTATTTGAATAAATGGCTAGCTTAAACATACATGTATACAAGTAGTTATTTATATATAGTATTGAATTACATGCAAACATCTACTGAAGAAAAAAGCTGCACCATTAACTTCACAAATTCTTGAAACATTTATCATGGAATATAATTGATATGCAAAAACCATGCATTTACTATCAACATAAATTTTTCATTACTTTGTCACCATTATGATATCTTCCAATATTACAGACAAATTAAGTAATATTGCACATCTTTAAAAACCTGATATCATGCACAATTTGTTCCAAAGCACAGATATATGAGAAATGTACCTATCTCTTTTCAAGAGTAATCTTGAAAATTAATGTGTCTAACAGATATTATTACATGCCTCACACATTTAATATTGCAGGTGCCATAAATGATTCAAAGGTCACTCGATGATGATGTATTGGGCCGGAAAGTCATATCATTTCACTGAAAATGAACCATAACATATTTCTAACTTGACAACTTTGGGAAACAAAATTATCAAATGATCAAATTATATGTTTTACATAGGAAACACTTTATTACAAATTTATGCACAAATTTTTTGAAAGCACACATTATTGATAAAAATATATCAACGCACTGTTCAATGACACAAATCATTCAAGTTTTTCGATGGATTTTCATCATGCATGTTAACAAAATATATATTATTGTCATATGTATGCAAGTCCAAAAAGTTTTGAGGGAAAATGATGTATGAGAGGCATGTAATTAAAAATTCAAAACCCAAAAGAGGGACTACAGTATACATGTACATGTATGTACCCCAAAAAGGAGGAGATTACTTGGCCTTTTTACGTCACGCAAATGGTCACCTACTGTTGGGAACATATAGTACTATGTTTGGGCTATAACATATATTATATCTTTTCATTTATGCTGTAACACTGATTAGTCCATCTAACTGCACTATTTCATGCAAAAATGTTTCATAAGAATAATATAACCATATTAATTAAAATAATACCGGCAGAAAGCTCTGAAATGCCCATGGTCTCTGTTATTTCAACTTTGGTATTTGTGGGTACATCTCTCCATGTGTAAATGGTCCTATCTTTCAGGAACTTATTGAACATGCTGTCCAGAGAATCTCCACAAGATGGGTTTAAATTAACAATATACCAGGGATGTATCAATATATGTATAGGAAAACTATTACAACTAAGAGTCCCATGGCAACAAACATGAATGTCTGTTAGATGTCACCTTTTTCCTGTACATGGTATTGCCTCTTCTTGTATTTTTCAATATCGTATTATAAATGCACATATACCGTATATGCTGAGCTACCCTTTCTTTAAACGGCAGATGAACTGCATGAATTGCATGAACTGTCCTTTAATTTTCCATGTACAGTGGTATATGTCCCAATGCATTTCACAAAAAGGCAATATCATGAGCACACATTCTGAACCATCATCCTATACATTATACAATAAAAGGCACTGTTCGCGATCCCTGGGACCACCTTTGTTCTAGTCTGTAAGAGGATTATGGAGGTGTGATAGCCTTTTGCCTTCTATTGAAATTGTAATCTTGTGGGTAAATTTTCTGATGAGACAATCTGATGCAAACACAGCTGCCTTTAAAAAGAATCAATTGTACCTAGTTATAACTGAACTTCTCGAGAATAAATCAGATAAGATCATGAAGACTAACTAACCATCCTTTAATATTGTATCTAATTTCTTTACATACTAGTTGTGCTCAATGTGCATCAATAAAGACATCAGCAGAATAGAAATTAAAAGCCTTAAGGCAACCTTATGGCCAAAACGACTCTGCTGTGTTACCGTTATGTAGAGAATAACTTTTTATGACACATGTATTGATGAATGTGGAAATCTTTGATAGCTCATTTCAGGATGGCCTCACAAAAAATGGCAAAAATAGCTGAACAAATACACAGGTGACGATGTCATCACTATTTCAACATATCAGATCATCTCAGAGAACATGTCAAGCAAAGCTATGGCTGAGACAAGTACATGTAGTTTTTTGAGAAACCAATTTTGTGACTAAAAGGGCCAAAATTGCCTCAAAATTACAAATTGCAGATTTCATCACATAGTTCAATATATTTTTGGACCAAGAAATTTCAAAAATTGCCCAAAAATACAAATTTGCACATTTCATCACAATTTGATATAAATCATATGAATAAAGTTACTGATTCTTATGGACCTGTATACCACATATTAAAGCAGTCAGACTAGCCTTTAAGGATATTTTTCCCCCAAATAGCAAAATGAGCCTCAAACTACAAATTTGCATACTTAAGGTCATATTAAATGGGAGTTAACATTTTGAAGAGCATTTTTGAATGTCAAAAGTTGATGAACACCGTACATCTGATGATGCCACACATCCACCTATTACAAAAGCTCGGTATCGCTGACAGCCAAGCTAAAACCAGGATAGTGGGTATACATTTTTAACATACGTCCTTTCATTAAATGTCACCATATGTCCATATTATATATGTGTTTATAAGTAGCTACCCATACTGCAGTCCTGATGCATGTAAGTAAAGCTTACACATATTAATTGTCAGTTCACTAGCATCTCGGACAGTCAACCCACAAAATCAAGCAAAGGATATGGCGACAAGTACAATCTTCAAACTCTTCATCATCTACTATCCACACTCGTCTCCTTGTGCCTGCCACTGTATTGTGTATTACCTCTGCTAAATGCTATAAACATGCAGATGAGTAAATGCGATCCATTCATGGGAAAAAGAAAACAAACAAGACTGAATCATTGCCATAACACTAAAACAAGTTGAGTTCAAAAAAGACGGTGAATCTTCAATTGCAACATTCAGTGTACAACAGAAACCTTCATTTCTGGTATAATTGTATCATGGGTAATTTGGCCCAAAATAGCATTCTCCAGTGAACAGGAGCAAACAAGTTGAAGGGTACTATAACCCCACTGAACTTGCTGAGCAAACACATAAACTTACATCGCTCTGTGCACGGTTCCTTCATGCATCAATAGAGGGACCGTTCTCTGTGATCCATATTTTACACAGAGTATTGTCTATACTTGGAAGAGTATGTCTAAAGTAAATCAAGATATAATTGTAGACATGTATTGGCATGATCACTTTTTTATATATTGTAAAGTAATAAGTTCAAAAACGTGTACTTTTTGTCCAAAAGTAGAAATGCCAAGATAAGTCTTTGATTACCATCTACGGCTTTCCGACTATCAATTAGAGGGTCAGCTTGGTCACTGACCCAGTCTACTGGCTATCTATAACAAATATTGTCTGTGTAGGCAAGGAAGTATTGTCAATCCGGAATTAGACGTAAGGTAGGACACTGAGTTAAAATAGCAATACATCATTACATGTATGGTTAGCGAGACAAAATTCTTATTAGCACATCATCAGGACACAATATTGCTGCTGGATCAACAGACATTCACATAAGATAAAAGTGAAAGTATTAAACTGCACCTCATTTTCAGCAGACAAAGCTCTCAAGGTTTCTTCAAATAGTTCAGAGCAGTCAAAGCCATCTTGTCCAGCCATATCCAATGGCAAACACCTGATGAAGTTGGTCACAGCTGCCTGGTATTCATCCTCGCATTCATTGTCTCCAATCAATGAGAGAATCTACAAGCACATGAAAAAGACAGATATTGATACAAGACACACATAGATGTGATAAATTTGGAATTATGAGAATGTACATATTACCTTGACCAAGGAGAAAGTATATTTGTTGCTTTTAATAGATGATCCTCATTGTTCACAGAAAGTTGGATACATTAGGAATGAAGGCCCTGTAAAAATGCATGCAGTTTCTTGAGGTCACTCACTTTTTATTCTTTTAAAACTGAAGTATAGTTGCGCGACTTGATTTCTTTCAGATTATATTAAATTTGAGTTGATTATTACCATGTTCTTCATCTATTTCAGTTATCTAGTATGTACATGTACCAAACAGGTGATGTCTCATGTAAATAAGAGTGATATTTACAAGTTATATTTTTAGTATTACTAAACAAAGTATGTTAAGTTTGAATTTTTGGTATTATATACAATCTAGTATCATTAAAATCATGTACATGTATGAAATATTTCTTGACTGTAGTTTAGTAAAGTGAATGTTGTACAATGTCATGTAAAATGTACCTGGCACAACTGATAACACATAATTTGAATCAGCATGAAAATCAAACTGGCTACATGGCACAGAAAAGTCCTTAAACAGGATTAATAACAATAGTATTATATAACACTGAGAAACAATTCAGCATGATTACATGACATAGAAGTTAATCATACAATATGTCTGTCTTCGAATAATGTGAAATAACTTTAAGAAAACTTATCCTGCAATAAAGATTACAATACTCACTTCTATCACAGCTTGGATAAATGTACTGCCAACAACCACCTCAGATAAATATTCCATTATGGGTTTTATGCATGCAATTAGCTTTATGACCACATTGACCGCGCAGTAATTGCCAGGATTTGGTAGACCTTTTGTGGTGAAACACAGACATATATATATTGTTATGATTTGAAGAGACAAATGACATATAAAACACATGCATGAACAATATGTCACATATTGATAGAATGTACACTTCAGGTATACAATTACACTATGGGTGTCATCAAACATTATTGGCTAGTGCTGTATGTACCTCATATGTAAGGGTAAAAGTTCAAAGTTATGATGTTGATGCTTGTGCAGAATTTCTTATAATTAAATTAAAATGCAAGTATTTGAATGGTCTTGTTTGCTATAAGACAATAATTACATGTAAAATATTGAAGTGATATTCATTACTTCTAAGGAAATACACTCTGAGCAAAAGTCAGTATCATTTTTCACATTACAGTAAGTTTGGCCCAATAAGCTTGGCAGAACAGAAAAATTTTACCTAATACAAAAGCAATAAACACAGTGATGTTGAGGAAATTAATTACAAGTAATGCAATGCAGATATAAACACTCAGACAGGCATATCCTCACACCTGCATTACTATACCACAAATTGAACATTTTAGTTCAGTTGTTGTCATGAAAAAAGACACATACCGGTATAGCTTTTCCTATCAACACTTACAGTTTGTGGTCTTACAAACTGTAACCCTTTATTAAAAAGTAACTGAGTTACATTTGCTGAATCAGGTATGTAACCTACATTGTAAATACATGGCCTGTTCAGATTGACAACTTTGCGTCGGCCTTAGGTCCGGACCTGGGCCGACGTAAAAAAACAATGTGGACACGCTGAGTCGGCCCTGGGCCGACACAGTTTGGTCCCGGGAGAAGGGGGGGGAGGGGGGGGGGAGGGGCCGACGCAAAATTTGGTCTGATGCAAATCGCCAGTGTGGACATGTTGCATCGGCCCTGGTCCCAGTTGACCAGGCCTCCGCCATGGATCAAAGTTGAACTAGTCACCCTATTCGCACAAAACAAACGACGTTTGAAACTAAAGTTAACACCTATCGAAAGTTTTCAATCCAGTCTTACATTTTAATATCATCCCATGTACACAGAACTTCCCACCAACCTTTGTTCCGCAAATGAGACCATGTCATTCGATTCCACACTGCACGTAATAGACTAGAGAGGCATGTCAAAAATGCCGCGCACTGGTTATTTCTCCACCGCGGTCTTATATATACCATATGCTCATCCAATAAATAGTGAAGATCTCTCCGATGATTAAAAGGGTGAGTGGTAGTCATATTTGCCCTTCTTGTGCGTAAAAACGCAGGAAAATCATGAACAGTAGAAACAGCGTGCCATTATTCAAATGCACCATTTTGAACTTTGACAGGTCAGAGGTCACAAAGGAAGGTAAAGTTACGTCGGCCCTAATTCTGGTACCGGTAAGTGTGGACACGGACCAAATTTAATCCCAAAAGGACAATTATTTTGCGTCGGCCCAAATTTCAGTTGGGTTGCCAATGTGAACAAGATAACTGTGTAGTACTTAACTAGGTTTTAATCACTTACCATAATCTTGAATCTTCTCTGCATTGTCAGCTCTAGTTATAATGTCTCGTAGAGTGACATCCTAAAAGTAAGAAAACATATAAGTTATTTGTGGTCCCACTGTTTTGCTATTGTAATCACCCTGTAAATGATAAGTGCAGATATGGAAATTAAAGGTGCATCAAAGTTAGAATAGGGCCCCAGAGTTTGAAGATCACTGCCTTGTATAAACTTAATTCAGTGCATCAATATACGTCAACATATTGACTTTAGGAAAAATATAAACCTAGCACTGACATGCTGCCTCCTACTGGTATAATACTTCAACACAAAGAGGTAGTGTAAAATTAATGCTGATCCCTACTGCGACTGTAGGGAATTCTAACCCAAGCCAAATGATATACTATATCCGGTGATGTTTAACTACTCAAATTAACCTTGGTGTGCCAAAATAGTAAGATTTGTAAGTATAATTAACTGGGTAAACATTACTTCAAGTCATTTTTGTTGACCAAAAACACTTGACATACTGGTAATATAAGAATGTCATATGAATTCAAAGATGATTCCCACAATAAAATATTAAAAATAATGTAATGTGTAATGTGAGAAAAATAAACCAACATTTCTGTGCTGTTCGTCTCACACTCTCGTTTTGGTCTTGAGTGAAACACACATTTGCCAACTCATGTAAGACATACAGTAACATCTCAGTAAATCAGAGTGTCATGTAATTTTTTACTGCATTAAGGAAACATTTGTGCACACAATAACTTTTGAGTTTAATGGAAAACAGTTGTATGTATACCGGTACTGATGAAATGGTGAGGCAGCCTAATAGACATATGGCCTTACCAAAATGAGCTACATCTGTTATTCTGCACAAAATGCAAACTACTGATGTACAATACTTACATCCTGTTGGTTGCCCTTGTGTTTCTTTACATTTGTCAAAGCTTCAGGTTCTTGAAGAATGCTATCAGGACTGGGGGACCTTGACCTGCGCCTTGATGTAGTGGTAGATACATTATCTCGGGTGTTGGACGTGGTCGCTGATCTCATTGGTTCATTAGATTGTCTTTCTTCTCTGGACTGAGTAGTTTGACCAGCGATTACAGACAATGGGCATCGACCTTCTTCTCTGACCTGGGCAGTTTGACCAACCATTACAGGCAACAGGGGTTGTCCTTCTTCTCTGACCTGGGCAGTTTGACCAACCATTACAGGCAACAGGGGTTGTCCTTCTTCTCTGACCTGGGCAGTTTGACCAACCATTACAGGCAACAGGGGTTGTCCTTCTTCCCTAGCCCGAGTCTGCACATCATGATCTTCAACAGAAGACAATGGATGATGGGCAGCAATGGTGCTTTCATCTTGGTTGAGCTGTGAAGGATTGTTTTCTGTCTCAGTAATATCAACAAAATCAATACTGCTGTTCACAGTGGACTGGATGGACTGGACTGATGTGTCTACTTCTTCAGTCACTTCACTAGTACCGGTATGTGTACCTTCAATGGTTGAAGATCTAAAGGCGGCAGATGGATGGTTGATACTTACTACCGGTAATGGTCCTTCGCTTTCATTTGAGGGGTCATCATGCTCCGTGTCAAGCATTACATAGACCGTTTTGGCGTAGGTCTTGGTGTCCCATAGTGCTTTTGCACTGAATTTAAATGAGGGTGAGGCTATTCTTAATTGGACAGCGCCCCCGCGGTGTGGCACATTACAAATTTAAATTTACCAATGTAGTCTGGATATGACAGATTTATCAGGTTCTGAATTTCTTGCTCTGTCTTTTTTTCATTCCATTTACTTTCCAAGGAGATATCACCTCTCACCAGGTAGCTTCCATCCCAGCAATGCATACTCCCTGCACTGTCTGTGATGACCTCTTCATTATACTTAAGCACACACAGTTTCATATTATAAGTTTTTGACTTGGGAATATACTGAAAGTGTGCAGATCGAGGAAATACCGGTACACTGCTTTGTTTTCTCGAAATTGATGGTGGATTTCGTGACATGGTATTTTGTGATGGTGCTGGACTTCGTTGCATTCTTCCTCGGAAGAGACTGTTTACAGCAGTTCTGATTTCCTGTGAATCCATTTCATCCAATATGCTTGGTATATCCATGATCTGCTGAAAAGTTTTGCCATAGATAAATAAATAAATAAATAAATATAAAATAATTTAAACAATATTTGCCAAATTATTCATCAACAAGTAATATTTCATAACACAATTTAACTTTATTATTGGCTTGGAGGTCTTTGGTTGTGTTCCTGTAGAAATCATTACCAACATGTAAAACTCTTACTTGCATTCAATTGAGCAAGTGTACACTTCCGCTGTTCATTAGCATATTTTTGGTAAATAATTGTAACCCTGGTTATATGATCGTAAGTCATGTGATAAGTTTACCGCGTGTTGCAGAGTGTGACGACACACGTATGGAATTTCAGAATTATCAGTTTTTACTGACAAGAAAAAATAAAAGACAACGTGGTTCAGATTTTGTGACTGTCACGCTTATAGATGAGATCCAGTAAATGAATGACTAGTATTTTAAACTCTTGTGTTTCCATTTGTGTTGCCGAATTGTATGGAGGACCAGGGAGTTGACATGTTCGTGTCACTGAGTGTGATGTTTCTGGGTAGCTCTATAAGTGTAGTTTATTCTACGTTCCGACGTTCTCTTCCATAGCCTAATCACTAAGGTAATAACAGAATTATCAGGCCTGCAAAGAAAACTTCCTTTTCTAGTCGAAAAATAAACACAAATCCTACAGTCAGTTACCTCGGTCGACGTGGAAGGCTCATGACATGCATGCAGTGCAGTGGCGCACCTACATTACTAAATGGCTATGGCCGTCTACGGTTAAACGACAACAGCGTACAACAGCGTACTTACCTTCAATGTGTATAGATATTCGATGCCATACTAAAACCTCTTGGCTCAGCCTGGCTTTCGTAGTGTTTTGTAAAATAAGAGCCAGGGCGTGACACTCTCAACGCCCACCAGCGCCTCATGCCATCAATACAGAGAAGGAATGGGTAAAAACGCGCATGGTCGCACGAAATTCACGTGAACTATACTTTGACGTCACCAGCTTCCCAAGGTGCAGTGGTTTGTTTTTTTGCTGTATTCGGTTTTTTTTTTTCTCGGGACACTCTTTTTCAGGATAAGGCCAGATTTTATCTAGTGCGTCAACAACTGTCTTTTTAATTCCAGTTTTCCCTTTTTTTTATATAATTTTAATTTTTGTTTCTGTGTTTTTTTGTTTTTTTTTTTTGTGTTATATACTTTTTATCGAAAAGATCTGCTATTATTTCTTGAGTGGTGTTGTCTTCATTTTGTTTTTGTTTTAATATTTTTGTTTCGAAAACTCATCGCACTCTTTTTGCGCTCAACACAAACGCACGTAATTGACGTAAATAGGTACGGGATGACTTTTTCTAACATCGTCGATAACATAATTCCGTTACTTAGGCCTATATATGATTGCTTCCTCACGACGTTTGAAAAAGTCACTAACAATTTATAATTTTACGCAATTTTAAATTTTTAATCACATTTTCTTTTCTTTTTTTTGTTTCTTTACTTTTTATTCAAAAGCATTATTTCAATTGAGAAAGACATGTTTTTTATATTTTTTCTCCGTCTTTTTCTGCTTATCTCACTCATATTTTAAATTAAAGGACATTCTAATGAAAATTTCCACTTTTAATGTATTTTAAATGCCATTTTGCCAGTGTGTACTTGTTTTTTAACATGCAAATTTTCACAGCATATAATTTACGATATTTTTAAGCAACAGCCTGAGCGATAAATTATTTTGAAACATTTGGCGCGCCGTATAAAAGTATAAAACGTGTATGAATGATAAAGAAAAAATTTCTTTCGTCCATATCATTGTATTTTATTTATGTACTTTTTCACAAAAATAACATTCATTTGAAAATATGTGTCATTAAATATTTGAATGTGTCTGTACAGATAAAGATGACGTGCAACCGTCGTTCTCGATTGAAATAAAAATTCGATGGAATTACGGGAAAAATAAACGAGAAAAGTATTATTGCAAAAAAGGGACAAATATTATGTAATACTTAATTGTAAAATACTCTTTAAACCGTAATGAGATGATGAACTGTTTGCAAAAAATTTGAAAATACCACAATCCCATACTTATTGACGTACATCCATGTGTATTTGATATAAAGGTGCAATGAATGCTGATTATAAGGGGAAAAAATCAAAAAAAAAATCAAGCACACATAAAAAATATTGAAATGCTTAAAACAAAACCAAAAATAGTACTTTCACTACTACAAAAAACAAAGCGAACCACCATCAGGTCTGACTAAAAAAAGAAAGAGAATCACAACTGAAAAGTCGACCGAGATCGCGCTGGCATGGCGTTGAGGCTGAAAAGAAACCAAAACGAGGTCAGCTTGAAAAAAAAACCAAAACGAGGTTACAAAAAAAAAAAAAAAACCGAAACGAGGTTACAAAAAAAAAAAAAACAGTAGAAAAAAAAGAGGCCCGTTCGAGAAAAGAAAACAGAGTGGGACACCCCGCAGAAAAAGCCCAACATGTAAATTGAATAATTTTCAACGTGATTGTTAGAGTTTAGTGTCAGAGGGTTTTGGATCATCACACTCGGATGTTGGACAAGATATTTTGGGTATTTCAGCGATAACTCTCAGCTTCTAGTCTTCAATATCATCTCATGGACGTCCAAGTTACCGACACGTCCCATTCTATGTTAAATAGTAACAAGTGGACAAAACATTCGTGGTGGTTCGTCGGCTGCCAGCGGTCCCCTTGCTCATGGCGTGCCTCAATGTACTCCCTTGAGGTGGTAAGCCAGCGGCCGGCGGTCCCGTCGCTAGTACAGTACACGCCGGCGACCAGCGATCCCCTCGCTGTACAGTGTAGGGCCGCTTCTCCCAAACCATAGACAGTCTGTGCCCAAACCATGGAGTCCCACCCCAACAAAACGATGGCTAGCCGATAGCCCACGGTTACGTGTGGGTATGCATTGTAAAATTGCATACCACGCAGCGGCAGCTATGTATCGAACCACACGTAACCGTGTTTTTAGCCTCTAAACGGAGTGTGGCAAAGGAAAAATTACTCAGGCTAAAACACTCCGTTTAGATTCGAGGCAACGTTTTCTGTAGTACATGTAGAACGCGAACGCGCCGACTTGACAAACACTGATCAAGCAGCCACTATTTATTTGTATACTGATTAATGTAGCTCTGGGTGGCAGGGCTGTGAGTTACCGGCGTTACACGGCCAGGCCGTATAACGCCGGTAACTCACCGCCCTGCCACCCAGAACTATGTATAGGCTACTGCACAAATATCGTAGCTCCATATATTAGACTGTGTGTAAATAAAGCTTTCTGCAATGGGGATCGACATGTCGTGTATGTGCCGGTCTAGCCCTGCGAGTATAGTGAGAGTGTCCAGCGTTGCAGAGGCCGAACACTCTCGCCATACTCGTAAGGCTTGTGCCGGTCCTGATAGCACGGTTGCATCAGAGTGCGTGTTTATAGTTGCGTCGCTCGTCTTGTATAACACGGATAACGATGGACGTTCTCTCAACGCGGCAGATTTCTTCAAAACTATTCATTTTTAATGATTTGGGTGATCTTTGACGAGGAATTACCAAACAACGAGGTGGTTTATTATCATGGTATTTGAATTCATTCCATCGTAGAAATCCACGGTTACATGTGGTTCGATACATAGCGGCATACCACGCGGCGGCCGCTATGTATCGAACCACACGAAACCGTGTAGAAATCATATAACGGCGATGACAGAGCGGCTCGGTGGAAGGCCTGCAGTGAGCCCCCTGCCGTACCGCACCTAAGGCATCCATATGTTCGCAGTGTTGCTATGAAGGGACATGGGTTGTACGTCTCGCTCGTGATCTGAACTGTGGACTGTCTCAAATTGGCTCAGTTAACTTGACTCTCTGGAACTATTCACTGTTAACCTGGACGTTCTTTAGGTGATATTGCACTTCACTTCATCAAGTACGGTTTCAAGTAGCTCTGCTTGGCAGGGCCCAGCCAAACAGAGCTAGGATTCAAGATGTCAAAGTTATCACTGAAATGCTCAATTAATATTTCGTCAAACATTTGAGTATGTGGTGATCGGATTCCCAGCTGTTGGGGATTCATCAATCGAAGGAAACGTGAACCATGAGTTTTTTGAATAAATTAATTGTAATTTCACGCGTTTGGTTTTTTTTTGTGTGGCGAGTGCTCGTTTTTTTTCCTTTTTTTTTCTTTTTTTTTCCTTTTTTTTCTTTTTTTTTTTTGCTGTGGCGAGTGCTCATTTGTTTTTTCTTTCCACAGGCCCACGCGTTTTTTGTATTTGCTGTGTCCATGGCATTTTTTATTTTTTTTATTTTTATTTTATTTATTTTATTTTTTTAGTAGATGATGTCCACTTTTGTCTAGAGCCATCACTGCCGAATTTTTTCTCTGATTTTCTCTCTTTACTGTTAAAGCGGCTGGTGGTTCATGTTATATTTTTGATTATCTACAATACGCTTTTTTATGAGACGTACTGCTTTTTAATTTTCTTAAGTACATAAATAATTTTATGTATGCATGGCTTTTTTGTCTGATTCTTTTATAATTATGATTTTCTGTATGTGGTTCACATTTTATTTTTTGTAATATTTTTTCCGAGTGGTAGTAGTGGTTTTTAGTGTTTTTCCTGTGATTTTTGTGTACGTACCACTGTAAACATCTTATACTTTTTTTGTAAGTTCAGCACTAATTGCACCTTTTACGCGAACTATTATACGTGTATGTCAGTGTTGGAAACTGGCCAAAATATTTGCCAGACATCAGGACTGCTAACTTTTAAAACTTGCCTGTCCTGCCAGAAAGTTGCCTGTCCTGAATTTTTGACAAATCCATTCATTCAAAAACACAAAACCATTATGTACTTCAAACTGTAAACAACTTTATTTTCAACATGAGTATTAACTGTGATCTTACAAACAAACTGTTCTGAATTCCACTGTTTGAAATGAATTCTAATCCGGACTTGAATACAAAATTTCCACAATCACAATGCTGATAACACTCTGATTAATTTATTAGTTAATTCAAACACACTTTGCCCATATCGCTCAAACAGTTAAAAGGTTTCACGATAGCGGTTTTAACAACGGGGAAACAATTTGTTTTTTAATTTGTCTCCATTTTATGCCACTTTATCGTATAAAACCAAGATGCAATCTGTCATCGAATTGGTACTACAATCAACCAAACTGAAAAGATTGCTGAGCAATACAGAAAACATCATCTGGCAAAGAAAATAAAAAAAAACTGAGAGAGCTGCCATATAAGTAATCAAAGTTGGCGGCATGAATTAAATAAACCAATACTCTCCTCAGACCAAACCGATTTCAAAGGCCGTTTACAGCAAATATTGTTAACGAAACCATGAAACCTGGGAATGGCTAAACACAGAGAAACAAGATTTATTTCTCGAAGCAGCCCTTCACAACATGCTTTTCAAACACCGGAAAGCAGGCACCAATATCGACCCGAAATCTATTACAAAGTCCACGAAAAATTGACACAAAACTAAAAGTTCGGATAATCGATTTAAATGCCTAAAACAAACTAATCGTTGACAGATTAGTACAACATTTACTGTTAACATACCGAGCACTAGCAACGCTCAAAATATGCCCTAAAACAAAAATCCTTATAAGCGTCCAGAAACTCCGGTCGATGCTGGGTCATGTTAATTATAATATGACACCACACACCGGATCGCTCACTATAGAGTCAGTCAATAGTGGCTAACTCTCTCAATAACGAATCTGGCTTCTCCTCCTCGAGGACGAAGATGACTTCATCACACAACCAAGCGGATGGGATACAAAACAAGAGAGCGACTGATGAAGGAACCCCATTTTTGGTTCAGAAACACCGTTAAGACGAATCACTCAATCAACAAACCGGTTTACCGGGGACCCAAATCACATGACTAGGGTCAAAGCACTATCGATTCACCGGTGTCTCGCCATGTATTCCACACAAAATAAATGCAATGATCCTTTTATTCACCATATCGTAATACTAAACAATCTTGGTAGAGCCGATGTGTGGAGTTGCCCTCATTTTCCTTTATATCCTTTATATCTTTCCTTTATATCTTTATATTTATAGCACTGGCTGATATCGCGCAAATCTCGCTTAGTGTGAGATTCCTGTTTACCCGTGTTTACATGTCTCGCTTGCATTGCGTTCCGGCGTCACACAGTTGCACAGTTTCAGTAGCATAAGCGCGTCGAAGTCGGACGTATTGGTATACTACATTTCGTTTATTTTACACAACATCTAGAAGCAGCTGATCGATGAGATTACTGGGTATGCCGTATGCGCTACTATCGAGAGCCCGACACACGGACGTGGAAGTACAATTTTCCTCGCGTCCGACTGAAAAGTTACCCGTCTCGGAAGGGAGGACGGGCGGTAGTTTCCAACGCTGTGTATGTATGTCGATAGTTATGGATGTATGACTTTTTCAAATCGTTGCAAATTGTTTATTTCCTAATTACACTTTAACGAATATTCTCAAGTTAAAATAAAGTATTAAATAACATTTCTGTCTTTTGGATTTTAATTATACTTTTCTTATTTCTTTCCTTAATGACACCTAATATTTATTCAATCGAGAAAGACAGTTTATTTTTGCACTGAATCGATAAATATTTTTGAAACATTTGGCGCGCCGTAACTTAATACTGTTGTTTAGTAAAAAAGCCATAATACCCAGATCATTAAAAGTTACTTTGGATATAATAATATATTTCATATATAAAACACTCGAAATACAGGTCCTAAGAAAAATTCTGAATTCATATTGGCCGCGAAATAGTCATGTGAAACGACGTCATGTGAGGCCATCAGTGCAGTGTGCAGTGTCGATGTCACGAAATGCGTACGACGGTACAGTACAGTGTCTGGTTGGTATCAATGAATCGGAGAGCCCGCGTACATGGTCCAGCTAGGTCCACTATGCAGTGAAGATCGGTGAAGATATACGAATCAACCTGACTCCATTACGAAAATTAGTAATCCTACAATACAAACAAATATGGTCAAGAGAAAATAACTTTCACAGATCGTTTTGTTGGTTTTTCTAATTATCAGCAATATCATCAACAAGGATAGCTGCAATAATTGTAGCCTTGGTTGTTGGTGGGGATTGGGCTTCTGTCGTGCGGCTCGTGGGGCAAGGCGCGAGCCGCACGACAGAAGCCCGATCCCACCAACAACCAAGGTTACAATTATTGCAGCTACAACAAGGAATGAAGACACAAGGTTCACGGAACTTACGCAGCACGAATATCAGTAGTTATTTCCGGAACGCGGTCGAAGGTCGTTTGCTGTGCCAGTACCGCCGGATAACTTTGGAGACGCAGATCAAAATTCGGCGACAATGATGATATTCAGGTACATCACGGACAAAATGGCCCTGAAGCCACTACAGTTGCAAGGGAAGGTGATGATGACTAATTGTACCGGTAAAATTCCGACACAATAATATGTGTATGCACAGTATAGGTTTATTTACGTCCATGACACAGTGGACAACAACAAGTTAAATAAATATTATATTATATCATGCTACCATGCGCCATTCTGATTGGACGAGAGCGATGCTAAAATATTGTTTTAGCACTGATAGCGGTGGTAAAACGGGCCCCTAAACCAGCATTTTTGAAAATTGCCCGGTCGGTGTATATTTGAACGATGTGGCTCTGAACTTAATCCGAAACAGTCCGCTTTGTTTCAAAGACCGAGTTCGAATTTCGATACAGAGATAAAGTATGGTTCTGTAACTCACCTCTTGGTGAAAATAAGCGGTCTATGATGAAAGAAATCTCCGAAGCAACACATTTATTTTGGTATGATGATGTACAAAATTGTATAGTAGGGTAACAGCGCACTGTGTAGTTTGCTTGATCGATTCAGCAGGAGTCGAGACGCGACATACCGCTCTTTAAAACGAAGCTACTACTAGTATTCGTTCATACACAAATAAATTGAAACTTCCTCACAGTAACGGTACGTCAGATATTCCTTCCTAGAGTTTGGGCTGTAACAGACCAGGGTGTTCTAACGATGTAGCCCAAGAACTTGAAGAAGTTCAAAATAACAATGCGATCATTCCTGGCGACTGCGACGAAAATCGCTGTGTCAGCGTCCAGCTCTCGCTGAATCGGGCAACACACTCTGCTCGCATATTACAACTGTTCATACAGTCGCCGTAATCCATGTCTGGATTATTTCAAAACTGCACGTTTTCTGGCACAAATTATCCATTCAAAATATCCTCAAAAATAGAACCTGTAAATCAACTGCACCACCTCCTCTGTCTGAATGTTACGACAGTTGGCGCACACCGGACTGACAGTGAATGAGACAAATCTATTTTTAGTGTACTACGCCAAAAAAAAGCCAGCGCTATTGTTTTTATGTAAATTTACAAAAAAATTGTTACTTTTTCTTTTGCTTTGAACTCTTGACCCATTTCTGTGTCTGAACAGTTCGTGTTGCATGTAAATATTGATGAAATTTTGATGAACGTAATGCGTATGTTATCGTAGGATATAGTGTTCGTGTGTGTGTCAACGTAATCCAAACTTATAAAAAGCTCGGTCTCGGGCGATGATTTTCCGACGTTCGATCTCCAAGATGTCCTTTTTCTGCATTTTGGGCTGAAACTGACGAAATTGCCGGACCAAGACGACAAAGACACACAAGTTGATATAAAATAATAGCTAATAACCCACTTCGCAGTCGGGTATACACTCGATTTTGGTACAATTCTCTCCATATAGCACTCGCCTATCGGCTCGTGCTATATGTCGCGCATTGTACCAAAATCTCGTGTATACCCTCCTGCGGCTGGGGTTATTGCTTAAATCGTGGATAATTATCATTATTATACATCTACCATTGAGAACAATAGAATTTAGCGTGCGCTAAAAAAGCCGTACGGCACGGTTTCAAGGCGTCCCATTCCCTGCAGCTGTATCTGCGCGTTCACTGTAGAACGGTTTCAAGGGACCCCTTGGACGAGTGCCAGAACAAGTCTCGCGCGCGCTCTGTACGTACGTGTGTAGTGCACACACTCCAAAACTTGCAGAAGCGCGTCCGAGGTAGCGTTCCACACTGGCGCGATAAAATCGGAAGAAAAATTGTTGACATTGCACGAAAACGGTCACTACTCCGACATTTTGATGCCCCGATCAGGAATGTAAGATGTATAATAATAAGGTTATTACGAAAATACCGCAAAGGATGCACTCGGACATTGGCGCCGCGCATCGCCCTCCGCTTCGCGTCGGGCGATACGCTGCGCCAATGTCCTCGTGCATCCTTTGCGGTATTTTCGTAATAACCTCATATTCTCCGTAATTTTTGGTTTCATTTTGTTGTTTATTACATAAATGTCAGAAATGATATTCTAAGCGTTTTTAAAAACAAAGGGCATACACAAGACATTTTAGTGCGATAACGAGTTCAACATGGTGCGGTGCCGCGTATACCAGATGCTCTCTCTCTTTACCCCGGGCTCGTTACTCAGACTCGTATGGGCACCTGATGACAGACCGAGTTATGAATTTGAGTTTCACACAGCCACTATCAGAATGTTTCGTTTGGGCATATTTTCCCATAAAATCGAAGCCCGAAATGATACTTATTACTACCTATCTGTATTTCCCACTTGTGTTGGCTCGGGTGAACCTGGATCTGAAGGTATTTCGTCGCTTGGTCTTTCCATAGCCGATTGATCCGCAGGTTGGGGAGATACCTCTAACCTCGCTGGCTCAAAACCTATATGGCCGTGGTCCTTAATTTCCTGAGCAATAGTCATGTACCGTAGAGCCCAAGACTCCCCATCACTATCATCTGAATCATACACTCCGAGTCCAAAAACTATCTTCATTCGCGCTCGCCGAGTTTAAATTTGACTCCATTGATTCTGTATGTACATGAGGCATAGATCGATTTGCACGATGGCCTCACGTGACGTCACAGATGAGGGCGTGATTCAAACAGATATTTTTTTTTTTTCAAGCCGTGAATTTTTAGCAAGATTACATTTATTGACAACAGAAATGAATAAAATGACAACAGCATTTGACACATGACACCAATAAGAGTTTATAGTAAAAAAATAAAAAAAATATGTTTTCATAGATATTAGACGGACTTTAAGGTTAATGGTGCCATATCCGAAAAATTATGATACCAACAAAAATACGTCATAAAAATCAAACAGTGGGGGCATAATATTTGATCCATGGATATTTACGGCGATAAAAAAGTAAAAATCAATGTCAATGCCATTTAAAGTCAGACTCAAAAACTTGTGATTAGGCCTGTGGACCAATTATTTGCGGCTCGGGATAAACCTTCCACCCGCCAGCCCCATCATGTGACACTCTACATTTAAAATCCATTCGAGTGACGACAGGACTTTAACTAGCCATTGTTTTTACAACCTGTTTCTTCTATATACACTGAAAAGGCGGAAATGGACGAGCAAAAGAATTGAGACAATCAATGCAAATCCATACAACAAAAGCACATTCAGACGCGTGGGCCAAATGTTGACAGGCTGACCAGCAATGGGCCTAAACCATCATGGATTTATTCGTCCTGCCCTGGGGAAAGGTATTACCAACTACATCGTTTTTGTAACAAGGGTAAGATTACTTTATAACGCTTCCAGTAATTTTCTGCATTGAAATACATTCCTTTCGAATTCCCTCATATTTTCTGTGTTACTGTACAATAGGTGGGGAGAGAGGAATTTTTAAGCAAAATCCACGAATACTAGATGTGCTGCTGAGGTTTGGAATTTTCACTTTGTTAAGGTACTTTTAATGCCAAACTTAATGATGAGTCTTTCCTGTTTTCTACTGAGAAAAATCAGCTTTCTTGACATGGGCAGGCAAGCAAATCTCCAGGACACATTCCAAGGAAGTGCGTTACCTCGTTAACGTCTTGTTTGACCCCAAAGATGGCCATGATCAAGGCCGTACAAATATGATTGTGACGGTCAAAAATACTGAAATCGACTTCGACCGTAAAAACGGGAAACTGAATTTTTTCAAGATAAGTTCACACATATATTGAAATGATTAACAGCCTATTAACAGTTTGTCATTCTTTGTTTTCCATTGAATATTTCATCAAGTGATAATATTTATATTAGATAAATCTGATAATTGAGCGGGACTTTGATAAAAACATGTCAAGTAACATTGATATTTTATTCTAGTATCGTATCATTTTCATCTCTCTGAAATCATTTTACGTTAATGTACATTCAACAATGAACAATTACGAAAGACAAATGTGACGGTAAGAATGTTGAGAAACGTTAAACCAGAGATAGCTACTTTTAATTCCTTGACAATGAAGACAGATTGTCATCTCTTCAGTTCCTTCCTAATATCCTGCGTTTACACATGGTTTTAATTCTTTTTGACGTGTGACTCATCTCTAACCAATCAAAGTCAAAGACACTTCTTACATTCCCGCCAAAACCGGTTATATCACAGCCTGAATCTTTACTTTAGTATATGTTTATGTACAGTACAGTGTATGTGTATGCGTATACTCACAGCACATCGCTCACCACTGGATCTGGTCGTCACTTATCTACCCACCGATACATTATATTATTGTAGCAGTAGTTCATCGTAGCTGTAGTAATAAAGTTTGAAGAAATAGAGCCACCGCCTTGTAACCTCCACAAATGTAATAATCTCCACCAATGTAACATCAACCACAATTGTAATAAAATCAACCAAAAATGTAATAAAACAGTCAACCATTAATGTAAGAACCCGCAACCACAAATGTAATAAACAAATTAACCATACTGTAATAAACTCAACCATAAATGTAATAAACTTGAACTTGCATATGTGATCATTTGTTTATCGATGCCCTGAGTAAATAATAACTTTAATAAGACTAGTGTAATGTTATTGCATACTTTCCTGAAACTAGCTTTTCTTTCCGAAACACAGAATAGAATTCTTTGAGAACACTATCAGAAAACGGCGAGGTACAGATCAAACCGTTAGATAATGGAAGCGGAACTGCAGTTCAAGACACAATGATTACACAATAAGGAAGCGCCAAAATAAATCGTTAACCAGTGATACCATGCAAAGTTTATGACTCAGAACAAATAACAGAAAATATACAACCTTATAACAGAAACTTACGACACAAAACATGTTGACAAGAACATATTTCTATATTTCAATCTAGTAAAAACAATACCAACACTACCTTGAACAAAGTAGAACAAAATTAGACATCCTAACATCCCCAGTGAAGGAACAAACATCAAGTGGGACAATAAAGGAATACAGAAAATCTATCGATCATTCCACACAATTTATCCACTGAAGATGAATTTGAGGCGACTGATTATGAAAGTGCGGCAAATTTCAAAAAAAACTGCGTTAAAGGAACGTAGTGTTATACAGTCTCCTCTACTCTGGAGTAGAGACTGCACTGACACTCAAATTACAGCCGTGTCTCGCCATGGCCAATCAGTTTTGTACACAAAATAGGGAAACGTAAATGCATTTTGAAATATACAAAACACACTAAACGCAAACAATTAAGATATGAATAATGTGTGGAGTTGCTTTGCTTATTACAGAGATAAATATTGAAGGGCTAATTCCTCAAAATCAATGACAAAATAGATTTATTACATTTATGGTTGACAAGTATTACATTTATTTGTGATTTTTTTATTACATTTATGGTTACCATTTATTACAATTGTGGTTGATGTTTTTATTACATTTATGGTTGATTTTTGTTACATTTATGGGTGATATTACATTTATGGGTGCACTTTATTACAATTATGGTTGATGTTACATTTATGGAGATTATTACATTTATGGAGGTTACACGCCTCTGTCTCCATCACTTGAACTCAAAGGATCCTCCTTCACAAACAATTCCACACTAAGGTTGTTGACAGACTAAACATTAATGAAGTGCGAGATACGCACACGCCGACACAATACTGTCACCACTAACAAGAATGTATCTTGTGCCCAACGCAGTGTAGAAACACTGATGTTTAAGGGACATGAATGGAGTTCGGATAATCAAACGATTTGGATAATCGGCTTTCAGTTTCGTTCTCTATTGTTAATAAGCACTGATATTGGCCTTGTTTTGCTAATTGGAGATTGATAAAAACAATAAAAAGTGAAATTTTCATCATACTTACAAATCGATATGATTTTAGAAAAACCATAAGGATAAACTGACTTTCTTAATGCAAAATATGTTTGGAGTAGTTAAAAATTCTTAAAAAAATATTTCGTTGATCAAAAATGCACCTTAATTATTGTATATATGGTGTACATATTGGTATGACAAATTGACAGAACTAAAACGAAACTTTGGAAAAAAAAATTCATCAAAATTAAATAAAATTTGTTTTAAAGAAACTATAAGATAATATGATTTATATAATTGCAAAGTTTGATTAAAGCAGTTACAATTCTTAAAAAAATGTTTAGTAGATACAAACATGTAGCTTACAGTGTGTACTGTGTACATATTGGTATGACAAATTTACATAACTAAACCCAGTATGTGGGTCATATTACAATGGCTAATACCAGGGAATCAAATTTTGTTTCTCAAAGGAAATCAATTCTCAACAGTGCAACTCTTTCTATTATAAATACTAAAATATATCAAGTGTAATTTAATTATTTGTATTGAATTGACAAGTTTCATGTCAAGTAATATCAACTTGTTGAAAAATCAGTGACCATAAATTAAGTCTTTGTATTGTCTTTGACGGAGAAGTCACAACATTTACAGCTTCCCTTACTGTGCAAACACTTTAATGCAGTCATTGGCATGGTCAACTACAGCCACTCTGCAGGGAACATCATTGGTCAGTGTGATACCAAGTGGCCAATCCAACACATCCTCATCACTGTCAATGCGGGATATGAATTTACCTCTGCTGTCTAACTTTAACACACGTTTGTGTCCCCTGTCACAGATATACACACAACTGTCTTCATCCGTCACAATTCCCAGTTGCCATTTCAGGCTGTCATCACTGCTGATTTTGTGAAACGAGTATAAAAATTTACAATCTGCACTGAACACCTGAACATTTTCATAAGTAGATACAAATACTTCTCCTTGACCATTAATAGCCACATATGTAGGTCCATCAAGGGTACCATACTTTCCAAAGGATTTGATGTGCTGACCATGCTGTGTGAATTTCCTGACACAGTGACTCCCCTCCTTGTCTGTTTCGTCACTACCCTTTCCATCATAGTCTGTGACATACACACTGCCATCTAGAGGACTGATGGCAATTCCATAGGCATATTTCAGTTCATTTTGTCCAAAGTATCTGAGTAACTGTCCATCCTCATCACTCACAACTACCTGATTGTTGCCTGAATCTGACATGAAGTATTCATCATCAGCTGATACTGCTACTCCTTTAGGTTTAAATGGCTTCTCAAATTGTGTAAATGTGAAACTTGATTTGTAATTTCCATCCCTATCAGCTATGTGTATCCTATTGTTACCTGTATCAGCTGTGACAAAGTCTCCATGTTTATTAGTGGTTATCCCTGTCGGCCTGTTAAGCTGACCTTTGCCTATTGTCTTCACCCAACCCTTGACGGAAATCACAAATGGTGATCCTGGTATCGGCTGGTCACCAAGTTCTACTGTAACTTCATGTCTTCCACCAACATCTGCATCAATTCTCAGACTGTGTGTACCATTTCCATTGTCTACTGCAACTATGTCTTCACATGACCCATCTTCTTTCCACATCTTTGCTGTGATTTCTTTGTATGATATGACTGGTTTTCCTCTCCTGTCAGTAATTCTGACCGTGACATTGACAGATTCACCCCTGACAAGTCTCGTTGGCATGTTCTCTACTGTACACATTGATGCACTGACATCCATCTTCAACAATCCCAGCATTCCATGCTCAGGTGGGTCAACTGAAGGTTGGAATTTAATCAACTCAGATTTTATCAGTTGATTCATCTTATGTACAAAGTTATGAATGTTGTGCATTGTTTCCTTCTTTGATGAGAGGAGTCTGGCGGCATTCCCATCATGCAACAATGATTCCAGATAACTGCATGCTTTGGAAATGTTACCGTGTTTGTCCTCCCATTCATCAAATTCGGACACTTTAGTTTCTTTTATCAAATCAAACTCAAATTTCATTGTTCTGATCAGCCTTGATTTCTCAAGTTCAATCTTTTGTATCATGTTTTTAGCTTTCCTATTAATTTTATCTTCTTCCTCCTGGCGACATATGTCAAGTTCATCCTTGGCAGCCTCACCGCTCTCGTGTAGTTTAGCAGTCTGTTCATGTCTTTTCAACTTATCCGTCATCTTTTTTAGCTGTTCTCTGTATTGATCAGCTGCATCTTGTAGATCTCTGTGGACATGGTCAGGGACAGGGTGAGTGGCAATACAGTCAGGGCAGATAGACACTTGACAGGAATCACAGAACAGATGTACTTCATTCTGTGGATGAATGCTACAGTGTACTTTGCTTTGCTTTGACAGTTCTCCTGATAGTTCTTCAAGGTATTTGTCAAGTTTGACTTCACGTTGGCTTTTGCTGGTTTCCATGTCTTCATGGGCAGTGATGCATGAAGAACAGAAATTTGAATCACACTCTATACAGCTGTGTACAGCTTCTCTTTCTTTGCATCCTTCACACTGTCCTATGTCCAGCTCTTCAATTTTCAGTCTTTTCTTGGAGACATCAACCTGTGATTTAATCAATAATTAACAATGTTGTAATGTAGCATCATTCATCGTCACCAAAGTACTAATTCTGACACATTATCTTGAAGACATGTCTTTCATGAAATGAAACGAGAAAAAAAAATCTTCTTGCACGTTGTATAAACATACAAGTCTGACCAATTCTATTTGATACACATGGGAAATTAACAGAAAAAAATCAAAACCCACCCGATTTGTTGACAAGTAACTTTAATTCATATTGTAAACTTAATTCCACTTTCACAGGGTGTTACGCTGGTATGCGTTCTTTAATCTAGTGAGTAATCAGGTATTTTGAAAATCACGGAAAAAATCATATGATATCACAAATATGGTATTAAATTTTATCACTTTATTCGTAATTCATTTATCATAACCATATTCTTCATGAAATATATTTTATTGGAATAATCACATGATCAAGTCAATTACTCCAATCACATGATCAAAACAAAATAATAAGAATATACTATTTTCTCTAATCATATGAATATCAAGATGATTTGTAAAATTATATGATGATATTCACAAAAATATTAACGTAGTATAGTAGGTCAGTTTACTTATAATTATTATCTAGAGATAGAATATCAAGTATAATGCAGGTGAAAACAATGATAAATCTTAAGACATTCAAAAATATCATATGAATTTTGCAGTTTTGGATCATATGTAAGGGGAGTATATAGCAAAATAAAGTAAACACAGTGAATAACAACATACAGACAGGAGAACAGAGTAAATAAATGAATTAGGCTACTAAAAAGTAAATCAAACCTACAAACCAAGAAGCAGGGCAATTTAAAAATATGTGGTCTGCTATGGATGGTCCTTCTCTCTCAAATCTTGACAAGGTAGATTATTTGACATGCATATGTTAGTCCCATGTTTTTAGTGTTTCTGTTTGTTTTGTCTTTGTTTTCTTCAGTATGGTAAATTTTGTTTCCTCTTTTTGACATTTTTCCTCCTTTAATCAACAATGTTTTATCAAATTGTTTGGTTTCTATTACTTATTTGTCTTTCATCCAAACAAAAATCAGAGTTAAAGTTTTGAGAGATCAAGCAGCAGGTAGCATGGCAGACTCTCTCACAGCTCCTCATTCGATGCGAAGGTATGCGCCCTCAACAGTCTTTCTAGCAAACGACGCTCACCGAGCCAGTCATGCTTTATCGTAGCAGGACTTGGGGCTTTTTTCGATTTTTGTTATTTTTCCGAGTGGCCATATCTTTGGCGTCATCGGCGCCTCAGCAATGGCTTTGTTTCCACCCCTATCGTAATTGACAGGCTGCGCTATATCTGAAGTTAATATTTTGAGAAGGACAATAATTCGATGTGGCAGCTCTATACCCAGTAGTTTACGTAATCACTGTCCCGACTGTGGCACTCTTGAAAACGCTGTGCATAGCGGCTGGCATTGATCCTGAAACAGCGGCGAAAGCACAACTATGCAAGCTACTCCTAGGAAACCGTCGAAGTCTCCGGAAACATTATGCATCGTTCGGGCAAAATACGGCACAAAATAATGTCAAGCTAGGTAACTACAGTGATTTCCCGTAGCCCGTCGGGAGTATTACTATGCTAAGCGTATTCTGGTAGTTGGCACATGGCTGGGTTTCTAATTGCTTGCCTCGCAACTTATAGATATGAAATTTATTTTGTCAATGAAATACGCTGGAAGTATTATGGTAAGACATTTAGAACCATTGACTTTCCGCCCCACTGACTATAATTCCAAGACGTCTAAATTTAGTATCTATTTCAGAAATGCCTAATACAAAAAGCAGCTATTTGAGCTGCGGGGTATCAACACTCTCATAAATGACATGTCTGTCTCGATAGCATGGTCCAATGGCAGGCAAAATTGAAAATATGGGTCGACTTTTTCTAACCAATAGAAAAAAATCGAAAAAAGTGGTAACAGCCCTTCGCCGGCTTCGCCAGCTCACTGAGGGCGCTAGTATGGATTGAGGAGTAGCCGGCAAGGGGCTGTGAGAGAGTCTAGTGGCAAGGCTGCAGAATTGTAGCCTTTAGTTTTCCACAGTGTAGTTGTTTGAAGGGTAGAGACAACCCTTTCAGTTACATATATTTTAGAACACTGTTGACTGAATCAGTGCTGCTTGGCAATATATCATCTGAAGATTGAAATCGTTACTTTACCCAAAATAATAATGTTTATTAGTCTGCCTACTCTACAGAGGCACCGTCTATCGATTTTTGTAGATTCTAATAATAGTTTATTTGTATGTAAACTTGTCAAAGTAAAATATCAGAGATTTTACAATGCGTTTCGTTTCATAAATTCAGCTGTCTTTCCTTCATGCCTTCGACCGTCAACTAGTAATCATATCCATAGGGACTGTCAGCTAAATAATCAGGTCATTTGCCATGAAGAAGTCAAATGCCGCCCTTCTGTCTTTTTTTCTGTCGTCAGTGTTATCTTTTTATTTTAGAATAGATAGCCTTGAAACCGGTCAAAGTGGAACTTTGGATTTAATTTAATTGCTGAAGCCAGATTACATTTCCTTCAAATTATAATATCTCCTGATTCGTATTGGACAACAAATATTTACATATTGTCGAAAGAGGGCGCCAGTCATGTCATCCGTTTCATAACAGAATCCCTCCAGCGCACCGTTAATCAAAACAGCTCCGTGTAACGGCATTAATGCAAAACTAATTAATGACTAAGTGTTGTGTTTTGCTAATCATCTGCAGAATAGAGTGTTGGCAAGAAACATGTTTGATGCGCAGTGCCGAAGGTGACATTTGGCCTTCCCGACACACACACACACACACACACACACTCTCTCTCTCTCTCTCTCTCTCTCTCTCTCTCTCTCTCTCTCTCTCTCTCTCTCTCTCTCTCTCTCTTCTCTGGAAATCTATTTAATACAACTGTATTAAATATTCACATATTTGTCAGTCACATAAACTTACTCGGGTAAAAAGTTTGATTCAGACTGTCAGTTGTTTAGCAGATCTCAATCAGATGTCATTGAAAATACCTCATTACTAACGTGAATGGGTCGGTTTAAACATTTATAATATCCTTTTTCAAATAGATTACTCTCTTTTAAATTCTA
Organism: Ptychodera flava; assembly: GCF_041260155.1. Lineage (NCBI taxonomy): Eukaryota > Metazoa > Hemichordata > Enteropneusta > Ptychoderidae > Ptychodera > Ptychodera flava. Next base: position 35,474,101 of record NC_091932.1, read on the forward strand.
TTAGCAAATTTAAGTTGTGAAGTGCAAACACGACTAAAAGTCAGAGCCCAAACGCTTATTCTGTGGCAAGCCAAGTTTTAAATAGACAAAGATTGAAGAGAATCAGTAAAATTTCTGCATTCAGAATATTTCCAATCTCTAAAATGAAGAATTATTTCTATGTAACAAAAATGAAAAATTCTATTCATTAATGCTTGAAAGTCAAAGAACTTTACATGGTTTTGGTGTTCTTGTTTTCAGAGAAATTATAATTGTGGATTATATTATTACTATGCTTCATTCTACCAAAATAACACGGTGACCTCATGCATTATTCTCTTTTTTATTGTCCACATAATTAATGCAGGTAAATATGATAGATATATTTCGCCAGAAATTCCTGAAATTAGTGATGGCACTTATATTTCTTTTCATTTCTGCATGAATTTCGTGTCGGTTACCAACATGACAGCTTTTTCTCATACAAATTCTTGCGAGAGCTTTTGCCAGCTTAATGAGTTAGTGGGTTTGTGTGTCAATATGTACGCACTGATAACAATGGATTTTAAATTTGACGCCTAAACCAAGCATGTCAGTGATTGGTCAGAAAAGCTGTTCCACTTATCATGAACACAGTACCCACTAAGTATAACGTTTTGTTTATCGGATCATCAACGCTAGTTTTAGTTGAACTTCAGACGTGAGCTGAGCACAATCTAAGTTTTCTAGACAAAGCATATAAAATATTTTCACTGGCGCTTTACACAGTGTCGTATGACTATGCTTTCTCAAATAAGCAGGTCTTTAGTCAAGATTTTAAAACTTCAGTACTTGATGCTGAACGAATATGACTAGAAAGTCTATTCCACAAGGAAGCAGCGGCATTAATCTGTGCAGTCGTAGCTCTCGTTGTTTTTGCCCGATGGGCACTGCAAAGGCCTAACCCACTGTCAATCGCGGCATACTGAAGATGGCTGGCAATGTTTAATAATAACCGTGAGTTGCGTGCAGCATCAATGTGTTCCGGCGTTACGGGCTACAGCCGGCATGTGAGCATTTTTTCGTTTGTCTGTGATTTAATATAGTGAATAAGTCAGCATATCAAAATTAGACTGCAATATATCAAAATTGGGTCACATATATATTTTATTTATTTATTTATTTATTCAATCATTTATTTATTTATTTATTTATTTGAAAATCCGGGGATCAAGTCCCCATTTACAGGTTCCTGAAAAGTTCAAAAGAAAACGGTTAAAAAAATGCTGAACCAGCCAGCACCAAACAAAAAGTATTTACAAAACTAAAATAAGTATGGGATACACACAGACAACAAAAACAAAGCAAACAAATCAACAAGAACAGCCATTATATCTTGCATAGATATGCTAGGCCTACTCAGACAAAAATAAAAACAGTTACCGCCGGCTACGTACAAAGCTGGGATCGAGGCCGGGGTACGGGCGGAGCGAATCCTTGACCCTGGGAACACTAGCGCTCACAAAAACTAAGAGGTGAAGTCGGTCAATTTTTGTTTTACTGTTATGTCCCATTGGCCGGAATGTTCTGAGCCTGTGAATGCCGGACTCTTGTCCATAACAACGGAAAAAAACATAAGTTTTGTAGTCATCAAAGTAACTTTAACCGGACCATTGACACATGACGTACCGTCGCACCGATCGACACGATCGCAAGCGTAACACTCGTCGCTGACGTGAAATGACGTGGTGCATACAATGTCAGCTTAGAGCCTATGGACATACGTGAACGCGTTCATCTATGGCCGTGGTTTGAGGGACTGTGGATCGTTAGTGTCGCCGTTCTCAAACTACCGAATATTAGTCGTTGTGGAATGACCTGGTGGGAGTGCAGAGAAATAAGTGTAGAATGTGGGATTAAGTAGAGATAATTTGTTTGCGTTTCTGCCAGCCTGATCCGACGCATTCTTTGAAGTTTTATCGCCTTCGTTCATGCTGAATATTCATAGTCGTGGTTAATCGGTTCTCAGGGCCTGAACCGGATGGCCACCACATCAAAATTTGTATCGGCAAAAGTTGGAATGAATGCCTCAAAATAAATATTTTATCGTCATTTACGCAAAATTCATGTATCATCGGTATACAGACAACATTCAGAGAACATGGCGAAGAAGATTCTCCAATGCAGAACGTCCAACTTTGACTGATTTATTTGACTTCAGTTCCAAATTAAACATGCAGGGTGCACAGCATTGGGCCGGAGTAGCGTGACCTTTGGGATATATTCAAAACAACCACTTTTGTGTCAAGTATAAGTGTTTGGCGTTGTTTTCTGTGCGACTGTTTAATTATGACTTGAAGATAATAAATAACTTTCTCACTTGTATGGATGTTCATTTGATATCAAGTCACTAATAGCATTCATGACAGTTTTTCCCCACACAGATTTAGACGTAGTGGGAATGGCCATGGAGCTACTTTGTTAGCTACTTTGGTAGCTCCATGGTATGGTCTATTTGGGGCAAATCGGCCATACCCACCACGTCTGTTAAAATTCATGGTTACTTTTCTTGTTTACGCATACACTCATAATTATCTATTGGAAATCTGGGAAATTGCTATTACATCAGGGTGACAACCCCGAACTAAGATTATTCTTTGTAAGGGAGCATTCGTTATTTACGGGGAGGGGGGGCGGTGGAAATCAGGGGGGGGTTGACTTTTACAAAACCGCTTTAGAGGGGGGGGGGTCAAATTTTACAATCAATGATTGAAGGGGGGTCAAATTTTACAAAGGTTTGTATTGAGTTATGGAAAACAAACTTGACTTTGGAATTTCACCGAAATGTTGCTTGTGTAACCGATGTTTCGAGACGGCAGAATAATAACCGACCGAAGCTCAGCCAAATTTATTTCTCTAGCAGGGCCAACAAGTCCGAGACTGGCGTTAACCTCTATAGAGCAGCAACAGAGCATGTAGCCCTGAGTACAGGTCTGTGTGTTCCTGGCGTATACGGCCTCCACCACAGCCCTGCAACGGTCTGTGGAGATAACTGGGGTCTCTGCAGCGAGATTCAAAATGGGGATCTCCATGGGTAAATAACTTGTCGAGTATGTTATGTTTCAGAAAATGAGCGGTTTTGGACGTTAGGAGAAGTCAATCGCATCTTTTCTGGGATTGGTTAGGAGGTAAAGGTAGGCAGGGAAAGGATTTTGCCCCAATAGAGCTGAATTTCGGCCAAAAAGACTGTTTAGTCTTCATTGCGGTCCAGATCCAGGCCGCAGAGACCTCAAGTCTGTTCAAAGACCATTGCAGGGCTGTGGTAGAGGCCATATAATGCTGGGAACACACATGCACACACCTGTACGCAGGGCTAAACAGCATGGGGCATGAAATGAGGAACCAACACACCAGTCATATAATGTAACAAACAACTTCTGTATATTACTATATTGTGTCAAATATCGGGGTCTACATATAAAATAGTAAAACCGTACTTCAAAACTATAAATATTACTCCATGGTAACAATAACCGTACCGATCGACCTCCCGACGGCAGGAGTTGAACACACTTTCAGAACAAAAACTCTGTCCAAACCCTTTCTAAATGCTTAACAATTTCTATGGAAAACTTAACGTTACTGCAGAGGTACCTCAGACTTGACCACGTGGCTGGGAAACACAAATAGTTCACACGCGACTATGTTCGATGATGAGCACAATTGTAAGTCCCGTGTAATGTCTGCACATGAAAGTCGGCGACAACACACGCAATTCACTGCTAAGCAGCGTCCAGTTCAGCTACCACGGGAGCAGCCATCTTAGATCTTTGTTTACTTCCGGTCGGGACATGCCGAACTAATCTGAAGTCTTCCTCTGCTAACTCCGCGCATCGACAAAAGTTCAGTGGAACAATCATAAATAATGTTCTCATGACAATCTCAGACATCTGACTGAACTCATAAACGGAATAAAGTTCACAGTTAACACACAATTTGCTGCAGAAAGATCAGCTTTCAACTTGTGGTGATATTATCATCTTAGCGTGCAGTGCGTACGGCACGGCTTTCACTTGTGTGAGCAATGTTCGTTCCATCGACTAAAGTAGAGGATGGCGTAGGGTTTAAATAAACAGTCCGATCCGCATAAAATTCAATCTCTGCCACTCACCGGTTTCTTTACATATCTGCTGACTTGAGTAAGACTCAAAATAGAGAAATATCTGACTTAAAAAGCACACACTGACACTCAAACCTTCCAGTGCCAGTGCAGCATGCAACGTAAAACACTCTCTGGAAAGTTCCCGTCTTGGACTCCCTAGGTATACAGTGATAATACACAAGAACTCCCAGGCAAAATAGAAAATACACAGGTCCTCCATACATAATCTATGAGAAGCTATGAATAATTTCTTTTAAATACAAAACTAGCTAAATCTGTGTATTTATAGACTCTTGATTATTGATATTAATGTACTTGATAAGACTAGGGTAGTTACCAGTGCATGTGTGAGCAAGAAATTTGATTTTGGAATTTCACTAAATTGTTAATTCACTATCTTGTCAGAGGAAACTATGAATAATTTTTTCCATTACAAAACTAGTTAAATCTGTGTATTTATGTACGCTTGATTATTGATATTAATTTACTTGATTAGACTAGGGTGGTAACAAGTGGATGTTTGTGCAAGAAATTTGATTTTGGAATGTCACCGAAATGTTGATTCACTATCTTGTCTATATGGAGACTATGAATAATTTTTTCCAATATAAAATTAGGTAAATCTGTGTATTTATGTACTCTTGATTATTGATATTAGTGTACTTGATTAGACTAGAGCGATTACAAGTTCATGTGTGTGCAAAAAAATTGATTTTGGCATTTCACCAAAAATGTTGATTCTCTAGTATGTGAGGAAACTTTTTCAGCCCGGGGCCACAGGGTGCGAAGGGTTAATGAATCAAATCTGATGAATTTTTTTTTTCATGGGGGGTCACATTTTACAATTGATGAATTGAGGGGGGGTCAAATTTTAGAAATTTGATTTGGAGGGGGGGTCGCTTTTTACGTTTCATTTGTCGCTCAAATTCCACCGCCCCCCTCCCCGTAAATAACGAATGCTCCCTAAGATAGTTACGATTCCGAATAAGACAAGACAAATTTGTGACTTTCACAAATTTCCCTTCAAATACAACACTAATGTTCATCAAACAAGGAAAAATATGCAGACCTAGCATAACCGTTTGTAACGACATTCGAAACACATTGAGCATATTCCATAATGCTTGCCAAGTGTCCCTATACAAACTGTGGCTTGCCGTATAGCATGAAGGTTCTAGCTCTGCTCCTGGCTACATGATCGTAGCGAGCGACTAACTATAGACATGGTATAGAGGACTCACGTAGAAGAACTCTATGGACTAACGTACACGTGGCCGTAAAATAAAACCACGGAGGTTACTATTAGTATTTACTTAAAGCAATTTTCTGTCACGGTATCAACCGATGCACGATGGTAAGCTATTAGCCCTACAGCCGGTATGAGTCAAGAGTGCTCGGCTATGACTACGCCGTAGCCGTATAGCCCTACCGCACAGAACGGACTAGCGTGCGTGCAGACTGACGCCAGAGTAGCCACCGAGGCCCTTCTTTTATTGACATGTAGTCTTTGGTCCGGGCAAAATTTGCAGACACCTAAGTCTGTGTACGGTGATTTGTGTTCGTCCACTATGTTTCCCTCCATCATTGTGGTGGAGGGTAACTTAGTGAACAGAACATGTACACAGACGTCCTCATACACAGCATCGTGACCATGGTGCATTTGCTACGTTGACAGTAGCCAGTAAGGTGCGGAAATGTGTTTTATCGTTTTTAGAATGTTTACCTAGAAGTTTAGAAAGCTAAATTAGAATTGTCTAAACTCCAGCTAAATTAGAAAGTTTAGAACGCTATTTAGTTTGGCTAAATATCGTAATTATCGGATATATCACAGGAAAAAATTGCCTCCTCAGAGCCGAGCTATACTCCCGCTAAATTAGAAAGTTTAGAACGCTATTTAGATTGGGTTAAATATCGTAATATCGGATATATCACAGGAATAAAGTTTGAACTCCTCAGAGCCGAGCTAAACTTCAGCTAAATTAGAAACTTAGAAAGCTATTTAGATGGGCTAAATATCGTAATTATCGGATATATCGCTGAAAAAATTTTTGAACTCCTCAGAGCCGAGCTAGACTCCAGCTAAATTAGAAAGTTTAGAACGCTAATTAAATTGGGCTAAATATCGTAATTATCGGATATATCACAGGAAAAACAATGACTCCTCAGAGCCGAGCTATACTCCCGATAAATTAGAAAGTTTAGAATGCTATTTAGATTGGGCTAAATATCGTAAATATCGGATATATCACAGGAATAAAGTTTGAACTCCTCAGAGCCGAGCTAAACTTCAGCTAAATTAGAAACTTAGAAAGCTATTTAGATCGGGCTAAATATCGTAATTATCGGATATATCGCTGGAATAACTTTTGAACTCCAAAGAGCCGAGCTAAAATCCAGCTAAATTAGAAAGTTTAGAACGCTATTTAGATCGGGCTAAATATCGTAATTATCGGATATATCGCTGAAAAAATTTTTGAACTCCTCAGAGCCGAGCTAAACTCCAGCTAAATTAGAAAGTTTAGAACGCTATTTAGATTGGGCTAAATATCGTAATTATCGGATATATCACAGGAAAAAAATTTGGACTCCTCAGAGCCGAGCTAAACTCCAGCTAAATTAGAAAGTTTAGAACGCTATTTAGATTGGGCTAAATATCGTAAATATCGGATATATCACAGGAAAAAATTTTGGACTCCTCAGAGCCGAGCTAAACTTCAGCTAAATTAGAAAGTTTAGAACGCTATTTAGATTGGGCTAAATATCGTAATTATCGGATATATCGCTGGAAAAAATTTTGGAACTCCTCAGAGCCGAGCTAAACTCCAGCTAAATTAGAAAGTTTAGAAAGCTCTTTAGATCGGGCTAAATATCGTAAATATCGGATATATCACACGAAAAAAATTTGGACTCTTCAGGGCCCAGCTAAACTCCAGCTAAATTAGAAAGTTAAGAACGCTTTCTAGATTGGGCTAAATATCGTAATTTAGCTGTGTTTAGCTGTGTTTTATCGTGTTCAGCTTATTTAGCTCCCATTGACAATACACAGAGTTTATAGCAGGAACATGGCGAGAGACACAATTCCGCACCTAACTCGACAGTAGCTCATGGTTACCGGAAAGTGACCAAGAGTAGCCCAACGTGAGCTTTTTTACGTAAAGGTGTTTCTTTTTCTGAAGTATACTACAGCATAGACCCTAAAGCGAGAATCTATATTCTCACAGTCACTCACCAGATAAAACTACGTGGGTGAGGAGCTCATACAAAGATACCCGGCTGAATATATCCCAAGAAATCTTTCCGAAACAAATAATAATCGCATACAATCGAAACAAAATCATAAAAGACACATTAGTGAAGGCAAGATTAAACAAACAAACGAACATCAACGACGTGGTAACAGCGTTTTCAACAAAGCTTTAACAAATCAAAACATATATATTCTAACAACACTGTTACTAGACCAAAGCAATCAAACAAGAACCAAACAATACCCATAAACTCAAGCGACTGATAAAGGAACTACTCAGGGTTACGAAACGAGAGCGTCAAAAGGATCACAGTGTCTCAGACATAACCGACCCGGCTTCGTTTCGCCATGGCGAATGTCTAACATCAAAAAAACCGACATACAACAGGACACTTAATGTTGCAAGACAAGAAATTCACCATTTTAAGCTAACAATTCTGTAATGGTTAATAAGCTAAGAAACCCCGTAAATTATATATTTTCGGAAAGCCTAGATATAGGGAAATATTTTGGTTACCATAGTGTCACCACTGTTTACATCACTATCACGTGACAGGTAATTTGCATAACCTCGCAAAAATCGGTGAGCAATACAACTGAAAACACACATTTTTTAATTCTTTATCGATAATGAGTCGGCAGCTTGTATGTCAAGGCTACCAACATAGTTTGTATTAAAATGTGTTTTTACTCGGAGGATCATACTATTGCAACGATAAATGATAATCCGTTTCAAAGCAAATTCATGATACACATTCATTACTTTCACAAGCAAATAAATGTTGTTTTGCTAATATTTCAACAAATTACCTACCCGAGACTGCTTGCTAAGTTTTATCCGCAGATCCATTGCCACTTTACTGAATCGAGCATTGGAAGACTTTAGTCTGCTGATTTCCTCTTCATAACGAAATGTTGTTTGACGAAGATTTCCAATCAGTGTTTGGTCCTGTGCATGCTTTAATGTTACCAGTGTATGCAAACCTCTGCTGCATCTGAGGAAAACCTGGAGAAAACAAATAACCTAAATATTGTGACATGATCATCAGCAAAAATGTCGCTTAGACTGTACTTTGGACACCGACTTTAGCCTTCGAAATCTTACAATTCCTTGTGTGAGTGGTCAATAATAGTCACATGGTCGAGCACAGAACTTGTTTGGACCTACGGTATATGTATTAATGCTTTGGCCAGAGTTCCTTCCGAACTTGGAATACCATTCTTTTATATGATACATGGAAGATCAACTATTATGTTTTGCCGAAATTGGGCTGTTCTAATAATACTTGTTGCATTACATACGGTATCATGACAGCACAAGAGAAATAGTTTTTTTGTAAAAAATGTCAATATGATAGTCGATTATATAATTACTCGACTTCATCTTTTGTCAGGCGCATCTAAAATGACAATTATGACGCAGTAACAGTAGATTATGAGAAATAACATCTTTTTAGTTCATTTCTGTTTATCGATATTATGAGTTGATCCAAATGTTTAATTAGAACGTTTAGCTGTGATACGAAAACGCAAAGTCATATCATCCTACATTAAAACATTTTCACTCCTCCGATGCATTTCACTGTGCATTTTATTAACTTAACATCACAGATAAACTTTCCTTATCGGTGTACCGTCGTGAAAAAGTCGCCATTAGAGGGTCTTTGTGGCTGACGTGCTGTTACAGTATATATAGTTATCATGACCCGGCCAAAGAAACAATGTCATATACAGGTATAGTAATAGTCTAAGATCAAAGTACGCTTCAAATTAATAGACTTGGGCTTAGATTTCAATATTTCACATCGAAGGATTTTAAAATGTGTATTAAAAAATTGGAAACACGGCATGTACTGTAGAATACTTTTCACACACATGTAGTAATACTTACTAAAGCTGGCACACAAAGGTCAATAGCCAATCTCTCTGCTACCTTCAGGGCCTTTGACCTCTCTTCTTGTAGTCTTTTTATCTCTGCTTTGTACTCTGTAATCTCAAGTTGGAGTTCAGTCGGTCGGCTCTCTTTCTGCTCTTTGGGTGGACGAATGGTATTGTCTGACCTCTTGCTGATGATTGTAAGGGCCATCTGAAGCATTTGGCGGAATTGTGTTCTCTCATCTCGTGTCGGCCATCTAGCTGTTATTAAGTTCAGTTGAATTAGGCTCGGGTGTTCTTCGATTACTTCTGGCCGTCGACATCTGGCAGTTGCAAAGATGTGGTTTTCCCATTGTAGCTCTGTGGAATATAGTTCAACATTTATTTAATGTCTGTCTCAATTCATTAAAATTTGTTATGGTAGTACACTTTCCATACAGCAGAGAGCGTAGTATAGGCACCGAAAAAAATGGAAAGAAAAAATATGAAGCGATGCTGGTCTTGTTGGGATTCAATAGACTTCATGTCGATTCTGTGAAACAGTCTTACCTTGAAAGTACTTCACTCCTTTTTCAAGGTGCAAAGGGTCGATCCGTGCAACTATCAACAAATCTAGTCCAGCATCTGCCACAATCATCTTCATCTCTTGTGTTATCAGTATGTCACTAAGCAGTCGTTCCAGCTTACCGCTTTGGAGGCCTTTTTTGAAAGACAGCATATTTTCCATATTTAAGGTTCGAAGTAACAAGATAAGTGACGATCGTTTTATTCCTGTCAATTTTGTCTCATATTGTGCTAAAACCTCTTCTAATCTCTTGCATTTGTCTGGTGCATCTCCCCTTGCTATAGCATCACATTGACAATGGAACACTTTCGTTGTAGCGTCCAATAAAAGAATACGTTTATACTTCTCTAGATCTTCATCCTTCCCATACATTAACGCTCCACTCATCTTCGGAATGGAAGTTAAATCGAGTGCCATCGGGAAATCTGTGATTATAAAATGACGCCATATATGGTTAGCTTCTATTCAACATTAGAATTGACTCTTATATACGTATATGAATCACCGAGGCCTTTTTCTTCTCATCCTTAAAGTGAAATATGTGCAATCAATTGCAAAAATGTCAGTTGTATTCATTTTACATTAAAAGAAATCTAAAAAAGAATAACATGCATATATTTCAGGCTTGTTTGTTGTTTTGCAACTGCTATTACCGATTTACTACACAAAACAACCACCGCTGCATCTGGACCTTTGCACAGAGGAGCATCGAGTGTATAGTTACGGAAGTATTCGTTTTTTTACGAGGAAGGGGATCAGTGGATATCAGTAAGGGGGTTGAGTTTTATAAAATGGTCATGGAGGAAGGTTGAATGTTATGGTAGAAGATTTAGAGATGTCACATTGTACACAAGACACGGTGACCTTTCAAGCAAAAGATATAATTTGTGAGACTGAGAAAATATATTGTTTTAATGTTCCTCCAAAAACCGAATACATTCCAGTCTTCATTCAAAGTTTTCGTAAAGTCATACAGTACATGCGAGCATGTGTGTTCGTGTGTGACTGTGTCTGTGTGTGCCTGTCTGTATTTGTGTGAGTGAATATAATTAGATGTAATATTCAGTATTTCAACATGACGCACTCGGAATTTCACCAACATCCCCTCGCAGTAAAAATGAAGGCTCCCTAAGTAGAGTCAAGAGCCATCACCAAGCAAAAACCACTCCATTTGTCGATCGCTAATAGGCCTACTTAATCTTCAATTGGTACATTATTTCTGGAAAACTGAAACAATGTTCTTTGTTTAAAGCGATGTCTTGAGGACTGACTGTACAATTAAAATGTCGTCTAATATAACTTAAATTACTTGCAGCTCCCCAGACTTCAAAGAAGTGCATGATTCAATGGGAGCCAGTGCATGATGATTTGTTATGTGCAGAAATGACACACAGTTTGCAATGTGACACACCTGGACTGTACAAATAGCTCCCCCAAGGTGTCATATCATATTCCACATCTCGTCAGGTAAGTGATTAACCCAGCAAAGATGGACAGTCGTGTTTTTATCATTCTGTCTTGCTGCTATTGATTCGTTCTCCAAAATGTCAACGTTTCACACTACGTCCTAGCTCGCAATAAGTTATGCGCAACTCACTCCATTGGAATCAAAAGAATAGCGGTGCCACGAAATACGAGTACAAGATCGACAACATGGCGGACTCATTCACACACTTGAAAATCCACCAAGTGAAAAATTCTTCTCATATGAGATATATGCCATCCAGAAACCTCTATGTTCTTATTTTATCGTAATCGCTTATCATATTGAGCGGATAGGTATCGTTTTCATTTGTTAATGGCGTGGGTCTGAAATGATAGCATTTGTAGCGGACTTCACAGGGACAACTTGAGTGTAACTTGTTGCGACAAGTTCAAAATCGCCCAATTGTAACCTGGTGGCTTGCGTATAAGCAAAGCTATAAGTATGATATAAATTGCTGAATTTTTCAATGGTTGACAAATAATTTATTTTACATTCTCACGATTACTATCATCACCCACTATTACAAATTCCATTGCTACCACCATTACCTTACTTTCACTGCTATACTGTTATCGTTAATCCAGTGTTGGTACTGAGTAACACGACACTGCTGTCAAGGCAGGAGAGTGCAGACGTGGTCTAGGTGAAAGAAAGTCAGAATCAAAAGTACAACACAAAGATGCATGGCTCAATTGTTCATCATTGTACCATACATATATATATACCAGACAGTTCAATATAAACTTTTTAAAAACATTTGACAAGACAGTGAAGTATACGAAACATTTCTAAGGCGTTTTTAATAAATATATAACTATTGCCGTTATAAATTGAACTTACCATATACATGGAGTCTGTCAGTTTCTGTCATGTCATTGACGCTATAGGATCTAAATTTGCCACCACCTGCTGGGTAAAATCAAAAAGTTAAAGTTAAAAATATGCATACAAAGATAGTGTGCATTCAAGGATGTCAACATTTGAGGGAAAGACTTCCTCTGGGCCATTCATAATGACTTATAATCGGATTGCATTGCAGGGGTTTAGAATTAGGTTTACGATTAGTTTTACGCCTGACGTTAATTCAAAATATAATAGTATACCCGGAGCAGAAAACCTCGTCCCCTGTCCGTTTCGACGGTAATTTACCATTATTGACGCTGACTGGGGTCACCTCGACTCCGGTACCCTATTCACTTCGACTATTGCTGTTTGTTGATACGCAAAATGCAGGCACGATTGACGACGATTGGGCGCGTACACCTAAACAATAAACCTGCCAACTCTTGGCCATGGAGGCTTTTTGTATATGTGTTCCCGGTGTTACTGGCTTCCACTAAAAAACTTCAAAATTCTATGGACATAGAAAACACTGACGACGTGCTTTCGAGATAGGAAAGGTCTATTAGGGGTCGAGATGACTGGGGTGGAGGCGTCGAGGTGACCAGGGCTGACGGTGTCTCAACGGTCAGGGGTTGAAATGACTTGAAGCCGTATATCGTACCTAAAAAAGGAGGTCGGGGAAGGAGCATAGGACCTTTGTTTTCATTTCCACGGCAAAGATGGACAAATGGAAAAGTTATACGGCTTCTGACACCAGACACTTGAGTTTCATTGAAGGTCAAGCTGTTTGTTTCAAATTGCGATGGTCCATAATAAGAAAAAATACTCATAAAAACCAAACCAAACAACTATTCCTCAGATCTGTAAACACTTGACACTCAGCTGATCTGGAATCACTTTACATGTACATGTAATAACATAGCCAAGATTAAAGCTGTATAACATTGTAAATGGAGCAAGCACCCTTTCTCCACCATCAAAACTTGCCGGGGAAATGCGGAAGTGAATTGCTCATGAAATGATCAGCCAAACAGAGACAAAAGTGACAACTAGCTAGTATTAATGCTTACCTAATTGTCGATTTTCGTTTGAATCTCTGATTGAATCCTGTAGAAGTTCAACTGCTTCCTTTAAGTTAACTTTGTTTAGGCAATCCAGTATCTCGGTAAGGAGTCCGAGATCATTCTTTGAAATAGATCCCTTTTCCTCTAAATAGAGGCAAATGTCAAGAAATGACCGAAGTTTATCTGCATCCTTTTTATCTATATGATCACCAATGAGCATAACCTTGATATCCGCCACTTCGTTACTGTCTATCTCTTTGTTGAGTTTGAAGTAAAGTTTTCGTAGTGGATTAATCCGTGATTTCGATTCCATCGTCATGATGTTCGTCGAAAACTCGATAAAGGTTTACATCGGCACAATAAAACAAAACTAGAAACTTTACCGAAGAGAACTAATCGGGCTCCCTTTCAGTAGTCGCCATACGTGTCATAACAAACCAATATGGACATGTCCATTTCCTTCTAAGAACGCGAGGCGGACGCCATATTTGAGGGTCGTTTAGACCACAGGTTACTCGACGGAAAATTCCCCTTCTACTTTATTCGCTTACGCAAAGAGATTGGTTGATGTCGATCTAAAATCGGACTTACGAAAATGTGTTAGCGTTTACACACGAAGGATAATACTGCACGACGATGGCCTGCATATACACGACAACGCTGCAGCGCCGTTGTTAACTCCAGTTTCAGTTGCCTTTACATGGCAATATCAACAATGCCCCGGTGCGTTTTTGCATACATCTCGTATTTTGGCAGCCATTTTCAACAGAACGCAAAGTTATCGGCCAATGACATCGAGTAACCGGACGCATGAATATACCATTGTTCATACAGGCGGAGTAATATCATATCAGACGGAGTTGTCCTGCTCGCAGATTTTGCCAGAACGAGAGGTGGAAAGCAGTGATATGTATGCAGATCAACCGATCCCTATCAGATCACGTGATCTAATACATACAATAGTACTCTGTCATGAATCCAAAAAGACTCTTATCTTGAAACGACCATAGAGCATACTGTCAAGAGTTCACCAACTGTGTCAGTTCATGAAAGACACTGAAACGGTATGGAGTCAAATAAAACAGCTTGTCTGGCGATTCTGAACATGCTCCATATGTTGCCCTGCTCAACCTCGGCTCTATTACAAGCCAAACGGCAGACCAAATCTGCAATCAATTATTTTGATTTGATTTGTCAAACTGTCACAGTATCAAACGCTGGCCGAGTTGACAATATATCCGCACATTTAGAACAAGATATGCATTTCTGTTATACTCTGCCGACTCCATGGCGCGATGTTTATAATCAAATTGTGTAGATTCCATATTATCAGTAAGAAGATTTAAAGACTGTTGGTTTCGCCAATTTTGCAATGATATGATCATTTGAAAATACGGCAGTTTGATAACTGTGTATGTACACACAACGTAAACGACTTAAAACCGCAGACTAGATTGCCAGACGTTTACCAACTAAGGGTCTTTGGCAATCATCGTGGATATGACACAAAGTTGAATCGGGTAACCCAAGCTTGCCCGGGGTCACAAATATCTCAACCGTTTCTGGCCATACCAGTCCCACAGGGTCACAAACATCTCAACTGTTTCTGGCCATACCAGTCACACAGTGACTTTGATAAGGATTCGGAGTTGCGTGGGCGACAATCAATAAATATTTAATTCACGACTCGTTTTGAACTACTTAATCAAACATGACAACTTTTTCCCATACAAATTTCTGCGAGAGCTTTTGCCAGCTTAATGAGTTGGTGGTGTGTGTGTCAATATGTACGCACTGATAACAACGAATTTTAAATTTGACGCCTAAACTAAGCATGGCCAGTGATTGGACAGAAACGCCGTTCCACTTATCACGGACACCCCCAACAAGTGTAACATTTTGTTTATTGGGTCCTAAACGCAACTAAATGCAACGTCAGAAGTGAGCTGAGCAAAATCACCTAAGTTTTCCAGACAAAGCATAAAGAAAATTTTCACTGGCGCTTGTCGCATGACTATGCTTTCTCAGAGAAGCAGGTCATTAGTCAAGATTTCAAAACTTCAGTACTTGATGCTGACCGAATATGACTAGAAAGTCTATTCATCTGTGCAGTCGTAGCTCTCGTTTTCCCGGACGAATATGGATTGCAACGGGAAAACCCGTCATGCAATGGAAAAAGAATTATTCCGTCGCAACGTACGAGAGCTATGGCTGCTTGCTACAGCAACATACGAGAAAGAACGATCATCATAATTTGAGTCTTGTAGGTTGAGTTGTAAGAGAAACCGTCTTCGTCTCTTGAACGGAGAGATCTGAATTCTGGTTTATGAAATCGAAAACTTTAGTGTATACACAGTCCATCATAACAGACTAGTTTGTGACAGTGTAATACTGTCAGTAAAATTGTCTCGGGTTTATTGGAAGAGAATTGAGAAAATTGAGACATGATTCTTGAATTTGACCGTAAATGTTAGCAGTGAGTTGAGTTTTCTGTTTGTCTGTGATTTGATATAGTAAATAAGTCAGCATATCAAAATTAGACTACAACATATCGAAATTGGACCATATATATATCTCACATGGCTACACTAGGCTTACATTAGATAAAAGATAAAAACAGTTAACTGCCGGCTAAGTACAAAGCTGGGATCGAGGTACGGGCCCCGGTACGGGCGGAACGAATCATTGTCCCGCGAACGCTAGCGCTTACAAAAGGCGAAGTTGGTCAGTTTTGTTTTAGTGTTATGTCCCCTTGGCCGAAATGTTCTGCACCTGTGAATGCCAGACCCTTGTCCATAACAGAGCAGAAAACATCAAAACAGTTTTGTATATAGTCATTCAGCATTCAAGTCACTTGAACTGGACCATTGATTCATGTCATACCGTCGTACCGATCGACACGATCGCAAGCGTAGCACTCGTCGCTGACGTGTAATGCATACCATTCAATGTCAGCTTAGAGCGTACGGACATACGCGAGCGCGTTCATGTATGGCCGTGGTTTGAGGGACTGTGAAATTATCGTGTGTCGCAACGCATTTCTTTTCATTTTCGACCAAACATGGTGACTTTGGTATTTTACAACAGAACATGCACTTTTTGCTAGTATCCGTTTCAACTAAATGGACAATGGACTCATCGTTTGGTGTCGCCGTTCTCAACTATCGAAAAATCAAATCCTTGTGGACTGACCAGGTGGGAGTGCAGAGAAATACTTAGAAGAGCCAAGTGTAGAATTTGGGACTTAGAGGATATAATTTGTTTGCGTTCCTGCAAGCCTTATCCGAAGCATTCTTTGTAGTTTTATCGCCCTCGTTCACGCTGAATATTCATAGACGTGGGCACTATCCGGTTCTCGGGGCCTGAACCGGATAGTGCCCACGTCAAAATTTGTATGGCCAAAGTTGGAATAATTGTTATAATAAAATATGCGTATGTATAATAAAAACTACACAGAAGAGACACATGAATACATTAAATCATTTCATACTTGCAAAGCTCTTAATGCTGTACAAAGACTATAAATAGTGCAGAAGACGAACAAGCTTCTTGAATTCAAGTTTGTGATAGACAAATGACGTTTCACATATATGGAAGGACATGAGAACATTTTTGGCAATCGAAAAATTTGTAAGGGCAATTTCAGTTTGTTTGACGTCTTTTCGTCGAAAAGACAATATAATGCAGCTAAAATTAACGATGATTGCCATAGAACAAAATAGGAATAAATACGGCCAAGCTATATATCTGTTCTGTTTTGCGCTTAACGGTTACACACCTACGCAGAAACGGCCTCTTTTTGGTTGCAGCCAGCGGTGTAACGTAAATTTTAATAACGTCACCTCAGTGTCACCTGACAAATACATAGAAATGTCTGTAAAGTATTTTTGTAGCCGTGTCGGTAAAACAAGACGTCACATCTTTGGCGTATCGACACTCAAAAGAGCAAGGGGACAAAAAAATCTTCAGGTGAATACGATCATGAAATTGTCACCCTGCAGTTTCAGATTGTTTATACATCGTTTTATATGCCTTCAAAAATCGCCAAGATGATGGTGCAATTGATTAAACAGCGCCTTTCATATTATAAATGATCTGTACTTGCATTTCTCAGTCACGCTTACGGTACAATAAATAAAATTTTGCAGCATTTGGCCTGGTAAGTGTCTCATAAAATTCTCGGGTGGTGGACGATAATTTCAAAATGGCGGATTTCTACTTGTAAAACAAAAAAGATTACTGAAGCAAATTCCAAATTCTAAGGTTATTTGGAATCGAGGAATTCAATGCTTAGCTGTTATATGATGAGCTTAGCTAGTTTCACGAAGAAAGGGATTTTTCTAGTTTTGACAGTGATTACATGTGTTTAAAGTATTTATGAGAATAATCTCTATCTCAAACTCTTAAGCTTGCTGTGATGAGAAGTCGAATTTTCCCCACAATACTTTCAAGAATATATAGCCCCCCCCCCCCCCCCCGCACAAGACAATAACTATTTCCGGTGGTGAAATTTCCTTCAAGCATTTCTCCTGTCGCCATGCCAGACATTCTATCAGTTCACTATGCTTGCAAACACTTCGTCCTATATTTACTAAATTTTTTAAAAAGTTTCTTTCAGTCTACAAGTGTCTCTTGAAGGTTAGAAGCATGAATGCAAGCTTGCAATACACAAGTTGCCGACATTGAGTAGATAATATTTGACTTATATAGGGGTACCTGCGGTAAAAGTAACAACAAATATAGACTGCACATACTTCTGATCTTTATGCATGTAGGTTATTTTGATTATTTCACTCTAAAGTGCAAAATTTGCAACTAAAACATTTCAAAAATGCCACCTAGGGAGCCAAAGCGACATTTGATTGTCAATATCTTGCAATGTGTTGATAGCGGGTTTGATTTTCAACATCATTTTAAATCGTTGTTGATGTGAAACTACAGGGCATAAAAGGGCATTTTTATTCCCTTGTTCTTAATTTGGCAACACGTCACACATTTTGAAATCTATTTAAAACTGCTGTGAACATTAACCTAACATATCCGTTTTATTTATGAGCAATTTCCTGCGCGTTATAAAAGAATGGAGCGGACGCTCTTTTTGACAATTTTCTAGGTGGCAAATAAGAGATATCAACGCATAAAATTCACTTTCACAAGTCCTTCTTACGTGCTTGCAGTATGAAAGCAACATGCAGCTGCCATTCTGACTGTTACTTTTGAAAACATTCCATCAGGTTTCCTGAGTATATGTTAAGTGGGTTTCCAGGACAACCTCACCCATAGTATCCAAATACCTTGTTTATAATTCATCAACATTGACTGAATTTGTGTGTGTTAATAATCAAATTCAAGTCTGACCTGTCGACTGTATAAAATACATTCCACACGCCGACACGTCTCATTTACAAACACGGTCATAGGTATTTTGATCTGCTGAAGAGGGCTTAACAACTACAGGTACCGTGGTTTACTAAAGGTATTATAATTAAACACTGAAAGATGTAAAAATTGACAGTTGCTGTAGTTTTAACAAAAAAAAAATTGTTCTCTAGACATGCCGGCAATGTCATGTTAATTGTTCTATCCTCTGATAGTGTCATCATTTTTAGTTGGTACAGATCATGAATTTGTCACAGAGGTATAAGATTAAGATTTAGCAAGGCCAGTCGAGGCCGTAAAAAATTAAAATTGAAACGAAATAACGATTTTGTTCTTCACATTAGGCATTTTTGCAGTGCTCAGTAATATATCATGTATGTGTACATGTAAAATGAATAGAATTATTAATTCTTAGTGAAGCATTGTCATGTTTCTTCAAATGATTTCACGCGCATCAGGTAAACCATTGCCCCGCTTAAGATATACAAATGTAAAATAAGCGGCCAGTTTTCTGAAAACAGCAAAAAATGTTGTCCGCTACTCCGTGTACATGTAACATGTGAAACGCTCCCTCGAATACTGAGTACCTAAGCGTTTGTCTTTCAAACCGGTGGAGTAGGCTGTTGGTTACAATAAAAAACTGGGCTAAATACGGTAAATTAAATGCAGTGCTCACACAGCATTATTCTCTAGTTGAAAGGTTTTCTTAATTATGTATTTTGTTCCTTTGACTTATGATTGACAGTCGCTATAAACATTATCTTTGTAATTAATGCAACTCTCTAGAAGAAGAATAAAAAGCGCCATTGTCATTTTGTTAAACAAATCGATGACGATAGAGAGTTATCGGGAGTACAGCAAAAATCTTATATATAAGAAACAATGCTAAGTCAGTTGTCCTTTTCCATTATTTAAGTCCTCATTGCCCTTAAGGGAGCATTCATTTTATGGGATGGTGGAAATCGGGGCGGGGGGTGGTTTTTCAAAAATAATGAGCCAATTTCGAAGCGATATCTGTCTGTCTGTCTGTCTGTTTGTCTATCTGTACATTGGTTGGAGCGTATGTCAAGAACAGCAAATCATCTGTTGAAGTTCAGTCTTTGTATATTTATGGATGTGATTCGATTATAAGATATTTTAATATGAAAAATATGCATAATTATGTTAATTATGTTTATTATTGCTCATTTTTATCAAGTATTCTTTCTTTTCAAAATATTATCTGACCTTACAGGTAGAAGCCTGACCACTTCAAACCTAATCGTTTACTGATCCTTGAATTATTTTGTGATTTTTTTGTCCCTGCTTTATTTTTGCACTAATTATTTTCTTTAAAACATGAGGTGCATTCTCCTTGAGATTAAGTTTTAAGTTAGCCGATTTTTAAAAAGTTTTGTTCCATTCAAAAAGACATTTCATTTTTCACTGAATTTCTCATTCATGATTTTCATTTTTAGGGGCCCAAGCCGACCGGCTGGGACCCTATTGTTATTGCTCAAGTTCTACTACTTCCTCTTCTTAGGGGCCCAAGCCGACCGGCTGGGACCCTATTGTTATTGCTCAAGTTCTACTGACTTCCTCTTCTTCTTCTTCTGCCATTTCTTTGCTCACCTAGATCTCTCGAACGGCTGAACGAAAACTTCTCAAACTTGCAGGGGTAACAGGTGATGGGTAGTACTCGTGCACCTGACCCTTGAATTTTTAATTAGTCATGTGACCTGGCTACAATTTTAAATGAAAATGTTTTTTACTGTCCCATTTCCATAAAATTTGACCGATCCAAAATCTTTCGCAAACTTGATAGGCAATACTACCTAGATGCTATATATGAAATTTCAAGGAAATTGACCTGGCGGTTTTTGAGAAGAAGATTTTTAAAGTATTATTTTTCTGATTTTTCAATGACCTTTGACCTCCCCTATACTTCTGCAGCTAAGCTATATCAATGGCTTATTCTGGCCTATGTAAGAGTCATATCTAATTCTGGGCAATCCAATAGAGCCAGAGGTCTGATTTTTGGTATATAGGGATAACCACAGAAAACAATTTTTTTAATAAAATGTCACATGACTTCCATGACCTTTGACCTCAAACATACATATATGTCCATAACTAAGTAACCACAAGTGCTACAGCCTTCATATTTGGTATGATGGGAGACCTTATGACACTACATCTTGTACCTCATTAATTATGCGCATATCTAATTCTGAGCCAGCTAATAGAGCTAGAGGTCTGATTTTTGGTATATAGGCATAACTTAGCAATACAATTTTTTTGACAAAATGTCATGTGACCTTCATGACCTTTGACCTTGAATATACGTATATGTCCATAACACAGTAACCACAAGTGCTACACCCTTCATATTTGGTATGATGGGAGACCTTATGACACCACATCCTGTACCTCATTAATTATGCGCATATCTAATTCTGAGCCAGCCAATAGAGCTAGAGGTCTGATTTTTTGTATATAGGCATAACTTAGCAATACAATTTTTTTGACAAAATATCACGTGACCTCGATGACCTTTGACCTTGAATATACGTATATGTCCATAACTCAGTAACCACAAGTGCTACACCCTTCATATTTGGTATGATGGGAGACCTTATGACACCACATCCTGTACCTCATTAATTATGCGCATATCTAATTCTGAGCCAGCCAATAGAGCTAGAGGTCTGATTTTTGGTATATAGGGATAAGTTAGCAATACAATTTTTTGACAAAATGTCACGTGACCTTCATGACCTTTGACCTTGAATATACGTATATGTCCATAACTCAGTAACCACAAGTGCTACACCCTTCATATTTGGTATGATGGGAGACCTTATGACACCACATCCTGTACCTCATTAATTATGCGCATATCTAATTCTGAGCCAGCCAATAGAGCTAGAGGTCTGATTTTTAGTATATAGGGATAACTTAGCTTTACAATTTTTTTGACAAAATATCACGTGACCTCGATGACCTTTGCCCTTAAATATGAGTATATGTCAATATTCACAAACCACAAGTGCTACACCCTTCATATTTGGCCGCCATATTGGATTTTACGTAAAACATGCAATTCCCACTGACACGTACAGTAACTATGAGATGATGTTCAAAATCATACTTTTCCAAGATCGAATTTTGCACATAATATCATTAGTACAAGATCTTTCAACCATGTTATCCGCTTGGGCCCCGCCAACGCTGCTTGCAGCTTTAATTCCTCTTTTTCTTCTTCTTCTGCCGATTCTTTGTCGACCTAGATCTCTTAAACGGCTGAACGAAAACTTCTCAAATTTGCAGGGCTAGTAGGTATCAATTAGTACTCGTGCACCTGACCCTTGAAATTTTGATTGGTCACGTGACCTGGTGGCCATATTGGATTTTCCAAAAACCTAAAAATGGCTTCTCCAGAAGACCTAGGGGTCTAGTCGATTTGAAATTTTTTGTATAGTAAGCATGACCTAAGGTCTCTACAATTTGCAAATAAAATCGCATGCGGTCACGTGACCTTGGCCACCATATTGGATTTTCTAAAATAGTCATTTAATCTTTAAAAATCTTCTTCTCCAGAACCGAAACATCGATTAAGCTAAAATTTTACTCATGTCATCCTTACAGTGATCTCTATTAAGTTTGCAAAAGACATTTCGATCGGTCTCGTGGTTTGGCCGCCATATTGGATTTTTTGAAATCACAATTTAATCTTTAAAAGTCTTCTTCTCCAGAACAAATTCACCAATTGAACTAAAATCAAATAAATGTCATCTACAGTGTGATCTCTTTCAAGTTTGCGAAAAGCGTTTCGATTGGTCACGTGGTTTGGCCGCCATATTGGATTGTGCAAAAAATCGTAATTTAATCTTTAAAAATCTTCTTCTCCAGAACCAAAACACTGATTAAGCTGGAATTTTACTCATGTCATGCTTACAGTGATCACTTTCAAATTTGTGAAAGGCGTTTTGATCGGTCACGTGGTTTGGCCGCCATATTGGATTTTGCGAAAATCGTAATTTCATCTTTAAAAATCTTCTTCTCTAGAACCAACACACCGAGTAGACTGCAATTTACATGTATCATCTATTGTAATATCTCTTTCAGGTTTGTGAAAGGCATTCGGATAGGTCACATGGTTTTGCCGCCATATTTGATTTTGCAAAACTCGTAATTTAATCTTTTAAAATATTTTCCTCCAGAACCAATGCACAGATTGAACTAAAATTTTACACTCATAATCCCTAGTGGTAGTTCTTTCTAATTTCCGAAAGGCGTTTGGTTCAGCCAGGAGGTTTGTTCGCTGTAGTGGATATAGCGAAAATCGCAATTTAATCCTTAAAAAGTTTTTTCTCAAAAACCAACACACAGATTTAACTGAAATGTTACTTCATATCTTTCTTAGTGCGAGCACTTTCAAGTTTGCGAAAGGTATTTGGATCGGTTAAGTCGCCCCAATGTTCATAAGGCAGCAGTTTAAAACCTCGTCAGTCAGAAGATCGATCAGTGATGTATGTTATATTGTACACTTGAGAGTCAAAGACGGAACAACAGACTGCAATGCGCCCGCTGTCAAATTCAGCTAGCAGTCGCACGAACCCTAATCTCGGCCCATTGTGTATAGTAACTTCAGCGCCCAGGTTTTGTACGCCAGGATGACGTTGTCAAGTATACTGCCACGGAAGTACTTAGAAGAGTGTGCCACTAACTTTAGGGGTGGCCGACTGCTGTGATTGACTGAATAAGAGCGGGACAAGGTCCTGCCACAATTACTGGGGTCTACACACAGCTGTTTTGTGAGTGTCAAGGATCATAAATGAAGCTATTCGGGTAATTTTGTATGTAGGTGTCTGAATGCACGCTCACTTGTTCATCACGAATAAAAAAGTAAGATATATGACATTGCAAGGTGTGGTGATTTTTTTATGTTTCTCTATCTGACATGCATGGAGTGGCCCCTGGTGTGTTGTGTAACTGAGAGCATGTAGCTGATTAAAAATGTAAACAAGACCACATCAAAATTGCTGATACACATCGATTAAAACAACACCTTGTGTAATGAAGTTCGTGGTGACGTTGAGATCTAATTGAAACTAAAATGTCAATATTATGAAGTAAGGGTATGATAAACATTATAGGCTGTTTGTCATAACATTTTGAAATCGGAAAGTGAGAAGTAAAATACTTGTAGAAAAATGTATTGCGTCACTGTTGCTGAAATAACAGGCTATCGACTCAATGCCGGCGAACTGCAAAATCGTCACTCACAGCACGGTTTTGTGGAGGGACCGTCCTCACAGCCTGCAGGTAAAATGGTTAATCAGAGCTGGACGCTCTTGCCATTGTTCTAGGTCTAATTAGGTGCGACCATATCAGTTGTTAGTGTAGCTGTTCAGAATGTTTGTTTGCGCAGCTTATTACAGTGGAAACACTCAGTAAATATGCACTTCCTCAATTCCAAGGTTTGAATATTTAAGCATGTGGACTTGAGTGACACCAACGTTCAGAAACAACAATGCTAGAAACTTTTGCTCCAAGTACCACTACTGTCACTATTCAGTTTCAACGATCAAGTCCATGAGTAATTTAGAACGTTCTTGTGTATGTTATCCAAACACTCTACATTAGGTGCCATACAATAAATTCTTTGTTTGCCGTTCGCGTGCTGGTAGGATTTTCAATGGACGAAATCTGAAAAACAAACATAAATCGCCTGCTTGAAAATAAGGTGCGTTGTGGCCTTCCTTTGTTCGCAATGACGCAGGCAGTGTTTCCGCTGCCTGCTCGCAAAATCGCAAATGCGAGAAAAAAGTAGCGTTTGCCGAGAAGATTTAGGCAAATATTATCCAAACTTGCGGATCGAAAATTGCAGATGACGTCATCACTTTGTCTGTCCACGCGCTGTCCTGCATTCAACTCGAGAAGTAATACTTTATGTCTGTGCATCCCCGACCTTATGCGTCAGAAGATCGTATTTGTAACACATACAGTAATGAATAAAATTGTTACGAAATAG
Source organism: Ptychodera flava (assembly GCF_041260155.1). Lineage (NCBI taxonomy): Eukaryota > Metazoa > Hemichordata > Enteropneusta > Ptychoderidae > Ptychodera > Ptychodera flava. Next base: position 35,498,696 of record NC_091932.1, read on the forward strand.
CTAACAAACCAAAAGTACCCATGTTTACCATGACTATTTGACTAAGATGTTACTAAGTTTTGGTTGGACAACTTCGCACAATATACCTACAGATTGCTCCGTGCACTGTGCAGTACAACGTCGTCACAGGCGTGCTGTTTACTTGGTAGTTTGTATAAGTATAGTTTATGCTACGTTCCGACGTTCTCTTCCGTAGAACGTCAGAACATAGCATAAACTACACTTATACAAATACCTAGCTCTGCATGACAGGGCTGTGTGTTATCGGCGTTATACGATGTGGTGGGAGGCCGTATAACGCCGGTAACACACAGCCCTGCCATGCAAACAGCACGCCTGTGAGTGTCATCATCAGCACTGAAGGATCGTTGTGACGGTGAAACTAAGCAAAAACGGCAAACTTTCGTTTTGTACTGAGGCAGCTCCACCAATATTGGGGAGAAACCACCCCTAACGCAGGTTCTAAGCGCAAGTAAAGCTATGAAATGGAAAGATAGATTATGATCAGAGTAGGAAAGTCGACCTTGAATTTGGAAAGTTAGGAACGGCATGGTCAAAAGCATACGGCTTTTTTACAACGTAGAGCGAGTAAGGCACTCTTAAACGGCTAAAATGTTGGTGATGTATTGCTGCCGAAAAGAAAATACTGACTTTAGGAACTTGTTTGAATTGGCTTCCGTCAAGATGAATTCGCAAGAATTTTCAGTGTATTCTGACGTGATATTGTAAACAGATTTTCAGAGAAGGCGCTCGCTCGTCCGCCGAGTCGACGTACTTCCGCATTCATATTGTGCAAATGCACAAGTCTTGTCGCGATATTTGAGCATTTAACTTGACCGTCAGTGAAACAAAATGATGTTTCTCCATATCAAATCATTATGTGTTTTATATTTTCGGGTTCTCTTTACGTATTAGACATGAACATTTGGATATATGATCCGTGATTTTCGCGATCCGTGGCATGATTCATATCAAGCTGACCGTGAATAGGCACTGACGTTTTTGATGATGACCCCTGACCCAAGTGTCATCGATGCGCTGTGCGCTGCCAGTGTCCGAGCATCGCTTGTTAAATTCATAGAGCTACCAAAGCTCCATGCTAAATTCAAGCGTAAAGCAAATTTATCGAAAGTCTATAATGCACACATTTCTCAAGTCTAAGAGTATTTTACTTTTGAACTGCTATGAGAATGGATATCTAATTCGTTTGAAAAACTGGTATGCAGAAGCAGGTTTCGTGCCGTTGTCTATAGCGATATGTGCAGTACAGCATTGATAGCGATTACAGGTTTGTAACTATTAAATATAGCTGCATCGCATACGCCTAACTTTTGCCTCAGGACTAGTATTATTTGACACTTAAAAATGAGGATTCGTACTCAAGGCTGTTATGATTTGTTCAGCTACCCACTCTTCTTACTGCAAAACTTGTAATCTTATAAAAGAGACTGTAGTTTCAACTTTTACCACGATGTTTAGCATTTGTTTCCTGAGTAACAACTCCATACTTTGTTATTGCCAGTAACTTTTGCATTTTAATATTTGGAATTTTCAGGTTTTGAAGAACACCGTACCTTTTGTTCTACCCAACATTTTGAAATTCATAGTGTACAGGTCATTAAAACAACTAGTACTACGCCAAGAAAAATAAAACGTTTCTTTCTTATTCTAGACATATTTCAAAAATTATGTGGTGACGCGGGTTTCTTTTTTCATTCTTCAATCAACAACGCGGGAAAAAATGACAACATCATACGCAGAGACAAATGTACAGCAGCGTTGCTTTATTATTTTTGTACAGCAACAGTTCAGTGGTTTAAGTGCAGCATTTGCACAGTTTTCACAGAGTAATATAAGAGTGAAATATGTATACAGTTCTGATCTGAATGTTAGTGTCAATTATTTGTACGGTTCTGTTTTATACATGCACTATCGTGATGTATTTTTTGCAGGTTTTTTTCATGTATTTCCTCATTAGCAGAAAATAGGACGCAGAGGAAGAAAAAAACCTTTATTTTTCTTGTCATCACATCAGTCTGTATGGCTGACAAGTGACCACAACAATTAATGGACTTTTATTGTAATACTATTTCCCATTTGTCTATGACACACACTTTTTAAAGTCATGTAAATGGGAAATGGGGAAAATGCTCTTTGACACGAAATTTCATGTATAACAACTAGTTCAAGGATATATCAACACATAGGACACATATTAAATTTACAGAATGAGCTAGGATGGTATACATCAATTTGGCTTAAAATGCTGGTTCGCCTAGACATAAAATGATGTGGTGAGGCAGGAATTTGTTACTGTAATTTTTTTTATTCTTCAATCAACAACACGGAGTTAAACATGACAACATCATAGGAATGCACGCAGACTGCACAGCAGTGTTGCTTAATTATTTGTGTATAACAACAGTTCTTTGATTGACTTAAGCGCAGCATTTGCACAGTTTTGACAGCGCAATATAAGAGTTACATATGAGTACAGTTCTGAATGGAATATAAGTGTCAATTATTTTTTTAAGCTTCTGTTTTATACATATACTATCGCCGAGTTTTTTGTGTTTATTTTGTTTTTAATTATTTCCCCATGAGCAGAATAAAGGCTGACGCGGCGGATCTGAATTGACGGGCACGAGGATGACAGACAAAATTTTTATTTTTCTTGTCATCACATCAGTCTGTATGGCTGACAAGTGACCACACAATCAGTGGAAATTTATTGTAATGCTATTTCCCGTTTGTCTATGACACACTTTTCAAAATCATGTAAATGGGAAATGAGAAAAATGATCTTTGACAGGAAATTTTCACTTATAACAACTAGTCAAAGGATTTGTCAACACACAGGACACATGGTAAATTTCCAGAATGAGCTATGCTCTACATCAATTGTACTTAAAATGCTTGTTCGCTCTCTCTGTCAAGCATACTTTTCACAATCATTTCACATGGGAATTGAGATGCGTGAGCTTATAAATGTATTTTCACATGTGTTAACAACTAGTCTAAAGATTTCTCTACACATGAAACACATGGAAGCTCAAAATTTGCACATTGTATCATCAATGCAAGTACTTTCAACCATGGCAACCGCTTGGGCCCCGCCAACGCTGCTTGCAGCTTAATTGTAACTTGTTTCTGCTCATGCTATTTTTTTCTATACAACTGAAAGGCTGCTACCTTTTCAATCATATTCGCTCTATATCAACATATTTTGTCCATTTGTTGGTTCAAAGTAAAATTAACAAACAAAAATGGCTAGTATCTGTTTTGCTCTCATTAGATGTATGTGCAATTTCAGTAATATTGTTGTGCGTATGATACTCTATTCATGATTATTCAAGGATCAACTCAAAGAGCTGTGGCAATTAATTTGAATGAATATATGTGTTGTCTCTGTCTGAATCAGAACAGATAAAGACTCGGTGTCTGGGTTGGATGGGGGACATACACACCATTGAGTGTATAAACATCTACTATCTACTATGTTGCGCAGGTAGATACATTGTGATCAAGTGAGACTGCAGCGTCATTGTTCGAAGAGCTGTGGTAGTAAATTTGAATGAATATACTTGTTATCTCTTTATTATATTAAGCCTTTTTAGCCGAGGATAGAAGATTGACACATTATTTCCTAGCTGAACATCGCTAGAGTCTTTCTATGAAAAAAATGGAGGCACCAGCCTTTTTGTAACAGCGATATATGCTTCACCTTGGGATATTATCTATTTGTGTCACTGCTGGTGCTGGTGTGACGACAGGTCAGTATACACACGGTGTCAAAACATTGATAAGGCTGCGAGCCGAGATATCTCTACAGAAATGACCCTCGTGTCGTATCCATAGTGATTAACTGACATTCGGACATTAATCACAGTATACAAACACACTAAATGCCCAAAGTCTCGGTTCCTCGTGTTCTGACATGTACTACATATCTCGAACTGGTGATAAAAATATGTGTATCGCCTATTTTACTGCATAGTTTGACGATAAAATTACTGTTGTCATGCCCTAGTTTCAGAGATTAAGGTACTAGTTCACACGCAAATTAACTCACTACTTTTGAAACAATGGTTCCACTATACTAGATATAAAAGCTCCGCGGTTGCACATGTTAGTTTAAGGTCCTTATTGATTATCAGGTCAAGTTTAAACTCGGGCGATATTCCGAACTTTATAATTTTGGTGAACATTTAAGTCTAATACACTGAGCACTCCAAGCAGCTGTGCACAACCTTCGAAGAAAAAAATTCTATCAGAAACCTGGCACTGTAGTGATAATTTTAATCACCCACCTAGCGCAGATAGAACATAAACGAACGGCAACTAGCCTCTTATCTCACAAAGGCTTCAAAACAAAATAACAATGATTCGGTATCCACTGCCAACCCATGAAGCATCTGAGTTCCTTGATGTGCTTCAAGGGCGCCACCAACGTTTACTGTCGTTTCGAATTTCTAATCTTAACAGTGATCAGATTACAAAAAATGTAGGAAAGTAAAATCTGCAAAGACAATTTGACCGTTTTTAGATATCTCTTTTCAATTCCAACTTCATTTGCGATGAAAACGCGGACTGGGTCGGGTGATTCATATAAATGAAATCTGTTTACATGCGCTTCCTGACTTCGGCGTCTTCCACTTACGCAAGGAAACTTGAAATCTCGACATTTGTTTTAGCAGATTACTATCAGAGGATGTTGGCGACGTTGGGAAGGGCGCCGAAAACATGAGATCAAGTAGCTCTCATACCGGTACTTTTCCAAATCACATTCCTTAATGACGGATTAAATCATCATAATCAAAGTTTACAGCAAGATCTCACAGTGGTCACCCTATTTCTTTTTGAACATTCTGTTTCACACGGAATGTGTTACAATGAGGAATTACATGTTCAATGTGTTATATTTTAACAACGACTTTAACATTTGAAGGCCCCTGAAAATGTAGACACTGTAAATGTATATTTAACGGACCAAATCTGCTATGACGTAAAAGGCGTTGTAACTTTCAATACTTAGCTTTTGGTTCAATGATACTGCCTTTTTCAGCCTTGGCATACGAGTAGGTTATACTGCCTGGCAGGCTAAAGCTTGAAGTTGTTCATCGGACATATATTTATACTTTTGATGTTTCCAGGTTTCTAAACACTTAACACATACCAAAAACTTGAATTGCGCAATATTCTCTAGCCGTGAAATGCATCAAAGGAAACATATAAATGCATGAAAGTACTGCGACAAATTGAAGTCAGATGCCGGGCGTGTATAGTTACTTCATTTTAGATATCGGTATGTGTGTTTTGTGATCAGACAGCAGTAAAGAAGTAAATAAATGTGAAAGGTAGGGCGGGGGTTTCCTTAATCATAGAAATTCATCTTGTCTCTTAAAAATGAAACATTAAATTCAACTTGAAGCTGGTTTGTATGCTAAAATACAATAAGCAGCAGCAGCGTTATGTATCGAAGTCCCACGTGCACCGGTCACTAATACTGAAGAGTAAAGTTACCTCTCAACGAAACTACTACTTCATGTTATGTGATTACAGGATGTCGTGGAACATTTTAGGCAAAGTTCTGATTTCCGACAATTACACTATTCTCCAAGTGACCATCTTTGGATATAAAGGTAATGGAACCCGATAAACATAACCAGGGAACACAAGTATATTTTACCAGCTTCATGCATTTGTAAATGTTTATGAGAAACATCACACACTGATGATTTGTTCAATATCATCTCCTAACAAATATTAATTGATTGTTTCATTCTGGATATGAGCATATACAAATAGTCTTACACTGAAAACAAATACTCGAGGCCGTGGGCGAGAGGGGTCTACGCACACCCCCTCCCTCCAAAGTATAACAAACCTGTCGCATTCCTGAACAACATTGAAGGCATGTGTCTGAAACTGCTGAAGAAACTAACTCAATACACAAAAACAATAATATTTTATTTCCTATTCTGTAGAATCCATGGCTGTCTAGAATCAGGCATGATTGCACTTACCCGAAACTATTGTATAATACCGCTCATTACTATTCAGTGTTTTTTCTAACCGAGTCTTTCGTCGGCATACTTCTAGTACAGGTGTTGTGGTATTCATTAAATGACAATTAATTTCATATGTTCAGGCTTATTTTCCCATAGATATCGCTGTTTTGAATATGTCTCTCTTAATCTTTTAGGGTCACCGTAAGTGCATTTGCTTCGATGACAGCCATTTGCTCATACATTGCCTTGAAAGGATTCCAAATACACTGCAAAAGGATTAACATGCCCTTTTGTTTAAAGAACCAACAAATGTCGAATAAAAAACGTTTTCTCTTAGGTTGCTGCTTTTGAACAGACAAATTTTAAGTGCTTACAAAAAAACAAGACTAAAGACATTCTTTTCGAAACAAATGCCCAATATAAATTTAAAGAAGACTCTCTCTCTCTCTCTCTCTCTCTCTCTCTCTCTCTCTCTCTCATACTTTTTTGATGCACAGTTTAACTCATCAACTAGGAAAAACCGGCACGGTGAACGTGCGGTATGAGTGTTGTATGAATAACAAACATAGATCTAACTGGGGTTCAGCCTGGGGCTACATGTACGAGCGTAAAGTTGGCGTCATCCTCATGCTCATCCTCAGCCTCAGGGTCAAGAGAAAATGAGGATGAGGATGACGCTACAGCGTCAGCTTCACCGGCGTCAGATCCGATTATTCCCGACTACGTCTGATGGAATGACACGTTAAAAAAACCCTGCAAAAATGTGCTCCAAGTTTCACATCACTTTAAATGTTAATCAAAATACAGTGGAGTTTGTATTTCACAATATTTAGTAACCTCTCCTCTTAATATCCGTTTCTTTCGATGTAGTTACTACACAACATTCTTAGCCCTTAAAATTCGAATGCTGTATGTTTAATATGTCTATTATGCAAGTTAATTGTTTTATATGTCCTCTCAATAATTAGGGCTCTCATATCGCCTCTCATGTTGGTGCTTTGTACGTACACATTTTGGACCACGTATGCCCTTTTTGCACCAATTTTCGGAAAATCTTAACTCAAAAGTTGACTCACAGGACACTAACAAACACATCCATGGATCATTGACTGAAAATAATGAACACTTTATGAGATATTCTAATGATTAAATATTACGAACCAGTTTTACGATTCAAGACAAATATGTGAAAGAACGGGGTCGTTATTTTCTTAAGTTATGGGTGATTATTATTTATCTGTTCTCGGGTAGCGTCACTTCGGCAATCTTCGGATACGACGCTGAAGCTGACGCCGAGTAGCGTCATTTTCAGCGTCAGCTAGAAAGGTCACCTGAGGCTGAGGATGAGGATGAGGATGACGCCAACTTTACGCTCACGCTACATCTAGCAATGTATGACCCCTTGACATTCTGAGGATCGCGACAAAGGCAAACTAAGTGTGCGTACATGTAAAGACCAATTGACCAAGTTTATTACCGGTACATTCACTCTGTCAATTCATACCTCAATGCATATGCTGGCACAGACGTAGATGAACTCATACGATAGAGTTGTATGTACTTTACGCAAGTTTTAAAAGTAGTGAGTTGCAAATAATCTATGTGTCCGAGTGTGTAGATAAGGATGTGAGCGCTATCAAATATTTGCTATGGTATACAATTGTGGACCATTGTAATGATTCAACCCCTAATTCCCCCAACAACTTACTCTATGTATTTTTCACTTACTTACTTCAACTTTTTTCATCCCCAGAAAATTACACCGTCTCCGATCGACGAGTTTGTTTTTCATTGATGGGTTAATGTAACTTCTACGGCGTTATCAATCATGTTGAATTTTTAGTCCAAGGGCGAACCGTTGCAATGGCTTGATTAACTCGGCCATGATCTTTTGTTGCTTAGTTGTTGATTTGGCACAAGCTTCATACAATTTTTTTCTACTCAAAAGTGGCATGGGCAAAACTTGTTCGCTTTTGCACGGTTTACCGTACCTGTATATCACTGAGTAAAAATATGATGATCTGTGTCTGACAAAGCTTTTAAACCAATCACATTTCGAAAAAGTACACCCTCATGCTAATTGAACACGTATGTGCTGTTCATTTTTTGAAATTTAACATTAACACAGAATACAAGAAGTTTAAGAGCTGATGTGGCCATCATCAACATAAAGCATATCCATGATGTCGATACTCCATAACTTTAGATATTAAGTAAAGCAAACCATAAAAATACAAAGTATTTGTCTGAAGAGCGCTTACAAAGTGTGAAAGATGAACATGTCAAAAATATGTAATTTAATAATGGCAATGAGTTCAAGAGCCTTGCGCAATTTTTATCTTAAGATAAGTCTCACATGGTTTGAAATTGAAAAATCATCAACTTTTTGCAGCCTTGCGATATAAGGAACGGAGTATTCATGAAAATGTAAAGCAGTTCAGTTGCATTACATGACTGCAGAATGTTGTGAAAAGGTGATCTCAATTCTATCGCGAACAACTCATAAGAATTCCCCATGTTCCAATTGTGCATTTCGCATATGAAGTGATACAGTATACAGATATTGACTGTCCATGAGGGCAACAGCATACCTCTGTACCCCGAGGGATTGTGAGTCAATCTGGTCAACCGGCAAAACAGATAGTGTTTTGGGGGTGACCCACAGGCCCGAGGGGATAAGGACGTATGCTGTGGCCCTCATGGCCAGTCAATATGTGTTTTATAACACAGTTCATCGGCAGTCATGCATGAACACGTGTCAATCACAAAACTTGTCGCATAAGCTTATGTTGGAGTGGTTCGGTAGGAAAATGTTTTCTCCCGACAGCGTCGCAATACTTCTGCAAAAACATTCAATGCACCTTTGATCATAGTTTTCGTCCGTTTAGAGTCCTTGTTAGAAAACAGCGCTGTTAGTTCTTTTTCAGAAAGTAGGATAAACCGAGAAATGTCCCAACTATTGTTTCACTCGGTCGCTGACAACATTTTGTTTACATATAACAGTACGCGCATCCTCAAATGCCATTTTTGAAGTGAGCAGGCATTTGTTTTCTGAACTGATGCCTGGCGGGCAGGGCGCTGATTTAGTAAAAAGGTGGGTCTTCAAACCACGTTTAAAAGAAGTTACATTTCTGGCACAACGAATTTCTGAAGGCAGTGCATTCCACAGCAGAGGAGCACATACCGAAAATGCTCTCTGACCGTAACCAGTGTAAATCAATGAAAACAGGAGTGATGTGGTCATATTTGCATGTACCTGTGACTAGACGGGCTGCTGCATTCTGAACAGACTACAGACGGTTCAGTTGGTCTTTTGAAATGCCATAGAACAGACTGTTACAATAGTCGAGTCTAGAGGTAACGAATGCATGGATGAATTTCTCAGTAGTTAGCTTGTCGTGTGATTTACGAATTTTACCTATACTACTGCAGCTTTATTTTGATGTAAATCAATGGTAACTTTGCAAATGCAAGAGTTTAAAGATATTGACGATTGTTTTCAAAAACAACAGTGCACGTGACTGATCTACAAGCTCACATTTCGGAATGTCTAATGTCAAAGTTTAATAATGCCACCAATCGGTCCGATTTTGTAATCGGGCAATAACGTATAAAAAGCCGTTAATAATTTTTATTTATTTATTTATTTATTTTGCACAAAATGATACATAAAACACCATAAAAGAACAAATTTGTGCATGGATTACACAGAAAAGTCTAAAGACTTATTTCCACTGAGGTCCATATTGAAACATGTGCACGTAAAAGCAACAAAGTACGTTTTGTAACACTTGTTTTCATAGAAGCTCTTCTCCTAATATCTTGACAATTGCGAAAATTGTTCCAATCTTCAAATCGGATTCTAGCCTAGGTTTCGAAAATTAAAGACCTATTTCTGTTCTCACAAGTTTATCAAAAATGTTTGAGTGGTAAATTCACATACACTTTAATTTTGTAAGTTCTTAACAGACTGTGAACTACTGTTTCCCGAACAGTCCAGTTTTTGCCATGGTCACTCATGTCAGAGCTCTTTACGCAAATTGCCCGATGGCGCGCAGCCATTGTTAATCGTAAATTGGTTGATTCGGACTTTATCGACCTTTGGAAAGTATTTGATGTCGTATATCATAACGTTCCCCTCCGTAAATTATACTACAACTATTGCTGTTCTAAAGAAACCATGACAATGCTCACTTCTGAACGCAAACAAATTTTGAATGCCTGTGGGACGACCAGCAGTCGAAAGTCTGTTCTGTGCGGAGTACTACAGGGTTCCATATTTGTACCCTGTCTTTCTCTTACTTTGGTCAATGACTTTTCATTAAATTTGCAGAATAATATTGATGTGTATATGGATGATTCAACCCTGCACACGTCAAGATAAACAATTGCGAGATTGAGACTACTTTTTCAATTGACCTTGAACATCTGTCATTTTGGTGTAATTCTAACCGAATACTGGTTAATGCAGCAACCCTGAAAACGAAGTTAATTACCTCTCACCAGAAAGGAATCTCGCTTATCAGAGCAAAACTCGGATTTATTTTTAAATGGTCAGCCGTTGACCAATTTTGTCAAAGAATTATTCTTAGGAGCAATTCCAAATTTTAATCACATTGAACAGTCATGTGCCTTCCTTGTGTGGTACAATAAAATTAATTTTTCCAGTTATTTAGCATTGTTACGACTAGTACGACGCCTCGAAGGTTATTTAATACATGTAATGTTGAATCATAGAGTCCGTTTCTAGCTCCATTGTTGAATCAACCTTGGACTATTGTTCTTTTGTTTGGGGATGGCAGTCGAACTGCAGCATGAGGTTGCACGGGCTGTTGGCCACGCCACGGTACTGCTTCGGCGCGACTGTGGTCATAGGTGCGCACAGAGTTGTTTGGATAGTCGTTCGAAGGCCCGAGCGGCCGGGCCGGGATCGATGTGACACCGAAGACAAAACCTTTTCTTTGCACAAGAACTGAGGTTCGACCTTCCGCCTCACACATCAATCACGGCCCGGGCCATCGATCGACTTATACAAACAACGCTGCTCGCATCAGTGTATGTGGTCAAAGACACAGGCGCAAGGCGAATTTTAAAATCACTGGTCTGTAATTTTAATGTTAAAACATGAGTTTTCTTAATAACTGTGCAAACGGAAATTGTGCGGGCAGATTTGAGACATACAGTGAACAATGCCCAGTGCACGGCTGTGACCGTTCAGCTCCACTGATATTGATACACTCGGCGAATTTTAAAATCACTTGTCATGCATTTTATTGAAATCATGCTGGAAATCATGCGGAAATCATGCTGGTAGCTGTTGAGACATATAGTGAGCGCCAAGAGCACGGCTGTGGCCGCCCGGATGTCATGTACAGATTATATCACAGCCGAGCGGCCAGAGCGTTTAAAATTCGACTGGGTCCCTGTTGAGCGACTCCTTGCATATGTAGCAGTTGCAGGTTGTGGTGGAGCGATTGGCCGGTTAGTCATTTTCGGTAATCCGCAAGGCTTGGGGGCGCCCTTGCAGCTATGCTTTAATCCTGATCTTCTCTTCGTGGACGGCTCTGAGGAAATGCTCTGTCACGTCTAGTCCTTTGTACTCAACAGGGTAGTTTGTCTGACCGTCTCAGCGAAAGCAATAGCAACAGGGCTCATGCTGATGAGTTGCTCGAGTATTGCTGTTTGCGGGGTCGAGCTCAGGGCTCTCAATATTAGCAATGAGAGCCTCAAAGTCAGCGGAGATCACAAAGGGGCAGGGAGCTGCTTGTGGTGGTTTTAGAAGGCGAGCCTGTGTTTTCCCTCCTCCGGAAACTTGACCCTTACGGCCGTCTGGCACTTAGGCGAATTGGCCTTCAGCAGGTCTTGCCTGGTGTAGCCATGGAGGCAGCGTACACACAAGTGTTTGTAATGCCCGTTTCTGAGTAATCTCTCAAGAGCCAGTTTAGGTTCTTTTTCTGAGTGTGGTGGAATTTCCAAGCCACTTAGATCAACATCATGTTGATCAGCGGAATCCCCGTAGGGTACATGTTGATGTGGAAGACACTGACGCCTCTGTCCAAGCCAAAGACACATATCGCCAGGCCTGCCTGTCTCTCCACCTTACCACTTACCAATCAAAGTTATGAGAATAGTTAGTGCCCTCAAATTGACTGTGGATTAACTACTAACTTATTCAATTTCAATCAGATGATATGCTGATATGCAAAATTTTCATTGTTTCTGTGACTACATATATACCTTTTTTGTTTTTAGCCTAATGCTTTCTAAAACAAGTGCGTTGACTTTTTATTTAAGTTTCCTGATATTGTTCCATGTTTTTCTGAACATATCCCATCACAATATCAATCCTCGGATATCTTAAGTAGATTTATATATTTTTACGATGATGGGTAATTTTCACGATTTTCACCCTTAATTTTTAGTTTCGTCAGTTTTCTCTGCTCATCCTAAAGGTCACCTGCTTCTATACTTGATTCGCTGCTCCAAAATATTTTTAATAATTATTGGTCCTAAGTAGTCCAGCCAAATTAGTGCCTATTTCACTTTTGGATGCTTCTGTCAACGCCAATAATTGCCTGTGGAATTATCGACGGTCTGTCCACTGTTCAAGTTCAGTTGGTCACCTATTCTGTTTGTGATCTTTTCAGGATAAAAACCAAGGGCATGGATTCGAATTTCCAAGTAGTCTTAGGTTTCCACAGACCACCTTTCATCAAATACCATTGCTTTATAAAAGCAGCGAATGAGTAGGACAATAAATCTACCATCTATGATTAAATAATGTCAGTGATCTAAATAGGTATATTATTCTTCACTGCTTGTGGTGGCTAGCGGTCAAGTCGCAGGGTGACACGGTGTCCAGAAATGTTGTACAAAAATAGACTTTACATTTCCTTTACAACTAAGTCAGACTGATACCGTGTTTGTTCGTTCCTTATATTCAGTATCAATTTGTCACCGTGTGACTCTTTTTCAGACCAGACTCGTCTCCAGCCAATTGAACGCAGGTAACCCACAAAAAACTGAATACAGCACAGCCTAAGTTTATGTACACTTCAGTTTATATGTACAGCTGCCGTTGGTCAGTATTGGACAAAATTTTGTTCCAAAATTTATGGATTACCTACTATTTGCCCGCTAGCATTTAGTCTACATGCACAAAAGAAGTTTATGGTACAAAATGCACTCTATCTCTATTGCTCTTTGGGACACAGGTACACCTGTAAGTATATGCATGTTGAATTTTAGGCCTGTTTCAATGCTTGGAGCCTGGTCAGTGGGGATATAATTAAATAAGAGACAGAAATATTTGGCTTAGCTAAAATGTTCAAGTAACTATTCGCTACACTTTCCTTTACAGCCACGTTCACATATATGAAATGTGGTACTTGATTAGTTGAGACACCAATTGTGTTATTTTCCTTTTCATCCCATGGTATTCGGCTACACCATTTATTATGTGCTTTCAACTAGTTCTGACAAAACTTTGATTACTAGATGGCCTGGGACAGTATTGAAAATGGTTTCACAGAGTTCGGAAATAATTTTAAAATTTTTCTTATCTCCTCTGCAGGTACATCGACCTGTTTTGCCTATCTAAGAATCTTCCATAGATGAAGACTTGGTATCTGAGTGGAATGAGGAACATACTGCCATCCCATTAAGTGTATGGACATCTAATGCTCCGCATAATGACCGATTGAAATCGAATGGAATTATAGTGCCATTAATGGCTCAAACTAGAATATTTATTTGCAGTTGACACATTATATCATTTTCAGGCTTGACATCGCCAGTATATTTCTGTAAAAACTTGAAAGTATAAGACTTTTGTAGCAGCGATATGATTCATCTTACACTGTCATGTCCCAGTCGGTATTGGTAGAGCCACCACTAATTTATGTCACTGCTACTGGTGTGTGGCGACTGGTGAATGCAAACTGAAAAAGAGAGCATTGATAAGAGTGCGAGCCGAGTCTACATAACTGACCCTCATGTCGTTTCCGTAGTGATTAACTGACATCTGATCATTATTCACAATATGCAAACAGATAAAATGCAGCAAGTCTCGGTTCCTCGTGTTCTGACATGAACTGCACAGATAGAAGTGATTATAAATGAAATGCACCTCCTCTTTTACTGTGAGTTTACGATAACATTACTGTTGCCATGGCCTAAGTTTATCTATTTAGGTAAAAGTTCACCGTGACACCCAGTACATTCCAAATTAAGTCACTATTTTTGAAACAACTGTTCTATGACATAGAACTAGATGAAAAGGGCTCTGAAGTTGCACAGGATGTAAATTTTGGGTCAACATTGATTATCACTTCTAGTACAAACTCAGACGTCATTCCCTCCTCGCAATTTGATGAACATTTTATTGGCATAAACTGGATACTCCAACTTGGAAGCGCCTGTTCACCCGCTTTGAAAAATTTCTACCGTAGTGATAGCATTTTAACACCCCCCCCCCCCGAGTAAAATAGAACTAAAACAAACGGAAACTTGTCTCTTATCTCAAAAAGGTTACAAAACAAAATACATGTAATTATGTTTTGGCTTTCATAGTCCACGTGAGAAGCATTTGGGTCCAAATGTGCACCATGGGCGCCATCACCGTTGACTGTTGACAAACTTATCGAATCTTTGGTCCCAACAGTGATCGGATTACTTCTGCAAAGGCGACTTGATTTTTCGTTAGTTCTCACCATTCAATCCCCTTTTGACGGCTTCGTTTTGTCGGTGCAATTCACAAACTCTTAACACTCTTTTGTGTATTGTCAGTCTTCCAAATAATCGCTCTGGGTTGGGTGATTTGATAAAAAGTCTGTTTACATACACTTCTTAACTTCGGCTTCTTCCATTACATGTGCATGGAAAAACCTCGACATCTATTTTAGCAGATGTACGCCCAAGAGTTTGTTTGGGGACATTAACGAAGGACTCCGAAAGCATCACGCATGACATTCACGGTACTACTTGAGTAATATAATCAAGTAACAATTATGAAATAACAATTCGTATTAATGATACCAACAAGATATCACAGTGGTCGCCATATTTTCCACATTCTGTTTTACATGGAATGTGTCGAAATGAGGCATTACATGTCTCATTGTTACATTTTAACGAAGAATAGAACATTTGAGGGCCTCTTAAAACATAGATACTGTAAATGTGGTTTTAAGGACGAAACATTCTACTACATAAAAGGTTAAGTAGCTTAAAACACTGTTGGCGAAGACAAAGTCTAGCCTTATTTCTGTAGTCTTGTCACATGATACCCAAGCAACAATGTGTCACAAGTTGAAGACTGACCAACTTTCATTTACAGTCAAAGTGCGTTGATATATTTTCAAGATTTTATTCTTCAAATTGAGACTGTGATTCAACCTCTACTCGATTGGCTGAGTGTGACAGCTTCATAGAAAAGGTTAAAGACAGAGTATGTCGGCTTCGATTCGGCTCGGATCTTGTAAACTTTAAGTTGCCTCTGTTTCCATTACTACTGTTGCGAGCTGAAGAGGTAGAAGCAACAAAATAGGGAGTCAAAGATATAAACATTACTACATTATAGTGTATATGACAGTAAAATATGCATCGGGGATAGGTATTTGGACTTGTGAGAAAATAAAAAAAATCCCATAGAGTTAACATAAGGATAGCAGCCATGAATTTCAAAACTGAACTTTTATGATATCGTAGTCGGAGGTTTGTACAGGGAAAGTCCTTCACTTTCGACATACCTACTAACTTACCTACTGACTTAATTGCATAATGATATAAAACGCGTCTCATTGTGTTACTATCAACCAACAATTGTATCTTGCAGTCAATTTGAATGAATGGATGAAGATGGCATGGAGATATGTTTACCATCGTTTGTAGTCATCGTATACAGAAGATTACGCCTATATTTTCTATCAGGTTTGATGACTGGACATCTTGTTTCCTTGCCTTGCGTATTCTCTTTACCAGAGTCAGAAGATGCATGGTATTCATATTTTTGGTTTATTATGCTGCTATTTTCCCAACATTCTTGTCGGGATCCCTCTCCATTATCTCAAAGAATGTCGTTTTGTCGATTATCGAGGCAGATGCCTGCCAGTTTATACACCGACAAATATGTCGATTGGATTATGTTTTAGCCCCATATGAATACAGGAATCAAAGTTTTATTCAATTAACACCTTTGCAATGAAAAAACAACTTTCATACTGAAAATCAGAATATACTTTGTTCTCCGGCCGAGCTTGAAAATCAACCAAGCGCAACAAAAACATTAATCAATAAAAGGAGACTTCATTGATTCATTTGGAGATAGCTATCAATACTTAGATCAAACAGCTGAGCGGGAGGAAGAAACGTTGAGATTTAGAGTGGAAAACAGACGTAAAAGCAAAGACATAGGGGCAAGGACAGGAGGAGAAAATTTATTGTCTCCGGATAGTTTTTCGACGTATAGTCTTTGGGAGTACATTGTTGACAACCTTGAACAATCTATTCGTTGGTCATGATTTTTGTTTTGTGATCATATCAGTTGAGAGTTATTTTTATTGTGCATTTTTGGTAGTAATTTTTCGGGCAAGTGGAGAGCAAAGGCAAATTCAAGTAAGCCTGATGACATGTTAGATTAGATCTGAGTGGGCAAAGATATCTACTCACAGCTAGACTTGATTATCTGTTCAAAATTTTAAACAAATTGAAAAGTTACATTAACGTACAAATTTACATTAAGCATATAATCACTATGATTCATTTGGTAATTATTTCCTACCAAATATGCTGATTTGTCTCCAAGAGATCGTTTACATCCACTAACAAATGTATTCGCTAGCCGTTTATAAACGTTGCCTCAAATTGTATTACTGATGATGTGTATCGTACATATTTCGGCGTTAGAGTGAATTGTCTATCTCTGACGACATGTTATTTCTACACGTATGAAATAAATGGGAGTAAACTCTGAGGACCGAGCACCTAAAGCTATTCTGTTCATATATTCAAACGACCAATCGCATCGCAACATCCCGATGGCAGACAATCGTGGACAGTATTACAAATGTAATACATGGTGGAGAATCAGGATATACAGAGCAAACTTTTAGTAAGAAAAGGCAACACCGAGCGTTAGAACATACCGAAGGATGATATGCACAGTGAACGAAAGGGGAAACCAAGATGTGGGACCAGGCAAATTCACAGTTTGCGAGAATCCGACGAGTACAGAGCAAACTGCACGAAGACGAAGAGCAAACATTTAACCAACGGCGATGACAAGAAAAGAACTGAATACGACCAAATGATTATTGGAATTCGACTAAGTGAGTACCACTGTAACATGAACCAATTCGATTTATCTTTGAAGAAACTGAAACATAATCTAAACAGCTCAACGTACACTGAACGACAAAAAACGAATGCAGCGAGAGTGTAATTCACTTCACTGACCTCTTAATCAAAGTAGACTGAAAGATCTGTCGCTTGAGGGCGCTTTCTACGATCCCCTCTCACAAATGGAAGTGGTCTGTTAACATTTCTTACGGGTAACAGAATTTTGTTGCGACCAATTAGATCTCGTCAAGAAATTCATTGGCAGTTTTGAGGTCTATGTTACGCCCATGCAGCCAGCGAAGTGCATGATCAAACATTAGCATATGACTCCGCCTATTTCCTGTAATATCAACAACAGGCAGACAAAGCATAATTACCCGCAGTATGCTATTCACGGTGATGCAACAACTCTGCCAAGCAACGATCGTGATTTTGACGTTCTTTGAATCACGAGGCAGTGAGAAAGTGTACGAGTCCCCGGGGAACTTAGAATTGTGCTGAACATAAAGTAAGGGCAAGCCCATGGAAGTTTGGGGAGAACGTCCTCAGTTTTGTTGGTATCACACTTCTCGGATAAACAAATCCACTAGCTCGTTGAGCTTTTGGTAACTCAATGACCAGCCTAAACTCACGGATATAGCATTTATACCGTTAGGTAAGTACAATTGTTGCCTACTAGCCCGACGGGCTAGCGTAAATTAGGCGAGTTCTTAGCAAAATCAATTAATATTAAATGAAAAAGACATCTTTGCGTAAAAGCAAAGCGAACATAGAAACGGTTTCCGAGCCTTACTGACATGAAATTCTTTACCCAGGTTCAAAATCAAAGTACGAATTCAATTCAGGGATGAAGTAAACGTTGTTCAGGGAAATACAAGCTTGAATTTTATACTAAAGAAAGGAGAAAGTTATGCATGAAAACGTCATCCATCTAGGTTGTACGTAAATTCCAACGGATAATGCCGTGTAAGTACGTCTTTGTAGCATGCATAACACAGACCTGTCAAAGATCAAAACAATATTATTGCTGTAAAATTATCTGTGCTATGCTGTGAGCGATGAAATGGCTCCTGTCAAGAGAGAAAACGAATGTCAATCGCCGAAGCGTCACCAAGAGATTCGACGTCATACGATGTCGAGTTAGCTAGCTACACAGCTATGGCGTATATGACATCATAACAACTCTTCTATTAGCAAATAGGGGCCGTAGATTATAATACTGCAATGAGGTTTAATTTTACTTGCGGTTCCGTCACTTGAACCTCCATTTTATATTATTTTGCCATTCTTTATTACTTTCTTTCATCAAAGACAATGTTATCAACCTTAATGACATTTTACACCTTCCTTACAACAAATAGTCTCCTCATCATAGCCTTCGCACACAGGAGTCAACTGCCATCGCATCGCACATCGCGATCAACAAAACTTTGAAACATGAGCATGTGACGCTTTGTGTGTTATTGTATTTCATCTATTTCCCCAATTATTACATGGGTATCAAGGAATAGAATACCTTTGATGAGTACTGTATTGAGGACACCGAGATATACACAACATGGAGTAAGCAGCACATCACAGAGTATCACATTACAGTTATGGTAATACATGCACTGCACTAAAATGATTATCGGTACATGCCTTGTTATATTTTTGGTTCATGGCTTTCGTAATTTCGGCAAAAATTTTTCATGCCAATCGCAATTTTTTCTCACGTTTTGCACTTGGAAAGCATGCGGTGAAACCATGAACTTCACGAACTGAGGCTGAGCTAGTCACGGTCACTACACAAAAGTGCCCGTTAGCTAGTGATGATTTTTGAGAGACACTAGCCCATGGGCTAGAGACTCAAAAATGTTTTGGTCGCCCCTGCACTTGCGGGCTTGTGGTCATGAAGGCCATGACGTCAGCTCTGCAGACCTTAGCTAAAATTCATGTATCAATGAAGCAAAATTCGCTCGTTACTGATCGGACTTCTGCCTGTCTGACTAAGTCCTACTACATGTGAATGTTTATTTACAATGTTATACAACTTTTGCTGACAGAGTGGGGACCGCAATCGTAATTGATTGACAGTGTTGCCATGACCAACATACTTATTATGCAGAGAGAGGACTAAGTTCAAGAAATATTCAACAGCACTCGGCATAAACGTCACATATTTTAGCGACCAGAAACAGCTGTAGGCGTGACTAAATTTCTTCATCTCGACGCCGCGTGTGACAGACCGCGCCCAGTCGGAAGAGGAGGGGAGAGTAGGGAGCGTCCTCGAGCGACGAATCTTTCAGTCCACAGCTAAAATAGCTACATACCTTACAGACACTTTCAGATTTTTATTTTTTCTAAGTTATAGAAGTCCCAAACCCCAATAAAGTATATTTTCTGAAAGTCCTGATATTGGAAATCCAACCGTGCACAGTACAGAGTCATTATTTGCGCAATAGTCATGTGACAAGCGTTTTGCTGAAAGATTTTCGATTGATGAGCCTTTGCAATACTCTTCAAATCAGTGTCTGCGATTTTTTCTGCGAGTTTCCATGCACATTATATGGCGCGACAATAACAATTCATTCAAAAGCATCTTAGTCTAACACCTGTAATAGTGCATAACAAAAAATACCAAAAAGGAAATCCCTGATACAATGTTGAAAGATATCACCAAGGATTGTCAATGCACAAATTTCAAGCCGAAATCTTGGAGCATGTGCGCTAAAGGCGGGAAAACCCGATTTGACCATTATGCAAGTAATTGACTCTGTCCTGTGCACGGTCATACTTCCCAATATCAGGGCTTTCAGGAGATGTATACTTTATTGGGTTTTGGACTTCTAAAACTGAGTAAATATAAATAGCTGAAAGTGTCTATAAGATATGTAGCTACATTAAAGCAGATTGTGAGTATCGTAATGTACCCTCGGCGAACTTTAGATACGATGTAGAAATTGACATTTAGAGGTTATTACCCAATATCGCCTGTTCTTGTGTCGTATCAGCATGAGTGTCATTTGTGCTGCGTCAGACACGAGACGAAGTCGAGTGTCTGACGTAATACGTAAGTATTTACTAACAAAGCCTCATCATCGGCTAAAAATGTACTGGTTCACCATGGCATGTCACAGGTTAAATTTGCATCCCTTTCCCTCTTGTGTAGCAATACAGTGGTAATAGTATGAAGTGGTATTTGAGAGACAAATCCAAGCATAATACTTTCATCTTCTGCACAGTTCAAGTTTAAAGTCGCTTTTTGGGTCACGGTCCAATGTTCGTCATTTAGCCAACAAGCAGTCCATTCTGCTGCCTAAACCCTACCTATTAATACCTTGAAACTGAACAATACTTTTAATTGTCTACATAAACAATACGGCTAAATGTGCCAATGCAACCGTCATTTGGGTATATATTCGACGTTGTCTGGCCAATGGCGTTTGACAAAAAACGTGACTGGAAGTTGGCCATATTAATTACACAAGGAGATGTAAAGAACTTGATTTTTCTCTTTTTTTGTCATTCTCATCATAAAGCATGACTTTAAAGTTGCAATATGGATCAAAATTGTCGATTTTTTTCGTAAAACTAAAGCAAATAGACCATACTACGTTGAAGTACTCTTCTTAGCTAAGCTTCTTACCAATCCCGGCACACAAATATGTTCATTTTGAGACGTTGCGGCCTCCTAGAAAAACTATTTTGTAAACAAACTTTCGAAACAAAAACATATGATAGTAACATTTTATTAATTTGAAAATTTTGGAAAATTCTCCTCTTATAATGATTTAGCAGCCAAATTTTTGTCATCGGATTAGGGTCAATCAATCGCTGGTATCAGACACTCCCTGAAATGAGGGATTATGTGGCAGACTAAAGGTGAGGGTTTTAGATGATACTAAATGATGGGTCAAACATTGAAATTTATAAAATCTGCCCTAGAAATAGGTTGAAATAGGAAAATTTAAAGACACTTATTGTGATAGTGTTCGATTTGACTGTATCACATAAGAATTTTTGTCACATCTGATAGTATACACACACAGAAGCACAAGTAATATGTTCAAAACTCATTTGTCTCTTGCAAAGTCTATATAGTCAATGTCACTTGCATTTGTATGAAAAAGACTTGATTAACTTAAATCAGAAATGTGGTAGGCTTGGGGAGCACTCAACGCAATTGTGATGTGGTTTTCATGTACACATCATTTATACATTGGTTCATGTGTGATGTATGTATGATGTTGGTTTTGATGTACACGTCATGTATATACATGTGTACATGTACACATCATCTATACATGTATACACGTGGTTCCTAATCTTTACTACATTAAGCATACATCAATATATTTTGGATGTACCTTTGATGTGCAAATCTTCGCACTCTGATATGTCTTTGATGTATACATGTGTTTTTGATATATGGAAGATATTTCATGATGTATACATCATGTGTTTTTATGTTTCTTTGATATATGGTAATTTTTGTAAGGTTAGAAGCTTTTGAGGCGAGGAAATGAAGGTACTTAGCCAAGGGGATAGCCAAGTTTGGTTAGTAGAATGTTCGATATGAGGAAAAGACGATGAAGCACTGTAACCAGATATCAAAGTCGTCAATAGTTTCCTATTTTAACCGTGATGAATGTGGCTATGCCAAGGATGTATGGATCGAATGCCACCTGTGTATTGGTAGCCTGGGATAAGTTGGTGGCCAGGGCATAACCGTACAAGTCACCTAATTCGATGATGAACTTACCGAGGTCACAGAGAAACATAGACAGAGTGGCAACACTTGCATGCCTTTTGTTCCATGGTCGTCTCGGTAGACTATTGGCTTTTTATATTAAAATGAGCTTCAAAGGTGTTAAACTTTTTGGAGGCTTTGTTTGTATTGTGGTTGATAATTACACGAGATTATGCGAAAAATACGACGAGATGGCATCGTACTGCCAGTCGCGTAGCAACCATAGTTACTTTGTGAGCTCTCAGGCCAGAAACACTGCTTCACGCCAATCAAAATATAACACGCCAGCAGTTTCATAAACATGTCCTTCCTTGACGCACGTGTAAAAGACAGTATGACTGACCGTAAACCATTGAGTAAAACCAGACAGTATCGATAAAAGACTTTCAAATTTGGTTCAAACACACTCATTATATATTCATAAAAATATAAGAGGAATTTTTAAAACGGTATAACTCACTTTCCTGAAGCTCAAAACACTCCCGTTTTCGCCAGCACATCAATTCCGATCAGCACCACATGACAACAATAACACAAACTTTGTCGAACATACTTTCGCTTAACAATTGGTGAAAATCCGAAAATTACCGAAGGGTGCATGGTCGGCACTCATTGGAAAAGAGAGCCAAGAGCTTCGTGAGGCGAGGCAAACATGGATTGCTTACGTAACCGCTTCACGCCTTAAACAATAGCCGTTACCACTCTGTCTATGTTTCTCTGTGCCGAGGTTTATAGTCAGGGAGTTGAGTGTTGATTGTTCGATGTATGGTAGCAACAGGTCGGCTGGGAGTATTGCTTCAGACGTGATGCTAGTCTGGCAGAGACCCTGCCATTCGCAGTCTTCCCTGTTGGAACACTCGCGCACCCTTCAGAGACGCAACGCGAATCCCAGGGTCTGGAGGTTCTTGCAAGCCACCGGTCGGATTTCTGCCTGATCCGGGTACTTTATAGAACTCCAAGCATCCGTTAATCAAAAACAAATGACAAGTACCACAGCCAAATAATATTAAAAATGAAAAATAAAAAACTACCGCGTAAAAAAGGTCTACCAGCAACTAGTATATATTCTCTCTGCCCAGTTAGATAGGTGTTTCTTTTGACGTCACAACCCTTATGAATATTCATACACTTGCAAAACCCGACAGTTGCTAGGGCGTGCTCACAGCTGCACAGCGTTAGTCTTCGAATGCAGGCCCATCGTGGGCGTGCACAAAACAAGGCACAGCAACTGTGGAGAGTCTAAGGTGTTGCCTGTCAGCCTGGAGCTAGTCGGTTGACGCCACAGAGGTGCGATGTAACCAGCTGGCCGGGTGTGTTGAACGATTGGTGCGGCCATATTGCCCGTGTTATTATTGTGAGGTACGCTGCCTATGGTGGGTGGACCCAGATGTGATTGGCGCCATTACTTGTGGCCAGATTGGTTCGGGTAGCTGTAATGGCGGGTCGGTTGCCCTTAACGTGATCAATGGGATGATGACGTGGCTGGTCTTGAGCGAATAGCGAGCTGGACGGATCGGCAAGCGTCGCCGGCCCCATGATGATGGCTGAAGCAGGCGATAGCGCACCAACAGCTGTATTAGTTGGCTTGACTTGCAGGTTGAGTGTCAGGATAGGAGTAAAAATGGTGATGCCTTCTTTATTTTATTTATACATGTAACCGGGTAATTAAACTGACTTTAAATTTAGCCAATCAATTAAACCCGACCCAAGTTCATAACACACAATCAACAAACCAGGAAAGAATGATTATCGTACAATTTGCGTTGCAGTTTATATTAAGGTTTATTTCACTACAACTAAAATCTCTACTACTAATGATAATAATAATAAAAGAATAAAACACTGGTCTACAATGATTAAAACTAATAGCAGTATTACTGGAAAATAATTTCCAGGCGCAAAATCTAAAGTTCATCCACCATAATAAAGTTCCAGGTAATTCTAAAATGGCTGTTGTCTAGGGTTTATTCACTTAGCTATTGTTCATATGGCTGTACAATGGTTTCTCCTTGAGTTGTAGGTCAATGTCCGTCCTGTTGCTATGACGATGACAGTCTATCCAATAGGAAACTACGTTACACACACAGAGTCCTTCCAGATGATCCTCCCTGGGGATTTGGTATTCCAACCCTGGTAGCAATACTCGAGTTGATGATTGACTCGAACAAATTCCAGGCACTCCTTGGCTCTTCACTCGGGCCACACAATAGGAACACACAGGAACACACGCAGTCTACCAGTAATTCATTAACTGGATCTCCTCTGTAATCACAGTCATGTAAAAGACCAACCACGTTGTCTTGGAATTTTTTCTTGGTAGTAAAACGGATAATAATTCCTAAACGTACGTCCACACCAAAATACTGTCTTCAAGCAGTGAAAATCAGTAGAGCATTGCAATGCATTGTGGGTGAAGACACTATCAATGAAATTCCACACATGTGTCATCACACTCAAACAACACGCAGTAGACCTAATCACATGACTTACAATCGTAACCGGGGTTACACATTCCCCTCAGATGCTTACACACTCCGGGTGTAAGTTACTTTGGTAATTGATATAATGAGACTCAAACTTCAAACATAAAAAACTTAAAAGGGCAAAGGTCATTGTCAATGCAACCCACTGTTATTGTTTTTAACAGTCAGTCACTCTAATCATAATTCACGTCTTTGCAAACAAGAAACATCTCAGTACCTGGTATAGGTATTACATGAGTGGTAGGACTTAGCAGGCTTAGCAATTTACAATTTGCTTGTACCCCCATTCGGTCATAGGTCAATTTATCAGCAGGCCGTCCAGCATTCTGTCGTTTTGGTCGTCCTTCTTTGGGTGGTTGTGGCATAATTTCCACTTCACTCTGGCGTGTTTCTCTTTCATCAGGCACATCTGGTGTATCAATAGAGTTGGCTGCTGTTTCTATGGTGCTGATATCATACGGTATGTTTTCAATCGGATTCGAACCCACAACATACGGCATCAGTCGCCTAGCTGAGAGGCCTGAGACAGAACCAGTCGGCTAAATCTCCACTCCCAAAAAAGAGTGGTTCAATAGCCGGCTAAGTTGTTACATTTTCTGACTGAGACCTTTCAACACGTTGTAGAGTTCGTGAAGCACTCACGCACGCATGCTCACTATCATACATCGCACATACACACTTTATCGAAGCGAAGAAACGAATTTCATCGCTTTAACTGGGCGAACGATAACCTCGGGGACAATTCTGTCCACCAGCAGTGTTACCGACCCAGGATAGAAAATACGGATAGTTTTCAATCGGATTCGAACCCACAACATACGGCATCAGTCGCCTAGCTGAGAGGCCTGAGACAGAACCAGTCGGCTAAATCTCCACTCCCAAAAAAGAGTGGTTCAATAGCCGGCTAAGTTGTTACATTTTTCTGACTGAGACCTTTCAACACGTTGTAGAGTTCGTGAAGCACTCACGCACGCATGCTCACTATCATACATTGTCATTGTCATTGTCATTGTCGTCAGTTACTATGGGTGATGCTTTGGGGATTGGCGGGTTGGCAAACAATTCCTCCATATCTGAATCAGTGTCTGTCTCCTCTTTCTTATCAGTCTGTTGTCTGGCGGACTGTCTAGTAACTGGTCTTCTTTCTTTAGTTTCAACCTCTTCTGGTTCTGAGGCGGACAAATAGCCAATAGGAAGTAGCATGTTCCTATGTAGTGTCCGTTCTACCCCATCTCCAGTTTCTGGTTTTACCACATACACGGGCAAGTTGTCATCCAATCTCTTCTCAACAACATGCACATCAGGTTTCCAGCGATCGGCCAGTTTGTGTTTGCCTATCAACCCGACATTGCGTATTAGTACTCTGTCTCCCACAAGCAGATCACTACCACGCACCTTGCTGTCATAGCGTCTCTTGTTGGTGAGTGCTTTCTTCTTTGCTTCATTCTCAGCTAATTCATATGCTCCTTTAGGTCCGCTTTTCAAGTCCTCGACGTACTGCAGGTAATCATGTTTGGTGTATTCATCTGGGCTAACACCAAAACAGAGATCAATGGGTAGTCTGGCTTCTCTTCCAAACATGAGGTAATACGGTGAGAACTGAGTGGCATCATTCTTGGTACAGTTGTAAGCATGCACCAGGAAACTGATATGTTGACTCCAGTGCTGCTTTTCCTTGGTGTTTAATGTTCCTAGCATGTTCAGCAGCATACGGTAAACCTCTCTGGCTGCGGATCCCCTTGAGGGTGATATGGGGTTGTTCGGGACTTGCGTATACCGGCCACTTTCAGTAGTTCTCTTATGAGTCTGTTCTCAAAGCTGCGTCCTTGGTCGCTATGGATACGGGCTGGTAGTCCATAATGCACAAAGAACTTCTCCCACAGAACTTTTGCCACCGTCTTTGCTTCTTGATCTTTAGTCGGGTACGCCTGAGCATATCTAGTATAATGATCAGTTACCACTAGTACATTCTGTGTGTTACTTCTGTCCTGTTCTATGGTCAGAAAATCGATGCAGACTAATTCCATTGGGCAGCTGGAGAAGATGTTAGTCATTGGAGCAGCGCGGCGTGGCAGCTGTTTTCTCTGTACACACCTACTACAAGTCTGGCACTTTCTTTCCACATCTGCTCTCATTCTTGGCCAGTAGAATCTTGCTCTGAGGAGATCGAAAGTTCGGTCGACTCCCATATGACCCATGTCATCATGCAAGGCTTCCATGGCTTGTGCCCGATACTTGGTCGGTAATACCAGCTGGTTAGTCTCCTTTCCATGATTAATTCTAGTCTTGCAGAACAATACTCTATCCCACAGAAACAGCCTGTTTCTTTGTCTAGAGAAGCAATATCTTGACTTCATCAGGAAGTGATTTCAAGTCTACTTTCTTCTTTTCGTCTTCAATGTAGCCTATCACGTCACTCAACACTTCATCATTTCTTTGCAAGGCAAACCAATCCTTCTGTTTTGCTACCATGGAGACAGAGGTTCCAGGGGGTTTTTCACCATAGTATTGTAGCTGGTAATACGGTTTCGGCAATGCAGCTGCTGAAATGGCCACTGTTTCAACAAGTGCGGGTGATTCAATCTTACTGTGGTGCTGGTTATTGTCAACTTCGGTGGTACATGTGCAGGACAGAACGCGATGCTGACATACATTGGCTGTAGTGGGTCTTGTGATACCATGGCTCATGGTAATGGCACCTATCACTTCTCTGGTCATAATTTCATCTGATTGTTTATCAACTCCTAGAACGCGTTCTCTCAGCCGTCTTATCTTTTCTTCCATATCTAGTGATTCTTGGTCGTCGGGCATGTCAGCATTGGGATGGCGAGACAGCGCATCAGCGTCGTGTTTGCTTAGCCACTTCTATACTGTAGTGTGAAATCATACGCCGCCAGGGCAGCTAACCACCTGTGTCCCATAGCATCTAACTTTGCTGTGGTAAGGACGTAAGTCAGCGGGTTGTTGTCAGTAACAACTTTGAACTTCGTCCCATACAGATAGTCATGAAACTTGCTTGTGACACACCACTTCAAGGCGAGGAACTCTAACTTATGCACTGGATATCTCTTTTCACTTTTTGTCAGTCCTCGGCTGGTGAAGGCGATTGGTTTAAGCAGGCCATCATGTTCTTGGTACAGTACTCCACCCAGGCCATCCAGACTGGCATCCGTATGCAGTATAAATGGTCGGGATAGGTCTGCAAATGCTAACACTGGAGCATTTGTCAGTAGTTCGATGATCTTATCCATGGCCTTTTGACACTCTAGCGTCCATCTATCGCCAAATGGTTCTGTAGCACTTCTGAATGGTACGCCATCATTGTCCTTGTACTTCCCTAGCCTCTTTCTCAACTTCGGAGGGATATACCCAGCAGTCAGGTCATTCATTGGCTTGACAATTTGGGCATAGTTCTCAACAAAGCGTCGATAGTATCCTGTAAATCCGAGAAATGTCTTTAGCTCTTTAATATTCTTTGGGGTGGGCCAATTCTTCAAAGCTTCTATCTTGCTGGGGTCAGGGCTCACGCCATTTTCATCAACTTTATGTCCAACTTAGGTGACTGTCCTCTGGAAAAGAAGACTCTTCTCGGGTGATAATTTCAATCCATACTCAGCTAATCAGTCCAGCGCTTTCATTAGTCTGTCTTCTGCTTCGTCAACCGATCTGCCAAATATGATCAAATCATCTAAGTATATCAATAGTTCAATCAGGTGCATATCACTCATACATTTCTCCATCAGTCTCTGAAAAGTGGCGGGTGCTCCGGTGATTCCCTGGGGCATCCGTTCAAACTGGTAGAACCCAAGGGGACATATAAAAGCTGTCTTCTCCTTGTCTTCCTCCGCCATGGGTATCTGATAATAACCCAATTTCAAGTCCAGCACATGAAACCATGTACACCCATTTAGGCAATCGAGTGCTTCCTGTATCTTAGGTACCGTGTACTGATCGGGTATCGTCCTCGTGTTCAGAGTCCGATAGTCCACGCACATACGTATCGCACCCGATTTCTTTCGCACAAGCACAATAGGCGAAGCATATGGGCTCTTCGACTCCTTTATTATACCGGCATCTAACAATTCCTGGATGTGGCGCTTCGTATCGTAGAAGTCCGCTGGTGCGATTCTCCGTGACCTCTCTCGAAAAGGGGTCGGGTCACTCAGAGGAATGCGATGTTCAATGGCCGATGTGTGTCCTACATCCCAATCGTGTTGCGAAAACACATGCCGTCGTTGCTTTAGCTTCTCATTGATTCTGACCTTGTCCTCATAACTAAGCGGGGAGTCACCAAAGTCAACAATGAAGTCCGCTTCATCGTCCTTCTTGTTACCACTGTCCTGTGCTGTCACTTTCGTTTGGTAACTGCCGCACTCAGTATTCCCCTCAGAGCCCTTTTGTTCTGGTTCGGGTATAAGTTCATTGGGTTGTATGGGCCGCACCCATTCTGGTAAGACTAAGTCCGCAACACACTACGGGGAAAAAGGCCTTCTAATTGTTCAGTGCAGCGCCGCCATCGTTTAAGCTCTGCCATTGCTATCGTCAATAGCAACAGATTTTTCAAGATGGCGGCGCCCAGAAAGAGAAGCTGCAATTATCGAGTTATAGTACTTATATATCTAAAAACAGCTGTAAATACAGGAGCCGAAAAGTAGAAAATGATACTGCTGTATTTCTTTTTGCTAGATATACTTCCCAAGATATGTCGGATTATTGAAATACACCTGCAGACTGATTATACAGTCAATGTTTACAATATCGCGCAACGTATGTTGATGTCGCCGAACACCAGCAATACAAATGCAAAAAAATGAACAAATTATGTATGCATTCAAAAATCGAAAACCACACAATGGGAGCATATTATCTCCAGATAATATGTGTATTTTTTTATTTACATAGTGGCAGCAATAAGCATAAAGAGGCGAGAGATGTAAATGGGGTTGGTAAAGCATTGCAGCCGGTGAAAACGCCGTTGTTATCTATAGAGTACATGTAAGGCGCTGAATTACTTGCGTCTGTAACAATGTAAACTTTAAAAAATTAAAGCAAAACTTCAAAAATCTAAAACCATACAATTGAAGTAAACAACATCAAGATTATTTGTGTATTTTTTAAAGTCAATAGCTGAAGGAATAATAATCTCCAAGCGAGCGATTGACTCGGGACCGGTGAATAATCACAGCCGGTAAATATGCCATTGTATTTGTATGGGCTTTGGAGTAATAAATTACGTCGCCGAATCATGACAGTAAAATGTAAATTTAAATAAAACCAACGCAACAGCAAAACA
Source organism: Ptychodera flava (assembly GCF_041260155.1). NCBI lineage: Eukaryota > Metazoa > Hemichordata > Enteropneusta > Ptychoderidae > Ptychodera > Ptychodera flava. The sequence goes on from NC_091932.1 coordinate 35,528,552, forward strand.
TCGAAAATAATACCCTTGTAGGACAGTATCTTAAGATTATAGATTTAGATTTTTACATTCATAGCTGAAGTAATAAGTATCTTGAGGCAAGCGATCGGCACGGTAGCGGCGAAGAATTTATAGCCGGTAAAAATGCCATCGTATTGTACTGGGTGCGGGAGAGAGTAACGTACGCGTACGTCGCCAAATCACGAGAGTAAAATGTAAATTTACACGAAACTAACGGAATATCCAAACATCGAAAATAACACCCTTGTAGTACAGTATCTCAAGATTATAGATTTAGATTTTTAACTTCAAAGCGGGTGAAATAAATATTTTAAAACAAGCGATCGGCAGGATAGCGGCGAAGAATTTAGCCACGGTATAGATCATCGGCGCCCATTGTTTTCTATGGGGCGCGAGTATGTGCGTTGCCGAACAACATAAGGCGGTAAAAATGTAAAAATACAAATAATTAAGCCAATATTTAAAAATCGAAAACGATACGATTGTAGAACGACATCTAAAGATTACGGATTTAGATTTTTACATTCGTAGCTGATGAAATAAATATATTGAAGCAAGTGATCGGCACGATAGTGGCCATGAATTTGCTGATAGTAGATGCCATTGTTTTCCTATGGGGCGCGGGCAATGTGTTTTTTGTCGAACTACAGACGGCGGTTCAAGAGTAAAATCACAAGAATCAAAGCATATATTTAAAAATCGAAAACGATACGATTGTAGTACGGCATCTCAAGGTCTCAGGTGTGAATTTTGTATTTATGAATGAAACATTAAAAAAATTGAAGCAAGCGATCCACAATGTACGACGACGGCGCAAAAACCATTGTTTACTATGGGAATTTTTCGCATCATTCATCCGCACTTGCAATACCTAAAACTCGCCGGTTCAATTTTTTCATTTTTCGCACGAAATGGAAGAAAAGACACAGTCGTTCGGATGTTCATCGTAACAAAAATCGTATCGTTTTCGAATTTAAAATTACGCTCTACTTTTCTGGTACGAATTGGTTTCAGGGCTTAATTAGCAGTGTTGCTGTACGCGATTCGGACATAACCGCTTGTCTGTGTCAGCATAATTTTGGCAGAATTTTCGTAATTTATTTCATGTGTAAGTAAAATACTTACATATACGTTTTCATGTATATGTATACTATATATTTAGAGAATCTTTAGGACAATGCTAGCGTGAAACGGCGGCAATAGCCTTATATATTTATGTCGGGCGTCAATGTCTATGAGACAGCGTGTCGCTGCCGTAGTGGACTCATGAATAATTCATTAGGACGACTACGCGTGGAACAAATGGGCTGGCAAAAAACCCGTAGTGACAACACGTCTTGGCATGATGGTTATGTTATGTCTTGTCTCATTATATACAATGACTTTCACTCGTGGGTACTCCCTGGCAGGAGGATAGTTACACTGCTCTTTATTATTAATCCTCCTTGGGTGGTGTTTCCACCAACACGGTAGTTTCTGGCAATCCAATTACTCCTCTTCCTATACATGCAATGGCATTGTCTTTCCACTCAGTATAGTAACGGGTGTCTTCCCTGCTAGCCTAACAGGGTTGATCCGTCCATCATGACCACACTTGTAGAAGGCAACTATCCTTTTGTACGCTTCAGTGAAGAGGGCTGCCATCAGTAATTTCTTCAGGTAATGCTTTCCCGCTTTTTCTTTACATCTATGGGCCATATTATGAAATATACTAGTGTTGGTACCGCAAATCACTGGCACGTCTCCACTTTGGTCACGGTCTGGGTTAACTAATGCAAGTGTTTCACAAGTCTCCTCCACTCCCGCTACTTCCTTGGGGAACCGAATGGATACTGTGATGTACCCATAGTACAGAACCACTTGATCACCTGCTCCACGGACTACCAAGTCTTCAATTGGCTTGAGGCAGCAGTGAGACAGGTGTCTGTCATAAAACGAGTGCGAAATGAGGGTGACTTGGGAACCACTGTCAAGTAAACACTGGTAACTGATTCCATCAACGAACACTTCTGTAGTCATACTATCACCTACCAGCCCTTCAGGTAGTGGTTTACTGGCTACGGAATGTTCGTTAACTTGTGCGATGTCGTCAATTTTGTCTTTCCTTTCTTCGTGGGTATTAGTGGGGCTACATTCTTCTTGGACATCCACTGGCCCCTCTACTGTAGGTGTCCCCGGAAGTTTCCCTTCAAGTCAAAAAATGCTCGTGCGAACTTCTGCTTGACCAGCTGTAGGTCTGGGTTATCCTTTCTGAGACATTTCTTCTCCGTATGTCCGTCCAAACCACAATTAAAGCAAAAGTTCAAATTCTTGAACATATCAAATCCCGCTGGGTTAGAACTCAATGACTCCGTTGCTGATGTCGATGTTTCTGGTGTTGGGGTGGAGGCTGGTTTCGATACTTGGGACTGATTCTGATCTCTCCTCCTGCGATTTTGCTGACGGGGTCGTTGCTGACTAGTTGGCGTTGACCAGTTGTTACTCGAGGCTGGCTGTGTGGGTGGCTGGTTGTCGTTTCCCTTCATCATCTGATCCATTACCTGCTGAACTACTTGCTGTATATCCGACTTATCCAATGATTGCTTTACCACTGGTGCCGATGTTGCGGTTGCTTCAAAACTATCACAGATAGCGGTGTAATTTGTACTGGCACTCGGCGTTGGCCCCTCATGGGCTCTTTTCTTAGCTTTCTCTTCTTGACGTGCTTCCTCCTTCCTTACCATCTGCATTAACTCGACGTAACCTGGCGGGTGGCTGAGCTTTGTGTCGAGTTGCAACGATGACAAGTGGCTTTCATTGTACAACACTCCATCGGTGAACTGTTTCAGGCGAAGGTAATCGGCCTCATACTCTTTGACACTGCCTTGTCGTATTGCTCGTCGCAAAAGAGTCTGTAACTCCTGCAAATACTGAGAATGTGACCACTCTGCTTTCTGATAACACGACTGAAATGCCTTCAAAGACTCGGCGGGGGTAAGTCTTGTGCCATACGAACCCTCAAGGGCATCAAGGTAATCACGTACTGTCAAATTGGGTGCTGGGGTCAATGACCTAATAGTGTTCATAGCAGGTCCGGTTAAGCTTTCAGCAATACGTTTCTTCTTTTCTGCATCTGATACATTCCACTCTTTGATCATTTGCTCTGCTTGATCTGCCCAACTTTCATAGTCATCTTCATTTACTGGTACTGGCAGCCTACCGGAGAAAACTCTCAGTTTACGATACCACCCAGACTCATTAGTCCTTGGTTGCAGGTTAGTCACAAGTTTCTCCATCATATCCATCCAAGCAGCATCAGGACCAGCTTGGCGTGGCGGAGGGGTCTTTCTTTCGGCTGGTAAGGCGTACTATTCCTGGGAGGGGTAGGCAGTGAAAAGAAATCTGCTGGTTCTCTGTCCTTTACGTCATCGTAGCCGTCCAATCCAGCCAATTGTGCTGGGGTCAACGGTGGTGGAGTCTTGATTGCCGTCCGCCAATCACCCAAATCCTCCTTTATAGGTTCCGGTGCCTCCTTCATCCAGCGGTAAGATGCTCCATCGCTGCTGGCCATATGCAGGGAAGCCTCCTCTCTGACTTTGACCGAATGGGGGAACCTTACCGTTTTAAAAAGCGAGGCAACAGGAGTAAACATCCCAACACTAGTGTCGGCTCCACTCTTTTCATATGCCAAGAATCAGCCCATTCCCTCTTTGTGGCTGAGTGGCAAATCACACATATTCCCCCATCACATCTTAATATTTCTGTTAAGTCGGCATCTTTATATTCTCTGGTAATAAACTGCAATAAATCACTCACATCATTAATAGTTGCATGGGAAACCCAGAAAACTAATCCATGTCTAAGATCAATACCATTCTTATCATATACTTCAACTGCTTTTCTCTCAAGCTCATCCATTTTTGTCAACAACAAAACAAAACAAACAATGCAATGCAATACTGATATCAACGGGGTTGGTCTTTTGTAATCTATACTCTTAACTGTTAAAACACTACTGCAACATTAACTGTACGATAAATAATTCATTCAATCCAAAATCCTCCCGGATGAGCTCCCAATTTTGTAACCAGGCAATTAAACTGACTTTAAATTTAGCCAGTCAATTAAACCCGACCCAAGTTCATATCACACAATCAACAAACCAGGAAAGAATGATTATCGTACAATTTGCGTTGCAGTTTATATTAAGGTTTATTTCACTACAACTAAAATCTCTACTACTAATGATAATAATAATAAAAGAATAAAACACTGGTCTACAATAATTAAAACTAATAGCAGTATTACTGGAAAATAATTTCCAGGCGCAAAATCTAAAGTTCATCCACCATAATAAAGTTCCAGGTAATTCTAAAATGGCTGTTGTCTAGGGTTTATTCACTTAGCTATTGTTCATATGGCTGTACAATGGTTTCTCCTCGAGTTGTAGGTCAATGTCCGTCCTGTTGCTATGACGATGACAGTCTATCCAATAGGAAACTACGTTACACACACAGAGTCCTTCCAGATGATCCTCCCTGGGGATTTTGTATTCCAACCCTGGTAGCAATAATCGAGTTGATGATTGACACGAACAATTCCAGGCACTCCTTGCTGGCTCCTCAATCAGGCCACACAATAGGAACACAGTGTATCAGTAATTCATTAACTGGATCTCCTCTGTAAGCACAGTCATGTAAAAGACCAACCACGTTGTCTTGGAATTTTTCTTGGTAGTAAAACGGATAATAATTCCTAAACGTACGTCCACACCAAAATACTGTCTTCAAGCAGTGAAAATCAGTAGAGCATTGCAATGCATTGTGGGTGAAGACGCTATCAATGAAATTCCACACATGTGTCATCACACTCAAACAACACGCAGTAGACCTAATCACATGACTTACAATCGTAACCGGGGTTACATACACTTTTATTGAGCGGCCGAATTACTTTACAGTAATTTTCATCGGGGCTCCTTCGGGGGAAAAAAACTACATATGACAGACATGCGTACAAGAGACGGAACTACAGGGAAATATTCCTTCTTATGTAGTCTTTCAAGTTACGTTTGAAAGTATAAACAGTAGTATTCTGTCTAATATCAGTAGGTAAAGCATTCCATACTTTAGATCCTCGGAAATGAAACCTACGCTGACCAGATTTCGAAATACACCATGGTACATAACAGTCCTAGCGACATGCAGACCGCGTATTATGGTCATGAACATTGCAGTTGAGAGTAAATAAGCTTGATAAATAGTGTGGACAGACACCATTCATACATTTAAACATTAAAAGTGCAGTAAAGTAAAAAATACGCTGTCTAACTGACATAACATTCAGAGATGAAAATAAAATCCTGTGATGGAAAGTCAAAGGGGAGTTCAAAAAGTATACGTAATGCTCGTTTCTGAAGAATGAAACTTTATCAATATTTTTCGGTTGTATTACCCCAAACAATACAGCAATAGTCAAGAGCACTCTGGAACAATCCAAAATATAGCACCATACGATACTCATAGGGGATATATGATCGTAATCTACATAATAGACCTATACGCATACTTAATTTCTTACACAAAGTATCGATATGAACATCCCATGATAAAGTTTCATCTAGTGTCACACCTAAAAATTTCCCAGATTGAACTTGGGGAATCAAAATGTCTTCGGTAGGTGTCTGCCGCAGTTCGCGTCAGATAGTGTTAATGGCGTTTGCAAATCAGGTTTCTATCAGTTTGGCGATGTGGTTTGCCATTCTTGGATCACTGACGCGGCCGCAGCCGTCGGCACTTTGACGTCAGTGTTGGTGGTTGAGATTTCAATTGTGTCTGACTGGGGTATGTACTTGTCGAGATGTGCTGGGCGTCTCTGCGACCTCTTCGATGAATGGGTGGCCGCGAGCATGTTGGTTGTCAACCTGATGTGATAGCCATTCCCCAGATTTCAATCGATATGAATATGTGCATTAACAGCCATCACATCTAAATCTGTGTGCGGGGAAAAGCTGTCATGGATATACAATAAAATACACATATACTGACTCTCACATTTATCAAATACCTTAAGTATTCACGTTCGTATACTAAAAATGCACAAGTATATTGTGCACTTGGTGTGCAAAGATCTGCATTACATATGCGCTTGTTCTGCATACATATACGCTACGTTTATCAATGTATTTATATGTTCCATATACAAAGATATACGTAACGTGTACAACTAACATTGTGTTTCATAAATGCCAATATGCGTAAATATACTGAACGTAAATCAGACATTACCATGTCTTGTGTTTGCATTACCGGTAAATTATTTAAAAATAAACAACCGTTCGAAGGAAATTGAAAAATTTTAACATACATATTCGCATTAAACTGATATTTAACGAACATTGACAATGCATCATCTAACGCTTAGCAGTAATGCAATTGTGAACAACTTGTAAATAGTCTATATGCACGTACAAATCAATGAATTCTCAGGTTTCTGCACGTAAATTTCCAAAAAACTTAATATATCCTATTGAGAAGATTGATGTTTTGTTTGGTAACCCTAATGTCGTCGCGGGAAGCATATTTTTGCGGGTGTTATTGCGGTCTCATAGTGGCTTTCTTATAGTCAATGCACCTGTCTCACATAGATTCATCTTCGCATTAGAATATCGTGTACCTTTAATAAATCTGGTTATGGCATACTCATTTAAAATGTTATAATCGTTTTATCATAACCGTACTGTACACTTCAGCTTGTTTTGCTTTACTTTACTTTACTTTACCGATTGAAAACTAGCCGTATTTTCTATCCTGGGTTGATAGCTCTGCTGGTGGACAGAAATGTCCCGAGGTTATCGTTTGCCCAGTTAAAGCGATGAAATTCGTTTCTTCGCCTCGATAAAGTTTGTATGTGCGATGTGTGATAGTGAGCATGCGTGAGTGAGTGCTTCACGAACTCTACAACGTGTGGAGCGGTCTCAGTCAGAAAAATGTAACAACTTAGCCGGCTATTGAACCACTCTTTTTTGAGAGTGGGGATTTAGTCGAGCGGTTCTCTCTGTGGCCTCTCCGCTAGGCGACTGATGCCGTATGTTGTGGGTTCGAACCCGATTGAAAACTAGCCGTATTTCTTTACAAACGCCGCAAAAGTAATTTTTTACAATACATGATCCGACGATATTACCTACTCAATAACCGATTTCTACAATATATCCTACATGTAGAAGATTAATTATCAAACAATCTATGAGAGCTAGTCGGCAGCTCAAGAGATTACTGCAGACCCACTTTAGGTTTGCATGGAAAATATATATTTTTTGTATCCTTCCTTGACTTCCTCCATGCTTTTTTCCTCTGCCAACTCAACAGATAATTTTCCCAAGAAATGCCCGCAACAATATTTTAACAATCCTCTCGCCCTCTCCCGGAAATTAATTTCTCAAATCCTTAGTAGCAGATAATACTGTACTGCTCATGATGTATTAAACCATTAAGGTAGAACGCACCTCGGGGACATATATCACTGTACGAAAAGTCAAATTTGTCATATACTTTACCTGGGTGGTCACAGTTGACAAAGTACCACCTTTTTACCACATTTGACAAGTTACCTAGGTAAACATGGTACAAAAGTGGTACTTTGTCAACTGTGACCACCCAGGAAAAGCATATGACAAATTTGACTTTTCGTACAGGATAGATAGATAGATGGATGGATGGATGGGTGGGTGGATGGGTGGATGGATGGATGGATGGATGGACGGACGGACGGACGGATGGACATATATTAAGAAATAAACTCTCGTCATCACTATGAGGCTGTACATTCGGACTCTCAAACTTTACAATTCTCTCCTAATATACCACATGCGGGGGTTCATTTTAAAGTTCTTGGTGAAAGAAAACTTTTCACTGGCTTAGTTTTTCGAAATTCGAAAATTTTTATTTTTCTCCATAGAGTTAACACAGGGAAGGTGGCCATTTTGAATTTCTAATATCGGTAAATCTTGGGCAATTTGTTTCTCTAGGACAAAAATTTGCACGGTGACCCCCTATTTTTATTCTTGATTTTGAAAGAGAATGATTGAAAGATCCCTTGAGGAAAGTTAGAGCAAAAGTTTAAGTCTTTCACTTTCGAGGTGCATACTACCTTAAAGAATCTAAGCCGAACATCAGAGACCTGTAATACACGAGGTCCGGTGTTTTATTGGACTAGGCTGGGCTGTTTATTCAAAGCCCAACTTTAATTTACACACTATTTGAATTGGTTAAACGTTATTATCGACATTAAAGCCAGAAAAAGTGACACACTTCTATAAAAATGTATTCAAGGTATGCGTTCGTGAATTCTGTGCTTGATGATTGCAACAATTTGTTATTATAAAGAATCAAAAACACTAATAGATAGTCGGCTTGTGCGTTCCAAATATACAGACTACCTTATCAGATGTTCTCAGAAATTTACCTCATCATCTGTTAAAACTCTTACGCAATCCAAAATCTGATCGACCGCTTTTGAGACTGCGAGGGTTACCTTTGACGTGTACTATTTGTTGTTGTCAGAAATGGATTTTATCAAATCATTTATCCGATATCATAAGAAACGTCTTCGATTATCATTGTTACCTTACCCTTTAATAAAAGGTATTTGCTAGCTATAACAGCTGTAAAAGAGTATTATACAAATTATTATCATTTATATAAACACCTTCTGATTACACAAACACCTCTTGATTACATAACACTATTAACATGTTACATTGTTTAAAAGTGTGAAGGTGTTTGTAACGAACAAAAACACTGCTAAATAATCCGATTAAATAAAATATTTATTTAATTATGCACGAAACACATGTACTACATATCCATTAACCAGAAAATATTTTACTTTGCTGTCGGACGATATTTCAATGTCTTTTGACTGAAATAAATGAGTACCTGTTTCAGTGTCCTAGATAGTTTTGGCTACTTATCCTTGTATTTTAATATCAAAGACTTCAGTGTAATTTTTACACATCCTAATGAGATTAAGGCTGTAAAACCTTTTTATTACTTTATAATACCAAAATTATGACCACGTAAGTTATTCCTCTATAGAGCAAGTTTAAAATTAGAATTATATTGTATTGAAAAAAATAGTATAAAAAAACTGTTAAGATATCAATATGATCAATTATTTGAACGTACATAATACTGACTAAGTAACTTTTACTAAAACTTGACAATATGAAAACAAAAAGAAGATAATGTTTACCATATCTATGCACTGGACAAACATTAAAAGCTTTTATAACATGCAACAGGCTCATTCCGTGTCGTGATTCGCCAGAATACATCACGTGACGAGAAAATAGATACTTCTAGTCCCCAACGGATCGACAAAGTGACGTCTTATGGTATTGTTTTGAAAAGCTATAACCCTAGGGAAATAGTTTTGAACGAATTTGGAAAAGCGCCTGGTCACGTGACCGTAGTGTCGTCTACAGCTTTGCAGCAATTGCGGGTGACTAGAATATGATATGCGTCCGGGATAGGTGACGACACATTCTCTAAAACAGATTTTCCAACATTTTCAAACATTAAAACAGCAAAGAAACTTGAACAGCGCATCGACGGAAAAGATTAAAGAGCACATAAGGATGTCGCAAGGTATGTTTACAATATTTTTTGAAAGAAAGTGCTACCACGTACACTGAAATCGCTGTGGAAACATCCCCCATTAGACTTGTCACACTAGATTGTTGCGGTGAAAAATATCAAAACCCATGAAAACTATAACAATACAACATGAGCATATGGTGTGTTATAAAACACCTATAGCCTGGTCTTTATTCGGGCTTTAGTGCTCGTCTATTACCCCTCGTAGCCGTGTGTACCAGAAACCCATCGCTATACCCCTCGGCCTACGGCCTCGGGGAATAGCGATGTGTTTCTGATAACACACAGCACCTCGGGTTAATAGACGGGCGCTACAGCCCTAATGAACAGGCAATAGGTGTTTATTATTTGACCCTTTCTATCAATTTTACGTTTATCCAAAATAAGATTTAAAAATCGACAATGCACTTTTTGTCTGGTTGCTTCAAAATATCATTTCTTCTGGTAAATAAAAACGACATATTCATATATAGTACTACAGCCCACATTCAGAGGTAAATACAAGGACGTTATTGCTAATGGTGACTGATATTTACGTAAGTGTTGAATAAGACGCACATTCGAGTTTACACTTTAAAGGGACATTATTTGTATGTGTTGACCTTATATTGTTGCAAACGAGAAGTTGATAATGTTGTTCGACTTATTGAAAGACGTCTAAAGAACGGTCGACCATAGACAACTTCCATCCCGTTTGCGTACACCGTATAGAAAAACCTTGGGTCAGGGGTTAATGGTGGGCTACTGTTAACCGGTTGGGTGACCGGTGATCAGACCACACTGCTAACTGCTATCTAGGCCGCTGTAAGCATCCGCGTGTAAAAAAATAAACCACACGAAGTGAAAGTCGAGAGCGCAGTGTAGCAGTTTCGGGATTCCAAGTTATTACCGATGCCGTTTGCTCAGTTACATTTTGACGGTCAGTTTTTCATGGAGATCTTGACGGCCAACCCTGCTCTTAGATACACCATTCTTTGCTGCTACAGAGCAGATTTTTGTAATGGGCATTTCAAATGCCTATAAGCTGCAAGAAGCCGACAACAAGGCCTATAATTGCGGATTTTTTTCGTCTTGTTTGTACCTCCATATGTAGACTTGCCCAAAGCCTGTGGGCATAGAAATGTCAAAACAGAGTAAAATGAAAGGATAAACTTCAGTAGACAGTCACGTTATTGTCGAGGTGATCGTGAAATTGAAGCATAGACAGTAGAGGGGCCTCTACTGTCTATGTTTGAAGCTATATGCTTTGGCGACTGACACGTACATCATGTACATTGTTGGGTGAAAGCTAGCTCTGCGTAGCAGGGCTGTGCCAAATCGCTGGCAGCACCTCGGTTGCGGCGTGCAGTTTCTCCACAAAAAACAACCCATTTTTAATCCCAAACTCGCACTGAGTTTCGTTTTCAAGCACACCCGCCTCGCCTAGGTACACGATTAGCCCTGTGTACAGGTCTTTGTGTTCCCGGCGTTATACGGCGTGGAGGCCGTATAACGCCAGGAACACAGACCTGTACGCAGGGCAAGGTACACGATGTGCTCAGCTACGCAAAACCCACTTTTGGGAGTGGGACGGAGGCCGTAAGCGACGTATAGGGTCTAGGCAGCTGTCATTGTCATTGGTTCGAAATGCGATTCAACTGATACAAATAATTACACGATGCATCGAGAATAACAACATTCGAACAGATCTTGTGTGTCGAGAGGTGACTCCAATCGCGAGCATTATTAATCGACAGTACAGTACCCGCTCGGCGACCCCCCTCCCGCGGTGTCACGATGTCACAGATGCTACACCGTGCACTGTTCTGTCCGAGTGCGATGTTTCCAAGTTCAACAAGTGATCATGTTGTGTTTGTAAAACAAACCAACGTAATGGCAAGAAAATGCCCTAAAAATCTTAAAAGTTGCCGAAGATTTGCTAACGATCAAATGCACAGAAAATGCATTACTCTGGACCTGTTTCACTATCACCACAGCAATCTGACATCGTTTTAGTTTTACCATTGACCCAATTGCGTTTATGGTCTTATTTCTGTTTCACAGTCCCTATCATCGATACTAAAATCAAACTTACAAGCAAATGCCCTGTTTATTTCACTATTTGACAGTAGTTTGTGAGACGTGCATTTGTTATGCGACGTGAGCTCCTCGATATGCATTGTGCTGAAGTTAGTGTGTAGATGACGGCCGCTCAGCGTTCTAGCTGTACTTTGATAGTTGACGTATGCGTAGTAATATTGGTCATGTACTGGGGTTCAATCATGGCGGTTGGTTCAAATCGCGCGGACGCCTTAAAACATTGAACCTTGCCGTAAAGAGCAAGAAGGTGGTTTTACATATCCTTAAAGCCGTCCATAGTCACAATTTAGGTCTCCTATTGATTTGACCGGGGATTTCAGTCATCGAAAAAATGAAAAAAAAAATCAAAAGATACAAATAATGTCCCTTTAACAGCAACAAGAGTGTATTTGTCGTTAACTAAATATTAAGCATTAAGTAATCCTGCTTCGTAAGAAAGTTTGAGAGATATGAACTGATCACAGTGATTGGGGTTGGTGGTCCTACCGGGTTCACCCACAGCCCACTAATAAACTCCAGTCTTTCTCTTTGGTCTCACTATTACGTAATGTTCACCTAACAACATTGCAATTGGTGGCAATGTGTCTTGTGTTATCATCGTTTTATAGTGTTCCCGGCCTAGCAATGCACTCCCCATTTACTTTCTGGAGCCTGCGAGATTAACTATGCCTATCTTTGTGGAACCCTGACATGAATTCAAAAATAAATTATTTGAACAGAGGAACAACGAGTTATTTAATTTAGTGATTAGATTTGACGCTGCACGGTTGGTGTCCAGCGATGTCTCCCGTGCTGACATTTTGATGCAGTAGGCAATATGTAATAAACATTTTAATGTTATTCTAGTAATTACTTTTCTTTGGCCCAGTGATAACAAATTATACAAAATTAAGAGACATTCGTTATTAGCCGATTGCATAGCACTTACAATGATCACAATATTTTCAGCAACATAAAACGGAGAGCACGAATCTTATTATCATCAATGATAGCGCAGCTAGGAAACTGCCAGAATATGAAAACCGCCTCACTTACGATAACATCACAGGCAAACAACCGCTTTGTGAATACACTGCAATTGCATTGTGATTAACTAACCATTTGTTGTCTTTTAAAAAAGGAAGGTAACCCACAGAAATGTATATACATGTATATGCAAAAATCTCAAATTTCTCCAAAGAACTATACAAAACTGTACTATGAATCAAAGTTAATAAACATGACACCACAACAAAATGAGAGGTGCCTTCAGTGAAGCAAACGAGTGAAAGGCAGTTAATGACCTAAAGCAAAGTTAAGGCAACAGCCCATAAAACACATCCTGATTAGATAACACTATCAACAAATTACATTGTTTCAAAGTGTGAAGGACTTTGTAAAGAATAGAAATACTGCTAAATAATCCGATTAAATAAAATATTTATTTAATTATGCACGAAACACATGTACTACATATCCATTAACCAGAAAATATTTTACTTTGCTGTCGGACGATATTTCAATGTCTTTTGACTGAAATAAATGAGTACCTGTTGCAGTGTTCTAGATAGTTTTGGCTACTTATCCTTGTATTTTAATATCAAAGACTTCAGTGTAATTTTTACACATCCTAATGAGATTAAGGCTGTAAAACCTTTTTACTACTTTATAATACCAAAATTATGACCACGTAAGTTATTCCTCTAAAGAGCAAGTTTAAATTTAGAATTATATTGTACTGAAAAAATAGTATATAAAAACTGTTAAGATATCAATATGATCAATTATGTGAACGTACATAATACTAAGTAACTTTTACTAAAACTTGACAATAAGAAAACAAAAGAAGATAATGTTTACCATAGTCTATGCACTGGACAAACATTAAAAGCTTTTATAACATGCAACAGGCTCATTCCGTGTCGTGATCGCCAGAATACATCACGTGACGAGAAAATAGATACTTCTAGTCCCCACCGGATCGACAAAGTGACGTCTCATGGTATTGTTTTGAAAAGCTATAACCCTAGGGAAATAGTTTTGACCGAATTTGGAAAAGCGCCCGGTCACGTGACCGTAGTGTCGTCTACAGCTTTGCAACAATTGCGGGTGACTAGAATATGATATGCGTCCGGGATAGGTGACGACACATTCTCTAAAACAGATTTTCCAACATTTTCAAACATTAAAACAGCAAAGAAACTTGAACAGCGCATCGACGGAAAAGATTAAAGAGCACATAAGGATGTCGCAAGGTATGTTTACAATATTTTTTGAAAGAAAGTTCTACCACGTACAACTGAAATCGCTGTGGAAACATCCCCCATTAGACTTGTCACACTAGATTGTTGCGGTGAAAAATATCAAAACCCATAAAAACTATGTAACAATACAACATGAGCATATGGTGTGTTATAAAGCACCTATAGCCTGGTCTTTATTCGGGCTTAAGTGCTCGTCTATTACCCCTCGTAGCCGTGTGTTACCAGAAACCCATCGCTATACCCCTCGGCCTACGGCCTCGGGGAATAGCGATGTGTTTCTGATAAACACACAGCACCTCGGGTTAATAGACGGGCGCTACAGCCCTAATGAACAGGCAATAGGTGTGTATTATTTGACCCTTTCTATCAATTTTACGTTTATCCAAAATAAGATTTAAAAATCGACAATGCACTTTTGTCTGGTTGCTTCAAAATATCATTTCTTCTGGTAAATAAAAATGACATATTTATATATAGTACTACAGCCCACATTCAGAGGTAAATACAAGGACGTTATTGCTAATGGTGACTGATATTTACGTAATTGTTGAATAAAACGCACATTCGAGTTAACACTTTATAGCAAGAAAAGTTAAAAAACAACAAAATATACAAGCGCAAAAAATAACCATTCTATGTATCTGTCGTTCACTAAATATTAAGCATTAAGTCGTCCTGCTTCGTAAGAAAGTTTGAGAGATATGAAATGATCACAGTGATTGGGGTTGGTGGTCCTACCGGGTTCACCCACAGCCCACTAATAAACTCTAGTCTTTCTCTTTGGTCTCACTATTACGTAATGTTCGCCTCACAACATTGCAATTGGTGGCAATGTGTCCTTGTGTTATCATCGTTTTATAGTGTTCCCGGCCAGCAATGCACTCCCCATTTACTTTCTGGAGCCTGCGAGATTAACTATGCCTATCTTTGTGGAACCCTGACATGAATTCAAAATAAATTATTTGAACAGAGGAACAACGAGTTATTTAATTTGGTGATTAGATTTCACGCTGCACGGTTGGTGTCCAGCGATGTCACCCGTGCTGACATTTTGATGCAGTAGGCAATATATAATAAACATTTTAATGTTATTCTAGTAATTACTTTTCTTTGGCCCAGTGATAACAAATTATACAAAATTAAGAGACATTCGTTATTAGCCGATTGCATAGCAATTACAATGATCACAATATTTTCAGCCACATAAAACGGAAAGCACGAATCTTATTATCATCAATGATAGCGCAGCTAGGAAAATGCCAGAATATGAAAACCGCCTCACTTACGATAACATCACAGGCAAACAACCGCTTTGTGAATACACTGCAATTGCATTGTGATTAACTAACCATTTTTTGTCTTTTAAAAAGGGAAGGTAACCCACAGAAATGTATATACATGTATATGCAAAAATCTCAAATTTCTCAAAAATCTCAAATTTCTCCAAAGAACTATACATATATATATATATATATATATATATATATATATATATATATATATATATATATATGTGTGTGTGTGTGTGTGTGTGTGTGTGTGCTTCACAAGAAGATAGAAGGACCCTGGTAAGACTAACGCGAATACAGGTACAGTGCTAGTGCTTGTGCTTTATGAGTTCATTTGAGCTGTCCAGTAGCGAGACTCTCTCAAAGCCCGTAACTGGCTTCAACGGCATGAGTAGACTGAATTTGTGAAGCCTCGCGCTTCCCAAACCAGCGTAGAAGGCTCTACCGGCTCACAGAGAACATGGCTAGGGATACACAGGTCATAATGCGTTGCAGCCGAGGGGCCAGGCTTAATCGTGGGTCCATAGCTTTGGTGTGTTCGGCCGGGATTTCTGCCTTTTAAGGGCTGGTTTAAAAGTCAAAGCCAGCCCTTAAAGGCAGAAATCCTGTCCGACAATACACAGATCAACAGCTAGGTCGGGCTGTAATCGAGTCCAGACATTAGCTGAGTGTGACATATTGACTCTAAAAGGTGCACGGGGGCGTGTTGATTAACAGACAACGGCTCAAGGGGAGTCATTGCCGGTGTAGTGCACTTTTTTATCCCCTGCCGATCATACACCCGCCATGCTTCGCCGAGATTAGATCGACAGCTAAAGTTGTCAAGATTAAGTTATGTTGCCGATTGCGACCCCGGTCACATAATCAAAGTTATTTTATGACTGCTTCACAAAAATGATGAAGAAGGGGGTTTTGAAATTTCTTCAGGTAGTAGTGGGAGTGATCTGAAAGTTTAGGTCTGTTATAAGGGGACGGGGCCGAAAATATTTTGGCCCCTTTCACTTTTTACATTTTCTAAACCAAGCGTCTTGTACCTCGGTAATTCAATGAAAATAAATAACATTTGTATGTCATTCAATGCTTCTAATGTTAGTATTAATCGAACAAAATCCAGAATCGTTTTGTTGTGTTTGATGACATTTGTGTCGGAAAAAATATAAAACGCATGACTGCCATGGATTTTACGGAAAGAATATCAAGTAGGCCTCGTAGTTTGGCAGAAGCTGCAACTGTTTGTACTTTTTAATATTTCTCTGAAATGTATCAAGTACAGTTTCTTGTTGTCACTCTACGACATGCTGGAAAACACTATATTTAGTAAGGCGACAAAGCCTGCATATAGTATTACATGTGCTTATAGAATTAAAGAGAGAGTAATTTGAGAGAGTAATTTGTCAATATAAAAAAGCTCGGCACAAATACACATGTTGTGAGCAAGATGTATACTGGACAGTTCAAATAATGTATGGAGAAGAACAACATCGCTGTCCTATTAATTGAACAAAATATTGTCAAAATTATCAAATTATACATCTACTACCCGCTACTGCTACTTGCAGTGTCACTGTCATTGCATGCCGAAAGAGACGATGATAGCTCTAATGTAGTTGAAGAAGAGGTTTGTTCAAATGACGCTCCTGAAAATGACACTTGTACACAAGATGAGGCCAGAGAGCAACATATAGAAGACCTGGAGACTTGACACTGAGTATATCCCTGATTTTTAAATTCTGGTATATTAAGATTATCAAATATTAAAGAAAAAAGATTTGTCACCATGCTTAAGCTTAATTTCTACAAATCAAACAATGAAAAAGTCACTGTTTTCCCAACAAGTCACTTAAAATCAGTTTGTGAAACCATTGATTTCAAGCTCATGCAGTGAATGAATGAAAATGACTCTTGTACACAAGATGAGGCAAGAATGCAACAAATAGAAGACCTGGAGACTTGACACTGAGTATATCCCTGATTTTTAAATTCTGGCATATTAAAATTATCAAATATTAAAGAAAAAAGATGTGGTCACCATGCTTAATTTTCTACAAATCAAACAATGAAATGTCACAGTTTTCCCCGAAAATCACTTAAAATCAGTATGTGAAACCATTCATTTCAAGTTCATGCAGTGAATGCAATTTTTTCATTCTCATCGTACTATAACATAAAATTAAAACAGTTCACAGTAAAGACTTTAATTAAAGGAAACAAGAGTGACTGAAGAGAATTATTTATTTTTTACCACATTTGTCATTGTAACACAATACAGATATTAAAATGTTTATTTGACGGAATATTTTAACCTTCCATTATTGTCGACTTTTTTTGTAAAAATACCATTGGAATTAATTTCTTGATAGGATTTTTTTCAAATTTCTCAAAGTGTTAGGTGCTCTCTAGTTGAATTTGCAATATTATAAATTACTCATCAAAACAACTGTGCAACCTAAAAAACGCAGATGAGGTATACGTAACATTTGAAGATTAAACCGACATTACTTCGCCATCCAATTGTTCCAAATTAGTTCGAATCGTGTTTTGTAGCATCTACGTATATATGTCTTTTACTTAAGAAAAATAGTTTGTTCGGTAAGTCACCGTGCGGATTAGTTTACCATTTGGCACTTCAGGAATTCTGAATTTGCATACTGTCATATGGATCCGGACAGAGTCCGATTAACTCAAGCCTGAACATCGATTCTTTAATGACTGTTGAATTTTCAGTCAATAGAGGTACTTGTGCAGGACATTTGTTTTCAGTGCAACTGGCAAGCTTTATTTTTCCGAAATATCAGCATCTCACTGACTTAGAGGAAAGAGATGCAAGAAAAGACACAATTTTTTGACTTGTGAGTCTGAACTTGACAGAAAATTACTTTCCTAAAAACGGTCAAACGACAGACATTATAGAATGCATAACTTTCCAAAGTTGCAGATTTCGATAACAATCTAGACATATAACTTTTACAACAAAACGAACGACTTAAATATGTACAGCCTACAGGACAACTATAATGTGAAGCGACTTAAAATCATACAGTACGCAAGCAAATAAATACTGTACAGCAATTTAGTAGCTGTCTTCAGGTTAACGTTCATATTTATATGGACTGTTTTATGATTAGTATCTAAATTGGATCGTCAGGCGGGGATAAGATCGGCAACGAACAAAAAGGAAGTACATCGGCAGTGCATCGAATCGGTGGCGACGCAAGATGTTCCTGATTGCGTTTCAAATACAGAGAACCATAAATGATCAGTGATTTCCGTCGACATATCGGTGAGCGAGCATTCACTATAGAAGTAGAAACAGTCATGGGGTAGCAAGAGATCTCTTCCTACCTCCATGCCTTCTTCAATGAATCTCATGTACTCTGTCGGCTGAGTGTCGCTGATTGACTGGTGAATTGGAATATCTGATCATTTCTAATTCTCTGTAAACACAACCGTTGTATTCACTTTTGTGTACCTCCAAGCTCCTTGCGTCGAAAGCCCCGAGGAAAGCCCGAGCAAGACCAAGAATTGCTGTCTTTTTTTACCAAAATGAACTTCAACCATCATTTTGAATGAGTTTATTCAACGGAGATTTCAGTATTATTTTTTTTGGTTTTTATTCTCTTAAATATGTAGACTACGAAAGTTGGTTGAACAGCCGACTGCAGCGGCCTCAGCGAACGATCGATGTATGGTCGACGCCTTGATACAACTGATAACGTAGTAACCAACCGATAACGTATCGAACACGATAACTAAGTAAAACAACCGATAACCTAGTAACAAACCTATAACATGGTATTTTTTTCTAATCGATAATGTAGTAAAAATTTACCGATAACGTATTAATTTTTCCTAACCGATAACGTATCAACAAATTTACCGATAACGTATCAAATCAATTGGATCAAGTGATTCATTGGAATAGATTCATAGGGATAGATCTATTCTCGATCGAACGATCAATCCAGTGATCAATCGATAGATCGACCGATTGATCGATCGATGTCCTGATATATCAATCGATCGATATTGCTATCAATTGAATGATTGAACGAGTTGATCGATTGATCTACTAATATATATATATATATATATATATATATATATATATATATATATATACATATTATATATATTTCGAAGGATAGATGGGTCAATTGACGGATAGATAAATAGAGAAATAAAGTAGAGTTTAGACTCTAATCAACTTATAATGCATTAAGTCAACAAACAAATTAGAAATCAACCGAAAAAGTATTAATAAATGCAAACTAACTGAATATAATGAGCGTTGTATCATTCGTCTTTTTTACAAAATCAATCAGTTACACCTTCAGAGTTACATATACTTGGAGTATACTGTTTTCGTTGTATTACTCAGACATCACAAATCGAATTTCATTAATTTGGAAATGCGAACTTATTGATAAGTATTCCTGCAGGATTAATTAAAGATACAAAACACATGTGAGTGCCTTATTGACAAAAATTATAAGTTGGGAGGACTTGGAAAAAAAGTTTTCAACATGACAAATTATAAAATTTCGTTTCTCACAACGTCCGTATATCAAATGATATTAAGCCTTCACAAAATAATCGCAATCATACCCACCCATAATCCGATAACACAAGGTCAAAATTCGTAATACACTAGTTATAAACATATACACAAAGCAGCACAGAAGAGACAGTAAAGCGCCGGAACACATTCACCTAACTTGCATTCTGGGACTGAATTACAGATAAATCTGGACTCATTGCTCAGCATTATTTATTATTATTTATCCAATCCTATCCTATCCTATCCTATTGCTCAATTGAATTTATTTTGCAAGTTACTCCTGTGAGCAAGTCAAGTCAACAGATTTTGTAGACAGCATATTGCTTTTTTTCTCTCCTGTTTATCCTTTCTGTCGGGATTCAAGTCAAGTCACGTCTCATTTGAAGTAGGACTACGAAGACATTGCAAACTTATTGAGTAGTCGTACATAGTGTAGTGCTGATAGAAAAAAAAAAAAAAACGTTTAGGCAAAAAAAATAGAAAGTTTGTTTCTCATCCTCGCGCGCGTCAATTGAGACCCGCCGTGTCAACTTTTTTTCTGCTCATGAGGAATAAAAAGAAATAAAAACAAAAATACGCGAAGATAGTGCATAGCACAGTGCTGTATAAAACAGAACTGAAACAAAATAAGTGACACTAACATTCTATTCAGAACTGTACACAATTGTCACTGTTATATTTAGCTGAAAAAACTCTGCATTGCTGCACAAACCGCAGAACTGTTGCTATACAAAAATAGTAAAACAACTACTGCTGTGCGTTTACCTCTGCGTGCATTTCTATGTCGTTTTAATGTTTTCTGCGCATTCTTGTTGGTTGAAGAGTAAAAAGGAGAGAATATCCGCATCACCGCATCCTTTTTGCAATATGTCTAGGATGAGAAACAAACTCATATTTGTAACAATTTACGCTAAACTGAAAAGAATAAATATAAGTAAAGAAAATTGAGAACGAGACATATCGATCTATAGATTCTACACATTCTATACATCTATCTATTGACCAATTTATCGAATCGATCGATCGACCTATCCATTGATTGATCTATCTTTCTATCGAATTTCTAGATCCTTCGTTCTATCGATCGATCTGCCCATCACTTTATCTATCGATAGATTGATCGATCGATCAACCGACCATCTATCAAACATCGTTAGATCGATCCATCTATCGATTGAATGATCGATTTATCTATCAGTACATTGATCGACTTATTATATAATAATCTATCTATCTATCTATCTATCTATCTATCTATCTATCTATCTATCTAATATCTATCTATCTATAAATTGATTGATCTATCACTCCCATAATCGCTTAATTAGATATTATCAGTTAATTGATACGTATTGGTTGTTTTGATGCGGTATTGGTTGACTTTTCTACGTTATCAGTTGATTTAATCTGTTATTGGTTCATTCATACGTTCTCGGTAAATTTGTTGATACGTTATTGCTTAGGAAAAATTACTACGTTATCAGTAAATTTTGATACGTTATCTGTTAGATAAATTTAGAACATTATCGGTTCGTTACTACGTTATCAGTTGATTTACTACGTTATCGGTAATGCTTTACTACATTATCGGGTTTGATACGTTATAGGTTAGTTACTACATTATCGGTTGTAACACGCCTGTCTCTCCCCCTTTCCTTTCTTCTACGAGCAGCACTGATCAGTGGTTAATATCTCATCATGATCATTTTTAAGGTAACTACCAGCACAAAATAAACTGGAAAGTTCAAATGCACAAGTGAAAGCGCTATGCGTGTATTAGCGCAAATCGTGCTAGGGTAAAGCTGCAATAATCGTAGCCCACGGGCCGTGCTTTGGCTTTTCTGACGTGTTGGCTGTATGGCAAACACGACAGTAAACGACGATTAACAGCCCGTGGTCTACAACTATTGCAGCCACCAAGAGTTCTTCCTAGCACTGCCATGGTACATTTAGCTGCATATATGGTCCTGCGTACGATGCAATGTTTTCCCAGCGCAGTGCTATAGGCCTAATACGTCCCGTCCACCACTGTATAATGCCGGGAACACACAGCATCATATGCTAGGCTACTAGAATCCTACTGTGGTCTTGTGGAACGCACATGCCCTCCAGTGTGCAGCATTGTGAACGAAACGTTTTTTATGTAAATCTACTTGCGACCAACGATATATGAAAACTTGGGAGCCGCCATCTTGTTTCAAAAAACGAGTATGTATCAAGGATGTATATGGCGCCTCGTACATCCTAATGAGATAAAACAGGTCGTTGACGATTCTTGATTTCATGGATGTAAACCTAGCTGTAGTTATGTAATTGTACTGTTCGTTCAGCTGTATCTGACTAAACTAGAGATTGCTTGCTGGTTGATGGCATGATCTTTATGACGTGTATAACGGTCAATGGTCGCCAAAGTTTCACATTCATATGGAAAGAAAAAAAATATTGCACCCACTGAAAACTGAGCTACTGCGCTTAACGGTCGATTAATTGTGGTACGATGAGATCAGATGTCACTTTGACTCTGACAGAGTTGCGTCAAGATGGTGCATTTGCTGATATCGATATTTCAATTTGTTTTATGGAAAATATGACTGCATTTAAGCAAGGCAAAATGTAAATTTAGCAGCTATATTCTTCGAAAAAAATCGGCGATGATATCATAGATAATTTGTTGAGTGTATCATGATTACAAAAGACTGAATATCGCATTGAGAATGTGAAAATGAATTATTAAATTTGTATCCCCTCTATTTACAATTTACATAGTTTTTTCCATACAATGGTAAACACATATAGAGATCAGTGTGTGGCCGCCTGACACATTAGCAATGGGTCCACAACTAACTATGTGAATACTGTGATATATGAGTATATACAACTTGTCTGGTCACAACTGAACAAATCAAAGCACTTTATTTGCACGCGCAGGCTGGTATGGTATTATTACGTGTATCATGTCGGCTGAGGGAACTTTGATTGTTGGAAAATTGTAAACAGTTTCTTATGGTGCACAAGATGTGTTGCATAATATCGTTAACAAACCCTTTCGATGAACAAACAACATATTGTAACCGATCTCAACAAAAATTGGCTATCTGGAATATTTGTTTTCATATTAGATTTACATTGGGAGAAAATTATTTCAAACCAACGATCATAAAAGTTCCACCTCGATAGATGAACATGCAGTGTGAATAAATGGCGTCCCTGGCAAATTCTGATTTCACGTGCAGTAATCTTGATTGACTGGCTCCGTCTATGGTTACCAGGAAGTACACTGGACTATAATGTGAGGCAGAGAACATTACAGAATGAAGACACAAAAACAAAAGGACAAAATAGGTCCAGGATCACAAATGCCATTAACTGTGACCAGTAAATATGTCTGACACATAAATCAGAGGTCATTTAGAAACAGAACTTCTACAATCTATAAGCATTCCCTAATGCCGTGTTTATTATATGGTTATAGTGATTTAAAGGATAACAATCTAGGTAAACAAAGTTAAGAAATACTACCAAATAAATGACTAAGTAACCACTACTTTTTGATATAAAAAATAATTAGCTAATTTTGAACACGACTGCATAATTGGCTATCTTATTGACAACAATACACTTACTTTTAAGTAAAACAAAAGCAGGATTTTACCTTACTTGCATACATTACACATAATATTTGATGACATAATCTATTAAAAGCATATATTAAAAGTTTGAGTGAGCAACTTTAGTACTAACACGATTGGAACTAATTTGGAATCTTATTATTTTTCAAATTTATCAAAAGCGTTTGGTTCCATATAGCTTACTATTGAAATACTACAAATAATCTCAAGACAACGTATGTTGCGAAAAAAGAAAACAGATGAACTTACATTAATTTGTAATTTAAAGCGACGTTACCACACGGTCAAATACCTTAAATTACTTCCAGTTGTGTTTACTTTCTTTGTTATTCATTTCACTCAAATGTAACTTTACTTACAGATAGTCCTACTGTGTTAATAGCTATATGCAAACATATTTAAACATATCCGTTAAGTAGACACGCACCTGTACAAATTATAATGCACAAGTAGTGTGTACACTCTGTATGAAAATATCTGCATTACGTATACTCTTGTTTCGCACAAATATACAGAACGTATATAAACGTATTCATATATTTTGTAAAAAATGATATACGTAACGTATACAACTAACTTTGTGTTACATATACGTCAATATACGTAAATGTACTCAATGTATACCATGCAAAACACCGGTCGTGTGATTCCATGTTATTAAAAGTAAATAGAAATCAAATCAAGTACTTTCGATATACTTCATTGAATCTCACCCATCGTTATTTACTGGTGGTCTCACTGTGCAAATATTTTAATGCAACCATTTTTATGTTCAACCACAGCCACCCTGTAGGGGGTATCAATGGTCAGTGTTATTCCGTGCGGCCATGCCAAATTATCTTTGTCGCTGTCAACACGAGATATTAATCCACCGTGAGCACCTAGCTGAAGAACCCCTTTTAACTGTCTGTCACATACGTACACAAAGCCATCTTTACCTAAAACTATACCCCTTGGATTCAATAATCTGTGGTGAGTACCGAAATAGCAGACGAAATCACAATCTTCATGAACACCTGGATGCGGTAGTTGTTTGTGTCTGTGACAAATGCTTTGCCTTCATCATTTATAGCGACATAATTAGGTCCCCAGAATTCTCCATCCCCCGTGCCAAACTTTCCAAAAGATCTTATGTACTGACCGCTCTGTTTAAATTTTCTAACACAGTGACTTCCCCTTGTTTCTGTTTCTCTTTCATCACTCCTTCCATCCCAATCTGTGACATAAACAGTTCCATCGCGAGGGCTAATGCCGATTCCACATGCATGTCGTATTTCATTTTGTCCAAATGAATCGAGCATTTGACCTTTTTCATCACTAACAACTACCTGGTTGTTACCGGCATCAGTCATAAAGTATTTGTCATCGGATATTGCAATTCCCTGCGGTTCAAATGGCTTTGCGAATTTGGTAAACGTGAAATTAAATTTGTTGTTGCCCATGCTGTCAGTTATGTATATGAACTTTTTACGAACATCAGTTGTGACGAAGTCACCATGCCTATTTGTACCTATCCCTGTTGGACTTCCTAGCTGTCCTTCACCTATAGATCTTACCAACCCCTTCGTTGAAAAAACGAATGGTGATCCTGGAATTGGCTGGTTACCAAGATTTACTGTAACCCCAAATAAACCACCAACATCTGCCTTGATTCTCAAAATGTATTCACCTGTGTCATTCCGTTCTACTGCGATATTCTCAGTCGACTTATCTTCCTTACTCATCTCTGCATTAATATCTTTGTATGGTGTCACTCTATTTCCTCTTCCGTCAGTGCATGTAACCTTTGCAATGACAGGTGTGCCCTTGACTACACGTGTTGGTATATTTCTAATTTACACATTGATGCACTGATATCCATTAATATGGTACCTAGCATTCTATGCTCAGGTGTGTCATCTGAAGGTTTGAATTTAGTTCGGTTTGATATTATAAGCTTATTTAATTTATTCGCAAATTTTGCGATGTTTTCCATTGTCTCCTTTTTCGAAGACAAAAGGAAAGCATCATCCCCATCTCTCAACAGTTGTTTCAAGCTAGAACATGCCTTAGAAATATTCCCATTTTTTTCTTCCCATCCACCAAAGTCTGTGCAAAGATACAATTTCATCATTTCATACTGAACATTATCATTTTCTTTAATCTTGATGTCTCATTTTCAACTTTAGTTATCATTTTTTGGGCTTTATCATCAATTTTCTTGTTTTCCTCCTCCTGATACTTTTTTAGTCCTATAAAGGTGTCATCATTACTGTCCTGTGATTTTGCAAACGTTTTCTTGTCTTTTTAGCGTATCCACCACTTTTTCAAGGTGTGATCGATATGTGGTGGCTGCATCGTGAATATCTCTATGGATATGACCAGAGGAAGTATGTGTAGAGATGCACTCAGGACAAATAGATTCTTGGCATGATTCACAAAACCGGTGCAATTCATGCTCTTTATGAGACTTACAGTATACTTTAGACTGCGCATGTTCTTCAATCAGATTTTTCAGATATATGTCAAGACGAACGCCATCATCACAATCTGCAGAGGTTTCCATGATTTTGTGGGGCGTTATACATGATGAACATAAATGTACACCGCAAATTTTACACTTGTGTAAATCCCTTTCTTCTGAGCATGATCCACATTGGACATCCATTGGCCCTTCAGTTTTCTCAGAGATACCAACCTAAGTTAAAAGAAAGAAGTTCGATTACTCTAACATAAATCTGTACGACATGACACAGGTAGATATTCTTCTCAATGTAAAATGTACGGTAAGGTAATGGTTATGTGTATCTTATTTAATGCAATATTAAGAATATGTTATTTTCCAAACAAATGAAAGTATTTAACAGCTGCTATGCAACGGGAATTAAGACATAATAGAAGAAAATGACTCGAACAACTGATCGTTATTGAGGTCGTAACAAATTAAGGTTTTACAACTTCATACCAAGACATGATTAAAATCATTACACTGCAAGGGTATCAAGTTTAAAGGTAAGGAAATCGATCCCGGGGATCGAGTTTGTTAGCCGTTTGTTTTCCATTGAAACTTTAAGTACATTTCCTGACAAGACGATCTGGCGCCTGGACCATGCATTTAAATGAAAATAGGGACACCGTAGAAGTCTTAACACATGTCCTTATTTTTTTATTTATGTCTGATATGCATAAAGTATGCATGCAAAAAACATGTTCAATCACAATAGCATTTCGGCATTTCCTGTCATGAAGGCACATGCATTGACTTTTTCATTTAACATTTAGTAATCTATTTGAGAAATATCACAATTATCATTTCTACAGAAAAGGGATATCGGAAAAAATAGCGAATTGTATAAATTCTGAAAATTTGATCATAACAAAATGTGAATCTATGATTTTCGACATCGGACTGTGATACCAACGTAACAAGCATGCATAAGTAGTGAGCAAAATTTGTTTTCTGGGATAAATGCCTAACAATTCAATGAAATAGCTACTCATAGACTCTGCATGGACTTCAGGTGAATTTTACAGATGAAGACTCTCTGTGACCCAGCCCACGCGATAGCTGGTTTGATAATAGTGGCAGCCTGCGACGACATGACATAGGTTTCCCATAAGTAGCTACATTGGCTCAGGCAATAGCTGTAATTTTAGTAATTTCCTCCGAGCGCAAAATGTGTGGGAAGATCATTATTCAAACAAAATGAATCGTTTCAAGTGAACGGCACTGATATCTAAAGTGTTTATACTTGTGTCTTTGTGAATAAATGAAGTTTTACTGTCCTCTACCCTATTCCCACAAACAAACCACTCAAAATTTATATCTTTATTATCTTGATTGACATTTGCGATAATATCCAAAGATGTTCTGTTGCTCGTTTTCATTGAGAAAATTGCGAGTAAGCTATTAAAATGATCTCCTGTAGCTAGTTTTATGCATCTAATAAACAATGTGTGATGCTGAAGTATTTTCATATTGTCTGTCATTGGTTGATTGGCTGTCTGTAAAGTTTATACAGCTGACTCACCTCTCACACTATTCAGTCCAATTTTTCACAAAGTTTTGTCTCAAAATAATCTTACTGAAACCCCGCTAGCATTGTATGAGTTGTAATTCCCCCCGGGTTTATCCATAGCCGTAGTGTATGATCTGACTTCATTGTTGTAAGAGGACTGATCTTGAGGTAAATCGGTATTCCGAGTAATATTCACTATGGGTTATTAGGAACAAGCCAATGGCAACAATCTAGCAACTTATATTTTTTATCATTACAGTCGAAATAAATCACATTTGAGTCCCTGGCAGTTCAGTTACAGCTCCTGCAATTACACTATTCAATATATCCAAGATGTTGTGCGGTACATTATAGGGTCTAAATTTCTGATTAGACCCATCAAATGTCAGGGCAAAGGGAATGGGATCATTCACAGGCTTTGTGGCGGCTACATTTTCATCTACATAATCCAGACCGGAAAACTCTTGAGAGTGTCTATGTTGTCGCACAGCTGCAGCAGCCAAGACAAAACTGTTTCTCTCTAACTTTATATCAAAGGACGAAATCCTTATTATGGTTACTTGAGATCTTGGTGTTATTATTAACTTTGATATCATGCAGATCTTCGAGCTCAAGATTTAGCTTGTAATTTACACCTAGACCATAGTTACTGGTGCTGGACATGATCGCCCTATATACAGTGAAAAATTCAATAATAGCTTGTAATAAGAGACAACATAGACATGATCATTTGGATTGAAAGCTCAACAGGGAACCTATTACTGTTAATTTTAGCCCTAGCATTGACATAACACGGTTTACCAGAGAAAGTTTACAAGAATGCTCACTTTACAATTCGTGGTATAACATAACATTGGCGAATAATGAAATAAAATATCAAGAAGGTGACCAACCGAAGAAGACTAAATCAATACGTCCAGGTAACTACAATATCGATACTCAAACAAAGCAATCGGGTGAAGCAAAAATCAATTTTGAAAAAAATCTGCCAACAAGCAGCATTTATGTAAGTCTGGCTAAAGATGTTTGTTTTATTTAATGCTACAGCTAGCTTAACTGACCTCGTCGGCTTTTCAGATAGGCCTGAAGACAAAAGGACAAGCCAATTATAAAAGTACCATGAGTCCGAAGAGAGCAGATTTCTTAAAAGTCACTAAATACATGGTTCATTTAGATGCTATACATGTGACTGGAAACTACGTATATGTTACAGACAGTTCAGGTCCATACATACAGGGAAAAACCTCAGACTGTCTACAAATACTTCTCATCCGCGATACAAAAGGAATTAATGAAAAGGTTATCTATGACTTAAAGACTAGCGGCTCAATTTCCATGCCATTGAGAAAAGGCTCAGGAAGCATGAGTTCAATACGTATTTGGATAACAGATCAGAAGGGAAATATAGTCAATTTTAATAATTGGCCCACCACCTTTAGCATTAAACTCTTGTGAGGCTAGCACTAGCAAAGCGAGCTACTGAAGTACAAACCATCCTATGGTTAATCCACCAGCAATACAGATCATTTTATATTTTTGTTCGGGGCAGGGCTGATAATAATCCGAGAATTTGATAGCTGATGCTTGCGCTTTTTCCAGGATTTCTGCACTTGTATCTCTTAATTCAGCCCCAAATGTATATCGTCGGCCTGATTTTGTCTTACCACATCAGCTTGGAGTAATATTTTTTCTGACCAGACATTGTGGTCATGTTTACATTGTTCAAGGCCCAGTCATGTCGGATTTTTTCTTCAATCAGAGCATTACCACTGCCACTCAGTTTTTGGCCAATTATGTTCCCGCCTGTGAATGCTGTCGCATTTAATACAACTCCGAGAACTGTCATAGTGAAATCATTTAAGAAGTTCAACGGTAGATACGGAGATGTTGTACCAAATTTGACCTGTCTGTTTCTCAAATGATGAGTGACAGCATACCAAATTTTGACTTACAAAAGTAATTTGGTTAATTCACCAAATAACAATGAATTTGTCACTTTTGGTCAATCTTGACGGGTGCGGCTAGCTGGCAGGGTACGCTTACCCATTCCGGACACCTGGTACCACCACTATTTCGTGGTTCAAGATGGCCCCATTGCCTTTGTCATCATCTATATGTTCCTTGGACCTGGTAAATTTCATAGTTTACCTTGAATGATAACGATTATTGGACCTGATTTGATGTCTATTCTGCCAGAGCTGCCAGAGGCTATACATTACAACAGACATCAAATCAGGTCCAATAATCATTATCATTCAAAGTAACTATGAAATTTACCAGGTCCAATGAATATATTCAAAATGACAAAGGCAATGGGTCATCTTGAACCACAAAATAGTGGTGGTACCAGGTGTCCGGAATGGGTAAGCGTACCCTGCCAGCTAGCTTCACCCATCAAGATTGACCCAAAGCGACGGTTCACCAAATTACTTTTGTGAGTCAAAATTTGGTATGCTGTCACTCATCATTCGAGAAACAATCAGGTCATATTTTGATGCAACATCTCCGTATCTACCGTAGAACTTCTTAAGTGATTTCACTAATCTACTTTCTGAGAATCCTTGCCTCACTATCTTTTGAGCTAATAGGCTGTGTCTAACTCGAAAGTCTTCATATGAATTGCATGCCCTACTGTATCTCAGGAGTTGTGAAATATGCACACCATTAGCTGGAGATGATGGTTTATTGCTTGACAAAAAGGGAAAGTTTATGATTTCAAAATTGAAATCGTCTCTTTGTCATACAGCTTAGTAAATAGTGTATTTTGTCTAATTCAAAAAATACTGTCTTCGAGGTATGATGCCAAGTCCAAATTTCAGTTGTTACTTTATTTCTAAATCATCTAGGTAGATGTGGTGTAGATAATTGGATATACCAGGATTGTTTAAACTGATGAGATAATCAATATATCTGAGAGTGTTGTTAAATCGCTTGGCAATCCTTTTACACCCAGATTTCTGAAGTGATTGCATGAACTCTGCTTCATACGAATACAAAAATAAGTCTGCAAGAAGAGGGGCACAGTTTGTGCCCGTGAGAATGCCTATGGTTTGCCTGAATGTCATGCCAGGAAACTTGATAAATATGTTGTCAATTAGGAAATATAGCATTTGAATCACTTCAACATCACTGTATTTGAGTTTGGCATCTCTGTTGTTGGTGAAATTGCCCAAGTTGCGCTGGATGGCAATTTATTCATACCTACGACTACCATTCTTGTAAAAGAAGGCTTTCTTTATGAGAGATGATAGCCTGTCTTTAACTGTTGGCTACTCTAGCACTAAACAACAACAATAACAAAGTAATAATAACAATAATAAGAGACAGACACACAGTGTTGGCGGATCAAGGTCAACTACTTTAATACAAGTTGACAGGCTGCATGCCAAAGTCCGCCACTCGGGTCGGACGAATTACAGAGCAAGGTAGAAGTATAAGAAGGTAGTGTAGTGGAGGAAGGAAAAAATTCGTACGCTAGTTTAAGATTTGGGTGGGAGGGTGGGGGAACGCTCGAGGGTCAAAGCTAACAATGAATACTCAAGGGTAGCCTCGTTCCACGATATCCAGCACAGCCTCGAACCCGCCCCATTTAAATTACAATAAAACAAGTATTATTGCACACTTAACTGTTAGTCTGGTTCCCTGACCCATTTCCCCGGTAGAGGGCGTGGGGAAATATAGGGTCAGGTACCGGGTAGCCATCTTGAACAGAATTTTGTTCAAGATGGCGGAGGTCAGTCACCTGACAGAACATGCTACAACAAACATGGCTGCTACCATGAAAACACCGGTCAAAATTCGACTGGATCAGAATTATGTTTGAACACTCGTATCCGAACCAAAAACATTGGCACACGAGATGGGAAACATAAACTGAAAGGATAAATCCAGAAATACGGGGAAATAGAGGTGATTGAAGGCTGGCTGTGATATCGCAGCAGTACTTGTTGCGTGTATCGAACGCGCTGGGGTCATTGAGGTCATCGCCGACTGTGGCGTGACCCCAATGACCCGAGCACGTTCGATACACGCAACAAGTACTGCTGCGATATCACAGCTAATTGAAAGCAAACTTTGTTGGAACTGTGAACGACGATTGATTTCGATGGATAGAATGGTGTCCGAATTTCGTGAAAAATGCCAGGCATCATGTCGACGTTCTAAAAGTATTAAGAGGTGTGCTAAATCACAGTGGCTAAATCATGGAGGTAGAAAGTCTTTCTTTCTACCTCCACGGCTTTGTGGTACAAACAAGAAGTTGGTGTCAAGTGAGCCTGAAAGTGCGAAACCCAAGAAAGATGAGAAAAAGTTAAAAGTGTTACTTTCATCCAATCACAGCTTGTTTTATTTTAACCCAATAGCGTCCATGTTTACATTAGCCGGTACCTGACCTATATTTCCCCACGCCCTCTACCGGGGAAATGGGTCAGGGAACCAAACTAACTTACTGTTGGCTACTCTAACAATAAACGACAACAATAACAAAGTAATAATAACAATAATAAGAGACAGACACACAGTGTTGGGGGATCAAGGTCAACTACTTTAATACAAGTTGACAGGCTGCAAGCCAAAGTCCGCCAAGATTACCCCAACACTGGTGGTGGGCGCTAGCCCTACACCTGAGTACATAATGCGAGGGCCATGGATTTTGTGACTCTGCACTTTGTTTCATGGGACAGAACTGTGTAGCGTTCGAACGCATTGGATTTACGATCGCCTTGTAGCTTGATTAATAAGGGGGGAATTCCCAAATTAAGGGCAAACGTGGCTCTGCCACGGCGGAAAGAGAGACCAGAGTAGTCGGCCGGCTTAAAGCCGCAGTCAGTAAGAATGAGTTTGAGTGTTCTCGTGAATTTCGCATGCGTTAGGACCAGGGGGGTGGTTGCAGTGGTTTTCGACGGCATATAGTTAAACAGATGGTCTCTGGCTTGGTGTGTAGGGGAGAGTCGTATCATGTTAACGAGGGCTCGAATTGGACAAAGAGGAGAGTTCTCGATGAGAGGGAGAGGTAGTTCGAGTAAGCGCTGACCGCACTGGATTGTATTGGTGTGTATGATCGTGAGGATCGCAGACGTTCCAAGTATGGAAATGTCGTCTCTGCATAGGTATTTGTTGGAGTCCGGCAAAGTTTGTGTTTGGAGGAGCAACGTCGATTTCCTGGCAAATGTGAAGAATGCGAAGAGGCAGGCGCACCAAAATGTAGCGTTGAATGGTATGGAAAGGTCGAGCTTGGCGTAGATTGCCTGAAGTATGCACGGTGTGATGGGCAGCTTTTGCGCGGGTGGTTTCCCGTGGGTCCGGGTGATGCCTCGTCGAAGAACAGTTAGTAGCCAGTTGTTTTCCAGGGGGTTGGGGTAGCCCGCCTTGGCGTGGAGGAGTCGAATGATATTTAGGTAGCCTGGGATGCTCGATGGTTTGAGTGTTCTCGCGAGAAAAACTGCGTACCGGCAGACTGTAAGCTGAGTGCACGGCACTGGGCGGAGACCGAAGTAGAGGCAGAACCGGAAGTAGGCGATGCGTTGGGAATTGTATGTGCGTTTTATTGACTCTGCATACGCTGCTTGTTTGTACTTTGAGATTTCGCCGTCCAGTTCCAGGAGTTGGTGCTGGTGTAGAGGCCCTGTAGTAACAGAGAGTAGGAATCATTGGTCATATGATAATGCCAGTTGCATAATGGGTGAAGTGCATGAGTGTGGAGAATGTCCACGGCCTTGAAGTAATGTTTAACTTCGTGTAAGCGCGATAGTGAGTCCGCAAGATTATCTCTCGTGTTGACGTATATTGCTGTAATATAGAAATTCGAAAGGGCCGAAAGCGAGAAAAGTTCGCGCAGCCGGGTCATGGCTGTAGTATTGCGGGACGTGCCGGAGTTGATCATATACATCGTGGTAGTATTGTCCGTATATACTACGATGTGGCGCTGGTCCCAGAAGTGATGCCACCACTTGCAAGCGAGTAGTATTGTGTAGAGTTCTTGCAAGTTGATATGTGCGTCTGCAATTGTGGGGTGGTCCGTGGACCATTGCGTATAAAACCAGTCGTTCGCGTAAATGCCCGCTCCTGCCGTAGAGCACGCGTCGGTGGTAAAGATCTGTTGGGGCAACGGTGTTTCCTCGATGAAGAATGCCGTACCATTGAACGTTTTGCTCAGATTTACCCACCAGCTGATGTCGGCTCGCGCTTGCTTGTTTAGGTGTATGTGGTGTGATTGACGTGAAACAGAGTTGGTCAAATCGATGAGACGTCGCAAAAATGTGCGACCGCCGCGGATAACTCGTGCCGCCCAGTTGAGCTCGCGTTTGGTTGCCCGCCATTTGGGCAGCCAGCATGTAAGGAGATTGCTGAGGTCCTGCAGTTTGCTGCTGTCTAAAGACAATGTCCGGTTGTGCGTATTTATTTCAATGCCGAGGAACGTGAGGCATTGGGTGGGTGCGATCACTTTCTCCCAGTTAATGGTGAAACCGAGTTGTTGTAACTGTTGTAGTAACGCTTGGAATGTTTGCTCGCATTCCAGTTTGGAGTCCGCAATTATTAGGAAATCGTTGAGGTACACTATCACAACTTGGTACCCTTTTCTGCGCATCATTCTAGTGATACTCCTGGTAATGCGAGTGAAAATTTCAGTCGAACCAAGCTGGGCTTAGAAATTTGCCATAGTATGACTTTGTTCTGGAGACGACCGGCCGTGCCTTGGAACTTTGCTACAAAGTTTCAATATCTGAACTGATATACTTGAATGACAGGTACAGGAAACGATGGCCAATAAAAATACATTCTCGTTGCATTTTGATAACAATGTATCAATCACAATGACACGGAAATTATGCCTCCTCCCACACAGAAGGGCCATGGAATATTTTTAACCCTGCTACAGTATGTCTTAGTGCTGATGAAAAGGCATATTGTTTTCGTGTTGTCATGGCGACTTTTAAAATTTGCATACAACTCTGAGAGTGAAACGTGTTGTTCAGAGGTCACAAAACTCCCACTGTTATCCATTATACCTGTTTCCTTGGGTATGATGGTGTGTATACACATCAAAAGACTAGAAAATTCACTTCATGGGCAGATCTTGTAAAATAGCCCTTTATTGTCGGGTTAACGAAAAAATATACCCTGATTTAAAATATGCATGGACTACCAGCCACTGGGCTACCAACTTCAGAAAATGGTAATTTTGAATCCATAAAATAAATAAGTACCAGTGAATTATGTTTGAAATAAAACAAAAAAAACTGTGCGCTACTGTTCCAGCTTGTGATAAATAATGGTACATTGGGTGATAATGGGAATTGGGTTCGGATACTAGTATAATTAATTTTAGCACATAAAATTAAATGAAGGCATAAACGCAAAACGATGAATGCGTAATAAGTTAGTATATACTATATAACACTTATTTGGGATGACTGCATGAAACAAAATTTAAAATGCTTGAAAAATTATTTCTGGTCTATATAAAATTAATTCAAAACACAAAAATTAATGGAAAACAATTTGACCAGAATAGCCCCAGTATACATTATCTTTATTATTCCTCCTAGAATGAAGGCAAAGAAATTACAATTATTATTATTATAGAACAAACGTTAAAGTTGTTACTTAGAAATCCATAAAATAAATAAATAACAGTAAATTATATTTTAACATAGATC
This sequence comes from Ptychodera flava, assembly GCF_041260155.1. Lineage (NCBI taxonomy): Eukaryota > Metazoa > Hemichordata > Enteropneusta > Ptychoderidae > Ptychodera > Ptychodera flava. Next base: position 35,563,650 of record NC_091932.1, read on the forward strand.
CTCTCAAGGGTCTATGGTTTTAAATAAAAAAAACTGTGGTTACCAAAATGGTTACCATGGCAACAATAAACAAAAATGAACATGGAGTTCATGCTGTGATAAATACACTAAGGAGAACATTTGCATGGTAACTGGGATTACTCTTAATGGAATTTGGAAAAAATTGAAATTTTAAAATGCAAATAGGTTACTATGGAAACACAGGGCAGTAAAAATGGATATCATATTTTGTCTATCTACCCAAAATATCCCTTTGGTATAATATTTCTGTTGATTACTGTATCTTTACACTGGATATTTGGTCTTTCTTATCCAAAATATCCCTTTGATATAACACATTCTGTTTATTACTGGATTTTAGGTGGAATCTTTGAAAAACTGGTAATTTTACTCCTGAATGGTTGCCATGGAAACATCTAACATTAAAACGAGTGTTATTTTTTTGGTGTGCTAACGAGAAAAACACTTATTATCAATGTTTTACATCAATCAATAGTACTTTAATAGGAATTAGGGAAAAAAGTAACATTTTCAATCCCAAAATAGTTACCATGGCAACTCGAAACATTGAAATAAGTCTCGTTTTTGTGTTTTCTGATCCGAACTCCCCCACCAGATAATTTTCATATCAATTAAAGTAACTTTTCATGGGATATTAGAAAAAACTGATATTTTCAACCCCTAAAATGGTTACCATGGAAACATGGGGCAGTGAAATCGATATCATATATATTGTCTTTTCGACCCAAAATACCCTTATGGTGAAATTGTCACGGAAATTGAACCTATTATTATTCGCATTATTATTTCTATATAATACTTATATTAATTATTAAGTTTAGGGGCTATAAGTATTATATAGAAATCTAATAACAGTTCACTGAAGCTGTGTGGGAATTCTGAAAAAGAGGTGTGTAGCTGGCAGAGACCCTGCGTGATGCGAATCCCGTTCTTCTCTTTTTGAACACGCGCGCGCCTTTCAGAGACGCAACGTCTCCGATCTCGTGCTATTTTGTCGTTGAGCTTTAAAAATGATGGAATGTTGACAGAAACTGGAATTACTCTAGAGAATACTTTTCAGGATATCACATGTGAGTGTCTACGGTACCAGAAGGAAGTTTAGGAAAATCTTTCAGAACGTTAACGCCACCTGTTGCCATTTTGTGGAGTATAAGCTTATAAGCTTACGTCACTGCAGCGTATTTCTACTGTACATATTGCCGGAACATATGCGATGGAATTTAGCGTGTTAAGTCGTTCAATCATTCAGATGGAAATGCCGCTTTTCTCCAAACTTTGAACAAACAGGGTGACAGACTTTGGAATGCTAACTCTTGTTTAACAATGACGTAATTTAATGAGAAAATATTTGTATTCGAGCACGGCTACAGTTTTTGATTGGAGAACTCTCATCATGGACCATGGTTGTATTCAACAATCGAGAGGGCTAGGGTGAGTGGAACTTTTGATGTCCATGTAGCACTTGTGCAAAAATAAGCGAATCCACAGGCCTTTGGCGAATCAATAAATACGTTTTTCACGAAGCTGAAAGGTTGAAAGATGCGTCCGTCACTTTGGGACGAGCTATATAAATGCAGTCAAACCCAGCTGGGCACATAAATTTGCCATATTTACTTTATTCCGGAAATTATGCAGGAGACTGGCCGTGCGGTGCAACAAAGTTTCAATATCTGAACTGGCGTACTTGAATAACAGGCACAGGAAACGATGGCCAATACAAACGCATTCTCGTTGCATTTTGATAATAATGTATCAATCACAAAGATACAGAAATTATGCCTCCTCCCGACAGAAGGGCCATGGCCTATTTTTAGCCCTGCTACAGTATGTATTGTTGCTGAAAAGGCCATGTTGTTGTCAGATTGTCATGGTGATGACTTTTAAAATTTCCATACAAAACCTTTGAGTCCCACTGTCGTCCATTATACCTGTTTCCTTGGTGTTAAATGTGTGCAAGTATACACATCAAAATACTAGAAACTTCACTTCATGGGCAGAATCTTGTAAAATAGCCTTTTCTTGTCTGGTTAACGAAAAAAGATACCCCTGATCTAAAATATGCACTGTCACTGGGCTACCAACTTCAGAAAATGGTAGCCCAAGTGGACTACCAGGGAAAAAGTTAATTTCGAGCCCTGGGCAGTATTAAACATGAAACATTTAACTTGTAATATTTCCCCCTTGTCTTGGCCTGCTGGGTTTAAAAAAATGTTTAAAGGTATACAGGCACCATGTTCAAATTTAGCCGTTGCTACCATGGAAAGGGGAGATCTAGCTAATCATAGAGTTTATGGGGTCACGCCAGGTCACACAAAAAATAATGCACCACTGCATGGTCATAATTTTACTTTAGTTAAACAATCAAAATAATTTGTCTTCATTATTCTTTCTGGAATGAGGCAAAGAAATCAAAATAAATTATTATAAAATAAACATTAATACATCATTAATTATAAATCCATAAAATAAATAAGTACCAGTGAATTATGTTTTAAATAAAAAAACTGCGCTACTGTTACTGCTTGTGATAAATAATGGTACATTGGGAGATAAGGGGAATTGGGTTCATAAAATTAATTTGAGATACTAGTAGAATTAATTTTAGCGCATAAAATTAATTTGAAGGCATAAACTTAATTCGATGAATATATAGTAAGTTAGTACTCTAGTACACCAGAGCAAGACTTGTCTCTACATTCAAACGCTTTTTGGCAGGTATCGCAAGCTGGTAGATAAATACAATATCTCTCTTCGACAAATGATCACTGATGGCATCGGTGACATGGGGCCTTAGTTAGTGACCACTACCTATCTGACTTACAGATTGATATATGGCGGGTGCCACATATGGGGCAGGATGCGCTTCCTATTTTCGAAACACCTGACATCACTTCTTGGTCTTTTGGCCAGAGGTCCATATATCTTTCTTTCATGAATTTGACTTTGTTTGTACCGTCTATTTACTGTCTGTTCTGTGCTGTTTTGTGTCTATGTTTACAACTATTGTCTTACAAATTTTGACCTAGTGTTATTGGATTATGGATTGGTATGATTGCGATTATGTAACACTTATTCGGGATGACTGCATGAAACAAAATTAAAGAAGCTAGAAAAATTACCTCTTTTCGATATAACATTAATTCTGACACAATAAAATTGAGAGAAAACATAATTTTGACCAGAATGGCCCAATATACATTATCTTTATTATTCTCCCTAGAATGAAGGCAAAGAAATTACAATTATTATTATTATTATTATTATTATTATTATAGCACAAATGTTAAATATTGTTATTTAGAAATCCATAAAATAAATAAAAATCAGTAAGTTTTGTTTAAATTTAGACCCTCTCAAGGGTCTATGGTTTCATTAAAAAAACTGTGGTTATTGAAATGGTTACCATGGCAACATGAAACGAAAATGAACATGTAGTTCATGCTGTGATTAATACACTTAGGAGAGCATTTGCATAGTAACTCGGATTATTTTTAATGGACTTTGGGAAAAAAATGAAATTTTAAAACGCAAATAGGTTACATATTTTGTCTTTCTACCCCAAAATAACCCTTTGGTATATTATTTCTGTTGATTCCTGGATTTTTACACCAGATATTTGGTCTTTCTATCCCAAAATATCCCTTTGATATAATACATTCTGTAAATTACTGGATTTTTAGGTGGAATCTTTAAAAAACTTGTGATTTTTACTCTTGAATGGTTGCCATGGAAACATCTCACATTAAAATGAGTGTGATTTTTTTTTGTGTGTAACCAGAAAAACCCTTATGATCAATTCTTATATCAAACAATAGTTCTTTAATAGGAATTAGGTAAAAAGTAACATTTTCAATCCCAAAATAGTTACCATGGCAACTGGGAACATTAAAATAAGTCTTGTTTTTGTGTTCTCTGACCCGAACTCCCTCACTTGATAATTTTCATATCAATCAAAGTAACTTTTCATGCGATATTAGAAAAAATGAAATTTTCAACCCCTAAAACGGTTACCATGGAAACATGGGGCAGTGAAAACGATATCATATTTGGTCTTTTCGACCCAAAATACCCTTATGGTGAAATTTTCACGGAAATTGAACCTATTATTATTCGCGTTATTATTTCTATATAATACTTATATTAATTATTATTATTATTATTATTATTATTATTATTATTATTATTATTATTACAAGTTTAGGGGCTATAAGTATTATATAGAAATAACAGTTCATTGAAGCTGTGTTGGAATTCTGAAAAAGAGGTGTTGTTTATTTTAATTTTTTCAATGGGGTGACTTCCAATTGTTGTACGTGCAGCGCAGAATTATGCGTCATACTGTTCGGAGAGAGGGGGATATCATTAACCTAAGGGGTAATGCTTGTCGGAAAAGTGACATTAAGCAGTTTAAGCGATACCAGCAGGCCTAGACTTTTTTACTTTTGTGCGAACTTTATGGATACACGTTCAATCAGTTCAATTTAATTTTGTTTTTAGTTTTCATCCATCTAAACTCACGACAATGAAAAAGATTTCCACATAACTCTCTCTCTCTCTCTCTCTCTCTCTCTCTCTCTCTCTCTCTCTCTCTCTCTGCAGTGAAATTTCTTTTCTGCGACCACCGAACCTCGTAAGCGTCATATTGGCATTGCAGAATAAACATTTTTTTGCATCTCCCTTGTTTCGCCCTGCCAGAGTAGTCTAGGCAGAGATCCTGCGATTTGCGTTCTTCACTGTTGGAACACGCGCAATTCACGCGCACGCCCTTCACAGAGCATGCGCAATAGACGATGTTCCGCTGATTGCGAGATCTCGCGAGACTTTAATACATGCCCGTAGAAACAGGTTTCCAGCTTAGTAAAACAAGTCAAACTGTGCATGGAACTAGAAAACGTGCAGAACTGAGCAAAGATTGCAACTTCATATATTTTATGCAGTGTTTAACGTAATTAGCGACTTGTCCTGTTTTACGCAGTTTGTCCTGTGTTGCGAGAACGCGTCCACTGCGAACCATATATTCTCGCGATATCTCGGAATGTCTCGCGCGGTTCGGAACATGGTCTATTGAGACTTTGTGCGCGTGTCAGTACTGCTCGTGCTATCGTGTCGTTGAACAGTTGAATATTGACAGAAACTGGAATTACTGCAGACAATACTTTTCAGGATATCTTATGTGAGTGTCTAAGGTACCAAGTAGGACGTTTAGGAAATCCTTTCAGAAAGTTCACGCCGCCTGTGGCCATTTTGTGGAGTATAAGCTTATAAGCTTACGTAACTGCAGCGTATTTCTACTGTACATATTGCCGGAACATGTGCGATGGAATTTTGTTTTCACGTCGTTCAATCATCCAGGTACAAATGCCGCCCTTCTCCAAACTTCGAAAAAACAGGGTAACAGACTTTGGAATGCTAACTCTTGTATACAATGACGTAATTTAATGAGAAGACATTTGTATTCGAGCACGGCTACAGTTTTGGATTCGAGAACTCTCATCATGGCGGATTCACTGAAACAGTCAGTTATATTCTCAACAATCCAGAGGGTGAGTCGAACATTTTCCTATGTCCATGTAGCACTTGTGCAAAAATAAGCGAATCCACAGGCCTTTGGCGAATCAATAAATGCGTTTTTCACCAAGCTGAAAGGTGGAAAGATTAATTATTTTTGTCGCATGTCAATAGTTTGATACAATATGACTATCGCCTTTTACAATAATACTGGCTATTCGATTGTGCATTGTGCTACAGGTCAAAATGTTATTCCCCAGGTTGATATACATATGTAGAGATTTTTATAGAAACTATTCCATAGCTATTACATTTCTTTATCACTTTTTGCGGTTTTTCGGTTTCCTGTTTTTTGTTAGCTGATTAGTCGGCAAACGCCAAAACGACTAATCTTTGCGGTTTTCTATAATTGTGAGTTGGCACAAACGCCAAACGATTAGTCTATTGCGTTCGTATTTCTTGGCACGTTTAGTCTCACTGTTTACCTCCGGTTGGTTAGCAACCGCAGTTTAATTGACATCCGATTCTTTATATTTAGGGTGAATTGTTGCAATAAGTGTTTCCTACGACGTTCGTACAAGTGAGGGCCCTATACTATGTCAAGTAGGGCATGCAGTATTGAACGTGAAACATTTATCTTGTAATATTTCCCCCTTGTCTTGGCCTGCTGGATTAAAAAAAAATATTTAAAGGTATACAGGCACATGTTCAAATTTAGCCGTTGCTTCCATCGAAAGGGATCTAGCTAATCATAGAGTTTATGGGGTCACGCCAGGTCACAGTAAATAATGCACCACTACATGGTCATAATTTACTATAGTTAAACAATCAGAAATAATTTTTCTTCATTATTCTTCCTGGAATGAGGCAAAGAAATCATTAATTGTAAATCCATAAAATAAATAAGTACCAGTGAATCAAGTGTTAAAAAACCCGTGCGCTACTGTTACTGCTTGTGATAAATAATGGTACATAGGGTGATAAGGGGAATTGGGTTCATAAAATTAATTTGAGATACTAGTAGAATTAATTTTAGCACATAAAATTAATTTGAGGGCATAAACTTGATTCGATGAATGCATAATAAGTTAGTAATATACTATATAACACTTATTTGAGATGACTGCATGAAACAAAATTAAAAATGCTTGAAAAATTATTTCTGGTCTATATAAAATTAATTCTAACACACTAAAATTAACGGAAAACATAATTATCTTTATTATTATACACCTGCGTCTGCAATCTATGTAGTTTTCTTCGTACAGTAAATTTTGGTATCAGAGGCCTGACCAAAGTCCAATAACTTTGACGCGGAGTAAAATGTGTTATTGGGCGCTATTTGACCTTTGACCTCAAAACACCATTACGTCAATGCGGAGAAATACTTCTAAACATTCGCTACTTCACAACGTTAGTAGTGGTGAATCAAAAGCCTGTGAATTCGGGTGAAATTATGCTGCCGACCTACAATTTCAAACACGTACACTGCGCTGCGCGGGTTTGAAATTTCGTTCTGTGCGCTTAGCGTTCTCAGTTTGCTCGCGATCGCTCAGTGCAGTGCGGGACAGGCATCCCTAAAAAAGCTTTAATTTTGATTTTTTTCGAGGTAAAATTGGATTAAAAAAGGTGTATAATAATGAGATTATTCCCAAAATACCGGGATTTATGTCCGAGTACATTTTTAATAGGAATTAGGGAAAAGGTAACATTTCAATGCCAAAATAGTTACCATGGCAACTTGAAACATTAAAATAAGTCTGGTTTTTGTGTTCTCTGACCCGAACTCCCCCACTAGATAATTTTCATATCAATCAAAGTAACTTTTCATGGGATATTAGAAAAATTGAAATTTTCAACCCCTAAAATGGTTACCATGGAAACATGGGGCAGTGAAATCGATATCATATTTGGTCTTTTCGACCGAAAATACCCTTATAATGGTGAAATTTTCACGGAAATTGAACCTATTATTATTCGCATTATTATTTCTATATAATAGTCGCGCCAGCGGCTTACTGACTACGCATGCGCTTATTCATAATATACTATGCGAGTAACCGGAAGTGTACCCTTCTTTCGGGTATGCACGCCGCCATGTTTTTTGAGTGCTCGTAAAGAAACAAACAGGAATCATACAAGGTATTTTTTGCTAGTTCACCATTAATAAAATATATCACTGCCATTAGCTAGTAAATAGTACTTCACATCTCGTCATTGATACAAAATATTATTACCATCACCTCTAAAAAATACAAAAAGAGAAAAATATGTCGTGCATATGAACGAGGACACGCCTGAAGAATGCTGGGATCCAACACCGTGGATCGAACGCAGACGACAGTTTTTGCACAGACGACAGTTTGTTTGCAAGGAAGCAAGACGTGAAGTTTTAGCTAAACTTCGTGAGGTAAGCAAAAATTCCATTTTCGTCCAAAATTTTACTTAAAAAATTCATATTGGCGTTTTACTTTGCCACAGATTAATAATTTGCGTCCACAATTTTTTTTGTATACATTGTGGCCATTCAGAGCACGGTCTCCAGAACTGTACCGAGAAACGGGGAAACCATCGTGTAGAGTCACCGATGCATCGCGACTACTAAACGCAGATTTTGGACGTACTGTTGATCAATAGCTGCGGTGTTGTTAAAGTCAAAATCAGCCCATAAAAGGTAGGAATCCTGTTTGAAACCACCACAGCTTTCCACAGCTAGTTTGTAGTGTGGGTCGTTGACACGTAGTATTTAAAGTATGGCGTACGTCAATCTGCACGAAACCGAAGCGGTAATTTGGATAAATAGCGAGACAACCTTGAGCGTGCAGGTGCTTAAATACTACTAGAAGGTAAACCGACAAGAAAAGGGAGGCAAGATTCGCTGAATTACGTTCCTAGCTAGACGCCCCGAACTGAATCCATGTCAGCACCTGACACTTTCTCCACGGTTGGACCAACCCAAATACCCAGTCAAACCCTCGAGCTGCAGTACTGCAGCTGGCTGTTCGTTTGCTTTGTTTTGGGTCCGAAATTCAAGCGTGTCGATCAGTCATTGCTTCCAAAATCGTTTTATACGACACTTTCGTTAGTCTGATTATTTCAAAGTTGCCATTGGTCTTACATCGAAATTTGAATGGTGAAACGAATTTGTGTATGCATCAGCTCTGTAGTATTGCTGCACTGCAGGTTTTAGGGATTCGTCACACCAGCAGAAACATCAATTCAACCATGATATTTTCAACTGACATATTTATTGTATATATTCTGAACAGAATACATTTTTATGAATTTGTGGCGTCTTTGTGACATAAATTGTTTCTTGATCAGAAAAAATGAGTTCACGAGTTCTCAAATTTCAAATCGTGTTTGACAAACAGTGCACAACAAATATGCGTTACATTGTGACCATACAGACGGTTAACTGAATGAGAGGTAGAGTTATGTCATGTTCTTCATGATTTTGAGTAGAATTAAAATAATGGATATTTTTGTTGATTCCAGTTTTGAAGTTCCCAAAATAAATGTACTTGCAAAATCGATCTCATCAGAGATTCATGTTCAAAATATTACGATAAATATTTGTTTTCATTCACTGATGTCAATTTTTGAAGATGTCATTTAGATGTTCACTTTCACCGCATTGTAAGTGCTATCAATTCATCACAAGCTTTCTGCCACAAACTTGCATGTAATTGTTTATTGTTTTTACAGTTTCCCCAGGACCTGAACAAACCTTGGCTAGCTCCTCGTCACAAAAGGCCATTGGGCTATTACAGAATGCGTAATTAAGGTAATTACCTCAAATTGTTATCATATCATGCATGTTTTGATTGTTTTGTGTTCTTGCATTAAAGAATAAAAGTAATTTTCTACAATGTTTATGAGTCACAAGTTACTAATTCACCTGCTGTCAGATACCCTGGTGAAAACCCTGAAATCGGCCCTGTTTTGCAGTATGCAAAATGGTGGACTCACAAATGAAAACTCATCAGAGATTCATGTTCAAAATATTACAATCAGTTTTTGTTTTCATTCACAGACACGAGTCTTTAAGTTGTCTTTTAAATGCCACTTTCACAGCATTGTACTCTTAATTCATAGCCAGCTTTCTGCCACAAACATGCATGTAATTGTTGATTTTTTTAAACATTTGTTTCCACAGGATCTGAAAAGTCTTGTCCAGTTCCCCGTGACAAATCATGGTTTTGTAGCCAGTACAGAATGCATAATTAAGGTAAAAAAGCCCAATATTTTCATCTTGTCGCATGTGCTTAGTTTGTTATTGTCTGTACTCTAGCATTTTAGTACAAAAGTGATTGTTGCATTTTTCAAAGTTAATTTTTAAAAGTTATTAAAATCACATTGGTGGAGTTTTGTCTATGTTTGCGGAAGGATCACCCCAATTGTTCTACCCATTTTGTGTCAGTGCCACCACAAGTAGACAATAATTGTCAAGACACTGTGGCAGCATATTTCATAGGGCCTTTGAGGAAAATGGCCATTGGTACCCTAGCTTGGAAAATAGTAATTACTCTTATCAGTATCACATCAAGTGATCAGCGTTGTGTAATCAACAGATGACAATGATACATGATAAATCAACTGTGCTTTGTGTTTGTAGTGTAAAGAAATGTGTACTCTGCAAAAGCAGTTAGCATTGTCTTGAAAAACAGGCTTTTAGAGACTGAGATTGTTTGGATACGGGAATTGCCTAGAGTACGGTATATCAAGCAAACTTTCCCAAAGTTTGACAATCAAACAGATGCTTTTCACAAAACATTGTATTTAGTTTTGGTGTTCAGAGCTCAGTGACAAAATTTTCATAATTTGCCTGTCACACTTAAAGACTGATATAATTATAGGTGAAACCAGGAATTTGAATGCACCTCTGTAAAAAACAACACTACATGCAAACAGGCATAGAAATATACGTATTCCTATGTGTGCGCTTACTCACATGTATTTGTTTTGTACCACTATCTCATAACTTTTTCATCGCTTACTGTCCTTAACACTGCAGTAGTCAGTGTGTGCCATTTTATTCTGGAGTAGGCCTATTAGTAATCATTATATGTAGACCTATTGAGGATTCATTCTGCAAATATAATTAATGGCAATATATTTGGATATATTGCTGACTCATCAAATAAGAAATGAAAAGGGATCAGAATCAATGAGCAATATGTGACTGTTTGCTTCACGGTGATTGTATTTGTACACATGCTTGGTCAAATAGACAAACAGTGGTGTTAGTCCATCCTTCACTTGTGTGATTGGTAGGTTACTCCATCAACCTCATATGCAAAGTAGGCCCAAAACAAAAAACACCAAATATATTGACAACTTACGATGAATGCGTGGTGAGCCTTCACAATGCAGAAATTGCATTCTGAAGGTCCTCTTATGTGGTCAAAATGTTGTGAGGTAATCTGTCATTAATGTTGCTGCCCTGATGTTGGGGTACCCAGTATATATTGCAGTTGCCTGCTGTGGTACACAGATAAGACTTGTACAGTGTAATATTTCTCATTGACGTCAAAACTTCATTCTAAAACATATCAATGATGTTCAAGCAAATGTTGCATTTTCCAAACATGGGAAGGTAATCATGATTATTAAATACAATAAATTAACTAAATCGATTCAATGTCACATTGATTTTTCAGGCCTTTGGAAACTTGAATGTGAAGATGTATATGTAGCAGATAAACAAATAATTCTGGTAAGAAAGCCAACAGTTATCTTAGCAGGAGACAAGACTGTCTCTAGCTAAGGTATTGATATATTTACTGATTAGTATTATTTAATTTATTTATAGTTTTAATTTCCAAGATTTTACGGTTCATCTTGAATTATTTGAATAATATCGGTAAGTATTTACAACATTCATTTTCTGAGACGAATGATGTCATACCCATTTATAAAAATTGATGATCTTAACTATCAGTTGGAAAACGTTCCAGCTGATGGCAACTGCCTTTTTCACTGTATGTCCCTTGAGATTGGAGGGAACTTCACCAAAACTAAAGAAATACGCTACCAAACATGTAATGCAATACATAAAAATTGGGACACTTGGGAAACAGAAATAAAAATTTGTCATTCACAGTACATTACTAAAGACAGCTACTTAACCCAAATGGTACATGGCAGTGATTGGGGCACTTCATGTGAATTGCAGATGGCCTGTAATATTTTCAGTCTAAAAATAAATGTATTCCTTGTTAATTCTGTGACTGGAAAGCATTGGTTACAGACATTTCAACCTCAAAGTGGCTACAGTAAAGGTGTGAAAAAAGTTATCAATCTTTTATTACGTAATCAACATTTTCAGGTCTTGCGACAAGTGTTGCCTCATAATCAAGTTCTATGTTCTGCTCAAAAAAAAGGGGTTGAGCATCAAAATGTTCCACAGTTAGACAATAGTGCCATTAAGAAAAGAAAGTTGAATTCTTTAGAGAGTGATTGTAACTCTGTTGGTGAGGGGGATCATACATACTGTAAGTCCTTTTTGCAGGAAGGTACAAAATCTAAATTGCTCAAAAGGAGAGACTCTACTCAAGATATTCCTGTTGCCATAGCAATGAAGACAACTTCTTTAATTCCAAAGCCAGGTTTGGAAAAGGAAAACTCATGTTTTCCAAATGATTCCAGCGGAACTTTAAAAATAATATTACATTGCCTGATGAAACAGCAATTGCTTGTCTACCTGTGCAAACTAATCAGAATGTCGTTCTCACAGAAAAATTAACCCAAACTTTATTAAGTAAAGAAGAAGAAATCAAAATCAAATGCAGAAAATTAGGTATCCCATATGAGAGACCAAGTGACGATTTGTCCCAAAAAAGTAAGAAACTCAGATTTAGAAGTCTAATGAGGAAAATTAGTTCTGAAGAAAAAAAACTAAATTTAAATGTTAATGACATACCAGACCCTCCCCCAGAGACAGCCTCATCAAAATATGATGAAGCTCTGGATGCAATAAGGGCTTTTGAATTAAAACAAATGTCGTATTCTATTGATTTGTGTAAGGTATGTAAAGAGCGCAGAATAGCTATGGCAAAGAGTTTTAAAAATGCAGAAATTTGTAAACGTTGTGCCAATGACAAATCTCACGTAAAAATGTTTTCAGAAGAAAATAACATGGACCCAGGCATTGTTCCTCCTGAGCTCAGTAAGCTAAGCATGGTAGAGCAACAACTTATTGTCGCATTTCGCCTTGTATCAATATTCATGTGTTGAAACATGGTGGCATTTCCTCCAGGGTCACTGTGTCACATTCCACAGGAGGTCAATGAACCAGCTCAGATATTGCCAAGGTTACCCAGTGAAATTAATATTGTAAAAGTTAAAAGGGAAGGATCAAACAACAAAATGAAAGATTTTAGGGTGAGAAGAAAGGAAGTTCAAAATGCGCTACAATGGTTAAAATTAAATAATGCAGCATACAGTGACATAATCATTAGCAAGGAAAGATTAGATATTATACCTAGTGATGGAGAATTATCTGAGATTCCTCTAGTTAATTTAGCAAATTGCAATAATGAAAAATATACTAAGAGTAATGATAAAGGACCAGCTCCTGAACAGGTTTTTCCAGCAAATTTTGATGGTCAAGCTGACACAGGTGTCTTGATTGCAGATAACAATATCAATATACATGAAGCAGTGAATGAGATAGTTAAAGACGTAACTGGAAGAGATAATACTGTTAACATCAATAGAGCAAATAGTTGTACCATTCCTTTGCCATCAAGAGGTAACACCCCTCTGTCTGAATTCACAACTAAATTTTTCTTTGCATTAGCATTTCCTTGTTTATTTCCATACAGTTCTGGTGATTATCATGATAACCGTCCCATAACATGTACATCTATGGCAGATTGGGCAGACCACCTACTGTGGTATCAGGATGGCCGATTTGCTTCTCATCCATATTTTAAGTTTATTGTTCACAATATGATTATCCGTAAAAGATCTGTAGAGAATTCTAACTTTGTAGTGCGTCAAAAAATTGGGGAAGACCATTTAACAATTGAGAATTTAAGACAACAATTACAGGATGGAAATGAGTCTATCTTTAGTAAAATAATGTTTTTTTCATCCCATCTCAGAGGGACATCTCAATACTGGGCTGCAAGAGGTAGAGAGTTACGAGCTCTTATTCAATACAAACTCCATCAAGGTAGTGGACTACCGGCCTATTTTGCCACTGGAAGTTGCGCAGAATTTCACTTCAAACCTCTGAAAAGGCTTCTTGCAATGTATCTTGAACAAACTACTGGTTGTTCAGAAGATCTAAGTGATAAAAATAAGTTGTTCCAGTGTTTGCAAGCCAATACTCATATTGTTGCCAAATATTTTGATCTCCGCACACAATCATACTTTCATGAGGTTATGGGCCCAGTCTTTGGGATTAATTCATACTGGTATAGGCAGGAATTTGCAAAGTCACGTGGCATGGTTCATTGGCATGGCCTGTGTTGGCGAAAAGATTTGCAGCCACACAAACTTCTCAGTGATGCAGTTCAAAGGGGTCTCTCAGATAATGAAACGGCACAGAAACTTGCAGAATGGGCGTCTGATGAATTAAAAATGACTGCTTCTCATCCTGCTGGTAAAGACATTCATGGTAATCCCTGCAAAGATAAATGGCCACCTCCAGAGGGTACTTCTTCACCCCCACCAGAAAGTCTTAATCCTTTAGCAAAACTGTTAATGGATGTCAGTCAAACACAGGAATCTTTGCTTGAAGACTATCTTTTGCTGACAAATCAAGTTTGTTTGCATAGATGCTCTGATTATTGTTTAAGACAACCAAGATCTAGAAAAAAAACTAATGAAAGAATTTGTAGAATGGAGTTTGGCTCAGAAAAAGCCCCAGGTAAAGCCCTTAGAAATGAACCCGCTATTATAAAAGATAGGAATGGTTCACCCCGTCTGGAAATGGAAAGAGATCATCCAGTACTAGTTCAAAATTCAAGATTCCATACACAAGCTTGGAGGGCGAATGGGGACATTTCGCTCATATTGTCTAAGAGTGAAGACCCAGAAAATCCCAATATGAATGACATCATGGCTACAGAGAAATACATCACAGGCTATGCATGTAAAGGCTGTGAGCCTGCTGGGTCGGTTTGTGATCTTTTCAACGATCTCATAAATTATGCAGAAGATTCTAGTTCAGGTCATTCAATAGTTACTAAATTATTGATGAATACTGTAAAGAGAGATGTGTCATCAGTAGAAGCGAGTTATGAGTTGTCATCATTACCTCTCTTTAGGTCCAGTCATTCTTTCCAAAATGTCAGCTTATCTGGTGCCCGAATGTTAGAAAAGAAACCTCAGACTAGTCTAACTAGGTCGACCTGTTTAGATAAATATTTATCCCGTACAAAGGATGACAATGATCATTGTATACTTTTGCATGCAGGAGTGGCAAGGTTCCTGTTGTATCTGGTGGCTTTAATCAAGCTTCATGGCCACTTGATGAGCAATACGCCAGAACAGCATTACTATTACACTGGCCAAATTGGTATAAAATAACTGACATTAAAAATGAACAAACTTCATGGGTTGACAAACTGTGTGACTTCCTTGAATCAAATGATTACCCAAATTTTTTGAAGGCTGAAATTCTCCGAGCAAAATCACATGTGAATAGTAGTGATTGTGATGACATGATAGTAGAAAATGAAGCAGATATTTCAGTAGATTGTCCAGAGTGGATGGAAAACATCAGGCCTGACTGTGCTGTTGAGCCTGTACATGATGAATTCCAATATGATAATGGTGGTGACACATACGATTGGACTCAAACATCTTACCATTATAGTGATGACTTTGGTAAAGGTTGGATTGACCATATAAATAAATGTCAGTTAAGGAAAGATGATAATTTAGAATATGACGATGTAGATCTAACAACAATGAATGATGATCAGAAACTGGTATTTAACATAGTATTAAAGACCTTATCTGATTACATTTACAAACCAAACAACTTCATAAAATTAAGGCTAATTGTTGCAGGAACAGCTGGATCAGGGAAATCATATCTTATTAAATGTTTAGTAAAGGGGATAAGATTAATGTTTAAATCAAACAAATCAGTTCAAGTTCTCTGTCCAACAGGTAACAGTGCAAATATAATATCAGGTGTCACTTTGCATAGTTTCTTGAAAATTCCCACTTTTTTTAAAGGAAAGGATATGAAGCCACCAGATGGTGTGATTGGTGAGGCCTTACAAAAAAACTGTTTTGGGGTCAAAAGTCTACTCTTTGATGAACGATCACTAATAGGTGCAACAACGTTAGGATGGGCAGAGTTCTTATGTCGCTGTGGTTTTAATAAGGATGAGTCATGGGGTGGTTTACCAGTGGTTGTATTTTTTGGGGATGATGTGCAGTTACCACCAGTTTTAGATTCTCCAGTATATATGAATAAAGGCAAATCACCAGCTTCTATTAGAGGTGTCTTGGTTTGGAAAGAGTTTACTGATGTAATCACACTTAATAGCATCATCAGACAGGGTATTAGTGAAAATTGCTTTAAGGAAGTTTTGAGTTCTCTGCGTGAATACACTACAACTCCTGCCGAAGCCAAATGGTTACAAAAATTCCAGTGGCATGACCTCAAAATGACTCATGGAAATAACCTGCTGGAACGGATGAGAAAGGATGGGCTGTTTGTTTTCCCAACACATGCTGAAGAGTCAAATTATAACAGGCAAAAATTACTTGAATTAAATAGAGAGGTTCCGATTGCCAAAATAAATGCACTTTGTATAGGTCAGCATGCCAGTTCTCTTCCAAGTGACAGAACTTCATCGTTACAGAAGGTTCTCTTTGTGTGTAAAGGTGCCAAAGTTTCATTGACTGCAAATTTATCTGTAAAACATGGGTTATTTAACAGAGCAGTTGGTACTATTATTGATATCATATATTTGAATTGCAGAAGACCACCAGTTGATCAACCTGATGTTGTGATGGTAGAGTTTCCTTCTTATACAGGTGAACCATTCATTGAAGCCAATCCAAAAGTTGTTCCAATTGTTCCAGTTGAAAGGAAGGTTGATTGTTTATGTAGATGTTGTAGGAGAAAACAAATACCCTTGCGGTTAGGTTGGGCTACGACTATACACAGTTGTCAGGGTATAACAGTTGGAGAAAATCAACCAAATAGATACATTGTCATTGATCCTGGTAAAAAGCAATTTGAGGCAAGAAATCCTGGTGCATTGTTTGTCTCTTTGTCACGTGCCAAGTCTGCTGGATCACATCAACATGACCCAGATTTTGCCTGGAGCCCTTCAGTATTGGTAAATGAGGATAGACTCTGCTTCAAGCCAAAAACCCCAACAACTCTTGCAAGGGCCAAGGAAATCCAAAGACTGAGTGAACTGACACAAAAGACTAGACAGAAATATGCATATCTGTGCGCAGAATCAAAATTTATTACCATCAATAATGATTAAATGTGCCAATAAACTGACAGATACATTAGGGAAATTGAGTATATGTACAAGTCAGCAGATTCAGTGTTCTACTTATTAAATTACGGGTACATGTGTTTGTGAAGTTTGAAACAATAGTACGTACATATACATATTCTTTATCTTTTGTAGTCATTTAGCTGTTTGATATTCATATCTTGATAAAATTGGTGGGAGACAGTACAGTCTCTAACTGTCATTGTCAAGATCCAATGAATTATTATTAGTTCATTAAGTACAAGAGTGTGTTTTTCACATCCTAAGCATTCAAATGGTTAAATTTCATATATTGGGGAATAAAGTGATATAATTTTTCTGCTGACCACTTCATTTGCTCAGTCTATTTGATCTCTCATTTCACTCACTCACTGATTCTTTTTAATGTCAAAAGCTGCTGTTTAAGCTACAAATAAGTGAAGAATGCAGGCAAAAAAATTTATCTACAGATTGCATGTGCTACCCATTCTCTCAAACGTCCTGTCAGTTTCTTGAAAGGTAAGTGGATGGCCTAATTAACTCATTACAATGCAGTGGCACTTAAGATATATTTCTTTTCTAATGAATTACAGGAAACACCTATGGAAGACAGTGCAAAACATATTATCATCGCCACAGACTCGCGTGGAAGAGGTCTTCTCAACTTTATCAGCCAGACATCATTCACCCATATTCGTATACACATTCTTGTAAAACCAGCTGCTACAATAAGAAATCTTCTTATTTAATCAGTTCAAGTATAGTGGAAATTCTGAATGAACAGCTGTCTCCAAAAATTTATGTCATGTTTGCAGCTGGTATTTGTAACTTAACAAAGAAAGTTAAACATCAGGGTGGCACCTTTATTATATATGATAACAGTGAAGCAATAGAACACATAAAGGAAGAACTACATAAACTATTTGATCACCTGAACATACTGTGTCCTAATATTGTTTTAAAGATTGCAACCATTCCCCCTGTATCAATAGAGAAATTCTTTTCATACCAATGCAATGCATTTGATAAACATGACTTTTCTTCTGTGATGGCTATTCAACAAAAGCAATTAGAAAGTGATATATCCTACATTAATAGTTACATAGAAGAAATGAATACCAAAGCATGTGTTCGCACAGTTAAGCTTCATAGAGACGTAATGAAAATTGTAACCAAGAAAAGGGGACGTAATGCTAAAAAAAAGGTCAAACAATGTAAATTCATGTACAGGAGATTATTTGATGGAGTTCATCCAGAATTAAGTTTAGCAAACAAGTGGTTCACACTCATGATTAATTCAGTATTACGTGATATCAATGATCCCATACTCTGCTTGAATAGGTCTCTTGAAAATGTTGAGGAGTCACTTTCATGTTCTGGCTCTGATTGTAATTCACAAAGTGTCAAATCTCCTGGTGGTTCAGACTCAGAGTTGGACACAGATGAGTTTGATTCATGGGATTTCAAAAGGGCAAGGAAATTAACTTGAGTATCTGATATGACTTTAATAGATGTTACCAGTTTAATCTGTAAAATATTGTGCATTTCTTTGCATACCTCTATCCTGCAACCAGTCAGGTACATCCAAATCAAAGTTTAATTGTACAATATAAGAAATGCGCGGTTTTGAACAAATGCGTGGTTTTGAACAAATGTACAACTTTTGATCAACACAAAATCCATGTGTGTCACTGCTTTTAGACTCATACTCACAGAAGGATTATGGGATCATTTGTATCACCATATTTCCTCATATAAATTTGAAGTAACCTAAACAATGTACACTAATTTTTTATTGATCATCAGAAATTCATACCCATATTCCTGAACACGTTCTAATAAAACCTGGTGGCACCGTACAAAACCTTAATCAGTTCAAGTACAGTGGAAATTCTAAATGTACAGCTGGCTTTGCCCAAAAAAATTTCTGTCATGTTTGCAGCTGGTATTTGTAACATAACAAAAACATTTAACATAAAGGAAGGACTTCATAAACTATTTGATCATCTGAACATACTGTATCCTAGTAAAACCTGGTGGCACCATTAAAAAAAACTTAATCAGTTCAAATATAATGGAAATTCTGAATGTACAGCTGGCTTTGTCTCCAGAAATTTAGTCATGTTTGCAGCTGGTATTTGTAACTTAACAAAAACATTAACATAAAGTAAGGACTTCATAAACTATTTGCTCATATGAACACACTGTATCCTAGTAAAACTTGGTGGCACCATAAAAAAAAACCTTAATCAGTTCAAGTATAGTGGAAATTCTGAATGAACAGCTGGCCTTGTCTCCAAAAATTTATATCATGTTTGCAGCTGGTATTTGTAACTTAACAAAGATATGCAATATTTGAATTTTAAGTGTAGTATATCAATTTTCAAGGCAGTAATTTGTAGCAATTGTTTACAGAACTTTAACAATGTTTATAATGAATTTCAATTGAAATATAAGGATTTATAAGGCTGGAATGTGAAATTTAATGTATGACTTTTAAAGTCCATAACTTAAACATATTTAATGCCGGTATACTAACTTTCACAGATAATATACGTTCAACATCAATCTTAAGATGGCTACTTTTGAAGGCCACTATCATATGAATACCATTGCCTACATAATATAAAGATATGCAGTATTTGAATTTTAAGTGTAGTATATCAATTTTCAAGGCAGTAATTTGTAGCAATTGTTTACAGAACTTTAACAATGTGTATAAGTGAATTTCAATTGAAATATAAGGATTTATAAGGCTGAAATGTAATGTATGACTTTTAAAGTCCGTAATTTAAAACATATTTAATACTGGTATATGAACTTTCATAGATAATATAAGTTCAACATCAATCTTAAGATGGCTGCTTTGGAAGGCCACTATCATATGCATACCTTTGCCTACATAATGTAAAGATATGCATTATTTGAATTGTAAGCGTAATATATCAATTTTCAAGGCAGTAATTGAAATATAAGGATTTATAAGGCTGGAATGTGAAATGTAATGTATTTTAAAGGCCATAACTGAAATTTTAATAATAAATTTTTATAGATATAATTTAAAAGTCCTTATATTGTGAAATGTGACTTTGAAAATGTCTGTACTTCTAAATATTAAATAAGGACATGTCAGTCCTGCTATTTTAATTAAGAATAAACAATGCCTCTTGTACTTCAAAGTTTTTTGTTCTGTATTATTTGAATAGCAAAAGGATTACTTTTTTATTGTATAACAGCCATCACTCATGAGTAGATAATCCACTGCTGTTTCATTGAATAAAAATAACATTGATAAAATTAATGATTTTGTTGATCTGTGTTGTTCTGAAATAATTCTGTTACCCTTTGGCAATAGAGTTGGCAATTTCGTTCAAAGGAAAACTGACTTATTGCTGAAATATTGCCTTTACGACCATTTTTCATTTCAATGGAGTTTTCATTTGTGAAAACAATGTCTATATGACAATGAAAATCTTGTGAATGTCAAATGGAGTATAACTACGTTGAAAAGAGCGCCCTCTGTGTTGAAGGTACAATGTTAATCACTGAGCTTGCAACTGGAAGTTAATAGGCAGTACTGCTGCTATGGCAACGATAATGATTGCACAGTACGTTTCTTATTAAACAATAGGTTGTTATCATGGTAAATAAAAAATGTTACCGACAAAATTGTCATCTATGTCCAACTTTTTTGCAAATTAAACAGAAAATATGTACCTGTCTGAGTCTGACAAAGCGAGAGTGAACTTTATGCATCAGAGTGTGACCAAGTGAACTGAGTTTTTGAATTCTTTGTTTATGCAATGCGAGTACTCAGTGGCCCTACTATTTCATTCTGTCATATTATAAAATAATGCATCAATACTATTATTGACCGTGTACGTGACGAATGTGCATCTTCAGATGTTTCTGAACCTCTGGCGCGACACCAAGGGCTGAGCCCTATATAATATTACTTATATTAATTATTACTACTATATTAATACAAGTTAAGGGGCTATAAGTATTATATAGAAATCTAATAACAGTTAAATTAAGCTGTGGGAATTCTAAAAAAGAGGTGTTGTTTATTTTAATTTTGTCAATAGGGGTGACTTCTATAACTGAAAAACATTTCTGACACGTATTGTGTACTAATTCTTTCATAAACGTACCAATGAACCAATGTACAATGGATTCATTCTGAAGTATTATTTAAAACTTATTCAGACTAACCTCGTGAGCATCATATTGGCATTGCGGAATGAACATTTTTTAGCATTTCTCATGTTTCGCCCTGCGATGTAGTCTGGCAGAAACCCTGCGATTCGCATTCTTCCCGATTGGAACACATGCGCGCCCCTCAGAGACGCGATGCGAATCCCAGAGCATGCGCAATTTAGTCTACATACGTGTGCGTGACAGTATAGAACGTCTCCGATCTCGTGCTATCGTGTCGTTCGAGCTTTAAACTGATGGAATGTTGACAGAAACTGGAATTACTGCAAAGAATACTTTTCAGGATATCACATGTAAGTGTCTAAGGTACCAAGTAGGACGTTTTTGGAAATCTTTTGAGAAAGTTCTCGCCGTGTGTAGCCATTTTGTGGAGTAGAAGCTTATAAGCCTACGGAACTGCAGCGTATATACAGTATTTCTACTGTACATATTGCCAGAACATATGCGATGGAATTTTGCATTTCACGTCGTTCAATCATTCAGATGGAAATGCCGCTGTTCTCCAAACTTTGAAAAAACAGGGTGACAGACTTTGGAATGCTAACTCTTGTATATCAAAAATGACGTAATTTAAGACATTTGTGTTCGAGCACGGCGAGAGTTTTTGATTGGAGAACTCTCATCATGGACCGTGGTTGTATTTAATAATCGAGAGGGCTAGGGTGAGTCGAACTTTTTCCTGTGTCCATGTAGCACTTGTGCAAAATTGAGCAAATCCGCAGGTCTTTGGCGAATCAATAAATGCATTTTTCACCAAGCTGAAAGGTTAAAAGGTGCGTCCGTCACTTCGGACGAGCTATATAAATGCAGTCAAACCAAGCTGGGCACATAATGTGACTTTGTTCTGGAAATTACGAAGATGACCGGCCGTGCGGTGGAACTCTGCAACAAAGTTTCAATATCTGAACTGACGTACTTGAATGACAGGCACAGGAAATGATGGCCAATAAAAACGCATTTTCCTTGCAATTGATAATAATGTATCAATCACAATGACACAGAAATTATGCCTCCTACCGGCAGAAGGGCCATAGCCTGTTTTTAGCCCAGCTACAGAATGTCTTAGTGCTTAAAAGGCCATGTTGTTGTCAGGTTGTCATAGCGACTTTTAAAATTTGCATACAACTCTGAGAGTGAAACGGGTTGTTAATAGGTCACAAAACTTTTGAGTCCCACTGTCGTCCATTATACTTGGGCATTATACCATGGGCAGAACCTCGTAAAATAGCCTTTACTTGTCTGGTTAACGAAAAAAGATACCCCTGATCAAAAATATGCATGATTTAATAAAAAGTGTGGTTACCTAAATGGTTACCATGGCAACGTGAAACGAAGATGAACATGAAGTTTATGCTGTGATCAATTCACGTAGGAGAGTATTTGCATAGTAACTGGGAAAACTTTTAATGGAAAAAAAAATGAAATTTTTAGAATGCAAATAGGTTACTATGGAAACAAAGGGCAGTAAAATTGGATATCATTTTTCGTTTATCTGACCCGAAATAACCTTTGGTATAATATTTCTGTGGATTGCTGGATTTTTACACTGGATATTTGGTCTTTTTAACCCAAAATATCCCCTTGATATAACATTTTCTTTTAGTTACTGGAATCTAGGTGGAATCTTTGAAAAACTGGTAATTTTATATCCTGAATGGTTGTCATGGAAACATCTCACATTAAATGAGTGTGATTTTTTGGTGTGCTAACAAGAAAAACACTTATTATTATATTTTTTACATCAATTAATAGTTCTTTAATAGGAATTAGGGAAAAAGTAACATTTTCAATCCCAAAATAGTTACCATGGGAACCCAAAACATTAAAATAAGTCTGGTTTTTGTGTTCTCTGACCCAAACACCCCCAATAGGTAATTTTCATATCAATCAAAATAATTTTTCATTTGATATTAGAAAAACTGAAATTTTGAACCCCTAAAAAGGTTACCATGGAAACATTGGGCAGTAAAATCGATATCATATTTGGTTTTTCCGACCCAAAATACCCTCATGTTGAATGTTTATTAGTCTATAGAGGCACCGTGTATAGGTTTTTGTAGATTCTAATAATGGTGCCATTAAAAAAGTACAGTTGTCAAGGTAAAATATCCAGAGATTTACATTAAATTTCGTTCATAAATTCAGCTGTCTTATCTTCTTGCCTTCGATCATCAACAAGTAAAAATATCCAGCAGGAAATGTTGTTCACCACAAACTACTGCCGGCTAAACAATCAGGTCATTTAGCCTAAAGAAATAAATGCAGGCCTTCTGTTTTGTTATGTTCTCAGTATTAAATTTTTATTTTAAAGTATATATACATAGATATCCGTACAACCAGACAAAATGTCACGGAACTGTGGATTTAATTTAATTGCTAAAGGCACGAGTAGTTTTCTTCATACAACTTTAAAGAACTCTATCTATGATTAAAAAAAATTCATATGATCACAAGAGGGCGCCAGCCAAGGGATCCTTGTCATAACCAAAGCCTTCCAGCACTATTTTGAGTATCAAAACAACTCCGTCTAACCGCACTGATGCAAAGCTAATGACTCAGTGTTCTTTAAACAGCTTAACTAGTAATCTGCAGATAAAATATAATGTTGAAAATAAACAAGTTTGATGCGCAGTGGACAAGATGACATTTGGCCATACCGACACACAAACACACACACACACACACACACACACACACACACACACACGCACTCTCTCTCTCTCTCTCTCTCTCTCTCTCTCTCTCTCTCTCTCTCTCTCTCTCTCTCTCTCTCTCTTTCTCTCTCCAAGTCCGTTTCTCTAAAAGGACGGAAATCTATTTTACACAACAGTATTACATATTTACATCTTTAGTCAGTTACATAAAGTTGAGGGGTTAAAAATTTGACTCGGACTGTAGGTTGATTTGCAGATCTCAGATGTCGTTGAATATACCTCATAACTAGAGTGAATGAGGTGATTTGAACATAATCGCATTTTCGGAATAAATTAGTCTCTGTAAATTCTATTAACAAGCTTAAGTTGAGAGGTGGAAACCCAACTAAAAGACAGAACTCAAACTCTAATTTTTGACTAGCCAATTTTTAAAATAAAAAAAGATTGGAAACAATAAAATTTGGCGAAATTTCTGTTGATTAGAATACTCTCAATCTCCTAAATGAAGCATTGTTTCTATTTAACAAAATTGAAAAATTATATTTATTAATGCTTGCAGGTCAAAGGACTTTACATGGTTTCGAGGTATTCTCGTTTTCTGCCATTTTCAGGGAATTATATTTGTCGATTATTACGCTTCATTCTACAAATATAACACTTTGATCTCAGGCAGTATTTTCTTTTTGATGTTCAACAATTAATGCATATTAAAGAAGATAGATGTTATTTCGCAAAAAAATCCTGATGTAGTGATGGCACTTTTAGTTATTTTAATTTACGGAAGAATTTTGTGTCCGTTGGCCTTGCCTCAAAATAAGTATGTTATCGTCATTCGCGCAATTTATGTATCATCGGCATTTAGACGACATTCACGAAACATGACGAAGAAGACTCTGAGCTAGTGTGGAGCTCATATTACGCAGGACGCAGGGCAGAGTGCCCAGTCCAACTTTGAGTGACTAATTTGACTTCAGTTCCAAATCAAACAATACAGAGTACACAGCATTGGGCCTAAGTATGGGTGACCGTTGGGATATATTCAAAACAACAACTTTTGTGTCAAGTATATATCTTTGGCGTTTCCTGCACGAAAGTTTAATTATTTATGATTTGAAGAAAATAAATAACTCTCTCGCTTCTGGGGATGTTCATTTGATATCAAGTCACTATTGACATTTAAAAATGGTATGTTAATTACCAAATAGTGAATACCAACAGTAGTCTGCCCTGCAGCATGAACATGAACATTACTCAACAGAAAATCACTGTATCTGGTGATATTTTAATGTGATAACATCAGAGTGTTGTGTTCGAACAAACGATTTCATATCACCTTTTATAGTCCATGTACATCACACATGTTTTCTTCTTACATCCACATTAAAATGTGTTGATAGTCAGTGATGAAAACTGCCGATTCATAGAGTAAACACAGCCTAGGTGCGCTAGAGTTTATCATCATAACACTTTTAGTGACGCTTCGTGCTTTTCCGATTACTATATGTGTGTGTACTGTGTCTGTGTGTCGTCTGCTCCAAGCACACCGTGTTGCTCGGTCGCGCACAGAATTGCAACATTTAAGTCGGTTACTGTGACCAACTCTTTTGGGTTGGAAGCAGTGGCCGACTGGTTTTGTGTGAGGCCTAGCAGCTAGTAGATGTTGCCGTGTTTGTGTGGGGGTTCGAATCCCGTTTGGGTTATAGTAAAATTTATATTTCAATAACAAGAAAATAAAGACAATTTGGCAAAACACTGAACGTGTCCTAGGAAAAGCGTTAGGCCGCTCGGGAATATTTGTATTTTATTTATTTCTTTAGTAATCGAAAAAGTAACAATTTAAGGAAAATTATACCAAACGTTCGTTATTTTGTGTAAAATCAAGTATTGGGGCGGAAAGTTTGAAATGTTGAGTAATATTAGCGAACACACATATCTTTATTCTCTACCAATAATGAGTCGCAGCTTATATATCAAGGCTACCAACATATTTTGTATATATTTTAGACGAACACCTGTAACGATAATGTGAAATATGCTGAAGTTCAGATATACTAAACATTGAATTGCTATTTTATGGCTGGATGCACAGGCCTTCGATTAAATGGTCTACTTATAAAGCAAATCCATGATACACCTTAAATGCAAGTAAAATCGCTTACAAGAAATATATTTCACAAGCAAATAAATACTTTATTATGTTTTGCTAACAATTCCACAAATCACCTACCCGAGACTGCTCGCTAAGTTTTATCCGCAGATCCATTGCCACTTTACTGAATCGAGCATTGGAAGACTTTAGTCTGTTGATTTCCTCTTGGTAACGGAATGTTGTTTGACGAAGATTTCCAATCAGTGTTTGGTCCTGTGCATGCTTTAATGTTACCAGTGTATGCAAACCTCTGCTGCATCTGAGGAAAACCTGCAAGAAAAATAAAACGCATGTTTTGATATGGTCGTCAGGGAAATGTTGTCTAAATATGACAAAGTCTTACATATGTTTACGTAAACAATTTACTGTGTATAGAAAAGGCTGTTGAGAAGTATATTTTCACTTTTTTCTTCTTTGTCGTTGTTGTTGTTGTTATTATTATTATTGTTGTTGCTGTTGTGTGTGTTGTTGTGAGAGAGAGAGAGAGAGAGAGAGAGAGAGAGAGAGAGAGAGAGAGAGAGAGAGAGAGAGAGAGAGCTGAGATAAACATATAAAGCCTTCTTTTGCAGGAAATCATGCCATATCAGTATACATCTGTGAGTAATGTTAAAGAAATCGAACATCGTAGTGGCCAAGTATTTTGACTGGCCATTGGAGGAAAACTCCACTAATGCGAGAACCTGGGATTGAATATTGCGACTTTAAATAGACGACCTGCTGTATATATAATTATCATGACCCGACTAAAGAAATTGTTGTTATTTGGGTGGTAATAAGTCAAAGTTTGCCCACATGTATTATGCGAAGGGCGTAGGTTTCGCCGCTTTGAATGTTTTAAAACATAATTAATGAATAAATATGACATAATTTCATTTGCAAAATATTACATTTATGCTTTCCGATATGTTCACTTATATGTGGCTATACTTACCGAAGCTGGTTTTTTTGCTGCTTTCAGAGCATTTGACCTCTCCTCTTGAAGTCTTTTTATCTCTGCTTTGCGCTTTGTAATCTCTAGTTGGAGTTCTGTACGCCCGCTCTGATTCTGTACTGTGATAGGACGAATGGTCTTCTCTGACCCCTTGCTGATTTTAAGGGCCATCTTGAGCACTTGACATAATTCCATTCTCTCATCCTGCCTCGGCCTTTTGGCCGCTATTAAGTCAAGTGGATTTAGGCTTGGAGGCTCTTTAATTACCTCAAGACGTCGACATCTGGCCTTAGTAAAATGGTGCTTTCCCGTTGCAACTCTGTGGAACAATTTCGAAATATATCAACTCCCTGTCCTCATAAAAACATGTTATGGTACTACACAGTCTGTGCGCCGGTATCATTATGCCAAATGGATTACATAACGTATCAGAGAAAACAAAATACATGCCCCCACTATAGGATTTTGTTCTGACTTAATCGACGCACGTCGATTCTACAATAGTGCCTTACCTTTTAAGTATTTTACTCCTTTTTCAAACTCTAAAGGGTCGATCCATGCAACCATCTGCAAATTCAGTCCAGCGTTTCCAACAATCGCCCTAATTTCTTCTGTTATCAGTATGTCACTTAAGAGTCGCTCAAGATCACCGCTGTCTAAACCTTTCTGAAAGCATAGCAGGTTTTCCAAATTGAAGAAACGAAGAAGCAAGATAAGTGATGACCGCTTAATTTGTATCAAATCACCCTTATGTTGATTGAAAGCCTCATGTAATCTCCGATAGGTTTCCGGTGCTTTGCCCATCACGATGGTGTTAACTTTCAAATCCAACATTCTCTTAACGGCATCTAATAAAATGTCTTCATAGCTCCTTGAAGCTCGGCATTCTCAAGATGATCACATAATTTGAGTTCAAATGGAAAATCTGAATTTGAAAAACAATGAAACGTGTAGTTCAATTAAACGTCGGTACATTACAACGATAGCTCTAACAATAGAACATCGATTAAAATTAGAAAACTTATCAGGAGTTTGCAAGTCTGATATTTTGTGTAACACAGAGATTGATCTTCCTACACACCCACTTTTTGGGAGGAGCGGAAAATTTAGATAAAGCAATTGATTTTGGATGAAAATAACCTTAAAACAATTCTAAATTGCTCAATTTTTTATTTGTATTTTATTTTATTTTTTTAAGTGTTTGGCAAAGTCATCAAAAATATAACATGGCATTATCATATTAATTCACCATTAAAATTGACGTATATTTTAATATTGTAAAGTTATCAAAAATACTACATAGCATTATGATACGAACTCACCATAACCATTTGATATACCAGCTCTTGGTAAGTCATTAAAACTACGGGATCTCGATAAAACACTTCCTGCAAAGGGAAACAGAAAATTGTGACAATACTACAAACCTCTGGTAATAAAGACTGCCAAGATCTGAGTATATTTATCCTTTGCTATGTAAAACTCATTTCACTACGGGATTTTCGGGCCTCTTTTTATTTTCAGACGTAGTCGTGTTAATTATTTATTCATGAGCCCACCATGAGGGGATTGGCCGGCACAAACCATGTAGGTAGACTAATCCCCTGAGAGCGGAAAAATTCCGCATTACCGAATTAACGGCTTATGACTCCCCAGAGAGTAAATAAACTACTGATCAAGTAGAACAAAAGATCACAATGTTTATGAATATGACATCACCCATGATATTTGTAGAGCAATCACCGATTGACAGTCAGTTCACACCTCAAGTAATGTATCTATTCATATAGAAATGATTTCGAACCTACAGCGTTTGTGCTGGGGAGTCTTGGCATGACTACGGCAGCGACACGCTGTCTCACAGGTATTGACACCCGACAGAAATATATCACAATTGCCACCGTTCCACGCTACCATAGTCCTAAAGATTCTCCAAATAAATTCTACAC
The DNA here is from genome assembly GCF_041260155.1 of Ptychodera flava. NCBI lineage: Eukaryota > Metazoa > Hemichordata > Enteropneusta > Ptychoderidae > Ptychodera > Ptychodera flava. The sequence continues at coordinate 35,592,548 of NC_091932.1, forward strand.
ATATACTAGAAAACGTATATGTAAGTATTTTACTAATCCATGAAAGAAATTATGAAAATTCTACCCAAATTATGCGGACACAGGCAAGCGGTTATGTCCTAATCACGTACATCAGCACTGATAATTAAGCCCTGAAACCAATTCGTACAAGAAAAGTAGGGCGTAATTTTAATATCGAAAACGATACGTTTTTGCTTACGATGAACATCGTAAACACCTGACATCACTTCTTGGTCTTTTGGCCAGAGGTCCATATATCTTTCTTTCATGAATTTGACTTTGTTTGTACCGTCTATTTACTGTCTGTTCTGTGCTGTTTTGTGTCTATGTTTACAACTATTGTCTTACAAATTTTGACCTAGTGTTATTGGATTATGGATTGGTATGATTGCGATTATTTTATTATCCAAAAGACTGTATCTTTTCTTCCATTTCGTGCGAAAAATGAAAAAATTGAACCGGCGAGTTTTAGGTATTACAAGTGTAGATGAATGATACGAAAAATCCATATCGTAAGCAATGCCGGTTTTTTTTTGCTTGGGTCGTCAGTACCTTGTGGATCGCACGCTTCATCTTTTTAGTGTTTCATTCATAAATACCAAAATTCTTACCTGGGACCTTGAGATGCCGTATTACAATCTTATCGTTTTTGATTTTTAAATATATGCTTAAATTCTTGTAATTTTACACTTGTACCGCCGTCTGTAGTTCGACAAAAAACACATTGCTCGCGCCCCATAGGAAAACAATGGCATCTACCGGCTGCAAATTCATCGCCGCTATCGTGCCGATCACTTGCTTCAACATATTTATTTCATCAGCTACGAATGTAAAAATCTAAATCCGTAATCTTTAGATGTCGTTCTACAATCGTATCGTTTTCGATTTTTAAATATTTGCTTAAATTATTGTATTTTTACATGTTACCGCCGTATGTTCTTCGGCAACACACACCAGCGCCCCATGGAAACAATGGCATCTACCAGCTGAAGTTTATAAATTTTTCGCCGCTATCATGCCGATCGCTTTTTTAAGATATTTATTTCATCAGCTTTCAATGTAAAAATCTAAATCTATAATCTTGATATACTGTACAACAAGGGTGTTTTTTTCGATATTTTGATCCTGCGTTAGTTTTATTTAAATTTACATTTTACTGTCGTGATTCGGCGACGTACGCGTACGTTACACTCCCGCACCCTTTACAAAACAAAAGCATTTTACCGGACGTAAATTCTTCGGGCTATCGTGCCGATCGCTTGCCTCAAAATGTTATTTCTTTAGCTATGAATGTAAAATCTCAATCTATAATCTCGAAATACTGTACTACAAGGATGTTAATTTAGATGGTTGAATGTTGCGTTAATTTTATTTAAATTTACATTTTACTTTTGTGATTCGGCGACGTAATTTATTACGCCAAAGCCCTTACAAATACATGGCATATTTACCGGCTGTGATTATTCACCGGTCCCGAGTAAATCGCTCGCTTGGAGATTATTATTCCTTCAGCTATTGATTTAAAAAATTACACCAATAATCTTGATGTAGTGCACTTCAATTATGTACTTTTAGATTTTTGAAGTTTAGCTTTAATATGTTAAATTTTACATTGTTACAGACGCAAGTAATTCAGCGGCTTATATGTCGAATACCGTATACATAACAACGGCCTTTCCACCTGCTGCAATACTATACCGACAACATTCACATCACTCGCCTCTTTATGCTTATTGCTGCCACCATGTATATAAAAATTACAGATATTATCTGGAGATAATATGCTTCCATTTTGTGGTTTTTGATTTTTGAATGCTACATAATTTGTCCAATTTTGTATTGCAGGTGTTCGGCGACATCAACAAGCCTAGCGCGATATTGTAAACATTGGCTGTATAATCAGTCTGCGGGTGTGTTTAAATAATCCGACATATGTGTGGAAGTATATCTAGCAAAAACAAATACAACAGTATCATTTTCTATATTTTGTTTCCTATATTTACAGCTGTTTCTAGATATATAAGTACTATAACTCATTATCGCAGCTTCTCTATCTGGGCGCCGCCATCTTGAAAAATCTGTTGAGTGCTGCACTAAACGATAATTGATAAATACAGAACGGTAATTACCCGATTATGTATTCGTATCCTGTATTATATTGCTCTAGTGAAGTTGACTGTGTATTTGCATTCGTGTTTGGCAATAAATTAAGATCACCAAACGGAGAAGAGCTGACAAAACCATCAGCAATGCGTTATTTATAATATTGCACCATACCTGATTGTTGATTGGCATCGCAACGTCTTTGTGAATCCTGTAGTACTTTAACTTTTGATTTTAAGTTTTCTTTGCCGAGGCAATCTAGTAGCTGGTTAAGAAGTTCAAGATCACTCTTCGAAATACATCCTTTGTTCTCCAAATAGAGGCAAATGTCAATAAACGATTCAAGGCCATCGGCATCCGCTTTCTCAATCTGATGACCTACGAGCAAGCTTTTGATTGTCTTCACTTCTCTTTCAGTAAGCTCATTGCTGATCATCAGATACAGTTTTCTTAGTGGATCAACCAGTGATTTCGATGCCATCGTCCCGATGTGTTCCTCGAAAACGTGACAAAGTCTCACCAAATTTATACAGGAAATCATGTACATTATATGTCACAAAGAACAAACATGGCTTCGTTTCGGTGGTCGATTATCTATACAAATCCGATAGTATCCGTTCTGTAGTCAGGCGGCCATTTTGGTCAGGAACTAAGTTTCTGAAAATCCATTTATACCAAAGGAAATGGCCCTGTTCACACACAGTAGTCCACCAACGACATCACATAAATGACGTATAAAACGTGTCAGTGTTCGACGATGTCGATGATGAGCATTAATGTACGACGAATGCGTTGTCCTTGTGGGAATGTCGCTGGACAGCTGACACAAAACCTTGGCATATCTGAGTGTTTGTGTATCCAGCAATGTTTCGAGTCAACACAAACTTATATGTAAATTACAGCCTTCCAAAGGTCCAGAACTAACAAATAGTTAAGCTCTATTTTTGGCAAAATACCAAATATAACACCTATCTTTAAGCGACTTTTACGGTCAAACTGTCACGGCATGAAGATAAAAACAATCTAGTGCTCCTAAACACACTTCAAGCGACGCCCTCCTAACTAAAAACAAACGTTTTATGCGACTACAATGCCAATCCCAATTAACGATGATCTGAAAATATTTTTGTTTCGTATAATTACCATGCCATCAACCATGAAGCTTTTTAAGAAATATTATGCAACATTTAACCAAATGTAAACTTAAAGGGAAACCTAAGTCCAGCGACTTTGACCGTTTATCCCTTCCAAAATCATCATTGAATAAAATACAGTTCAAATTTGCAACAAAATTGCACGCGCTGACGACTACGGAGAGACGAAAAGAGACGTTGAAGTGGACGACATTTATGGAAATGAGCTCGGAATCCTATGGGCGCGAAAGGGCTCATGGGGGAGCGTGCGTGACGTCATCGGTGATACACGAACGTCTGTGACAACCTACTAAAGCATTGGAGTCTATGACTGCAGGAGTGCAGTTCTGCACATTAGACTCTTAATGCTCAGTAGCATAAAAATAATGAACTGTTGTTCAGTTGAGTGCAAAAATCACTCTAGGAAGAAAAAACGGAGTCAGCTTTTACCGTCTTCCACAGAACAGCTTTTTCAAAGACAGTCAGTGGCTAAAGAAAGTCGGGCGAGTTTTAAAATCTGTAAAAGATACAACGTTATACGAGGCGCCAAATGTAAAAAAAATTAATTTACACAATCAGCCTTATTTTAGAGATAGAACAGCTACTGAGGATATGTATATAGAGAGGAATTTAAATATATATATATATATATATATATATATATATATATATATATATATATATATATATAGACATACAAACACACATATACATTGGTCATACATATGTATGCATACATATACGTGTATGCATACATATATATATATATATATATATATATATACGCATATAGGGTATTCATTTATACATGTAGAATACATACATACATACATACATACATACATACATACATACATACATACATACATACATACATACATACATACATACATACATACATACATACATACACACATATATACGTACATACATACATACATACATACATACATACATACATACATACATACATACATACATACATACATACATACATACATACATACATACATACATACATACATACATACATTACATAAATACATAGAGCCTGGACTTGGATAAATTTACATTCAGCCTCGCTTTCGACATACAGTTGAAAACGAGGTTGAATGAACATTTTTTCAACTGTAGCTTTAGTCTGGTTCCCTGACCCATTTCCCCGGTAGAGGGCGTGGGGAAATATAGGGTCAGGTACCGGGTAGCCATCTTGAACAGAATTTTGTTCAAGATGGCGGAGTTTAGTCACCTGACAGAACATGCTACAACAAATATGGCTGCTACCATGAAAACACCGGTCAAAATTCGACTGGATCAGAATTATTTTCGAACACTGGTATCCGAACCAAAAACATTGGCACACGAGACGGGAAACATAAACTGAAAGGATTAATCCAGAAGTACGGTGATTGAAGGCTGGCTGTGATATCGCAGCAGTACTTGTTGCGTGTATCGAACGCGCTAGGGTCATTGAGGTCATCGCCGACTGTGGCGTGACCCCAATGACCCGGGCACGTTCGATACACGCCACAAGTACTGCTTCGATATCACAGCTAATTGAAAGCAAACTTTGTTGGAACTGTGAACGACGATTGATTTCGATGGATAGAATGGTGTCCGAATTTCGTGAAAAATGCCAGGCATCATGTCGACGTTCTAAAAGTATTAAGAGGTGTGCTAAATCACGTGGCTAAATCATGGAGGTAGAAAGTCTTTCTTTCTACCTCACGGCTTTGTGGTACAAACAAGAAGTTGGTGTCAAGTGAGCCTGAAAGTGCGAAACCCAAGAAACATGAGAAAAGTTACAAGTGTTACTTTCATCCAATCACAGCTTGTTTTAATTCAACACAATAGCGTCCATGATTACATTTGCCGGTACCTGACCCTATATTTCCCCACGCCCTCTACCGGGAAAAATGGGTCAGGGAACCAGACTACTGTAGCTTATGTCTCGAAAATATTTACATTCAGCCTCGCTTTCGACATACAGTTGAAAACGAGGTTGAATGAACATTTTTTCAACTGTAGCTTGTCTCAAAAATATTTACATTCAACCTCGCTTTCGACATACAGTTGAAAACGAGGTTAAATTTTATGAGGTGAGAACACCGCCAAAATTATCTTGAAATCTTTATTTAAACTTATCTCATCATTATTATTCCATTTATTTAGGTGATTTGGTGATAATTATGTAAATATTTTGCCATTATCATGCAATTATTTGATCATTATTTGGATATTATTTTGACATAATAACGAACCTATTTGGTAATTCGGTTGTTGTGACATTATTTGGCATTGATGTCTTGATTTGGAACTTATTTCACAATTATTATGCCATTATTTGGTGATTTGGTCATTTTTATGTCATTATTTTGTCTTTATTATTCGATTATTTGGTCATGATTACGACATTATCTTGATATTATCTTGACATTATTATGAATTTATTATGTTAATTCGGTTCTTTTGCCATTATTCGGCATTGATGTCTTGATTTGGAACTTATCTTATCATTATTATTCCATTATTTGGTGATTTGGTCATTTTTATGTCATTATTTGGTCTTTCTTATGCGATTATTTGGTCATGATTACGACATTATCTTGATATTATCTTGACATTATTATGAATTTATTATGTTAATTCGGTTCTTTTGCCATTATTCGGCATTGATGTCTTGATTTGGAACTTATTTCATCATTATTATTCCATTATTTGGTGATTTGGTCATTTTTACGTCATTATTTGGTCTTTATTATGCGATTATTAGGTGATTATTACGACATTACCTTGACATTATTATGAATTTATTATGTTAATTCGGTTCTTTTGCCATTATTCGGCATTGGTGTCTTGATTTGGAACTTATTTCATCATTATTTTGCCATTATTAGGTGATTTGGTCATTTTTATGTCATTATTTGGTCTTTATTACGCGATTATTTGGTCATGATTACGACATTATCTTGATATTATTATGAATTTATTATGTTAATTCGGTTCTTTTGCCATTATTCGGCATTGGTGTCTTGATTTGGAACTTATTTCATCATTATTTTGCCATTATTAGGTGATTTGGTCATTTTTATGTCATTATTTGGTCTTTATTACGCGATTATTTGGTCATGATTACGACATTATCTTGATATTATCTTGACATTATTATGAATTTATTATGTTAATTCGGTTGTTTTGCTATTATTTAGTATTTATGTCTTGATTTGGAACTTATCTCATCATTATTATTTCATTATTTGGTGATTGGGTCATTTTTGTGTCATTACTAGCCGTTATTATGCGATTATTTGGTCATGATTACGACATTATTATGACATTAGCTTGGCTTTCAATTATTTGACCTGCATTTGAACCCTACCCAGAAATCATTGCACATCACAATGGCGGCTATAATTTTGTCGGTCTCCTCGGATAGAGATAGAAAAGCGGGCTTTGCGTACGTTTTAAAGCGCAGCTCAGCATATCGAGTATCTAGAATAGTTGCGCGTGCTCGAAAACAGAGGTCGACCACGATTTCGGATTAAAATCGATTGTTTTCGGCGGCGGAACTGGGCGCTCCATACTGGAAGCCAGCGGGCTGTCGACAGCCCCAGCCTAGCCCTGTGTACGATGCTGTGTGTTCCGCTACAGCTAATAGCCCTGTGGTGAGCGGGGCTATTAGCTGTAGCGGAACACACAGTATCGTACGCAGGGCTAGCCCCGGCCCTGCCACGTAGACTCTCGTAGAGCCACTAGCACCATCGTAGTTGATAGCGCTTTTAGTGTTGTAGAAAAGGGCACTAAAAACGCTATCAACTACGGTGGTGCTAAAAGGTGTTATTAATACCCGAACTCTGTCATATAAATCGGCCCGACACGGTTTACATCATGAACTTGGGTATTTGGACGTAGGGCACAGCAATGGTGGGGGCCTCGACCTCCACGCCTATCTGCCTCAGCCTATGAAACCCATGGCTATACGTAGCTGTGGGTCGATCCATAGCTGTGGTGTTTTCTGACCGGATTCCTGCCTTTTAAAGGCTGGTTTTGACTTTTACGATTTTGTGGCGGCGGGTTAAAATAGTAAAATTCAAAACCAGCCCGTAAAAGGCAGGAATCCCGTCTGAAAACACCACAGCTATGGACCCACAGCTAGGCTAAACGCATCGAGGCAGCATTTTTAAGCTTACTCAATTTTAATAGAGCCGTCTTTTTAAAATTGTGTCCTAAACATTGTGTTTAGAAAACTTCAATGTGATTCCGAACGATTCCTTTTTTTGAAGAAAACGTCGAACCTTTGTAATTGAAATATATAAACCATGATTTATCAATGTGATATATATTATGCTAAATTACAATAAATCCGAAATTATTTATAGGTGATTAATAGAATGGCATGATGTAGGCCTAAACAGGGCGGAACTTTCCGATTTCCACTGTACCCGATTATCAGAACTTACTTTTAATTTTCTTGGTATAGTTCTGAACGTTTTAAAAGAAATCCGTTTCTCATAACTGGCTTCACCAAATGTAGAAATTATTGCGGTTTTTCAATATGATTTGAGTTGGGCCGGTGATCTTTCATTTGTACTTGAGTACAATGCGTCTCTATACATGCTATAGCCGAGATATTGAGATGTAATCATTTTTCTAGACGATATTATATGTAAAATTCAATAAATTTAACAAACAGGAATCGTACAATATTTGACAAACAATTTATATGGACAGAGTCGGTTGCAAAAATGTCAACAATAAGCAGGGAGGAAATTTTAATTCCCGTGAGTATTTCAATATAAAACTTCCAAAAGGTAAAATATATTCGTACATTTCCAAGAATTTTCCATAACTGATGCATCTTTGAAGTTACGGTTACAGGTAATATTTAATTTCTTCCTATATGCCCGTGGTATAAAAATTGAGTGTGTTTCAAGTCCTCGCATACCGTCCTTCCCGACATGTTATTTTCAAAAATACTCCTAGCAGTAAATGTTTATTTGTTTTAATAATTGCCAATGTCATACTGTACAAGACACGGCACAACAGCTGTGTGTATGGTGATGCTTCGGTGTATGCAGTATGTTTTATTTGCCTAATCAACACAGCAAAAAATACGTAAAACTTGCAGCCTGAGGAAACAGCGACTGCATGTTCGGCCGTGTGGACTTGATAAAAACAATTGTTTTCGCTATGAATATCGCGCTCTGCGGAAGAAAAACAACATCGCACAATCGAAAGGGAAAACAAAAGAAAGAATCGAAATCGTGCATGGGGAGACAATACAGTTTAAAAGGTTGGAGTCCTCACAACGAATCAACATACTTCTTTACGGGGGAAAAGTCATAAAGTTTCATGACAAACAACGCAATAAAAAGTCGTTAGGTTAGCGACCGTGCCCCTATGAGTTTACGATAAAATAACATATGTTCGAGAATAGTTCCTGACAAACAAAAATGTAATGTGGCATAGGTATGATAAGACATCTTCATTGAACGAATATTTCCTTGATACTTATCACTGGCTTTTCAGACTGTAGCATACAGATGCAACTCTAACTGGCCTTAAAATAAGATGAAAGAAAAGAAGGCCCTATTGCTTTCTCATTTTTTTTCATAATTCTCATCTGGACTCATCTGGATGAGAAGGCTTCAATAATGGCACGAATATGCTGAGATGATTTGGATTCTAATATTGCAATACAACCAAATGCAGTGTGGTCTATATTTGGCAAATAAATACGACAATATAATCGCTTTGTCAAGGTCAAACATATTTACGAAAGAGTATATAATAAACTATAGATCATTAGGAATAAATCAAAGATTGATTTCGGCGTGAACTTCTATTGAAGTCTTGCCTTTACAGTCACATGTAGAAATGTTTTACATTGTAAATAAGACTTGACAACCGGAAAACTAGTTCCTGCAGAAGCATTTATTTAAAAATATATGGGGGTGTCGGAACACAGGGATGTCGCAACATGGGGTGTTGGAGCTTCAGGGCGGTCACCATCAACTGCCACCGCATTGGCAAAACGCGAGAAACTTTCGTGTCTAATAACATAAACGTCTAAATAACATAAATACATAATCTTGGTCGCGCTTCGCTCCATAGAACTGGGGTAACATAATCCTTATACCTTTACTGAGCTGTGCGCAGTGTGCGAAACTCACCGCGCAAAATCTTTACTGGTCAAGCGGGCCAGCAACTTTAGAAAATCACTGGCCCTGAAGGAAATCAACTGGTCCCATTATCAGGTCAAATCCGTTGAAATATAGAGGATTATTTACCCGCGCTCAGTATAGGGGCCAAGAACATGTGATTGAAAAAATAAAAAGACACCACTTCAAAAACCTAATATCAAACTGTTTTTGTGTCTTTAATTCTTTTAAAGCAAAATATGAAGATGACTATCAAAACCAAAAGTTGGGGTAACTGATCTCAGTGCCAAAAAATATGGAATCAGTGAAAGGTTAAGCACAAACTCATAAGACTTTTATAACCTAAAAAATATCCTTTCACAAATATATTTCTAACTATGAGAAAACGAGCATTAAGCGCGGGCTTGAAATATGTCCCAATGTGGAAAAGCTAGGCGTCCAGAACTCGAATTAGGGATGGGTAATTAAGTTTTGGCAGCACAAACACCGGATCAAACACAAATGGAGTCAATACAACATTTGACTGTTCAAAAAAAAATTCTGGCTTCTCCTCTTTGAGGGACTCATCGTCAAATTCAAGGAAGGGAATACAAAAATAAGGGCAACTGATGAAGAGAAATAATACTGAAGTGTCGAAATCCACGTCAAAAGACGAATCACAAATTTAAAATGTAATCTTAACCACATAAAGGGACTGTGGCTTAACCTTAACTGTGACTAAGGCAAATAGCCATCAAAGTCAGAACTACTTTCCACAATGTTAAATGTCGGACATTTACTTTCTGGTATTGAAGTTTGACGTCCAACATATTTCCGTCATACACAATCTATATATCGAGTCTAATATCGGTACTAGACGACACAAAAATGACTTGCCGTCTGTCGCAGCACGCCGGGTTGAGAAATTGCCGATATTTTACTTCAATCTGATACATATCGGCGATTTTGGGACTCTAAATTATAGTAATCGACACTGGGCAATTCTAGAATGACTTGCCTTGCGTCTCAACACGGCGGATCTGTGAAATGACATATATTTACTCGATATTTATCGGCGATTGGGACCATATAGTCACTAGAATGACTCGCCTTGTGTCTTAGGCACGTCTGATCTATGTAAAATCTCCGATGTTTATCGGCGATTCCGTGACAAATGTCCGATATATGTCAGAGATTTGCCACCTCACAGATCTTGCCAAACCCGCCCGGCAAACCTGATATCCTCAATATGGCTCTAACTTCGATACTTTACGATACTATACTTGTCAAATCGTGGGGCAAATAATTGATGTTTATCTGGGAGATCACCACGTGTAAAAACTGGTCCAGTGGTCTAGCCAAGCCCGACTTCCGTAGTCCGAATCTGACTTAAATTATACGATACTTGTCTAAAACAGTGGGTAAATATCCAACATCGGAGATTTCACCATCTCACATATCTGACCATAAAAAGTAGTTTTTCTCGAGGGTCCACGATCTGACCAAACAATTCTAATTTCGATACTGTGACAGTGTTGTCCAAAAGTCCAATGTTGTAGTGTCCTCGAAATTGATCAGTTTACCGCGACACATGCAACACGGTCGATGCGCTATAAAACAATTACGCTATTATGACCACAAGGAGATCTTGAACCTAACAAATGAAATGCTTTACAAATGGAGAGGATATATTGCATAGCGCCACTCATTACTTTGGCGATAAAACGTGAGGTGGGCCTAAGGTCTTTGGCTTTGACGTCGTGCCGATCAGTCTGTTAACTTTTATTTGCGAATTTCGCGTTTTGCAAATCTCTTGAAAGAATAAATTTCGTATCTTTGAATAATTTTGTCGGGTATTTAGCTTAGCAAAACATTCTGGTAAACATCTGTACATACAGGAAAAGTTTAACGTTACTGTCCCTCGTCTTTAGGAACAGCAGGACATCTTTCAAGTGTTACTGGTCCGGCATGAAAACAGCTGGTCTTGGGCCACCGGGTTAGCGTGAATTTCGCACGCTGGCTGTGCGTGGCAGGTTGGGTGTAACCTCGCTCTGCATGGCAGGGCTTTTGTTACTGGCGTTATACGGCCTGCCCAATGTGGTGGGAGGCCGTATAACGCCGGTAACACACAGCCCTGCTACGCAGAGAGCTAGGTGTAACCACAGTCCCTCTGGGGATGGAGGGACTGTATAGTCTGGTGCCAAAACACAAAACCCAAAAATTTATCTGCCTAGCCTATAGCTATTGAGATATGCAACCGTCGGCTACCCACCACAGTCCAGTTCCGCCGCCGAAAACAATCGATTTTTAATCCGAAATCGTGGTCGACCTCTGTTTTCGAGCACGCCCAACTATTCGAGTTACGCGATATGCTGAGCTGCGCTTTAAAACTTACGCAAAGCCCGCTTTTCTCTCTCTATCCGAGGAGACCGACCAAATTACAGCCGCCATTGTGATGTGCAATGATTTCTGGGTAGGGTTCAAATGCAGGTCAAATAATGAGTTCAGATAATAAAGTAGGTCAAATAATTGAAAGCCAAGCTAATGTCATAATAATGTCGTAATCATGACCAAATAATCGCATAATAATGCCTAGTAATGACACAAAAATGACCCAATCACCAAATAATGAAATAATAATGATGAGATAAGTTCCAAATCAAGACATAAATACTAAATAATGGCAAAACAACCGAATTAACATAATAAATTCATAATAATGTCAAGATAATATCAAGATAATGTCGTAATAATCACCAAATAATCGCATAATAAAGACCAAATAATGATGTAAAAATGACCAAATCACCAAATAATGGCAAAATAATGATGAAATAAGTTCCAAATCAAGACATCAATGCCGAATAATTGAAAAAGAACCGAATTAACATAATAAATTCATAATAATGTCAAGGTAATGTCGTAATAATCACCAAATAATCGCATAATAAAGACCAAATAATGACATAAAAATGACCAAATCACCGAATAATGGCAAAATAATGATGAAATAAGTTCCAAATCAAGACATCAATGCTGAATAATGGCAAAAGAACCGAATTAACATAATAAATTCATAATAATGTCAAGGTAATGTCGTAATAATCACCAAATAATCGCATAATAAAGACCAAATAATGACGTAAAAATGACCAAATCACCAAATAATGGCAAAATAATGATGAAATAAGTTCCAAATCAAGACATCAATGCCGAATAATTGAAAAAGAACCGAATTAACATAATAAATTCATAATAATGTCAAGATAATGTCGTAATAATCACCAAATAATCACATAATAAAGACCAAATAATGACATAAAAATGACCAAATCACCTAATAATGGCAAAATAATGATGAAATAAGTTCCAAATCAAGACATCAATGCCGAATAATTGAAAAAGAACCGAATTAACATAATAAATTCATAATAATGTCAAGATAATGTCGTAATAATCACCAAATAATCACATAATAAAGACCAAATAATGACATAAAAATGACCAAATCACCAATAATGGCAAAATAATGATGAAATAAGTTCCAAATCAAGACATCAATGCCGAATAATTGAAAAAGAACCGAATTAACATAATAAATTCATAATAATGTCAAGGTAATGTCGTAATAATCACCAAATAATCGCATAATAAAGACCAAATAATGACGTAAAAATGACCAAATCACCTAATAATGGCAAAATAATGATGAAATAAGTTCCAAATCAAGACATCAATGCCAAATAATTGAAAAAGAACCGAATTAACATAATAAATTCATAATAATGTCAAGGTAATGTCGTAATAATCACCAAATAATCGCATAATAAAGACCAAATAATGACGTAAAAATGACCAAATCACCAAATAATGGCAAAATAATGATGAAATAAGTTCCAAATAAAGACATCAATGCCGAATAATGGCAAAAGAACCGAATTAACATAATAAATTCGTAATAATGTCAAGATAATATCAAGATAATGTCATAATCATGACCAAATAATCGAAAAATAGAGACAAAATAATGACATATAAATGACCAAATCACGAAATAATGACATAATAATTGTGAAATAAGTTCCAAATCAAGACATCAATGCCAAATAATGTCACAACAACCGAATTACCAAATAGGTTCGTTATTATGTCAAAATAATATCAAAATAATGATCAAATAATTGCATAATAATGGCAAAATATTTACATAATTGTCACCAAATCACCAAAATAAATGGAATAATAATGATGAGATAAGTTTAAATAAAGATTTCAAGATAATTTTGGCGGTGTTCTCACCCCATAGAATGTACATTTTTTCAACTGTAAGGTTATGTCTCGAAAACATTTACATTCAACCTCGTTTTCACTTTGCATACATACAGCTGTAAAATTTTATATACACGTAATACCAGCTGCAAAAACTTTATATACAGTGTCATTAACGTTTTCACATAGATGGGATTCGGAAATTTATTTTCACATAGATGGGACTCGGAAATTTATATATATACACCCCCGTTTTCGAAATATGATAGTGACTTCCACACTCGTTCTGAAGAGAGGTATAGCTGAGAAGTTTTATACAAAGACTCGATGGGAAAATTTTACATACAAACTCGTTCTGAAGACACAGCACGCTGGGAAGTTTTATACACAGACTCGGTGGGTAAATTTTACATACAGCACGCTGGGAAGTTTTATACACAGACTGGGTGGGAAAATTTTACATACAGCTAGCTGGGAAGTTTTATACACAGACTGGGTGGGAAAATTTTACATACAGCTAGCTGGGAAGTTTTATACACAGACTGGGTGGGAAAATTTTACATACAGCTAGCTGGGAAGTTTTATACACAGACTGGGTGGGAAAATTTTACATACAGCTAGCTGGGAAGTTTTATACACAGACTCGGTGGGAATATTTTACATACAGACTCGTCTTGGATTAAGTGTAATACCTAGTGATGCTTGTGCTCAGAAAGCGTGATTGAACTCTGCCCGGTATCGTACGCGGCTAGACCCTGGCAAGACGAAAGCTAATACACGCGTACTAGTGCTGGAACTTGTGCTATTCAAGTGCATTTGAACTTTCCGGTTTATTTTGATCTAGTAAGCTAGCCACAACAATGATCGTGGTATTGCTATCAGGTTAGATCACCACTGATCTGGGCTGCTCATAGCCTAGCCCTGCAGCCCTGTGTACATGTCTGTGTGTTCCCGGCGTTATACGGCTGTGGTGGAGGCAGTATAATGCCCAGAACACACAGACCTGTATGCAGGGCTACTCGTCAACCGTACAACGGCGTCAACCATACAACGATCGTTCACTGAGACCGCTGCAGTCCGTCATCATCTGTGCAATGAACTTTCGCGGTCTACGCAGTTACGAGAATAAAGACAAAAAATTAATACTGAAATCTTGGTGCAATAAACCCATGCACAATGATGGCTGAAGATAAATTTGAGTAAAAAGACAGCAATTCTTGGTCTTGGACTTTCCTCGGGGCAGTTGACACAAGGAGCATGGAGGTACACGCGAGCATGTAGCTAAGGGACTGGTCAGTTGCTTCAGCCAGGGGGCGGTGGATTCATGGGGGGGGGGTCACCCTGTTTTTGACTTTGGTGATGGGGTCACCATGTTTTTGAAATGCTAATTCAGGTGGGGGGGGGGCGTCAGCGTGTTTTACAAGTTCAACAAGGGCTCATACTTGCTTAAAATGCATTGTGACAGCCACAAATTTCAGCATTGAGTTGCATTTTTTGGCGCGCCCTTTGGGCACGTTTCTTTAATAATAATAAGACATATATTTAGAGCACTGTCATATATATATATATATATATATATATATATATATATATATTTGAGATATCTGTATGTTTAAAAATTTTGGGCGCATTTCTTTAAAATATCAAACATATTTTTCAGCATGCCCTTCAAATGAAAAGCATGGCAAGTTCCTGATACTTTTCTGTATTCTCTATGAGAATTAAGTAGTAGAAAGCAACATGCAATAATATTTCAATCACATTTTCCTTACAACAGTTCTGGACATCTGCTTATGCATAAAGAGAGTTGGAATACATACAGCTCATTCAAAAAACTGTACTCAAACTTTAGAATTGACACTTTTAAGCTCCTATCTTACAACTGACATGACACCAATTTCATTAAAACACAGAATGACTAATTGTTGAAAATATACCCCCAAAATTATATATATATATATATATATATATATATATATATATATATATATATATATATATATTATACACACACACTCACGCACACACACACACACACACACACACACACACACACACACACACACATATATATATATATATATATATATATATATATATATATATACTGAATTATTCAATTTATATTCCACCTTTTGTTTTATCTTTGTTTCACACAGGGGGTCACCCTGTTTTCGAAAGTTGGAATGTGGGGTCACCCTGTTTTCGAAAGTTGGAATGGGGGGTTCAGCCACTTTTTGACGTCGGCAAAAAATAATCCACCTCGGGCCGAAAAAACTGACCAGTCCCTTACAACGGTTGTGTTTATTGTGTTTACGAGAATTAGAAATGATCAGACACTCAAATTCAACAGTAAATCAGCGACGCTCAACCGACATTGTATATGAGATTCATTGAAGACGGCATGGAGGTCGCAAGAGATCTCTTTCTACTTCCATGCCATGTTCAATGAATCTCATATACTCTATCGGCTGAGTGTCGCTGATTGACTGGTGAATTAAAATGTCTGATCATTTCTAATTCTCGTAAACACAAACCAAGCACCATGCTGTGTGTACCGCCATACTCGAATACTCCTTGCGTCGAATGCCCCGAGGAAAGTCCAAGACCAAGAATTGCTGTCTTGTTACCCACATTTGCCTTCATCCATAATTGTGCATGGATTTATGGCAACAAAATGTCCAAATTAAAATTTTGTCTTATTCTCTTAACTCTGAAGACCACGAAAGTAGGTTGCACAGCCGACTGCAGTGACCTACAGTGAACGAGCACTGTGTAGTCGACGCCAAGCGCCTATCCTTTTTTTCTACGAACACGGAACAGCCAAGATAAGTGGTGATCTCTCCAGATAGCAATACCACGGTCATTGTTGTCGCTAACACAAAATAAACCAGAAAGTTCAAATGCACTTGAATAGCACAAGCGCCAGCACTATGCGTGTGTTTAAAAGAAATCAGGGTCAGAAAAGCCAGCGCACGGCATATGGGCTACAATAATTGCACCTAGCCTGGGTCATTCTTAGCCCTGCCATGGTACCTTCTTAGCTCCATGGCCCTGCGTAATTGTGTTTTCCCAGCGCGGCGCGAGAGGCCTACCGCCTCCCGTCCAGCACCTTCAACGCTGGGAACGCGGAGCATTGTAGGCTGGACCACTAGGAGGGCCGTAGTAAAATTTGAATATTTCTTTGGTCTTGTGAAATACACGAGCCCTGCTATGTGCAGCAGTGTTAACACAACGTCTTTAATGTAAATCCACTTTCGACCGACATATATGAACATTTGGAAGTCACTATCGTATTTCGAAAACGAGGGTGTATATATTCGTAAAATTTACCCACCGAGTCTGTGTATAAAACTTCCCAGCTAGCTGTATGTAAAATTTTCCCACCCAGTCTGTGTATAAAACTTCCCAGCTAGCTGTATGTAAAATTTTCTCACCCAGTCTGTGTATAAAACTTCCCAGCTAGCTGTATGTAAAATTTTCCCACCCAGTCTGTGTATAAAACTTCCCAGCTAGCTGTATGTAAAATTTTCCCACCCAGTCTGTGTATAAAACTTCCCAGCGTGCTGTATGTAAAATTTACCCACCGAGTCTGTGTATAAAACTTCTCAGCTATACCTCTCTTCAGAACGAGTGTGGAAGTCACTATCATATTTCGAAAACGGGGGTGTATATATATAAATTTCCGAGTCCCATCTATGTGAAAATAAATTTCCGAATCCCATCTATGTGAAAACGTTAACGACACTGTATATAAAGTTTTGCAGCTGGTATTACGTGTTTATAAAATTTACAGCTGTATGTATGCAAAGTGAAAACGAGGTTGAATGTAAATGTTTTCGAGACATAACCTTACAGTTGAAAAAATGTACATTCAACCTCGTTTTCAACTGTATGTCGAAAGCGAGGTTGAATGTAAATATTTTCGAGACAAGCTACAGTTGAAAAAATGTTCATTCAACCTCGTTTTCAACTGTATGTCGAAAGCGAGGTTGAATGTAAATGTTTTCGAGACAAGCTTTAATACAGTTGAAAAAATTACATTCAACCTCGTTTTCAACTGTATGTCGAAAGCGAGGCTGAATGTAAATTTATCCAAGTCCAGGCTCTATGTATTTATGTAATGTATATATGTATGTATGTATGTATGTATGTATGTATGTATGTATGTATGTATGTATGTATGTATGTATGTATGTATGTATGTATGTATGTATGTATTCTACATGTATAAATGAATACCCTATATGCGTATATATATATATATATATATATATATATATATATATATATATATATATATATATATATATATATATATGTATGCATACACGTATATGTATGCATACATATGTATGACCAATGTATATGTGTGTTTGTATGTCTATTATATTTTGTGACTTTTAGGGAAAATGAGCATTTACTTTAGAGATTGTCAGTAAATTAAAGCGCTGCATACATTATCCAAATGCATGAATATTGAAAAATACTACTGG
Organism: Ptychodera flava; assembly: GCF_041260155.1. Lineage (NCBI taxonomy): Eukaryota > Metazoa > Hemichordata > Enteropneusta > Ptychoderidae > Ptychodera > Ptychodera flava. Next base: position 35,610,689 of record NC_091932.1, read on the forward strand.
AAATATCCTGTAACAATGCTACTTTCTGCTACCTTAGGTGCACTGGTTACATGGTAATGTCAGACTAAATCAAAAGCACAGGTGATGAAATAGATGTGGCTAACTATCAAAGTTATTTAAGGCATATGATACCGGTAGATTTCAATTTAAAAAATACAGTAAAGTTTCAATGTGATATTTTATATTCCATCTCAAAGACACTACACCTGCCTAATGCCTTTTTAATCTGCTGCGAAGCATGAAACTCATTCATGCTTATTGTAGTTAACAAAAAATGCAATGTATACAGAATATGACACTATTTAATTTTCAAAGATTCATTATCACACTGACAGATGTAACAATGAACAGGAAATGATGGTCTACGCTGTGATTTCATAACACTAACACATTCAAAGTGCCAAGGGAACAAAAATCGACCGTATTTCACTGTTTCATGTTTGAGTAATCTTTTAAATCTAACTTCAGTATGACCCCAAAATGAAAACAATCGCTAAAATAATCGCTAAAATTTTGACAGAACCAAACAAACAACCCTGGAAAACTTCATACCGATTGTGAACTACAAGCACAAGGCGGAAAAACAAAAACATTCTACATGCACGTACGCCGGCCCGAATCTACTCACATTACATTGATATCATTACAACATATCACTTATCAGTCGAACAAAATTCTTCGGAAATACAAGTACCTAATTGAATAGCCACAGATAGATGCAACATAAAATATATTTCCCTGGCATGAAAAATGTGTGATCAGACAAATGTCAAAAACATTTCGATTGAACAAAATAAACACTCTCGCGAAAACTTTGTAGCACTTGCTTATGATTATGAACTACCACATTTTAAACACTCAAAACACAGCGGGAAAACTAAATCCGCTGGCCCGAATCTACTCACATTAAATTTTCTTGACAGTCGAACGAAATTCCTCAGAAAAACAAATACCTAATATGCTTCGCTGAGAGTTATAAAGTGTCTGGCCGGCAAAATAATCGGCAATTTCCGATGAAGTACTGTGAAAACCGTCAAAACTTCACAGCTGAGAGCGACATCACTGTGAAGCCCTTCTACTGTGAATAAGGAACGGTCGTTTAGGGAGCCAATCAGGTGTATTGTTTCACATCATGTGATTGTGATGGTTTAATACACTTCCGGGTCAGGAGTCATGCATGTGTCTCGCACGTAGCGGCCCAGAGCCCACAAAACAATGGTCTCTCCGGACTTTGTGGCCTGTTTATAGCCTGGAAAAAGCGAAAGGGGGACGTGGCAGAGCTAATATACGGCCGAATTTGTCTATGGAAATCTGATATAGAATCAATACACATATTCGTCCACGATCTCAAGATCGGCATCATACAACTGTGCATGGTTGCTCATTGCTGCAAATCCGTAGCCCTACCACTCCCTTTGCTGGTTGTATTAGGGGAGTGGTAGGACTACGGATCCGCAGCAAAGTTGCTCAGTGCATTGAAACTCAATAGGAGCCCGGAGGTACGCCATCAGTGGGCGATCTTAATTTGTCCTTGGACGCTAAGTTTACATCCATGTTTTGTCAAATTCCCTGAAAAGTGCCGTGTCGAAAAATAACAGAAAGAGCAGATCATACATTTAGGTTTGAGCGAACGTTTTTGGACTGCATCCCTTATATTTTCTGCAAATCAGTATGAGCTCTCAACTCTGACAAGTTACAACAGTGAGCAAGATACATTTGAGGCGAGTGGTTCACGAATGTATCGCTGCTGTTTAGCAAAGTTGAAGCCATATAAACTCCTCCATTACACATTAAGTGTCTTCGATAAGAGATTTTAAAAACAATTAAATAACCAAATTAGTTTTAAAAGTTACACTGGAATAATTTTAAAGACTACAGATAATGTATTCTGATCACCTGAGTCATTTTGTCAGTCAGTGGGCTTGCTGAAATTCAATTTCTGTCTTGTAAAACTATATCTACTGTACATGAATATAGTTTTGTTTGACAACAAACTTGTTGCCTGTAAATTTTATATGTATACTGGCAGTATGTTGTACAGTATAATGCACTCCTTACATTGCGTATTGCATTCATGCAACATTGCTGTACAGATTGTTCAATTATATAGGATTAGTAGATGATTGCATGTTTCACTGATTACACTTTATCAACTAAAAAATTATAACGCCAGCATATGCAAAACTATAGTTTATCTATGTTAATTCTATTTCTATTATTTATATATTGTATTAGTTACAGTACAGTCTAATTAATGGCAATGATCATCATAGGGATGAGATCATTATACTTTTACATTATTTATTAGTCTAAGTTGAATTTGGAATCAGCAATGAATATGAATGATCATCTTTCATGGTCACAAAACTCTGGAGAATTCATGTTGACCGTGAATGACCATATTTCAGGATCATTGTCTGTTATGGTCAGATCATTGTCAGGTATCATCATGGTCATCAGATCAAGGTCAGTCATGATCAAAACATGATCGATCATGATCGACCGTGAAAGGACATGAAATCATGGTCAACCTAAAAGCAGGGGAATCCGGCTATTGTCGGCAGCGTCTGTCGTTTTAGGTGGCTTCTCCTGCCACTTCACAGCATCCTCGTCCCCATCCATCTCATGTTTAGCACTTTGTCGGATTTCTGTGTTTACACCTCCGTTTACCCCAAGACCATAGATTCTGTTGCATATTGCAATTCATTATTATACCCTGTAATCGCCGGAACCGACGGCAAGAGAAGTAAATTGGGCAGAACGGCCATATCAAGGTGGACACCACTATTCGTAATTGTGTCTTGGTATCGCTGATAACTGATCACTTTGTCGGTATTACAAATTTCATCTTCAAGGAGAACGCCAAATTCTTTTCGGACTTGCTCTGCACTGCCAGTATCGCCTACAGTCACTGCATGAAACCAGGCGTTTACATTTTCCGGTTAAGCAACAGTTTCTCAGTTTCTGGTTTGTCACCAGTTCAATGGATGATCTGACTGTACCGGAAGAGAACTGTCAGTTGTTTACCTAGCGATACGTTTCTTAACCGTCAGCTTATTCGCTTCAAAGGCCAGCGTATACGACATGGCTTAAATGTCCATTAATCGGCATGGTTAAGCCAAATTTATACATCGGTTAAGACCACGTCGCTAGCGTTGAATCAAATTCTTGTAACCGGTTCACAATCTCAAAATTCTGTCAAAACTTTGTATTTGTAAAACCGAAGTGCTTGCTAGCATAACGTCATTAACAGTAGTATAACATAAGCTAGGTATCTGTATCTGAGAGTGTGTTTTTTGCAATTTACAGGACATAGTTGTAAGTCAGTCAAAAGAAACCAACACTTTGATTACACAACAAAGAAGGATGACCGCAACACACCTGTAAACTGAAGCAATCCGGTTGTTTTGTATCGAAGGCATTATTCGCCCGGATGCAAAATTTTCGAAAAACTGACGCCAAATTTCTCTCCTTACTTGTGTTGTCCATATTAAAACACATTGATTGCACAGCAAACAAGATAAAAGCGACACACCTAACCGAAGCAACCCATTTAAATTCTCTAAATGTAAAATTTTCAACTTTATTCCATAATTCACAACGCTTTGTAAAATTGTGTTCAGTCTTTTGTAAAAATGGAGATTTTTACAAATCCCTGTTTCAGATTTGTGACTATTCATCAAAGTTTGGGTTGACGTTATGATTGGGAAATCAATCTGATAAGCATGAAGACATGCGTTTACGGTAGTTCTCTTTTTGGAGGAGGTGATTGCCCTGTAATGGCCATTTACTCGGTTTCAGAGAAAACATAGGAAGTGGAGCATGCAGACATATTTGCAATCGGAACTGCCGATTCTTTATTTTCTGTGTTTTGGTAGTCCTATAGGATGTAGTTGTATTTTGCCAAGGTTGGTGCCATTATGACAACTATATCCGAAAGCGACATAGCCATTCAGTCGCCCGAGATATAGTCTTCGACTGCAGAACTTGCAATTGTTTCTTTCGATTTGCTGATTCCTGCTTCTTCAAGGGCACGTGTCACGGTGACAACGTGATTGTTGGATGAGCGACTACAAGATCGTGTTGAAATTTACAAAAATGGCGACATCATGACTCAAATAATAAAAAAAAACGCAAAATGCCTTTGCTCAAAACCCTATGGCTTGCCTGCGAACCGCACCTAGTCCGAAAAAACTGCACGAAAACAACGTTTACAACGCCAGCATTTTTACCCGTGATTACCCAGCCTTGCCATTCCGGGTACGTTACTCGTTGATCTTCGACATTGTTCGGTAATGGTCGGTTACCCATAGCTACAGGGTATTATTCATACTCGGATAGACACGATTCAACCGTCGGGAGAAATCGGATGTGGATTGTGACATTGTCATCGTCGCTTGTCAATGATGGCAGTATTGTTACATCGGAAGATATTTCAATTCACAAAAGGTGAAACAGCCCAAACTGCGGTCAAATTTAATAAGTAGCCATAACTGTCAATTTTACTTGTGGTCAGCTAATCATAAGCCTGCAGCACCGGACAGCGTTGTCAGTTCTTTTCGTGCTTGCTTTGCTCCGAGTCATCTAGTTTGCATCGGTCGATCTCTGACATTTTTGAAATGGCATTGTCACTGTGTCGATCGCTCAAGTAGAGCAAGCGTTGAAATGCAAACACTGAATGCACAATTGAAATATGATCATGGAGATAACTGCGTGGTACGATATTGCGTTGTTCAGTACAAAAGACACTGACGTGCGGATAAAGAAACAACGACGGACGTAGAAACTTGAGTAACTGGAGATTTATTTTTGGCTAACGGATATGTTGTCGGTCAATACAATGTCTGACATTCAAAAAATGTTCCCAGAATCCCAATTTATGATGCCAAACACCAAATTATTATGTCCGTTTCTGATTATATTTTGCATATCTGCCAAAGTCCGACATCCAAAATTGTACCTGCTCCGAACTAATTGGAGTCGAAAGAAACGAACATCTGTTTCTGATGCAGTGATTGTGTTTTACACATTGGTCAGCCATGGTCAAACTCGGTAAAGTTCGCGTTGTAAGGTTATTATGCACCTTCCTCATTGCATCTGAACGTAATCACAATGAACAAAGATTACGTCCACGTACCTCACCATGGGTTTCAGTGTTGTTTTCTTTTGGAAATGGTTGCGATGTCATACATTTGAATTTGACAGTCGATCGGTGACATCCCCCGCAAACTCTTTAGATTCCCCCGAATTGTGTGCGAAAAATATACCGACCGCTCCTCGGACCCGATCGGCAAACGTTGCCCGGGTAACACACGTTGCTTTTTTTTTACATTAGGTTCGAATAAACTTGCTTTGGTTTGGAATCTCCACCCACTGACCGGAGCTCAGAGCAATTCAAAAACTAGACCACGGTCCCTCTTAGAGCAGACATTAATGGCTTATGCATGAAGCACTGATCAGATTTTGGGTCAAAGGCCATCTCAATTGTAAAGTATGCAATAATTTAGAGTCCAAATTTGTGTCCATATGCCCTTTTTAATTATTTCTAAATTTTGTTCGGCGCAATTTTAAACTTTGGCAACGCTGTTATAGTAACATAAACGACAACAAATATACTAAATTAATACGTTAACTTGAAAAAATTACATCATCGCCGAACTTGCCATTTCAAATCGACAACTTGTTTATAGCGTGGATAATCTCAACCACGCTGAGAAGTGACGCTGGCCTATCCACTGCTCTCGTTATTCCGTACCTCAACGCAACGGGCAGCAGTCACCAATGAACGATACCATTTTTGGTGTCAATATGTAAAAGAAGGCGATATTTTATTCAGTGTCAAACCGAAGTACACGTCCCGTATTTCATTATTTGTACAAACACTAACGTTGTGGCCTTTTAAGAATTACGCATTCTGTTAATATCCCCTTGGTCACGGATTCCTAATTAACTTTCAGAACAAGTTGCCTTCGTAGCTTTCCGAGATTCACAATGAAAGTGTTGTTTTAGCAAATGCAAAATGTCGGCGAATAAATTTTTAAAGCCAATAACAGACAGATAAATAAATTTACGCGAGCCACCGAACAAAATGGCTTTCATCCTACCGCTCCAGACAAGGCCACGGTCAGTGATCGTTGTCTAGCTCAGAATACACCTAAAAAGCCAGAAAAATCGGAGAATAATTACCGACTAGTTTTTTAAACGGCACCGTTCAGATCAGACTGTTAGCATGAAAGTGGTTCGGAGACGTGACCCTTCAACAAAGTGAGTCACAAGCTTTCCTTTGATGCGAAGGTGCGTAGAGATTTACGAGCATGAAAAAATCACACCTCAGTGAGACAAATTTTTGGCCAGTCTACAGCCTGGAAATTACATGGCTGAAAACTTAGGTCGTGCGGCTAGGACAGTTATCGCTACATATTAGAAAAATAGAATTATTTACATGAACTTGAAAAACTTAAACAGTCACGAATGTGCTTTTTCGAATCACCAACTGCTTTTTCCTGTTTATAATCTCAATCACGCTGAAAAACACCCTGCTGCTGTCTGTCTATCGTCGTTATTATAATAGTTCAACGGATAGTCGCCACCGAAGAACGACGAATGTCCGTTTCAACATATCAGAGAAAGCGATATTCAACTGTTTGACTGAAGTTCACGTATTTTTTTACTTGTACAAGACTCGAACCTCGCGATTTTAGAATGACGTATTCAGTTATCAGTGTGTTCACAGATTTACATCTGTTTTACGTACTCGCAAAGCGAAAACAATAGTCCATGAGCCAAGACCCCCAAAATTGGTCGATTGGTACCATTTGGGTGGGCAAATTCCCCCATACATTTTCTGAAAGCCCGAAATCTGAACTCTCTGAAAATCTTTGGTGGACATGTCTCAGAAGTAGCTTTCTGTCTCAAAAGTTGTTGTCATGGCAACCATACTAAAAATCTTAAAAGTTAAGAATACTATACAAAACTGACTATTTAGTGAACAGCAAAAGATATTTACATGATTTCATGACACATACTGTTACCTCACATTATGGCCTTTCAGTTGACCCCATGACCTTGAACATTCTGGGTCAAGGTCAATAGGTCATGCCCATAACATCTCAGAATTTCTGAAAAATCAAGCATTTTTCACAAATACTTTTCTGCTACGTTTACATAACATATAATAGAAACTCAAAAACTTGCTCAACAATAGCCACAGATGTGTGCTCTTTGAAATTAGTATGTTTTGTATCAGGGATGATGTCATTAGTGAGTAATTACCAAGGCAACCATATGTGTATTTTCAGTTATGCATGTAGCCTATGAGCCAGACCCCAAATTTTGTCAATTTGCTTCCATTTGACTCGAGTGGGGAACAAAGCAGCCTTTTAAACCTGAAAATCTGAATTTTGAGAAAATCTTCATTGGACAGTTTGCTGAATACGCAAATTGTATTGTAAATATTGTTGTCATGGAATCAGCATTCAGAAGCATTAAAATTAAGCATACTATGTTAAATAGATTATCAAATACACGACAAAAGATATTTGATTGATTTAAGGATGCATATCAATAGTTCGCATTGCTTCTTAATTGACCCCATGACCTTTAGATTTGTAGGTCAAGGTCAATAGGCATTGCCTTCAGCAACTTAGAAATTGTTAAGGTGGGATTTTTTTGGAAATAGCTTTGCAACATTTTTACCAAACCAAAAAGTACAAACATGAAAACCTATAGTCAGCTATAGGAGCTAATGCGATCTCTTTAAAATACTAGTGTTTTTTATCATATACCTTGTTAACAGGGCAACAATCACCATCATGCATTCATAGATAAAGTAATAGAGCGACATTGGAAATACCTTTGCATGTATATTAATGGTTATGAAATCATAACTTTGTGTGCTAAGTACATAGCAATGTCAACTGAAGTCATATCGACAGTAAAAGAGGTCAAAAGGCAAATATACGTAAGTGTGTTTGATTGTTTAAAAACAAAATTTGGCAAAGTTTTATGTTTTTGTTTTCATGATTGAAGTAACATGTTCACTTATCAAAAATGAGTATCTGTGTCGGACCAACGTAGTTAGTTGGAGATGATTATAAGCTTGTCAATGAGTAGACAAGTTGATCTCAAGAGATACCGATATACGATAACTTTTTCCGGATTTCATGTTGAGCTACCCTGTATCTCCAGATAAATGCTTTTGGTTGTTATTTTCCATTGAGGCGGAGCTTAGGTCACATGGGAAAAGCTTTACCAAGAGGCCTAGCAGCCGATAGACTTCTGCTGTTATGTATTGCTTAAAAATAAAAAGGGTCAGGTTTTGTTTGTAAATAAACTTTGTAATACTGATACATCTGCTTATGTTGATTTTAGGAACACTGAACAAGGACATCCTTGCAAATGCATGTATTACTATTATATAATAATGGGCTCTTGTTTTTCATCTCTATCATAAATATGCAAGTATTAGCAAAATTTGAAGAAACTGAAGTAATACCTAGGAACCTTTAAAGATAATTGTGAGAAAATTGTGTTTTTCAAACAAAAACGAAAAAAAGGCCCAAAAATTTCAAGTACGAAACTTTTCTTCTCAACTTGAATAAACCTCACTCATGTTGTCCCTAGAAACCCACATAACACATTTCAAAGTTGATAAAAAGGAAGAAATGCCCCAAAATATAAATATGTAAATTTCACCATGATTTGAACAAATCTAAATGAACTCAGCCAAATGAGTTGCATACCAGTATTGAAAGCAATTAGACCAGCAGTTTCAGAGAATTAAACAATTGTTGATAGATGACGGATGACGACGGACAATCCACCTATCTGATATGCTCCACGTCACTGACAGCGGAGGTAAAAACTGCGTAACCTCCTTAATTCCTGAAAAATGATCGCTGTGTCGTGAATATCTTGGTCCAGTTAGTTGCGCTGATTTAATGACTGTCGGTTTCAATGTTACACATGTTGCTACAGCAAGTAGAATTGCAACTTCAGTTCGCCTTTTTTGAATCTATCTATTCGCCTTTTGTTGAAAGTTTTGAATTTTGTCTAGGCATGCACAATACACATATCATGCGCATACCATATCCGAGTAATTAAGTAAAAAGAAATCATCAACATATAAAATAATTCAGCTTCATGCGATATTTCCTATAAAACTGGAAAAGTGAGTTGTGTAAGTAATAAAATCAAATATCTTGAAATTAAACTTCACTAGTTCTCCAAGGAAGTAATTCATTTGTTGTACATCCTATTGGTTTTGTGGTCATATACTCACTTATTTTTTCTGACATGGAAATTCACTTAACCTTTGGTGATTAAAATACAATTAGTCACGTCCTAAATAATCTTTAATTTAATATATATTTCAATAAAGTAAAAAAGATTAAGTGGCATTTCTTTTTTCACGCAATATCATGGTCTCGATTGAGTTTGTGAAAAATTTGTTAAATCTAACGTAATGGATGTTTCAGAGGATGTTAATCAAAACAAGCGGGCGAAAGATGTGCAAATATTACGTCCACATATCATTTAAGGTGCTATGGCTCACATCTTAATAAGCTCGGGAACTCAACTTTTGGAAAGGTTTGTTCAAAGCAACCAAAATTCGCAAATTTGAAACTGTATTACATATTGTATAATCTAGACTGCGGAGAAAAAGTGTTCCCACAAGAAAACACCTAGTAGACTTGAATGTGAAAATTCAGTTCAATCTACTATTAACTGCAATCTGAGTCTAGGGTGTCACAAAGGGATGCTACAAATGTAAATACTGGAGTCTATCAGAAAAAGATGTATAATTTGTGAAAGAACAAAATATGTAATAAAGGGCTAAACACGAGAAACCCTACATCAAGTAGTAGACTTGAGGCCAAACATAAGTCTTTGGAAAATGCTGTAAAACGATGATTGCTATAACGTCTAGGGTATTGTAGCAGCAGAAGCACACTGCCACCGCAGCTGCTATACAGTACCCGACAGAACTAACGCAACAAAAGGCAAGCCTCGGGCAGGCCACAGGCTTGCCACAGGCCAGCTCAGGCTCACATAGGCTTGCCTGGGTCTGCTACAAAAACCCTTGATTTTACAGAATGCACAGTCTGAGCTTGTGTTTGATAGCTGGCATACCTTTACCAACATTACCTTGTCGTGATTGGCGACAGCAGCTGGAAAATTTGTCGTAGCTTATGCTTCTTTGTTATAATATTCGACAAATATTCGATATAATGGCTAATATGAACACATCTTGTAAGACTGAAGGACAGCCAGGGGCGTAAACAAGTGACAAGATGGAGTTCAGTTCAGATACAGCGCTGTGATGGAGATACTTGTAGAGTTCAGTAATTTTTCCCCACATAAATGAAAATTGGTCAAGGAAAGAAAATTGGTCAAGGAAAGAGCCGATACCGTGCAACAAAATATTTGGAAAATGGAATTCGATTGTATTGTCGTAAATGTCCAGAGTCGTTCATTGCCGTCCACATGACGTTAGGTCGTTATCGTTCAGCTGTCAGTGAATCTGATTCCGCTGGAGCCATTCACGTCATTTCCAAACCCGTCGAATATGTTCTCGCCAAAGATTCGCCCAAGAAGAAAATATTTCCTTCCTTCGCTATATATGTCGTTTTTACGTTTCTGCCAAGTTTTCTTTAAAAAGTACGCCGAAGTTTTCGTTCTTTAAAATGTATGGACAGGCATTATTTCTCATCTCAAAATAGTATATGTCCCAGGACAATAGTAAAAAAACACCCTACTAGCTGTCTTTATTTTAGGCACATTACTAACGCTAGGATTTTTTTTCAGAATCTGAATAACAGAACTATTATTGTTCAGAGTTTTCCACTGACTTTGACAGCAGGGCGTGACTTCTAGCCACATTTTAGGTAACAGAAAAAATTGTGTAGCCTGTCCATTTACCACTCAGGCTTCCGTTAGGAGATGAAGTGGTTCTGAAAGTTTATTTTTAATTTACTAAACAACAGACATCAAATCAGGTCCAATAATCATTATCATTCAAGGTAACTAAGAAATTTACCAGGTCCAAGGGATATATCAAAAAATGACAAAAGCAATGCAATGGGTAATCTTGAACCACGAAATACTTTTGGTACCACTTGTCCGGAATGGGTACGCGTACCCTGCCAGCTAGCTTCCCCCATCAAAATTTACCCAAAGCGACAAATCTAATACAATGTTACCGGAAATTTGATAAATATCTGATAAACATTACGTGGATGCGCAGTTGGTTTGTTCAAGCGTTTGGTTGACAGTTGATGTCTTGATATCGATGATATAATGCGTTGATATGCAGTCAGCAACAGGCTGCCCTGGTTACATTGTCCGCCGGTTCCGTAAAATTAGATATTAAATGTCTAAACCTTCGCAAATTTCAAAAGTAAGACTTTCTACAGCTGAGTAGCATACACACGCAGATCTAGATCGCTTAAATTTGATAATTTCTCTTGATACATTTCAGAAGCATTCCCTTGTCTTACTTGTTCGGCGTCGATTTTCATGATGAGCGTCCATTTTTAGTAATCCGTGTTAAGTACCCAAGGAGCCCTATACATGTAATTATAGGAAATACGTCAATCCGAAAACCACTGGCGCAACTGGGGCAGCAACGGGTTGTCTGATGAATCTGATTAAAATCAGATGTAGGGTACGCCGACGCCTATACGGTATTCTGCTGCTGTTACCTCACTGCACCAGAATACCGTTTAGACGTCTGATGACCTCTTTAAGGTGGTGTGGCATGAAAAAATGTGATTTTGGGCAATTTTCACCTTTTTTACATAAATCAGTACGTCATATACTACCACCTTGTGAGGATTGCCTTTACATGCATGCATGCTTTGCGTGCAAACTATCAGACTGCTGTCTGGAAAGGAAGCCTTGCTTGTCATACATATATACTAAATTTTCATGAAGGGCATGGTTGGGTTATTGAAGACCATTGTTTGTCAATCAAATCGATAAGGGGCTTACCAGGGTTGTTGGAGTTTGAGGCATGTAAATGTTCAGAAAAGTGCAAATTTCCGCCATGTCAATGTCTGGTAAACGGAATAAGGTATACTCCGGTATATATAATCTCCTGACATATGGAAATATTGTTGAGTTTGAAGAACAGCTAGGTTACTGATGATGATGATGATGATGATGATGATGATGATGATGATGATGATGATGGAGAAGAAAATAATAATGAGGATCAATGTAAAGATTGTTATCTAGATATTACTACTTTCTTATGAAATGCTTTATAGTGTGTTTATGGTGGTTGACTAATGTACGTAAGAATTACTGGTACTGTATTTTGATAAAACCCATGCCAGGGAAAACGTAGAGGATCATAGAAAGTCAACATAACATTGGTCGTTGGTCGTTTGTAATTAGTAATTTAAGTATTAATTTAACGATGAACGTTAATATGTTTGTTTTATTTAGTGCTATTTACTTTTGATCAAGCGCGAAACAGTAGTTTTATTATTAGCTTTATCAGACACATTTCATTTTGTTATCTATCGTTGATATATTTACAGCTGATATCCAGCAGAATTAAAAACTTATTTCTGACTGGTCTATTTCTTTGTTAGATCAGGTGCGGGCCACGCATATAAAGGTATAAGTACTTGGGCTCAGTACGTTGTTCAAATTGTACGTCACGTTAAAGTTCAGATGTCATGTCACTAATGATTTTGCATTTACGTAAACGTTCGAAATCATTAAAATGACACGTTTTGTTTACAGTAGTATGAAAATTCTGAAGATATACATTATTGGCCAATACGCATAGCTATAGCTAATAGCTGTTGGCTCTTAGCTAAATATAAGCTTGTTGATATTGCTTATCATTGATAACTATGATGTTTAATACAAACTGGTACCATAAAATACACTTTCCGTGTAAAAATATATACGTAACACCATAGAAATCACCATTTTATTCTACGTTTAACCTTGTTCTTTCATTGACCTTGACCTTGGTTTGAAAAGAGCATCAGACAATGTGGTCAAATTTAATACCGGTAGAAGCCACATGTATCGTTTATCAAAGACAAAAGTGCATCTTTGCTGACAAGAGTGCACCTTGCTTGAAAATGTCAAAAAGTGCACAACAAAAGAGACCTGAAATGTAAACTTTCCATGTTTTGAACTTTGACCTCATTTGGTCAGTACGCCTGACCTTGACTTTGTGGTCACATCTTGAGTGAAAGTTAGAATGTGTAACATATCCTATTTATGTTATCAATTTTGGTATGAACATTTTCATAAAGCAGGATATTCACTTTTGTATACAATTGTACTTTCTAAATAATTCAGATGTTTGTTTCTATGGCAACGGTTTTCACCCATTACTAAGCTACCAAAACTTTTCAGAAAATTCAGAGTTTCAACTTTCAAAAATATATAAAGTGTGAGATTGCCCTCTGCTTGCCCTAAATAGTACCAATTGACCATAATTGGGGCCTGGCTCATAGAGTACAATGTACAACTGAAAACACACTGATGGTTGCCTTGGTAATTACTAACTACCAACAACATCCCTGATACATAACATACTAATTTTCAAAGAGCACATATCTGTGGCTATGTCTGGACAAGTTTTTGAGTTTCTATCATTTTTATGTTAATGTAGCAGAAAAGTATTTATGAAAAATATTCTAATTTATCGAAATTCTGAGATGTTATGGGCATGACCTATTGACCTTGACCCAGAATGTTCAAGGTCATGGGGTCAATTGAAAGGCCATGATGTGAGGTACCAGTGTCTGTCTTGAAATCACGTAAATATCTTTTACCGTTCCCTAGAAAATCAGTTTTATCTAAAATTCTTAGCTTTAAGATTGTAAGTATTGTTGCCATGACAACGACTTTTGAGACAGAAAGCTACTTCTGCGACCTGTCCACCAAAATTTTCAGAAAGTTCAGATTTTGGGCTTTCAGAAAATGTATGGTGGAATTTGCCCACCCAAATGGTACCAATAACCTATCTGGCTCATGGACTACAAGTCGCTGTTAGAAATATTCGAGTTTGGTGTCAGAATCAATTTATTTCACTTTTTCAACCGGTACTTTTTAGTTTATTATTAGGAAATGTTAAGATACCAGATATTGCTGATGATATATTTCGTTTAGCATAACGAAGGGTTCTAACCTGGCAGAACACAAAGTTAGCCCTGCACTATAAACTGCTACTCTAAGGTCGGAGACCGTGTTCATGTAGCTGTCCGTTTTTAGCTCCATGCCACGTTCAGGATGGCTGCGGTCTACTTCAACATGCAGTACGGAACGAAAAGCTAGCGTACGCAACACGGCGTCTGAATGAACTTCGGCTTTGTCGGTATGTACGACATTGTAAATTCATTATCACGTATCTCTCTCCGGGCAGAAAGCTGAAAAAGATTGACGATTCGCAACCAAAAAACAGGAAGAAAATGCCATCGGACTTGCAAAATCAGATTATTTTTACGAAGTATGTACGCAGCCAGCCATTTCTTCGCTTGATAATAATATTTTAGCTGGTACATTACAGTGCACAGTTAATACACTAATTTGTATTTAGCAAGAAGATTATCCCCAGATTTAGCTCGGAATGACAGTTGTGTAAATATAACCTAATGCTTACGCCGTGAACTGGCAGTTTCAGTGTTCATTTTCTTTCAATTTTAACGCCATGTATTATTTCATTCATATCATAAATTAAGACATTTGTGTAAAAAGTCCTGTACTTCAGTAGGGGCTGGGAATTTCCATCGAAAATGTGAGCGAACCGGAATTTTAGCCGACTTTATGTGAATTGAAGGGTCGCATACACATTTCTGCGATTACTCCGTTCCGTTTTTTGGCAATGTATCGCAACTTCGGGAGAATGTAACTTGGCGCCACGTTGACGGATTAGCCTTTTCTTTGCAGAGAGTGTAGTTAATGACTGTTTCTTCAGACCCGTGTATTAGAATGCCGATTATGTTCCAAAATCAAAAGATATCGTGGCAAACGTGGACAAAAGCCGTTAATTTATTCAGAATCCACCACTTCTCACTTTCAAGGCTAATTGTGAAAAAAAAAACGGTGTACTAGTATCAAAAATACAAGACACAGTTTTTACACACCGTATCCTGCTATCGATTGCAGTAAACCATCCTCTCGTACTTACACTTTTGTAAGTGAAAAAAACCAATACAAATACACGCAGAAAGGTTTTGAAATATTCTCACAATTTTTGTAATCTTCAATTGTTGAGCTACCAAAACATATACTACATGTCGGGTTACAGATTCATTGAACCCAGAAAAAATTAAATATTAAAGTGACGACAGGGACATACCCGATACTTGAAAAAGGACACCAACATTAAGTGATGACCGAGAACCAGTAAATTAATATTAGCAAAATAAAAACATCGAAACGGCTAGAGACTGAGAGAGAGAGAGAGAGAGAGAGAGAGAGAGAGAGAGAGGAGAGAGAGAAGAGAGAGTGTGTGTGTGTGTGTGTGAGAACGATGTAAGCGTCGACAAATTGGCATGTACTTGTTCTTCCTGATATTATCATTTTGTTAAACACTGTTCAAAAATCGATTGACATTTGATTACAACATGCGTAAAACAAAGCCGATGTACATAGGGAATAGTCCTGTATCTGTAGGTCTGATTACCAATTTAATAAATTTTTGGCTTCAACAAATTTCATGGACAACATGAAAATTAGTTTAGTCCAAGATTAGTTTTTAAACGAGTTCAGTTTAGCTCTGGCCAAGTCACGTCTGGCATTTCCGATTTTGTTCTGAAATTTGACATTGAAGGCCTTTTTAGATAATTCATGATCTTTTTTGCCGAATGTCCCCAGACCCTTCGCTGACAAGCACACTGAAATGAAAGAAAGAAGATAATGAACTTAGCAACATTTATTAAGACAAATAGTATAAGAACGTGTGTGATTTGTTACATGCATATAGAGGAATTTATGTGCAAAATTAACACATTGTATTTGGCTTGTGAACGCTGCATTGACTGGTTACCACAGCTACTAGTCTGATGCAACCACCCTACAGTATAATTCACAAAAAAAGAATTCCTATGCCATGCATTACCATCTAAGATATGTCAATCCTATTTCTACTTGGCTCTACAGACAAACAATAGAAATAGACATCAAATCAGCATACATGGGTTTGTGACCCTGGGCAACAGGAGGCCACTAACCAATGTTGTTGGAAGTCTGTTACTCATCACAACAGTGATGGCCATAAGAACTTGTTTTCTACATGATGAATTAATTGGCATAAGAGGAATTAAACCGAAAACCTGAAGGCCAACTTACCCTGTATTGCATCAACACGGTGAGGATCCAATGGGGCTTATCATCTCCATCCTTGCTTTTTCGGAGCCCAAGTCCACCAGACTTCGCCAACTCTTCTTTAGTGAATACAATGTCAATGAGTTCGTTTAGAAGTGTTCCTAGACAAAAAGAAAAAGCAAATGGTTATGCTATATTTTCCAATTTTCACTTGGGACAATGATAGCGCCAACATGTACGTTTAGCAAGGATGATATCGTCATGTGTTGTGTGCACTTCAACAAAGTGGGGATGTCAGTTCCTTGGAATGTGCGGTTTTCATCTTCCTTTATAAGTTGCATAGTACAGTATCAGACCAATACTTTTGGACTTAAAGCCCACACACTTTAAGAGAGTGTCTGAGACACGACATTTCAATTTCATTCTTTCCTCTCAGATCAATGATTAGTCTAGTGCCAAACTTTACGATGAGCGTTGCCCTGAAGAAAGAAAACACGAATAGATAAAATAGTTTAAATGTAAATGTATGTAGAAGTGACACTCACCAAAGAAGTCTTTAGAATTTGAAGCTGCCATTTCTGCCTTATAAAGAGCCATGGCGGACACTTTGACATCAGCAAATTTTTGTGGGTTCTCCTTTGTTACAACTATTGGTATGTCTGCGAACAGAAAACAATATGCAGGATTAGATTGCTGTACATGTTACTTCACTGTACTTGTTGCCCACACACAACATGCCATTGGCACACAAGGCAGTTGACATGATTCTTGTCTAATGTAATGGAGTGGATTGGGCGCTTGATGCCAAGACTTGTACTTAAACTCTTTACCTGCCAGACAGTATCACTTCCCCATTAGCCAGCTCGGCGAAAAGGTATTGAGCCAAAACCATACGCATTCCCACCCATTTTGCTTGGTCTGTTCCAACAGCTGTAGTCAATAAAAATCATGTTTACAGTATCTGTGATTTCAGGGGCCTTCAAATGCTCATTTGTTGTTAAAATGCACTAAATGGGAGATATTGTACTTCACTGGCTTTAACAGACCTGATGGTGAAATATGAACTTGGCAGGATAAGGGTAAATGCGGTAGGTGCAGTGTAATACTTAGGGGTTATTACACGAAGTTTGGGCGATACCGCGTCGTATTCGAGTGATGTGTCCGTATTTTGACGAGTTGCGCAGCAACGAGTCAAAATACGGACACATCACGAGAATACGACGCGGTATCGCCCTAACTTCGTGTAATAACCCCTTTATCATACATGCATGCTTTGGTTATGACTGTTTTCCTACAGACGCTCCGAAATTAGCGACGAAATCAACTTGAATCGACCTTGCTTCCTTCAGGCTGTACTTATAAAAAGTTGGTTGCTAAGGAGTGATGACAACCGTATCACTTCTTGATATTATTCCGCTATTGGGCCATTCCACTTCAAAGAAGGGTTTATGAGCACTTTTAAAGCGAACAATTTAAATATTACGATGTCGACACATGTTTTCACAATTTGAAGAAGATTTATCTTTAGTTTGAAATGACGGTGGATGTAAAACATAGGCGGGATTTTGTAAAATGGGTGTGTTTTCGTGTTTTGATACATAACCCCATCCCTGCGTGAAAGTTATGAGGCCGCCAAAATCGGGTCAAAATACTCGCGCCACGCTCAAACTTTATCGAGTATGAACAGCTGAGAGCACAGAGCAAGCAGCTCTACGACATCTATGAATACACATACAGTGGATATACCAGTACCAGTAAGTTTATTTTGAAGAATTATACATGTCCCCAGATGTCAAATATGCCGAATTTACCATCTCAGTAAGCGGATTAGGGAAAACATGAAGTGAGTACACTGTAAGCTGTAGTGTCGTAACTCGTTCGTGATTTTGTTGCTGTACGAATAAAACATTTCAAAGGTATTTCCGTCGTCTGCTCGTATATTTTCGTTCCTGGCTTGCCTAAATAGAACTAAACTAAACCTAGTAAGCGAAAGTTTGACTTTCCCTAGATCTTACATTGTATCTGAAACCCGCACCGCATCGGTGCCACCAGACACGATCATGACCTGTACACTGACAGGTACAAATCGGGAATATAATGTGCACCTTCAACCTTGCCTATCGCGAGTATTTTCAGTGCGGTTGGATTTTCGTGGCTCATTTACGGCTGTAAACGATGTAATTCACCACCCAGATACTTTAAGTTCATCAACAGGAAACTTGTCGTAAAGCGGTTCTATCATGATGCTCTGTTAACAGATATCTTTACGTATAATCATACATCCATGGTGTAATCTTCAGCAGCGTAGACGACACGAAAACACTTACCGTGCACCGCCACGGGACCGGCCGTGAATTGACAGGCGTCGGCAAATTATACAAATTTTCAATACGTTTGTTTGTATGTTTTTGGTACAACTGTACTTGTGCCTAAGTTCAATGCCCATGAAATGACTGCAAACAACAGAATTGTGACCATAATCATAATGACATTTCGGATTGTCATTTGCCTTACTCGCTCAGCTGTTTTATGCATACAGCGAAGGTCACGCGTACGCGTCGCTGTAAGTAGTTCGGTTACAGTGAAAATATAATTCGTATTTTCACTAGTTAAAATATGGGCTCATATCAATACCGTCTGAACAATAGAAGAATGGCAATACAGGCATAGCATGTATGATAAAAGCCGATATCAACTTACAAGGAGTAGGTGGAGAGTATTATACAACAAAACAGCTGGGTGTTAGTAAAGTATATAGGTAGATAATTAGTGTACTCATGACAGAAATACTCAGCAGTACTTCACATTTGCAATGATTGCCAAGATGAAAGCAGCAGCTGCTACAAACCACCACCCTTCTACTTCCCGAGATGTTGTAGTGGTTATGAACACAGCAAAGAAATAGCGTCTTTTACCATATATGCAACATTAGTTGTTCTCACACTAGGCATTGGAAGCCCCTTACAAGCGCATTTACAGTTGTGAAGCTGGTAAAGCTAATGCAGTGCAACGATTCAGTGAAAACTTATCACACCATCTATCATTATCTAAGCAAACTACCGAATACTGTACCTTGTTCAAAGACATGTAGATTCCCATTCAGGTAAAAAGAAATTATTATTAAAAATGACCAATTCATATTTGTTTCTCAATTTCATTATGCTTTGCAATATTGAAATGTTCTATTAAATATATGATATCAGAAAGCCAATGGTGTCGACATAAAAAGTGTGCTTGACATAAAATGAAATTACCCAAGCAAACACCTAGCCCTTTCAAGAAAGTGTACAATGAATAACAATGCAAAACAATTGATGACAGAAGTGTAATAAATTCTAGTAAATATGGGTAGATTTCTAAGTTTGCAATCCTTTGATTAACACCATCTACTACATAAGAAACCGAACAAAAGTGGTTCAAAAAATGAGTTTGGTTCTGTTTAAATTTCAAAGTGGACTAAGTCACCAATTTTCATGAATAATGATACGTGATACTGCTTATATTGTTTGACATGTTGAAAGATAATGAATGAATGTGTGACAATGCATATGTTCGACCCTGGTTTTAGACAAATGAAACCATTGCGAAAATGAATTAATCGTTATGACCACTAATTTATTTTCGCGATGGTTTCATGTATCGTGTCTACAAGCGGGGTCAAATATATGCAGGGTTACCCATTTATTCATTATCTTTCAACATGTCAAACAATTATAAGCAGTATCTTGTATCAAACAAAATTCATAAAAAATGGGTGACATGGTCACTTTAAGTGAACATGTGTGTGACAATCATGATTTCATACGGGCATGTAATTATTACCATGTAAATTGTAACGCCCATAAAGTGAGAAAGTTGATATTTAGATCATCAAGTGGACATGGTTTGCCAGTTTCACCGTTACTCAAATTACGAAGAGATGATGGACTTGAAATGGCTCTTGAAGCTGGCAATATGCAGGTAGGTGAACCTTGCTGTGGTGTTTTAGTGGTTGTCGATGCAGGTGAAGTGTTGTCCTGTACCATGTTAGTAAGATCTCAGTGTTTAGTCGGAGATGAGTTCTCAATGATGGATTGCATGATTTGCATGGCTTTACGCATGCAATCAGTATCAGTTTGCCTTTCACCGATGGTAGTGTTATTCATAGCGCTGTTTGTTCCTTTGTTAGAAGCAAACAAAAAACAAGTCATCTAAAAATGCTGAAAAACAATAATGTGTGATTACTTCAGCCTTTGCAATAATATATGTTATAGCCCAAACATGGGACTTTGTGTCCGAGGGTAGGTTACCATTTGCCCGATGTGAGGAGGGCAAATTTGTCTCCTGCCCCGGAGTACATAGTCCCTTGTTTGGGCTATGTTTTTATTACATGCCTCTCTTCCATTAAAAATGGAACAATTTTTATCATCGAATGGCACATTAATATATTTAAACTACTGTTATGCAGTTTTTCCATTTTTAATGCAAAATTTTCCTAAAATCGTATTTCCTATGGAAAACGTGACATTTTAACATTTTTACTTCCAAAAGTTGTCAAGTTGAAAATAGTTCCAGTTCACTATCAGACAATTGATGACTATGTGGCCCGCGACGTCATCGAGGAGTTACCATTGAATACTATGGAGCGCGCAACATTCGATATACGAGGCATGTAATGAAACACCTTAACACGTGATCTACACCGGTACTGTTTGACGTATAATTGAGTACCTGTAGTAAAAAATTGAAAATGCTTGTATTTACCTGATTTGCGCCGCATTTCATTTCTGCTGCCAAAGATTTGATGTCATCACAAAGTCGTTGATTCACTTCCTGCAAGGCAAAAGTGAAGTTTCTTCACTAAGTACCATATCCATTGAGTTTCTTAGATAGTCTGCAGAGGTTTTCATACAGGTACTAGTAAATTGTGATACACCATTACTTTGACACTGATAGGGACTTGAATTCACAGGGGTTGGTTGGTCATGCCCTGATGAAGGCATGAGTCCTCTGAAAAACCATGAGGAAAGTAAGACCATATTGGATGGGTTCGTGTGGCACTCAGAGGTGGTGGTGGTGGAGGTGGTCCTCTGGGATAATTAGAAGCGCTCTGAAATGCATCAAAACTCGGAGGAGGAGGAGGTGCTGGTGGTGGTGGTGAAACTGTTTTTCTGAAAGAATTTGAAGCACCCTGAAAGGCATCAAAACTCGGTGATGGTGGCGGTGGTTGAACTGGTCCTCTGGGAGAATTTGAAGCACCCTGAAAGGCATAAAAACTCGGAGGTAGTGGTGGTGATGGAACTGGTTCTCTTGGAGAATTTGAAGCACTGTCAAAGGCATTAAAACGCGGAGGTGGTGGCAATGGTGGAGTTGGTCCTCTGGAAGAATTTGAAGCACTGTCAAAGGCATCAAAACTCGGAGGAGGTGGTGGTGGTGGTGGAGTTGGTTCTCTTTGCACTGTGGGCAAAATGGCCTCTATATTGTTCACTCAAAGTGTGACAATTTTTTGCCGCACATACGCTGAATGAGCGTAAAGAGAGCCAAATCAAGCTTCCGCGTAATGTTGAAAACTTCGCCGAATTTCCTAGCCGCACAGCTAAATATTCAGGAAAGAGATGCAGATTCCATTTCCTCATATGTTCCTCTGTCCATTATGATATTTCGGCAATAATTTCATGAAGGAATTCTTAAAATACCGAAGCGAAAATACTCTATGTAAAAATAGGCGAAAACACGGCCAACAGCACAAACGATCGTAAACTCGTCATTTCAGAAAAATAAGAGGGAAATTCAAAATCTAAAACCATAGAGTTTTAGTGAACCTTCATGAGATGCTTAATCTCAAATATTGTAGGAAATAACAGCGAAATGAAAAAGTTGGTCTGGCGGGTTTTTTTAGATGTATTTTTCATTTTACGATGTGCCGAATAATCTCGATTCCCATAGAAAACAATGGCGTTTATGTGCGTCCGATCGACCGAACACATTGCAAACTTCTCGCCGGTTCAAATTTTTCAATTCTGAACCAATGATAATGAAAATTGGTACAATAATCCTCTGACTAATAAGCAAAAATCGTATTGTTTTAGATTTTTGAATTTCTTCGTTAATTTTTTTTTTGCCATTCTATTTATTCTGATCACTGAAATATACTGTTGCCGTCAACAATATGGCGATCAGACGACGTTTACATGTGCAGAACAAGGGTCTGAAATTGACGCAAAATAATCAGCAAGTGTCTCCTAAATTGTACAGATCAAATACCTGTCAGGTTGTTGTCTTTTATACAAAATTTGGGTGAATATGAACCATGAATATCGCAGTAAATTGGTAAAAATAACACAAAACGAAAGCGAACTGGTGTAGAGTCTCCACTGTGAACGTGTAGTGAACGTTATCGATCGATATTCTTTTGTTGCGAATTGTTACAATGTCGTGTTGCATACCCGCGGATCGCATGGCGCCAAACTTGTCCAAAGAGCGCCAAAATATGCTGAGACATAAAAGTATCACCAAAACTAAACAAATTGTCTTCGATTCAATTTGAGTGGAAGAAAACAACCGATACGTTGATTTTATGGTACATAAGTCAATATATACGGGCTGTCATGGAAAAATTCATGGCGTAACCTGAAAATACGAGTGACAGGCGAGCAAATTTCGATCGATATTTTATTGAAATGAAATTGATACAATGTTCGCTGTCGTCACTAGCAACCAGCCCAAAGCGTTGTCCGGCGGGGGCGCTGTACCCCGCTGTACTGAACAATTTAGGGCTCTTTTTGCCCATAGTGTGTAGAATTTGAAGCATTGTCAAAGGCATTTAAACTCGGAGGTGATATTGGTGGTGGAGCTTGTCCTCTGGGAGAATTTGAAGCACTCTGAAAGGCATCAAAACTTGGAGGTGGTGGTGGTGGAGATGGTCCCCTTGGATAATCTGACTGGAGAACCATAAAAGATTTGCTTTAAAAAGTTGGTTAGTTTGACTAGAACTCGGCTGGGGTTGTTTACGTCTGTCTGGTGGGCTTGAATGTTGTGCAGTTGGTTTAGCTTGATCAAAACTATAAACTTCATGATTTAGTACACTGCTGGTAGATTTGAATTTTGTGCCATTTCCCAAAACTTTCTGTCCTATGTTTTTGAGTTCTTTTTCAAAGCCTGTAAGCATAACTATATTCACAATATCCTCCTCACTCAGTCTTTTTTGGGGTGGGGTCTTGCTGGCATGCTGCTTCTTGCCATGTTTTACACTTTTTCCCTGTTTTTTTTTTACTTGATTTTCTTCAAAGGCTTTTCTATTCCCCTAACTTTTTTTGTTTTTAAAGTATCTTCCAGATCACTTGTGTTTCTTTTTACGTGACTTGTGGTTAGCATTAGCGTTATTTTCACTTAGCTCATCCAGGACAAGTGTAAGCTTTCCTGCTGCCACTCGTTTTCCATTTTTATGAATCCTTCATATCTTGTTTACAATGGGTCACAACACCTTCCATTCGTTGTGATTTAGGTATCCTCTTCACCATTTCTGTATACTTTTTCTGTCTTTCAATACAAGGCTTCTTACCTGGAAATATGAAATTTAATAATAAGAACGGATTGTAAAAGTGACTAGGTATAAAAGAAGTAAAAATACACGTTACACCAGGTGGAATCGTAAGTTGTACACGGCCACATTCATCTTCCAAGCTGCTTTTGTGGGTTTTTTTTTAATTACATGTACTTTTTGTGTACCATAGAAAATAGAAAGCGAGAGAAAATTGCTTCAAAACGGCTAATGTAACCTCATTTGCGATGTAAATGAAAACTGGCACAACTCACTCCTTATCTGATCGACCTTTAGTACGAGTGAGGCTCACATCCACGAGTATCGCCAGTGATGCACCGCCATTTTGGCCGTATTAGTCTGAAGTGGCGCATACATATATAGCTACATATTCGACATGGTAATTCCTGGCGCAATCGGTCAATCGAAATCAAAATTTCAACTTTATGACATTTATAATGATATTTTCCACGCTAACATTAAAATGTAAGGGGGTTTACAGTCATTTTGCAATTTCTGAACTGACTTTTACTTCTAAAAGGCATCGCAGACAAGGAAAGAATGTACGAATCGGCAGCTACGAATTAAGACAATGCTATAAATGGCAGTGACTTGCTCGTAATGATTGATAAAAAAAAACAGCCATCAAGCGATGAACACCCCGGCGGCCGCTAACATATTGAACCACGCACAACCGAGATGTAGTCACCTCCCTCCTTCCTGTCAAAGGAAACTTTAATTCTCCCCTTAAGCTCAAGTTAAAAATATCGGGCCATATACAAAACAAAGCTTTTGAGGAAAACATCAATGTACAAACTCGGCTGTACGTTCACTCTAAATTTATACGAATTGCCCTTTATAAATACGCATTTAACACTGACAGGATGAATGCAAAATTATAGTTCCTTCATACTCAACAGGTGACTCGCTTTCTCGGCCACTGTCATCCAACACTGTCGTGGGGAAACTACACTTTACCTTCGTGCCTACTGACACATTAGAACTAAGACATAACTGACTTGCCGTTTTGACGAAAAACGTGTCGTCAATGGGGAAATAAACAACAGAGAAATCAGCATAATTCGTAAGACTTTAGCTGAGGGTCCGAGCTGTTAGCCGTTACTTCAAACAACTGCGCGCGATTTTAAGACAGATTCAATATCCGATGTGATAACGTGGGGAACACACTACATTGGTCGAAGTATGGAGGTCAACGGACGTGACCGTCGCAAAATTTAGTCATTTTATGCTTACACGTACACTGTTCTTTTACATCTGTAATAACCAGAAAGAAGACTTTATGCGTAGATGTCACTTAAAGTACGAGAGTCGAACACTGTGACCATTAAAGTGAACACTGTTGCAAAACTGTTCTAGCCTGTTAAATTCCAGCATACTTATTTAAAACAGCCCAAGAATGCATGGTACCCTATTGCAGCCCGTCCACTCATTCTGGTGGAAGCTCAACACTATCTGGAGTCATGACATCGTACATCGGCAGAAGTTAGTCCATCCCGCTCGATTAGCTAACAAAATTGAGCTGTTTAACGTTTTGCGGATAGAACAGTATTCTTACTGCGCCTAAATTAAGTTTTATGTAGGTTTTAGTCGTCGAAGTTTAACAATAGCAGATGCAGAACCGTCGCAAGTGTGTTCGTCGTCCTGTGACGTTCCGGTACATGTTGATGACTGCGTGGCCAGTTGTTCAAGGAGGCGAAAACATGGACCTTATAAGATATACTTAGCGACAAATCCAGCCGTCTTTACGTCTGAAAATGTGAGTACCTTCTAAAAGTATGCAGGTTCCAAACACATGGGTTATTTAACAGTAAACACTGTGAGACTCTCCTTACCGAATGCAGTCAAAAGCAGATGGCGGGTGTATACGGACGCAGCTATTATACATAAACATGATGTTAACCTCATTTCATTAGAAAATGTTAACGGTGAGAAGAACAGCTTTGCATAAATCTACATGGAGCACTTACAGAGGAATATTTTCAGTATATTGAACTAAAGGTATCGTCATTAATTGGAATATGAATGTTTCACCCTGGAATCACTGCTTTTTTCCGCTATGATTTATGACTCAATAGCAGTCATACATTTTAATTATACTCAATTGATCCCACTTTTCTAAAATTACTATATTATTGCAATGCATCAACAATATATATCGTGGTGGCTTTCTTGTAGGTGTTTGAAATGAAGGATAATATATTCACGTTAAATGAGCAACTACCTACAAGTGATTTTTGCCAAGAGAACAAGACCACTAACAGAACTGATGAAGTTAAAGAGACTGGTAAAGTAGTTTCCACAAAAGAAAGTGATGAGTAGGAGAGCCCCTGTTCTATAGATTCTTATACACCTCCTGTTAATGATGAGCAGGATATCTTCATCAATGATCTTTTCAATGAACTGCACAATAATGCATTGCGGGAGAATGATACACTGAGACATGAATCAGCACAAACAACTACAGTACTTGACAGTGTTGCTGAGTTTGTATATAATACTACTGAATTCCAGGAAAACACTGAGATGCAAGCAGATGTGAATGATGATAAGGTAACCATTTAGGAAGGTTCAAGGCGTCTACTTGGTGTAACAGTCTTGCTCCTGTGCCGTTTCATGATACTTTTTCGCTTGTCTGATGAAGAAATGTCATATCTGCTGCCATTGCTTGGACTTTTATTACCAGAAGACAGCAAAGTGCCAAAATATTTTATGGGTTAAGACAGTTCCTAAAAAAACACATATCCTTTCCGGAGATTAGGTATTATTGTGCACATTGCTACACTCATGTGGATAGCAACTCAAAAACTTGCAGTAATAGGCATTGTCTGACAGATTTGACAAAACCTGGAGCCATGGCGTATTTTGTCCTCCATTCTTGCATATCTCAAATTAGAACTATGTTCAAAAGAAATCATTTGCCAACCATGTAAGTTCTCATAGATTTAATCATTATGCCAAAAGTGATGATCACATCAGAGATGTTTACGATGGTCAACATGACAAATCACTATTTAGGAAAGACTTTTTTAAGTAATGAAAACAATTTGTTATTTGCAATGAATACAGATGGAGTGGCAATATTTAAAAGCTCCCGGGTATCAATGTGGACAGTCTATCTCATGATTAATGAGTTGCCAATCCATGAAAGAAAAGCAAGATAAAATATGATCTTTTATGGAGTGTGGATATCCACTAAAAGTCTCTTATGTGGAGTTTTCAAAGCCAATGTATGAGGAACTGCAGCAACTTGAAGATGGTGTATCAGTGGTGGATGACACTGGAACAGAATTTATTTGTCAAGCTACTCTGCTTTCATGTGTATGGATTTGCCAGCCAAGTGTCTGGTATCAAATTCAATTCAATTTAATGGAAAACACAGTTGCTGGTACTGCTTACAGCCTGGAGAAACCTTTAAAACTGAGAAAGGAGGACATTGTAACATTTTCCCATATCAGGCAGATCCTGAGGAACCTGTACGAACAGTAGAATCATCGGAACAAGATGTCAATAGTGCTGTGAGAAAAAATCAGGCTGGTGATAAATGTTACATTTCACAGGCTATAAAGGGGCCATCGTGGTTTCTGTTTTGAAGCATTTCAATGTCATTGATGGTTATGTAATTGATTATATGCATGGCATTTGTGCTGGAGTCATGAAAACATTGTTAACCTTGTGGTTCTCCTAGGAACATAGGCACAAACCATATTCTTGTTTTGATCAACGAGAATTTGTAAATTATGCTTTATCACAAATCAAGCCCACTGTGAATATAACACGTCCTCCTAGATCTCTTGATTGATGATTTGGTACACTGGAAATCTGCTGAATTCCGTAACTTCCTTTTGTTTTTGGGGGTCCCCATTCTGGGAAATATTCTACAGGAAGAGTATTTTCTTCATTTCTGCTTGCTTGTTCAAGGGATCTTCTTATTATCAAAGTAGGCCATAAGCCCCAATCACATTGCTGTGGCACAACTATGATTGTATACATTTGTGGAAAAGTGTTGCTAGTTGTATTCTGGTCGCATTATGACTATGATTTGCCATCAGTATGTACATATAACAAAAAATGTGATAGCTAATGGTCCTCTTTTTGCTAATAACTGTTTTGTATATGAAGATTTCAATGGTTACATTGTCCAACATATTCACGGAAGTCAAGGAATTGCCATGCAAATTGTCAACAGCATAAACATTATTCAGGCATTGCCAATATTATCTGAAAAATATCTCATTTCTGGCTCGCAAGAATGGGATTTTCACAGAGGCTTAAGGGACACTACATCTCACAATCGAACACGGCTTACAGAGACTGTGTATGCGATTGGCAAGCCGTCATATAAAATGCTCAGCAGAGAGGAATATGCTAACCTAAGCAAACAGTTCTCCTTAGTTAGCACAGAAATTTGTAGTTTTACAAAGTGTATATCACAGATGGAGATCATTATGTATATGGAACAAAATATACAAGATATTACAAAAAATCAGAGTGTCATTGAGTACAGAGTTGAAAATGACACAAAATTGGCATTGTGATCTACTTTGCACAGTTCACTGACGCATTTTAACATGTACACAATGTAGCATTTCTTCAGCCGTGTCAACAAATCACACGCCTGTGCTGTGGTGCTGTAAGTGTGTTTGACATCCTTGAAAGTGTTTTAGAGATTATTCCTTTGAATGATATTTTAGCTTCTGCAATTGTCGTTAAACATGATGGCACTAGCTATATTTGTGAGATCCCAAATAAGTATGACAGAGATTGAGGACTTTTGGTCAGTGTGCAAAGTTATATGTTGTTACACAATTTGAAAGACTCATTTAAGTCTTTAAAATTTCAAAATTAACAGTGTTTAAAATTGATATGTGCTTATGTTATTTACAGCCTGTAGACGTTTGCATCCATCTGCATAACTTCTCTCATGTCACATTCATTGTTTATATTGAAAATTCCCTGGTATCTTTTTTTTTTGAATTGGGATAAATTGTACCAACTCTAACTACAGACATACGTTTATGGGATACTGTCTGTAACATCTGATTTTTTTTGTGGAAATCACATTTTAGTCTGAACTAAAATTAAATTTAAAACAGTTAAAGTTAACTTTACACCCACACAAAGTGTATGTGGTTGTATTGGTAATATCAACAGAGTAATTCAACTCAAATTTGTGAAAGAGCAAGTGCAGTTGATACACACAACAAAAATATTTAAAAAATCAAAAACTTACAGCTGCTGTCACTTCTGTATAGTATTACACTAAATATTAAGTTCTGAGAACAATTTTAACTGGTAACCTATCTACATTTATGTTACCCATGTTGCATTTCTATAGTGCAAACATGAGTAGTTCCACCTGGAAACTTAGCGCAAGTAAAAACAACTCTACTCATGAGAGCCACCTCATTTACTTTAATGAAATAGGCAATAGGGATATGAAAACATGTGATATTGACAACACGTCAGTCCTAGAAGTTTAGTGAATGTCTAAATTTTAACTTCCACATATTAGCTACCATTGACAATCTTTCCTTCTATCATGAATTCAATAGGAATGGTAATGAATGGTTACTTCACATGGCTGAGTCTGATTTCACATGCATAACCAGTGAAGAATGTTCAAATTTTAACATATTTCCAATACTGACATGTGGCAGGTTGGACTGCTATGGACTGCATATTTTCCTCAAATTACCATTCAACCTGTTCCACACAGGTATGTGGACTGGCTAATAGGTAGTTCAGTTTTGTAAGGGACTCTTCTGATGTTGGTTTCGCGAGTTTGCTGACTGAGAATACTTAAGCTTACAGGAAAATGGTCGCCATAGTTTTTTGTTAAACTATGTTTTCCTACACCGCGTTTCTTTGGACCGGTGATTCATTTTTTCGAAATTTATGGACTCAGATGCACGACAGGTTTTCATTTTTAAATTCATTTCACAAAAGTAATATTTCTGTCGAAGGGCGATACGCTTCGTCCATCGATTAGTCGATTGCGACCTTTCACAGGTAGCTTTTAACTGCGACCTCGTTGATTGTTTATATGATTCCCTATTCAATATGTTTCAATTTGTGATTTACGGCATAGAAATACCTGATGACGAATTTGTCGATGTCGGGACCTAAAACATAATCTAATGGGTGGCCATCCTTTGAAGCAGTCTCTTTTACCGCCATGCACATATTAAAGATGTCACTTGTAAAATTCGTGATTGACCTCTCTATTTTATATCAGTGGTGTTATTTTCCTATTTGGCAATTTGAAGGGGTAAGCCTAATTCACGTGCCACGTGCCGCGTGCCGCGTGCCAGGGACTCGTGAGAAATTATAGGGAGGGAGGGAGGGCCTAATTAAAAAGAGTATACGGAATCTAGGAATTGCGTTAGTTTATACATGCCCAGAGTATATTCAGGCAACACCACAATACCCATCTCAACACTACCTTTGTTACGCCAAACTTACAAAAGTCGGGGATTGAAATTAATTAGATGGAATAAAGTCTTTAGAGACTGAATGTAACCGGACTGCATGCTGGTTTCTTCTCAATCACATGCAATATTTGGTGCCTTGGGTCATAGACCCCAGAGTTTGAAGGTCTCGGATTACGGTTGTTGCTAAAAGTCAAGGATCTCGCCATTTATCCTAGACAAAATTTGATGTTTAAAGTTTCACTTAAAATTTGAAAGTCCAGTACAATATAATGTGCTAAATAAGAAAAAATTAATTTTGTAAATATGAGTTGCCTCTCCCTCAAAAAAATTGTTTTGGAATGGAGAAATAAAAGCCGCAAGCACAGCCTATGCGGCGTCATGAGGAACATCAGATATGCACCCACTTTTCCTACATTTATTTAATCTTCATGCATCGTAATATGTTTTAAAGCCATGGATTTTCTGTCACAAGCACTAATCTTACCAGCCATGCTAAAATTTAGAACACAAAATAGTCTACTCGAGACAAAAATAGTGTAGAAATATTTCCGGCCTCACAAACCAGAGATACTGAAAATCATATTCCATAACGTGCAATGGACTGAAAGGGAAGAGAGCAGCATTCATGTAGGAAGACCGCTTGGGGTTGTTATCAACATTCCCCTGTAATTACCGTGATAACTGAAGTTAACGATACGCACTTTATCTTTGTTTACTTAATCCAGTTTGAATTGCAACAACAGTATTTCCCCGAGATCTGATATGCGGCATGACTGGAGTGGGGAAAATTCACTTTGTTCTATGGGAATGTCCATATGACATTTCTAATTTTAGTGGCTTATTATTGCAACACGTGCTGATTTCGCCCTATGCGTTGGAACGCCACTGCACTGAAAATCGGCTGAGGCAGAGTCCTGATCCTGCACAATGCATCGAATCGACAGGCTTTTATCACCGTTATGCGATGGTGGGCCCTTCAGTCACATGTACGTTTGTGGAGGGACCGTTGTTCCAGCCTGAAATTCGTTGAACAAGAAAGGAAAGTCTCTGGTTAGCGTCACAGTGGCTAACTAGAAATGCATTTGTTTACGCATGGAGGTATAAAGAGAGAGTCGTCTTTTGCCCATGATTAGGACACCAAGACTGGCCAAGACTGTATCGTGTCTTGAAAATCAATGTTGACCTGCCCTGACACGAGTATGCCTATCGCGTTCATGGTAGGCCTGCCCGTAGCCTATGCGTTGTAATGGGACTGTAGTTTACTTGCACGCGTGCGAAATACAGCGTTTTGGTAACATTTTGATTGATACAAGTTGGCAGGATGGTGGACTTGCCCACAAAATAAACCTGTTTGCAACGTTTTGATTGATACCTGTCAAGGCTTACGCCCATACCAGTCACAGTTCGATAGACACCATAGGACCTAGTTATTTGCAATATAGCAACCTTAACATATGGTCTACAAAATCAATGTACAGATTTTTGATTGATCAATTTTTAATGTTACAAATTTACGTGCAGTGTGATTTTGAAAAATACTGGCCCTCCCTCCCTATAAATTTCTCTCGAGTCCCTTTCTGCATACGCACAGAATTCGCTGGTCATTCGCTGGTCCCCAGTTCATGCATTTAGAAGGCGGCGTTGGAGCCCGAATGTTGATTTATTCATGAAAATGAATCAATGAATTAAATTGGAGTGAAAATGCACCTACTTCTGGCTCACGGCACGCGGCGCGTGGCACACGGCACGTGGCACGTGGCACGTTAATTAGCTTACCCAATTTGAAGTAAATAAGTTTGTCCAGTGACGCACTTGCATAAATTTCAGCCTTGAGATACCAAAGTGAACATCCGCGTGGTCTGACAAATTAAACTAGCTATGAAATGGCTATGACTTCGATGGCTCCTGAAATCTTTCTAATAACTTATAACATGATAGATTTTCTAACAACAACTAAACCGCGATTTGTTATCATAAACAATAGAGTGGGCTCCCTCTACTGTCTATGGCTAAATTGTGTTAATTTGGGCATCTTTACAGGGGAGGTGTAAGGGTAATAGAACCAAACTAATGATCTGTGACATCATTTTGTTTACTTTACTATTTTACCATGGTTTTGGTTTGTGTTGATCTGGTCGGTTAGCCGTCCCGGAGCCTGGGAACAGTAGCTGCAGGCTTGTCAAACACTCACCGGTGTCAACAGATTAGTCAATTAGGGGCTACTGACCACTTATCTAACCGGTAGCTGTTGTACAAAGGCAATGCGCTGATTATAATAGGCAGGTGGCAAGGTGGTTGTTTCCGCCACAGGGGATGGAGGGACAGTGTTCCTACCACAGATTTTCCTCCTTGTTTTTCTCATTTCTTTCGGCAACTCTTAGTCGAAGAGAACCATCAAGCCATGTAGCCAAACGGTTCACTCGGGGTTTTGTGGGACTAAAAGTTCATGATAAATTTAGGCATCACACATGGTAAAATTAAGTCATTGAAATACATACAGGAATGGATACGGATAAATTTAGACCGTAAAGTCGTTTTGGCCCAAGTTGTGACAATCGCAATTTCCAGCCGCAAAACATATCAGCACCGTGACCAAGGACATTTCAGCATCCCTGTTTCGATTTGTTGTTTTGTTTTGTTTTGTTATGTTTTCTTGTTTTGAGGGGGGTTCAAACTTATCAGTCATTGACTGACTAGTCATATTCGTAAGCTTGATTGACCTTTGCCTTCTTACCTTTACTTTTACGTGCATTTTGATTTTTGTGTGACTTTTGCCGTGCCGTTTCTCCAACGGATCCGCCTTCAAGCTTTTGATGTATCAGCGGCTAGTGCTATCGATAAACTTGTGTCACAGAATTGAAAATGATGTGAAGATATTACCGTGTTTTTTTACCATGTTCCCTGTAAGATAGAACATGCGAATGTTGACACTATACTTTTTAGAGCTTTACTTTGTAACAACTTTAATCTTAGGCTTTGTAGGCAGTTCCTCGAGGTAGCCTGTGATAAATAGATGTTGCGGTGCCTAAACGACTTACGGTAGAAAACAGTGAGGCTGACACGAAACGACTTGCGGTCTGAATTTGAAAGGCCTTAACGACTTGATGCCGAAACATCTATAAATTTTACACGAAAATACATGTTAAAATACGTGCCAGGAGGGACCGTGGCCAGTATCATGGCGTTTTCAGCTAGTGGAATTTTTAGGAATTCTCAGTTTTCACTGAAGCGCCATTATAAATTGACGAAAGTCCATCATGTCTTTTATGATAATTGCTTATTGCATCTCTACGTATGTCTTTGAGGTTGCAGTATTTTGTAAGTATATCATATATCATAAGTCCCAGCGATATAGTCATGACAGTGCTGGTGTGTTCAGGGTGGCAAGAAAATTCAAGTCATGCAATTGCAGATTCCATCGCGAAACATGAGGTGTCAAGAGGTGAGAACTACATTTACACATAGTACTAGATATACGTCTATGCTCTATTGTATAATAATCGCAATCATACCAATCCATACTCCAAAGACATTAGGTCAGAATTTATAAGACAATAGTTGTAAACAGCACAAAACAGACAGTAAATAGACGGTACACAAACAAAGTCATATTCATGAAAGAAAGATTTATGGACCTCTGGCCAGAAGACCAATAAGTGATGTCAGGTGTTTCGAAAATAGTAAGCGCAACCTGCCCCACATGTGGCACCCGCCGTATATCAATCTATAAGTCAGATAGGTAGTAGTCACTAACTAAGGCCCAACATCACCGATGCCATCAGTGATCATTTGTCGAAGAGAGATATTGTATTTATCTACCACCTTGCGATACCTGCAAAAAAGCGTTTGGATATAGAGACACGTCTTGCTCTGGTGAAACCTTGATTTAACAGTTTGTAAGAGAGATGGCAATGTCTCTCTACAAAATCAACATATGAACTGCATGCTCTAGCATATCGAATACGCTGGGAAATGTATACCCCATAAGCTGGTGAGAGTCGAATATTACTTATGAGGTGTGGAAAATTGATGATACTTAAGTTGAAATCATCTCTCTTGTCATATAGCCTAATAGAAAGGTGACCATTAGAGTCAAATTCAAGTAAAATGTCCAGATATGAAGCAGAAAAGGCTGTTTCTGTAGTTTCTTTAATCTCTAATTCTGGAGGATAAATCATAGCGAGATATTTACTGAATTCAGAGTTATTCATTGAAATAACATCGTCTATGTATCTATATGTTAGATTGAAAGTTCGAGCTACAGAGACCTTTTTCTGTTTGATTAAGTTCTGGATAAATTCTGCCTCGTATGAGAACAGAAATAAGTCTGCAAGCAAGGGAGCACAGTTAGTGCCCATAGGAATTCCTATACACTGTTGAAAAATGTGTCCTCCAAATTCTACAAATATGTTGTCGATGAGGAAATCAAGCATACTGATAATGTCTTTCTCGGTGTAAAAACAATTTAGCGTTAGTTACATTTTTAATGAAATATGTAGAATTGTACCCTAATACTACATATTTGTAACGGCCGTGAACCGTTTGTGTAGAAAATGCTTGGTTGATGATGTTTTCAAGCGTTCTTTCAATTTATTATGTGGTATTGTGGTATACAATGTGGAAAAATCGAAAGTTTTAATAGATGTTATTTTTGAAACAGATCTTGATTTCAAATTTTCGAAGAGTTCCTTCAAATTTTTTAATATCCACATTTGATTTATACCACTCCGAGAAAAGACAACATCACAGTATGATTGAAGTCCCCGTTTAACAGTACAAAGAACAGAAGTCAGTATCTTCGATAACTCTGTTGTTGAACATTTTGAAGATCCTGCGATAAACCTAGCTTTGTAAGGTGTTTTGTGGAGCTTTGGTATCCAGTATAAGCTAGGCAACTTATTATGGTCATCCTTTGTTGTAATATTAAAGTTATCCATAAATGACTTATGGTTTGCCATATTTGTCATGGATATCATTCAAACACTTAACAGCATCAGGATCTTTAAATACAGAATAGGGTCTTCTGCAAACATGTGATCTTAGTCGACCAATACGGCCACGCACTATTTTCCTCACAGATTTGACCCATTCTGACAATGTGTCCAACTCTACATCCTCACTTTTAGCCCATTTCCTGGCATATTCTTCAAGAGGGTCCATAATGATCTTAAAATTATGTTTCCAGTTGATCCTGCGAGGTTCTCTGAACTTAGGTCCACAAGATAATATCTTAAGAAGGTGATAATGTTCAACCAAGTTCAGATCACCAGTGATGACATGGCCAACTGGAGTATATTTGAAGGGAGATGTAGAGCAGTCACAGGATGCTGGTGTTTGAAGAAATTCATCAATTTTCAAGTGCTGCAATGCCTTATTGTACTTGAATATTTTATTGGAGATTGTCTTTGTGTATTGATATGACAGAATAGGTACAGACTGGTTCTTAAAGTATACAGGTTTAGTTGATGTAACCTTTTTGTTGTGAAGTATATTGCTGATATTAATGGCATCCATTCCTTTGTTAGTAAATGGAAGATGTATGAAATGACGATAATCATCAGTCTTAGGTTCAGCACGAACAGGCTTGTATAGTCTGTATAGAGCAATATCAGCAATAATACTGACCAGTCTGTACGGTATTTCATATTCAGAACAGGCGTGATTGGCGTTTGCGAACAAACGCTTTGAGTTGTTCATGTAGTTGTGTGGTTAGGGATTGTCGTTGTGCACATGATTGTCAAATTGATAAATTGGTGTATAAATTAGTAACATTTCCTATATAATATGTATTCTTGGCAGCTATTCTCTTCATTCAAGGAGAGTTTCGGCAGGGATAACTCACTTCACTATGGGACCACAGTCCCTTGATCATTCGAAACGCTAGTCGTACGGGCTTACTGTCACTCACAACGTTTTATCCAGTTTTCCTGTAAAACATCGGAACATCATTAGTAGTAAGTATATATTCCCAACCGGGATAAATAAGAATATTTACACCCATTTTATTCATTTTATCTAAAGGGAGTGAAGGAAAATTTAACCATCCATGTAACTAAAGTATGACCCTGACCTATATATTAACTCACGCGCAACAATTTTGGCGCAGCAGTGCATTGTCCTGAACTAAGTGGGGAAATTCCCTGCTGAGTCAGGTCCTGGACTTGCGCAATGCGCTATGACTCACCCCCACTATCAAAACGGAACGACATTCTATTCTCTCTCTCATTTGTTAGATAGATTCTGACTGAGCCGTACCGGAGCCGGTCTGCTCTTACAAAGGCAACAGTTCCGAAGACGATTCTCGTTTCTGGATGTGAATTTTATCTGCTGGCTGCTCCTTTTCACTATGTTTGGAGTCGTCGGAACGAGATTTTCCCCTACCCTACCGGAACACTGTTGCGCAATACCTTTTCAGGCAGGGACTTTCCGGTAGGGAATTTCGCAATACCGCTTTCGCAATACCGTTCCAGTTGCTTAGCAACTTGTGATGTCATGTTCAATGTCTGCCATTCTACAGTTTTCAGAAAAATTTTCTGAACGACTCTAGTTAACTAACTTTCATATCCATTCAATCCATAATGTCTTAGGTATCTTTCCAGAGGTGGGCTAAATCCTTCTTGTTTTTGTATTTCTAGTGCCTGATGAAATATGTCCTGAATAAGTTCTGAGGCGGGGGTCTCGGTTGCACCTTTTTCTTGTATTTGTGTAAGCAGCTGTTTATATTGAACGTAATAATGTTTATACTTCTCTCTTCTTTTTGATACTCCCGTTTTCCCTTGTATCACATCAATAATAACACCTGGTATAGGAGTTAAAGCTAAAAGAACTGGAACTGTAGGAATTGCCGCTATTACAGCAGAGCTTACAAGAATTCCTTTAGTAATATTAAGAGCCATATCAATTCGACCCATTAATTTATAACTTCGTCGATATGCAGCACTTGTTCTTTCTATGTAATCAGCCAATTGTTCAACGCTTTCAACAACTGAGATGTGCATTTTTTTACTGTATATGTAAGGGGGGATAAAAAATAATTGTAGTAATATAGAAAGACAATATGGCAGAAGGAGGAGAAGATATACCACTCCAGGATTTCGATGATGCAAATTTGAATGATGATGATGCTACTGCTGAAACATACTTTATAGACGACGATAATGCTCTTGCAGAAGCCGATCCTTCCCAGGCCGGCCCGCAGGTGGGTCGTTTGACTGAACTTAGAGTAGATAAAAAATTAAGAATGATTAAACAATTCTTAAACGAGAATAAAATTACTGATCCGGATGCACTAAATGTATTGGCTACGGAATCTGAGATTAGGGATGGAAAGCTGTATTATAAAAACCTCAAGCTGTCTAAAGATAGAGGAGGTGGATTTTATAAGCTCACCACATTAATGAGAGAAAAAGGAGGACATGAATTTATGAGAGATGTATTAGGAGGTCGCTCTAGCGCAGAGCCCGAATATGTGAGTCGTACATTGTATTCTGAAGATGTGAAAAACGATAAAATACCGGCTGAGAAGATGACGCCAGAAGACATGGGTATATACAAAGATGAACTGACATTCTTACGACAAGATGCTTCTGGTAATGCAGATAAAATACAAGCTTTTGAAAATAAAATCGAACAATGGAACAATCTAAACCCAGAATATAGAGCTATTAATGATGAATTAAGAATTGCGAATATGCGTATTAGCGACCTTAACAATGAAAAATTTCAAATAAGGCTAGAGAAAAGAGAAGTTGAAAAACAGTTAAAGGAAATTCCTGAAGATCACACCCAAGGAAAAGAAAAAGCCGAGAAACTACTAGCTGAACTCATAACAAGAGAAGCTAAAATTGACAATCGAATTGAATACGAAAATGGTAAGATTAGCGGGGCACGTGAAAGTCTGGCTACGACTAGGTCTCTTCGTGATGTAATTTCCGATCCAGAATTGTCACTCAGGCTGAAGCTGACAGAGTTATTTAAACGAAATGGTATAACAATCGCTGCAATACTGACTGCCCTTGGAATGACAATATCAACAATTGCCCTGGCTGTGACTAGAGGAGGAGGGGGAGGAGGAACTGGAGCAAACACAGGTGGTTCAGGTCCGCCCAAAGTATACACAAAAGCGAAAGAAATTGTAAAGCAATTTGGCGAATGGTTAAAAACCTTGGCCGCAAAAAGTGCTGCTGCAATACCAGGTTTAATCGGCTCCCTTGTCAGTTTTCTATTAAAAACAGCAGGATCGGTGGTTGGATTTGTTGGAGAACAGCTATGGATATTTTTAACTGGATTAACATTAGTCATTATAAATAAAATTATGTATTAATATATGGCCCCGCATGTTTGGTGAAAAGAATATTGCAAAATTTCTTTCTAAAAATAAAGACCTGTTTGGTTTCTCTGTCGAATTGGAATGGTGCAAACTTCGGCGGGTAAATCGCCATATCCTTCGAGCAAATCCAGGTGTCCGACTCAAAGATGATAATCTGTATCATAACATATTAGCTTTCGTTAAGGAATGTCAAAAGACTAACTTCTTTAAGCGACTAGAATTCATAAACGTCTTTCAGGAGATTGACAATGATGAAATGGAAGTCCAACATTTACAAGAATATTGGGTTCTTTGATTGATTCGCGACACAGGTAATCGATTTATCTTTCAGGCAGACGGAAATATTTATGTAAAGATGTGATTAATTTTCTTTTTTTCTTCTACTATATACATTACACGAAAATGGGGTACGATAGATCATTATTACCGAATTTCACCAACCGAATATCGAAGGGAACGAAGTCAGAAAGAACTCATCATGTGATTGCTAATAATCCAAGTGAGGCAGATCCAGGCCAGACACTTATCATACGATGTCCGAAGTTAGAAAGCGGAGTAGTACTAGTTCCAGATACTTTCGACCTGGTTTTTGATCTCGAAGTAACGGGAGATGAATATAACCGAGTAGTACAAAATGTTGCAAAAAATTTGGTGGAGCGTATGGTTCTCACATTTGAGGGTCAGGCACTTTTCAATTTGAATAAATATAACCTTATTGAATGTTATCGTGATCTCTTCAAACATAAAAAGGAGAGATCGAACATGACACTGTACGGAATTCAGAACGAAAATCTAAGAAAATTAAGAAGCGGTGCGACCGATGCAGATGCCGCCGTCGTGAACGATAAGTTACTTTTTGACACATATAAAACAAAATATGCTATTTGTCTCACTCATCCCCTCATAACAGGTCATGGAGTTGCATATCCAAAAGAGTTAGGGAGTCATATCGAATGGGAAATTACGCTTGCACCTGCCTCCCAATTACTTGTCAGTAATCAGGTTGTTACAGCCAATTATAAATTAAAAAACATTCAAATGGAATACGAAACAATTTCTGATTCCGTACTCGCGAGAGATACTGCTGGTTATTACAACAGTGGGAAAAGTTTTCTCTACGAGCATATACATTATTTTAGAATAATACCATTCAAAGAATCGGACACGGTTATCAATGAAAATATAAATGTGCCACGACGTAGCATTAGAGGTATCTTATTACTCTTCACTAAAAATCAGAATCAGACAGAACTGAACAGTGAACTTTTCTTTAACCATCCATTGAATCTGTGTCTGTATCAATCGAAGGCATTGCAAATAAAGTGTACGCTCAGAAGATGATACCAAGACAATTTTGGAAACAAACACGACGGTATTTTGCTGAAGATAAAGATTGGTGTGAAATTGATATAGATGAAATCGATTATTTGAAGAATAAATTTTGTTTGTTTATCGATCTGCGTAGTTTTAAAGATATTGAGTTTCATGGAAATGGTCTTAGAGTAATGAACACAAAGGACGGAATACAGCTTGAGATCCTGAAGAAAGATGCCTCGTGGGGTGGCGATGACGCTCACAATGATAATATATTTGCCCACGTTTATGTTATCAGTGATGCCCAGGTCAACGTTAAGAATAGTAAATTAGATTCTTTACAATTTTAACCGTAGGTCAGTCCTATCGGCCATGTTTCTGCCAGCCATTCGCCCGTGTCCAGATCGTATAACTGCACACGTTTGATATCATTTGGCGCCATCATAATTTTACTACGCTTTTCACTACGGATTTCTCCAGCCTTTTTCCGTACAAACTGTACAAATTGTGCCTGCTCGGGCTCCTTCCCAGTTTTAAACAGATCATAATAGTCTTCAAAGTTCAAATGTTTTCTAACACAAACATCTTTCACCCCTTTATTTTTTTTCGTCTCGGAAACGGGAGTTCGAAAAGCATACACTTTCGAACGTATGCCGACAAAATCAAGAATAGGTACACCATTCAACTCATCTTTAAATTTACCTATCACTTTTTTATTAATCTTCGGAAAGTTGGGCCCACTCATCCCACTAGTATCATATATAGACTTCTCACCATTCTTTTCAACATCTTCTCGGACTATATCATTGAAAGTTACGTCTCGGGAAGAGGGTATCGGCACACTGTAAACAAAACTGTCAGTATCCATGTAGGCTAATCGTATTCCAGGGAACCGCTTTCGAAAGTAATTGTAATGCGTCTCATACATAAGCAGCTTAGAAAGTTCCAGTACTGCGGCGCCGATGAAAACTGGTTTTACATATCTATGCTCATCCGTTTTCAGTTCCAGTAGGGCACTGTCGCAGGAATCGCCATCCTCTTCGGAAGTTATGAAAGTTATATGTTTCGTCTTTGGATTATACTTCTGAATCTTTTTACGGCCACTATCCGTACCGTTCCAGTCCGAAACAAATTTAAAGTCTCTGTACTTTCGAACATCCTCTATTGTCTTACCGAACATTGCATTATTCATCAGCTTATAGAAATTCTTTTCGAAATCTGTCTTTCCCTTTGCCCTCATTTTAGTGTTAAAGTCGATATATTTCGCGAGACATGGAGCCTCATCGAAAGCAAGCACCCGATAAATCTTTTTCAATCTCATTCCCATCCGAAGATAGAATTCCAGCAACTTGTAGTGTAAGACGTATCTCTCTCTGTCCAACACACTTGTAATCAGTCGACTGCCCTGCCTCGGAAATTCATAGTGATGCGGCGCTAATGGCAAATCGCTGTGTTCTTCATGTAATTCGACCGGATATTCTAAGTCTACTTCTAGAAAACTTGGTGGAAAGGTGGAACCAGGTCCCCACCCTCCGGAACCCGCTCCGCCGGCTCCGCCTCGGGCCCCGCCTTCCCATTCCTCCCACTCTTCCATCGTCATCCAATGAAGTCCGCCCGTAGGCATTGCCTGACTCATTGCCCAGCCGTAGAGATTGTTTGCATCGAGATATTTTATTTCGGTCACCGGCTTCTCTGGATCCCAGTTCCCGCCAGCTTCACCAGCCCCCTCGGCGGCGACGTAAGCAGGATGATTTGTCTGTAAGTAATGAATATTACACTGGCTGATACCGCCTCGAATCCCCCGTTGTACGAAATTCATCTGCTCAGCATCTTGAATGAGCCCAAATTTATTACCTGTGTAAAGTAACATAGCATCCCATGTCAAGCCGGGCGCCGACATATAGTGGGCTGGATCTAACTTGTACGCTTCTAAACATGTGTCACGGAAATTTTCGAATATATTTGCAAGAAGTAGAACGTCAGTCTCACAATAGAATTCCATATAATCACGGATCGTCTTACATTCAACTTCGTTCCATACTCGCAATGCATGTTCGTAAT
Source organism: Ptychodera flava (assembly GCF_041260155.1). Taxonomy (NCBI): domain Eukaryota; kingdom Metazoa; phylum Hemichordata; class Enteropneusta; family Ptychoderidae; genus Ptychodera; species Ptychodera flava. Next base: position 35,652,663 of record NC_091932.1, read on the forward strand.
CAGACTCAGAAATCCCCTCTTCCGTCAATTCGCTATAAAATTCCCCCCTCTCCGGGAGCTCCTCCTCTCCCAGTCTGTCAACCGAGTCTAAATATTCGTAGGGAAGAAACCTTTCCCCTTTGAATGTCCGGGTACGAAAGTGGTACCGTCCACCATCCTCCGGCACAGTTTTTGCCAACTTCGCGAGCGACCCCATCATCAACTGAGCACTGTCCATAAACTTTATAGAAAAGAAACGTTTCTTTATCTCCCTCTTCCGGTTCGGCCACTCTCCGCCGACAACAACTGATGAGCACTAAAAATAATGTTTTCGAGAGACCCATAATTCCTCCATTGCTCGTCTTAGCTATGATTTTAGGCTCTGGTCCGGGACCCCCTCCATCTATTTCATGTAATTCTTTCAAAATAAAAGAACCATCGTATCCCTTGAGGTTGTGAAAGTAGATAGGAATGGTTCTCGACGGTCGACATCCCTCGCAATAAAAAGTCGCCCCCTCCTTCACTACTCGGTATCCTGCCGGCTCTCCACATGCAATACAGACTGGATTGTCGTAATTAGAAGGATCTTTCATCGGTTTTATTTTCCAATAATACGATTTCGAATAATACTCGGCCTGTTTTTTCATATCCTTTAGAAATTCTGTAACACAGGAGAGACCTGTGAATGTTCTTTTACCATAAACGGTGGGCCGCCGTTCCGAAGGGACCCACCCCCGTTCCACCATAACATACGAAAGACAAATTGGAATATGTCGACCGGTCCCCTTCTCAATAATTGCCTCAGTATCTGCATAGACGACGTAGGGGGCGGGGACCTTCTTCCGATGTCCTTCGAATTGACATACTTCCTTAGGAAAAACTGGCTGGGCGGCGTCTGTTCCACAGTATACCTGATGTTTTTCTAATTCTTCTGTTGACTTAAAACCTCTTTTACAAACCGGGCAAATACACTTCCTTCTGTGCTTATTCTTACGATTAGTATGAGAATTAAGAAGACGATTTAACGAAGTAATTGGCACGAAGTGACCCCCGCCCTCTTCACCAACTATCAGTAATATATTTGCTACCCGATCCGCTCCCGGAACGGGTCCCTCGGCTCCGCTATATAACACAGTTATGTCTGACGGGTCGGGATCGGACTCGTGGATCTGAAACACTTGAAGTTTCGTGCTCGGATTTTGCTGCTCGAAGCGCCTGAATACAGTCAGATCGGCGGGCGTGGGCGTGGGTATTCCCTCCCAACAGTAGTCAGCAATAAATTTGTAAAACGTATTCCATTTTCTCCTTACCTGGCCACATTTCTTTTTGCGAAACTCGGGATCGCTCAACTTTATACTTGCTACGACGGCATACTGAAAACAATTCTCGGCCCCCACCGGTAGAATAAGTTCGCTCACACAATGCTTATTTTTTAACCATCCGGGAAGTTGGACTGCGCCAGCCCCGGCACCGAGTAAAACTTCTACTAGAATTACTTCAAAATTAAGTATCTCCTCGAGAACGAGGCCAGAACCCTCAACAGCTTCAATTGTATCAAGCATATCGTCGTAGCGTTTTACTAATTGTCGTTTCACATCCGCCCCTCTTACATCTTTTGTGTATGTATCTTTTAATTTAACAGGCAATGTACGATTTTGTGTATTACCAGTTTTCGGATCCGATAATTTGACTTCCATTTCAGTATAAACAGAGTACATCTTTCTTTCTTTGGCCATACCTTCAATATCCACCAGCTCCCCGATATCCTCGACTCGATTGACTTCAGGAAATTCTTTTCGTAAAACTGCTCCCTTGAATGCTGTATGTAATCGACGGGCCATAATAATCTTTATGATATATACTATCCTAAAAATTTTTAAAATGAAAAAATAATTATTCTATGATAGGTCATCAAAATCCACTATAATATTTTTGTCAGCATTTATTTGTTTATATATCTCACCTAATCTTTCTAAGTCGACTAGTTCTTCCGCATCTTGAATTTCTGGTTTATTAGGCGCAGCACAAAATAACCTCTCAACAGTGAAAGAAAGGCCACGCTTACTTAATCGCGGTTTAAATGCTAAGAATTCTATCTTACTACCTTTCCGGATATTACGAGGTACAATAGCAGGATTTTCTCGGACTGGCAATGGGCTCACTGCTTTAAAAGCACAGTCAATTTCTTGAACCATATCAATACATGTAGCGAAATCGGCCCCTCTTTTAAACCGAAATTTAAAATACTTTATCTGTGCCTCGCTCCCTCGCTTCTGATACACTTTAGATGGATTGTAAAATCCAGTAGTATTCTTGGAGTGAGCGGCCAGGCTTGCAGCATAACTTTTAGCAGTGCTTGCATCGAAACTTTCACCTAGGGTACGGAATATTATTAAATCAGTAAACTTTTGAAGACTCGGTTGCCAACGGACACACATTTCATCGCATGTAGCAGGATCTTTAGAACCGTACTTAGGTCCGATGGGGAAAACTACTTCTAGCTCACTGTCTACGTATATGAAAGGATCTACCAAAGATTCCTCAAATATGAGTTTGCCGTCACTGATTCGAATATTGCCTTCTCCGGTTTCAAGTATTTTTATTGCAGTTGAAATAAAAAAAATTTTAAAAAAAAATTTTCTATGATATAGTATCCCCAAAATGTCATACATATTCATAAATGGACCAACTGGAAGCGGTAAGAGTTACGATGCAGTAAATTTGGCTGCGTCTCACGTACCAGAATTTGACACTAGTTTTTCCAGCAACATTGCCGACTTTTATAATGGGCGCCACGTTTCGATTGCTGATTTTCAGAATCAGTTTATAGAACATACTCTTAGTTTACAATATCAGGCTGGGGAGGGGCCCCCCTTCGGAACGCTACATTATTTGTGACTCTTCCATAATTCAACATCTAACTTTTTCTCGAATCCGAGGCGTGGCAGCGGAAGAAAAAAAGATTGTTTCTAGAGCATTTGACCATTTACATAGTTTCATTATCATATTCAAAGATATGCCTTGGGATTATTGCAGGCGGAATGTGTTGACTCGAGCCAGGTCGTACGAAATAACCGCCTTAGAAGAACTAGAAGAGATTCACAACAAGTTCAAACAGACTTTCTTAGAAATTTGCCACGACTACAGACTTCCATGTTTGGTAATTCGTCAATCTCTTACGCCTGAAGTTCTCAAGAATATACTTAATCCAACAATTGATACCGAGACAGTCGGGCCAGTAGAATATCCACAAGCTTTTGACTTTGGAATTGCATGGAGCGGCGGCAGCCAAGGATTTTTAATAGACGGTTTCAGCAAGGAAAAACTTGAAAAAGCGTACTATCCACCTAATCAAGAACAACTAGAACAACCTCGAGTCTCACTCAAGAACCTACACAAACTTCTTAATGCTTGTGAATCTGTGCACGCTTATAATGCTCCGTTTGACTTACAGGCACTTGATATGATGCCGAAGGAACCTTACGGTTCTGTAAGGGACTTTGAAGTTACTTGTCTATGGTTCATGTCAGTTGTGTACATTATACTTCAACCAGAACTTATAGATAAAGCTGAAAAAGGGGGACTCGAAAGAACGGACTGTGGCAACATGTACACCCGCTTTGAAGATCTTGCAAACTTAATATGTTCAGGAACCGAGGTACCACCACATCCACATACTGCCGAAAAAGATGCAATAAGTGAACATTACTTACGACAGTACATGATAAATACTTGGCCAGGTGGGGGGTGGAAGCGAGGTGGTAAACTGACACTTTCGGCTTTCAAGAAATTAAAACTTCGTCCATGGTACTTACTGAATAACTTTCGTAAATACTTACGTTAGTACTTGACAAGTACCAGCACAGGAACTTACGAAGTACTTACGTAAGTACTTGACAAGTACCAGCACAGGAACTTACGAAGTACTTACGAAGTTCTAATAACATTTTCCTCTGGCTCCCAACTATTGAAACTTTCTGGATAACCTTTCCATTTTATCAGATAATATTTCTTTCCTCTAATTTTTTTCGTCTCAAAATTCGTTCTACTCTGTACAGCTCGTCGGCTCCAGCAGCGCTCTGAAGTTCATCGGAGTAGAAAGTGCCGAGTATTTCCTCTCCATTCAGATCTTTTATTTTGTAAACTGGTGGCGTTCCCAGTCCAGCCGCATACACCACTTTTGAAACCACGAAAATCTCCTCTGTCCAATTTGGTAAATATCCTTTCTTAAAAGTGGTCTTGTATTTTGTAATTCGGACCCGTTCTCCCGGCTTGAATTCAGGGTTAACTCCCCCGGCTGCCAACTCAGGACCGAATAGTGTATAAAATGCCTGCCAATCGTTGTCCTCCGTTACGTCGACGGGTTTCATTTTGATACTTCCGTGTACGGTGTTATTGTAATTCTCAAGAAGTTCTGGTAGAATGGGGAGCCAGGAACGTGTCTGTCTGTATGTAAAGTATTTCCACATCATCGTCTTGAGGGTCCGATTAAAACGTTCAACAACACTAGCTTTTTTGTCACTGTAGGTGTGAAACCAATGAATGCCTGACTCCTGGAGCCACCCCTGCATTTTTCGGTTCGTAAATTCCCGCCCCTCATCTGTCTGAAGTTTGTCGGGCCTTCTCCCGGATTTCTTAATCACGTCTTGTAGCGCCTGTAACGTGTGTTCAGCCGTTTTTGACTGTATCGGCCTGGCCCATGCATATTTACTGAGCACATCAATTACTGTTAGCATGTATCGAATGTTACGATTCTCTTTTGCGAACGGGGGAGGGAATTCCACGAGGTCAGCCTGCCAAAACTCGTCCACCGATGTTACGAAAACGCGCCTCCCCCTCCGGAAGGCGCCACGAGTACGAGGTACCGGTTTATGTAGATTATAAGTTAGCTGAGTTTTTAACCAGTCCTGCACCTCTTTCTTAGTAACGTGGAGTCCGCTGGCATGTGCTGCGTCATATAATTTTTGTACACCTCCAAAACCAGTTTTCGGGTTGTAATATAATTCTCTAAGAGTTCCTTCGGGATTTCCTTCAGCTTCCATAATTGCTATATTATACGAAAAATTTTATGCCGTACGGATGCTGTAAACGAAATACTAGTTTACTGAATTGTGTATTTTGCAATCGACTGATTAGTGAATCTGCCTTCTGTTTTGACATCCTCATTCCATATTCTTTTATAATAGTCTTGTTGTCTGTCTCGCTCGGTGTGAAAAATAGTACTAACATCTGTATGTTTTCCCTGAATGGTTTACTAATACTAGTATATTGTTGAGTCAGAACCCAGACAGATAATCTGTCGTGTCTTGAGCTGAAAGCAATTTTGACTAAATTGTCACTGCGCTTCTTTATATCTTTGGATGCGGCGCAGTCGTCGAGTACTATTAAAGTGTTTGTACCGGCCCATTCGTTCCGTACGTAGGCTAGTGTATCATCCACAGCATCGAGTCCGACCGGAAACACAAATACGTTGTCATCGGCGAAAATGAATCTTTTATTGTACGTTTCATTGTTCATGAATGTCGGACAAATGAAAACTACATATTCAAATTTCCTTAAGTACGGACCGGTGAGGAGGTCCATTACAAATTCTGTTTTGCCAGAACCTATCGGTCCAGTTATAATCATGTTGAATGGTGGGGTTGCGAACATTGCCATCGGATCGGATCTATATACTGTAAATAAATGTAATTAATATTGCTAAAGATAACAACCCAATTTTACCATATTCGTGAATAGGGTCTGCGGTGAGTGTTGCAGATGCTGCCCGTTCCGAAGGCGGGGGGAGGGGAGGGGGATCCCGACTCGTATCAGTCGCTCCTTCGGGCTCGTCCTGCCACTTAACAGGATCCGGACCCCCTCCTTCCATCTCATGTATAGCACTTTCTCGAACTTCCGTGTTTATATCACCATTCACCCCAAAGACCATAGATTCTGTTGCGTATTGCAATTCATTATTATAACCTGAGATTGCCGGGCCCGAAAGGATGACCATCTCAGACGGCAAGAGAAGTAAATTTGGCGAGACTGCCATATCAAGTTTGACACCAGTATTCATTATTGTGTCTTGATATCGCCTATAACTGATTACTTTGTCGGTATTGCGAATTTCATCTTCGAGGAGAACGCCGAATTCTTTTCGGACTTGCTCTGCACTGCCAGTATCACCTACTATGGTACTGCGAATATTTGCTTGTGCGCCGAGTATGCAATATACGTAGGCTTCAAGGCTTTCATTGAGGCGGGCGAGACCGGCCTTTGTTAGTCCGGAGTCTCCCTTCAGAGGAATGAAACTATTGTATTGTCCCTCCGATCCATCATTTCGGAAGAAATAGTAGTGTGGTCGGTCTTTGTCGGACAGTACATGTTTTTTCTTTCCAAAAATTGTATGTGTATAGAAAACGCCTCCGTCGGCGGAGAGGAAAAAGTCATGACCGTTGTATACAGCGGCAGGCTGTCGAACGGGCCCACGATTAGTATAATATTCATAACCATAACCAAGACCCTTATTTTGGCCTTTTCGATAACGAAAGTCGGACTTCGTTGGGCTTATATTTCCAAATTCTGTACATAGAAGTTCATATTGGACGAGATTGTACGGATTGTCACCAGCTTTGAAGGTGGGGGTATCGTCTGGAAGTGCAACGCCCATTTCGTGAAGGATACGACGTATTGTAAAATATACATGGAAACGGCAGAATGATCGTATTTGCAGAGGAAATTTCTTATCGAAGAGATGGGCGAATGATATACCGCAACCAGTAGTGCTGCACCATACGGCGAAATTTAATTGCTGGTCCCAGTATTTCATCTTTGGACCGCCCAGCCAGACATTACTTTCTTTAGCTGTTCGATGAGTGATTACATTATCTTTGAACACATCCCGAGGATGAAAAGTAAATTTATCTGTCGGCGTTACATATATTTCTAAGTCCATGAGAATAGGTTTTATTCCCCCATCCGGTTTGGAAGGAATATCAGCATGCTGTACTGTCGGTACGCTCGTCTTATTCAATTGAAAAGCAACTGGGAATAGGTCTGTACTCATTATTTGTGTTTCTACATATAGATTTAAATGGAGGAGAATTTTCCCGGAATCCCTGTCGGAATCATACTAACATTCCAGACCATGTTAATACTTTATTTCGGATTCAGGTTTAAACGAATTTTTTATTTTTACTAAGAATAGATAACATACTGCAAACAATGGAGAATTTAATAAAGTCATCGGCAGCGGCAAATACGCGTTCCGAAGCCCCTTCGGAACTACCTTCGGACGCTCGATCCATAATAGAGACTAAACGTGAAAAAATACTCTGTGTCATCGCAAGTGGTCAAAGTAAGTTATTTTTTGGTAAGGAGTTTACAGTTAGAGAAGTGGAAATGTGGAAAGATGAATTCATAACACGAGTCTTTAAAGTCTATGAAGCGAAATACAGTTCTCTTATAAGTGATACCATCACTCAAAGTTTCATAGATCTAGGAGCCCGCGCAATAAGTCAGGTAGTTCCAATCGATGACCGAGATAACTATGCCACTGATCTTAAAAAGGATTTTATTCTAAACAGTGAAATAAAACGATTATCAGGACGGATAGCCTACACGTGGGGACCCCTACTTGCTCTAGTTTCCACCGGTTTAATTACGGGTAAACATTTAAATTTTAAAAAAATCGGGTTTAATATAGTACCTGAAATAAATGGATTCAACTTCGCAAACGGTTCCGACTCAGCAAACGGAAACGACGACGACCCCCACACCGCAAACGGAAACAACGACCTTCCCACCGACACAGCGCAACATAGAGAAAGTGACGTTACCGACGAAGCATCCAGGGAGAGTTGCTGCAGGGAAGCGAGTAGCGGAATGGAACAGGAAAAACAAGGAGAAGAAACTAAAAGCAATGATTAATGATAGCGATGAGGTAGCGAGTCCCTTTCGAGACGTACCGCCTACAATGAAAGAACAGTGTGATAATAAATGGTATAATAAATGTTATCTTGTTTTAGGAATTGTGGGAGTTTCATTGACTGCATTAGGACTATATTGGGGGCGTGCTCGGCATAATTGTTCCCTCCGGAAAGATCCTCCCCAGAAAGCGAAAAAAAACAGAGCCCGTAGCGGCTCCCTCCGGAACAGTTCCGAGGGGAGGGGAGGGGGAGGTTTCCAGCTCCTCTACATTGCATGAGATGGAGTAATACATAATTTTATTATGACTAATGTTTCCAATGACGAAACATATAACTTCTGAAGAGGATGGTGATTCCTGCGACAGTGTCCTACTAAACCTGTTCTCCCCCATATTTTTTTTATTTTTATTTTTATATACTAGTCAGCAATCATGGATACTAAAACAGTTGTAAACACAATGTACGATGGTATTGTAATCGCAGGACTTGCGATGGGATATCTTATGATCTCCAGCAAATTTCTGAAAATAGAGGTGGGCGATCCAAGTCGACCAAATTTGACTCGATTGCCAAAATTAGGCGGTGCGACTGCTGCCGCGGTTGCGACCAAAGATCTTCTTGAACAGAAAAATATTATTCCTGCTGAACCTTATACTTTGTAATGGGCACCTTCGGAATATTATTCATCAAAAACTTATACTTAGTAATATATACAACGTACAACAATGATCATTTGGATTGTAAGCAAAACAGGTGAACCGGTTACTGTTAATTTTAATCCTTGCATTGACATATCACAGTTTACGAAGATAAGACTGCTAGAGTGTGGACTATATAATTCATGGCATAACGTGACGAGGGCGAATAATGTGCTAAAATATCAAGAAGGAAACGACCCAAAAAATAAGACAACAAAATCAATACGTCCGGGTAACTACAATATTGATACGTTAAACAAGGCAATCGGGTTGAAGCAAAAAATTAATTTTGAAAAACATCTGCCAACAAACCATGTTTATCTAACTTTGGCTGAAGATGTTAAAGTCTATTTCAATGCTACAGGTAGCTTTGCCAACGTCGTTGGTTTTTCAGATAAGCCAGAGGATAACCCAGTGACAAAAAGTACTATGAGTCCAGGTCGAGCAGATTTCTTAACAGTCACTAAATACGTGGTTCATTCAGATGTCGTCGATGTTTCTGGAAATTATGTTGGCTCGGGCTCTGGTGAATACATACAGGGGAAAGTATCGAACTGTTTACAAATACTTCCCGTCCAGGATACAAAAGAAATAAGTGAAAAGGTTACTTACGATTTTAAAAACGGGGCCCTCGACATGCCATTGAAAAAAGGGGGAGACTGGATGGATTCAATGCGTATCTGGATAACAGATCAGGATGGAAACATAGTCAATTTCAATAACTGGCCGATTAGCTTCTGTATTGAATTATTGTAGCCGTTCTGAAGCGGGCCCCTACCGGTGTAACCCTATCGGAAGATAAACCATCCCACGACCAATCCTCCAGCAATATAAATCATCTCATATTTCTTTTGCTCAGGACTGGGCTGATAATAATCTGAGAATTGAACTGCCCCTTCGGAACGACCTGACGTAGAGTTGCTTTGCACCGCTTCTGCTTCTTCCAGGATTTCTGCATCTGTATCTCTTAACTCTGCCGCAGCATGTGCATCCTTTGCTTGATTTTCTCTTTCCCAGTCAGCCTGGAGTAATCTTTTTTCTGACCAGACGTTGCGATCATGTTCAAATTTTTCTAATGCTTTATCATGTCTAATTTTCTCTTCAATAAGAGCCTCACCATTCCCGCTAAGCTTTTGTCCGATAATGTTTCCTCCTGTGAATGCTGTTGCATTTAATACAGCACCAAGAACTGTCATTCCTATAGCTGAAGCCATGGTTGTGTATATTACAAGGTATTATTTTAATTTTCATTGTATATAGGTCCCTACGGAGTATGTCTGGTCCAAGTAACTTCGGTCTAGGTGCAATTCACGTACAAAATCTCGAGCTCGAAGATCTGAGTGATGTTAAAGTTAACAATAATACTAAGATAGCAGGTAATCATAATAAGGATTACGTCCTTCGTTATAAGGACCGCGAGAAACTTTTTGTCTTAGCTTTAGCCGACGTGCAAACCCACGAGCATGCTGTAGAATTTTCTGAACTGAAAGACATTGATGAGTCCATAATAGACGCTACAAAGGCTTCGAATGATCCTACTCCTTTTGCTCTGACATGGGATGGGGATAGTCAGAAATTCATGCCTTATAATGTACCGCGTAACATCTTAGATATATTGGATAGTGAAATTAGTGGTGGAGTTACTGAACTGCCAGGAACTCCAAATGTTATTTATTTCGATAGCAATGTTAACAAGTACAAGTTGTTAGATTTTCGTAGTTGGCTTACTCCTACGAATCCATACATTGCACTTCTTGGTATACCGATTCACCTTAAAATTAGTCCTCTTAATACAATAATGAAGGCAGATAATACACTAAGAAGGTGGATAAACGAGGGGAGAATTATTGCTCGTATACAGCTAGCGGAGTTCCAGTTAGATTATTTTGGGACACAACTTTAAAGAAACTGGGTCTTAAAAGTGTCGGTGATGAGGCAGCTGAATTAACTTTACGGACAGTAAATCAACAAGATGACAGACAATATGAAAATACTTCAACATGGTACAGTTCTCATTAGATGTGTAAAGTTAGCTACGGGAGATGAATTTGACGATTTGGTTGGATATTATGCTATGAAAACAGATAACAGAACAACTTGTGATATTATCATAAGTATTGATAAAGATCGCAATGAAATGAGTATTGAATGTTTTGTTGGTGGGAATAGAGTAGAGAATGACTTAGGAACTACATTTGTACGTAGAGATAAAAGAGTGAACACTTTAGATATCAGTGTTATTCATCTGAAACGTCTCATTTTATTTGAAGTAATGGTCTTTCGTCATATTTTAAGTTCAGAGGAAATTACTAAAATTTTATCTATCGGGTGAACAAGTTAACTAGAGTCGTTCAGAAAATTTTTCTGAAAACTGTAGAATGACAGACATTGAACATGACATCACAAGTTGCTAAGCAACTGGAACGGTATTGCGAAAGCGGTATTGCGAAATTCCCTACCGGAAAGTCCCTGCCTGAAAAGGTATTGCGCAACAGTGTTCCGGTAGGGTAGGGGAAAATCTCGTTCCGACGACTCCAAACATAGTGAAAAGGAGCAGCCAGCAGATAAAATTCACATCCAGAAACGAGAATCGTCTTCGGAACTGTTGCCTTTGTAAGAGCAGACCGGCTCCGGTACGGCTCAGTCAGAATCTATCTAACAAATGAGAGAGAGAATAGAATGTCGTTCCGTTTTGATAGTGGGGGTGAGTCATAGCGCATTGCGCAAGTCCAGGACCTGACTCAGCAGGGAATTTCCCTGCTTAGTTCAGGACAATGCACTGCTGCGCCAAAATTGTTGCGCGTGAGTTAATATATAGGTCAGGGTCATACTTTAGTTACATGGATGGTTAATTTTTCCTTCACTCCCTTTAGATAAAATGAATAAAATGGGTGTAAAAATTCTTATTTATCCCAGTTGGGAACAAAAACTTACTACTAGCATTCCGTCGCAACTTACTGAAAGTACGGTATTTAGTAGTTCATTGACCTTAAAAAACAGGAACAATTGTTTTCGAAAGTTTGCGTAATATGCCTCACTGTTTTTTTCTATAACACGACCCTTACTTACACTAAACTTTTTTCGCATTTCAAAAATTACCAGTGAACTTTCTTAATTTGACAGTTTTTGTGCATCCCTATTGACAAGCTGGCGTTTTTGAATGTAAGTTCCAGGAAACTTATTTTAGGCTCAAATCAAAAGTAGCACGCGCGCACCTAAGGACCTCAGTAAGTAACGACATCGTCCATTTACTGATCAACGTCCAGTCAGAATTATTGCTACTTCAAACCTGATCATTCTGACCGCCAAGCTGTTTGTGTAAGTAGTCAATCCATAGCTAGTTACAAATCAAATCAGAGTGGGTTGAAACGATTCAAAGTTAAGTACATGTAGTTATGAGGTAAAAATGGCGCCAGGCGATAATGCGTGCTGGTATAGACATAATGAAAGCTACGCTGCCGTGCCTCGGAGTGAGAGTTAACATGTTTTTGAACGTACTAGTACCTAGAATTAGCTACGCCTTAAAACGTGCGTTAACATGACGAAAAGGAGTGAAATGAGAATTTCCCTTGTTGGAAGCGACTAAAAAGGGGAATCAATGTGATCGCAGCAAAACTACAGGTCGAATAAATCCTTTCGAAATGGTCAGGGTGGCCAAGTGAAGCTGGCTACCGTCATCCTTTACTTACTGGGAAGACTACATATTTACTGGGAGACATTCTGTGCTAAATTGACCGAGGCCGCTCCGCTATTAATATTACTTTATATATGATTGGGCATACTACCGGAACTAAAAGAGTGTGATCATAGTAAGGAACGTAACTGAAGCGATCATACTTCCTGTGTGTTAGCCGAGCGCATTGCTTATGTATTGACAACGGACAGTGGTGACAATTGCCCCGTCTGTCCAATGACGCCACTCGCTAGCAACTTCGACACAGTTGAGTAACCCTGCTCGAAACCCATATAGCATATTTTCTCTCTAGCTTCAGCTCCGTAAACCACAAAAGTGCATGTTAAAGACAACGTAGATCACTATGTAAGTACTATAGTTGAAAATTGCAACAAATGGCCCTGCTGAAACGTGCATTGGGGCGTATTTGTAGATTCGACGTACACGGCCTGTAACAGCTTAAGAGTGAGATTTAGGATGTGTAAGTTTCTGCCTGTCACACCCTAGGAAATTAAATCCGGCTTAACCATGGAGCAGGACGTGGATAAGGCGCATTTACGTTAGCTTATAAAATCGTAAATGCCCGATTTCATGCAGTGTATGGTACTACGAATATTCGCTTATGCGGCAAGTATGCAATATACATATGCTTCAAGTCCCATCTTTGAAGCTTCCTTTCAGAGATGATGAAACTATTGTATTGTCCCTCTGATCCATCACTTCAGAAGAAATGATAGTGTGGTCGGTCTTTGTCAGGCAGCGGTGTTTTTCCTTTCCAAAAATTGTATGTGTATAGCAAACATTATTCGAGGAGATGAAAAAGTCATGACCATTGTATACAGCAGCAGGATCGTGAACAGGATCTCGGTTAGTGTAATATTCATAGCCATAACCAAGACCTGAGTTATGAGACTTCCTTGATGATTTTGAAATTCGGACTTCATTCGGTACAGAGAAGTTCATATTTACGAGATTGTAGGGATTATCACCAGCTTTGAAGATTTCCCCGGTATCATCCGGAAGTGCAACCTCCATTTCATGAAGGATGCAACATACTAAAATATACGCGATAAGGAAAATGGACAAGATTTATTCCCTTGTCTTAAAAACTTCAAGAGTCGGCGATTTAGTAACTGCACTGATCAAAGTAAAATGATGTTTTTGGAAATAATTGTCGATGTATATTGAGACATTTAACCAACAACCATGGCTGCGGCAGTAGAAATGACAGTTCTCGGTGCTGTATTAAATGCACCGGCATTCAGAGGCGGAAACATAATAGGTCAAAAGCTAAGTGGGAATGGTTGGGCTCTAATGGAAGAAAAGTTCGGCATGATAAGGCCCTAGAAAAATTTGAACATGATCGTGCCATCTGGTCAGAAAAAAAGATTACTCCAGGCTGATTTGGAAAGAGAAAATCAGGCCAAAGATGCCCATGTTGTACCTGAATTAAGAGATACAGATGCAGAAATAGTGGAAGAAGCGGCGGCGCAAGCCAACTCTGCGTCAGCGTCCTTTTGGAACCGTTTCGATAGGGGTTCCGAAGGTGAAGCAGTTCAATTCTCAGATTATTATTATATGATTATTATCAGCCCAGTCCCAAGCAAAAAAATATGAAATGATCTATATTGCTGGGGGATTTATTATAGGATGGTTTGCATTCCGACAGGGTGCTGAGACACTAGCTACAGCAATTCGATACAAAAGCTAGTTGGCCAGCTATTGAAATTGACTTCCTTTCCGTTCTGATCTGTTATCCAAATAGGCATTGAACTTGTGTATCCTGAGCCCTTTCTCAATGGCATGGTAGTTGCAGAGTCACCACTTTTAATCCATAGCTAACCGTTTCACTTTTTTCTCTTGTATCCCGGACGGGAAGTATTTGTAAAAAGACTGAGGTTTTTGCCTGTATGTCCTCAACCTAGCCGCTTGTAACGTAATTTCCTGTCACATCAACGACATCTAAATGAACTATGTATTTAGTGACTGTTATGAAATACGCTTGTTTTGGACTCAAGGTACTCTTTGTCATGGGGTTGTCCTCGGGCTTATCTGAAAAGTCGACGAGGTCAGCAAAGCTACCTGTGGCATTAAAATAAACTTTAACATCTTCCTTAAGCATTGTATATTGTTACAAGATAGTATTTAATTCTCACTTTATATACTACAATAATGTCAGAACCAGGTAAATTTGGTATTGGTGCAATTTAGGGACAAAATCTTGAGCTCGAAGATCTGCGTGATGTTAAAGTTAATAATAATACTATGATCGCAGGTAACCATTATAAACATTATGTCCTTCGATATAAAGGTTGGAAAAAAAAAGTTTGTTTTGCTGCTGCTGCTGTACAGGAACATAGAGATTCTGTAGAGTTTTCTAGTCTGGAAGATGTAGACGAAAGCACGATAACTGCCACAAAGGCTACAAATGACCCTACTCCCTTTGCTCTTACATGGAATGGGTCTAGTCAGAATTTTAGACCTTGTAATGTGGCACGTAACATTGTAGATATATTGGATGGTGAAATTGCAGGTGGGGTGAGTGAACCGCCAAATGTGATTTATTTCGACAGCAATGTTAAGAAATATAAGTTGCCAGATTTCTGTCGTTGGCTTACGCCTAAGAATCTATAGACCATATTACACAGTATACCAATTCACCTCAAGATTATTCCTCATACAACAATAACGAAGTCAGATAATACACTGCCAAGGTGGACAAGTGGGGGGGGGCGGAACAATTATTGTTCATATACGGCTAGCGGAGTTCAGTAAGATTAATTTGGAACACAACTTTGCAAAAACTGGGTCTTAGGAGTGATGGGGAGGCTCAAGCGCAGCGTCAGCTGTATGAACTTTACAGTCAGGCAATCAACAGATGATCATGACTAACAATATGAAAATACTTCAGCATGGTACAGTCCGCATTAGATGTGTTAAGTTAGCTACAGGAAATGAGTTTGATGATTTGTTGAATTTTACGATATGAAAACAGAACATCTTGTGATATTATTATGATTATCAATAAAGATCATAATGACATAAATATTGAATGTTTTGTTTGTGGGAATAGAGTTGAGAATGACTCTAGAACTACATTTGTACACAAAACAAGAGTGTAAACACTTTAGATATCAGTGTTATCCATCTGAAACGCCTCATTTTGTTTGAACTAATGGTCTTCCCGCTCATTTTAAGTTCAGAGGAAATTTCTTACATTTTATCTATCTCGTGATTTGAAATCAGTGAAGGGTGTTGACGCTTGCGATCATACAATATTTGCACAAATTTATGTTATCAGTGATGCAATGGTCTCTGTTGAGAATAGTAGATTAAAGTCTATACTATTTTAAACTACATAGGGTCTCCGAAGAGACTCCGTAGGGAAGAGTCCATGCATGTCTACGTGAGGTCAACCTTACTTGCGCAATACGCTTACGCGCAATCAGCTTATGTGTAAGAATTTATGAGCCAATGACTGTTTCGATGGTTTGCGCGGGCTACAGGGAGTAGCTCCCTGTAACTATTTTCAGATAAAGGTAAAAATTATTTATCACAGATAACATATTTACCTTTCTACTACTATCAATGAAAACAAGAGGTACTATAAGATTGTAACAGCAGTAATCACGATTGGAACTCATTTGCAAGAACCAGATATTGCAGCAATATTACTTTTTCAGCATGTTTAAGGTAACCTTTCGATTGCCCTTACGAAAGATCAAAACTTGCCACAAGTTCGCATTCCTAATTTGTTACAAACTTGATACAAATTCTGTCGTCCAAACAAGCACCAATCTTGCTAGTCAGTTATATACACTTTGATTCAAATATTAGCCAAGTTAGCAGCAAGTATGTGTGGAGAGTGTGATGAACTTTGCATCAAGTTTGCATGTTTTTGTTTGTATGGAGAGCGCACCAAGCTGGGGGTTGGGGGTGATTCCTTATCAAGCGCTTGATAATTGTTGCCTTAGCAACAGCAGAAATACTGTTGCCCTGGTATAATTTAGGGGATTTAGATTATTGTAATTCTTGACAATGTCTTTTTCACAGCAATGTTTACACAGCATGTGCTACATGACATCGTTGTGCTGCTTCTTCCCACTGTATTGTATGCAAATAATTTTTCTGAACTGGCTTATAAATTTTCACTCTTTAGATACGTTTACCTGTGAGCAGTAAATTTTAAAATTCATATTAAAGTCATGTTTCCAGATGCTAGATATTAACAGTTATGAAAAAAATGATAGGATATCACTACATCCAAACATGCACTCATCCTAAAACGCATTCTACGTACTGTACCGTGATGTACTGCACTATACTCTAAAAAGAAACATTTTCTCAGGCAATAAATTGTTCATTAAAACAATAATGTATTACTGTAGAACAGAACAAAATATCTCTTCTATAATAAACATAGAATAACAGTACTTTCTACATAAAATAAGCTGTTAAATATATGTACTCTTTATAAATTTTGTTTGATACAAATATAAAACGTTTGCAGGTTGACCTATCACATTAGACAATAAATGCAAAATGTTTGTAGAACGTCAATATGTTGGAAACATAACCGACAGTGTAGACAATGAAGTGAACATGAAAATCGTTTGATAAATTCTATATGTTTAAAAACGCTTTGGCAAGATTATACAGATCCGTCACCCACAGTTAAACATAACTTTTAATAAGTATTTGTAACAGTTAGTAAAAATAAATCAATATTGATTTTTTTGTAAGAAAAATATGCATTATAAATTCTCAGTACTTTTGTTGATATTCATTTTTGCGTACATGTATGTTGTACGGCACTTACTAAAAATATATAAAATGTTTCCTGATATTGGAATTTACATTAAAATAGTAAATTCTGTTGATTTAAAGAGTTCTGGCAAGATCATACAGATCACGAATTTTTAAAATGTATACCAAAAGGAAACTGGTTGTGCTGAAATGTTATGTTAATTTCTCATATCTAAAGATGAATAAAACACTTGGTATTTTTGTCACATGTATGCCATATTTTTGACAAATGAAATTCATTTCAAATATTTTAAAATGCCTTTCCTGATAATGGAGTGTACATGGAAAACAAGAGATCTTTGACTACGTGTTGAGTTTCAATCAAAAACAGTAACTGCAAAGTCATGGTAAAACAATTTCCATTGCTACAAACAGGATTGAGACTGTGATGACCTTGACATGATACTGTAACAGCGAGCAGTGAAACTTCCAAATGCAAATAACTAAAAACCTCCAAATCCAACACTTCTTGGAGAGAGTAGTTCGGTTAAGTCCTAAAACATAATTATTCCACCATTTAGACATTGACAACTGAGATGACAATAAAACTGTATCATGTCTGATTTGCACTGTGTTATTCCTACAAAAAGCATGCAGTAGAGTTGCTATCGACGTAAGTACCAATGCAGTGATCAATAGGGATTTAGATCACTTTTTGTCGCCATATGTTCTAAAATTTTCAAAGGACAGTTCATGGTTTGGAATAGTTGTCTTTACTGCGGAAAGTGTCAACGAAGCAAACTTTTGGTCGATCCACCTCGCTAAAAACCCGGAACTCAACGTGTCCTCGTCCACTGCCATTTAGAGTGTCCATAGCGGACATCCAGTGATCCACTGGTCGATGTATTTACCTTAAATGAACTCTCAGAGTCGAATGCAGGCAATCTCCTTCAAACAATAGTTGTACTCTCGAATCTCTTCTTTGTTCCCTTAATTGTCCATTGAGAGAAATAATCAACAATTTCCCCCTAAAACGGGGCCTTAAAACGTAGCAATTAAATTTGACGGCTGTCCTGACTCAGCATGCACTTGAATTTGAATCTTAATCTTAATCTTAATCTTAATCTGTATTTCTTATATAGCGCATTACATTAAAAATAATCTCAATGCGCTTTACACTTAAATCAACAAAGAGAAGGATGAAACATAAAATTGTTTTAAACTGACAGTAAAAAAGCAAAGTTAAAATTAGCAACATGTTTTAAAAATTCATCATAAAAACTACAAAAATTATGAATAAAAAGACGTAAAAAGGTGAGTTTTCAGTTTACATTTAAAAAACATCGAATGACTGAACCGCTCGAATATGTAATGACAGAGAATTCCATAAGCGAGGTGCACACATTGAGAAAGCCCTATCACCGTAGTACACTGTGTTCCTATTGGCTGATATAAATTTTAAACACTAGATTGAGAGCAAAGAGTGCGCTGAGTGTCACGGACTGTGAGCAATTCACCTAAATATTTTGGAGCGTGACCATTGAGTATCTTATAAGTGATGCAAAGAATTTGAATTCTATCCTTTGCTTAACTGGAAGCCAATGTAATCTGTAAAGACAAGGTGTGATATGATCTTTTTTCTTGTTCTAGTAATTAAACGAGCTGCAGAGTTCTGAATCGTTTGCAGATTTTGAATTTCATAAGCTGGCAGGCCAAAAAGCAAACTGTTACAATAATCTAAGCGAGACGTTATGAAAGCGTGAACAAGTTTCTCCGTAGTGCTCTGATCTAAGATGTTACGAATTTTCCCTATCTTCCATAACGCATTGGAGGCTGACCTACAAACATTAACAACATGGGCCGACATACTACCGACTGTATCCATGGTAACACTAAGATTACGAACTGCGTTCTAAGGCTGTTTGGTGACATCACCAATCTGTACATCACAGCGAGTTACCGGGCCGACACCTTTGAATTTAGATGAGAAATGTACAATCTCTGTCTTCATCATTGAGAACCAGCATATTTTCTCTCATCCATCCTCGGATATTCTCCACATAAGACTCGATAACATCGATCGGGACACGATCGCCCTCACAAGTGATATAAGATTGGGTGTCATCTGCATACACATACAATTAAGCCCATACTTGGTCACGATATCCTCTAATGGTGCAATGTATAAACTGAAAAGAATTGGTCCAAGGACCGAACCCTGGGGGACACCGCATTCAAGGAACTGTGCCTCCGACACAATTGACTCAACACAGACCGATTGCGTTGAATGATGATGGCGTTGGCAAAATTGACCAATCAAGTGTCTCCTTTACGAACGTGATGTTGTAAGGCCAAAATTCGAATACATAATAATCTGTTTGACTTGTGACCTCTTTGCCACTGCCATGCATCCGAGCGTCCGTTTCTCGTAAAACAACGAAGTACTTTTACTTTTAGGCTAACTTTTATTCTCTTGGAATCAATCACTTGAAGATATTTGGTGGCAGTGTATGTCAATGGTCTTCTGACATGTGCAATATTGCAAGTAACCATCGTGATTAGCCATTTTCATGGTCCCTCCAACGAGGGGACCATGCAGTAATGTAGACTTGCTTTCTGGTGGGCACATGACAGGTACATTATTCAAACAAAAAATATTGTAACTGGAATTTGTGTACCTAATCGTTTAAAATTTGCCAAAGTAAATTGTTTGAATATACAGCTGAGTTGACTCATTGATGGATGTCATACTTTTTTAAATTTTCTTCATTACATATAGGCCTAATGCAGAAAATGTCGCAAGTTAACAATTTAACCAAAATAAAAACTTAAAACTCTCAAAAAGGATTAATGTTTCATTTGTGAGAACACAGGGGTTTCTAAGCTGTATTTCATTGTATCATTCTGTACAACAGTGCAATGTGGGACAGCAAAAAAAGTCTGAAGTCTGTACCAAACTTAATGCATATTTCACATATCTCTACAAGCTTGGTACAAATTCCATCACAATCACGGTGAAAATCCCCTTAATTGTACCAAGCTAAAGCAAACTTGGTGCACATTTCACATGTTTACTTAAAGTTTTTATCAAATTTGTAACATATATGTACTAATATGTAGCAAGTTTTATCTTTCGTCGGGTTATTACCATTGAAAATTATCTCCTCGGGGAATCGCCAGGATAGAGGATGTCCGGATACAGAAACAGAGTAGAGACTCTCAGTCTTCAAAGATAATACCGTTTATTTCTTTTATTTTGATGCTACATATTGTCTGATAGTTTATTCTCTGAAGATGATGTCCCTTCGTCTGAGACGGTGTTCATATAGACAAGGGATTCATCTTCTTCTTGGAAGCTACTTTGCATGGGAGAACGCCATAACGAATCTACTTGTTACCAACCTGATAAACCTAGTTTTTATCAGGATCCAGTGACAATTGAACAGGAAATTTCTTTATGTATTCCGCAAATGTGCCGTTAATCGAGTCATGTAAAAGAAAACTTCTGAGAATCAAAATATTCCAAACAATGACGTCACGGATATTGACTTTATTGACTCCTTGTCAGTCAGCTGTTTATGTGAATCAGTCCGCTATACCTAGTGAATTTAGAATCTCTACTAAAACTTCTGCTGACAACTGTCAGAACTTATGTAGATCACATTAGTGAAGAATAAACAAGGAGCCAAATACTTTGTGTTTGTTTAACTGAGTTGTTGATGAAGCTGAAACTTCAGCTAGTCCTGTTGTTATAATACAACATTTTGTATTCTCGTCCGTAAATGGAGACCTCAAAATTTCTTGGGTGATGACGATACAGCATGCATCACATAATGGTTCCAAACTCACATCGTGCTGAAATATTGCGCCAAGCTCAGTGAACGAATCAGTCAATTTTCGCTTTATTTGGCTTTCCTAGATGTGTCCAGATGTGTCCAGTCCAATTCAGGCTCTTACTTTATATCTGGAATTGTTAAACAAGTTATGGATCAGCTAGGCATTATAAATATTGATCCTTCGCCTACAACCAAGAAAGTCAGGTTGCTCTTAGGCGAATTCCTCTAAATGTGAACAAATGTGATTACAATCTATCGTTTTGACACTGAGAAACAGTGGGATGAAGGAATTCATTTTCCCACCATTGCTGTTCATGACGGGACACTTGCATCTAAAAAACAGTGCACTTTTGGGGCTCTTTCTGCACTGATTATATGCAATCTAAAGTAGTTATATCAGATATAATCAGATATTACATAACGCTTAGTCAATCACTTCAGAAACCAATAGCTTGCCGGTACTACTTTATGCCAAGTAACTTAAAGGCACTGTTCGCGATCCCTGGGACCGTCTTTTGCTGTAGTCTGTAGGAGGATTATGTAGGTGTGATAGCCTTTTGTTTTCCATTGAAATTGTAATCTTATGGGTAAATTTTCTGATGAGACAATCTGGCGCCAACACATGCCTCTCAGCTCTTTTCTTATTGTTAACCTCTTTGCGTGACTTTGAACTTACAAATTAGAGAGTTAGGGTAAATACGACCACCGTTACACTATCTCATTGTGTGCATATATATATCAAATTAGCAAACCAGAATTGAAATTGGTCTTGCATGATAGTTCCAATCATAGACCCTTTTTTCCTGAATGTCTATGTCCAAATTCACAATTAAAAAGTATTTTGGAAAATGCATGATCCTATTGTAATTTTCTGAGACAAGAACAGTTTACAAAGGAGCTAGCTTTGTGAATCTGCAGAGTTTGTCTTTAAAATCTCCCAACAACACACTCACTCATTTTTGTGAAACACACAAATAATGGTTTGATTCACACTTTAAAAATATTTATTGCATTACCTGGATTTAAATCAAATCATACAGTACCTGAGAGATATATGTATGGTGGCATGTTGATATATTATTACAAGCGACCTAACGGCTAATATAGCTCTGCTGGTTTTATATAGAGGTAACTATTTTTTACTCATGTTGATGAAGGTGGAAATCTTTGATAGCTCGTGTCAGTGGCCAGGAAAAGTGGCTAAAACAGCTGAAAAAAATACATAATTGAAGATTTTATCATAATTTGAAAATATCACATCGGATCATCCCTAAGAACATGTCAACTAAAGCTATCTGACAAGTTGTTTTTGAGAATAAAATTTTCTGACCAAAAATGGCAAAAATTGCCCCGAAAATAAAAATTGCAGATTTCACCACAATTAAGCATATATTACTTTAATCCCTTAGAAATTGCATACCAAATATAAAAGCTATCGAGTTGCAGTTTTTGAGAAACAAATTCTATGACACAAAATGGCAAACATTGCCCCCAAAATACAACATTGCAGATTTCAACATAATTTCAAATATCACATTTAGTTCATCTGTAGGAACCTGCATATCGAATTTCAAAGCTATCAGACCAGTACTTTTTGAGAAACACATTTGTTTACCAAAAATGGAAAAAAATGCCCCCAAAATACAAAATTGCAGATTTCATCATAATTTCATTAATAAATTATTAAGTTCATCTATTTTAATCTGTATACCAAATTTCAAAGCTATTAGATGAGTAGTTGTAAAAATCACCATTTTTTTGACCAAAAAATGGCAAAAGTTGCCCGAAAATACAAAATTACAGATTTCATCAGAAATTCAATATATTACTAAAATCATCTATAGGATCCTGTCCACTAAAGTCAAAAGCTATCAGAAAGTACTTTGTGAGAAACACATTTTTACCACAAAAGGAAAAATTGCCCCAAAATATTAAAATTTCAGATTTCGTCATTATTTCAATAATTATCATTTACTTCATCTATTGCAACCTGTATACCAAATTTCAAAGCTATCAGATGAGTAGTTTTGGAAATACACATTTTTGATCGAAAATGTCTCCATCAGTTGACAGAATCTGTTTTCTGAGAGGGTCAAAAATGTCAATCACAATACGCTGATTGTTCCAACACTGTACGAAATGCATGATATGCGCTCAGCATATTTACGTATATTGTCGTATATGGAAGACAATTTTAACTGCATACACAACGTATATCTTAATATGAAACATTCCAATACGTTGATATGCGTAGCATATTTCTATGAAGATCATGAGTATACATAATGCAGATCTTTGCACACCAAGTGTACACTGTAGCTTTGCATTTTAGTAGTGTACGTATGTGTATACATAACATATTTGACACATTACAGGAATCAGTATATGTGTATATATATTGTTGTATATCAAGCATTTTGCCCAGTGTAATAGTCTATACATCACCACTAATTAATTTTGATTTGATATCAGTTCCACAATTCTATATCTCTTTGTACCTGTAGGTAAACATCCTTTCAAAGAAGAAATTACTATATACACAAACATCATTTTCAATACAATTTGATGTCACAAAATTGACTCTAAATTCTTTAACGCATAATGATTAAAATGATTACATTGATCATATTTCACAAATAGAGGCAAAGTAATTAGAACCTTGAGTATGGATGGGATATGAAAAATTCGTACGTTAAGAAGCCAACATAATGGATTAAACCTGACGATCGTTTTTGAAGTGACTTCAAAGGTCCACTCGTATTTTACACCACGCAGGGCGATGTTCAATATTTCTAATACCTCCAGCTTTATGTACTCACATTCAAACTGTAATAAATTGAGAGGTTTTTTTCATGAAAAAAATCAGGCCATTGCCTTCGAAAACAGTTTAGACCCCCGTAATTATCGTTCTCTTCTTCCTTGGTGCGCTTAAAAACCCTACTATCAGACAGCTTGACCTCGTTGTCGCTTCTTCTATTGTTTTGGCCTTTTTGAATAATACTTATGAGGACTGATTGGTTTAGTACGCACGTTTACATTGGTAGATATCAAGGTCACCACATAAGGGTGGGCAATTGCAGTAGCTAATAGAATCGTCCATTGCAATTCAGATTTCCATTCAGGCAATACACCCAAGACATGTTACAAAACAATTGCAATAGCAGTCGCTCGTCTATTTAACTTTGTTTCACACAAACCAGTTGAATAGTTTGATAACACAGTTTGTGATACTGGTCTGAACCATTTCTGAAGGTAAAATATTTTAGCGATGGAGAGTCCCAAAAAGTAACCGGCGAAATCGTTAGAGTTACTGGTGAATTTCACCGGCCGCCAGTAAGATTATACGATCGAAGATGTTCACAGCGGGTCCCCAAATTGTCGAGTCATTGAAAAGCAGACACGTTACCAGATTAGCACTATGAAAAACAAACACGGCGTACCATATTACCGATGATGCAAATGGTTGAATACGGGCTTGTCTCACACTTTTAAAGAATTTCGCGCTAGACAAAGTAGTACAAAGAGATGAAACTAATTTATAGGCTCACAGACTCAAGCAAGCATGGACACTGAACGACCTCTCTGCCTGTGAATGCTTTACGTCTCTGAGGCTCAGCTCAGCAGAGGCTGAACGCCCTGCTAAACAAACATCCACAGATGCATGTGCCCTGATAGCTGAGAGAAAGGCATTTCGTTTATAATTTCGTTCATCTGACATGAGAATGGCAAGATTTAGGTTGCGATACAAGTAAAAATACCATTCTATGAGTAGTTTGATGACAAATAGCAGACAAGTTTACAGATCGAACATGTTTACCGTAAAGTGTAGCATATGCTAATTTAACCACGTGACTCAGGGGAAACTAATACAGTCGACTATTTTTCGGTTACTTCCATACTATTCCAACGAAATTTAAAAGAAGAAATCCCTCTCAAAACCCTCGTGTATGTATAAAAATGTTCTTACCCTTAATAACAGGAGACTTTGGTCTGACCATGTCTGGTGAAGTGGTCACATCAAACCGTTTTGACCACCCAGAAAGGTAACTTTGATATTACCATCTTCTAGGACTTTAGCTCTCGACCAGCGACCTAAAGAGTCCACTGCTTCATTGTCACTCCCTCGTTCAAGTGTGTAAATGGCCATACTAATGCGATGTTGAAAAGTCTTGTCAGATGTGCAGTTCGAAGAGTGGAAATAGCGTGCAAGCAGGACATCGACTCACCGTTGAATGCCGATTTATCTTCTCCATGGGCTAACTTGTATGCATACGCGTCAAGGTATAGTACAGTTAAGCGGCACAAACTCAGTGTGGTGTAAACCTTGACAGTATTATCATTTCAGGATTTTGGAATTTGTTCCTTGTTATATTAATTTGACCTAAAATATGGCTTGTAGTATATTTGTAGGTCTCTTATCACATATAGCAAACAGCTTACGAGATGGCCAATAACTTTAATGAGGAGCTTCGTACCCTATGAAGCCCCATTTCATGGGGTGAATGTGCATTGAATATGCATTGTTTTTAGAAGGGATTGCCCCGTAATGTAGAGAGTCAATTCAAGAGTCCATTGTTTTAGCTCATTTGATCTTGTATTTGGACATATAGTCCATTGCCGACTAAAACTTGTTAAATAGTAATTCTTATCAGACTGCAGTGATTTTCTGAATATATATATATATATATATATATATATATATATATATATATATATATATATATTCAGAAATAGTTACATAGTTTAATTTCACTCAGATGGACATTAGTACAGCAATGGTGTAAAGTAACGTCATACAAGTGCAAGCAATATATCATTATGGGTTCTCTATGATTGTGTCATATGAATGATAATAATATAACATCAGCAGGATTAGTTTATAACAATTATTATACAGCAAAGAAATAACATCATCAAAATCTCCTAGTTGTTCATCAGTTATTTACCAAGGCGACTATTTCGGGGATTTGAAAACAATAGAGTCAACTGCCCAGGCTCCCCAAGCAGTACTGATCAGGTACCAACACACCTTAAGTTATTCGAAGTCTGATGTTACATATGAGTCTTTCGGTGCTGCAATGAATTTTTCAAAAAGTTGAGGATGTATTGACATAGCTTTATGAAACTGTCTGATGATTTTATGTTGTGGTCCTCCTTGGGATATCATCCTTTTGTACAGTCTGGTAACTTTTGGAATAAAATCTTCTATTAGAAGTGTTGCACGAGCAATGTGGAGATATTCTGACTACATATATATATATATAGAGAGAGAGAGAGAGAGAGAGAGAGAGAGAGAGAGAGAGAGAGAGAAAGACACATCAAAATCGTGCGGAAGTTCTTCAAAAGCCTGAACAAAGCAATGTTGGCTGTCATCCTCGCCAAATTTGAGTTGGTTGTGCAAGGGTGACTTACCTTTGACATCTAGTTGGACGGGGTGAGGTTAAACCTTTCAATGCAAACAAAAACTTTGAAGTTACAAAACTCTAAAATAACCTTGACATAAGACACATTAAGGGTAGAGTGAATTTGATTGCAAACTGTTTTATCTTTTATTTAGAGTTTATCACTTTACACATTTTAATGTCACACTGGTAAAAGTAAAAACAATCTAGGAAAAGTTTTCTATTTTGAAGACAGGAATTGTTATGTTGGTTATTCTCCCCAATACATGATCTTAGTTTAATTGGTCTAGAACATTCTGAAAGTCGAGTGCTTAAGGTCGTTCTCCTCCATAACCTTGAATTGAAGTAGTCATGTTTAAAACATTCTAAAGGTCAAGTTTACTATAAGTGACGATACCTTAGAAGAACACTTAGAATATGAATAATATAGGGCTCAGCCCTTGGTGTCGCGCCAGGGTTAAGATTGGCAATGTTATTTGTATTGATTCATAATAAAATGTAATTAATTGTTACTTCATAAACGTTTATATGACAACTATGCCCAGTTTCCCTCTGATGAAAGCAGTTCACGTACACGACGTAAAACCCTGCAGCAGTGCAGGCATAGATTTTCTGTAACGTTTAAAATATTTGGACAAAAATTAGCAATTTTTACAATGATAACAGCCTATTGCGTTAAACAAGGGACGTATTATGCAATCATTATCATTGCAATGGTAACCGCACTGCCCACCTTCCACTTGCAAGTTGAAAACTATAGCGTTCCGTCTAAAAAGTGGCAATTTTTGAATCTAATTATTGACACAGGGGGCGCTTTTCTAAAATTCAATCCCAGCATTCTTTGCGTATGCCCCCGTTCATATGCACGACAGTTTTCTCCCTTTATCTATATTAACGATATTTTGTATCAGCGACAAGGTGCATAATTACATTTAGTGTCTAATAAAAGAGGTATATTTTATAATGGCATGTTATATAATAGTAATTTGCACGTTTCATATTTGTTTATTTACGAGTACTCAAAAAACATGGCGGCGCCCGTGAAAGTAGGGTACATTTCCGGTTACTCGCATAGTATATTATAAATATGCGCATGCGTAGTCAGTAAGCCGCTGGCGAGACTATTAACAGAAATTCTGGATTGTTCTTATACCTTATGTATATAATCATTCTAGAATAAAATAGGACAGTACAGATTTTCAGTTGCTTTGGTGTTTACTTGTGAAGAGTATATTAGACCTTAACGCTCATGTTGAACTATTTCTGTGACCTGAGGCTTGATTCGGATCTACATCGAGCCTGTAAACCAGAGAACTTCCTAATCCATCAGTATGCCTGTCTACACTCACTTCTCAAGAGACTAGTTTTTGCCGTCCAAGGGAGATAAGTAGCCTGTAAAAACTTCTTCTTTGTACTTTATCACTTTACTTACTTATTAGTATTAATAATTTTCTTTAAGAAACTCGCTAAATGCACATTTTTTTTCTGTCGTAACACAATATTAAGGTATAACGCACCTCGAGGACAGACATTCGGACTCTCAAACTTTTACAATTCTCTTCTGATATACCACATGTGGGGGTTAATTTTAAAGCTTTTGGTGAAAGAAAACTTCAACGGCTTAGTTATTCGAAATTCGAAAAATTTTATTTTTCTTTTTTCTTCATAGAGTTAACACAGGGATGGCGGCCATTTTGAATTTCTAATATCGGTAAACCTTGGGTAATTTTTTTCTGTATTGCAAAAATTTGCACGGTGACCCGCTATTTTTATTCTTGATTTTGAAAGAGAATGATTGAAAGATCCCTTGAGGAAAGTTAGAGCAAAAGTTTAAGTCTTTCACTTTCGAGGTGCATACTACCTTAAGCATAATAATTAAATAGCCGAACGAAAAGTTAGTCTCTTTGACTACACGATCATTGGATTTAAAGACTTACAGATTCATTTGATTCAGCCATTGTGATTGTCAACGACAACCACTTGCAGACAACATCATTAGTCAGTGTTGTCACAGACATACATATAACTATGATTTTCTGTCACTACACTCATTGGATATGGCAGCCTGTCATTACTGCTAAGTTTTTGAAAGGAGTACAAACTTCGCAAGTCTTTTCAACGTCTCCATAATTTCTTTCAGCTGTTTACTGTGTGATCAGCTGCATCCTGTAGATCTTTATGGGCATGGTCAGGGTCAGGGTGAGTGGCAATACAGTCAGGACATAGATTCACCTGGCAGGAGACACAGAACATATGAACTTCATTATTAGGATGAATGTTACAGTGTACTTTGCTCTGCTTTGACAGTTCGCCTACTAGTCCTTCAAGGTATTTGTCAAGTTTTACTTCACCATAAGCTTGGCTGGTTTCCATGTCTTCATCGGCAGTAATGCACGAAGAACCGAAATTCGAACCATACTGTGTACATTTGTGTACAGCTTTTTCTTCTGTGCATCCTTCAGACTGTCCTAAGTCTAACTCTTCAGTAATCCGCCCTGTCCTAGAGACACCAACCTGTCATTAAATCAGCCGTTTACAACATCGTAAGTTATTAGATCCTATACTGTCGGCAAATCTAGTATATTAGCAAACAATTTTGAGGACATTTACGTCAAGTGATTCTTTAGGTTTCTAACAGAAGGAAGGAGAATCTCTTCCCGAAAAAGGGGCTTTGTTTTTTTGTTTTTTGTTTTGTTTTTTTGTTTTTGAGGGGAACAATAATTAATTATGCAATTGAATTATGCAATTAAGCTGCATCAAAGTAATAACACATACTCGTTGAAGAGTTTGTCAAATATTAAATTAAAATAGCCCTATTGTTTCTTATTCTTGACTCTGCAGGAAACGTTACCATTTTATCAGAAGATAACACTGACTATTCACTATTGTTAGTTCACATTCAGTTTTGTTATTTGGAGGCAAATGCTGTGATGTTACATCATGGGAACTAATCATAACAACGAATGCCTTTTCATAGTCCCTCTAATTAATATCTGAATATCGTATTGTTTACGTGGCACTGTAGATGGGAGGGGAGAATCACATAATCTCACGCTCCGGAGAAATAACACTGCATATGGTTCATAAAATGAGATTGGAGAAAATAACTCTTTGTGCATTTTGTATGAACAATGAAATTCTAAACATTGATATTTGAATCACCTTGCAAATAAATATACAAATTCACAAATTTACCAAAAATTGTTGACAATAACATGTTTCTTAAGAGAGTTTATGTTTACTTGCCCATTCCGAAGATTGGGGGTAATCTATTGAGTAATCATGTAATTTTGAAAAGTACAGTAAGAATAATGAATTCAGAAAATAAAGTAAATAAATATTTTTAGTTATCATAAGTGTATTCCTTATTAAGCTACAACTATATTTTCCAAGAATATTAATATCAAGGTGATTTCGGAAATGCGTTTTCTTACTCATTCATTCATTCATTCATTTATTCATTATCTATTTTTTTATATCTTTATTTACTCTGAGCAATAGGTAAAAATATAATACAAAGTTGTCGAGCACATGTGACTATTTTAAAACAAATTATAAGTTCGGAAAGTTTTAAATAGTGAAAACATACATTTTTTTATTCTTTGGTTATGATAAGTCGGCCCGTGCCGCCGGCCTTTATGTCCAGGCTACCATCATATTTTATGAGCGTTTCAGTAGAAAATGTTTTACATAATGACACAACTGGAACGATGAATGTTCAATATGTTCTAAATTAGTTATTTGGTAACCTGAACATTTAGTTGTTTTTTCATATGCTGGGCTTAGCATATATTGTTTAAACGGCTTTTTTTAAAGTAAACCTGTGATATACCTTACAATGCAATATAGACCAGTTTAAAATGGATATCTGTCACAAGTAAGTAAATATTACGGGATATTTTGCTAACTTTCAACACAATTACCTATCCGACACTGCTTGTTAGGATTTTTTTTTGCAGACTCATGGTCTTTTAACTTACTTGATCATTGGAAGCTTTAGTAGGTTAATATCCTCTGCATAACGGAATGTATTTTGGATAAGATCGCCAATCAGTATTTGGTCCCATGCATGATTGAACGTTATCAACGTATGCAAATCTCTGCTGCATTTTTGGAAAACCTGCAGATAAAAAACAAGTGTTTTTTATATGATCGTAAATTAAATATTGCTGAAATCTGATAACAAAATGTAGGTAACTCTCTTGTTGGCGTGTGTCTGAAAATATATAAAAGGTACTTTTACAGAAAGCCATGGCCAAAAATTATATATCTGTAAGTTGCTAATAGAAGTCACATGGTTGGAGAGAGATATTTTGAATAGAGTTATAAGAGTAAGTTATAAAAAAAACTACTAACTATAGTCCCCGCACGGTATATATATATATATATATATATATATATATATATATATATATATATATATATATATATATATATATATATATAATATATATATATAAATGCCATTATGAAGTTCCTTCCTAACGACGATGCCATAAATTCATCAATATGTGTGGATGATAAACTACGTTATATCATTGTAAGGGTACTCAGATAACCATTTGTTGCCGTACATAACATGACAACAAAACGTCAACTTAGAGTCATCAGTGTACTGTGTTCGTACATACAGCAAATTTCACGTCACAATAACAGTCCAAGTACAAAAACAGACATTTTTGTATTACATATATATAAAATATGTTGATTGTCAAGCATAAAAGCTGTCGAGTCATTTGGTAAATACAGCTGAAGCTTGTTTTGATCTTTACAGAAATAGATCTTTACAGAAAAAGATCATTATCATCATGACGCTTTCGATGATATTCAGAAACCTCTTATAAGTAAGATGATGACTAAACATATGCAAATAAGCCAAACATTGTTTTCATCCAAAAAGAAACAATACAAATAAGGTCATGTGATTTTCTAATCTTGAAGTATACGGTCGGAAGATTTTAGATGGTGAAAGCGCACATTTTTAATTCTTTGCTCATGATACGTCGACCGACAATTTTATGTCCAGGCTATCAACATATTCTGTATGTACTTCAGTAGACAATTTCTTTTGATACTCATACAACTGTAACGATTATGTGAAATAAGCTCAAAGTCAGATATTTGTTAAACTGAATATTGCAATGTTTTTTATATCCTTGGCGCATCATATATTGATTAAATGATCACCTTTTTTTAAGCAACCACATGGTACACCTTAAATGTAAAAAAAACATCATTTTCTATTTAATATGCCTCATAAGCAAATAAATGTCATTTATCGCTACCATTTCAACAAATTACATACTCGACACTGCTTGATAAGTTTTGTCTGCAGACCTATGGCCTCTTTACTGACTTGATCATTGGAAGACTTTAGTCGGTTAATTTTCTCTGCATAACGGGAGGTTTTTTGAAGAAGGAACGTATGCAAAACTCTGCTGCATTTGAGGACAACCTGCAGGAAAAACCGAGAGTGTTTATGTGATCATCAATGAAATGTTGCCGTAATCTGATGACAAAATGATCTACATTGGGTAATACTTTTAGGCGGGCAAAATTGTATAGTTTTAAGCGTGAATAATTGTTTTATATGTAGAAGGCTGTCAAGAAGGTTAAGTTTCACTCTCTTGTTGATTTTTGAAAAATTTATAACATTTACTTTTACAGGAAACGTTGGAAAATAACTGTACATTCTCTAAGTGGTCAAAAAAGTCACAAGGTAGGAGAAAGAGAAACAGGAAGAAAGAGGGGGAGGTGATTGAGAGACAGATTGTTCAAATACAATTTTGAGACTTAGTTATAAAACAGTTACGCCTGTAGTCTCGGACGGTATATGTATAATTAGATCTTATTCCCTTATAATTAGCTTTGTTCAGCGAAGGAAAATACGAGTTACGTAATGAAGGTGTCACCTTTAGTCGAAGACGAGTGGTGACACGAACATTACGAAAAGAGTATTTTCGAGTTGAACGACTACAAATGTTAGGAAATACTATATTTACCCGATGCACAAGCCAAGAATTCGTTATTTTTTTGCAGAGTACAAAAGGTTTTCTCGACCGATTCCGCGTTTAAACTTTTCAACTACTTTAGGAATAATATCAATACGCCGTGAATAAGTTTTAAATCATTTCTAGTCGTTCGCCTGGTGAGCTAGGAACAGGGCGTTCACGTTCGTGTACTATGGGGCAAATGCACGACGACCTCTCAGTCTACACTTACCTTCCACAAGTTATATACTATTTCAAAGATAGTATTGGTCTAGAATTTAGGGACTGGACACAAATTACGGGCGGGGGGGTGGGGTGGGCCGGTGTTTTTTGTGGGTGGGTCGCCATTTTTCGCGCAAGTATTTTTGAAAGGGTCATAAAATTTTGTGTATGCCTATGGGGGAGGGTCACCTTTTTTATGCATCAAAGCTGAACTTGCATGTGCACGTATTGAAGAATATGGAATACTGAAAAAAGAAAAAATACATCCTGGCATTTCATTTCTGCCATTTCCATTTTCAGCGCGCCCTTCGGGCGCAATTTTAAGGTATGGGTATAATAAACAATGTATTGATGATCCAAGCAGCCACATTGATTTAAGTTGTCATGATTTCTAATATCCAACTCCTCTATTGTGCATAACTGTCCCCTATTATGACTCTTTCAGTAACAATTTGGGAGATCACTTATCTGATATCATTCTCCCATTGGCAATACATTAGGTATAGGTTGGTGTCAAATGTTCATGTCGCTGTATGTACATTTTTTTATTTTTTGAGGACATTGACAGAATACAAACTATTCAGAACAGTGCAAAATATCATCAATAACAACTGGAAGCTTCAGGTCAAACAACTTTTGAATAACAATTTAGGATCAGATAAGCTATGAGTTATTTGTAGTTTCCTCATAGCCTACAATGTATAGTTAATCAACATTTCGCTGAAATTCCAAAATCAAATTCCTTGCACAACCATAAACTTGAAACCAACCTGGTCTAATCAATAACATTAATACTAATATCTAGGTGTACATAAATGCACAGATTTACTTAGTTCTGTATTGGAAAAAAAAATATTCATAGTTTTGTCATAGACTGCTATGCATTGTAAATCGACATTTCATTGAAATTCCAAAATCAAATTTATTGCACAATCATGGACTTGAAACCACTCTGGTCTAATCATGAACATCAATACTAATAATTAGGTGTACATAAATGCACAAATTTACCTAGTTTTGTATTGGAAAAAAATATCCCTAGTGTCATCATAGACTGCTATGCGTAGTGAATCAACATTTCAGTGAAATTCCAAAATCAAATTTTTGGCACAAACATGGACTTGAAACTACTCTGGTCTAATCATGAACATTAATACTAATAATTAGTGTACATAAATGCACAGATTTACTTAGTTCTGTATTGGAAAAAAATTATTCATAGTTTTGTCATAGACTGCCATGTATAGTGAATCAACATTTCAGTGATATGCCAAAATGAAATTTCTTGCACAACCATGGACTTTAAACCACTCTAGTCTAATCATGAAGATTTATAACAATAATCGAGTGTACATAAATAGACAGATTTGCCAAGTTTTGTTATTCTTACTTTTGTCATAGACTACAATGTATGATGGATGAACTTTTTATGCGAAATTCCAAAAACAAAGTTGTTGTACATAGATGCATGTGTTACCACCCTCTTCTAATCAAGTACAATTATGTCAATTATTCAGGGTCCATATATGCACAAAAAGTGCATATTATTAATTGTGAAAGAATTTTTTTACAGTTTGTCATAGACTCCCATGTATAGTGAATCATCATTATCGATGAAATCTAAAAATTACATTGTTTGTACACGCATGCACTTTTTACCTGCCACTTCAAGCAAAGTACATTTACATGAATTATCACTCACATATGATTCGAAATTTTTTGGACAGAGTGTTATATCAGCCACATTTTGCCTTCTTTTGGGAGGGGGATTTCAAAAGTATAGCAAGTCAGAAGGGGGGTCTTGAACACATTGCAGGTTTGTTGGGGGGTATTGAGTATTAGGGGAGGGTCATTTATTTTCATGCACGGATAAGGGGGAGGGTCACTAATTTTTGTGCATGAACTTTTGAAGGGTCACTATTTTTGACGCAGCGGTGTTTCGAAAAACACCGGCCCACCCCCCCTGTAATTTGTGTCCAGTCCCTTACCTCTGACAAAGTTACGCTGTTTTTTCGGGAACAAAAATCAACTGAATCTCAACGGCGCGAACACTGTGTAACGTCTCGCCTGACCATCGATACAATGCTTACAGAGCCCACGGTAACGCAACCAGCTTCGAATTTGTTGTTCCGCAAATCATTCATGTAATTAGTCTTTAGTAAGGGACGGGTCAGTGTCTTCGGCTTGGGAAGGGGGCGGTGGATTAAAGTTTCCGACGTCAAAAAGTGGCTGATCCCTCCTCTATTCAAACTTTCGAAAAAAGGGTGACCCCCCTGCGCGCGACAAAGGTCAAACAAAAGGTGGAATATAAATTGAATAATTCAGTGTGTGTGTGTGTGTGTGTGTATGTATTTATATACAATTTGGGGGTATAATTTAAATATTCAGTCACTCTGTGTTTTAATGAAATTGTTGTCAGTCAGTTGTAAGATAGGCACTTAAAAATATCGATTCTAAAATTTTAATAAAGTATTTTGAATGAGCTGTGAATGTACTCCACTCTTTTTATGCATAAGCAGATGTCCAGAACTGTTGTAAGAAAATGTGATTGTGAAATATTTGTGCATGTTGCTTTCTATTGCTGAATTCTCATAGAGGAAACAGAAGAGTGTCAGGAAATTGTAATGCTCTTTATATGAACCGCAGATTTTATAATTAATAGTACACTTTGCAAAACAGACTTTCAAAATACAGATATCAAGATATATCTGACATATATCTCTGGTATATTATTTTTACTGCGCCCGAAGGCGCGTCGAAAAATATTAAACATCCAGATATCTCTGATATAAATACATATCTGATATATGAAAGTCATGCAGCTGAAGGGCATGCTGACAAATATTGTTTGATATTTTAAAGAAATGCGCCCAAAGGGTTCGCCGAAACATTTTAAAGGGCTCGCTGAAAAATTCAATTGAATGATGAAATTTGTGGCTGGCACAATGCATTTTTTGCAAGTATGAGCCATGCCGAAATTTAAAAATAAACTGACCCCCCCCCCCCATTGGGCATTTCAAAAAAAGCTGACCCCCTATCACCAACGTCAAAAACAGGGTGACCCTCATGAATCCACCCCCAGGCTGACGAAACTGACCAGTTCCTAATATACAGGCGTCACACTGTTGTGTTTCCATTGTTCGGACTTTATTGTCTTAGTGTATATGAATATCCAATAATAACATTACTTTCGGAGGCCTGGATACCCCACTTGATCCCCTTGTTGCAGTAGAAACCGTATGTCTACACCATGAAAATACACAGTGTGTCGAAAGTGCAGGCGTCGTCGTCTCTACAATAATACGAACCCAATATTGGTGAAAAAAATAGAACACAAGGACTCAAAATTTGCCAAGTTGATGTATTTTGTCAGACTCTAATAATCATTACTTATTTTTTATGACTTTTTCACGTCAGATACATTTTGATATTTTGAGAAATACCGGCCACCTAGTTCTTTGTTTACATTGAGGAGCAAAGCCAATATCGTCGCAAAAAGGTCCGCCTCACCAAATTTGATAACATTGTCGCGGGTTGTCGTGACGTGGAAGGCGAGAGAATAAATCCCGTATTTATCTTCGGCGACGACAGACTTGGCTTGTGCATCTGATAATTGCCGTTACTGAAGCTCCTTCCAACGACGATGCAAAACGTTCATAAATATGAATGGACGATCAACTAAGTAATGCAGTAATGAAGGTACTCAGATAAATCTTTGTTGCCGTACATATGATGACATTAAACATACGACCTAGTGTCGTGTGGAACAATTTTGCTCATCAGCTGATAAAAACCAATGTTTAAAGATACATGTTTTGATGCCTTGTCCCTCTCTCTCTCTCTCTCTCTCTCTCCTCTCTCTCTCTCTCTCTCTCTCTCTCTCTATTTGTGAGTTCCATTGCTTTCAAACTGTAAAGTAATGAGTTTTCCCTGTGTAACAGAGATGAAACATTATTCGAATTGTTGACCCTTAAAGGTCAAAGTAGTACACATGCGTTCTGTGTTCTATTTTTTGTCATGATAAGTGTATTTTTTATGTTCCAAAATTATAATTGTCGATAATTATAATTCGATCGTCCAAAATAACACATCGACCTCATCTATTGATTTCTGTTTTTGTTGTTAAGGATAATATATTTATTTATTACCCGTGTCTCAAAATAGATATTTCATCGTAATTAACGCAAAATTTAAGTATTATCGGTATACAGACAATATTAAGAGAACATGGCGGACGATTTTTTAGCGAGACTTTAACTTACACTACGCAGAGTGCACGGATAATGTCTAGTCCAAGTTTTGGTTACCAAAGGGAAAACAACTCCATATCGTTGATATTGATTGTTTGCGTTTTACGTATTGTAGTGTGTATTTTTGTTACACTATATTGTGTATAGAGCCGACTAGGCACGGCCAGACACAACGGCTATAATCTATGTGTCAGTGCAGTTTGTACTTCAGAGTGGAGAGACTGTGAAAGACACTGCGATTCTTCGATGCCATATATTTCAAAATTTTGCCAGACTTCTGATTCAGTTGCCTAAATTTCATCTTTACTGGATACATTGTGTGGTATATTGGCATATTGTATGTTTTCCTATGTTGTACCACTGAAGATCTTTTGTTTCTGTCCACCGAAGATGCACTTGAGGCGACTGATGAAGAAAGTATGGCAACTTTCGAAACAGCGTTAAGGATCGTAGTGTCGTACTCAGTCTCTCAACAGTTTGGGTCTCGCAGTGACTAATCGGTTCTGTACACAAGACAGTGAAACCAATATATTCTTGATCATTGAATTTTTTTGACGTCGTATTCCCTTTACTAACTAAGGTATTTCTTTGAATTCAGGTGAACAGCATTGAGCGTAATCTCATACCCAAAAATATCCTAAACAACCACTTTTCGTTACATATGCATCTTTTGTTTTGTTTTCAGTTAGACTGTTCAATCATGATTTGAACAGATAAGGAGCAAATCCGTCCCTTTCTGTGACGTTCATTTTATATCAAGTCGCTATATATCTGTCACAAGCAAATGAATGTTTTATTGTGAACATTTCTATATATTACCTACCCGAAACAACTTGCAAAGAACCCATGTCCTCTTTACTGATTGGATCATTTGGAGACTTTAGTCGGCTAGTCTCTTCCGCATAAGGTAATTTTGTTTGAAAGAGATCACCAATCAGTGTTTCGTGCCTTGCATGCTTTAATGTCATCATCTTATGCAAACTTCTGCTGCATTTAAGGAAAACCTACAGGAAAAACCAACTGTTTTATGTGATCTTAAATGAAATGTTGCTTAAATCTGATGACAAAATGTAAGTCCGTGACAGACTTTTAGACTTCGAAAATCTCATTGCTTTTTGCGTAAACAGTCGCTCTATATGAAGAATGCTATCGAGAAGGTTACGTTTCACTTTCTTTTGTGTTTGTGTGTCTGTGTGTGTGTGAGTGTGTGCAAAAACGTACAAAACGTCCTTTTATCAGGAAGCCATGCCCAATAACTATACATCTGTAAGTGGTCGATAGAAGTCACATAGTAGAAGAGAGACATTTTTTGAATAGAATTATGAGTCTTGGTTATAAAAAATACAATTACGCCCATAACCTCGGATGCTTTATGTAGAAATGCCCTTATCGAAGTTGCTTCTAAACACCATCGATGATGTCATATTCTCCAATATGCATGGACATTCAACTACATACGCAGATAAATCTTTGTTGCCGTACATACACCTGTGGCCACTTTACTGTTGATCAAGGCCACTTGATGCAGTCAGAAATTCTGTTTGTACAAAGGCAAACCTAGCTCTATCTGGGGTTGTAAATGAGGGTTTACGATTGGCACTCTGTGTTCAAGATTGAGATGAAAATGTAATATTACCATGCACTGATCCATGTACAATTTTGTTTATTTCAGTTTCCCCAGACACAGTGTGTGCATTGGACATACAATTTTACTTGATGCTATAGCAGTGAGCTCATAAAAATTTGTTGTCTCAATAAATTAATTATCGCGTAGAGACTTTAATGAATGGAAGTGGTATCTTATGTCTCTATTTTCAACACAGGGGGGCTATTGTTATACACCAATCGGTGACCAACATACTTCGAAAACGCACCTTGGACATGAGGCTCAGGACATGAGGCTCAGTAAACTCACTTCCCTCAGTCGGCAAAGAGGCTGCCGCCATAGCAGCTCCTTGGGTAATATTTAAGGGGCATCTTTTGGGGTTAGGTTTGATATTTACGTACGAATATGTGATGATTGGTTACTAGTGTTACCACTGCAGGCTGCTGTAATACAGCCACTACATAGTACAGTAAAACCTCTGCTAATGGTGATGAGCAGGAAATATTTGCCTGTGATATTTGTATCGTTACTAAATGCTGACACTACTAGGTAAAGGTCTTCCGTTAGTTGGAACAGTGAACGTTTTGTAGGAATCAAATTTTGCAAAATATATCAAAGGATAGTGATTGTAATGAATGTCTTGTAAGGTTCTTGTAAGGTAAGGTTTGCAAAATCCATCAAAGGAGAGGGCTGTAATGAATGCGGTTGGCGTTATTTTTGTCACCTGAAACGTTTTTCTACTCACCTAAGCAAGTTAAACTTCCAGGCTATTTTGAAATTCACGTTGATTTGAAAATTGCCTTGAAAGTTAACTTGCATCGGTGATTGGATAAAAACGTTCCAGGTGACAAAAAGAAACGCCGGTCGACTGCATTCATTATAAAAACCTTCCCTATGATAGATTTTTGCAATACTGCGACGTTCACTGTTCGCATTTACGGAACCTTTTAGTGACGGGAACATCACTGATGTACAAACTGTACCAAATATAACTTAGCGGTCTATGCGTGCATTTGTATCAACTAAAAATGTAATAAGGGCAATTTAAGAACATTCGAGCAAAATCACCAATTCCATGTTTACATAGATTTGTAACAGAATTGCCATATACTCTACAAGGAAATCACAATATACTTGAAACCTTTCATGATCCATTCAATATCGAAAATCAGATATTTATTCTTTTGATTTATGAATGACGAACAATTGACATTTTAGTATATGAAGACTGAAAACCAAAGGGAATCTTTTGTCCTCAACAGACAGCATCATATCAATGCACTGTTAAATTTTCAAGTGTTGAGATAAACAAATTGCCTGTACAATCAATAACACTTGGAAGCGGTAACAGCACCAGTAGCTCTCGAGATCGCATAGGTTTGTTTTCCTCTCATAGGCTTCTGTATACTATATAGAGGCTATTTGAAAATAATCTTGTTCAAATACATATTCTGCCTCATTAAAATCCGGAGAGTTTGTGAAAAATATACTCTACGTCCACATTATCTGAGAATTCAGATAGAATTCGACCGCCGTTATTAAGCTGAGCAGGGCACTACAATACCACAATAATATCGTCTGCAACCAACCCTGCAGATCCATCTTCTCTGACGGTGTTTGCTGCTTCATTAAAAATGTAAATATGATGCAGTATTTGACGGGCCTTGGAAAATATTAGCATGGCATATGCCGTGTGCCTAACGAGAAAATTTAGAGTATAATTCTGCTCTTTTGCGAACCGCTGAACTTGAACTGCCGAGCTTCAACTGGGGACATGGCCGTAATTCCTGTTGCAAACGCTTTGACAGCTGAAGCCGCTTTCCATCATAACTTTAATTGGAACGTGTCAACTTGGTTACTGAAGAGGGCGACACAGAAACTTTCGAGTGAACTTAAGCCCACGGGGAATATATACGTTTTACTTCATTCGTTGCCTGTTCACTAGTTCTAAAATTATCAGTTTTCTGAAATATTTTACTGAAAGCTTTTCCAATTTTCCACTCTCTATCTGCTCTGGTCACTCTTGTGGCATCCATGTTTACCGCTGGACTGAACGACTTTCTTTCTCAATTGTACCTTTGGCTATTTTACGAAGGACATTGCATGTCTGATGGGATTTGGCGGATCAGTTTGCATAGAATGGACGCTTATGAAAAAAGAGATTGAAGCCCAACTGAACAGTGATTGACGTACTTTAGATGAAAATAAAAGCTATGATATTTCCTGGAGTAATGATTCACCAGACTTTTTCAACATTTAGATACCTGAAATGTTACAAACTTATCAACGCATAACTTGTATAGACTAGTTCGTGTGTGGGATGCAGCCCATGCAACATAAAAGAAATTGGAATGGGAAATGTTGCCAAATTGGCAAATTATGCAGTCCGGCGAGGTGATAAAAACTATCAGTACTCTTCCAATACTTCACAATAGCGCTTTCAAAAGTGTCGAGCTCAGCATCATTTGAGCTTGTAGATGTAAAGACTCACTATAAATATTGCTACAAGTAATGGTGTACAATAACAGAGATTCAGTACAACAATTTGCATGAAATAGACTATCGAGTTTATCCAGCAGGAAGCACCGTAACTTTAGTAACCTGATTGTCAGCACTGCTCATAAGCTACAAGGATATCGTAGGTACCTTTGGTGATTTATATAATTTGAGCTTCCATCCTTTTCTGCGTCACTGTTCCTGTTCTCGACATGGTAACATCCCCACTATCAATGTAATGGTTAAAGAGGGAACATCACACGTCCAGCAGGGAGGGCGAAATTTCCACGCAATTTTGCAAACAGAGGCCCCAACCCCCTAAGAAAACATTTACATTGTTTCCGTGTTTTGGAGGCGCCAGTCCCAGGAAATGGCAAATAATGAGAGTCTCAGGGATGGCCCACCTCCCTCAACGGCTCAGGCTTTCACTGTCTGGATTAAATCGGTTTGCAAAAATATATATTTATATATAGCGCCCGCCTTCAACACTATATGTATATAGAGAGCTGTCTCAATCTGTACACCCCTCAGTTTTAAATCTTCATTTAGCATTTAGAGGTATTCTACTGGTAGTATACTCTATACTAGATATATTCACTACCCACATTTCCATTTAGAGAATGATAGTAGACTGGTAGTGATATATTCACTGGGTATTTAGCTGACATCATAATGGTTTGAATGACCTTATGAATGACCTCCAGGTGATTTTCAGAGAGTATATATTTTTTTAAATTACTCGTCGAACCTATCAAGGAAAACAATGGCCGCTTCTGCAAAAGCAGATCTATCATCCATTGAGGGTTGAGGACTGGTCATTTGACCTAGATACCCAGATGCCCCACCCAGAGGGGCTTCAAGCTGATGAGAGGGTTTAGGACTGGCCATTTGACCGAGGCAGACTGATCCCCCACCTAGTTGGGCTTCCAGCCGACTTTGTGTAGCTTACAAGTGGTCTTTGACGATGCTAAAGCCGAGGTTGAGGTTCATGGTGCCTGTACAGTGGTCTCTCCCTTTGGATGGAAAAACCGGAGTAGGACAGCATTGAAATTGAAGATGGAAGGTATGTCAATGCCACAGAGGAACTGAATGCTAGCATGACCGACCAAAGGGCAGCACAGCTACTTGCCGCTATTCCAAAGGGTAAGTCCATTCTGAAAATCACTTCTCTGCATAGAGCAAACCAAGGCAACTGGTCTGTTGAAGACAAATTTGACCCGGTCCCTGCAGATGAAAGAAGGAGCAAGCCATCGTACGTTGTTTTCACTCAGGCCACAAAGTCTAGTGTATTGACTGGGATCGATACAGAGAACTCTAAGCTCCGGTCCGGTCATGGCAGTCGTGTATGGTCTGTACTCCCTAGGGGACCCACAACCTGCTGACCTGGCCCTACTCAAAACTTATAGTGCAGCCAAAACAGGAGGTCGGCTTTATGGACCTCGTTTGCCTGTAGCATGTGCAATGGAGCTGGCAAATAGATCCTGCAGGGACACTTGCCGAAGTAACAACGCCAGGGCCACATCTTCAGGGACATTAGTGGCTGAAGCCAGTTTCTTGATGGCTGCAAACCCTTTCAGTAGCCGTAGGAGCTATAGTAGATGTAAGAGGACTCGGCTGTCTGTTTACTGTCGGCCATTTTGAGTGTTAATTAGAAGATATTCAAGCATATAAACTTGTTGTCAAGCACCGGCGACTACCCCAAAAAACGATGGCTGCACGATCTCACGAATCCGTCTGCAAGTATCTTGCACTTGAGGGACGTAGAGAAATTCGGCAAGTCAAACATTGAATCAGCAGTAAGTCCAGCAGTAAGTGACTTGGCCCAGTCAAAGGAGAAACTACACGAGGCTGATAAAGGCCTGCCACGATAGATATTAATTCCCATTTTTTCTGTCCAGCGCTAGGCGTCGCCCCCATTTCTTGCTCAAAGAGATGCAGATCCTCATCCATCAAAGACAGCTCTCTTTCTCTCTTGGCCTCTAGTTCCTGGCTCTCTTTCTGTTGGCGTCCATACCACCATATGTTTGTGAAGTTAAAAATTGAACGGTGTTGTCCATAAATTATTGAATTTTTAAATAGAATGTTGTGAAGCAGGAAAACAGCATGATTATATTTTGAGTAGTACAAGCCTAGGGCTTTCAAAGCAACCCCAGCCACCCCTAGGAGAATGTAACAATCATTGTACCAAGTCTGAGAGCATGCGGTCTCGGGTGTCTTATTCTCCGCAGGAGCCACACTGACCCTGTGGGTTGTTTTCATCTGCTTTCTCTTGCTTTTCTGCTCGCTAATCTCGGCCAACTTCTTCCCCCATTCCACTTGAAGGGGCTCTTCTCTTTCTTTGGAAGTGTAATCTTCTTCATCTCCGCTGTGTCACAGGCTCCACTGCCAGTGTTTCATGGTTTGCACTGGTGGGGGATCTGGGGCCTCACTTGATTGATGTCTCCAGCAAAGATATCTCCGGATTGGTAGAAAAAGATAAATGCTCCCGAAGTACCCCGATTATGTTAGCCCCCTGTTTTTATGTCTTCGTGTTTGGCCATAATTAGCCCTGTACTGACAACAGCAAGAAAAGGGCCTAAAGGGTGAGCCAGGCCCCCAGCTTACTACATCTCACTCCTGAAAGGAAAATCGTTGTTCAGATCCTTGAAAGCCCTTCGTGCTGTCGATTGGCAGCAAGCATCCAATACCCTTACAAAAAAGAAACGAGATTCTTGATGATTTTCTCACTCACGCGTGCATTGAAGGCTGTCTCGCAGATATTGTAGTGTTTGCTAATGCTTCCTATGATGAACTCTGTAAGGGAACATAAACAGTAGTTTCTCCACAAACAAATGTGAAACCTGTCAAGCAAGGACAAGACATCGCCTTCTTCTACCCATTTGGCTTTGGAGAGCAAGGATTCATAGTATCTAATGCACGCGTTAAATTTATCTTTTGAGTGAGTAAGTAGGCTGAAGGGATCAGAATTAGCCGCTGTCAAGCCACTTCAATAGCCATTTCAATAATTTATTTCAGGCTAAGT
This sequence comes from Ptychodera flava, assembly GCF_041260155.1. Classification (NCBI taxonomy): domain Eukaryota; kingdom Metazoa; phylum Hemichordata; class Enteropneusta; family Ptychoderidae; genus Ptychodera; species Ptychodera flava. Next base: position 35,696,493 of record NC_091932.1, read on the forward strand.
GTTTCATCCCTGTGCATGTGTTCTTAGTTTTCGCACATTGCTGTTTTTATAGCTTGTGTTCTTATATATATATATATATATTTTGCTATATTTTTCGTTGTGACATTGTTTCTTCGTTTGTTCGCAGGTGCTCTGCGACACATAAAATACACCAAGCAGCCTACACTTACGCCTTAAGCATACTTACCAGGCCCGTACCTAGTGCTGATCTCATCAATAAGTGACAACATTGGAGCACCACTGTGACAAATTATTTGTCACCTTGTGCTTTGACTACATTCCGCTGCATCAAGCAAACCACTACCAAACAAGAAGAAACGTCACCGCCAACCACAAACAGAGATTGACAATTGTCAAGATCCCACAACGTAAAGCCAGCTAAAAGCCTCAAGAGCCGATACATTCTATTTACTGAACGAAGCGCTATACACAACCCGAAAATCAAATGTCAAGAGGGACGAACAGAATCAGTTCTGTCTTTGAAACCAATCTAGTCTGGTGCCGAAACCCTGATTTTTGGTCGAACCCAAAATATTTAGGCCCCACAATGGTCTTGGTGGTTTTTGTATCTTCAAAGCCTACTGAATCAGGATCTGCATGATGCCACCCTGGCACCCTTGGGCATTTTAATAAATTCAAGATGGCGGCCAAGATGGCCACCAAAACATGTAAAAGGTAATATCTTAGCTCTATGAAATGTTATCAAAGTGATTTTGGGTCATTTGCAAAGTAAACAGGGCCAAGGAATCCATTTCTTTCCTTTCACAACATGAGCAACTTTTAATTTGCATAAAAATCCAAAATGGCTACCAAAATGACCTCCAAAAGAGGTAAAATGCCATATCTCAGCTCCATGAGAAGATGTTGGATACATTGTGGCCTCCTTTGCCAGGTGAATGGGTTAGAGAACTCATATCTCTCATTGCCTGACATTTACAACCCTTAATTTGCATAAAAAAACCAAGATGGCTGCCAAAAGACCTCCAAACACAGGTAAAATATCATATCTCAGCTCAATGAGAAGCTGTTAAAGTCATTTTGGTCTCCATTGCCAGGTATATTGGGTCAAGCAATTCATATATTTCATTGGCTGACATGTGCATCCCTTAATTTGCATAAAAATCCAAGATGGCCACCCAAATACCTGTGTCAGTATGTAACAAGTTATATCTCAACACACAATGTAACTGATTTTGTTGTCTTTTGGCGTGTTTTACGGGTCAAAGAATAGGTATCTTTAATTATATTTTTAATTTTATTTTATTTATTTATAATATTAATTATATTTGCTGTAAAATCACCCATGAATATCTGAAATAGATAGTAACATTAGCAGATGGCTGCCAAGCTGGTTTCCACAACAAAGATAAAGGTATACCGTATCTTAGCTGAAATTGCATCCTAGAGACTAATACCTTGGGGGTTCAAGGCTGAAGGATAAGTTTCTTTCGTTACATAAAATGTAAAATATTTTATTTAAAGCCAAAATGGCCACCCAATATCAACTATTGCCACAGAAGTGGATGCCACAAAAAACATTGAGTCATATCTTAACCAACCAAGCATTCTTGAGACCTATTTTGTTTTTTTTCCACAACAAATACCAAGATATATCTTAGCTGAAATTTCATTCTATAGACTAATACATTACATTTTCGGTGGCAGAGTTTTCATTTCTTGTTTTCTGAGCTGGAAAAAATCCTCCTTATTATGGTCCGGCATAGTCGCTATAATGGCTGCCCTCTAATAATACACCATATTTTAATTTATCCAGCATCTTTGAAACAAGGTTATATGTGCTTGGGTCAGTTTGAAAGGTCTTAGAATTCACATGTCCACTCATAAATTGTCAAACCATCCATTTAAATTAAATTATAATGAACTGTATCTTTCCATACAACATGAAGCGTCATTTTGTCATTTGCCAATTAGCCAAAATAAATATTGTTGCCCTTGAAATATATGACCGCAAGTGGGTGTGGCAGAGGCCTTCTACGGATACCTTTATTACTGTGGGCATGGTTTTCTGATTTCTCAATGAAGATACTTGTCTTTAGCCACTTTTGACAACCTGGTTTCATGTCATCCGTCAGACGTTGTATCCTAAGCTTTGCAACCGTCATACTGCAAACAAGTCTGTAGTTTCTGCTATAAGTGTAATTCATAGGCTGCAAGAATACCAATCTCTTGCGTTTGACACCAATTCAGAGAACTTTGAGCAGTTTAATTGCATTACAAACACCAATGTTAGATTTAGTGAGGTGTGAGTTGCATCTTTACCAATCAAGAATTCTTAAGGCCTATTTTGATGAGTATGATCATGTTTTATTAATTTGAATCTCTATTATCTGACCTGAAAAAAAACTTTCAAGAACATTACAGAAAGAGGTTGTTTATCTTATAATGCTAATAATTGTGTCAAAAATATTACATCATGTCTCTATTTACTGAGTAACTTGCGAGACCAATTTTTGTGTCTTTGGATACATTTGAAGGGTTAATTGTATGCAAAACATCATCGATGCCAAAAAAGAGACGCAAAACAGGCATGTAGCCTTAACTTATATTATCATTGATTGTCTTTGAGATTGATTCTTAATCTTTGGCCGCATTTTAGGTATCGAGGAACTCACTTTTCCCATTACATGAACTGTCTACGTACCATTTATAAATTAAATGAAAATATGGTCTCTGGAATAGCTGCCATATCATATCATATGTAATACTTCAGCTGACTGTGTATTTAATGAAACATAAATTTTTACTATAACCCAAACGGGATTCGAACCCCCACACACTCACGGCAACATCGCCTAGATGCTAGGCCTCACACAAAACCAGTCGGCCATCGCTTCCAACCCTAAGAGTTGGTCACAGTAACCGACTTAGATGTTACAATTCTGTGCGCGACCGAGCAACACAGTGTGCGTGGAGCAGACGACACACAGACACAGTACACACACATCATGGACACCTAGCAGTTGTGGCTATTTTTCTGCATATTTTTTTTGTTTGTATGTTTCTTATCATAGTTCAATAAAAGCTTGTACAAGCCATAAAAACAGTACAGGTTGGTCTGTAATCCATCTATTGGAGAAGTTACGTGATGTGACAGGAAACACAGCAGCAATGTATGTACTTTGCTTTCATTCTGAGACACAAGGAAAAATGCACATGCTCATCAGTATAGACCTTTTGATGTCAGGTAGTGGATTAGAACTCGTAATGAATATTGCTTTAGGAGGAGCAAGGTGTATATATGTTTAATTATTAAAACAACAACAATTCAATTAAATATTGGGTAATTTTACTGCAATTAAACTGTTCAAAGTGCTTTGGATGGGTGCCAAGCGCAAAACATTGGCATTCTTGATGTCCCTACCGATGACCCTATAGCAGAAACTATAAAATTGTTTGCAGCATGACGGTTGCAAAGCTAAGGGAACAACTTCAAAGGGATAACATGAAATCTTGTCGCCAAAAGTAGCAAAAGACAAGTATAAAAAAGAATAATATAATTCATGGAAATGGATGGTTTGACAATTTATATGAGTGAAAATGTGAATTCCAAGACCTCTCAAACGGACCCCCCCCCCCACACACACACACATACAACCTTATTTGGAAGATGCTGAATAAATTAAAATATGGTGTGTTGTTTTAGGCATCAATTATAGCGACTATGCGGGATAAAATTCCTCCATAAGAAGGAAGATATTTTCCAGCTCAGAAAAACAAGAAATAAAAACTCTGCGACCGAAAATGTAATGTATTAGTCTATAGCATGCTATTTCAGCCAAGATATACCTTGGTATTTGTTGTGGAAAAAAAACCAAAATAGGTCTCAAGAATGCTTGGTTGGTTAAGATATGACTCAATGTTTTTGTGGCATCCTCTTCTGTGGCCATAGTTGATATTGGCTTTCAATGAAATATTTTACATTTTATAACAAAAGAAAATTATCCTTCAGCCTTGAACCCCTAACGTATTAGTTTCTAGGATGCAATTTCAGCTAAAATACGGTATACCTTGATATTTGTTGTGGAGAGCAGCTTGGCAGCCATCTGCTATTGTTAGTATCAATTTAAGGTCTTCATGGTTGATTTTACAGCAAATATAACTAAAGATACCAATTCTTTGACCCGTAAAACATGCCGAAAGACATCAAAATCAGTTGCATTGTGTGTTGAGATATGCCTTGTTATATACTGACACATGCATTTTGGCGGCCATCTTGGATTTTTATGCAAATTAAAGGTTGTACACGTCAGCCAATGAAAGATATGAATTGCTTGACCCAAGACACATGGCAAAGGAGACCATAATGACTTCAACAGCTTCTAATTGAGCTGAGATATGATATTTTACCTATGTTTGGAGGTTGTTTAGGCAGCCATTTTGAAATTTTATGCAAATTAAGGGTTGTAAATGTCAGTCAATGAAAGATATAAGTCACTTAACCCCATTTAACTGGCAAAAGAGGCCACAATATATCCAACATCTTCCCATGGAGCTGAGATATGGCATTTTAACTGTTTTGAAGGCTATTTTGGTAGCCATTTTGGATTGTTATGCAAATTAAGATTTGCACATGCTGGGCAATGAAAGAAATTAATTCATTGGCCCTGTTTACCTTGTAAACGACACCTAAATCACTTTAATAACATTTCATAGAGCTGAGATATTACCTTTTACATGTTTTGGCGGCCATCTTGGCGGCCATCTTGAATATATTAAAATGTCCAAGGTGAAAGGATGGCATCATGCAGATCCTGATTCAGTAGGCTTTGAAGCTACAAAACCACCAAGAACCATTGTGGGGCCGAAATTTTTGGGTTCAGTGCTTCGGCACCAGACTAATACCAGACGGCCTTTTTCAAGGCCAACAGATACTCCAAACAAGAACTAACGTAACACAATGGAGAAATACAAATCTACACAATACTGTGTCACCAAACACAGAAACAGGAAAAACAACAAAAATGCCAGAAAAAAAATTGTACAAGAGGAGACACCCTACAATCTCAAACACAATGAAACACCATACAAATGCCGAACATAGCATGAACATAAATAACAACGTGAATCTTAGATTCATCCACATCTATCATTACACAAGTAAACGACAGCAAAAATCAATGCACTGGGCACGGGTTGAAATCATCCCAACATCAAATCGTCCTCACAGAGCTCATCTTATACAAGACGCAAACATTAAGAGAAAGAGATTCCAAAATATTATGCGATACAAATTGACCAAAAGAGACAAATTCAAACAGAAGTCTCGATGGACTCCACATACATTAAAAACACAAAACGACAGGTTTGAATTCCTACACTGAACGCAAGGCCACCTGAAATATACGTTTTTAAAGCCTTATCAAAGGCGAAACACTAACATACATCAGAACTTCCGACACAAAAGATGACTTTATTTCAAAGCTCAATACAGGTAATGCAAGATTACTCGAACGCGGCTAAAACAACAAGAAATCTCCTGTCACATCGCAAGCACAGTTCACTGTACGAACTACGCAACTGGAACACAAGCGAAGAAACAAAGAAACAAAGAAATAAAAATACTTGTCTTCACAAAAAAATATAGCAAAAATATATATACAAGAACACAAGCTATAAGAAAGCAATTTGCGAAAACTGGGAACACATAGACGAGGACGAAACACTTAGCTCGAAATAAATTATTCCCTCAACAACCGAATATCGCATACAAAAGAAATCAAAACATCAGCGATATACTGATACAGGACAAAGTCCACGGCATTTAGAATAAGGCAAAAAACAAAATACACAAAATGATCCAAACATAATATTCTAGTTTCCCTGCTAGAAAAACAAGAGATCAACATCATAGGCACAATATGTAAAATAAGAAAGAGATATACATCAGCGACTGAGGGAGAGGCAGAGCTTGTTTTGAAACGTGAGGTCAAAGGGTCACGTTTGTCTAAGACACACTCGACTACGCCACATCTCGCAATGGCTTATTTAAAAAAATTAAAAAACCGTTTTTTAATTTTCAGTTTAACAGCCAAAACACAATTTAGACACAAAACACATTAAAGCACATTCATGACGAGATGGGTAATGTGTGAAGCCACTTTCCCTTTCTTACAAAGTTATGCCATAACCAGCCATGGCACACCAAACAGCAAAGTTTAACCGATGGGGGCCAGTAGTGGATGTGAGGGCTGGCCAACTAAGCCTTTGCCTCCTTTGCATTCCTGTTGGCAATGATATTGTTCTTGAATATGACTCTTTGGTGGTTGACAAACTTTTCTGTCCTGGTCAAATATATATTAAAGCCCTTTCGGTATCGCTTTACGATCCCCAATAAGTGCTGCTCATGCCTCATCTACCACCAGGACCACTTGTTGCAGATCTATATTGAGCTAGAAACTGTCCTTGTGGCTTGCCATTTTGCTCGTACATATTTTAGCGTATTTTCTACTAGGGAGTCCGCGGGCTACTCTTCCTTAGGATCGTCGTTGGGCCCGAACATCCGCATAAACCTTTCAAGAGTCAGAGTAAAGCCGTCTCCCTTCTGAATCTCGAGGCCTTTGAAAAGATTTCTTGATAACGGCAGAGTCTTGGTCATACTGCCTTTTGCTGGCCGGGCGAGCCACTTTCTGTCTTATTTCTGTGTGTAGCTGCTTGTACCGGATATAGAGCAGTTTGTATCTGTCTCTTTTCCTTGCCACCCCATCGCTTCTCTGGATGACCTCGATGACAATGCCAGAAAGGGCGACTGCCCCACGGCCGCTGGTAGGGCAGGAATAAAAGCAGCCAGTGCGCTGCTGACGAGCATGCCCTTTGCAATGTTCAAAGGCCATTATTGATTCGGCTCATCAACTAGTAACTGCGCGGGTAAGCAGCGGCCGTTCTTTGGCATAATAAGCCAGCTGGTGGCATCTGTCAGATTGAGACATTCACTGTGATTCACTAGTTTAACACGTAAATATCCATGCGTGTGAAACATGTATCTGTCCTTTGTGTCATGGGTCATCTTCAGTACCAAATATTAATTCAAATAACGTTGTACTTCATTTTTGGGTACAAAAAACATCTATGAAGTCGACCCTCTTGAAGAGTATGTTTTTTTTTCACTCTAGTACAAAACCAAGGATGGTACAGTGTAAGAGCTCACATGTTAGCTGTTTGCCAGGGTTTGCCTTAAGGACCTATCTATTTACTCTCCTCAGGCTGCAACATTCTATAACAATTCAATATTCGCCACAAAGCCCACCACTATGCCAGCAGCTTTTAGGATCAAACTGACAATTGTGCCCATTAATCTTGGGATAGCAGCAGCACTTTCACAGCAATCCCACTCAGCCACTGACCCAGTTGTTTCACCGCTCTTTTTACCACATCATATGCTTTCTCCGTAGGACCATTACCCAAGCTACCTCCTTTAACACCTCATGAACCGCTGACTTTGTAGACCATGGGAAATTGCTGTGATCGCCAGTCCTGTGGCATTAGGAACATTACCAAATTTTCGGTCCATTAGATGCACCTGTGTGCACTAGAAACCAACACCATATCCGGTTTGCAATTTAATTCACCCTAACTCACCTCAAACGCAAGCGCACTTAGAAACATAGGTTGCTTTTGATGACTCTCTGTATCCCCTTAAACCAACCACAAAAATGTGAACACACCCCAAACACACCTTTTAACTGAAGTCACCTCAAACGCACTTCTTTTTGTTTTAGAAAGTTTTAGATGCAGGCGAACTGACCTAACATCACCCACTTTTATCAGATAATTCATTGTAATATATGGTAGTTTCAACAGGGATCGAACTCACAACGTACGGTACTCAGTCAAAAGTTTAGCTTATACCTAAACCAACTCCTTCGGACTTAGAAAATGTTGTGTTAAAAATCTTACTGACGCTTATGGAATGACTTACCAGCTGGGATCAGATGAAATGTATTTTCTGTATGCAGATCATTAATATATTCTAAATGTTTGTATGTCAGATGTCTTCATTCCATTTCTTTACGTGTTTCTTTTTCGGGATATGACTTGTGATATTTATCAAAATGTTTGCAAGTATAGCTTCCCATCGTCATCTCATGAAAAGCATTGTAAAACATCTTAAAAGCATGCTGACATCAATCCATTACAGTTTTCATAACCAACATTTTCTAAAATTTCATGCTTTATTACTGCATATTACAACTAAGTTCTGTAGTTCTATCCACATTTTGTTAGCATATTTTTTTACATTTCAGAAAATTTGTTATAACTCCTTTTTTGCGATAAAATTACCTTACAGACAATCATTGAGATGCAAGGAGTATATTATAAATAATGATAAAATAATATTTAAGTGTTCATTATTTACATATGAAAGAGAAAATGCATTTCATGGATTTATTATTTGAATAGAATCATGGAATACATATGGCATATGAAGTGCGAGTGAATTTATTTGTCATCGGCGGTATTTACTGATTCTCTGCCTTGGAAACATACGTCCGCTCATGTGCTCTCAAAGTGTATACTCTGTACGCACACTTTAGTAAATTTAACATCTGTTGTCGCTGACGTCAAACATGCGTTCGTAAAGCTCGTCTCTTTCTGTCGCTTGTATATTTTAGGCAGTGAGAAACCACGATGCAACAGAAATAGAGCGTAGACAGGAATACTACGAAACGAGTATTGCCGGTGGTACCGTGAACAGACCATACACAGACCTACGAACTGTAATTTCGATCTTTTACCGGAGTTCATCTGTACAGAGCCGGGGCTTATCAACCCGCTGCCAGACGATGCTTAAGAGGTCGAATGGTTTTCGCAAATATTCGACGAGGGTGTGTGATACATTCATTACCCGATGCACTAATCATTATGCTAGACAGAGGAGAAGGGTAAATGCGATGGAATGTCAAAGATCGGCCTAAACACAGATGACGGTTGTTAAAATGAGAGCATCCATTCGAGTGATGGTGCTATTCAGAATTTGCTGGCAGACTGAAATCCAGCTGTATTGGTAGAACCATGTTTGTCTCGGTCATTATTTCGTAAAGAGAACTTTTCCCCGTGATCGTTGCAAGCTACTGATGCGATATTTATACTGCAGCATACAGCCGTACTGTGCTCGCAACACAGCTATATATACAGCCAAAATAACTGAGAAACGGGATAGAATGTTGAAAGTACGAAATGTCATTGATCGAGTGAATGCAAAAAGCAAAATTCACTGAAGTCCGATGTGTGAACTTGCAATCGATGAAGGAGTCATCCCCTATCGGGGCCAAACAAAAATGTTCTCTACAATCCAGCAAAACCACATAAATATGGAATGAGAGTTCACACTCTCAGTGAGTCCGCCATGGGTAACCATTTTCAACAACTAAGTCCATCAACCTGTCGCTGATAGTGGTCATCACCCTCTTGATGCCCATGCTACAGACGACCCGCGAGTTTTCAGGGGAAAAGAACCTTGGCAAGTTGTTTCCCAGCTGATTCAAGCTCACTATGAGTTAGGACATCATGTCATTATGAACTCATATTACACTTCTGCCCCATTGTTTGACCATCTCTACAAGCACAATATTGCTTCCATAGGAACCTGCATGATGTACACCTTAGATTAACTCGGTGAAATAAACAATGCCAAGAACTATGATCCACACGTCGTACCGCCTGATGTTAACAACGAAGAGCAATGGCCATGTGGTAATTTCTCGGTATTTTTTTGAGGGGGTGTTACAATAACGTAGTAACTAACCATAAAGTATGAAACCCGATAACCTTGTACAAATTATATCGTTAACGTATCAAATCAGCCATTAATGTAGTAAACGAACAGATAACATAGTAATTTTTCCTAACTGATAATGTATCAAAAATTTACTAATAATGTATCAATGAAGCAATAAGTATTATATCAATTGATAAAGTAGAAAAGTCAACCAATACTGCTTAAAAACAACCAAGAACGTACCTAATAACATATCTGATAATCAAACGATTCAATTTGGATCGATCGATCTATAGATAGATAGGTGGATAGACAGATATAAAGATAGGTAACTTGACCATAGATGGATATATCGATCACTCAATCGATAGATAGATTGATGTACGATCTATGTATCGATGTTTTATAGATGGTAGATAGATAGATCAATCGATCGATAGGATAACCTATATGTAGATTGATCGCTAGAAAGACGGATCTAGCAATGCGATAGAAAGGTATATTAATCCACATGGACGCTTTATTTACTGAGCACACGCTGCAACCTCTGGCGAATGTGGGTACTATGTATAGTTGTACACACACTCACACTCATAAGAAAATCCAAGGGTGGACACCGAACTAGACGGTTTGGGAAAATCTACATTGTAACGCTTATATACCAACAAAACCAATAGTTATGGCTATTTCTTACGTCAAATAAAACATTTTCCCATTATTTTTACCAAGTAGTGCGTTTGTCATTTGAAACGGAGTATAATTTCGCCGCTTGAACGAAGGAAAACTGCTCTGTATGCAAATTACACTTCGCGACGTCACTATATATTTCTCGAGTGCTGATCGGCTATGAAGTGTCGGCTTTCCTATGTCGTAAGTATGTGCGAATATAAACACTGCAAACGACGTCCCAGAGTTTAACCCTGAAGTGTGGATCTCGAACAGTTTTCGACTGTTTCATGGCATTAAGGTAAGACGTATGCGTAAAACTAATTAAACCTAGTATCTGTTTTACAATACGTGAAGTGTGGAATATCTTTTTGGTCATTTTTTCATATTTCAGTGATTTTTACTAAGGTTGGAGCGCGAGTCGTACACGGTAACGTACATACCGTACGCGTTCCGATGAACCACGCACAAGCTGTCCAACGACAGTTGCCGTTTGAAAAATAATCGCAATCATACCAATCCATAATCCAATAACACTAGGTCAAAATTTGTAAGACAATAGTTGAAAACATAGACACAAACCGCACAGAACAGACAGTAAATAGACGGTACACAAACAAAGTCAAATTCATGAAAGAAAGATATATGGACCTCTGGCCAAAAGACAAAGAAGTGATGTCAGGTGTTTCGAAAATAGTAAGCGCATCCTGCCCCACATGTGGCACCCGCCATATATCAATCTGTAAGTCAGATAGGTAGTGGTCACTAACTAAGGCCCAATGTCACCGATGCCATCAATGATCATTTGTCCAAGAGAGATATTATATTTATCCACCAGCTTGCGATACCTGCCAAAACAGCGTTTGAATGTAGAGACAAGTCTTGCTCTGGTGTAACCTTGATTTAACAGTTTGTAAGAGAGATGGCCATGTCTCTCTACAAAATCACCATATGAACTGCATGCTCTTGCATATCGAATAAGCTGGGAAATGTATACCCCATAAGCAGGTGAGAGTGGAATATTACTGATGAGGTGTGGAAAATTGATTATACTAAAGTTGAAATCATCTCTCTTGTCATATAGCCTAGTAGAAAGGTGACCATTAGAGTCAATTCAAGTAAAATGTCCAGATATGAAGCAGAAGAGGCCGTTTCTGTAGTTTCTTTAATCTCCAATTCTGGAGGATAAATCATAGCGAGATATTTACTGAATTCAGAGTTATTCAATGAAATAACATCGTCTATGTATCTAAATGTAAGGTTGAAAGTACGAGTACATAGACCTATTTCTGCTTGATAAGGTTCTGGATAAATTCTGCCTCGTATGAGAACAGAAATAAGTCGGCAAGTAAGGAGCACAGTTAGTGCCCATTGGAATTCCTATACACTGTTGGTAAATGTGTCCTCCAAATTCAACAAATATGTTGTCAATGAGGAAATCAAGCATACTGATAATGTCTTTCTCGGTATAAAACACTTTAGCGTTAGTAATATTTTTAACAAAATATGTAGAATTATACCCTAATACCACATATTTGTAACGGCGTGAACCGTTTTTGTAGAAAAATGCTTGGTTGATGATGTTTTTCAAGCGTTCTTTCAATTTATCATGTGGTATTGTGGTATACAATGTGGAAAAATCGAAAGTCTTAATAGATGTTATTTTTGAAACAGATCTTGATTTCAAATTTTCCAAGAGTTCCTTCGAATTTTTTAATATCCACATTTGATTTATACCACTCCGAGAAAAGACAACATCGGCTTCACTTCAGACAGAAAATAAGGTTAAAATTGCAAGATTAGAAACAACTTTTTCAAACCAATGCAAGTAGAAGCGTAGAAACACTAAGATCAAGTAAGGCTTTCCTACTACAACAAAAGTATACAAGCTAGTTTTTGAAATACCTTGCTTTGCATACAAATGTGATAATCACAAAACATCTGTTGTTTTTTGTAACAACACAATCTGACCAGCTACAAAACAGAAGTCCTTTTTCCTTCGGGACTTTTTTGGCGCTAATAGATCAGTGACAATGCAAAAATCACCGAGAGACAATAATACCATTTTGCACACATATTATATACGTCAGGGATAGAAATAATTGTGTATCAGTAATTAATCGAATAATTTTAATGTTGTATTCGTACAATTGACTATTTTTCATGTATCAAAAATCTCCATTGGGTATACTTGATAAAGGTAAGCATTTCGGTGATTAATATTAAAGAGCCTGATTTAAATCATTAGTAATTTGTTATCAGCACTATACTATTTACGACTACTAAATATTGTGCGATGTCCTCGTAACCCTACTTCATATAATATGTGACTTGACATGAATCGTTACAGAAAGGATAAAGAGAAAAAAGCAATATGTTGTCTACAAAATCTATGGACTTGGCTTGCTTACTGGAGTTATTTGAAAATTAATGAATTTTGATGAGAAGGAATTTAATGACACAATGACTCCAGATTTACCCGTAATTCAGTCCCAGGATGAGAGTTACATTGGAAAGACGTATTGTCATGTAGATATACTAGCGAAAGTAACGAAATTTTATTATCGGTCATGTTGAAAATTCTTTTCAAGTCCTGACATAAAAAGGGTACCGATAAAGACACTAACATGTGCGTTGTACTTTGTATTCTTCCTGCAGCAATACTTATCAATTCACCCATTCATAAAATTGATGAAATTCGATTTCTGATGTCTTGGTAACATCGCGAAAACCAGTATACTCCAATATGTAATTCTAAAGGTGTAACTGGTTAAAAAACGAAAGATACAACACTCATTTATATTCATTTTGTTTCCATTGACTTTATACATTATCAGTTGATTCGAATCTTTATTATTTGACTTTGCTACGTTTTTTGCTGATTTTATACATTATTGGTTGATTTGATACATCATCTGTTGATTTGATACGTTATTGTTCACTTGGTTATTAGTGGTTGATTTGATATGCAATCAATCTATCTATCCCTGATCAATCTATCTAGCCACACACACACACACACATATATATATATATATATATATATATATATATATATATATATATATATATATATATATATATATATATATATATATATATATATATATAATATGCAGAGATCTATTAATCTATACATTTTTCAGTCGATCCACCAATCGACTGATAGATCAATCAATCGATCAGCGATGATTTGGTCAAGCTATCAATCGAACAACACATTGATAGATCGACCGAGGGTAGATCTATCCCTATGAATCTATTTCCATCATTCAAACTTTTCCCTACACGGAACTGGCAAGCTTGGGATTATAACACATGCATAATAGTATTGTTCTCGATGTTTATCTACAGATGTTAGATCAGCCCAATGTTTTGACACATTTCACGAAGCGCGTATGTGATTGGATAAAATGGCTGTTCTGAGCATTTATAATTACCTCTAGGCCTATGTACTGGTCAGACATCATATTGCCTATATAATAGTAGTTCTAAACATAGACAGTAGAGGGGGAAGTCCCTCTCTACTGTCTATTTTCTGAACTAAACTACAGAAAGCTGTTAAACTACTAAAGAGTTTCATTTGAGATGCCATGCCTTATTCCTTCTCAAAGGGTTCTAGCATATGGGTAGATTTAGATCAGAAGCTTCAAGACAGCAACGATACAGATTTTGCGTGACACATTAGAACTGATCATTAATCTACATTGAAACGTTAATATATTGTACCGTGTAGCAGTCGAAAAATCCGAACTTCGGTCATATGTTTTCATCATGGCGTGACGCAACAAACATCGAGGTTGCCTAGACGTTATATGTCGCTTATTGCCTCCGTGCCTCCTACCCCACTCCGTCTAGCCTCGAGGTCAACTTTTAGCGCTGTAACATAAAATAGCTTATTTGAAAGTGAATGGTGTCCAGGAGAGACGATTATGTGACACTGCCGTCCCTCTGAAAGTCAATCAGCCAAAATATACCTCACATGATTGGCCAATGATTAAAATGGGTGTTGCTCATAAACAAGCTTATAAACTGAACGTTATGTGGCTTGTTTATAAATAACACCCATTCAATAATTCGAAGAGATCTGATCTTTTTTAAAAGTCTCAGCAACTTTTTTATATATTGTGCTGGCGCAGTGCTATAAACACATATATATATATATATATATATATATATATATATATATATATATATATATATATATATATATATATATATATATATATATATATATCGAAGTATACAGATGTCCTCGTGGGAAATTACCGTGCTCAATGCAAAAGCAGAGCGTTATAAATTAACAGATTACTTCAAGTACAAAGTAATGAAATCTATTACTTAAGTTCATGCATCTTGCAATCCTCAGATAGAGTGAAAGGATTACTAGCTCGACACTCTTCCATATATGATCGGGACGAACCATTCTATTTGTAGGTAGTGTTCAAATTCGATAATAATAATATTTGTTTTGGATGGCGACATTTTGAAACCAACTCAGAGCGTTTGTTTAACAGTGTAGATTTGTCAACATTGATAATATGTTAGGAGCTAAATGCTATATATATATATATATATATATATATATATATATATATATATATATATATATATATATATATATATATATATATATTTATAAGTATATATAGTATATAAGTATTTAAGTATATAAGTAAGACAGGTGATGTCAATGTGAACAAAGATATTCTGTCCAAGTAATGTAATAGTAATGTCCCCGACAACTTTGACAATTAAAGTGAAATTTCAGACAAATAGAAAAATATTGATATTAACACGTTAAACACGTCGCGAGTAAAACACGGCTAATACTCGTAATCTAACTGATCGTTTGGTGGAATACATGGAGTCACACTTCCTAATAAATCACGTGAAACTACACAAGGTTATAGAATTCCAGTAATATATTGCCATTATCAAGCAGTGTTGGCAGTCAGCAACACAGTACATTTCCTCGCGAAGTTTTTTTTTTTCAAATCATAAACTCTTTATTTCGTAACAAATAGGGCTATAACAATATCATTTCCAGTCATTGAGAATTTTGAAATGACCTTACTCTTCTTTGAATAATTATTGCAAATCGATTCTTCAATTAGTAATCTCTGAATATTATTTTTCTTGATCACTCTCGCTTTATGTACTGAAAAAGTTGCAACCATTATTATAAAACTCAAATCTCCTAGATTCTATTTTTTCTGGAAGTATCAATAAATTGTGTTTTAACAATAACCTTTACTCTATAAATTATATTAACTGTCTGTACAAGATATTTCCAAAAGTCTTTAACAAGGATACATACAAAAAGAAAATGCTGACAATCTCAATGCACTTACAATATTCACACATGGGTGATCAACTTTCTTCCATTTCCATAGATTGCTCCTGTTATTGGGAAAATGCTTGATATAAAACAATTATACACATATACTGATTCCGTTCATGTGTCAAATACTTTCAGAATACATGTAAGTATACTAATGAAATGCAAACGTACAGTGTACACTTAGTGTGCAAAGATCTGCATTATGTATGCTCATGATCTGCAAAGATATACGCTACGCGTATCAAGGTATTGGAATGTTCTATATACAAAGATATACCCTACGTATGCTATTAGTGTCGTGTCCTTACACGTAAATATACGTAAATATACTGAACGTATACCAAGCATTCTGTCCAGTGTGTGCGGTATTTTATTATACAAGAGACAAATGTTAAATCGTGGAAATTTTCTAACTGCTATAGTTTTCACCTGTACATTCTATATTGTCCTCCAATTACAGCATGTTCCGAAATGATTTTCCCAAATAACTTTTGGCATATGAGTCGTCAGTGATTTTTGTTATGTACACCCAATAGAAATCTTTACATGAAAAATCATATATGTCGGAATATTTTTCCTGGTGATTCTTTATAATTATTGGTC
Source organism: Ptychodera flava (assembly GCF_041260155.1). Taxonomy (NCBI): domain Eukaryota; kingdom Metazoa; phylum Hemichordata; class Enteropneusta; family Ptychoderidae; genus Ptychodera; species Ptychodera flava. The sequence goes on from NC_091932.1 coordinate 35,712,842, forward strand.
TTCTTTGTCCATTGAAAAGTATATTATTATTTAAGAATTTCATACATCTTTTCCATTGATGTAGAATAGCTTTCTTAACTGTAAGGAATTGTACAATCCAGTTTTTCTTGTTTGAAAGTTTTTCTATCTCAATGTTTTGATGTATAAAATTACCGTCTATAAAAAGGTTTGCGACGTAAATTAAACAAGCAACAATCCACTCTTTGAAAATTAAAAAAAAAACTTGATGCAAAACGATTTCCCCTAATATTTTGTTCTCCAACTATGTTGGTTTTACTTGTATATCTTTGTCATTCATTATTATTTCGCACCAACTATTTAACAATCCTTTGTAAAAATTTGGTAACTGTTTTGTAATGAACTTGAGCGCTCGTTTGTCAAGGTTGAGGTAAACATGTGCTTATCAGCTCCAAAGCTTTCAAAGTAAAAATTGACAACTGCTTTCCAAGTGTCATCACCACCATTGATCAGTCGTCTGACCCATCTGCAATTCAGTGCTTTTATTGCCGACTCAACTTTTCATCATTTGAAGCCCACCATTTTCTAATTTGTTGATAACTATACTTGTTTAAATTTTCCCTCTTTTCCATCCCACAGAAAATAGTAAAATATTTGTTCGAACGTTTGACCACATATTTTGGTGTTTCAATCATCGAGGATAAATATGTAATTTTTGACATCGCAAGACTTTTTAGAATTGTTATTTTACAAATACAGCAAGATGTCGTTTCGTCCAGTCATAAAAAATACTTTCTATTCTTTCATTTTTTATTGTCCAAATTACGTTTTAACACTCCCTTTACATCGTAACAAGGTAAACCCCTAGGGCCGTAATAGGTTTTTACGGCCAAGGAATAAAACCAAGATTATCTAAATCTTTCCAGGTTCCCAATTTCAGTCCCTCTGATTTGTCTCTATTTAATTTGAGGCCAGAATACTTTCCATACTGGTCAATTAGATTGTGCACCCTTCCTAACGACTTTTCTTCGCTAATATAGATGTGTGTATCGTCTGCCAGCTGGGTTATTTTAATTGCTTTGTTTCTAACCTTTATTCCTACCCTGTTATGTTTCTTATTATTTGTACCAAGATTTCAGTAATTATTAAAACAATAGAGCCGATAGCGGACACCCTTGTCGAATGCCTCTTTCAACCTTAAAAGTGGTGTGCTCCAACCATCGTTTACAATAGCACTATTACAGTCAGTGTGAATTGTCTTGATCAATCTCGTGAACGAACTTTCAAAACCATATTTTTCCAATGCATGGAACATGACCTTGTGATCAACCGTATCAAAAGCTTTACAGAAATCAAGAAATAATCAATGAGATCTTCAATCACTCGTACATTTTGCCCGCAGAATCTTCCTTTGATGTACCCAACTTGGTCAGAACAAATGAATGCTGAAAGAGCCCTTTTAAGTCTGTTTGCTAACACACACGACAGTATTTTATAGTCGTGGTTAACCAATGATATGGGCCTCCAATTTTACAATGCAAGTGTTGAATCTTTTTGTGTATCAAAGTAATTATGCCTTTACATTGTGAGGCTGGCACATTTTCTATATCAAACCCCTCATTACAAGGATCAACAATATTTGTTTTAAAGTATCCCAAAACACCTGTAGAATTCGATTGGAATTCTATCAAGACCTGGAGTTTTGTTATTTTTCATTTGCCAAACTGCTTTTGTACACTCTTCTTCTGTAATGATTCCTTCACATGATCTAGCATCACTTTTCTTTAGGCCATATTTTACTTTGATATCATTGAAATATTGCATAAGTTCGTTGTCGTCTGTTCCCTGTGACTTGTATAAGTCTTGAGCAAGGCACTTTATTCCTCATTGTTTCTCCCCACCCAGGAGTGATTGGTACTTGGTAGGACATATATTGTTACGTGTGCGTTTAGCTCTGCTGCGCTTATTGGCTGCACATGTGAGCTGTTGTTTTCTCCCCAGGGAGTTGAGTGGTATCATATTAGGTACCGTGACCAGGGGTAACAATAATTGTAAAGCACATTGATCACATGTACTTGTGGATATGTGCGCTATATAAGAACCCACTATTATTATAATTATTATCTAGAATTTTGTCGAATTCTGTAACTGTCATTCCATTTACCTGTAATTTTGTTATATCTTTTACTATATATCTTTTCTTTCCAACCTTAGAAAATAACGACTATTTCTTTCCCCTTCTTCGTACCATTTCATTCTGGATCTACTCTAGATACCCCTTAACTGCCTCACGTAGATTTCCTCTAATTCTCTTTTTTGTTCTTCATATGATTTTATTAAATCCTAATTACCCTGATAAATTAATGTATCTTCTCAGTCAGCTATTTCATTTTGTAGGACATTTTGTCGATTTTTTATGGTTTTACTTTCCTTTTTGAAACCTTCATACTGGCTTCTTTATTTTTATCTTAATCATGTATAGTAGATATATTTTATCACATTGTTTACTATAGACATTAATGATATCATTTATAACACCCCTTATTAATATTCTATAGTTTTCATCTTTCAGCAAACTTGTTTTTAACTTCCAGTAGCTTTATCTACGAAGAAAATGAGACAGGCACATTTAAGGGATATTGCATTGTGGTCTGCTCTTACGGCTGGTCGGATATCAGCAGAGACTACACATGCAAGTATTTGTTTTGACACCAACCAAAAATCAAGCCTACTTCAGACCTAGTGAGATTTGTCTCCAAATGTACTGTAACTTGCTTGGATTCAGTTCTCTCCAAATGTCACATGTCACACTGTATTTCAATATTTCACATTTGATCTTTTCTCAAATAATTATTGCAACAGATTTGCTGTGATGAGGTCCAAAGAATTATACAAAAGGCCATTACCATTCGTAATAGACTTTTTCCAGTATGTTTCCTGAAGAAAATATACATTTGCCTTTTTCTCTCTCATTCATCTCAATATATTTATTTTACCCACTTCTTTTAGACCTCTACACGGTAGGGATAAATGCAAATTACTCGGAGGTATGAGGAAAATTAAACGTTCCAAAAATGAAACTTTCCACCTTTATCTCCTTCTTGATCTTCTCTTCCTCTTTTTGGCTTCTCTTTCCTTCTTTCTCTGCATTGAATGTTCTTTGATTTTCTCGAGGACGCTGAGTCTTTGGCGTCAGAGTCGATTGGTCAATGTCAGATAAGTGGGTTGAAGTTGAGAGTTCTGTTTAAGTGCTGACATGTTTTCTCTTTGCATCGTTCGGAACGACTGCTGTTTTTACCTTCTGTTCCGCCCTCGGTTTGCAGGGAACAAAATCAGTGATTTTTGGTAGCTTCATTGGCACGGCGTGATCGTCCTTTGCCGGCAGTAGATCTCCTGCACTGTTGTCATGTCCCACGACGGAATCGTCACTGCCCATGACATCCAGACCAGTGTGAACAGCACCGATATGCTCGTCGACACTTTCCATTCCACTCATCACCTGCTGTGGAATTTCTGCGCTGTACATCGGACACGTTGTTTGAATGTGCCAACTTTGTTTGCAGCGTTTACACACTAATTCATTTGACATTTTGGTTTCACATGTCCCGACTGTAGACATTTGAGGCAGAAAGGTGTGCTGCTTGATCACCCTGTGTTCTGGTAGCTAGATCTGTCTCGAAAGAGAACGTTGACAATAAATCCTCCAATCTTGATCTGCAAGTCTGATGGTATCGGTTGTTTCAATTTTTCAACGAACATATACCAATCACAATTGTCAACATTTGTAATTTACCATCTATTCCCCTGTTTCGTTTTGTTATTGTCTTCACTTTAAGTATGATTTCTGTAAATTTCTCATCTATGACAGAGTCGTCCACTGCTAACGTGAGATTTCTTACTATCAATTCACTGCATGAAAATAGCCGTTTACACTTCCGGTTTAGCAACGGTTTCTCAGCGGTTCGTCACCGGTTCAATGGCTGATCCGACTGGACCGAAGAGAACCGTCGGTTGTTTACCTATCGATACGTTACTTAACCGTCAGCTTATCCGCGTCGTAGGCCGACGTATACGACATGGCTTAAATGTCCTTTAACCGGCATGGTTAAGCCCAACTTATACATCGGTTAGGGCCACGTCGGTAACGTTGAATCAAATACTCGTAACCCGTTCACAACCTCAAAATTCTGCCGAAACTTTGTATTTGTAAAACCGCAGTACTTGCTAGCATAACGTCATTTACCAGTTGTGTAACATAAGCTAGGTATCCGTATCTGCGCGTGTGATTTTTCTGGGATTTACAGGACATAGTTCATGATTGCATTATCAATGGAGGTATGCTACCTCCATGCTACCTCCACGCTGCATTAATGTAGAGAGTGGCAGCGAGACCTGACTTCTACTGTAGCCTATATTCGCTAATAGAGTGAGCTTATCTAGGCATGGATGTCTATTTTTTACATCCATGATGTAGGCCAGTTTGTGGAGGGACAGTGTGTAGGCCTACGTTTCGAGTATCCTTCAGCCAACGGAACGGCTATTTGCGGTGAAACACACACGTTTCATAAATTACAACATTTAATGTTTGTCAGTCAGGCAAGTAAAAGAAATCTTACACTGCATACCAAACGTCGGTTTCGAAACTATCGGGAATCGAGCGCAGTCTTATATAGAGCGCTCAATCTGGGGGGAAAGCTTTATGACCACAAATGTAGTCGACTTATCACTTCAGACCAACAGGAACAATGTGAAAAAGCCAAAAAGCAAGCAACGCTACCAGGAGGCAACCGGTAACCAGCTTATTTCATATGCATTTATGCAAGGAATGCCGTGACGCGGTTCAGCTTTGATGCAAAGGGGCAAATAAAAAGCTGTCACTCATGGATCATGTGAGTGATTATTTACTTCGATCATAGACGTGTTTTAGAGGGTCTATGCTTCGATGCGAAGACAAGTATCAGTGACAAGCGTAATATACAGTATGGCCACATGGTTCGTTGTCCACACGTGCAGCCTCATCAGCTTGATCTGTCGAAGGTGATTAAATGTGTGTCTGATTAGCCTTAGCTATCAAGTGCTGGCACGCACAAAACACAAAACTTTCAGATGATCACACCACAGATCCAATTTTAATGCTGGGAAAATGCAGGTACGCAGCAAATGTGCATGAGTTAGGTATATAGACTGGTCCGCAGCACAAAATCTCATGAACCAAACTGCAGGGACTGACGCAAAATTTATCTCTTTACTAATTCTGTCAACAAAAACACATTGATTACACAACAAACAAGGATGAGCGCAACACATCTCTAAACCGAAGCAATCCGGTTGTTTGGTATCAAAGGCATTTTTCGCTCGGATGTAAAATTTTCGAAAATTTGACGCCAAATTTTTCTCCTTACTTGTGCTGTCAATATTAAAACACATTGATTGCACAGCAAACAAGATAAAAGCGACACACCTAACCGAAGCAACCCATTTAAATGCAACTTTATTTCGTAATTCACAATACTTTGTAAAATTGTGTTCAGTCTTTTGTAAACGTGGAGTTTTTTACAAATCCCTGTTTCAGATTTGCGACTATTCATCAAAGTTTGGGTTGACGTTATGATTGGGAAATGAATCGGATATGCATGAAGACATGCGTTTACGGTAGTTCTCTTTTTGGAGGAGGTGATTGCCCTGTAATGGCCATTTACTCGGTTTCAGATAAACATAGGAGGTGGAGCATGCAGACATATTTGCAATCGGAACTGCCGATTCTTTATTTTGTTTTGGTAGTCCTATAGAATATAGTTGCATTTTCCCAAGGTCGGTGCCATTAACTTTACCGAAAGCGACATAGCCATTCAGTCGCCCGAGATATAGTCTTAAACTGCAGAACTTGCAATTGTTTCTTTCGACTTGCTGATTCCTGCTTCTTCAAGGGCACGTGTGACAACGTAATTGTCGGATGAGCTACTACAAGATCGTGTTGAAATTTTGCAACAATGGCGACGTCATGACTCAATTATGAAAAAAACCCGCAAAATGCCTTTGCTCAAAACCCTATGGCTTGCCTACGAACCGGACGTAGTCTGACAACGCTGCACGAAAACAACGTTTTCAACGCCAGCTTTTCCATTTACCCGTGATTATCAAGCCTTGCCATACCGGGAACGTTACTTGGTTGATCTTCGGCAGTTTTCGGCAATGGTCGGTTACCCATAGCTACAGGGTATCATTCATACTCGGATAGACATGATTCAACCGTCGGGGGAAATCGGATGGGACCCGGGATGGGGATCGTGACATCGTCATCGTCGCTTGTCAATGACGGCATCGGAAGATATTTCAATTCACAAAAGGTGAAACAGCCCAAACTGCGGTCAAATTTAATAAGTAGCCATAACTATCAATTTTACTTGTGGTCAGCTAATCATAAGCTTGCCGCACCGGACATTGTCATTCTTTTCGCGGCTGGTTTGCTCCGAGTCATCTATTTTGCATCGGTCGATCTCTCATTCACATTTTGGAAATGGCATTGTCACTGTGTCAATCGTTCAAGTAGAGCAAGCTTTGAAAATGCGAACACTGACTGCAAAATTAAATATGATCATGGAGGTAACTGCGCGATACAATATTACATTGTTCATTACAAAAGACACTGACGTGCGGATAAAGAAACAACGACGGACGTGAAAACTTAAGTGGAGATTTTTTGGCTATCGGATATGTTGTCGAGTTGATTGATGAGATATCGCCACATGAAAACGGTATCGGGCTTGATACGCTAACAAACCCCTTTGAGTGAACACTACATACGTACTGCCGGAATCAGTAGGAGGGCTTCGTATCTTGGCTAATCTAAAACAGGCAAAACATTTACACTGTAAAGAAGTATCGGGTCGTTTGTTAAAACACATATTACCACCCGACAAAATCGCTACATTTACGAATCTCTGAGTAGTTTCCCAGTCTACCCATCATGGAAAGGAACTGGCGAGTGAACAAAAGAGAATATTCGATCTGGAACAAGCCTTTGTTTATCAGCTAATCCCAATTAACGAGGACCAGTAAGCACCTCCCGACAACTGAGGGAAACCGTACTTGACAGTCCGACGTCATAGGCTAACCTGCCATCACACTAATTTATGTGAATACACAAACTGCCAGGTAGACGGTTCATTTTCTGGCGGAAACGTACTTTTTTCATGAAATTTGAAATAATTGGCCGTCTCCGTAATGCGATTTTCACCTCGTAGAAATTTGGATAGGAATCCTCACTGATAAGGGCACAAAAGTAGTTTTAAGGGGTACACCCACCTTCCTTGAGTGATTTTGGTCATTTTTTGTTTTATGATAAATTTTGAATCCGTTTAATATATAGCCTTTGAGTGAACGATAAGTTTGAAACCATAACATACTCGAAATGTGTAAGATTTTAACAAAAATGAACTTTGTGGGCCAGTTCGCGTGCCATCGTTTATCTTATGTCTTAAGGTAGATAAACACCAAATTGGTAATTTTTCTGTCAAATTTTCAAAATTCTCAGAGAATACGCCTTGAAATCAAGCCCATCATTGAGCTGTGTGGCTCATTCATAATAAGTAATGGTTTCCGTGTAATACACGATTTTTAAAATTCAAAACATATGCACGTCGCTATCCCGGTCAAATCGGGGAGCTTTTGTAAACATTATAGACACATTTGCATTGCTATTTGCATAATTCCCCTTGAATGACACAGCGTTGCGTAATTTACATAGTGACGTTGTTGGGCTTCTCCAAAACCCATGACCACTCCCACCTGTCAACAATAAACCGTAACAATAATGTTTGTTGAAGCACCGTCCCTCCACCCAGGAGGGACGGTGGTTGAAGCCTAGTCCAATAAGTCAGTTTTCGACATACGGAAGTGTTTCCGCTCACAAAGCATTGCGGCCAAAAAACTACCTGTTTTACTGTTATGTTTCACGTCTAAGCTTATCCATACCCAATAAGAGACAACTGTTCTCCATCCAACTTAATATTACGACCTCAAAACCCCAAAATACGTCCAATTCTGTTAACATTTTACATGTGAGTCGACATGCAACAAAGTTCCACACTCAAAATTCTTCGATCCTGCTCTGAATGAAATTAGGGTCGAAAAAACTACCAAAAACCACGACTTTTTCTGGTATATTATGTCGGTCAATACAATGTCTGACATTCAAAAACTGTTCCCAGAATCCCAACCTATGATGCAGAACACCAAGATATTATGTCCGTTTCTGATTATATTTAGCATATCTGCTCAAGTCCGACATCCAAAATTGTACCTACTCCGGACTAATTGGAGCCGAAAAAATACGAACATCTTTTTCTGATGCAGTGATTGTGTTTTACACATCGGTCAACCATGGTCAAACTCGGTAAAGTTCGCGTTCCTCAATGCATCTGAACGTAATCACAGTGAATAAAGATTACGTTCACGTACCTCACCAAGGGTTTCAGTGTCGTTTTATTTTGGAAATGGTTGCGATGTCATACAATTTGACAGTCGATCGCGGGCGACATCCCCCACGAACTCTTTTGAACTCCCCCGGATTGTACGCGAAAAAATATGCCGACCGCTCCTCGGACCCTATCGGCAAACGTTGCCAGGGTATTCGTCGATTGTTTTACATTACGTTCGAATGACCTTGCTTTGGTTTGGAATCTCCACCCTCTGACCGGAGCTCAGAGCAATTAAAAACCTGTTTATTGAAGGCACGATAAAGTTCCTGCGCTACTTGCCAAAATATGGAAACATCAGTCGGTACCCTCCAAACTTCGTATGATAACCCTAATTATACAAGTAAATTTAGGCTATACCTCGAAAATACCAATAGACGTGGTTGGAGGATGAACTAGCCGCTTTGCGGTGCTTGACGGTTTTAGTCATTTATTAGATTACTTCTCACATCTTGTGAACAATAACCAATAGTCCGATGTAGCTGGGGAACGTAGGCAAGCTTATATTATGAATTTAGGACACGTCCGATCTCAGTAATGACTCATCGTCATTTTTTTTGCCAGGTAAAGCCATTAGCTCTGGCGACGTGCCGAAACGAAGGCTCCAAAAATCGGTTTTCCGTGATTTATTTTATTTATTTATTTTATTTTTCTCGGAACTTTTATTTGAACAATTGTCATTCCCGATCGACATTATCACTAGGTAATAAAATATGCCTTTGTTTAGGTTAATGCACGTTTAATTATCAAATACCGTCGCGTCGAAGTAACAAAACAGGTTTTTTTGCATTTTTTTCCTCGAATTGACGTGGTCTCTATGCAAAGTATAGTCTGACATTCAAACTGACCCCGTCTCAATCAAACTAGGCCTACTCCGAAATCCAAAAATTACGTCTTTTTCTAATAACACTTTACATGTTCGTCTGCACCTAAGGAAGTCCGACATTCAAAATCGATCCCGCTCCGAACTAATGCGACTGACGATAAAAATGTCAGATGACTTTTATGTCTGCATATGCCCAGTGAAGTCTGGCAATCAAAACTGTTCCCGCTTTATACCGTACGGTTTAAAGCATGCAATGAACATTACGTTCCTGTACGTCACCAAAAGTTTTCTGCCATTTTTGTGAGAATGGTTGCAACGTCTTTTTGTTTCGACAGTTGAGCGAGCAACATGCCTCTCAGTAGAAATTAGAAATAATATGCCAATAGTTCGAACTTTTGAAGCGACAAAATATCGCACCGGTGTCTGCCCTGCCCGGTTTGGAAAAGCTTATCGTTATGTAAATTCTATGCGGGTAAAGAGGGGACGTGATACGGGTAACGCACGGAAAGTTTTGCTATATTACATTAGAATGATGCTGTGATTTACAATGTCAACACAATGTTGACCTAGCATTTGTTTTTCAATCTCTACCGGCGCTCTTATAGACAAACCACGGTCCCTCTATCACGAACAGATATATAGAGCAGACATAATTTGTCATTGGCGGACTGCTTATGAAATGAGTCGAAGTCCAGGGTCGAAGTAAATCTCGATTGAAAAGTATGCGATATTTCACAGCACAAATTCATGTCAGTATAGCTTGAAAATGATTGAGATTGAATAAGGTAATTATACACTTATGCAATAAATTTAAAGAAACCAAAATAGAAAATAATAGAATTATTTCCATGAACTTGAAAAAACTTAAACAACCACGAAAGTGCTTTTTTCGAATCACCAACTGCTTTTTCCTGTTTATAAACTCAATTGCGCGGATAAACAGCGTGCTGCTGGGTTGTCTATCATCGTTATTATAGTAGTTCAACGGCCAGTCGCCACCGAAGAACGACGAATGCTCGATTCAACATGTCAGAGAACGCGATATTCAACTGTTAGACTGAAGTTCACGTATTTCTTTACTTGTACAAGACTCAAACCTCACGATTTTAGAATGACGCATTCAGTTACGTGGTCACAGATTTACATCTGTTTTCTACATGCCTTTCACAAAAGTAATATTTCTGTTCAAGGGCGACACGCTTCGTCCATCGATAGTAGTCGATCGCGACCTTTCACAGGTAGCTTGTAACTGCGACCTTGTTGATTTTTTACATGATTCCCATATTCAATATGTTTTAATTTGTGATTTACGGCATAGAAATACCTGATGACGAATTTGTCGATGTCGGGACCTCAAAATAATATTTTGTCATCTTAAAAGGGTGTCATCAATTTTAGTGCATTTGGTAGGGCGGTTTACTTATTTTGACTGATGCAAAGGAATTCGAAGAATTTGCCGGCTGACACCGGCCATAAAAGCTGAACGCTCCGAAACACAATATTATCTATGAGGTTATCATCAGAAGTTTTAATTGATTGACATATTGTGCACATAATTATTGTGACCTGGCTAAAGAAAGATGTGATATATGGAATGTGGTTGGTCAAAATACGCCCATGCCTACAAAGAAGCAGGTTCTATGTTTCTCCACACCGAACGTTCTATGAACATCAGTAATCAATCAAATGGCACATATTAATTTGCAAAATACGACATCTATCCTTTTTATTTTTACCTACTTGTGGTTATACTTACCAAAGCTTGTACAGAAAGGCTATTAACCAATTTATGTGCAACTTTCACAGCATTTGACCTCTCCTCTTCAAGTCTTTTTATCTCTAACTCTATCGGAATTAAATTGAATTGGGAAAATTAGAGTACATAGATTGAAACAAAAGTGTAATGAAATCGAACTTTTTACAGCTTAAATTATACGAAATGATATAACTGTAAAGATGGAAATATGGTTTTCATTCAGCAAAACAACAAAAACGTCGTTTATTATTTATCCCTTTAATCGGATCCATTTATATGAAAATGTTGTATTTTTGTGTAGTCGTTATAAAATAACGATACAAAATACATGAATTGTCTGTAATCGATGACTTGAGTAGGGACACTTTTGAAATGTACAATACGTTTTCGTCAATTTGTTCTTAATTAACAACAAAACGCAGTCAGAGCACATTTGAAATGATCCTCACTGACTTAATCAATCTAAAAGCTTGGCAAAGCAACAAATCGAGATCAGAACAAGTTTTTCAGTATCAAAGAAATTAGAGACAATTTCACGCATTTTTATACAGATATAAATATTGTTCATACGTTTTGAACAATACTGTATTACACAATGTCATGTAATGATTCTTATAACATTTGTACAACGTCGCAAATGTATCAAAGAATTTTAAAGATAGTGAGCAAATATTATGGATCGTACCAGATCAGTATATTGATGGCAAAAGAATAGTGGTATTTTCGCGATATACCACGGTTGGCCCAAGATCGAGCTCTCGGCAAGGGCAAAATCCCTTTTCCAAGCAAAATTTCAGTACGGAGTTATGATATTTTAGAAACAAACAATGGGCAAAATGCATTTACATATATTGACGTACATGAAACACAACATAAATTGTATACGTTCAGTATATTTTTCATATCGAAGATTTCAATACCTTGATATACGTAGCGTATATCTATGCAGAACAAGAGTATATGTTATGCAGATCTTTGCACACCAAGTGTACATTGTACTTATACATTTTTTCGGTATACGTACGCGTATACTAAACGTATTTGACAATGTGCAGAATCAGTACTTGTGTATATATTGTTGTATATAAAACATTGTGCCTTGTGAAATCACACCAAGGGGAGGTATACCATTCACTTTTGATCGTGAATTTCATATATGCACTTGGTATCGCTCCCGAGATATGTCATGAACTTGCCAGAATCTCTTGGTCCCAAGGTATAGTTTTTTGGTTAAATATTTAACAAATTTCATATGATCTTGAAAAATTTTGCTTATTCAATGAGCAAAACCTAGTTCAAATCATGTTCTTTGCTTGGCGCTTTGTAATTATGCTCTGATTATATTCTGTTTTATAGGTGGAGTGATCTTCTCTGACATTTAGCTGACTTTAAGAGCCATTTCGAGCACTAGACTGAATTCTGTTCTCGCCCCTTTCGTCGGCCATCTGGCGGCACCATTTTACAAGTGGTATAGCCACAAACTGATGACGTCAAAATCGCCGTACACAAAACACAGACGTCCCTTAATTTCGGCACTGATTAACTAATAAGGTTAAAATAATATACATTTGCACTTTCTTCAAATCACTGTCAAAATTTCCGACTGCCTAGTTTTTGTATCGGGTGAAATACAGTGGGGGCCAAGAATTGGGGTTAGCTGACCAAATTGTCGGAACGGAGCGAGCAAAGCAATCTGCACAACAAACACAACAATGCAAAGAAAAAAATAAAGACAGGCAATAAAACAATCAATGCAGATGTATCAAATTAACACTTCTCCCCTTGTCATTAATCAACCGTTTCTTCTATGCAGGTATCAGGGCGTCTGAAGAAGATGTGGATAGGCTAATAGGATGCTACAAAAAGAGGGAAAGGAGTGAAGATAGAACAAAACTTGGGACCCTTTTTTTTCACTCATTTCCCCTAACTTCCAAGCCCCCATTCCTAACTCTTACCCCCAAAATAAGTTATCGCCCCTTTTAGAACGTAATCTTTGACCTCATTTCCATCTTTGACGTCATCAGTTTGTGGCTATACCACTTGTAAAATGGTGCCCATCTGGCTGCTATCAATTTCAGTTAAATTAGGTTTGTACGCTCTTTCATTACCAGAGACATCTTGCAGCTAAAAAAAATGTTTCTTTCCCGAAAATTCTTGAACGTATTTCAGAATGTATGATCTCTGTCCCATACAAACAGGTTACAGTAACACAAATAAGGTTTTATTGAGAGAAAACAAAACACTAGGATTTTGTTCTGACCATATCGAAGTACGTCGATTGTGCGAGACGGTCTTACCTTTAGAGTATTTTGCTCCTATGTCAATCTGTTTAGGGTCGATAAATGCAACAGTCAGCAAATTAAATTTAGCTCTTTTAAGACACCCCTTAATCGTTTCTGTAATCAGTACGTCACTTAAGAGTCGCTCTATATTACCGTTATCTAAATCTTCTTGAAAACATCGCAGATTTTTTAGGCTTGAGAAACGAAGAAGCAATATATATGACGATCGTTCGATTACAGTTACATGTGCCTCATAATGATTGAAAGCCTCCTTTAATCTCTCAGAGGTTTCTTGTTCTGCACCAAGTGCTTCAAATCTCACATCCAACATTTCCTTCGTAGCACTTAATATAATGTTTTCATACTTCTCAGCCTCCGGAGTTCGATGCATCTCAGGAACATGTAATTTAGCTAACTTGACTTCCAACAAAACATCTGCATTCAAAAAACAAGGAAAGGTGTATATAGTTTGATTAAGATTTGATGTATGACTATGATTTATAAAGATTGATTAAAAGTTAGAGAATGTGGGAAGTTTATATAGTTAACACATAAAATTATTCCTCCTGCGCATCCGTGCATTTAGTCTCGTGCCGAAACCCTGTTTTTTGGTAGAACCAAATAATTTGGACTCACAATATTTTTTGTAGTTTTTGTATCTTCAAAAGTTGCTGAATCGGGATCTGCATAATGCCACCATGGCTCCATGGAGCATTTTGAAATTTCAAGATGACCTCCAAAATGGCTGTCGAAACATGTAAATGGTAATATCTCAGCTCTATGAGAGGATATGAAAGTTATTTTTATGTCACTTGCCAGGTAATGGGGTTGAGGAATACATTTCATTCAGTGACTGACATATGTAATGTTAATTTGCATACAAATTCAAGTTGGCTGCAAAATGGCTGTTACACCATATAAAATGTCATATTTGAAGTAATTCAACAGTAATGTCATCGATATCGATGGTAAAGTTTCGTCAAGTTTTAGGGGCTAAGAAATCCGTATTGTTTGTTCTGTAACCCCCAAATATATTAGTTACAATCCAAGATGGCCACAATATATCTAATATGGCCGCCTTACTGGTTGTCACTTCATATATCGAGTTGTGTATTCACTTATTGAGCGTGTTTTAGATCGATTTTTGTGTCTTTGGCCATTACAAATTAACAACTAGTATACAGTTCGAGTGTATTTACGAAGATGTCACAAAATGAGTTGCCTTGATATTTTCACAGAGTTGTTCTTTTTTCGGATTTCTAACGCACATCTTTATGCACATGCAATAACATTAACAATGGTATTATAGCACAGCAAATATTTCTTATATCACGAAAAGGTATATATGCCATATGCATACATATAGATTGATAATTAAGATTATGATGTTTAGGTACAATATTTTTCTCTTAAGGTATTGTTTTGGAACTTCAGGGTCAGTAACCCGTTACATTGCTTTTGCTCCGCTGGCTCAGAAATGCAACTTTTTTCATGAATCTTAAGTTCGGAAACCCCTAATTGAGAGCACAATAAGATCTCTCGTCTCCATATAAGGGCAGGACTTAGATCACGTTTGAAAACTTGTAATATCACAACCCCTGACTTTTTGGACTGCTAGACCTGTTGTCGTGCTGTGAACATCTTGTTCAAAGCTGTGCTAAGCTGAACTTTTGCCTAACCGTTGTTTTTCTTTTATTTCGGTTTAAACCTGTTCCACGATTGTGCGAACATCTCGTGTTAGCCTCGGTGAGTTATTATTGACTTGATTGTTAAACTAGACCTGCTATTTCAGTTTTTCATTTTATTGGTTGTTCAGTGAGCGGGTCGCTAGAGCACACCTTCGGCCTTGTGACTTGTACTGCCAGCCAAATCTCAGTGCGCGTTCTGTCGTGCAGACAGTCCTTTTATCGAACTACAGTTTGTGACGGTCCGGTTCATCACCATCTAGGCTCTACTGTGCCACAATTACGCTACAATTAATTAGAGGAAATTTTTTTGTCCTCTAAAGGTTGGCATTTTGTACCTAATTTCAGATAATCCGTTACAGTTACTGGCAGCGCTGGGGCGAGACTTTTGGCTGGTATTCACACAGATCGAGTTCTGCGTGTGATTTTGTTCGGTTTGGTGTCGATTTTTCTATTGTTAAGACAATTGGAACTATTTTGTGATTATAAGATGCACAGTAAAAGTCACAGAATGTGCTTTCTAAGAGAGGGTTTACTCAAAGCATTTGGTAATTATCAATTTTTCTAGTGAAAATAGCAAAACTAATGATTGAATTAATGTTTAAGTAGTATAAAAATTGTAGTATTTAAAGCCATCTGCTTTTCAAAAATTGTAAATTTATCCTTTTTGACAATTTTTAAGGACAGTTCATCTCATTGATACACATTCTTGAAAATATCAAGATTAAAGGACAAATCTTGATGATTGCTGTCTTGTTTAGAGGACCTGGCTGCATTTGAAGGTTTCAGGATCATATCTGATTTGTTCTTTACTATTTCAAAGTGCATCTCTAGGCAAGTACTTAAAACATTTCAGGTTGTAACAGTAGATCCCTGTTTACTTTCAAGCTCACATCTACCTAGTTACTTAGTACCTAAATGTTTAGGGGCCATATCTAAGTGGTCCCTTAAAAAGATTAGGGGACACCTCAGGTTTGCCCCAAAAGTGTCAAGGACTCATGTTGGTGGTCCCTGAAAGTTTCAAGGTCACATCAGGATAGTCCTTTAAAGATTTATGGTTACATCTGGGTGGTCCCTGAAAGTTTAAAGGACTCATTCGGGTGGTCCCTGAAAGATTCAAGGACTCATCTAGGTGGTCCCTGAAAGGTTCAAGGTTACATCAGGTTTGTCCCTGACAGTTGCAAGGATTCATCCGGGTGGTCTCTGAAAGTTTCAAGGTCACATCAGGATAGTCCTTGAAAGATCCAGGATCACATCAGGTTGGTTCCTGAAAGTTTCAAGGACACCTCAGGTTGGTCCCTGAAAGTTTCAAGGACTCATCTGGGTGGTCTTTAAAAATTTCAGGGTCACATCAGGATAGTTCTCGCAAGATTCAGTGTCACATCTGGGTGGTCCCTTAAAATGTCAAGGACTCATCAGGGTGAAACACCTGATCTAAATTGGGATTTTCTGATCTTAACCAAATCACGATATTTTAATGTAAAATACTGCAATTTCACACACTTTCTGTTTGTCTTACATTTTAAAGTATTAAAAACTGACAAATAGAAATCTTCAACCTTACACATCTAATTTTTTTGCATGTTAAATATTCTCTTCTTCTGATAGGTTTAATAATGACATCTTTGAAACACAAAATAACCTGAATTTACAGTCTCATAACTGTTAATGGGAAAATTAAAAATATTACATATATTGTTGAAGATTTCTAACATCAGATGTGTAGACACAGTAGCAGGTGTCTGTTACAGTCTTACTGGAAGAACGCTAGCTGACCCTGCTTGAGACGGTGTTCAATTGAACGCCGTCTCAAAGCACAAGCAGCCATATCATGTGTAGAAGAATGAAAACACCTTTGACGAATAAATGGGCCACCTTGTGTAATCATTAGTGAATAAAATTGATATGTTTTAGACAGTGTTTGTTTCAAAGTAAGAAAGTGAACATTAGATAAAAGACTTGATAAAAGCATTAAAAAAAATCAGCAAATCAAAGTGAAATGATTTCATTTAAAAAATATAATATGTACATAATAATATTATGTAAACACACAACAATTTTACATTTTTGTACCATCTTTTCCCAAATTTTGTATGGAGACAATCGTAAAGACCTCACAAATCCTGTTCCAGCTTTGCACATACAGGCAGTGATTTTGTTACTTTTGACTGTTAATTGTTGGAAATGCTGCCTCTAGGATTTGATTATTAGTGACTGTTTACAAAATAAAACTACATCAATGTGGTAAACACATGTAAAGTACCGTACACTTTGGTCGTAAATCCTCTCTTGTTAAAAGGTACAGACTAGTTTGCAAGTTCCCAGAAGAAATAGTAATTAATACACAGCACAGAGTATTTCCTATTACGGTATTTACAAATACATTGATCTTTTACCAATGCCATTTATACAACTAGCACTGCAGACTATAGATACATGTAGCAAATTTTGATTTTTTTCAATACATTGATAAGATAACCCCTAGGACCTGTTGACAAAATATATGAAGGTATTGGATAAGCAGTACTTGAGTAACATTTTTTGACCAAAAATTATAAAATTAGCCTTAAAAATGCAAATTGCATATTTCATCAGAAATGGAACTAATCTGATGAAAGTCATCCCTGGTGACCTGAACTTCAGATATTAAAGTAATCGAACGAGCCATTTTGAAGATGCTTGGAATGTAAAAAGGTAACATACTCCAGACAACTAATGCCCGATAACAGTCAATGGAGGTTGTCACACATCCACCAATTTGATAAGCTCTTTGTCGTTGGCAGCGAAGCTTAAAATATAAGTGCAAGATTGGCAAACAATGCTGCATGTCATTTTGATTAAACATCAGTCCTTCACTTAGCCATATTTATACTATGTCCCACTATATTCGAGGTGTTGGTATATATACTGTATGCATCAAAAAAGTCATCTACTGTACACGTACAAATACAGTTGTACAGAAGTTTACGTTCATACGACTTAGCTTATAATTCACACATAATACAGACTTTCCGAGAGGTTAAGCTTGAAAATGTAAACTTTCAGAGCAGAATTTAACACCTTAATTCTTTAACCTAACTGCTGCATGTATTTAAAACAGGTCTGATTTCAATGTTGCCTCATTTGATTGCCTTTCTTCCAATTGGTCTTCCTTCAGACTATCTGGTGTACTGGATGTAAAGCAGTGTTCAACAATATCCTGCTGGATGCAGTGTTGGTAGACTTTAATCTCATTTTTATTCACTTCAACATTTTTATCAATCTGAAGAGACCTATCGTATGCTAGATAAAAACACTTCTACTATCACATCTGGCTTAAGAGCGCTGTATTTCTCCATATCTTATCTTTTCCTGCTCAAGGTCCCTGTTTTCCCATACAAACCTTAAAATGAATGTTTAACATTTCAAATTATGAGAAAACTCGAAAGTCATAAGAATGAAACCTGAAATTTTAGAATAATAAAATTAAAGATGTAAACATTTAAAGCTATTGTTATAAAAGGGAAGCAGTCATCGAAACTGTGCTCAAGGGTCGTATGGGTCCTGTACACCAATGTTAACACTGTTGAAGCTACATATAAGGTACATGTACTGTGGTGAAGTTTAAACGTCTGTCATACTCTACAACATCATATCATTTAAATGTTGCAGCTAACATGGTGCGATGCATCTAGATATCATCAAAAAATAAATAGTTTTTAAACAAGAAACTCAAAAAGATGCAGTTATGATGGTACATATACTTTTGTGATTCACAACCACGTCCATGTGACAGTTCGGTGACCTCGAACGTCTATTACCACAGTATTTTACTAGTATAAACCAGTTTTTGTTGGCATACAAGTGTAAAGAATGCGTACAGTAGATATATAGCCTGCATACTTTGCTGTGTCCATAGGAGGGACAAAGACGATCAAAATCACTTTGCCGATTTGGTGAAGCTCAAATGCAGTAGTGATATTGCAATGTTAAGTGAAACGCATTCTCAATGTTATGACTTTTCCTTACAATTATGTCAAATTATCATTTTCCCAAAGGCTCTCTGTCTCTGTATTGAGCTCCTACGCATGTATGATACATGTACATGTACATAGTCTGGTGCCGAAAGACAAAACCCAAAATTTCGGCCCACAATGGTTCTCGGTGGTTTCTGTATCTTCAAAGCCTACTGAATCAGGATCTGCATGATGCCTCCCTGGCATCCTTGGGCATTTTAATATATTCAAGATGGCCGCCAAGATGGCCGCCAAAACATGTAAGTGGTAAATCTCAGCTCTATGAAATGTTATCAAAGTGATTTTGGTGTCATTTGCCAGGTAAACAAAGTCAAGAATTCATTTCTTTTATTGCCCAACATGTGTAACTCTTAATTTGCATAAAAATCCAAGATGGCTGCCAAAATCACCTCCAAAACAGGTAAAATGCCGTATCTCAGCTCCATGAGAAGCTGTCGGAGTCATTGCCATATATGTACAACCCTTAATTTGCATAAAAAGCCAAGATGGCTGCCAAAACGACATCCAAAACAGATAAAATATCATATCTCAGCTCAACGAGAAGCTGTTGGAGTCATTTGGTTTACTTTGCTAGTATATTCGGTCAAGCAATTCATATCTGTCATTGGCTGACATGTGCAACCCTTAATTTGCATACAAATTTGCATAAAAATCCAAATACCTGTTTCAGTGTGTAAGGAGTCATATCTCAATACACTATGCCACTGATTTTGGTGTCTTTCGGCATTTTTTACGGGTCTTTTGTTATATTTGCTATAAAATCAACCATGAAAATCTGAAATTGATGCTTACAACCCAAGATAGTTGCTAAGCTTGTTTCCACAACATATATCAAGGTATATCTTAGCTGAGATTGCATACTAGAGACTAATACATTAAGGGTACAAGGCTGAAGGATAAGTTTCTTTCGTTATATTACATGTAAAGTATTTCATTGAAAGCCAAAATGACCACCCAATATCAGCTATGGCCACACAAATGGATGCCATAAAAACATTGAGTCGTATCTTAATCCACCAAGCATTCTTGAGATCTATTTTGTTGTGTTTGGTCAGGTTTTATTGGCCGCAGGGTTTTCATTGCTTGCATTTCTGAACTGAAAAAAATCTTACTTATCATGGAAGGATTTTATCCTACATTGCCGCTATATAATGGTTTCGTAAAACATTACACCGTATCTTAATTTATCCAGCATCTTTGACACAAAGTTGTGTGTGTTTTGGTCTGTTTGAGAGGTCATGGAATTCACATTTCCATCCACATAAATTGTCAAACCATCCATTTAAATTAAATGATAATGAACTGTATCTTTCCATACAACATTAATGGTCATTTTATCTTTTTCCAATCAACCAAAATAAATGAGCTTCAATTATTCAAGGCGAATTTGCCGATAATGCATTCGCACTTGCATAAAAGTGACTTGTTTGGTCATCTTTGAGCCAACCTGAGTCATCTGTCTTGTTTATCTTTGCACCAACTTAGTCACTCAGATGACCGCAAGTGGGTTTAGCAGAGGCCTTCTATGAATACCTTTATCATTGCAGGCATGGTTTTCTGATTTGACAATGAAGATACTTGTCTTTTGCCACTTTTGACAACCAGTTTTAATGTCATCCGGCAGACGTTGTACCTTAAGCTTTACAACCGTCTCTAGTTTCAAACAAGTCTCTAGTTTCAGCTATAATGTCATTCATAGGCAGCAGAAATACGAACTTCTTGCGTTTGACACAATTCAGAGCACTTTGAGCAGTTTAATTGCATTACAAACACCAATATTAGTAAGGTGTGAGTTGCATCTTTACCAATCAAGCATTCTTAAGACCTTTTTGATGAGTAGAATTGCAGAATTTGAATCTCCAGTTATCTGACCTAAAAAAACTTCCAAGAACATTACAAAAGAGGGACTTAATCTGATAATGTTAATAATGGTGTCAAAATATTACATCATGTCTCTATTTACTGAGTAGCTCATAAGACCAACTTTTGTGTCTTTTGATACATTTGAAGGGTCAATTGCATGTAAACTGTACAATCCAACACATATCAAAAGTTTAGTCAAAACATCATCGACGCCCTAAATAGAGTCGCAAAACAGGCATGTAGCCTTAACATTATCATTGATCATCTTTTAGATTGATTCTTAATCTTTGGCCGCATTTTAGGTATCGAGGAAACACTTTTCCCATTATATGAACTGTTTACGTCCCATTTATCTTTTGGTGACACGTTTTATAATACCTATCTGTAACAATGTACCAAAATACTCATTTACAAGTTTTCGACCCGAACTGTGAGATTCGGTAAGATTCTGGCACAACATCATCTTCATCGCTTTTGTTATTAGCAGGGCCATTTATATTGGCAGTTGCTTGCTATACTATACTGCCAGAAAATACAAATGTCACAGCCAGTTGAGTTAAAGAGCCCCTGTAACTTCCTGTGGAATATGGAGGGTCACCTGTACATCCATTAGGAATGAATGTATACACATCTGAAGGAGCTGGTTAGCCTTGACTAAAAGTTAAAGTGAAAAGCGATTTGACTGATTCATTTTTCAGCCAACCAAAGTCACGAAATCTGTTTGACACCTTGGATCTTTGTTCACTCTACCGTTCCTTATTTATGTATATCAAGTTAAGTGAAGTAAAGTAAGCCTTTATTGAAGTCGTATCCCAATTGGGATCTTGATCATAAAGTACAATAAAGGTTTTGCAAAATCAACAACAAACGAGTATTAAAAAGAGATATATATGTATAAATCTGAGTATCTATATGCGTATATTACATGTTCATCAATAGTTTACTTTTTTCATTTTTTCTTGTCTAAGTTATATATGTGTGTGTGCCAGTTGTTATGCTCGTTATTTTTAGAAGCTGCTTTAGTGTGTTGCGGCTCAAATGGCTAGCATGTAGCCCACTGCACCATAACAAGACAAAACATGGGTACCTAGCAGTTGTAGCTCTTTGTCTGCATACATTTTTGGTTGTTGGTATGTTTTTTTCATGGTCCTATAAAAGCTTGTACAAGTCAACAAAACAGTACAGGTTAGTCTGAAATGTACTTACACAAGGAAAAATGCACATGCTCATCAGTATAGAACTTTTATGTCAGTTAGTGGATTAGAACTAGTGAAAAAGATTGCTTTTGGAGGAGCAAGGTGTATATATGATTAATTATAAAAACAACAACAATCCAATTAAAAATTGGGTATACGCAATTGTACTGCAATTAAACTGTTCAATGTGCTTTGGATGGGTTTCAAGCGCAAACATTGGTATTCTTTATGCCCTTACGGATGACCGTACTGCAGAAACTATAAAACATTTTTGCAGCATGACGATTGCAAAGCTAAGGGTAGAACTTCAGAGGGATAACATGAAAGTATCTATACTGTCAAAAAAGAATAATATAATTCATGTAAACGGATGGTTTGACAATTTATATGAGTGGAAATGTGAAATCCATGACCTCTCAGACGGACCCAAACACATACAACCTTGTGTCAAAGATGCTGGATATATTAAGATACGGTGAGATGTTTTAGGAAACCATTATAGCTACAATGCGGGATTAAATCCCTCCATTAGAAGTAAGACTTTTCAAGTGCAGAAAACAAGCAATGAAAACCCTGCGACCAATAAAACCTGACCAAACACAACAAAAAAGGTCTCAAGAATGCTGGTGGGTTGAGATACGGGTCAATATTTTTGTTACATCCCTTTGTATGGCCATAGTTGAGATTAGGTGGTCATTTTGGCTTTCAATGAAATACTTTACATTTAATATAACGAAAGAAACTATGAGTTCATCGGCCTTGAACCCTTAATGTATTAATCTCTAGGATGCAATTTCAGCTGAGATATACCCTGATATATGTTGTGGAAACAAGCTAAGCAACTGTCTTGGATTCAGATTTTCATGGTTGATTTTAAAGCAAATACAACAAAACACCCGTAAAAATGCTGAAAGACACCAAAATCAGTGGCATAGTGTATTGGGATATGACTCCTTACACACTGAAACAGGTATTTGGATTTTTAAGCAAATTTGTATGCAAATTAGGGGTTGTACATGTCAGCCAATGAAAGATATGAATTTCTTGACCGAATATACCTAGCAAAGTAGACAAAAATGACTCCAACTGCTTCTCATTGAGCTGAGATGTGATATTTTATCTGTTATTGGATGTCGTTTTGGCAGCTATCTTGGCTTTTTATGCAAATTAAGGGTTGTACATATATGGAAATGAAAGATATGTGTTCCTTAACCCCATTTACCTGGCAAGGAGGCCACAATGACTCCACAGCTTCTCATGGAGCTGAGATATGGCATTTTACCTGTTTTGGAGGTGATTTTGGCAGCCATCTTGGATTTTTATGCAAATTAAGAGTTACACATGTTGGGCAATGAAAGAAATGAATTCCTTGACCCTGTTTACCTGGCAAATGACACCAAAATCACTTTGATAACATTTCATAGAGCTGAGATATTACCATTTACATGTTTTGGCGGCCATCTTGGCGGCCATCTTGAATATATTAAAATGCCCAAGGATGCCAGGGTGGCATCATGCAGATCCTGATTCAGTAGGCTTTGAAGATACAGAAACCACCGAGAACCATTGTTGGGCCGAAACTTTTGGGTTCGACCAAATATCAGGGTTTCGGCACCAGACTAACAGGCCCATATAAGCACTGATAGAACACTTTGCAGCATTGTTTTCTGAGCAATTGGTGATTTACAAAACAAAAACAAAAATTTGAGGCAAAGGAATGCACCTGAAATTTCCCCAGAAATGCATTTTATGACATGTATGTTGTGTCAAGATGAACTTTACAGCATGATATCTGGATGGTGACAAAATTAGAGTCACCTTGAAATTAATATTTCTAGTACAAATTCTTACATTTATGACAAATAACTGTATTGAGATACTTAGTATATATATTCAGACTCTCCAACTTTGTCAATTACCTTTTGGTCTGGCACTTGTGTAGATTTATAACACGCTTTCAGAATAAATAAAGTTTTTACTGGCTGTTAAGACCAGCGGCTCGTCGGCCAGCGACTAAAGTGGTACAGGGCTACAGCATATTTCAACGAGCGAGTACAAGACTGCTCGTCTAAATCGACAAAAGGTCAACCACTGCTCAGTTCATCACATTTATGCCAGGGAGAACATGTCGTGTAGATCTTGTCGCGTGATAAATACGCAAAGACGGGTGGTTTTGGCGCCGGCCGACCATCGACCAGTCACACATCGGAGCGATGAGGACGCGGGGTTAAGGCATTGCATAATCTGAACCTCGACCGTCATGAATACTTTTGAGGTGCGGAATGTTGACGGTGTATGTGCAGGAAGTTGGACTAAATCTTTTCAGTGATTCCTCTGCCTGTGAGCTTTACCAAGTAATGCTTGTTAATGCACAAGCTCACGAACAAATCTTGAATCAAGGTAAATGTTAGTATTAGTTTACAAACCATTGTTTACAAATACAAGCCCCTCATATTGTGGGAGAAGGCTACAGTGTGCATACAATTGGAGGGGGTATGTAAATACATATTGACCATAAGCAAACTATTTTTGTGACCAAACAGAACTTTGAAATGTGATCCATACTTTTATTACATTGTAGTGAGATCACTTGATGCTTTTCTGTGCCGTAATCATAATTTGTAAACTATTTCTTGTGTGACAGGAACAGTAGAGTTTGAGATAGAAAATAAATCATAACATCATCAACTGTTTATTTAATCAACAAGCATACTGATGCATTTTTCCAAACAAACTGTTAAGTTTAAGCTTAAATGATCTCAGGGGAAACAAACTACCCAGTCATTATTATGATTTAGCAAAAACCTTCCCTTAGCAAAATTCACAAAAGAAGCCCATCTACTCATTCTGAGTGCTGAGTATCATATTCCATAAATATTCCATAAATATGAGCAAAACTTTGTCAATTCTCATACCATGCATGTACTTGTATACTGTAATTACTAATTTTAGAGACAACAATCCAACTCCACTTTCTGTGATGTAATTAGGTGTACTGTAAGCTATATCATGTGAGTGTTCAGCGAGGGACTGTGATTTAGATCACTCTTCAACATATGACTCCTGTTTATTTCTTTTCAAGGATTTCTACACAGACATGGTGCATCAGAGACTTATTACCTGTAAGAGAAGGCCACCAGTCCACAAGTCTTTCAGTAATTCTTAAAACGTAAGTGTGATCTTTTGACAAAGATAAAATTGGCCAAAAGTTCTCTTTCCTCCCAGTAATAAGGCTATGACTAAAAACACTACTTAAGTTTTTGCATCAGTGGGGTCTAAGGGCCCATGAAAGCTCAAAAGGTCATCATATTCTGTTTATTATTATGCTTCGTACATACTTTGCAAGTCATTTAGTTCTATGGCATTGTAGTGGAGCCAGCTGAAATCGCGTAACCATTTTTCATGAAAACGTCGAACATGCCTCAATGAAGGCGGAGTTTCCGATGATAGCTGCTCAATGTTTTGAGACTGCGCTGTTTTCTGATTGACATGTTTCCAATGTGGATGGCTTCGATTTAGGCATTTGATATGGTAAACTGTAATTTGTGTTGAAATGCGGTAAAAAATCATTATGTTTGGTTTTCAACAAATATATTCCAAATGTTTTCAATGTTGAAGAGTATCAAGGTTGCAAAAGGTTGACACATTTCTTGCCATCTTGTCACTGTATATCTCATGCAAATATGGTCAATGTACGGGGGAATACCATTTTATCACCTGGGAGGGGGATCCTGGCAGATTAAGAAATTAAATTCCAAACAAATGTCATTGAACTCATTCTTGGATTAGGTTTTAAATTTCAGTGGTTTTGCGGTGCCTTAGAGTGTGCAAAGGCTTGAGTAATATTCATTGCATCAGGTTTCTTTAGCCAAAGCAACAGATTTTGTTTTGTGTAATTATTTTTATAGCTCAAAATATTTTTACATCAATAAAAAAGTGAAAATCATCTGAACTTGTGTAAAATACTTGGAATTTGGACACTAACTCAAATCCTCATATTAACATGACAGGAACTGGGAATTTTAGCAGCAGTAAATGTTAGAAGATAATATATCTACACAGATAGGAATCTCGAGAGGCTACACATTTTCTTTCGACATTTTGGGTGCAGTGATGGACATTGACTCTGATGAATGAAGACCATCTTGTTAACCTGTAATCTGAGATGTATAGCGAAGAGTGATTTTACAGATGGGATGAATTGTGCCGTCCATAATTTTACTGTTCATTCATCTGTCCACTGAATTTGGTATAACAGTGTTTAAGCTGTTTTTAATGATTTTCTTGTTTCTGTCTGTATGTCAGTGTTAAAATGTGGAAATGAGCGTTATAGATCCAACAGTGGTCAAAATAATCTTTCTAGGACCATTGGCCTGACATTATTGACGTTTGGTATAAGACATGACTTAGGTCAGATTAACACTCTCCAAAAATTACTCACTCTCTGAAATATTGTACAGACTCATAAGTTTTGAGCTTGCACATTTCTAGAAGATTTATCATGGTTTGCAATCTTGTGCCGAACAATTGTTACAAACTTTGTTGGATTGTCAACATGCCTGTAAATATCAAATACAATATGCACACCAGGCGATACTGCCGCTTTAAGTCATCAGCATAATTTATATTGGCTGAACTAGTTGGCATACAGTACCAGAGAGACCTCTGACTTTTTCTTAAGTACATGCAATTTTTTAGAATAATTTTAAACATAAAAATGACAAACAGGAAATTGTTTGATATAGTATCTTTAAGGCTTTTTGTTGAAATAGTAATATCACAAGAAATAAAATCTATCCATAGGATACCATTTACATGTTCTTTTTGACTCTAATATTTCTCTGATGTCATATATATAAGTAGACCCTGTTTGTTTTTAAGGTCATTTCTTAATGGTTCTCAATAGACGAAGATAACAACTACATGTTTCCATACCGTTCAAAATTCCGTCAACATTGACCCTGAAAAAATCAAAATCTTACCTCAAAAGCCCTTTAAAGTTTTAATGACTCAGCTGGGTGGTCCCTGAAAGTTTCAAGGACTCATCTTGGTGGTCACCGAAAGTTTCAAGGACTCATCTTGGTGGTCCATGAAAATTTCAAGGTCACATCGGATAGTCCTTGAAAGATTCAAAGTCACATCTGGTGGTCCCTGAAAGTTTCAAGGACTCATCTGATTGGTCCCCGAAAGTTTCAAAGACTCAACTGTCTGGTCCCCAAAAGTTTGAAGGACTCACCTGGATGATCCCGGAAAGTTTCAAGGTCCCATCAGGATATCCTTGAAGGATTCAGGGTCACATGTGGGTAGTCCCTGTAAGTTTCAAGGATTCATCTGTGTGTTCCCTGAAAGTTTCAAGGTCACATCAGGATTGTCCTTGAAAGATTCAGGGTCACATCTGAGTGGTCCCTGAAAGTTGCAAGGACACATCTGGGTTGTCCCTGAAAGTTTAAAGGTCACAACATGGTAGTCCTTGAAGATTCAGGGTCACATCTTGGTGGTCTTTGAAAAAGTGGTCTCCAAATGATTTAGGGTCTTCTCAGAGTGGTCCCTGAAAGCTGCAAAGACGTTTCTGTATAGTCCCTAAAAATTCCTGACAGCAACTGTTGGTTCCTTGTGTTTATAATGTAAGGTTTCAACAGACAGATGATATCGATAACATTTTTTGCATCTATCAAAAATAGTTCATTTTTAATAGAAAAGCTGAAATAGTTCAGTGATTTTTAGAAATTTTCCAGCATTAATAAGCACACTAACAAGAAAGGGTATTTTAATCAAATTAACAAGGTCCCATTTCCTTGTATATGAAATAAATAAATGTACAAGACATTTTCTTAACATCTACCTAATCATTTGAAAGAGAGATCTCCAAAAAACATACACTACAGCAGAAGAAGGTAGAAGGGTCGAAGGCTATTTTCCCATCAAAAATTTACAATTTTATCATGCATCGTTTTGTGGGAATAGCAGATGCCAACAAATCAACCTTGGAAAGGGAATTTATATTTTTTATTAAAGGGGAAGTTCACCAAGGATGATTTTCACATATGTGCTAGCTTTGTGGTTGCTTTTCCGGAAAAGCCATTGTCGCAATTTTTAACTCGCCCGATTTTTTACAAAAACGGATAAAAATAGCACCGGAAATTGCATTTTAGGGTTTCATGTACGCCATGTAATTTGGACCCTGTGAAATCATCACGTGATATGGTTGGGACCATCTTCCTATGGGTATTGCATTATCCTCTGACGTTCCCACGTTCACGCCGGTCTGTCTGTGCGTATTTGCATATGAATTGTATGTGCTCTGTATCATTTGAATAAACAATGCATGTGATGCTCGGTACATGTTTGTCTATGTGATTACTCGATTTCCTTTTCACCTTTTAGAAACATTTGGCGGAGACAATTTTTAATTCACAGTTTTAAACTGCTGTCATACCAGTCATGCACTATTGTTTTGAGCCCAAACAATACCAAACAATACCAAAAAATACCAAACAAATATCACATTTTACCGATTCCTAACCGATGTTGGAATCTGGTTGAGAAATATAGGGAAAGCAAACGTACAGAGTCCAAATTCATTCGACTGTGTTTATATTTCGAAAGAAGATTTGGTGTTTCATGCCCAATCATTTCGCCTAGAATAAATAATTACGATTTCATACCGTCTAATAATTGGAACGATTAGACTGTTTCCAAGTGTGGACGGTGACGTCGATATTTTGTAAGGTCGAAAAATTCGTCATTCAGCAGTTCTATGTTGAACGTTACAAATCTAAAAACAAACAAAAAATCGCACTTGGATATCATGTAAAAATCAAAGTGACTGCGATTGCAGAAGGAGCGGTGTGTGACATTTCGCCACTCGATGGACGACGTGTACGTTAACATAGCCATATCCAAAAGACTATGATCAGATCTCAACAGCGTAGATCCCCCCTCTCTCTTTCTCTCCTCCCTCTCTCTCTCTCTCCTCCTCTCTTCTCTCTCTCTCTCTCTCTCTCTCTCTCTCTCTCTCTCTCTCTCTCTCTCTCTCTCTCTCTCTCTCTCTCTCTCTTATCGTTGTTTATTTTGTCAACATTTATCTAACGGTTTTAGGTCACTTCTCAATGCAACATAGGTGTAAATTTCCCGTGTCGGGTATGATGTATGTCTTCAGTCACGTTAGTCTTTTGCTGCCATATAATCGATACCAGATCAAAAAACAACGCCAAGTTTGGGTGGGCGTTTTAGGGACAGGGCTCTGCATAATAAGTAATGGTGGCGATTGTTCGCATTATCTACGTAATCTGTTTGCTCTCAAATCACGCTCGGACTAAATTATAGGTACGTACAGTTCGTTTCAGGTTCGTTTCAATTATGCCATGGAAATCTTGAAAAAAGAAAAATGATATTCTTGTAGCTAAATACTTTGTACTGCACGTGCAGTACAAAGTATTTAGCTACAAGAATAAAGTATGTCTGCACAGATGAGTCTGCATCAAAATAATATTAAGTTCATCATACAGGGGCTTGCCGAGTCGATTTACTAAAGTTTTGAGGCCATGAGAATGATTCGGCTACTGACCACCATATATGTACCCTACGGAATATGCGCCATACATATAGTGGAAGTAATCATCAAAAAAAGTAATGAACATATAAATTAAAATAAACCCCAAAATTGGCATGACGAGTTACCAATGAACGTTGACTAATCTGCATTCATCTGAACATGGACGGAAGAACTCGGTGAAGAAAATGGTAGGAAATAAGTGAACGACGCGACGACATGACCGGTGGCTAAAATCAGAAAAGCAAGGAAGTTCATCACATCATGTAAGGGCCGAGACTTCTGAAGGGTCGAGACTTCTATGTATCACGATATGTGTATAGTGATTTCAGAGGGCCACTCGGCTGCTTGACAGGTAATCTCGACAACTCATCAGAGTTATGTTTATTTTCGGAGAAATTTTTGAACGAAGCGTTTGTTAACCTTCGACTAAAATCATTGACAGACTTGGTTCATCTTCGTCATCGAACTCGAGCCTTTGTCGGAATTTTACGTTGTAACTTGGACTCAATAATAAGCTGTCCTCGAACACACTTATCCTAAAGCCTTTACGAGATCGGGTGATGACGCTTACTTGCTCACCTTGAACTCCAAATACAATGTTTCAGCTGTTCATAACAGATATCAAAATGTCACTTGGACAACAGGTATATCAAAACCTTACCACCCCTCCAAACACAACACGTGTGTAAAGCACTGCCGTGTACATGTACGCAAACCATACGGCCGTTTTCAGAGCCAGCATATATGTTTGGTACTGTCACGTTCAGTCGTACATTTGGATTGGGTGTTGAAAACGTGGATCTCTTCAACTGGCTATAATTAAATTGATCATCCAGGCATGGACCTATAGAAACGGAGGCTACCTCAGTGTTTTCATGGTTGTATTCGATATCATTGTCAATGTAATTATGGTCTCTTTTGCTTGAAAACGTTTACGCACTTTTTTCGCAAGTACTACTGTAACTAATACTTGACTAGTCATGTCCGAAAAGGGTTCACTTTCGTGATGTCATTGCAGTAAAAGCGTGTGAACACAAAGTGTTCATCCTTTGCACGCTGATATAACAAACGAGCCCTTGCTCTAAGCGTACACACGGTTTCTTTACATCGTAATGTACATCTCTGTGCGTCGCTTAATGATTGACAATTGTTTCAATCACAGAGCGACTGT
Organism: Ptychodera flava; assembly: GCF_041260155.1. Taxonomy (NCBI): domain Eukaryota; kingdom Metazoa; phylum Hemichordata; class Enteropneusta; family Ptychoderidae; genus Ptychodera; species Ptychodera flava. The sequence goes on from NC_091932.1 coordinate 35,743,627, forward strand.
TTTAGGGGCCATTCCCTTTGTTCCGAAAGTGATTTTCCCATAATCGCCATAATTTAAAAAAAAAACTTTCTGAAACTTTGCAGATACCTTTGTGGCCTAGGTGTTTATGAAACAGTGTATGCTTATGCACGGTCCCCCCTTTTGTGGAGGGACCGTCATGGTAGCTTATGGTATGCCAGTAATTGTTCATAAGGGGATCGGCCGGCACAAACCATGTATCTAGGCTAATCCCCTGAACGCTTAAAATTTAAATTTGCTGCAAACTGACATATTCAAATGCACCTGCCTAATATATTGTAAGGCAATTATATAAAACTCACCATTTAGAGAGACTATGACTGGTCGTATAGGGATGTATGTATATTTTTATACATTAATGGTTCGTACAGCGGTCCATGGCTCAAAGCCGTGACCCAAAAAACATGCTCAGATGTTTGAGCGCGTTCCCTCAACTCACAGTCTTCTTGTTTGTGCTCCACTGAACGGTGCTGCTAAGTGTCTGCTGATGTTATCTTGATCAGTCGAAATATCCCATGAATTTAATGACAAATTTAGTACAATCAAATCAAATATCAGAAGAAGTTTTAGTGCTGCCACAACACTTTCAATTGAACCAATTATAATCTCAGCATAACTTGTCATAAAAATATAGCTGACAGAGAAAACACGCCCGTGAACCGTACGTAACTGCAACATGTTACATACGTTCAAGTGTGTAGTGTATTCGTTAGTGGGATGCCAAGCCCGCCAGACTGTTTCCGGAAATCGTCTTTTGGAAAGTGTCAATTGAAGCATCAATTTTATCAAGCCTGGACTGGATTAGCTCGTTTGATGAAGGTTTTAGTTTTCAGCTAGATTTGAATAGCAAGGACATTTGTTGAAATATCATAATATTGTTAGAATATGCCAGGTAGCGACCGCAATCATTTAGAACGGATTTTCTTAGCGAATGACCCGGGTGATCGACAAACACTGCGATTTAATGCGCATATATTTTTAGTGTCCGTTCTCTTGCCTACAACAATCCATCGAAAGTTAACAGTTGCTCCATTTATATTCAGGGTTCTTGTTGAAAATGTAATTATCTGCTACTAGCGGCTTAATTGGTGCCTCAAAATAATACTGCCATGCATGCCATGCAGAACGTAGTTGCATTGAATGATCAATGGTGCAGACTACGTAACATTGAAACTGAATCGCACAGTAGCCAAATCGACGAAGCCAGTCTCGACTGATACGAGACTGGCTGAAGACTATTTATCCTAGAATATATGTAGTTCTCGATATTTCGAGATACAAATAAATTTCAATGTATTCTGATGTACCTTATCACAACAGCAGTTGATCAAGGTGTACTGCTACGAGATCTGTAATCCAGATTTCATAGGAAAAAATCGAGAGATCCACTAACACAACCATGCAGAAGGAGCATTTTCTTCAACCTGAACAATTAAGTCGTCGCCTTTCCTTGACATTCCCGTTTTCGTTTGAAATACTCTGTCCCCAGTATGTAAGAATGCCCGGTTTTGCGTCGGCTGTTTGGCCCGACACATCGATATTTCTCAAGCTATTTTTTTCAGCATTTTGCAAAAGATAGCCAACTTTTCTTTTTACAGGACGTGGCACATCTCTCTTCGTGTGTTGGAACAAGTAACACGTGGTTTAGAATATAACATCTGTCAAATTAGGAAGAATACTGATTATGAAAATACTGAGCTTGATTCACACGCAGAAAAACTGAGTCAGTAAATTTCAATCAACAGGGGTGGAAAGAATTCGGAAAAGACGATAGGAAATTAAAGAGAGAAAGTAGGTAATGTCTTTTGGGGTTTTTTGCTATCGAGGTCGGAAAATAATTGCAACTGAAATGACCAGAGACTAAAAGTGTTTGTACTTTACACAAGTTGGAACGTTACGCATATTCAAGTTCTGATATCGAGCTTACCAAAATCAGTAGGCCTAAGGTTTCCGATTCGGCGAAAATGACCGTGTCCCTGTTGAAACCCGAAGTATAAAACCGATCTGAAAACCGTTTACAAAGTCATTTGCGTTTCAACATTTCCTTTTTGTTTGCACTGAACGTGGTTCAACACATCCGTCGCTCTTGTTTTTGATGTCCTGAAATATGGTTCATTTACCAACTAAAGAAACTTTTAGAAGGCTAAGTCATTCCATCGAATTAATAGAAATTGAGAAAGTCCGACTTTCTGTTTGTGGTCGAATTGATAAGGGTAAGAATAAAAGTATGTTTTGAGAAAAATTGGTTGAATTGGTCGGGTAAACAGCATCACAAAAACTATATACTTACAGTTTATTTAACTGATCCATTATTATGCAAGGATACTCGGCATAAACAACAGATATGCAAATACGCACAGCCTGGCGTGAACGTTGGTGAGTGGACAATGCAATACCCATTTGAAGATGGTCCCTTCAATATCACGTCATGCAAGTGCAAAGCTTGGCCCTTTTCCCATAATTAAATTACATGGGCTTGATGAAGCCCTGAAATGCAACTTCCGGTGCCATTTGTAAAAAATCGGGCGAGTTATAAATTTCGAAAATGGCTTTCCGGAATAAGCAACCACAAAGCTAGCATATATGTAAAAACCATCCTTGGTAAACTTCCCCTTTAAACCTAAACAAAATTGACAAATCAGTTACATTTAATAAGCTATCCTTTCCTGAGAATGCGAAAAGCTAGACAAAAATGTAAAATTTGTTAGAGATGTATTTGATGATTGTGCAATTATGAATAATTATGAAATTTGCCCCCGTTTTCACATTCAAACACTGTTAGATTGATGATTTTTAAATATATTATAACAACATGCTCAAGATTTTATAATCACAAAATAGTTCCAATTGTGTTTATTGTTATTGAAATGGAAAAAGGAAAAGTTGATACAAGTTATGTCAATTTCGCAGGTGTTGGAGGCCATCTGCTGTATGTTCTAGCGAGTGTCTGATCTCGGTATTTTGCTGTTCATTTGTTCAAGCATGGAAAGCTTCATCGAAAGTGAAGTTGTCTTTTCTAGCGGGCAGCATGGTACAGTCCAAAAACGAATTTCGGAGTCAGGCAAAATTCCGGTTCGATTTTGAGATGCCAATAGTGAACATGTTGACGACTGTAGTCATATACCACCACTGTTGTCTCCTGAAGGTGTCGTACAAACCGAAATGCGACGCCAAGAGGAGGTTATTCCATTCTCACGTGAGAATGAGGGGGCCGGTAGTAGAAGTCCGTCAAACACTGCTGCTAAAATCTTAGGTGGTTATACATTGACTCCCGCTATTCAGAGTTGGTTTTCAATGCGTGGTAACAATACAAGTACTAGTGTTGGCATGTCGGGTTGCCGTCCCTCTATAGGTACAGACAATAAGACTGCAACGTCCTTCATTCGTTTCACTGTATCTACCACAGTCTTGCTGAAAGGACCAGGTCCAGGTTTAAGTTTTTGGGAAGTAGTTTATTTGGAAATATTGAGGGTCGGATACACCATCTTTTGAGACCTTTAAATCAGGGAAAACAACTCCTCCCATGGACGAACTCACTTTGAAGGCGCCAGTGTATGACATAAAAGACAACTCAGCAAAAGCTGATAGCTATGATGGAACGACGGATTTTGTCAATTACAAAGTACACTTCTAAATATTTGCGCGGGTAAATTGTTGAAATTCTGAGCATAAATTTAACTCTTTTGACCAAATTGCGTGGTCAGGCTTTAGAGTTTGCAGCACATTGTATGAAAGAAGGAAATGATTATAGTGAGTTATGTGATTTGTTAGTGGAACGATTTACGACATGTGGTTTAGAGGACGAGTTCCGCCTCAAAGCTAAGATAATTGATAGAAAGAAGGATCAGTCTCTTAAAGATTTGGCACATGAAATACGGCAAATCAAATTATAGCATATCCCAGTGCATCAGGCGATTGTCTTGAACGGTTGTGCATTGATTGCTTATTTCAGGCTGTCGGCGATTATTCTCTTCAAAGAAAAGGTAAATGGAGCGGGGAGGTTGAAAGGTGGATATTGGACTCCATTGTGCACACAGTCCAGTGCGGAGAGTTATCAGATATTTAGGAAGGCAAAAACACGTCCGTTTACGGTCAGCTCAGGGATGTGTCATGTCGTGATGAAGGCAAGGTCAATGATAAAAGCTTACAGGCCTACTATTGCATGTGTTGGATAGATTAGAGCGCGTAGAGAATGCAATTCAATCGAGCAGTTAGGAATAATGCAAAAGTTCGAAATACAAATAAGAAAACTGTATGTTGGTGTTGCGGTAAGGAAGGGCATCATAAGAAGAATTGCCCTAAACACCAGCAGGAGCAAACTGGAGAGAAAAATAAGCCGTTAAACGACCAAGGATTGCGGGAAATGGCCGTCCCTCAATCCGATTAGAATAGTCAGCAAGTTATCTTGGTGGCAAGTCTGCAATAGACTGAGCTGGTAATGTTATGACGAAAACTAATATGAATACCAATTGTAAGACACATGGGGGGAAAATAAGCCAGGTAAAAATCACACAAAAGCGCAAAACGAAAAAACTGATAATAGTGCGGAAATCAAAACCCAGAAGATCATGAGGTCACACGTCAAGGTCATCAGATTACGATTGAGAAAAATTTGTTAAGTCCACGTGTGGGATTGATTCAAATGCTTTGATTAATATAACTATACAGAATGTCACCAAAATGCTTAATTGACACAAGATGTACAAATACAATAGTTGCTAAGGATTATTTCGACCTCATTCGCGAAAAACAGCGTCCCGAACTGATTGGTTCGGCAATAACCTTACACAGTCTGACGGGTCAAATGTTTCATTATTGGGTCAAATTCTAGTGAACGTTAAGATCGGTTCTAAAGAGAGATTTGAATCTGTTCTGGAGGCAGAATCATTGGGTGGATCTGCTGGCATTATAGGTATGGACTCATTGCGAAAATTCGATTGACAACTTAATTGCGAAAGTTAAAGTAACCATTAATGACCAGATACTAGAAACGACACACGAAGATCTGAAACCTATTGTGTCGGTACGGGCTAATTGGTCACGGTCGATTCCAGCCAAGCATGAGGCTATACTGTTAGCTCATATGCACAAAAACCCTCAAGTTGGGCAAGTGGGTTTTCAACTATACAGAGGTCAAAGTGTGTCTGATAAAAGTAATGATTTTGAGTCTAAGCAATCTGAGGTCATTGCTATGGTAAAATCAAGTTTTGTCGGGGAAACTGGGTTGATGGTTGCTCATTGTCTGAGCAAGCCAGGGAGTAATCTCCATGCAGTTAGGGTATTGAATCTGAGTAGCCAGGAAATAGAGGTGAAAAAGGATCAATGTGTTAGCTTATTGAAAATTGATAAAAGCACGAAGTTTGACATAGAAGAAATTTCAACAATTCCAAATGAGCAGATTGCTAGTAAAACGACACCACCAAGCACAAGAGGAGCCACTGCTAAACAGTGTGAGAAAATACCAGAGCAATTAAAGATCTGTATGAGTGGAGCATCGTAAATCTTATTTCTGAGGAACAAAAGAACCAAGTGTACGATTTGCTTGTCGAGAATTTGGATGTGTTTAGAAAGGATAGCATGGATACGGGAATGACTGATATTGTCCATATAAGGCACCTCACTGGAAAAAGAAAGGAATAGATAGACAAATTCAGAATTTTGTGGATAAGGGATTGTAGAAGGATCGGAAAGTGTGGATAGATTAGAGCGTGAATCGGTTATTTTTGACCTAGTGTTATTGGATTATGGATTGGTATGATTGCGATTATTGCGTCGTTTCATGGATCTTCACCTTATGTGTATGTTTGTCCTGAAGGAGGTCATTAACTATTATAGAAGTCATGTTAGCAATGTTATCGTTACTTTTATGGATGCTTCTAAACTTGCGATCGTGTGAATCACTGGTCATTATTCAAGAAGCTGAAAAACTGTAAAGTTCCTATTTGTTATGTGAGATACCTTTTAACCTGGTATAGAACGCAGAAAATCTCTATTCGATATGGCTCCTGCGTTTCAACATATTTCACTGTTAAAAACGGTGTGAACAGGGGGATGTCTTGTCCCCAAATTGTTCAATACGTATATTGACCATCCGAGCAATAGATTGATTAATGCTAAGGTTGGTTGCAACATAGTTGGTATTTTTGTTAACCATCTGATGTATGCAGATAATAAATGTCTGATAAGCCTGACAGTGAAAGGAAATCAGAAACTTTTAAATATCACAAGACGAAAATCCAGATTTATGCATTGCATAAAGGTGACATAAAGGTGATTAAAGTTCTTCATTAATCACCTTTATGCAGCATAAAGCTACACCTGTAAACACCTTTATGCAAGCCCTTAAATAGGTATAATGGCTCACCACAATTTGACGTGGACATTTTTATGCGGCTTTATACCATGCATAAAGGTAAAAAATTTAGATGAGCCATTATACCCCTTTATGCACCAGCATAAAGGTGCAAACAATAGGAACACTTGTCAGCTCCGCCACACATTTATGCGGGTGCATAAAGACGCTTACAACAGGAGAACAACTTTATGCAAAATTATGCAGTTGCATAAAAGGGTTTAAATCTGTCTTTTGATCCTGTGTATGTGTAGCAATTATGGCAATGTTCATGATATTGCTTTCAATACAGAGAAAACTGTATGTATGTGTATAACTTCCAAGCGATGTGTGATAAAGCATATTCCGGCTATTTATCCCAATAAAGTTATGATTTGTTAAAATGAAAAAAAAAACTCTGCTATCTATTGACAATACCTTCAGTGACAATTCTGATATCGAGGGTCAGAGGAGATGCTTTTATATCTCTGCTAACATGCTTTTGAGAAAAAATTATCTGTGTTCTCAGAGTGTTAAGTGTAAACTAGTTAAAGCATATTGTTATCAATTGTATGGTGGTAACTTATGGGTCAGCTATAATAAAAGCACCCTGAAACCATTGAAAGTTGCTAACAATAACGCCGGTTGCAAATTTCTGCGATATGACAGACGCAGCATCGCTAGTACTTATTTGTATATAATATGATTGACACATTTGATGCTTTGCTTAGAAAGCAAATCAAAGGTTTGATGAAAAGGATTTTTATGAGTGAAAACTTAATTATACGTAAGGTTTATGATGTTGTGTATTTCACTCCCGATTTGAGGAGAAGATGGATAAATTCAGTCTTCTAATCTGACTTTCTTTGTGGAGAAATATATCTTCATGGTCTAACCCATAAATAATTTTTTCTTGTGGTCACCACGCAAGTGAGTTAAGGCAGGGGTCCAGACCGAATTCGAGCTGAATTTCATTTCTCAAAAACTACTGGTCATATTTGATGAAATTTGGTACACATACGTAGTTTTGATAGCTTTTTCAGTTTGTCATTTTAATTTGCATAAAAGGTGTCACTTGATCTTTACCCGACATTTACCCGCTAAAATCGACTATATTATGTAGCAGCATATTTCGTCTTGTAAACAACGTTTAAACTTTATTTTTTCGGCAAATGATATTAGAGTAGAGTCAAGTCAATAGACTAATATACTTCACCAAGGAAATTTCGCAGTTAATCCCCTGATATTTCTGCCAAATACGTATGATTTGTAGGAAAAATCAATTCTTATTTGAATTTCGGTAATTTTTGAAGGAAACGTTACCAAATCATACATGTTAAAGGTATGGTAAAGATGTTTTAAGCCTTAGTTTGAGAATAGCAAAAATTCTGAAAAATTGAGCGCTCTACAAGTTTAAATTTTCGAAAGAAATTTGGTCGCTGTGTACGCGATCAGGCCATCGCGCAAGTCATCCAAAAGGTCATGACCCCATCGCCTACTCGCAGTATTACCGAAACGATTGTAATTGGAGACTGGAAAGTGGCCTCACACATCATTCCGCTTGTCTTGTATGTGCTTTACTGTGTTTTGTGTCTGTGTTGCGTAAGGTTATTAGTGTGAAAATTGAATAATGGGTTGTTAATTTTAAAATAAGCATGGCGAGACGTGGAAGTGTGTCTCAGACCACCTTGACCTTTTAACCCCATGTTTCGTAACCGGCTCGTTCCTCAGTCCCTTATAGAACATGGAGGTACCAACTGTCTCTCCATGATATATCTCTTTCTTAATTTTATATAGTATCTATGTTGTTGATCTCTTGATCTCTAGAATACTTATGTTTGGATCGTTTTGTGTCCGTCTCTGTTCGTTAACGTATGTCGCCTTGTTTCCTTAAGCCGTGAACTTTTGGCCTTTATCAGTGTATCGCTGATGTTAAGATTTCTTTTGTATGCGATGGTTGGTTGTTCGGGGAATGAATTCGAAAATGTTTCGTCCTTTTCTGTGTGTTCCAAGTTTCCACAAAGTGCTTATAGACTATATTTTGTTGTGAACACTGGTGAGTGCTTTATGAGTTCGTTTGCTCACTGGTGTTCTAGTTGCGAACTTCGTTTGTGATGTGATGTAGCTTTCCTGTTGTTATCTCACGTATGCACAGTGTTGTTTTATAAATATTCATGAGCCCTAATGCATATTCATGATAACGTTTGACGCCCATGCCTTCACCTTCTTGCGCATTTTTTTTATCATTTTTTCTCCAAATCCTGTAACCATTTATATATCGATATGCTCATCGTCTGAAATAAAGAAGTAATAAATAAATATAATATAATACCTGGTCAGGCTGGCAAATCATCTTTTCAAGTGTATGACGTCAGAGACAAACTAGAAAGACATAGACTCTTAAATCCGGCCGATAATTCAACTCCGATCAACTGCTGCGTGACTTAATCTAGATTATGCATATTTTGACAAAAGGAGATCAATCAAAATAAATCATTGATGCAAGACTTTGCCATCCGATCACTGCACTTGTGTGTGGGCCAACACAGTCGGGCAAAACATAATTTGTGAAACGACTTCTGAAGGAAAGAGAAGCCCTGATTATTCTTTCTTTAGAGAACATTGTCTGGTGCTATGGAGAGTATCAACCTACCTTTGTAGAACTGCAAAGATTCAGGTATTCGTTTTGTGGAGGGCATTCATGTGGACTTGGACACACTGTTTTCTCCCAAACAGACAAATTTATTTATCATCGAAGATCTGATGTAAGAAACTGGCAACGACAAGAGAATTACAACCTTTTCACCAAAGGCTCTCATCATCGCAACCTGTCTGTGATGCTCATCTTACAAAATCTATTACACCAAGGCAAAGAAACTCGCACCGTGAGTTTAAATTCACACTACTTGGTACTCTTCAAAAATCCGAGAGATGGCTCGCAAATCACACACCTGGCTAAACAGATGTATCCTTGACACACTCATTTCATTCAAGAAGCTTCAGCGATGCTACCTGAACACCCTACGGCTGCCTTCTCACTGACCTGAGACCAAACACGCCAGAAGTCCTTTGTGTGCGTTCCCACATTTCCCCGGGGAGACTACCTTCGTTTATGTGAGGAAAACATTAAATACATATGACTGGAAGAAATATCATTATTCATCATGTCTCAGGGAATGAGAAAGTATGCCCACTTTCTATCTGTGTCAGCCAGAGGCAACCCGAAGCAGCAAAGAGGAGTTATTGAAGGAGCAAGCAACGATCTGATTCATTGTCTCTGTGAATGTTGTTTTAACATCCTGAGGGGGATTTTTTTATTGATCGCAAGTCAGAAGAAAAAAATTGATCAACTACAAACATCAGCTACGCACGCTGGCAAAGAAAAAGATTCAGAAAGGAGGATTCCTCTCTGCTCTCTCTTGCTGTCTGTGCTGGGACGTCTCTTGTTTAAGTGACAGCCGCCATGCCCATGGAACACGCCAAAAGGTGGCACTCGTGCCACAGGAGCTACTCGATACAATACAAGTAGAGCAGAAACAGACTGCACATACCGTCACCAAGGTATTGTCCTCCTTGGGTCGGGAGGTGCACCATATTTCGGAAAGAACAGATTTAAGCAAAGGAATGAGAAAAGGGCCCTCTGGGCTATAAATATGTACGTTTTTGTCGTAATATTATTCTATGACCATTACATTTTCATTTCAGCTAATTTTTAGGGTCATGCAAGCCCTTATTTGCATATTTTTTGCATAATTTGCATATGTAATGAGTCTGCTTGAGTTAGCTTCAGCAGGTTTGCTTACAAACACCCATATACATGTTTTGAATAAGATTTCCTGCAATTGTAGAATATTTATTTTCAACATTGAACATGGCATATTGTATTTCTATCATGTTGAAGGGCTTTTCTTGTAAAGGGTTAAGAAAAATGCTAATTGAAATAAATAAATACCATGTAAAATGGTAGAATAATACCAGCAACTGCAATATTTTGAAGTAGTGTGATAATGTCAGTAGGTCATGGTGCAACATAAATTTAATGTTCTCAAAATATTAAAGCAAAAAAAATTATCAAAGAGGTATAAAATATTTGATATGAACACATATTATGAAGAATACATTGTTATAATACATAGATTTGACATACTGAGGCATATTGCCTGTGGAGCTCACTCAGTACACACATGAACTGTGCACAGTAGACACATGTACAGTACAGACACTTACACAAATTGCACATGAATGTTAAACACATATTAAACTTCAAGTCTCTCTAAATTTCCAATACATCTCCAGTATTTGTGATAAAATCAAAAATCACTTTTAGTTGCCAAGAAAATTCAATCACAGTACATTGAGGCTTACATTTTGTAATTTAAATATATAAATTATTTAAGGTCACAACATATTTAAAATTCTCATGGTCAGCTGTCAATTTCACAGAGTTCAAAAAGCATTGTCCACATTAATTCATTCCATTTACAGGAATGAGATTGTTGATTGTTACAAATAATTTAAGTATTTAATGTGTGTTTTCTAAAGTAAATTTCATTTCATCAAAAAAAAATGATACCCATATTTTTTATTCTGAAGTGTTCGTTGTTTTGTACATCCAGTGATGAAAAGAAAAAGCATCCTTAAGTGCTTTTGGAGGTCACTCCTACTGTGATGTCATTCCTCCTAGTTGCTACGCATTATGTTCAGATTGTTAAGGAAATTACGCACACTGGTTAATTATCACTATGTAACCAAAATAATGTGATATTATTTAAAAAGTGAAATACTCTACAATAGGTCACATAACATAATTTCAGAAACACTGTATGGCCTCATATATAAAAGAAAATTACCATCATTTGAGGCCCTAGCAAACACAAAAAGATTACACCAAGTCTCTCATAGAGGGACTCCAGCTGTTTCTTTAAATGTTTTTGGTTTTTTGTATCTTCGTTATATATGAAGCATATTTTCACATTTCAATTTTCAAACCCTAAAAAACATTAAACCTGTCAAACTGCATTTGTTTGAAGCAAATGAATTAATTCTAGACTAAAATTTATGTTGACATCAGATTTACACATATTTGATGCATGTTATGTCTATGCATCTAACTATCGTTAACTTGACAAGTCATCATACCACAGCAAGGAGAATAGCACTGTAATTTTTGTACTGCGAAAATCACCACCAGTTACAGCTACCGGATAGAGTGATGGATTTTCCAGTAATAAGATTGCTCTGTATTTGTCTGGTCCACTTCATCTTCTGTACAGCAGTGTTTTTGCCGAGAGTGGCAACCTGGTCAATGCCACTATGATTCATGTTTTCTTTCTGAGCTATACATACATCTATTTAGCATGAAAAATACTCTTGTAAGGAACAGCTGATATATTCAAATATAATTCTCAGATTATTTACATTATGTTTCCAACATTAAGAGAAGCACTGGTACATGCAGTCCTGAATATCACTTATGGGGCTGGGCAGGCTACATCCTTGTATGGACCACATACATGTTCGCTGATATTGTTGAACATATAAAGCTGTCTTTCCGGTGACAAGCAACCAGGAACTAGTACCTCTGGTATATCTAGTCTGTTTACCTAGCATTTCTCTTTAGAAGTTCCACTTTTGTTTCAGTGCCATTCACAGTTCTCTTAACATACACACTTCCTGGATCTTCCGCCCTAAATCAGAAATACTTGAGTTTACGAATGCCTGGCAGACTTTTGAAGCATCCTTCCAGGAAATGTTTCAAATGCACCACTGCCACTGCTAGGTTCCTGTCTCACTACTGAACAGCTGAGCCTTGTTACACTTAGCTGACTCATTGACCGTAGCTGCTAGTTGTGATGATGTATCACAATAAGATTTGCGATACCTTCGCTTCATTAGTCCAAAACATCCATCAACCAAACATCTTGTGTAACCAGCAATCATGAATGACAATTGCAACGTTTCATGGCGACCAGTCATACAACGCCATGCAAGATATGCAATGACATACCTATTTTTGTTTTGCCCACTTCAGTAATCAGCATATAGATTTGCTCCTTTCTCTCCCATACAATGTGTATCAAAGTAATGATGTAGCAGTGAGATGACAGTGTCTGGTCCATGGCAACCTGTACAATTAACACCAATGGTATCACATCAAGTAATTTACTTGCAGTCGTATCGGCTCATTACACACACAAAATATTTGGACTTTCCTTGGTGTCTTGAAATAAATTGGCCCTACCTGTCTGGAGTGGTATCGTAGTGTTACCTGTTGAGCAAAGTCAAATGTATAATGAGATTTATACAAGTTTTATGAACATGGTGGTAGTGGAGGCTGCCTCCTAATCTCTAGATCATCATATTCAGACTTTGCTTCCTTACTTGAATCTCTGTATATGTCCCTTGCATGTTGTGATGTGTTTAAATGTTGTAAAAACTCTTGTATGGCTCTCTGCTTTTCATCCTCTGTAACTGCTCTATATATTTTCTGTCTATGACCTTCACACATTGCACATACATCTGTTCTTGGTGTCATAAACTTAATGTGAGGCAGACATGTCCTCCAAATATCTCTGAAGCTGCTATAGCCTACAATTCTATCTACTCTACGTTGCTCACACTGCTGCTTATATTCACTGTGTCTTGTTTTTTGTCTAGCCGGCATGGTAAGTATATGGGTGGCTGTTCATCTCTACCTCTAGGTGCTGATGGCTGTGGTAATTCAAACAGTTCTACATACTGCAGAATAAATTTGACTACTCTTTCAATGTCTACAAACTTAAATGCATGTTTTAGTTTTCTGCCTTTATTTCCATGTTCTCTAGGTTTCACGCCTTCCTCGCTGTAATATTTCATTAAGTTTTTCATTACTCTCTCACTAGTATCATGGATAAAAAGGAAACAGCTTTTACAAACATCATTCCCATCAAAAGAGTAACTATAGGATTTTATCTTCCTCGGTGTGCCATTTGTTGTTGTCTCTGAATAAATTCAATTGCTTCTAACTTCAATAGTAACAATATATCCTTTTCATTTGTTGTTAGTTCTCTCATAGTTAGTTTATAGTTGATTATTTCCTCATCTTCAAACTGTCGAATACACTGATTTCTATGGCTACACTGCTGCTTTGCTCTGTCTACGCTATCTGTCATCTGATATACGGCAAGTTTTCAATCAGGTTCGAACCCACAACATACGGCATCAGTCGCCTAGCGGAGAGGCCACAGAGAGAACCACTCGGCTAAATCTCCACTCAAAAAAGAGTGGTTCAATGGCTGGCTAAGTTGTTACATTTTCTGACTGAGACCGCTCCACACATTGTAGAGTTCGTGAAGCACTCACGCCACATGCTCACAAACACACATCGCACACACAAATAGTGAATCTCACCTTCTGTAACCTCAGCCTCACAACATTGCATATACACTTGTGTATACGTTATCACCGTCTCATCAACGTGTGAACAAAATCGTCAGTCATATTTTCATCTTCTGTACATGTTTCATAGTTTGTGGTATCTATCCCTGAAACACTTGTGCCACTGTTGATCAACATTTCTTCCGTTTTTTTTCCTCATGACTCGCACCGTCGCTGCTTGCATTAGCGGTACTCGTAGTCATTGTAAATTCATCGGCATTGTTCAACACGGCCGTCAACACCTCATCAACTGAAACATATCTGTGGGTCATGTTGACAAAATGATCCAGGCCGGGCCTCGTATTTGAAACAGATCAAAGTACGTCGGCTTCACTAAACTCATGCTGATAAACAATGCTCAAAATGGCGGCTAATCTACACCTGTGACAATTTACCCTGTTCATATAGTGCATATCATTACGCATAAGTCATTTAAAGGCCAAAATAGGAGATCAATTCCACACGACACCGCAATGCATGAGAGAAAATGAGTTGTTTTTATGCGGGAACTTTAAACACATTTTTCTATCATATGCAAATTTGCCGAGAGGGCCCTTTCTTTTTCCATGGCCCATTTAGCTGATGATGTAAAAGCCAAACTGTACCAAAAAACTCTCCAGCAGTAAAGGGCTTTATAATCGACAAAAGAAAGGAACCTGTGAAAACCAGCATCATCCCAACTGAAATGAAAACTGGTGCAACATCCTCGACCGTGTATTCATTGAACCTGACAGTAGAAGGAGAAAGGATCAATGATGCTAAGCCAAGAGATGGAGTGGAATAGGATGTCATCGAAAGTGTACCAAAACCTATAAAGATAAAGGCACAACTACTCCTGCAGAAAGTGAAACAGAACGATCTGATCTACTGGAAGTCTTGTACCTGGCACGCACATGGTAGATCTTCTCAATGATGTTTTATGTCAAAGGAAAAATTTCACTCCTAGGGAATGGCAACAGTTTGCACAGGTATTGTCTACCATGAACATTCCCAAAGACTTGGTCGACAATAACGATAGGTGGAAATGGATCCAGTCTTGTAAGGAATCCAAAGGATTATTCTCAGTGATGACGGTTATAGCGGACCAGCACTGTTCGATGAACAGCCGCCTGCCAAGAAGAAGAAGGTACCTCCTGTCAAGAAGACCTCGGCATCGTCTAAAGAATTGGATCGACTTTTAAAACAACAATGCCCGTTCTGCTGTTGGTCATTTTACAGGAGGTTGTGGTCAGGGAGTGTTGCCTCCCCTGTCTTTCTGTAAGTAATATTCTCAAACGTGTAAGGTGTCTTCTTGCCTGCTGTTCTTGGTCCATTGTTATTAAACATGAAACATGCGACCAAATTGATGGACTTGGACCAACATCTCAGCCACATGTTTACGAACCAAGACAACCGCAAGTTTGGAGGAATCGATGCTGTTTAACGTGCTGCAAGAGAAAAGGGGTGAAATCAACCATCAGCAAATGAGAGAATGGATGCAACATCAGGACACTTACACACTGCACAAGCCAGTGCGATCGAGCTTTTCAAGGGCTAGGGTAATTGTAGGGGTAGGGACAAACAGTGGCAAGCTGATCTTCCCGACTTGAGTTTCCTGTCGAAATACAAACGAGGGTATCGATACATCCTCACCTGCATGGACATCCTCTCCAAGTATGCCTGGGCCATTCCTTTGAAAGATAAACGTGGAACCACCTTTGTGTCTGCCTTCCAACTGATTTTTAAAAGTTGGCGAAAACCAGAGAAACTGCAGACGGACCATGGCAAAGAGTTTGTCAACCACTTCTCCAAAAAATTTCTCAAGGGTGAAGGCATACATACCTCACCACTAGCAATGAAAGAAAAGCATCAGTGGTCGAACAGTTCAACCTGACTCTAAAAACCAAACTGTGGAAATACTTCACAGAAATAACACTCTGAACTACATCTCCATACTTCCTCAATTGATTCGATCCTACAACAACACCTTGCACAACAGAATCAAGAGAAAACCTGCGAATGTGAACAACACAACCGAGAAGGAAGTG
Source organism: Ptychodera flava (assembly GCF_041260155.1). Lineage (NCBI taxonomy): Eukaryota > Metazoa > Hemichordata > Enteropneusta > Ptychoderidae > Ptychodera > Ptychodera flava. The sequence goes on from NC_091932.1 coordinate 35,759,419, forward strand.
TGGGATACACTGTACAGTCACTTTGAATCCAAAACTGTCAAATTAAAAGACAACATCGAGAATGCATCAGCAAAGCAAAACGTATGTTCAAGAGGGGCTACCTCCCAAATTGACTGTCAAATTCAAAGACAACATCGGTGATCAAGAATGCATCAGCAAAGCAAAACGTATGTTCAAGAGGGGCTACCTCCCAAATTGACTGAAGAAATTTTTACCGTATCAGGACGGACCTCTAATTGACCACCCTTGTACAAGTTGAAACATTACGATAGTAAAGAGTTAGAAGGAACATTCTATGAGAAAAAAAAAACGGAAAGAGTGGTCAAGAAGGACGATAATGTTGTCAGAGTTGAAAAGATACTCCAGATGAGAAAGAGAGAGGGAAAGACAGAATACTTGGTCAAGTGGTATGGTTGGCCAGCCAAGTTTTACAGCTTGGTGGTGTACCTGGCAAAGGTATAATAAGGAGATGCTTTGACAAATCACCACAGTTGGAACTTAACAGTCATCATGGCCAAACACCCCTTCTAATTGACGTGCCAAGCAATGCATCCATGGACATCTTTCCGGACATTACAGTGACAGGTTACACTGTGAAATTACCCAAACACATTTCTCTTCAGGGAAACTTGGCAGTGGCCTTGATGGAACTACACTACCCTTTCTCTTGTTACAATGTGGTCGAGGGCAGAAACTTGCTAGTGTTCAATGATCAAACCCATAGCGGAACACTTGTCAAAATACCGCAGGTCACTATGATGGTTTTGGAAGCATACTTACCACTATGAGAGAGCAAGGCTTACCTGATAATGTCCAGTGGCTTTCGACCTGGCATCCAGGAAAGTAACTGATGATGTGATGAGGGTACCAGCCTCTTCTTTCTCCTGGGACTGGCTGAACTCATGGGATTTCATCCCAATACCGTCTTAAGACAGGAGAGTGATGCACCTTTCATGTTCAATGTTCGAAACCTCTCTTCCTTGTATGTGTGCTGCGACCTAGTGGATGAACAGTTGGTCGGAGTTGTGTATGCACCCCTGCTGAGAATGGAAAATGTGGAAGGGATCTGTGGACAGATGATCAAACCGCACCTTCCGCACTCCATACTTTCTTCCCAAGAGACGTCGTGAATTTAATACAGTAGTAGTCTACTAAGAGACTACATGGGTCAAAAAGTGCCATTTCAAGTGGGGAAATGATCATGACAGTAGCCTTCAGGAAACAACGTCCAACACTGCTGTAGTCATGAACATGTTTTTCAGATGGAAAGTCTACAATAGCAACCCTGCCACATATAATATACGATGGTTTCAATCGGGCTTGAACCCACAATGCACGGTGCCCAGTCACCTAGCGCAGACGCCAACAGACAAAACCACTTGGCTAAATCCCCAATCTCAAAAAGATTGGTTCAATAACCGAGCTAAGGATGTTACAATTCTGACTAAGCCCTTTCCACTCGCCGTAGAGTTCATAAAGCACTCACTCTAGTACACACACTACCATACATCTCACACAAACTTATCGAAGCGAAGCAATGAATACGATGCTTAAACTGGGCGGAAGACAGCCTCGGGGACAATTCTGTCCACCAGCAGAACTATCAACCCAGGGTAGAGAATATGACGGTTTTCAATCGGGCTCGAACCCACAACGTACGGTACCCAATATCTAGCGCAGCGGCCAACAGACAAAAACCGCTCGGCTAAATCCCAATCTCAAAAAAGATTGGTTCAATAACCAAGCTAAGGATGTTACAAGTCTGGCTGCGCCCTCTCCACTTGCCGTAGTGTTCGTGAAGTACTCACGCTGGTACAGACACAATCATACATCTCACACAAATTTTATCAAAGAGAAGCACTAAATACAATGCTTAAACTGGGCAGGAGACAGCCTCGGGGACAATTATGTCCACCAGATCAAGAATTTTTTTGGGATCAGGTGGGAAATGGAGCATTATTCCAGGGAGCAGCCGTGCAATGTGGATATGGTTTGGGTAGCATCCTTAGTGGATTCTTCCGCACAGCCACGCCACTACTAAAAAAAGTGCAAAATCCTCGGCACACAGATGTGAGAGTAGGACTCAACACAGCAGGTGATGCACTGAGCGGACATAACGTGAAGCGTTCTGCAAAAATATGATTGTTGAAAACTGGCAAAGACATGATGACAGGAAGAGGTTTGAGACAGTTTGTCTCCCCGAGTGATGGTGGTGGTATAAAACACAGAGCACCATGAAAACAGGTCATTGCCTTCAAAGCCAAGTGACAGAGAAGAACTCCTGACATTTTTTACTGACAATTTTCATCATGGCATTTCTTCTCGAGCACTCTTGTGAATGTACCAATAGTGAACTTAACTTGTTCATGGTTGCTCCAACACAGAACCATGTAAAAGAGGAGCAATGGGAAAAAGTGCATCCCTGACCCACATTGTAGAATCTGGACCCATCAAATTTGTTATTTCAGGTTCAGGGGAAGACTACATCGATCTGTCCTTAACACTCCTTTTGATCAAGCCTAAGATTACAAAAGCTGATGGTACTTACCTTGGTGCAGATGCAGCAGTGGGTCCTGTCAACTTGTAGCTTCATTACCTGTTCAGCAAGGAGGATGTACACCTCAATGGTAAAATAATACCCAGCTCTTCCCTACTGACCCTTACTGAGCCATGTTGGAGACGTTGTTTAATTATGGTGAGAAGGCCAAAGACACCCAAGTCGGTTCAGCCCTATTCTTCAAGGACTACCACTTGAAAATAGATGATGTGGACCTACCAAAGCAGATGGGGGAAGTGAACAAGGGACTGAAAAGCCTATATGCCTTCATGTCTGGCAGCCAAGTTGTCGATATGGTAGGACCCATCCATGAGAAACTCTTCTTTCACCCCAAATATCTAATGAATGGTGTCGAATTATGTATCAAACTCAATACAAGCAAGAATGCCTTCTCCCTTGTGAGCTCTGCAGAAAATCCAGGCTTCAAATCTATGGTCACCAAAGCCACACTACTGATCAGGAAAATAAAACAGAGTCCATCAGTACAGCTGGGCCACGCAGAAGCTTTAAAGCAGGGACCGTCCAAGTATCCCATACATTGTTGTGTGATTAAGGTTCTGTCCATTCCTGGAGATACAATGTCCTTCAACAAAGACCACATCTTTCTGGACTGCTACCTAAACGTGTGGTCCTGAGTCTGGTTGAAAGCAATGCCTTCAACGCTTTGTACAAGATGTATCCTTTCAACTTCAAACATTACGACATGATGTTGCTGGTCCTTAATGTGGGTGGAAAACAAGTGCCAATCAAAACTCTTAAACTCGACTACACCAAAGCTGGTGACCAATTATTCATCATAGCCTACAACTTCCTTTTCACTGGAACAAATAAAATAGGTCGGGTTTGAGAAAGTAACGTCAATCGCTATGAATACGACAAAGGATACACAATGTTTGCATTTGACCTAGCACCTGATTTGTCTCCTAACAGAGGACATTTGAACCTGGTCAAAGAAGGTAACCAGGGTGTCGAACTGCCAAATACTGTGAATCTACTCATGTACGACAAGCTGGACAACATCATTGAAATTGACAGAGATCGCAATTTCTTTTTGACTTGTGATCCCTGATCATTCGATGAACACTACACAAGAGAAGAATGGACACCCTCAAGCTCAGGGAGATCTTTCGTGCAGACCAGTACACGGCATCCCCTTTTGGTTGGGTGAGAGACTCTGATAAGTTACCCAAGGCCAGACTCAAATCCTTCCCTGCCACTTTTGTTGCTAATGTGGATCCCAGTACAAAACCAAGAAAGCATTGGGTGGCTTTCTCCTTTGTGGATGGCAGTCATGGTGAATACTTTGACTCATACGGATGCCCGCCCAGCCAAAGCTCTTTCGAGGTGTTCCTGGACAGGAACTGTACTGATTGGATCTTCAGCAGGCAGAGCCTCCAGGGGCACCTTCCATCTCTGTGTGGACAGTACATCCTGTATTACCTGTTGCATAGTTACCGGGAATGGAGCATTTTAATTATTATTGAACAGTTTACCTAGGACTGACTTTCAATGACTTTTTTGTGAATGATTTCATCGAAAATTTGACTAGTGTTGGCTTTGAAATTATGATCTTACCTTTTTAAAATCACAGTTTTAAAGAGTTGGGTGTTTGTATTTCAGTGTTCCACTTGTTTATAGTGTTCAATATAAAAAACAGTTGTTGGTATCCTTTCCTTCTTCCCCAAAGCACATCTCTTTCATACTCGTTAACACACATGCATCTATTCAAAATAAATACAAAGAGAGGATATTTCATTTCTCAAAAATATTAACCTTGAATTTTATTATGTGTTTTTTAAGCAACACATCAACAATAAATGCAACGGAACTTCTTCTTTTTAAGCAATCTCAGAACACATGAAACAAGCCTTTGCTATTGTTCAAATTGAATTCAGGGAAAAGTTTATACAAATTCAATGTATTGAAGGTTGATCGGCAGGGTAGACATGATATCATCGATGATGTTGTTGCACATAACCATACCATACACAGTGAGAGTTTCGGATAGTGCATTACAACATTCCTCAGGAGCGTCTGCCGAGTGATAATACAACAACTGCAATAACTCATCTAGGTTGAGTTAGCCATGTTCCAAGGTGATGTCACAATTCTCGGCAACTGCCATGGCAGCTTTTTCCACTAATGCCATGTCGATCCTCTCTTCTGCAGCTTTGAAATGTAGTGCAATCATTGCTCAGTTTCCTCGTGTTCCCTCTATGACAGGTAATTATGCTGACATCTATCACACCGCTCTGTGATGATTTGGTCAACTCTCTGCAGGATACATTTAGCATAGACGTACTCCACCGGCTTCTTAGCAACTTGCCTGTCCTTGTCCTCGAACACAGATGATAGAGACAGGTCTGAAAAGAAGAGCACATAAGATGAATTTTCCAAGCACTGCATGTTTAGCTATGGGACGGTGTCTTGATAGCATCATCCACAAGTGGGGAAATACACTTCAATCGGTTCCAGTCACCCAATTTCAAATTGGTGTCCGTCTTGGTTGGGATCAATTGTCCTGTGCCAGTTATCTTGAAGTAATCACAGATGCTTACGTATACATTGTCCTTGTATGTCTTGATACTCACTAGCCTGGATGTTGTTTCTGCGTTGTGAAGAAGAAATCTAAATTCCCTCTCACTGTTTGGGTAACAGCATCTGCTTTCATGGCTGTGGCTGCAACTGGAAGCTTGGTGGTGACTGACTGGCGATGACATCTGTGCATGGTGAAACAAAAAGGGGGGTGGAGTGCTTTGTGCTGGTGTGGGCATTGACTCGTGCAGGGCAGGGCTCCTGCTGCTCGGGGCACCTGCGGCATGACTTTCCTCATACCCAGGTAGGGATCACCGGCAAATTAGGCAATGGAAGACCCTCTATCTCAACTTACAAGTTAAAATGAACCAATCAGGATTAAGTGCCAAAAAGGGAGCCATACGATTTTTCTTGGTCGGAGAGGGGGTCCGGTGCCACAAGTGCTACTGCACCTCAGTCCCAAATTTTAGGAAGGGGAGGGTGCGTCCACAATTGCAAGATTTGCAGGCAAGCCCAATGGCTCAGGTGCACGTTGTAAATTTTGGTAAGTAGGGGGTCCGTTGTCACACGCCACTGACCAAAAATGGGCGTGCCTCCCTCTTTTGGGATTAGGTAGGGGTTCAGGTGCCTCCCGTGCCACTGCACCATTGACCAAAATCCTGGGATTACGGATCCATTCTATACTACTCACCTACAAATTGGCTGTCCAAGATGGACTGGCGTGAAAGGCAAGGAAAAAAGCTTAAGACATTTTACAATGGAGTATTATCATTTGAGGACTGCAAGCATGACAAAACTGGCAAGATTATTGGCTTTATTCTATGAATCATACCAGGGATAGAGAAAGAAATGAAACTGCGTATGAAGAACAAAACTTACTCCACAGGAAAGGCGTAAGAAGCAACCCTGCATTAAGGGCCTGATGTCAATCAGGCAGAGCCCGAGAATGGTGCACCATGGGCTGTTAGACCGACACATGATACTGCTAGCAGCACTGATAAGTCGAGACATGACAAGTTATAATGAACAAACATCTAAGTTGCATTTTCCTTGCTCCACTAAAAGCTCAGTGACATATTTTTAGTTTCTAACAGTGACCATTGAACTGTTGAAGTTTGCTGACCAGACAGTGGATTTACTCATTAAGTCAAGCCCGGGACATTTTCTATATTTTACTTCACTGCCTTAGTCTTAAAGAGTGATAATGCTGACTCTATAAAAAAACTGAAAATGTATGATTATTTGGATTCTTCTAGATGGATTACCAGCTTAGTTACAGGACTTTAAATTCAATCTTGGTCTGTAAGTGCATCTTTGCAAACAAATTTTACAGGCTGAGTACACTAACTGAAGTCTTCAGTTGGTTTAGCAACACTTTAGCTTTACCTACACAAAATGTACTTGAATCTTACCCTGAGTTATGGTTGCAATTAAATTATTTCCATTGCCAGTTTCAATGATATGCAGGAACGCGTGATAATGTCTGATCTGTAACAAATCAATTTGTTATGTAAATTGAGTCATGTTATCAGTTTCAATCGCTTTGTTATTTAAAATTGCATCCGTAATAGAAAACAATAAAAAGTGTCAGTATTTTTTATCATATTAAGTAGATTGCTTGCATTTTGAGGACGTTTTTGAGGAATTGGCAATCTAATTTTCGTTTCATGTGATTTTCTATTTTATTTTTTGATTAAAACAATTAAAACAGATAACTGTTCTATGATCTTACTTTGATAGGTATGATGTGTGTGTTACCGTTGAAAATACAATTTCAATCAACATTTTGATTCATTTTTCAACAATCACTATGTTTACTACTTATAATTACACATTTGCAATGCTCGAAAATAGAATACTGGACTTTTAACATTAATAACGTTAATATGAAAAACAAGTAGAAAGAACTACAGTATTATGTGTATAAATAAGAGAACTAGCGGGTTCATATAGGTACCTAAAAGGTCTAAATCGCAGAAGAATTAAAGATGTTTATCTATGTCGTGCTCAAAGATGTATAAATACAGTTTTAGTTTTTTTCTCCAGGACGCGTCAATGTGTCTCTTTATGCATCTCCAATATACTGCATAAAAGTTGTTAAATTTAGTGTGCCATTCAGCAAATTTATGCACTTGCATAAAGGTGCATAAAGTTCTAACTTTATGCTACATTAGATTGATGAAAGATTATCTTTATTTAATTTTATGTCACCTTTAAGCAGCGCATAAATCTAGAACTATATCTTGTGGTTGATGTAACCGGATAAGTAACTGTCACTACAAATGGACCAAACATTTTGACAAATAAAGTGCTGGAAAAATAGTTGAAGAACCAGTGTAATGATTGACTGCACATGTGAAGGGAAAAAATCTCAAAATAACATTTATGTTGAGATTATTTGACTACATATCTCAGATAGGGAGGGTTAAAAGGATATATCGAACAATATATCATATTCTGTTCTATTTTATTGATGCAAGAAGTCTGATCAATAATATAACCCATATTTCTGTCGTTTTAGATTACAGATGATGTTTAACGTTAAATGCAAACGGAAAACAAATCAAGCTAAACTCTAATACATGAAAAAAATTGAACATTGTAACTTCTGACTGAAATTACATAGCAGCCATCTTAGTGGGCATATTATAATTTACTATTTAAAAGAATGGATTTACATTTTAGCATGATCAACGAATACTTCCAGTCCTATGATATAACAAAATTAATCAAAATAGGTATAAACATGCCTAATAAGTCAATACACGAATCGATATATGTAGTGGCAACCATTTCGGTGGCCACGTTGAATTTATTGCAGCCATCCCGGACTGTAATAAATAAAATTTCGGGGTTACAGAACAAAGGATATGCATTTATTGGCCCCTAAAACTTGATCGCCGAACACAAAACTCGATGATATTGCTGTTGAATTACCTAAAATGTGACTTTTTTCTATTGTATAACAGCCATCACTGCATAAAAACCCTATAATACTTACTGTATTAACATGGATTTTGCCAGTATTTTAGCTGAAGAGTGCATATACAGATGAATACAGTCAAGAATCCATTTTTTGTATTCAGCAAGCCTGTATTCATGTGGATTCATGTGAATTCACGTGTATTATACTATAATAAAGGCAACTCATTAATGTGAATTTATCTGAATTATCGGGTTTTCATGCAGTGCATGTCTGGCGGTTAAATTGGATTTTTAGGCTAATTTAAGATTGCACACGTCAACCATTAGTATACATAATTCTTCAACCTATTTAACTGGCAAATGACACCAAAATAACTCTCATGTCATCTTATACAGCTTTTATATTACCAGTTACATTTTATGGTTGTCATCTTATATATTTTTAAATACCCAAGGGTTCATAGCTTCATCAACCAAATCCTATTTCAGTAGGCTTTGAAGATACAAAAACCATCAAGAAACATTGGGGGGCTAACGTTTGGTGTTTTTGCTTGGGCACCAGACTAATTGGAAAGTGCATAATTGTAACAAAGCAATTTAATATACATGAAAAAAACTTAAGACAAGAATAAACTGCTCATTTTTGACAAGTTTTAATTTTCTTTCTTAAGTGTTTCGTGAAGTCATCAAATATATATGATATTGACTCACTATAAGTATTTGATCCACCAGCTGTTGATAATTCATTGGCAAAATGGAATGCCAACAAAAAACTTCCTGCAAAGGGAAACAGAATGACAACATTACCAGGACCCTCTTGTAATCAAGGATGACAACATCTGAGATTTATCCTTTTTGTCTTCTGCAAGAACACGTTACGTTATCGTAGGTTTATAGAATATGGTCTCGCAGATCAGGCAGTGATATTATTCTTGACTTTCAACGAGACATCTGCTTTTGAAAATGATAAAACGTTTAGTCGATTCAATTTCAGTGTATAACTATGATTACTTGAACAAAAAAAATAATGAAGGAAAAGTACAAAATTAAGACCTCTTAGAGGAATGTATTTAGCATGGAAATCAAATCCAATTTTAATTTATAAAAATCGAGGTTCAAAATTGAATCAAGCAAAGGCGTAAGTTCATCAAAGGTTAGTACCTAAACCAACCTATCAAATAACAGTCTATTATGACTACATAGATGCCCCGAAACCAAAATTCATAGGATCAAGAACTCCGTTTGATGCTGGCTTATTTTAATTACGACACCACTGGATCGCTCATTATAGAGTCAGTCGATATTGACTAAGTCTGTTATTAAAGTCGCAGTATTTCAACTTTTAACAATTTTTTTCATTTCTTTGATTAAAATGACATCCTCAGTGTGTTAAAGTAGACCATAATTAATACTGTACCGCACGGTCGCATTCCTAGCCCGCCTCACAAACATGTACGATTAACAGTAAAAGGGGTGAAAAATGACTTCTTGGATTAGATGTCAGGCTTTGTTGACACACGAAACGAAACGCAATCACTCCACCGCGCACGCTCAACCATATTTCCACAAGTTTCACTGTGGCGTCCATAGAAATCTACGCTATTCGAAAAGGTCTCTTCCATCGAAACTGGAGACTCTGCTAAAAACGAGCAAAACATGAGAGGAAATGCCAAGAGGATTTGACCGGTTAAGAAGGGCTTGACACCGCAATTTCTGCGTAGTGAAGCTTCATTACGTATTCATGGTGACCCCTGGCCAGCTGTCAATATCTTTGGGGGCTTTTGTCTTTTGGCCTGCTTTGCATATGACGTCGTTGGACACGACCTGCCAATCACCCAGGTAGTCAATTAAACTATTAATTGACTGTTTACCGACCCAATTAACACTATCCAGCAGTATCAGTCATATTTTAATCGCATGGCCCGGGTGGGCACAATGTAGGAACGCGTGTATTTCTATGTGTACGTTTCACTTGTGGTGTTGTTTGTACCATTGTGCGTTTGAAGTGCTTGTTTCACCTAAAGTGTTACCTTCAAGGTGACAGGCTTACTATTAAAGTTCAGTATCATGGCACCGAGTTCTGCCCACGGTGAAAACCACCTGTTTTGCCTACTAATTACTGCCCGTCGCTGCCCGTCCTGAATGTAGCCTATCTATAGCTACAGTAATCAGTCTATATATAATACCCCGCGCCTTATACTGTTTATAAAACTTATAAAATCATAGTCCGAGCCGCAAAATTGTAGACTTTCGATCCGATTTACAGGCTGATCGTTGAATCGCACCGGCGCATCCATGTTTACTTGCCCCATAAGCTTACTACTCTGGTGGGTAGATGGAATTCCTGGGCCAAAAATGAACACCGGGCGAAACTTTTTGTGAATCCAAGTGAAAACATGAATCATTTATCAGTTTTGATATATACTCCTAAATTGTAAGTTTGATTAAAATCGAGACCACATTCGAGGGCTATGCAGACTGGCCATGTACGCACACACAGTGACAAGAAGGCGGCAAACACCTACTGACCAAGCACATTGAATCGGCGAAAAGAAGCATAAAAAGCTAGGCTCATCGCCAAAACAAACGCGCCAAGCGCTAATGAAAACCCATACCAAGCGGTATGTAGTACTAGGCAAAAGCCTACTCACAAAGCACATAAAATCGGCGAAAAGAAGCATAAAAAAGCAAGGCTCATCGCCAAAACAAACGCGCCAAACGCTAACAAAACCCATACCAAGTGGCCCTTTTCAGGGCCACCAAATACTCCAAAAAGAGAACTACCAAAAAAACCATAAAATGACATAGAACACACAAACACTTAAAAGAAATAACAAAAAACGTACACATAACAAAGAACTGAAACACAACATTAAATACACAATAAACAATCACCGTAACGTAACAGAAAAAATGGCCGTGGAAATAAATCAGCTATTTCCAAAGAAAAGCCGACAACAACATGAAATTCAGCAAGAACCTATCATCGCTCAAACTAAGAAACTCCAAAAAATAGCACTAGGCAAAAGCCTTAAAATTCATTCGGACACCAACAAAACCAAACAGAATAAAACCACCTCATGATTTCAACAAATACAGTCGTAAAATATGACTACGCTACATCGTGAGACACAAACAATCGCAACAACACCAATTCAAAGAAAAGTCAAATTGGACTCCCCGAACAACAAAAAACCCCCAAAACTTGAAAGCTATCTGAAGCTGCTAAACTCGCACTTCTAGAGATATCCTTTCAAACAAGGAAACAAAACATGTCGCGTGCCAAAAGAATCGCGATAAACCAGTTGCAAACAATAGACAAATTTCGGAAAAAAACCCTTCGACATGGTCGGGTTTTCGTCATTGTCAACACAACGATTACGTACTCGAATGCGAAAGGCAATTACGCAACACTCAGTATTATACACAACAAGCCAGAACAAACAGTAAACAAAGTAAACGAACTATTAATCAAAATGTACGGGGACAAGCACATCAACCATGATACTTGTAAGTATCTTGATCCAATATACATAAAATCTGTACCCCGCAGTGGTACTTATTGCCTAAAAATTCACAAACCTCCGCAAAAATCTAAAAGACACACCAGTCAAAACACAATTTACCGAAGTAAATAAACATAGAACAAACAAACCGAACCACCAAACAGACTCACAACGTGACCAAAAATTAATATACTTGCCTCGCTACTCGAAGAGCAAGACCACTAAAATGCATTAAAATAATTTTTCACAAACAAAAACTAAGGAAAGAATCTACACTGCGACTGATAAGAAACCACACTCGGGTTTCGCCACAAGCGTCAAAGGGCCACTCTATTAACTTTGTAACATCATAGGTCCGGCTGCGTCTCGCCTTAAGCTTTCCCCACACGAACAAAACATTACCGTTCACACTAATCCCAACTTCCCTACAAATATCCAAAGCGAAACAAACATTTCATTAACACAAACAATCGGATAAGAATGTAGGAGCACATTTTCGAAACGAATCAAACACAAACTCGACACACAAAAACAATTAGGAGAGTTAGGTGCGGAGCCTCTTTCACATTTTTTACATCTCTCTATACTGTCTATGATTCTAAAAATAAAGTCATCTGCCACTTTGAAATTTCTGTATACGCGGTTTGGCAAAACTCATCTCTTCAATCGAAAGTCGGGCGATTTCATGGTTCTTTGGCCACTTAAGTGTACGTCGAGCTTGAGGAATGTGGTTACATTCGCGATGTTTTATTCGAAAGTATTTCTTCTAGAGCAAATGCACATAATTTATGCTGTTGGAAATACTGGCCGCTCATAAACAAGACAATAAACTCAATATGTGTGCATCTTTACTTTTATTGTCAAAGTACCACCGACACCCACAAAAAACAAAATGGTTCAGTCCAGGTATTTGCAACTCTGCCATCCGACTGGTCAACAGGAAATCAACCATAGGTGTCTTTTGGCACGCGTATGCGCCAGTCACCTAGGCGACGGTAATCCGCACCACTTATCACCATCGGGAAGGTACTCCTCCCCCTATACCACTGGCGATCCCGCCCTCAAGGCACTGCGTCATTCGACCAAGCATTGTTATTGTAATTTCCTGCATAAAATTGTCAAATTAACAGCGAGGTTAACTGGTCAATCCTCTTGGCATTTCCTGGCATGGTTGGGCGAAATACCGAAAAGATATAAATATGTAAGTGTTTACAGATTGTCCCGACTATAATGAGCCGTGGAAACAAACGTCTTGAACAGCTAGACTAACGATGGAGGCAGTCGATTGTAAGCTTAATGCACTGCATCGCACCTTGTAACCGACGGTACGGAGATCAAGTTTGGTGAATAAATTGAGAGAGAAAAACATATATAAATAAAATTTCAATACTTAGACATCGTAATCATTGAACAAGTCGTTTCTTCCGTTGTGGAGTTTAATGAAAATTTCGTTAAATATATGACGAGACTAATTCTGCTCCGTCCACTCAAACGAAGTTTAGTGTACCGCTGGACTATGCTGCAGGCAACACAGCCTATCAAATTCGCATATCGTTGCCATAACGCTCAGAAAGCAACAAATTATATCTTGAATGCAGTACAAAAGGCTTTCTTATTAAATATAAAAGTATCTCCATAGAATACCGAACGTAATGGGTATTTTGTCCTCACAAGGACTACCGTAGTACAATTACCGGGTAGCTCCGATGCGATAGAGCTCCAAGGCATGGTTGAGGATCGAACACAAGAGAGATCCCGGCCTCACTGCAAAGTCGTCCCGGGCGCACATGGCCCGACAGCAAACTAACCTCTTGGTTTGATTATGTTATTTACTTATTTTTGTACATAATTCACGACACACATATATCTGACTTTCACAACTGCACAATTTGCTTAGGACTTTGATTTCGGCTGTAGTCTAGAGACTATCGGAGGGAGTAAGGCAGGCCCAAATTTGCATGGACAATGCCCGAGACAATTATACACGCAACGCGATGAGAAAGTCGTTCACATAAACCTAAATGAAGTGACAATACAAAACTTTTAAACATCACTTGTTCTGAAAATGTATGATCAATGGTTCTGACCTACGGATGTTACATTGCGGCGTTGTTGTTTTTGTGCGTTTGGCCGTCTACTAGTGCTGTAACACTGTACTACATGGAGGTAGTAGACTGTACAAGTGTAGCGGGGCCGGGCCGAGATTTGCGTTGGGCCTGCAGCAAGGTAAGGGACTGGACACAAATTACAGGGGGGGGTGGGCCGGTGTTTTTCGAAACACCGCTGCGTCAAAAATAGTGACCCTTCAAAAGTTCATGCACAAAAATTAGTGACCCTCCCCCTTATCCGTGCATGAAAATAAATGACCCTCCCCTGTTACTCAATACCCCCAAACAAACCCGCAATGTGTTCAAGACCCCCCTTCTGACTTGCTATACTTTTGAAATCCCCCTCCCAAAAGGAAGGCAAAATGTGGCTGATATAACGCTTTGTCCAAAAAATTTCAAATCATATGTGTGTGATAATTCATGTAAATGTACTTTGCTTGAAGTGGCAGGTAAAAAGTGCATGCGTGCACAAACAATGTAATTTTTAGATTTCATCGATAATGTTGATTCACTATACATGGGAGTCTATGACAAAACTGTAAAAATATTCTTTCACAATTAATAATATGCACTTTTTCTGCATATATGGACCCTGAATAATTGACATAATTGTACTTGATTAGAAGAGGGTGGTAACACATGCATCTGTGTACAAGAACTTTGTTTTTGGAATTTCGCATAAAAAGTTCATCCATCATACATTGTAGTCTATGACAAAAGTAAGAATAATTGTTTTAAAATACAAAACTTGGCAAATCTGTCTATTTATGTACACTCGATTATTGGTATAAATGTTCATGATTAGACTAGAGTGGTTTCAAGTCCATGGTTGTGCAAGAAATTTCATTTTGGCATATCACTGAAATGTTGATTCACTATACATGGCAGTCTATGACAAAACTATGAATATTTTTTTCCAATACAAAACTAAGTAAATCTGTGCATTTATGTACACCTAATTATTAGTATTAATGTTCATGATTAGACCAGAGTGGTTTCAAGTCCATGGTTGTGCAAGAAATTTGATTTTGGAATTTCACTGAAATGTCAATTCACTATGCATAGCAGTCTATGACAAAACTATGAATATTTTTTTCCAATACAAAACTAAGTAAATCTGTGCATTTATGTACACTTAATTATTAGTATTAATGTTAATGATTAGACTAGAGTGGTTTCAAGTCCATGGTTGTGCAAGAAATTCGATTTTGGAATTTCATCGAAATGTCGATTCACTATACGGTACATTGTAGGCTATGAGGACACTACAAATAACTCATAGGTTATCTGATCCTAAATTGTTATTCAAAAGTTGTTCGACCTGAAGCTTCCAGTTGTTATTGATGACATTTTGCACTATTCTGAATAGTTTGTATTCTGTCAATGTCCTCAAAAAATAAAAAATGTACATAAGGCGACATGAACATTTGACACCGACCTATACCTAATGTATTGCCAATGGGAGAATGATATCAAATAAGTGATCTCCCAAATTGTTATTGAAAGAGTCATAATAGGGGACAGTTATGCACAATAGAGGAGTTGGATAAGTAGAAATCATGACAACTGAAATCAATTTGGCTGCTGGGATCATCAATACATTGTTTATTATACCCTTAAAATTGCGCCCAAATGGCTCGCCGAAAATGGAAATGGCAGAAAATGAAAGTGCCAGGAGGTATTTTTTCTTTTTTCAGTATTCCATATTCTTCAATACGTGCACATGCAAGTTCAGCTTTGATGCATAAAAAAGGTGACCCTCCCCCATAGGCATACACAAAATTGTATGACCTTCAAAAATGCTTGCGCGAAAAATGGCGACCCACCCCCAAAAAACACCGGCCCCCCCACCCCACCCCCCCCCCGTAATTTGTGTCCAGTCCCTAAATAGGTACATTTGACAGCGTTCATTGTAGAATGCACGTGTCTTTGCTTTTCGCGTTTGGGAGGAAATTTACTGCTGTATTCAGAATGCCGTTTACCAATGTAATAGCTCAAAACATATGCATTAAAAGCCGAGAGTCTGTACATTTCTTAGCAGTAGCGTCATTGTTGTTTCTAAATTGTCGCTCAGATATCAGCCGTGAGTATACTGGTCCCGGTAGGTCTGACTCGGGCGTATACAGCTGTTTAGGGAGCCGTAATTATTTACTGCTTGGGGGTACACTGCATAAAAACCCTATAATACTTACTGTATTAACATGGATTATTGCCTGTATTTTAGCTGAAGAGTGCATATACAGATGAATACAGTCAAGAATCCACTTTTTGTACTCAGCAAGCCTGTATTCATGTGGATTCATGTGAATTCACGTGTATTATACTATAATACAGGCAACTCATTAATGTGAATTTATCTGAATTATTTTGTTTTCATGCAGTGGTAGGAGGAATTACATTAGAAACTCTGAAATTTTGAGTCACATCCCAGTCAACCATGACGAATTTGAGTAACCACCTCTCTAACACAGGCATTTTGGCTTACATGAGCCAATGTAACAATACGTAGATATAAAAGCTCACCTAATAACCAGTCTCCGTTCATATAGTAGTGTTTAATTTAGACGGGTGGCATGTCATTATGGTATGGTTAAATGTGCAAATGGATGTTGAACTCAAGTCAATTAAAATATACATTTCTATGATAATACAAAGGATGAATTCACAACATTCAGTTTTGTCCTCGATCCTGTGCACTTATAATGAGTGTAATAAAGGGAAAGTGGCTTCACACATCAGCCATCTCGTCTTGTATGTGCTTTGGTGTGTTTAGTGTCTGAGTTGTGTTTTGGCTGTTAGTGTGGAAATTAACAAGCGAGTCGTTAATTTTAAAATAAGCCATGGCGAGACGTGGGCGTAGTCAGATGTGTCTTTGACAGCCGTGACTCTTTTTTTATCCCCACGTTTCGAAACCAGAGCGGTCTCTTCCTCAGTCGCCTAAGACATGTTTATATCTTTTTTTTATGTCATGTCGATATTGTTGATCTCCTGTTGTTCTGGAAGGGAAGCCAGAATGCTTATGTTTGGATCGTAATGTGTTCGTTCGTTCATTGACTTGTTTCTAATGCAATGGACTTTAGCCTTAATCAGTGTGTCGCTGATGTTCGTATTTCTTTTGTAAGCGATGATCGGTTGTTTAGGAAATAAATTCCTTAATGTTTCGTCCTTTTCTATGTGCTCCCAGTTTTCACACAGAGCTAGTTTGATAGCTTATGTCTTTATGTATGGGCTATATCTTGTTGTGAACACAAGTGTGTTTTTCGTTCTGGTTTTTTTGTTCGCTGGTGTTGTAATTGCGAAATTCTGGTGGCGAACTTTGTTTGTGATTTAATTCTAGAGATTTCATCTTGTTTGTAGCCACGTTCAACTAATTTTGTATTGAATGAATTGACTTTAGTACTAAAGTCATTCTCATTGTTGCAAGTTCTGATGTACCTTAGTGTTTCGCCTTTGATCAGGCCTTTAAAGGTAGATTTTGGGTGGCATGATGTTCTATGTAGGAATTGAAACGTATCTGTGGTTTTCGTGTGCGTTCTTATGTCCAGTATTTTCTCACTGTTATGTCGTTGACCTTTGTATACCACAAGATCGAGGTATGTTATCTCATGTGTCGAGCTTTCAAACGAAAATTTGAAAGTAGGGTGCATTTTGTTGATGCCTGATGTGAATTCATTCAGTTCGTGTTCTGTTCCCATAAAGATCATGAAAATATCGTCTCTGAATCTAAGCCAGAGTAATATTTTCGATTTGTATTCACGTATTATTTTCATTTCCGTTTGATGGAATGTGATATCCGCTACTTCCGGCGAAGACGGAGAACCCATGGATACACCCAGGATTTGTTTATAGAATTCGTTATCGAATTCGAATGTGTTGTTTTTGAGAATAAGTGTTAGCATGGCTAACAGGTATTCTGTTGGTGGCATTTTCATTGTTGTTCCCTGGTTGCTGTTTTGGGATCGTTCTGCATCTAATGCTTCGCCTATAAGTTGAGTGGCTTCGTCGTGTTGTGTGTTGGTGTACATAGACACCACATCTAATGTGACTAATATTGCATTATCCGGAATTTTGATAGTTTCAATTTTTCGGATAAATTCTTTGGTGTCTTTGATGTACGTTGGTTGTTTTTTCACGACTTGCTTTTGGAAATGATCGACGAATTCCGATATGTGGAATGTTGAGCTTCAGCACCCACTTATGATAGGGCGACCTGCGAATTTTGTCTTTGCTGGTGGCGGTTTTTGTACCTTAGGCAATAAATAACATCGTTGTGTTCGTATTATGAAATTAGAAGGATCTAGATTTTTGAATGTATGATAATCTTTTGTTTTTATCATACATTTCTGCTGTCAGACTGTACTTGTTCGATAGTTCGTTGTGTGTCCTCCGCTAGCAGTTTTGTATAGTATTGTGTCGCTGAGTTGCCGTTCACACTCATTGATGTAATCTATTGTGTCAATAATTGCTGTCCCTCTTCCTTTGTCAAAGGGCTTAATTGTAACATTCCTGTTCCGTGATAGCGTTCTAATTGCTATTTTTCTGCTCTTGTCACGTTTTGCCCAGTGTTGTGGAAGGGGATATTTACTGGAGCTAATTTTGTAGCTTCTAGGTAATTTTCTAGATTTGTGTTTTCACTTGTGTGTTGAGTCCACGTACGACAGCACAAACGACCTCAAGTCAACAACAAAATAACCAATCACAAACGCTGAATATCAACCAATCAGAAGGCAAGTAAAACAATCAAGTCGACCAATGAAAATGACGCGAAGTCAAACACAATCGACTTAACACAAGATAAATAGTCTTCAAACACAAGCATTTTCAATATCTCACCACAAAAGCTATGTCCTAGGCCTTCTTGATCGACAATGACATTCAATCGGGATAACCAGACGAGACCGACATCGATCTGACGCTCCAGTGAAGTGCTGTCAGTCCGACACAAGCATAGTGCAACCCGTCATAGTAGGTAAGATCAGGAAGTCTTGCAATACCAGGTCCATTCATTCTACTCGCTACAGGAGGCGATAACTAGACAAGGAGAAGCATTAAAACGCTTTCTGCTACACATTAACTACACCGCGGAGCCTACAAGTACACCTTAGTTAAAGCATGCTTACCAGGCCACTACCTAGTGCTGATCTCATCAATAGCTGTCATGCCAACATCTGAGAACCACAGTAGCAATGTTTTGTCACTTTGTGCTTTGACTATATCCTGCTGCATCAATCACAGTACAATCAAACAATGGAGATGATCATCGCTGAACAAAAAACAGAGATTGACAATTGTCAAGATCCCACAACGTGAAAGCCAGCTAAATGCCTCCAGAGCCGATATAATTTATTGGCCAAACGAAAGGCTATACACAACCCAAAACACAAACGTCCAGAGGGACGAACAGAATCGGGTCTGTCTTTGAAACCCATAGCAGACGGCCTTTCTCAAGGCCAACAATTCTCCAAACAAGAACTACCGTGACACAAATGCAAAATACAAATTTACACAATGCTGTGCCACCAAACAAGGGAACAGGAAACACAACAAAATTGCCAGAAAAAGACGGTACAAGAGGAGACACCATATTATCTTAAACACAATGAAACTCCTTACAAATGCCGAACACAGTATAAACATAAATAACAACACGAATCTTAGATTCATCAAAATCTATCATTACACGAGTTAACAACAACAAAAATCAATGCACTTGGTAAGGATTGAAATTCATCCCAACACCAAATCGTCCTCACAGAGTCCATCTAATACAAGACGCAAACATTAGGAGAAGGAAAATCCAATACATTATGCGACAAAAAATTGACCAAAAAAAGACAAATTCAAACACAAGTCTCGATGGACTCCACGTACAACTAAGACCACAAATCGACAGATTTGAATTCTTACATAAAAACATCAGGCCACCTGAAATCTACGCTTTAAAAGCCTGATCAAAGGCGAAACACTAAGAGACATCAGAACTTGCAACACAAAAATGACTTTGTTTCAAAGGTCAATACACTTTATGCAAGATTAATCGAACGTGGTTAAAACAACAGGAAATGTCCAGTCACATCGCAAGCACAGTTCGCCGCACGAATTACGCAACTAGAACACAAGCGAACAAACGAAGAACAAAGAAAACACAAGTCTTCACGACGAAAATTATAGCAACAATATATGAATAAGGACAAAAGCTATAAAAAGCACCATGTGCGAAAACTAGGACACATAGACAAGGACGAAACACTAAGCCTGAATGAAAATTATATTCCCACAACAACCGATCATTGCATACAAAAGAAATCCAAACATTAGCGATATACTGATACAGGTCAAAGTCCACGGCATTTTTGTATTAGGAACAAGTCAATGAACGAACGAACACATGACGATCCAAACATAAATATTCTGGCTTCATTGCTAGAAGAACAGGAGATAAACAATATCGACGTGACATAAAACAAAAAAGATAACATATATCTTAGGCGACTGAGGAAGAGACCACTCTGGTTTCGAAACGTGGGGATAAAAAAGAGTCAAGGTTGTCAAAGACACATCTGACTACGCCCATGTCTCGCCATTGCTTATTAAAAAAATTAATGATTCGTTTGTTAATTTTCACACTAACAGCCAATAGTCCGTGGGCTGGAGGGGCCCACCGTGCACCCCCACATCCCTACTACATGGGTATTTTTTTGTTCTTTAGAACCTGCTGAACAAGAAAAAAGATGTTAACATTGGATATTTTGGGATGCACTACCTATCTGGGCTGGTTTTTGATTTGCATGCACCGCAAAAAATGGCGAAAAATGGGTAGGGGTAGGGGGTACTATATCCTCCCCTACATTAAGTAAACTAGCATGAAATAGCACAAACCATACATTTTTGGAAAGCCCAGATTCTGCTCTTTATGAGAAACACCAACATTAGCAAAATTACTTTGTGTACATAGAATACGACGACTTTAAAATGAATTTTTTTGACAATTTTGAAATTTTTTCCCAAAACACCATGTAACAGTTGTGATATACTTTTTATTTAGCAAAATTTTGACAGCTTTTTTGTGTTTAAATTATTTATTCCCACATATTAAACAAGAAAAAAAGTGTTAACATTAGATATTTAACTATACACTACTTCTCTGGAGTCAATTTTGAATTGCGTGTATCTGTATGGGGTGTGCAAAAGCTAGGGGTAGGGGTACAACATTCTTTCCTTGATGAAGTAAACTGGCTTGAAATGCCATATACCTTATAGTTTAAGAAAGCTTAGATACTGGTCTTTCTAAAATGCATAAGGTTTTAGTAAAAAATATGACGTCATAGAATTGGATAACTTTAAATCGTTTTTTTTTCCTGGTAATTCAGTATTTTTAAGCGGAAGAAAATACGATAACTATCGTTTCCTCCCTATGAAGCAAATCAAAAAGATTTATGGATGTTATTTACTAATTGCAATGTGCTGAAGAAGAAAATAAATGTCAAAATTGGGTATTGACCATGCATTATTCTCTCTAGTCACTAAAATTGCAAGTTTTGCTACATTGGTATATCGTGAATGGGCATTTTATTGTTATGCAATGAACTAACGCACAGCCTTAAAAAGAAGACTTTAAAACGCACACACATAGTCATATTGCCATTTTCTCCTTCAAGTTAATAGATTATTGATGACTGTCTAATTTTATAATTTAATTTTTAAATATTTTTCTATAAAATAATTTTGATAGACGTATTTTGAAAATTGTCTATGCCTCCTTGTCTTACTTATACAGCAAGCATTACTAACAATCTATTAGGCCGAGGCTAGAGGGGGCGTCTAGCTGCACCTCCCCCAACCCCACAGGATAACAAACCTGTAATTTTCAGAAGCCTTGGGATCCCTGGAATAAGGAGTGGGATTTTAACAGACAAAATATAGAGACTCAATAGCTGTTACGGTCATGTTTTGAAGGGTACCACAAAATCACGATTTTGTGACCCACATGGATTTTTGTCAAACCTGTCTTCTTGTACGTGATCTGCTAAGCTTACTGTTTAATATGACCTAGGTTATGGGTATCATTAGAAAGGTGATTTATTCTCCTTGAAAATGGTATATAGCAATATGCAATATTTTCTGTAGTTTTCATGAAATAGGGCCATAATTTACCCCATACCCCAAAGTTTTATGTCACAAATTACTGTCAAAACTAATCTAAATTCCACCAATTATTTACCTAGACATACTACAAAAGGCAATGCTGTGTATTGTATTTGTGTTATTTGCTACAGGTAGATGTTAGAAACTTGAAATAAACTTTTAACAGAAAAAATATTGGGATCCTGTAGCTGTAACAGTCATATTTTGAAAGGTACCGCAAAATCACAGTCTTACTTACTCGCATTCATTTTTGTTAAACCTGTCCTATTGTAAGTCTTCTGCTGAGCTTATTTTTAATACAAGGAATCAAATAGGGTATCATTACAAAGTTAATTTACTCTTCTTTAAAATGATATGTTGCAATATGCAATATCTTCTATATAGTTTTCATGAATAAGACAAAACTTACCCCATACTCCAAAGTTTTATGTCGCAAATTACCGTCAAAACTAATCTCAAATTCTACCAATTATTTTCCTAGACACTTTACAAAAGGCAATGCTTTGTATAAAATATATTTTATTTGGTACAGGGACATGTCCAAAATATGAGTTAGACTTTTAACAGACAAAATATTTGGAATGAATGACTGTTACTTGCATATTTTGAAGGGTACGTGAAGTCAGAGTATTACCGACTCGCATATGTTTTTGTTAAATGTGTCATCTTGTAAATCTTCTGCTGAGCTTACTATTTACTATAGCTTAGCTTTGGGCTGCCATTGGAAAGACAATTTATTTGGCTTTCAAATGACATATTGTAATTTGCAATATCTTCTGTAGTTTTAATGAAATAGGACCAAACCTTACCCCATACCCCAAAGTTTCATGTCGTAAATTACTGTCAAAAGTAGCATTTAATTTCGATAAATTCTACAAAAAAGACAAACTTTGTATGAAACCTATTTTATTTTTTAAAGAGACATTTCCAGATATGAATGATACCATTAACATGATAATTTTTGTGATTTAATAGATGTTAGCATCATGGTTTGAAGGATAGCAGGATATATGTTACTGAAACCCGTGAAATTTTATTAAACAAGTTTCCATGAAATTTATCTGCCAACCTTTATTTTATCCGTAACCCACATTGTAGGGTATCATTACGAAGCTTTTATCACTCTTTATTTTAGCATATCATAAAGTGCATTATCATCTGAAGTTGTAATGAAATAGCAAAAACTTACCCCAGCCCTTAGTTTTATTTGCAAACTACATCTGTTCGAAAACTTTGCAGTTTGCGAATTTGGGATATGGGGTAAGTTTGGTCCTATTTCATGAAAACTATTGAAGATATTGCATATTATAATATGTCACTTTAAGGCAAAATAAATTTTCTTTCCAATGATAGCCTATAAGATAGGTTAGAGTAAAATGTAAGCTCAGCAGATGACTTACAAGATGACACATTTAACAAAAACACATACGAGTGGGCAAGACTGAGACTTTACAGTACCCTTCAAAACATGACAGCAACAACAATTCACTCCCAATATTTTGTCTGTTAAAAGTCTATCTAATATTTGTGACATGACTCTGTAGCAAATAAACAGATTTCATACAAAATATTGCTTTTTGTAATATGTCTAGGTAAAAGTTTTGTAGAATTTGAGATTAGTAGTGACAGTAATTTGCAATGTAAACTTAGGGGTGTGGGGTAAGTTTTGGTCTTATTTCCTGAACACTAAAGAAGATATTGTATATTACAATATGTCATATCAAAGAAGAAAAAATTACCTTTTTAATGATACCCCAATAGCCGGGTTATGTTAAAAAAATAAGCTCAGCAGATGACTTACAATAAGACAGGTTTAACAAAACGTATGCGAGTTGGCAATATTGTGATTTTGTGGTACCCTTCAAAATATGACTGTTACAGCTACAGCATCACAATATTTTTCTGTTAAAAGTTCGTTTCAAGTTTCTAACATGAACCTAAAGCAAATATCTAAATTTAATACAAATCATTGCCCTTTATATTATGTCCCGGTAATAGTTGTCAGAATTTGAGATTAGTTTTGACGGTAATTTGGAATATAAAACTTTGGGTATAGGGTAAGTTGTGGTCCTATTTCATAAAAACTATAAAAGATATTGCATATTGTGCTATATAATTTTAAAGAAAAGTAAATTAACTTTCTAATGATGCCCAACTTGCAACGTTATGTTAAAAAGTAAGCTCAGTAGGCGACATACAAGTAGACAGGTTTAACGAAAATGTATGCGAGTTGGCAACACTGTGATTTTGCAGTATCAATCAAAATATGACTGTTACAGCTACATCATCCGGACATTTTTCTGTTAAAAGTTTATTTCAAGTTTCTAACATGAACCTGTATCAAATAAAACAAATTTGATACAAATCATTGCCCTTTGTATAATGTCTAGGTAAATAATTGGTACAATCTAAGATTAGATTTGACAGTAATTTACGACATGAAACTTTGGGGTATGGGGTAAGGTTTTTCCCTATTTCATTAAAACTATAGAAGATATTGCAAATTACAATATGTCATTTGAAAGCGAAATAAATGTCTTTCCAATGGTAGCCAAAAGCTGAGCTATAGTAAATAGTAAGCTCAGCAGAAGATTTACAAGATGACACATTTAACAAAAACATATGCGAGTCGGTAATATTCTGACTTCACGATACCCTTCAAAATATGCAAGTAACAGTCATTCATTCCAAATATTTTGTCTGTTAAAAGTCTAACTCATATTTTGGACATGCCCCTGTACCAAATAAAATATATTTTATACAAAGAATTGCCTTTTGTAATGTGTCTAGGAAAATAATTGGTAGTATTTGAGATTAGTTTTGACGGTAATTTGCGACATAAAACTTTGGAGTATGGGGTAAGTTTTGGTCTTATTTCATGAAAACTATAGAAGATATTGCATATTGCAACATATCATTTTAAAGAAGAGTAAATTAACTTTCTAATGATACCCAGTTGCCTCATTATGTTAAAAATAAGCTCAGCAGAAGACTTACAATAGGACAGGTTTAAACAAAACGAATGCGAGTAAGTAAGACTGTGATTTTGCGGTACCTTCAAATATGACTGTTACAGCTACAGGATCCCAATATTTTTTCTGTTAAAAGTTTATTTCAAGTTTCTAACATATACCTGTAGCAAATAACACAAATATAATACACAAATATAATACACAGCATTGCCTTTTGTAGTATGTGTACGTAATTAATTGGTGGAATTTAGATTAGTTTTGACAGTAATTTGTGACATAAACGTTGGGGTATGGGGTAAATTATGGCCCTATTTCATGAAAACTACAGAAAATATTGCATATTGCTATATACCATTTTCACCTTTCTAATGATACCCCATAACCTAGGTAATGTTAAACAGTAAGCTTAGCAGATTACGTACAAGAAGACAGGTTTGACAAAAATCCATGTGGGTCACAAAATCGTGATTTTGTGGTACCCTTCAAAACATGACCGTAACAGCTATTGAGTCTCTATATTTTGTCTGTTAGAATCCAACTCCTTATTCCAGGGATCCCAAGGCTTCTGAAAATTACAGGTTTCTTATCCTGTGGGGTTGGGGGAGGTGCAGCTAGACGCCCCCTCTAGCCTCGGCCTAATAGATTGTTAGTAATGCTTGCTGTATAAGTAAGACAAGGGGGCATAGACAATTTTCCAAATACGTCTATCAAAATTATTTTATGGAAAAATATTTAAAAATTAAATTATAAAAAAAGACAGTCATCAATAATCTATTTACTTGAAGGAGAAAATGGCAGTATGACTGTGTGTGTGCGTTTTAAAGTCTTCTTTTTAAGGCTGTGCGTTAGTTCATTGCATAACAATAAAATGCCCATTCACGATATACCAATGTAGCAAAACTTGCAATTTTAGTGACTAGAGAGAATAATGCATGGTCAATACCCAATTTTGACATTTATTTTCTTCTTCAGCACATTGCAATTAGTAAATAACATCCATAAATCTTTTTGATTTGCTTCATAGGGAGGAAACGATAGTTATCGTATTTTCTTCCGCTTAAAAATACTGAATTACCAGAAAAAAAACGATTTAAAGTTATCCAATTCTATGACGTCATATTTTTTTACTAAAACCTTATGCATTTTAGAAAGACCATTATCTAAGCTTCATCAAGGAAAGAATGTTGCACCCCTACCCCTAGCTTTTGCACAACCCATACAGATACACTCAATTCAAAAATTGACTCCAGAGAAGTAGTGTATAGTTAAATATCTAATGTTAACACTTTTTTTCTTGTTTAATATGTGGGAATAAATAATTTAAACACAAAAAGCTGTCAAAATTTTGCTAAATAAAAAGTATATCACAACTGTTACATGGTGTTTTGGGAAAAAAAATTCAAAATTGTCAAAAAAATTCATTTTAAAGTCGTCGTATTCTATGTACACAAAGTAATTTTGCTAATGTTGGTGTTTCTCATAAAGAGCAGAATCTGGGCTTTCCAAAAATGTATGGTTTGTGCTATTTCATGCTAGTTTACTTAATGTAGGGAGGATATAGTACCCCTACCCTACCCATTTTTCGCCATTTTTTGCGGTGCATGAAAATAAAAAACCAGCCCAGATAGGTAGTGCATCCCCAAATATCCAATGTTAACATCTTTTTTCTTGTTCAGCAGGTTCTAAACAACAAAAAATACCCATGTAGTAGGGATGTGGGGGGGGGGGGTGCACGGTGGGCCCCTCCAGCCCACGGACTACAAAACATTTCAATCACTAAACACAACCAAAGCACATACAAGACGAGATGAGATGAGTGATGTGTGAAGCCACTTTCCCTTTATTACACTGCGAAAATTTCTTCATGAACCAGTCTCTCCTCCCACCGCATCTCCACTTTCGCTTGTGCCGTTGAGTACATGAACAATGATATCATTCTCATCGTCACTATCTTCTCTTTCATAATAAATATTGCTGGTAGTGGCAGCTACGTGCAGTTTTTGCCTGGCTTTATGTAGTTGATATTTGCTGTTCTGTTAAAGTATTTATTTGCTTTTTATTTAACATGTATCAGACTAATATATACATTATCAACTAATCATTATGTCATTTAGGACAAAGAAAAACATTTGAGCACCCGAATATAGCTTTCAATTTTTGAATGACCCCAAGGTCGTAAATACTGACGGTTCCCGTACTTGCTGCCAAAGGCTATCGTTTTCACTGCATTCGATAGCCTGCCGTACATTGCCAAAATATGTTGCTTCAATTTCGCAATTGCCTTGCCGCTAAAGCAACAATCAGCTGAAATCCATTATTTGAAGTTACTCAATTTTGATATTTTTTTACCTACAGAAGTAGGCCAAGTGTATAAAGTGTCGTGTTGATTTTACATCGGTACCGGGACTTCCTGAGTGCACTAGTGACCAACTGCATTGAATAATCCGTATATGACGCACACTGTACAAGAAAAAATGTCAGCCTCCTCTGCCAAAGTTTTGTATCCTCACAGTAGCAGAACGTATTTGAACAGAGAAGAATAAAATCATTCGCAGGTCATTCAGCCAGCGACCATGGGCGATTGCCCAGGCAGTGCAGTGTGGCATGGCATGGCCCCAGGAACGGTGTTGCAAGCTCGATGATGTCATCAGCATCGCGTTCTCGGTCACGTGCACAACCTTCAAGTTACCATCAAACCTGCCCGGCAATCCAACTTAATCGGGCAATATTTAGCGTTTGTGTGTCACTACAGGAGCATAAATTTGGCTTATTTCCTCAGTGAACAACATTTCACCATGGATGTAAGGGAATAACATTTAATTTCGAACATAAAAAAGGTTAAAGGTTAGAAATGCTGGGGCTTCAATGAATCTGACTTATCCTCTTCGAGGACGAATATGACTATCATACAAACAAATGGAGGATATAAAACAACAGGGCGACTGATGAAGGAACCCGTGGTCGGTTTTGAAACACAGTGAAGTCGAATAACTCGAACATAATACCGGTTTTACTGGGGACCCAGATCACATGACAAGTGGGGTCAAAGCAGTATAGATTTACCGGTGCTACGCCATGTTTCCCGTTATCATTAAACCTCGGCGATCGACTCACTATATCGTATATCGCTGTCAAAGATAGTAACAATGTGTGAAATAGCCTTCATTTCTTTCATATATAATAGTGTTTTAATTTCTTTCTAGAAGAATTTGATGAAATCATCAATATATTATATGGCATTATGATATTGACGTAGAGTGAGACTGTTGACTCAGTTATCTTATTTGACGATACAAGACGATAATTAGTGAAAAGGAAACAAAAGTTGGCCTAGTCTTTGTTTTCACTTTTGGCAATAAATTAACAACCCCAACCGGGAAAAATCTAACACAACCATCAGTTATGCGTGATTTAAAGTACTAGATCATACCTGTATCTTGATTGCCATCGTAATTTCCATATGAATCCTGTAGCTCTTTACTTTTTGACGTTAGGTCTCTCTGCCGAGGTCATCAAGTAACTCGTAAACAAGTTGAAGATCATGCTTCGCAATTAACCCTCTGTTCTCCAAATAAACGCAAATGTCCAAAATGTTTCAAGACCGTCGGCATCCGCTTTCCTAATATGTTTATCTATGAGCAACTTTTTTACTGTTTTCACATCTTCTTTCGTAAGCTCATTGCTGATCGTCAGATAAAGTTTCCTTAGTGGATCAACCCTCGGTGATTTTGTTGCCATTTTCCAGATAACTTTATTCGAAAACTTGACAGAGTTTCACCTATATAATTAAAGAAATATGTTCACTACATACCATTTAGAACAAATATGGCTTCGTTTCTGTAGTCGTTTATCATTACAAATCCGATATGTCCGTTCTCTTGTTAAGCTGGCATTTTCGTCAGGAGCTAAGTTTCTTAAAATCCATATATAGCATTTCCCTGGGCACACACAGTAGTCGACCAACGACATCACATGAACGGACGTATAAAACATGTCCAGTGTTCAGTAATGAGGGTTAATATTCGACGAATGCGTTGTCCTTCTTGCAGAAAAGACACCGGATAGCTGGTATAAAACCTCGGCATACCGTTTGTGCTTCCAGCAATGGTCCGAGTTTACACTAGCTTTATGTAAATTACAGCACCTACCCTGGTCATGAATAAATAAAGGGTTTCGCTCTATTTTTGGCACAATACCAAATAGCGCCTATCTTGAAAAGAACGCCTAAAGTGCAATAAATAGAACACTAACAATGCGCGTTTTACGGTCATGCTGAGTAGGCAGGGCGTGAAGAGAAAACAGCTGGTCTGGTGCTCCTGGCCATACAACAAGTAACGCCCTCTTAAAACTTAAGGAAAATAAGTTTTGAGTGACTAGAATGCAAGCTAAGATTAACGAAAAACGTGAAGTTCACTCAAATCTGCAAATATTGTTTATGCATTCTTTTGGTAAATTGCCATATTAAGCAACATTTGAAAAATGGTGCTCAGGGCGATGAGTATTTTCATAGACCCTCGACAGGCAACAGGACAGGCAACTGCGGTAAAGATCAAAAGGACTTTGGATTAGCAGAGTACGATCCTACTTGGAATAATTGAGAGGTGTTAATGGGTCGGGGACGGAATGGTGCTTGACGCGATCGACTGCACGACGTCCGGTTCATAGACACTGCATGCGGGTATACGGTAATAATGTTTTCGGATTACAAGTTATTTCGGATTACCCGCAAGTCCATTTTTAGAAAGAAAAGTGTTACAAATATTTTGAGAAGAATTCGTCAAAATGGTTTTAAAGTATTTTTTTACATATTAGTAGCAAGATTCGATGCAAATAGAAGTCTACAGGGAGTCAGCACGTTTTAAAGTGATAAAGTTTCGAATACAAATCCGAAACACATATGAATGCCATACAAGACTTAAAAGCAGTTGACATCACAGAGTTGTTTTCACTCCGCAATTGTCCTTGTGTCTCCACATTTTCCCTCGTTTCTGCAGTTTTTTAACCGTCGGAATATTTTCTGTGCGAATTGTGCTCCATGATTTGGTAAAGTATGTATGTTAACTACTGAATGTGTGTTGTTTGAAAGCTGTAAACGGCAAAATTTGCAAGGACATCGTTTAGCTTCGTGCAAATGCTCGTCTACCTTACCGCTTCTGACTCCACCAACCGTTGCCGAGTCCCGATTTATTGCAAGGTTTCGCCTGACAGCGAAATACAGTGATAAAAAACGGTTTTTTTTTAGTAATTTGTGAGTGTAAACATGAGTACCATATCCGAAATTTGGTGTTACTTAAGACTAAAACAGTACCAAAACGTTAACTGTCGTGTACTTGAGCTCCGATGGAGTTGTCATTTGTGTATACCCTGATTATCATCATTTTTTGCGTGACAGATAAAATAAAGGTCAGATTTCGTTTCTCGGACTACGGAAGTATAGACTTGTCGAACTTGTAAGATTTGTTGTTATTTGTTGAGATTTTTCTAGTAGGGAATGTAAACTTTGGATGTCGATACCTAGCAAGTTTTCTGTAGCGTCTATGGCTAAATGTACACTGTTTTTATCATCTGGTGTTTTCCTGTTGGCTTCGGCTAGAATCAAAACCTTGATCTTCATGGTTATCAGAACATTCACCGGGTATCAAAAAACCCCAAAAATCCCTGTGTCATTACTCGGAACGTGCTATGCAAGAGCAAAGTGTACATATGCACAACGTCAGTTTGATTGTTAATGAGATTAAATGTACATACGAAGTATTGTTGTCGGGGATCGCTTGGAAAATAAACTTAATATTTTCCAAGATAGATCGTGTAAAGAAACAACAGTGGTTTCCGGTTTTTCTCGAGGGTCTATGCTATTTTAAATGTTTAGAATTTGGGGAGCCATATGCAAGCCACTTGGAGCCACTTGGTTTTACAATATTTTGGTTCAATGTTATGATAATATATCATAAAAATACTTTCATCCTGATTACAATTATACATGCAATATATCATGCAGCAGTACCTATTGGCTTATTCAAGTAAATGAATGTAACAAATAGAAAGACTATATTTACATAGCCTGTGAACAGTTAATCAGAGGTCTGGCTATCACCATGGTATGACTGTAAATTGAATCGCGAATTTAAAGATACCCGCTATGTCGTATAAAGGATAATAGAGTTCAAACCTTTAAATGACGAGCTGTTTAAAATGTAAGCTCCAAATGTCGCTGATCATCAAGTTGAAACCAGGAATGATTTGGGTTTTTGTTATACTTAGGCTAGAATGTTCTGAGATGCCTTTCCCGACTTATTTTGATTAATTTGAACAATATTTGTACAGAAAAAATGCAGACATGTTGTATTGCATAAAGGTATTCATAATGTGAAATGGATATTATTAAATTTTTTGAAATGAGTTTTGTTTTCTTTCAACGCGCCTATGCCTTCGCTTTTAATGCCACTTTTGTGCTGTCTTAATTTTCCATTTTGTTTTGTGTTTGTGGTTTGCTTTACAATGGAAAAGCTGAGTACTGATGGCGAGTTGTGCCGCAAAGATAAATCAGAAATCTTCTTAAATGTCAAACGTCATTGCAAATTACCACGTTTTTATTATTCCTCTATGCTCATTTTCGGCTAGGCGTCCAAATTTTAAAATCTATCGAGTAATTACTATGAACATCCACTAAATATGTCTCCTTTACTTATATTGTGCAATTTCCGATTCGGCAGAGGTCTGAGAAGGATTTGCCCGCTAACCCTCGCTGTAAAGCTGAAAGCTCTGTAAGCATAATCAGTAATGTTTAGCTTGTCACGTTAAGGAAAATTTATGCTGTTCATGTAGTATAACAGCTATTTTTGGTAAAAGATCGCGACGGATGATTCCAATAACATCTTGCAAATCTTGCAGAGGACGTTCCAAATGCTGCCAACAGACAAAAATGTTCAATTCGCTGTGCACCAACTGACGCAAGGAAGAACATTTTGCCATATGGGTGACAGAGAAAAATCTGAAATGTCGGGAAACGGTGAGCGGTTCGACATCTCGTGTCACTAGCACCTGTCCGTCGCTCCGGCGATTGTGTTTTGCAGTTTAAACGTATCGAAAACGTTGGGTGTTTTGCTTGTCAAACACTTAACATGAATTTTTTTATTGATTACCAGTTCGTCAGTGGTTCATCAATCAGCTGGAATGAACGATATGGGAGAGATTTGAGTCATAGACATGACCCTTGCTTTATATCCATAGTAATGACCATACTCTTATTATCAACCAATGTTTGCTGCACGAGTAAATAAACTCCCCCGCTCTATCTTAACCCCTGGCGCGACATTCAGGGCTGGGCCTTTCTAATACTATGTGATTCTATAGCATCACTTCAGTTATATTTTCAGCTAAAAGGGAATTTTAACTGTACTCACGATCGGTGCGTTTGTTTTGAATTAAGCTATAAGAATAATACGTGTTGATCTTTTTAAACCGAATTTTCCTAAAATGATACCGTACCGTCATATTGGCGCTTGACAATCTTCTAGGTTGTTCGACGTCAATTACAGTCTTTCAAATATAGGTAACATTTAAAGGAGTTCTCAAATGAGGCTCCTATTTCAAACTTCACCCACCAGATATTATGTATTCAAACCTTACTGAAATCTTTTAAACAACTAAATGTCTAAACCAATCCAGCTATCTGACTCGTCATGTTAATGTGCAAAATGTAAATACGCGAGTGAAATACACGTCAAAAGTTACGGCATGCTTGTCTCTATTTGCTCTCAAACACCCTAAACCCTGAATTTACTATTGTTCTTACTTTAGAGCCAGTAATGCCATCAATTATATAAACCAATGTGGATAGTATCGTACTTTGTAAATGTATATAAGCAGTCAAAAATAGACATTTCTTTGTGACTTCATTTTTCATTTCAAGGAGCAGTAAACTGTGACCTATTTTCCATCGTAAATGGTTTAGGTATGCAATAATAAGCTTAAGAAATTATGTCAATCATCTGTCTACCCTTTCAATTTATCTCTAAATCATGTATATGTATGTATAAAGGTGCTTCGAGAAATCCTCTTTTATCCTCTTCCAGGCCTTTCACGCTGACGACCTTACTGTATATTTGCAAGTTGAGTCTGGATAAGCGACAATATGATGTGGATTCAAGTTGTCTCATGACATTTAATAGAACATGTGACAGAGCATTTAAAAAAAACACACTTAACATGAATACTGTCAAAATATCACATGGGTTGTTGCATTTATTGTGAATGATTCTTCATTCCTTTTATTAGATTTCATAATATTATATAGGCGATGAGGGTTTTAAGGTTAGAAATTTTATTTCCGTCCGAAAATGCACAGTCGACGCTTACATGGTCAACCTACTTTTGATTCATTATTAGTGTAAAGAATAAATGGAATTAAATAAATGATTGTTTGATAACACAAATTGAGTTTGTAAGTACACAGAGAGAGGCCGCTTTGCAGAACACATTTATTTGTTGTTGTTTTTATCTCCATCTGAGCGAGTCAACTTGGTCTGTTGAGCGTCACCAGTTGCATTGCACAGTCACCACAAATCTTCACCATTTTGCGCCACTGATGCTCGGACTGTACAGGGGCACCTGTCCCCCAGATCACAACTCTTCCGAGCCGTTGTGCCCGCCCCTTGGGCTTTGAGTCCCATTTTTCATCTCTAGCTGATAGAGTCAGCGTCACCGGTTCCATTGCACAGGCACCACAAATCTTCACAATTTGCGACACTCCTGCTATCCTCCGCTTGGACCGTCCATTACATGTAATCCAACTCAAGAAGGTGGTCACCACCGGCCTGGTGGAACCACTGTCACTTTCGGCTTTCAAAAGGTCTGCAAACCCAAGTTTGCAACCCAAAGCTTTGCCCCGGAAGCAGACTGGATGAGACATCTCGCCTAATTAGTCTAGTCGGAAGGTAGGGTTTCCATGCATCCCAAAGATATATGTATATATATTTAACCTACATTTTTTAAATCTTTAGCGTATATGTTAAATTAATTTTGATGTTCCAAAAATCAAATATTGTCCATGAGGTTCATTTCGAGCCATATTGGCCGCCATCTTGGATTTCAACAAACGGGTAGGCGTCACATATTTACCGATTGACGGTAACAGAAACAAAAAATACTATAAACATTACATTTTTGGATAGCCCAGATAAGGCTTTTCATTGACACATAACTCAATGGGGATGAAATAATATTCGAACGTCCATTAGACTTTATATCTGCCATTGACCGTAAATCGCAATTTCTTTTGAATTTCAAAGCAATAATTATGCTCCCACTCCTCCAAACAAAATTTTATAAGGTAATTAAATATTTTTTGAAAGAATTCGTGCAATAAACCAGAAAACAACATTAAAAGTATGTGTCTCGAGATTGAGTGGGTGCGTGAGCTTATTTTCTTAATACATGGCATGCCTCATATCCGTGTGTAATAAGGGGTAGCGGTAATGTTTCTCTCTCTGTTTTTACTTATGAATGATGAAACCATATTAATGTTACATCTTTGAAAGCGCTGAATCAGGTCGTTCTAACCATATATATTTTTTGGAAAATAGTCGCATATTTGAAAGTTACAAAGCTTAAAGCTTTCGGTTTGTGTCGATTTGAAGTTATTTTTAAAACAAAATTATTATATATGGGTTAGGGTAATGTTTCCCTTTCTGGCTAGAATCATAAATTATGAAACCATATATATTTTGTATTGGTTGAAAGCTGTAAAAGGGAATTTCTAAACATGTATAGTTTTATGAGGAAAAATGCATATTTTAAAGTTACAAGAATTAAGCCTTTCAGTATGAGTCAATTTTCAGTATTGTTTTTAAACAAAATTATAATTTAAGGGGTATCTGTAATGATTCCCTTTTTGCCTCAATTCATGAATCATGAAACCTTATAAATGTTATTTAAGTTGAAATATCGGAAAATGGCCTTTCTAGATATGAATAATTTTATTGAGAAAATCGCATATTTGAAAGTTACAAACTTTAACCTTTCAGTTTGTGACAATTTCAAGTGATTTTTTAAACAAATGCACAAAACAGTCCGTTGTCCAGATATCGAAATAATCCCCTCTAAGGCATTTAAACCACTATGATACTTTATTATCTAGTATCCTCAGCTGTCATAATCTGCTTATTTGTCAATGAACTGATGCTGGGTAACGACTTGTTTTGTAGGGACTGTTACGCCCTCACTAGTAAAATAGGAATTGGTTAGGGTAACATTTGTACCGATAGTCGGAAACAGAAACAGTAAAGTACCATAACAGTACAATTTTAGAAAGCCCACATAAGGCCCTTAGGCCTTACCATTAGTATCAATATCAAACCTCGATCAGATTTTATATCGGGCATTAAATGTAAATTGTAATATTTGCGTAATTTTAAATCCTATAATTAAGTTCCTGTTCCTCCGAACAATTTTACAAGGTATTTATATATTATTCTAAAGAACTTAATGCAATTAAGAAGAAAAAACATTAAAAGTTAGTGTCTTGAGATTTATGCGGTGCGTCAGATTGTTTTCTTGATGTGTGGCATACTATATACCCCTCTATAATATACATTTAAGGGATAGGGGGTAAGGGTAATGTTTTCTCTCCTACCTAACGCAGCGAATAAGGAAGCCCTATAAAATATCATATCTCTGAAACAATCCGTGGCAAAACGCGTCCAAAACGCTTCTCATTTGGCCTCGCTTTTAAATGTAAAAAGGGATAATGACACCTTTTCCGTTTTACGTTACAACGTGATAAAACGCTAACTTGTCTTTAAACCCGTTTTCGTTTCTTTGCTACTCATTCCGAAAAAATTATAACAAAATAAGGGTACCCCTCTCACCAAACGGGGGGTCTAATTGCGTCCATTCGTTTCCTCGTGACTATCAATAAAGGTAGACACTCGAAGCAAAGATTTTCAAGTAGCCTTGCCTAGGGGAAAAACAAAAAGCGGCCTTTTTGTATTTTTCTTTCAATGCTTTTCAAATGAAATCTCATTTTGCGGTGTATATAGGACGTTTCGCCCACTGTTCATGTACTGTATGAGATTCAGTCTTTCTCTGTTATACGCCCAAGGTTCAATGTATCAAGCATAAAAAACATTCAGTTTGCAACAATGTAGCAATCTAATTAACAAGTACATACATGCTATTAGAGGTGTCTATCGTTCACTGCAGAGTGCGACATTTCGCAAACTGCTTAGATCAGATCAGTGCGAAAAACAACGATTAACGGGTTAAATTGGTTGGAGGCTTGTTACACATCATAATAACGTCGATGTTCTATTATGTTGGGCGGTGTTTTCCGTAAAAACACAAACGTAAAAGCTAAGCAATAATGTCTTATTCAAATGAAAACTTCACACCTTCCTCGAAAACCTTAAATGATCCTTGCGAATGGATGCGTGATAAATAATTTATTCCTGTTGCCTTTCAAGTTCATTAAAGGTTATGACCTTGGAGTCCCCCCCCCCCACAATTTGTACTCGTGCCAAATGACACTTTCGAGGTATCTTTTGAAATGTTCTCGAACTAATCTGGGGTGCAAACTTATGCAGGGTGTTCCTTAAATTGGTAACTTCCAGGGGTGTTTTAGACATTTCGGCAAACAACTATTTTGCTCAACGCAGCCAAAAATTTACGGTGCGGTTTGATAGGAAGTTGCTGGCTGTCTGATGTTGATGCCGCTGAGTTTTACCATATTCGAATCAAGTCATTGTTCTAATTGTTTGGGGCGTTTTTTTCCACAAAAAACACGTAAATATACGTAATCACCATTTTACACAGAAGACATATCAAAATGGATTGCAGCTCGCAAAATAGTGAATCCGCCCGGAGTTGACTTTTATTGGCATATTTATTTCACTGTTGTCAGCCCGTTGGCTTATAATGCCTAACCGCGACTCCAAACTTTAAGTTTTAATTTTTAAAAAGTGTATGGTAATTTTGCTTGGGGTAATAGCGTTTGACGTCACCCCCCCCCCCCCGCCCCCGGGCCCAAAAAGAACTTTTTGGAAGTGCTAAAATCCGACAACTTTTCATTATCAACAAACGAACGTTACCAACGCTCGGGAAACTACACAATGGACACAAATTTGACAAACCATGGCGAAAGAGTTCTGGTAGGCCTCCGCCTTGAGCTCGCTTGGTACATGCCAAACTGAATTATCAAATTTGCGACTTTGAGCAAAGTTATCGAATACAGTCAAGCTGCCTCTCTCTGTATGCGCGTCTAACGCGTCTACTTGACGAGTTTTAATTACGTCCCTTAAAATTGCAACACTTTTTGTCAGTCCCACACGGCGTCAGTTCCGGTCATTACATCATCAGAATTTTAAAGTTTGCTACATACCCTCGGCCAATTGAGACAAAATCTTCAATAGAAAAGGCTATTTTTCATTTCTGGCGCTACAAGTTGCATCTTGGGTCAACCCCATCCTTCGTATTATCTTTGCAATCTGTTGAAAACAGTGCTTATTCTTTTTCAATTTGGCGGGAACTCAATTTTAAGTAGCTCCATGTCTGCGTTAACAAAATTAGGACAAACATAACAAGGTCAGCAATTAATTGTTACATTGTAGCAAACCTAAGTAATGAAATGTGCGTACAGTTCATGTACTTTGGATAGAACACGCATACTTTAACACTGAAAGAGAAAAAGATTATTTGAAAATGAAAACACAAAATCACCGTATTTCACGTTTTCTTTTCCCTAGGCATAGACACTCGAACATTTTTGT
The DNA here is from genome assembly GCF_041260155.1 of Ptychodera flava. Taxonomy (NCBI): domain Eukaryota; kingdom Metazoa; phylum Hemichordata; class Enteropneusta; family Ptychoderidae; genus Ptychodera; species Ptychodera flava. The sequence continues at coordinate 35,796,931 of NC_091932.1, forward strand.
TTGGAGTGTCTAGTGCTTTAAGTACTTCACAGGCAGACACGATGAAACGAATGGACGCAATTAGACCCCAATTTGGTGAGAGGGGTACCCTAATTATGTTATAATTTTTTTCGGAATGAGTAACAACCTAATGAAACGGGCTTAACCCTTGACTACCAAGACCAATATATTCCTATATAAGAGGCCCTTATGTAAATATTGATAAAATTTGGGGTGTGGTCATTGCATCAACACTGCTTAGAGTAAAAATTAAGTAAGTACCAATAAACCATATATTTTCTGAATCAGCATGAAATTTCCTACTTTTTCATACATAAATTTTGTATTTTCAGGTCACGTGACTGATCACATGACACGTCATGTGACGAGAGTTGGCAAAAAATATGAATATTTGAAGCGTCAGGACGTGTTTTGAATCCATAAAATGATGCAAATTTGAATACAGTTGCAATTTTCATGGCATTGTCTTTACATATATGTAATAATAACTACCCTTTACTTTATTTATTGATGTACCTATTTAAGATTTTTCTCACAAAAGGCAGAGTAAATGAACCATAAACATAAGCATCTGACGTGATTCTGTATTTGAAAATCAACACATTTTATATTTGTAAACACCTGCTTTAAGTCTTCCTTGCAGAAACATGCATCTAAAATGGTTATGATTTATCAAAAAATATTTCACAATATTTAAAAATACATTTTAGGGAACAACATATCACATGACCAAACACATGACCAGTCATGTGACCAGTCATATTGATAATATGGCTGCTATAAAATTTCACTGGCTTATAGTAAAACACTGTATTTCCTCTAGTTTCATTCACGAATATTGCTGTTAATAGAACATATTTACATATAAATCATTTGTTTTCAATAAATAAACGTTTCATTTCATTAAAAAAAAACCCCATAAACATCTTCGCGATCGTCCGTACTTCTGAAAACTGTAAACAATCAGCGCGACGCTTCAGTGATCAGCCTGACATTTCAGGTTCGAGGTCATAGGTCACGACATTTGCTTCCGGATTTTGGCCATATTCGGACGTACGGGGGCGCAATCACATTCAGGCCAGATCGGAATACATCAATCTTAGTTGCGCTGCGTGCAGGCGCCGAAATTACGGGATATTTAGCGACAAAAACGAAGCAAATACGCCTATTTAACTGTGCCGGATATTTCCGGCACTCAAGGTATATGGTAATTCAATATGGCGCCGGAAATATCCGGCGCCATAGGTAGTCAAGCTGTTAAGACCAATTATCTTTTGATGACCTTTTAATGAAAAACATAAAAAGTGTCTTTATTCCTTTTTACATTTGAAAACGAGATCAAAGGAAAACCGTTGGACGCGTTTTGCCACGGATTTAAAACACTTAGACAGTTGTTTTTCCAACAAGGTATAGCTTGATGGGGTAAACTAAAAAATTATCAAGTGACAATGCCTAAACTCAAAAACTATGTTACTTTACTAATATTTACTGGTTAAAATGAACATGACAAATACTCTACAGGCCACTAAATAGCACTGAAAAAAGTTTAACGGTGGTAAATAAAAGACATTTTACTCATTTCAATAACTCAAACAAGGGAAATAGTTAATCGCCTGTTCCTGTTTCGTATCAGCATAAGTGTCATTTGTGCTGCGTCAGACACGAGACGAAGTCGAATGTCTGATGCAGCACAAATGACACGAATGCTGATCTGACTCAAGGAACAGGCGATATTGGGTAATAACCGATTTATCATATACCCATGCCCATAATTTTACTCATAGAACGAAAAACCTTAAATTTTGAGGCTTTACTTTATTACGCCTTGCGCATAAATATCAGAATGTTTATGTGAACAGGCTTCATTCATAAAGTATAAGCTTACGACGAAGCTGTCAACATCACGCGCGACATCGCTGCAAGTCGTCCATATCTCAATGAAACCCAAGAAGAAAGACACCGGGATACAAAAATCGTCATACAGAAGGAACTTTTTAAGGTGCAACATGCTATAACAATTGTTACTGATCAAAAACTGTGCTCAGCTTTAAATCTATCCTGATTTCGATCGTCGTACGGCACGGAGATCGCGCAGAGAGGCGACGTCATTTTGTGTTACTTTAGCTTGAGAGTTGGCATGTCAATAGTCGTCGCGCGCGCGACATGGCTGTCACGTCACGCGCTCAGACCGTGCACAGTGCCGGCGCCGTGCTACGGCAGAATGTTTGCTAGAACTTGACCAAAAAAAATACCATGGGAAAACGTTTCAAGACTCAACATGTTATTTCCGTATTTTGCAACCAGAAATACCCGTGTTCCTCGAAGCCCTTCAAGTTTTTACGTCGGCGTCATCGCTTCGCATGCGGGGAGTGGCAGCCATTTTGTTGTTTACTTTGTTTACCAACAACTGCTAATGTAGTTCGGGAAAACTCTCAAACTGATGACGTTCATCGTGCATATCTCGACGTTTAACCGTGAAATATCACGGCTGATATTTATGGTGAATGTCACTAGGATGTAGCAATATGGGCACGGGTATATGATAAAATCCCTTATCTGATATAACGTTTAGATGAGGCATCAGTGGAAAAAAAATACGCATGTTTTCTAGCAATGTCGGAATAAGGCATCAATTTGAAAGTACTTTTTAAAGATGTTAACAAGTTCAATACGTATAATTTTTAAAACAATATGTCAACAATTATATATTTCACCCTCACAAACTCTAATTTGGTTTTCATAGATTTGGATTTCATAGATTTTTATGGATTTCATGCTGGAGTGGAATGGTCAATGCCGAGTGGTATACCTGATCCTGGGTTGTTTATAGCCATCATATCTTATCAGTACATTTAAATTTGTAATAAAACTAATAATTAAAGTGAAAGAAATCCACTTTGGAGATCGGAATGGCAAACTGTGCAGTACATCATAAAAATATGCGCAGTCACGTATACGTCAGGACGAATCAGAGCTCACTATTAACAGTATTACTTTTAATAGCACACGGGAACACGAGGGAATCTTTTATTCCTCAAAATCAATCACCATTAATCCACAATAAAGCTTCTCTATTATAAGATAGATAGATCGACAACACTGATCCTTCCTCACCAGAAAACATGAGATCATAACCAATTTGTCGAAATTATTTTACAACGCAAAACACTATATACTCCCGATGAGGATTACATTTTTAATGTGTAGTAAAATTATATTGTACAATCATTCTGGCACTAATACCTGAAAAGCCAAACGTCACAGAACACATTCAAATAACGCAACAAAATAGTAGACAGAAGGCAAAGAAACACTCCATACATCAAGCAATAAGAAGGCGAGACAAACCTCAGCAAATGAATGAAAGGCTTATATTCCCTTTGACACTTCAATGTTTTAAAAGCCTTGTAAGTGAATCTATCATTAGTTTTTTATCACAGATGACATTTAGCCAATGTTAAGACGCTGATCGATTTGAACCATAAACCTTAAAAACAGACGTTTTAAGGTCTATGCTTGAAGACAATATTCCACTGGCATGATCGAATAAGAGAGACCAGATTGATCTAACTTTCGAGTTAGATCAGCCACCAGCAGCTGAAAAAAGTCAACATATTCATCAGAGTCAAGCGAACTAAACAACGGCTTCACACATTATACTCCACAGAGAGGACATTCTTACACAATTCACAAAAAGCGTTCAAAGCTTCGTTAAAGGCATTGTTCGCGATCCCAGGGACGGGCGTAGCTGGGTGCATGGCAAATGCACAAAAAATAATGTCATGCTGAATCAAGGCGTTATCACTGGACAAAATGCTTGGTATACGTTCAGTATATTTACACATGGAACACATGGAACACAATACAAATTACATTCGCAGCGTGTGTCTTAGTTTGTATATGGAATGGAACACAATACAAATTACATACGCAGCGTGTCTTAGTTTGTATATAGATCATTCCAGTACGTTGATATGCGTTTATCTTTGCAAATCAAGAGTATATATGATCCAGATCTTTGCACACTAAGTTTACACTGTACTTTTGCATTTTTTTAGTATACGTATGTGTATTCTGAACGTATTTGACACATGTACAGAATCAGTATATGTGTATATATTGTTATATATCAAGCATTTTGACCACTGTATCAAGTAATAGCTTATAGAAAATCCTAATCCTGGGAGTAATGTAGGTATGTAAACTTTGTAACAAAATGGGAAAATTTGCCATTTCTTTTGATTTGTATGTTGTACATTCCATGCAGTACAGTAATGCCTGCATTATACATGAACAGTTAATACATTGGGCAATAGACATCAAATCAGGCCCAATAATCGTTATCATTCAAGGTAACTAAGAAATTTACCAGGTCCAAGGAACATATTGAAAATGACAAAGGTAAGTATTCCTGCTATTTTCCATTGTTAGGTCCCCTCAGTCCGACTTAAGTCTTTCTATAGTGTCAACCATTGCTTTCGATTATAAATTTCCACTAAACTAATTTATAGGATTACACAGTGAAGCCTGTCTTACATAATCTATAATTTCAGATATTTTACAACAACGTGTATGCAATTTTCATGTTTTTTTCATAAATAACGTACAGGAGAAAGTCATACTCAATGTTTTGACCAATTTGTTTGAAAGTCAAAGTTTTCACTCGTCCTGTTTCATAAGTCAGGTCCATGACATATGTACCAACATCATTGATTGGTTCATCTGGTAATTTAAGGTCCATTTGCGTTACGCTGATTGGGGGACCTCATGCGTTAGGTGCCATTACTATGTATTATTAACTTTACAGCTCCCTGATTGGTTAATGTGTAGGTTCGGTCCTCCAGTGTTCACTGCCTCATTATGCAATGTCCCACGTGCTTCCTGGCTACCGCTGAAGTAATACGTTATATGTGATGTTCAAAGCTACAACGAAAAATGCCCGACAAACCTTCATGCGTTAAATTTCCATGTTTTTACTTATCCCTGTCCCTTTATGCATTACAGGTATGTTGGCTCGTTGTTTTCCAATTGTTGGTTACGTACAAAGTTCACGCTTTTCATTTTCATTTTGATTTGACGGGGCATTGGCCGCATCGACAACAGTGAGGCCTGTGAATGACAAGAGGAAACAATAGAGCTTCAAGGGAAACACATGGGTTCATTATATAATTCAGTAAGCCGTTTACCATGTTCCAAAGATCGAAAATTGTGACCGTGTGAGAACAGTTGTTCGCAGTCAACTGACTGCAGCTGGTGCCAGCCGTCATAGATTCTTACCTACATATACCGATCTTTGGACAGACATGTATGAATATCTTTCTCGCAAACTCTTGGAGAAATGCAAAATTGACTTGATCAAGAAATTTATCAAATACAAATACTCGGCATGAGTACCTTTCTTCATATACTGGGATCGAGCTGCGACCACGTGCAGGCATCATCCAAAAGTACATGGGACATTGCATAATGAGGCAGTGAACACTGGAGGACCGGACCTACACATTAACCAATCAGGAAGCTGTAAATTGAATAATACATAATAATGAGACCTAACACATGAGGTCCCTCCAATGACTGCTCCGAAAGTGGACCTTAGAGAAGCGGATTAACCAATCAGAGCATGCAGTACATGTGTGTAGGACGTGTAATGTAGGTCATTTTGAAACAGGACTAGTGAAACAAGTAGAGGTGGCCATCTGTGAGCCAAACGAAAATTAATATTAGCAATGATGGATATTAATTGAGCCTTCCATGCATACTTCCAATTTCAGACCCCAGTTACTTATACAACGGGGTATAGGCGAGGTATGGTACCTCCATGACAGCAGAGAGTATCGATTGTTTGAAACCCAAGTGGCCCCTATTCAGTAGCACGTATAGCTTACAGGTACACCCTGAAGGCATACGTACGGGCCAAAATACCGGGTGATGAAATACTTCAAAAGTGGCAACACTCGGAAAAACACCGTGGCAACCAATTTTTCACCATGATCTCTACCTATTTACCTCTTCACCCAAGAAAGCACTGGGACACAAAGCAGTTGTGCATCACAAAAATTGAGAGACAGATCGAAGACACTCACTACACATAACGCATGATGGAAGACTGCAATTAAGATTCTTCGAATACAAAAAAGGACGCTAAAAACAACACAGAACAAACATTCACAGCAACGACCATAGGTCGGGTTTCTTCCTATCCTGAGTACAAAACCAAACCAATGCCTTTTAAAGGCCACCGCACTTCCCTTAAGTAGCAATACCGTAACACAATCGCAAAACATGACACAAGAAATTGTGTTCTAATGTCAAAAACAGAAGGCGTAATAAAACTAAAAAAGCAAAAATAACTGCACAAAATGAGAAACAATATATCCCAAACACGATCTACTACAAGACATAAATAAGTTCATACTTAGAATGTGACTTCGATACACAATACAACGAAAAATCCAGAAAAATAAATTCAAACCCAAGTCCCAATGGACTCCACAAACAAAACAGATAACATAAGACACAAAAATACCTAGGAGCTACTGTTAACTCTGGTAAGCATTCCCTTTCTCGACACAAGGCAAACTATCATTTATTACAGAGCGGTATATGGCATATTAAATCTTAACAAACATTTGAAACATGCTCATGCAGCTTTTAAATCCCAAGATATACACTTTAAACATTGTTTTTCTTCTTTATTGCATTAAGTTCTTTAAACAATATGAAAATACCATGTAAAAATTGTTTGAAGGAACAGTAACTTAATTACGGTGTTTGAAATTAAGCAAATTTTACAATTTACATTTAATGGCCGATATAAAATCTAATCAGTGTTTGAATATTGATTTATCCAATTAAGTTATATACAAATGGTAAAGGCATTATCTTGGCTTTCTAAAATGTATTGTTTATGGTTCTTTATTGTTTTTGTTTCCGACTAGCGGCAAATATGTTACCTTTAACCCATTCCTATTTTACTAGTGAGGGCGTGACAGCCTCCCTACAAAACAAGTCGTTATACTCTTACCCCGCATCAGTTCAATGACAAATAAGCAGATTATGACGGCTGAGGATAGTGACAAAACACAATATAACAGGGGAAATGTTGAACCACCAGGACTGGAGACTAGGTAAACGAAAAAGGTTAAACTACTGTTTAAAGAGAAAAGTCTTGAGGGAACGGCGGATCGAAAGGGTAGAGCTAGAGTGGCGAAGGTCAGAAGGAAGTTTGTTCCATATTGCAGGGCCAATGTAAGAGAAAGATCCCTCGCTAAACGTCTTTGTTGCAACTCTTGGAATACTGAGAAGTCGAGAATCTGAGGAAGAGCGGAGTTGTCTTTTTGGAGTGTATTGATGTAGAAGCTCAGAGAGATATTGCGGTCCTGTACCCATAACTGAATTGAAACAAGTAGATACAACTTTGTAGTGGATATGAGAACTAATAGGCAGCCAGTGTAATTTTTGCAACAGGGGTTGGACATGATCGTACTTTTTAGCATTACAGAGCTGCAGCATTTTGCACTCTTTGCAACTTGTCTAGGATCTGTTTAGGGCCACCAGAAAGGAGACAATTGCAATAGTCTAAATGAGACAGAACAATTACAGAGACCAACGTTTGAGTAGCCTGTAAGGAGAGAAAGTGACGAATGGAGCTAATTTGTCTAATTTGAATGTATGCAGCTTTGCAAATATTCTGCATATGTTCACACATATTCATGTTAGAGTCGAGTTGACTAAAAGGTTTTTGACACTGGGGCGAAAATTATATCAAATCGCCCAGAATTATGGATGAAGGGAGAGATGATTCGGCAGCTTGTTTGAGTGAAGATATAAGTATTGCCTCTGTTTTACTGTCATTCAACTGGAGTTTATTAGATGTCATCCACTGCTTGATGGCAGTGATACAACTTTGCACAGATTAAACAGTTGATTTGATTTGATCGATTGTGGTTTCCCTGTATAATTGATTGTCATCGGCAAAGGCGTGATGATTTAATGAGTATTTTCTGACGAGGCTGAAAAGAGGGTAAGTGTACAAAACAATAGGACGGGCCAAGAACTGAGCCTTGCGGGACACCAAAAGAGATAGATGATGTTTGTTTATAGTATGCCATTAAGGTAATTTGCACCTCGAAAGTGAAAGACTTAAACTTTTGTTCTAACTTTCCTCAAGAATCTTTCAATCATTCTCTTTCAAAATCAAGAATAAAAATAGGGGGTCACCGTGCACATTTTGGTACTAGAGAAACAAATAACCCAAGATTTACCGATATTAGATATTCAAAATGGCCGTCATCCCTGTGTTAACTCTATGTCGAAAAATAAAACTAAGCCGGTGAAAAGTTTTCTTTCGCCAAGAGCTTTAAAACGAACCCCCACATGTGGTATATCAGAAGAGAACTGTAAAAGTTTGAGAGCCCGAATGTATGTCCCCGAGGTGCGTTCTACCTTAATAGTTACAATCTGAGTTCTGCCTGAGAGGTAAGATTGAAACCAGGATAGAGCAGTTCCGGAGATGCCAAAAGTATGTCCAAGACGGTGGAGGAGGATGCCATGATCGACAGTATCGAATGCAGCAGATAGATCTAAGAGAGTGAGAATGGTAATTTTGCCAGAGTCAAAGGAGGTCAGAATGTCATTGACTATTTTCAATAGAGCAGTTTCAGTACTGTAGTGTGGTTTGTATGCAGACTGAAGAGGGTTCAAAACGTTGTGGGAAGTAAGATGAACACTTACCTGTGATAGAATAATTCTTTCAAGTATTTTAGACAAAAAAGAAAGGTTTGAGACAGGTCGGTAGTTTTTTAGTTGATTTGGGTCGAGAGATTTTTTCTTCAGCAGTGGATTAACAAGAGCAGTTTTGGAACTTGTAGGGAATGTGCCCGATGCAAGGGAATGATTTATAACCCGTGTGATGTATGGTAACACGGTGTCTAAGCATTCTATCAACAAATCGGTCGGCATTGCGTCTAGGTCGCATATCTTTGCAGTGGAACTTAAAATGACATTCTTTACGATATTATCATTTACAAGATTAAAGTTACCGAATGGCATACCTCGAAAGCAAAGCTCAAAGGCTGTGACATATTTTGACAATCAAGACTGGCTCTGATTGTCTCGACTTTTTCTTGAAAAAAGTCCACAAAACGCCGTTGGAGTTCTACTGCAGGGAATATTGTTTGGTGTAGGGGAGGCCTTCTTGGATCCAAGTAATATATGTGTGATGCCGAACAGTTGCTTCCATGTACGACTCTCACTAACCTTATTAAAGAAATAGTGATTTTTGCTGAGTGAACAAATTTTGTAAAAGCTCTCTTCGTATAGTTATATATTTGTTTTGTGGATTGTAAGTCCGGTATTCAGCCATTGTCTCTCTACTCGGCGAAGCTATTTTTGGCTGCCTTGGATTTGTCACGAACAGCATTAAACCAACAGGCATTCTTTCGTCTTGAAACTTTTTGTCTCGTTGCTGGCGCATGCTTGTCCAAGGCAGACTGGAGACAGAAGTGAAGATTTTGTGCTGTAGGTTCTTTATGCTAGCAAGGCTGGGGTGAAGATATTCCTTCAAGGCGGTTAGGTTTATGTCGCGAATGTTACGTGCTGTCATGAATACATCTGATTGGCGTGGTATTGCAACATTCAGATGACTGATGATGGAGAGATGGCCAGTTGCAATACCACTGGAAACATCAGTGGACAGAACTCAGTTATTGTCTGATCTGTGTATCAACCAGTCGAGAACATGACCTTTGTCATGAGTGGGCTCAGAGACAGTTTGATTTATGCTGAATGTAGAATAAGATTCATCATTTTTGAAGTAGTCGGGTTTTGTGGACTATCACAATGAATATTGAAATCACCAAAAATGATGAAAGAACCAGACAGTGCATTGCAATGCTCGAGCAGATCTGGAAATTCATTTAAAAACAATGAGTCTGTCAGTTTATTCTTCCGACTTGGTGCAGGTCGAGAAGTGGATGATTTGTTAAGGTAGAGTTATCGAGATCTGTGCGACTTCATACGATGTATGATTAAAGGAAAAGTATCCTTGAAGGAAATACGAGATGTGTATACTTCATTGTAGATGATGGCAATCCACCGCCCCTAGAGGGGCGAGGAAAAGATTTTATACAGTATCCTGGAGGTGTAACGTCAGAACACTTGGCATTATCTCCCGAAGGCTTTAGCCATGTTTCAGTGAGAAACATGAGTTGAATGGCATGATCAGTGACTAATGTTGAAATTTCTGTACGCCTCTGTAGATCAATTATAGAGTGGGCATTCATTTAAGCTACGGTCATGTCCTTGTTATGTACGTTGTCATGTTGTTTGCCAGCTTTCTTCAGTTTATTTTCCCTAGCTCTTATTCCTCTATCGGTAGGAAGTTTTGACAGGAGTCCAAGTGATCTTGTTGTGCTCCACACTGTAGGAGTGCATGACAAAGGACCCGGTATCTTGTCACGGAAATGTGTCAATTCATGTCTACTGTACGATATTGGTTTAGCTTGATGATACATTTGCATATACAGACAAACAAGTGTGAAGATCACAAGGTGATACCGCATTTGGAATGTTGTCGTCTGTGAAACAATGATGATCCAGATACAGATGTAGCAGTAATTGAAATTACAATATGAATGACAGGCCCAGGAGAAAGCAGCATTCAATTGTTATTCAGATGTACTAAAAATAGAAGCTTCGATAGATGAATAATCAATGGCCACTGCAGTATTGGCTGTCGTGCTTAGAAGTAAAATAATTGAGTTAACCAGAAAATGTCTCTCTCAGAATAGCGCTAAAGCAGACCAGTGTAGTCCTTGGTGTTTCACATTTCCTTGCCTCAGGCACAAATCAGTCGGTGAAAAAAATCAGGAAAACGGTCAGAGCTGATTAACGGCAGCCAGCACGGCGCACACCTGTCACCATATGTATCAAGATAGACACACAGTGACGGGGGTGTCAAGGTCAACTACTCAGTTGACAGGCTGTAAGCAAAAGTCCGTCACTCGGGTCAGACGTGTTACAGAGTAAGGTAGAAGAATAAACAGTTAGTGTAGCGGAAGAAGAAGGAACATTTTCTGACGCTCGTTTAAGGTTTTAGTGGGAAGGTGGGGGGAACGCTTGAGGGTCAAAGCTAGTAATGGGATAGCCATGGGTAGCCTCGTTACCACAATATCCAACACAGCCTCGAACCCGCATCATTTAAATTACAATAAACAAGTATTATTTTACACTTAAATGTTGGCTACTCTAGCCATAAACAACAACAATACCAAATTAATAATAATATTAAGAGACAGACACACAGTGTAAGGGGTCAAAGTCAACTACTTTAATACAAGTTGAAAGGCCGTAAACCAAGTCCACCAAGATTCTCAAAACACTGGTGGTGGGCGCTAGCCCTCCTCCTGAGTACATAATGCGAGGGCCATGGATTATGTGACAAACTGTGTAGCGACCAAACGCATTGGATTTCTGGTCCCCTTGTAGCTTGAGTAATAGATGAATCAATTCATGTGTTATGTAATGGAGATCAACTGGAGTGTGTTACACAAGATAAATTATTGGGTATAATTATTGATGATACCTTAAGCTGGGAAAAACAAGTTAACTCTGTGTGTAAAAGTATCGCATTTAAGTTACTTCAACTCAAGCGTATTCGCCCCTTTCTAACTAAAAGGGCCATGATGAGTTTCCATAATTGTTTTATTTTACCCATTTTGATTACTGTTCCAACATATGGGGTCACTGTTCTATCAAACTTTAAGGGCGCATTGACTCCAGAAAGCTGTTGCGAGAGTTCCTTTAGATTGTGATTTTAATACTTCTAGTAAAGTTTTATTCCGTACACTGCATTTGATGCCATCCAGAAAAAGATTTTATATCATGAATCAATTTTACTGTATAAAGTACAAAACAATTTAGCTCCAGATTATTTGAATGGTTTTTTTTTTTAAGGATACACAATGTTCATAGTCGGAATACTAGATCTGCTGCTAGGGGAGATTTATACATTCCAAAACATAAAACACAGTTTTTTAAGAAAAGTTTTACATACAGTGGTGTAAAAATATGGAACAATTTACCGGTTGACGTAAAGTCATATTCCTCATTGCAGGCTTTTAAAGGCAAATGTAATTTATTTTTTTTTATGTGACACAGATGTTCAGTAGCGTAATATTGTTAATTGTCCATTTTTCCATTTGTTTTTTGTACCTATTGTATTTTTTGTCTTTCATGTCCTCATTGATGTGTCCAATTTTAATGTATATATTGTAAATTTTAATGATTTCTCGACACTGTGTGAGAAGAGCCATTGGTTCAACAGTTGATCGAGATTAAATAAAGTCTAAATAAATAAATAAATAAATAAATAAATAAATAAGGGGGAATGCCCAAATAAAGGGAAAATGTGGCGCCACCTCGGCAGATTGAGTGTCTGGAGTAGTCGGCTGGCTTAAAGTCGCAGTCAGTCAGAATGAGTTTGCGCGTTCTTGTGAATTTTGCATGTATGAGGACAAGGGGGTGGTTGCGGCAACTTTCGACGACACACAGTTAAAAGATTGTCCTTGGCTTGGTGTGTAGGGGAGAATTGTATCATGTTAATGAGGGAGAGGCAGTTCGAGAAATCGCTGACTGAACTGGATAGTTTTGGTGTGTCTGATCGTGAGGATTGCTGACATTCCGAGTCTGGTAATATCGTCTCTCATAGTTGCAGATGCATCTAATATATCACCAAGATCCTGAACTTCGGTTGATGTATGAATGCTGACTCCCCAATGCGTTTACATCACAAGCACATAGATGACCCTCATCATCAAACTTGGAGGAAAATTTTGTCACCTCCGTCTTACCATCATTATGTGCCAACATGTTGTCATGCATCCGCAGCCGGATCTCATCAATACAGTCCTCAATTTTAGAAATGGGAACACTATTGCATGAACAAGTCACGTATAACTGGGAGTCGTCACATAAAACTAGGCTGTAAACCATGCTTATCTATGATGTCTTCAAGTGGAGCAGTCTACAGACTGAAAAGTACAGGAAAAAGTACAGAGCCCTGGGGGACGCCACAGTCAAGCGGTTGAGCTTGTGACACCATTGACCCAACACATTCACTTGCTTTCCTACCCCTCAAATATGAACGAATCCATTGTAACAGTACCATTGATTCTAAACCTACAACGTAGCCTATTTATTAACACTTTCACTGCGGGAGGGCGCATTCTGCGCCAACGGCCAGACTGCGGGAGGCGCGTAAACGCGCCAAGAACGTACGCGTTTATTTGCGTTCGATATACGTTGGCTTTGTCTGATCTACATCATGCTTGTTGACTATTTCCTCAAGCCTGGCATAGCGTACGAGGTAGAGGTCAAACCTAAATGAGCATGCGCGCCAAATTTGTAAACAAATGCCACCATACTCGGTCATTTCTCCGCCGTAATTTGTAATGATTGTGTGATCAGTTGTCGTCATTTTGTCAGAGGGTATTTAAAAATGGCGACGCGGGCACAGTTTAACACCGATTAAGCCTTGAGCATGTTTTTCGAGACTCTACAGTGATAGTGGAATTGTCACTAATCGTGGAACTGAACTCGACGGAGATAGCTGGAGTCAAATTTCAAACGACAATTATAATACCGAACTCGAATATGTTCCCCAACCGGTTGAGCAAAGACAGAGATTGCAAAAAAGACAGGAAGGTAGGCCAGCTGAGCATGCTGAGAGAAAAGTGCGACAAAGAGTCTGTGACCGACGTCACAAACGTTGATTGGGTATCTTGTGGATTTTGTACGACATCAATCTATCAATGACAATTACACATAGGACTAGCTACCAGTATATAAGCTTATATATAATGTAGCTCTCTTTTAAGTGTCAGATGATACCTGTTGTTCGAAGATGAACTTGTAATAAATATGCATATTAATCTCATTTACGTGGAATATGTTATAGAGTATGTACTCCCCCTACTGAATTTGAGTTAATAAAACGTAAGAACTAATTTTAAAAGTGTTACACTAAAAAAATACATATATATTGAAATAAAAATTACACATTTTTTTATCTTTTTTTGTAAAATCCAATATGGGCGCCATGATCACATGACCTTATAGGTGTGTCACATGACCTTTTGTCAATTTTTATGATGCTGTGTCATATTGCAATACCCACTGAAAAAAAATGTCCTGAATACTCTTATTATTACATAGAAAACTACGCACAGGAACGCATGTATAAAAATTAATTACGCAGTGAAAGCACTGTGCGAAATTAACGTCAGTCCGACGGTCCGAGACCCACAGATTTCTCGTCAGGCCGAAGGTTTTTAGCAACATGTCGGTCCTTATGACCGACTGGAATTTGGAATAGATGATGAAAATTTCTCAAGACCTGTAACAGATGCAGATGATGACTGACTCTGAATCATTTGATTCAAACTTAAATGCCATGCACCTTTCAATGTTTTCCACTGGGGGAGTGCGGGGCAAAAGGGGATATTGATCGCACATCGTGTACTGGTAGGGGGAATTCAATCTCTATGGTACGCCAGACCGAGGGGGGATTTATAATGTCGCAACAAAGTAATTTTTGTCTTGCGACATTTTACATTTATGAAGAGTCTAATCCCTCCGATCGGTGCAGCTGATTACATTCAGGTCAGTATGAATTACGGCCGTGCATGCAGATTCTAGAAGTGGAATGGATTGATTTGGTGCAACAACGCGATACAATATTATAATAACAATCGTCTAGTGAGTGTAACCCTGGTAATGTTAGCATATCTGTGTCATATGACAGCAACATCCAGAATCATTTCACTAGTTCCACACTTAAAGTTATCGGAAATTACATGTACACAAATGTATATAATACAGCCCTTCATTTTATCAAACTGACTCAGTTTTCTTTGCTTTGATTTTCAATTCAAGCGTTCAAAACATAAACGGTTCATAGACAAAATTTTAAGACAAAAACCCTACGAGTACATTGCTGTTGACTAAACATATTTGGTTTTAAACATGGAGGTATTTTGTCATCTCCATGATGTTTAACTAGGCCCGATATAAGGACTAGATGTTAAACGACAGCCTAATTGTCTTACTTGCAGTCGGCAGTCAAGTTCACGTTCTGTGGACGGCTAGAACATCTTGCTTGCTTGTTGGTCTTCAACCAAAGTTCACAAGGCCGACTGTTACCGCGATATATCGACGTGATAACAAGTGTACATTTTATAAAACAGAGCCGCCTTATCATAACAGTTTTGTAAGTTTTGTCGAGTTGCACGATCCGTCGCTTAGAGGCCGAGAGTAGGGCTTCAAATTGTTTCGATGTATACCGTTTTACAACAGTCATGCAAAACTCACCGTCATCCTGGGCTGTAGGGCTAAATGGCGCAAAAAATTACATCTTTTTAGATTTTACGGTATCATTAACTGATCATGTCGCGATGCTTTTCAGCAGTATAGAGTGTCTTTCAAACTTTTCAGACTCATTTTAATAACTTTAAGCCTTCAAAGGGCGATAAAACCCAGCAATTGCTCAGGCAAAACGTTTAGATCAGAAAATATGCATCCATTTCCGCGAGTGGCGATGTGTGCCATTCATGCTGTCTGCGATTTCTGTAATCGAGAAGAAAGTTACGATACTTGTCCTTTTAATTTCATGAATGCATCAAAGGTCACATTTAAGCATATTTATTTTTTAAAAATGTTGACAGAAATCCATACGTCATATCAAAATTCATACCAAGTATTTTTTCCCGTCCGTTTTACATAAAAAGACATAGTGATCAATGTTTACATAAAAAATATTCATACACTCCCCTTACTCATGACTGTTTTTACTGTACTAAGCTATTCACTCACTCTTCTATCACTCGCGTTGGATAAATTTCAGAAGTTATTTTCAGCTCGCCAACCATTTTCAAATCACAATATCACATGCCCTAGTGTAGTGTACAATTGTATACAGACATGTAGAAAACATCATCCCACAGAAAGTCACGAGAGACAAACTTTCTCGCGTTCGTCAGCCAATTGGTAGCCAGTGCATGAGCCTGTAGTCCCTGGCCCCTGGGTGTTTGACATTATTTTACCGTCCGGGAGTGGGGGACATAGCTATTTGACATAGCTAGAAATAAAATGTCAAATTCTCCAGTAAGTCCCATAGTCCATCCCCACATGGTGGAAACACCATGTGAAGTGTTTCGTATCCATAGACCTATAGCAATATCCATTTTGATGGATTCTTACAGTATACAGCAGAATCAATTAGAGTATCCATCATTATCCAGTACTGAGAATCCAGCACCGGAATACATAATGGATTCCCAGTATCCAGCAAAACTAAGGCTGTGGGGAATACATGCTAAAATCAATTTTGGATACTAATGGATGCTAGTGTCACAATGCATTGTGGGTCTAAAAAAACACAGACCTGGCTAAATTTTGAGAATCCATAAAAGTATTTATGATGGATACTAGCCTTGCCAGTGTAACTGAAAGTATGACTACTACAACACTTTTTTATGCTGAGTGAATGCGTTGCAAAAGTTGAAACGTCTTAAAAAATATTACTACTTGTAAATTTGTTTTGCAGTCGACATAGGCAGTGTCAAAAACGCGTTTTCCTAAAGATCCTATACACATACAAATAAAACAAAATTCCAAAACTTAATGTACGTCAAGAACTACAACGTTAACGATAGATGACAATGGTCTATCATGATCAATCATTTGAGTCAAGACATGGATTGCTTTTATACCTATCAGCTTGAAACCCCCTCCCCGATCAAATTGACCCCTCTCCTGCTGCAAGTTTACGTTTATCGATACCAGGTTTTGTTCGAGCTCGTTACAATTTGAGACGGTATATAGTGGACGGAATCGTTCATTACCATCTGTGTAATAAAACCAAACAAATACGTCATCGTGACGACGAGCTATACTCCAAGAACTTGCGTCACATTGCTGAAAAACCTAAGAAAATCGCAGAAATGTAGAAGTGACCTTTACTAGCTCACTGGATGAAAATCCAAATTTAACATTCTTTATGCAATTGCATAAATTTGCATAAAGTTGGTCAGCTCCTGTACGCACCTTTATGCAGTGCATAAAGGTGTGTAAACATGATGTCAGTGGTTGTGGTGCCTATATGCATCTTAATGCACTTGTATAAAAGGGTTTAATGGCTCACTAAAATTATGCACCTTTATGCTATCCAATAAAGTTGCATTATTTTACGTGTGAGGTAAAGATTGTAAAACAACACTGAGGATGACAACTTACAGTCTCTACAAATTGGAAAGGACTATATGTGTTAAAGAATAGCTGGATGTATGGTGAGAAACATCTAGTCACTTCCCTGGGCTCACATTTCTAACGTTCACTCTACCCATCTAGAAACCATCTTGAAGGGCTTAGGGTTTGCACTTTGGAGTCCCCGCACTGTAGTAGACACATCCGCTTCCTTTAATTCTTATCATTTTGCAACTGTCTCTTTATCTTTCGACTGAAATAAAGCTTGCGTTTTGTATACCAAAGTATATGTTGCTGCAGTCATGACGAAAATAGTGATAGGTCAGGCAATGGCAAGTCATGCTCGGCTCTGATTCATTGCTCCATTGTCTCAAGGTGTAAATAGCCATATGTCATTAACATATCAGAAAGGTTGTCATTGATATCGCCACAGCAGTTACACATTGGATACTTCCCTTTTTGTCACACATCGTTCATTCAAATGACAAATGTGTGGAGTCAGTAGACGACAGCCTATCTTGTGATAGTATTTGGTAGCCGGTATCAGACAGTTTGTGTTCGTGTCGGCTACACCAACGATCTGCCCTCTTGCGAGTTCGACTTTGTGAAAAAAAAAGATATGACCTGCGACCAAAATTGCTTATTTGACACATAACCAGGAGACCTGCATTACATTTTGCACCGGTATGTCATGAAGAAAATAGTGATATGTCAGGCAATGGCAAGTCATGCAGGGCTTTGATTCATTGCTCCATTGGCTCAAGGTGTAAATAGCCATTAACAACAATCACGAGGACCCCCTTTAGTGTATAAAAAGGCGGTTTTCTTGCTTCAGTCACTGTTGCTAGAAAGTTTAACTGAAAATACTTTGTTTAAGTCTGCAATTTGCATCAAATTCTTGTAAACTTGTTTTCTTTTCCTTAACTTGTTAAAAGTTTATTAAATGCATTGTCATGGAGTTGCACCCGAAATCACATTTGCAGGATCGCTGTCAGCCCTACTGCACTATGGATGAAAAAAGGAATGTCATAAATTTGAAAGATTTTTGTGATACATAGAAAATTATGAGTGAAGTTTGTGTGTGTGTGTGCTGGGGGGGGGTATGTGTATCGTACAGAGTGACGACTTACACTCGTTGCAATAGTACAAAGTGACGACCTGCCGGTAAAGTGACTACCACTCACTTTGTTTTTTTAATCGGAATCGATTCCTGGATGGTTAATTTACCATCCTGTGAAGTTTTAGGTCATGTTTCACTTTGACCGGTAAACCCACCGTGTGCGTGTGTATACTTTGGCCCGTGTGTGTACTATGTTGTCTATCGCCACCTTCTGCTAAATATGAGAAATATACACAGGTGTTACACACACGGCACATGGGGTTATCTCGCCACCAATAGTCAATTTGATAAGTTTGCAACATTGTGTCAAGCCGCTGTACGACGCGCGCGCAATTTTCAGCGTGTTTACGTGAAACATCAGTGTAAGGTGTCACTTTGGTGGATGGAAACCAGTCAACAATTGATACATTGTATCTTAAAATTGGATAAACTATACGACGCGCACGTCCAATGTACTGGTATGATACGTGGCACAATTTTCACTACAGTGGAATATATTCGTAAAATTTTTAAATGTGGATATTTGTTGAGTAACTCCTTGAGAACATGGTGGGTATCTGCACCAGTAATATTTTGAGTAGCCCATTAAAATATGGCTCCTAAATTGTTCTTACATCCTGCTCTTCAAAGTCAGAGATTCTGACTAAAGGAGGCTATAGCGCTTAGGTTTGGCGCAGGGTTCGTCAAGAACATTCTGTTTTAAAGATATTTAATCGTTGAACTGAAGTGTCATAACATTGAAGAATTAGTCTAAACTACTTTACCTTTTGTCGGAAACAAAAGTGCATTCAGCAAAGTAACCTACAAACCTATGGCTAAGCATAGACCCTCGAGAAACTCGAGGGTCTATGGGCTAAGTGAAGAAGTAAGCAAAGTTAACAGCTTTATGAATGCAAAAATGGGTTGACAAGCACGTTGGAAAGATAAATCACAAAATAAAGTTACCATGCAGACAATATCCTTTTTACCTTACAGCTCAGTCCCGATATCACTGTACTCACAGTTGTCGAATCTACCCAACGTATGTATTAAAACACGAAAGTGATTACACGAACAGTACAAAGCGGGATACATGTATGTTTTCTTCTTTCACAATTCATATTTATTGCAAAGCATATATTGCAATGTCAACCTGTAAATGCTACTTATTTGTCATATACGGGCTCTTTTCACCGGAGCATGCCAACTGGTCGAAAGACGCGTCGCTCTGACTGATTTCATGAAATCAGAACCCACAGCCATTTGGAAAACAGAACGAAATTCTACGGTCACCTATTCAGAATGTGTAGGTTCTTGTGATGCGACCGGAGGTAGGACGGGATGCTTCCGAATACAAACCATTGTGCGTTAAAATAGATAACGTGAACGCCGCCATAATTCAGAATTTTAATACAGCCAAGTGTCGGTGCACTTAGTGCAGTGGATTGAAGGCGTGAATAAGATGTTGTATTCAATTGAATTAATCAGTTGGTTCGACATTAAAATAATTTACTGTACGAATTAGACGACAACTCACTGTCAGATGAATCTGTTCGCTCAAACTGATTTGCACTGTTATATATTTATTGTATTAATCAGATAACGATTTACTAGTGTTGGTGTTTCAATTAAATAAAACGGTTAAAAGAACGTATAACCTGTGATAGTCATATTTTGCGGATGAATGTTTGCAATCAAGGAAGTGTGCCTCTCTAGAGTGAAAGAGTTGAGCTTTCTCGCAATCATTCAACGACACTTTTACATGTGCAAGCATTCATCAATTATGTGTAGTAAATTTTAGATTTTCTTGATGATTTCCGCCAAATAAGATAAGAAAATTTGTAGGGTATCATTGCAAATTGCGGCTTTATTTCTACTAGGAAAAAAAATCAATGTTTGAGTCCTAATATCTGTCCATCGGGCGCATTCTACCTCAACACTGTTAAGCAGTTTTTTTTGTAAAACGACCAAAAGGAGGCAGGGGCACGACCGTTAGGTACTTGCCTCAAATTGTTCGCCAGACAAGGCCCAATATTCTCTTGACAAAGCTCCGACTGGCCGTTGGCTCAGACAGCACTCTGACAAGTAGTTGATAGAAGACAGTATATTCAAACTGATTTCCGACCCAGATACAGTAAATATTGTTAATGAACTTCGGTAAATTTCTTTCTTTTTTTGTTTCCAGGGGGAAAAAATTCTTTGGCAATTTGATCTGAGGTGTTTGTAATAATAACGGAATGATAATTTTCTTTTTCATCCATGATGAAGACTTTAGTACTATTGATTTTAGTGCTATACAGCAAGAATCTCAAACCGTTATCAAAAATTCAGGGAATTTCGATGCCATCTGAGATTTATACAGCAATAGACAGTTGGGAAACACGTTTTACGTGAACACGTCACGTCACGAATTTCTGCGATGATGCACGTACGCGGAGCCGGCGTTGCTTATTTACGTGGAGACAGCAATGTTTACGTAATTCGTAAACGTTTATATTTGTTCTCACCTTTAGGTATGAAAACATGATATAAACTATCGATCATTCATGCACGTTGTTAGTTGGATAAATGATATAGTGACATCCTCAAAGATATTCATGTATTTTCGTTATTTTCAATGTGCAATTTCTTCCTCGACTTGCAGCGTACCGGATAACCAATGAGCTGGCCCTGTGATGCGAAAACAGACTACGGGGACCCAAGCCGAGCCGAATCATTTCTTGCGCGTGCTATACGAACGGGTGACGTAACGTGTAGCCAAACGGAGTTTCTCACGTGAACGTGTACGCCCACGCCAACGTGGATTCTACACGTACACGTTCACGTAACACGTATAGCAAAATCTGTCTAATACTTTTGCTTTTCCCGAGATAGTAATGGTACCTATCAAAGTCAGTAAATTGAAGTAAAGTGAAAGTACCGTGACAAAATGCCAACTTGGACAACTCAAAAACGGAAGAATTTTTCAAGGTACCTGCATGCATTTTAGAAAGTAAAGAAGTATGCATGGTATGTAACTAAATGACAAAAGTGAGATGACACGCGTCGGAAAGAGAAATCAGGAATCAATAATACAGGAGGAGCTATTTTTGACTTTTAAGTTCACTGATATATCATATGTATGTATCAGAGTGAAAAAAACGATAATGATTACATGCACAGTACAAAGTGAAAGACATTGAGGTTGTCTACCTTTACAAATTAGTGGTCTCGCAAAAAAAAACTTACAATGTAAATCTGTGTCTAGTACAAAGCAATGGCATTGACAATGTATTGAAATGTGCTGAAGTTTGGTGAAGCCGCTGTTTTTTAGCTTAGATACGCAACAAGGGTATAGTTAAATACAATTGATAGATAATCATGTTAAGATCTTAACAACTATCGCATTTTCATTGTTTTTCCATGTCCTATGACGATGAGAGCATTCAAGCTTACAGATTGAATACTGAGAACATTGACCCTGTATCTCATTTACCAAAGTTACAATCGTATAGAGTTGTTCAGCGATAAAGATTGTGAATTATTTACCAAAACAACAAAACAAAATCAAATTGACAAACAAAACAGCAACTTAGTGCGTTTTCTGCCACTGACGTGAGTTTATTCAGTCTGTTTATTCAGTTAAGTGAAGGCACGTGACGAATTGCCAACTTTCACAACTCAAAAACGGACGTTTTAATAGCTTTTACGTCACATGGTGGATCTTACAAGGTATCTGCCCGCATATTAGAAAGTAAAGAAGTATGCACTGTAACTAACAAAGAAGGAAAAATTAGGTGACGCGCATCGAAGAGACAAATCAATAATTAGGACGAGCTGTTTTCGACTTTATTAGTTCACCGATATATACAACGTATGTATCAAAGTGAAGAAACGAAAGTGATTACATGCACAGTACAAAGTGAAAGACATGTAGCTTGTCTACCTTTACAAATTAGTGGTTCTTGCGACAACACAATCCTTACAATGTAAACTTGCATATAGTACAAAGTGATGGCATTGACATTATATTGCCATGTGCTGAAGTTTTATGCCCGATTTTTCAGAATAAAATAAACAACAAGGGTGTAGTTAGAATACAATTGATAGATTATTATGTTAAGCTCTTAACAGCCATTGCATTTTCCAGTGTGTGTTTCCGTGTCCTATGACGCTGACAGTCTTTCAATGTACAGATGGAATAATCAAAACATTGACCCTCTATCTCATTTACCTAAGTAAGAATTGTATAAAGTTATTCAGCGGTAAAGATTGTGAATTTTTATCAAAACAACAGAAAACTAAATCAAATAGACAAACAAAACAGCAACTTAGTGCGTTTATCTGCCACTGACAGTAGTTAATCCGTCTATTTAGTTGAGTGAAGGCACTGTGACGAATTGCCAAATTTCACAACTCAAAAACGGATGTTTAAATAGCTTATAATTATACGTCACATACGTTACAAGATATCTGCCTGGATATTAGAAAGTAAAGAAGTATGCATTGTAAGTAACAAAAAAGAAAAAAATAAGATAACGCGCATCGAAAAGACAAATCGATAATTAGGACGAGCTTTTTTCACTTTTTTAGTTCACTGATATATCAAACGTATGTATCAAAAGTGAAGAAACGAAAGTGATTACATGCACAGTACAAAGTGAAAGACATGTAGCTTGTCTACCTTTACAAATTAGTGGTTCTTGCGAAAACACAATCCTTACAATGTAAACTTGAATATAGTACAAAGTGATAGCATTGATATTATATTGCCATGTGCTGAAGTTTTATGCCGCGATATATCAAAATAAAATAAGCAGCAAGGTGTAGTTAGAATAAAATTGGTAGATTGTTATGTTAAGTTCTTAACAGCTCTTGCAATTTCCAGTATATTTCCGTGTCCTATGATGCTGAGAGTCTTTAAGTGTACAGATGGAATAATCAAAACGTTGACCCTCTATCTCATTTACCTAAGTTACAATCGTATAGAGTTGTTCAGCGGTTAAGATTGTAAATTTTTTATCAAAGGAACAGAAAACTAAATCAAATAGAGAGACAAAACAGCAACTTAGTGCGTTTTCTGTCGCTGACAGTATTGAATCCGTTTATTAAGTTAGGTGAAGGCACCGTGAAGAATTGCAAACTTTCACAACTCAAAAACAGATGTTTTTTTTAATACCTTATAATTAAACGTCCCATGGTGGATCATACAAGGTATCTGCCCACACATTGAAAGTAAAGAAGTATGCATTGTAAGTAACAAAGAAGAAAAATAAGATAACGCGCATCGAAAAGACAAATCAATAATTAGGACAAGCTCTTTGTAACTTTTTTAGTTCACTGATATATCAAACGTATGTATCAAAGTGAAGAAACGAAAGTAATTACATGCACAGTATAAGGTGAATAACATGTAGCTTGTCTACCTTTACAAATTAGTGGTTCTTGCCAAAACACCATCCTTACAATGTAAACTTGCATATAGTACAAAGTGATGGCATTGACATTATAAGATTGATAGATTAATATGTTAAGTTCTGAACAGCCATCGTATTTTCCCAGTGTGTGTTTCCGTGTCCTATGACGCTGAGAGTCTTTAAGTGTACAGATTGAATAATCAAAACATTGGCCCTCTATCTCATTTACCTAAGTTACAATCGCATAGAGTTGATCAGTGGTCCATCTATCTCATTTACCTAAGTTACAATTGTATAGAGTTGTTCAGTGGTAAAGATTGTGAATTTTTTTTATCAAAACAACAGAAAACTAATCAAATAGACAAACAAAACAACCATGACGAATTGCCAACTTTCACAACTCAAAAACGGATGTTTTAATAGCTTATAATAAAACGTTTCTTGATTGATTGTACAAGGTATCTGCCCGCATACTAGAAATTAAAGAAAAAATAAGATGACGCGCATCGAAAAGACAAATCAATAATTAGGACGAGCTGTTTTTGACTTTTTAGTTCACCGATATATCCAACGTATGTATCAAAGTGAAGAAACGAAAGTGATTTCATGCACAGTACAAAGTGAAAGACATGTAGCTTGTCTACCTTTACAAATTAGTGGTTCTTGCGAAAACACAATCCTTACATTGTAAACTTGAATATAGTACAAAGTGATAGCATTGACATTATATTGCCATGTGCTGAAGTTTTATGCCGCGATATATTAGAATAAAATAAGCAACAAGGGTGTAGTTAGAATAAAATTGATAGATTACTATGGTGAGCTCTTAACAGCCATCGCATTTTCCAGTATGATTTTGGTGTCGTAAGACGCTGAGAGTCTTTAAGTGTACAGATACAATCATCAAAACATTGACCCTCTATCTCATTTACCTAAGTTACAATCGTATAGAGTTGTTCAGCGGTAAAGATTGTGAATTGTTCATCAAACCAACAGAAAACTAAATCAAATAGAGAAAAAAAAACAGCAACTCAGTGCGTTTTTCTGCCGCTGATAGTAGTAAATCCGTTTATTTAGTTGAGTAAAGGCACTGTGACGAATTGCCAACTTTGACAACTCAAAAACGGATGTTTTAATAGCTTATAACTATACGTCACTTGATTGATCGTAAAAGGTATCTGCCGGCATATTAGAAAGTAAAGAAGTATGCATTGTAAGAAAAAATAAGATGACGCATATCGAAAAGACAAATCAATAATTAGGACGAGCTGTTTTTGCCTTTTTTAGTTCACTGATATATCCAACGTATGTATCAAAGTGAAGAAACGAAAGTGAATACATGCACAGTACAAAGTGAAAGACATGTAGCTTGTCAACCTTTTCAAATTAGTGGTTCTTGCGAAAACACAATCCTTACAATGTAAACTTGAATATAGTACAAAGTGATAGCATTGACATTATATTGCCATGTGCTGAAGTTTTATGCCGCGATATATTAGAATAAAATAAGCAACAAGGGTGTAGTTAGAATAAAATTGATAGATTACTATGGTGAGCTCTTAACAGCCATCGCATTTTCCAGTATGATTTTGGTGTCGTAAGACGCTGAGAGTCTTTAAGTGTACAGATACATCATCAAAACATTGACCCTCTATCTCTTTACCTAAGTTACAATCGTATAGAGTTGTTCAGCGGTAAAGATTGTGAATTGTTCATCAAACCAACAGAAAACTAAATCAAATAGAGAAAAAAAAACAGCAACTCAGTGCGTTTTCTGCCGCTGACAGTAGTGAATCCGTTTATTTAGTTGGGTGAAGGCACCGTGACGATGTGCCAACTTTCACAACTCAAAAACGGATGTTTTAATAGCTTATAATTATGCGTCACATGAGGGATCGTACAAGGTATCTGCCCGCATATTAGAAAGTTAAGAAGTATGCATTGTAAGTAACATAAAAGAGAAAAATATGATGACGCGCATCAAAAGACAAATCATTAATTAGGATGAGCTGTCTTTAACTTTTTTAGTTCACTGATATATCAAGCGTATGTATCAAAATGAAGAAACGAAAGTGATTACATGCACAATACAAAGTGAAAGACATGTAGCTTGTCTATCTTCACAAATTAGTGGTTCTTGCCAAAACACCATCCTTACAATGTAAACTTGCATATAGTACAAAGTGATGGCATTGACATCATACAATTGATAGATTATTATGTTAAGCTTTTAACAGCCATCGCATTTACCAGTGTGTTTCCGTGTCCTATGATGCTGAGAGTATTTAAGTGTACAGATAGAATAATCAAAACATCATATCTTATTTACCTAAGTTACAATTGTATAGAGTTGTTCAGTAGTAAAGATTGTGAATTTTTTATCAAAACAACAGAAAACTTAATCAAATATAGAAAAAACATCAACTCAGTGTGTTTTCTGCCGCTAACAGTAGTGAATACGTTTATTTAGTTGGGTGAAGGCACCGTGACGAATTGCCAACCTTTACAACTCAAAAACGGATGTTTTAATAGCTTATAATTATACGTCACTTGATTGATCGTATAAGGTATCTGCCCGCATATTAGAAAGTAAAGAAGTATGTATTGTAAGTAACAAAGAAGAAAAAATAAGACGATGCGCATCGAAAAGACAAATAAATAATTAGGACGAGCTGTTTTTGACTTTTTAGTTCACTGATATATCTAACGTATGTGTCAAAGTGAAGAAACGAAAGTGATTGCATGCACAGTTCAAAGTGAAAGACATGTAGCTTGTCTACCTTTACAAATTAGTGGTTCTTGCGAAAACACAATCCTTACAATGTAAACTCGAATATAGTACAAAGTGATAGCATTGACATTATATTGCCAGGTGCTGGAGTTTATTACCGAGATTTTTCAGAATAAAATAAGCAACAAGGGTGTAGTTAGAATAAAATTGATAGATGATTATGTTAAGCTCTTAACAGCAATTGCATTTTCTAGTATGTTTCTGTGTCCAATGACGCTGAGAGTCTTTAAGTGTACAGATGGAATAATCAAAACATTGACCCTCTATATCATTTACCTAAGTTACAATTGTATTGAGTTGTTCAGCAGACCCTCTATCTCATTTACCTAAGTTACAATCGTATAGAGTTGTTCCGCGGTAAAGATTGTGAATTTTATAAATCAAATAAAGAAAACAAAACAGCACCTGAGTGCGTTTTCTGCCACTGACAGTAGTGAATCCGTTTAATAAGTTGGGTGAAGGCACCGTGACGAATTGCCAACTTTCACAACTCAAAAACGGATGTTTATATGGCTTATAATTAAACGTCCCGTGATTGAACTTACAAGGTATCTGCCCGCATATTAGAAAGTAAAGAAGTATGCATTGTAAGTAACATAGAAGAAAAAATATGATGACGCGCATTGAAAAGAGAAACCAATAATTAGGACGAGCTGTTTTTGACTTTTTTAGTCCACTGATATATCCAACGTATGCATCAAAGTGAAGAAACGAAAGTGATTACATGCACAGTACAAAGTGACAGACATGTAGCTTGTCTATCTTTACAAATTAGCGGTTCTTGCCAAAACACCATCCTTACAATGTAAACTTGCATAGTACAAAGTGATGGCATTGACATTATAAAATTGATAGATTATTATGTTAAGCTCTGAACAGCCATCGCATTTTTTAGTGGGTTCCTTGTCCTATGACGCTGAGAGTCTTTAAGTGTACAGATGGAATAATCAAAACATTGACCCTCTATCTCATTTACCTAAGTTACAATCGTATAGAGTTGTTTAGAAGACCCTATTACATCATATCTAATTTACCTAAGTTACAATTACCTACAATTACAATTGTATAGAGTTGTTCACCGGTAAGACTGTGAATTCTTTTATCAAAACAACAGAAAACTAAATCAAATAGACAAACAAAACAACCGTGACGAATTTCCAACTTTCACAACTTAAAAACGGATGTTTTAATAGCTTATAATTATACGTCACATGATGGATCGTACAAGGTTTCTGCCCGCACATTAGAAAGTAAAGAAGTATGCATTGTAAGTAACAAAGAAGAAAAAATAAGATGACGCGCATCGAAAAGACAAATCAATAATTAGGACCAGCTGTTTTTGACTTTTTAGTTCACTGATATATCCAACGTATGTATCAAAGTGAAGAAACGAAAGTGATTGCATGCACAGTACAAAGTGAAAGACATGTAGCTTGTCTACCTTTACAAATTAGTGGTTCTTGCGAAAACACAATCCTCACAATGTAAACTTGAATATCGTACAAAGTAATAGCATTGACATTATATTGCCATGTGCTGTAGTTTTATGCCGCGATTTTTCAGAATAAAATAAGCAACAAGGGTGTAGTTAGAATAAAATTGATAGATTACTATGGTGAGCTCTTAACAGCCATCGCATTTTCCAGTATGATTTTGGTGTCGTAAGACGCTGAGAGTCTTTAAGTGTACAGATACAATCATCAAAACATTGACCCTCTATCTCATTTACCCTAAGTTACAATCGTATAGAGTTGTTCAGCGGTAAAGATTGTGATTGTTTCATCAAACCAACAGAAAACTAAATCAAATAGAGAAAAAAAACAGCAACTTAGTGCGTTTTCTGCCGCTGACAGTAGTGAATCCGTTTATTTAGTTGGGTGAAGGCACCGTGACGAATTGCCAACTTTCACAACTCAAAAACGGATGTTTTAATAGCTTATAATTATACGTCACATGATGGATCGTACAAGGTATCTGCCAGCATATTAGAAAGTAAAGAAGTATGTATTGTAAGTAACAAAGAAGAAAAAATAAGATGACGCGCATCGAAAAGACAAATCAATAATTAGGACGAGCTGTTTTTGACTTTTTTAGTTCACTGATATATCCAACGTATGTATCAAAGTGAAGAAACGAAAGTGATTGCATGCACAGTTCAAAGTGAAAGACATGTAGCTTGTCTACCTTTACAAATTAGTGGTTCTTGCGAAAACACAATCCTTACAATGTAAACTTGAATATAGTACAAAGTGATAGCATTGCTATTATATTGCCATGTGCTGAAGTTTTATGCCGCGATATATTAGAATAAAATAAGCAACAAGGGTGTAGTTAGAATAAAATTGATAGATTACTATGGTGAGCTCTTAACAGCCATCGCATTTTCCAGTATGATTTTGGTGTCGTAAGACGCTGAGAGTCTTTAAGTGTACAGATACAATCATCAAAACATTGACCCTCTATCTCTTTACCTAAGTTACAATCGTATAGAGTTGTTCAGCGGTAAAGATTGTGAATTGTTCATCAAACCAACAGAAAACTAAATCAAATAGAGAAAAAAAAACAGCAACTCAGTGCGTTTTCTGCCGCTGACAGTAGTGAATCCGTTTATTTAGTTGGGTGAGGCACCGTGACGATTGCCAACTTTCACAACTCAAAACGGATGTTTTAATAGCTTATAATTATGCGTCACATGAGGGATCGTACAAGGTATCTGCCCGCATATTAGAAGTTAAGAAGTATGCATTGTAAGTAACATAAAAGAGAAAAATATGATGACGCGCATCAAAAGACAAATCATTAATTAGGATGAGCTGTCTTTAACTTTTTTAGTTCACTGATATATCAAGCGTATGTATCAAAATGAAGAAACGAAAGTGATTACATGCACAATACAAAGTGAAAGACATGTAGCTTGTCTATCTTCACAAATTAGTGGTTCTTGCCAAACACCATCCTTACAATGTAAACTTGCATATAGTACAAAGTGATGGCATTGACATCATACAATTGATAGATTATTATGTTAAGCTTTTAACAGCCATCGCATTTACCAGTGTGTTTCCGTGTCCTATGATGCTGAGAGTATTTAATGTACAGATAGAATAATCAAAACATCATATCTTATTTACCTAAGTTACAATTGTATAGAGTTGTTCAGTAGTAAAGATTGTGATTTTTATCAAAACAACAGAAAACTTAATCAAATATAGAAAAAACATCAACTCAGTGTGTTTTCTGCCGCTAACAGTAGTGAATACGTTTATTTAGTTGGGTGAAGGCACCGTGACGAATTGCCAACCTTTACAACTCAAAAACGGATGTTTTAATAGCTTATAATTATACGTCACTTGATTGATCGTAAAAGGTATCTGCCCGCACATTAGAAAGTAAAGAAGTATGTATTGTAAGTAACAGAGAAGAAAATAAGATGACGCGCATCGAAAAGACAAATCAATAATTAGGACGAGCTGTTTTTGACTTTTTAGTTCATTGATATATCCAACGTATGTATCAAAGTGAAGAAACGAAAGTGATTGCATGCACAGTACAAATTGAAAGACATGTAGCTTGTCTACCTTTACAAATTAGTGGTTCTTGCAAAAACACAATCCTTACAATGTAAACTTAAATATAGTACAAAGTGATGGCATTGACATTATATTGCCAGGTGCTGAAGTTTTTTGCCGAGATTTTTCAGAATAAATAAGCAACAAGAGTGTAGTTAGTATAAAATTGATAGATTATTATGTTAAGCTCTTAACAGCAATTGCATTTTCTAGTTTGTTTCCGTATCCAATGACGCTGCGAGTCTTTAAGTGTACAGATGGAATAATCAAAACATTGACCCTCTATCTCATTTACCTAAGTTACAATTGTATTGAGTTGTTCAGCAGACCCTCTATCTCATTTACCTAAGTTACAATCGTATAGAGTTGTTCCGCGGTAAAGATTGTGAATTTTATAAATCAAATAAAGAAAACAAAACAGCACCTGAGTGCGTTTTCTGCCACTGACAGTAGTGAATCCGTTTAATAAGTTGGGTGAAGGCACCGTGACGAATTGCCACTTTCACAACTCAAAAACGGATGTTTATATGGCTTATAATTAAACGTCCCGTGATTGAACTTACAAGGTATCTGCCCGCATATTAGAAAGTAAAGAAGTATGCATTGTAAGTAACAAAGAAGAAAAAATAAGATGACGCGCATCCAAAAGACAAATCAATAATTAGGACGAGCTGTTTTTGACTTTTATAGTTTACTGATATATCCAACGTATGTATTAATGTGAAGAAACGAAAGTAATTACATGCACAGTACAAAGTGAAAGACATGTAGCTTGTCTACCTTTACAAATTAGTGGTTCTTGCGAAAACACCATCCTTACAATGTAACTTGCACATAGTACAAAGTGATGGCATTGACATTATAAAATCGATAGATTATGATGTAAAGCTCTGAACAGCCTACGCATTTTCAGTGTGTTTCCGTGTCCAATGACGCTGAGAGTCTTTAAGTGTACAGATGGAATAATCAAAACATTGACCCTCTATCTCATTTACCTAAGTTACAATCGTATAGAGTTGTTTAGAAGACCCTATTACATCATATCTAATTTACCTAAGTTACAATTACCTACAATTACAATTGTATAGAGTTGTTCACCGGTAAAGACTGTGAATTCTTTTATCAAAACAACAGAAAACTAAATCAAATAGACAAACAAAACAACCGTGACGAATTTCCAACTTTCACAACTTAAAAACGGATGTTTTAATAGCTTATAATTATACGTCACATGATGGATCGTACAAGGTTTCTGCCCGCACATTAGAAGTAAAGAAGTATGCATTGTAAGTAACAAAGAAGAAAAAATAAGATGACGCGCATCGAAAAGACAAATCAATAATTAGGACCAGCTGTTTTTGACGTTTTTAGTTCACTGATATATCCAACGTATGTATCAAAGTGAAGAAATGAAAGTGGCTGCATGCACAGTACAAAGTGAAAGACGTGTAGCTTGTTCTACCTTTACAAATTAGTGGTTCTTGCGAAAACACAATCCTCACAATGTAAACTTGAATATCGTACAAAGTAATAGCATTGACATTATATTGCCATGTGCTGAGGTTTTATGCCGCGATTTTTCAGAATAAAATAAGCGACAAGGGTGTATTTAGAATACAATTGATAGATTATTATGTTAAGGTAGCTACATACCTTTTAGACACTTTCAGATTTTTATTTTTTTCTCAATTGAACACGTCCCAAACCCAATAAAGTATACATTTTTTGAAAGCCCGTTATAGAGCTATCCGACCAAGCACAGTACACGGTCATTATTTGCATAGGAGTCACGTGACAAGCGTTTTGCTGAACCTTCCAAAAACCGGTTTTTTTCCCTTCTTATGCGAACACTCTGCAAGATTTCCGGTTGGAATTTCTTCATTGACAAGCCTTGACAATATCCTTCAAAACCGTGTCTGGGATTTTCTTTATTTGCCTTTGTTTTTTTTTAATGCGCTCTTAAAGGTGTTAGATGAAGGTGCTTTTCCAAGAATTTTAATTATCACGCCATATAATTTAATGGAGCCTCCGGGAAAAAATCGCAGACACGGTTTTGTAGGATATTGTCAAGGCTTGTCAATGAAGAAATTCTAACCCGAAATCTTGCAGCGTGTTTGCATAAGGCGGGAAAAATCGGTTTTTTGAAGCTTCAGCAAAACGCTTGTCACGTGACTCTTATGCAAATAATGACCGTGTACTGTGCTTGGTCGGATAGCTCTATATCAGGGCTTTCAGAAAATGTATACTTTATTGGGTTTGGGACGTGTTCAATTGAGAAAAAAATAAAAATCTGAAAGTGGTCTAAAAGGTATTTAGCTACCTTAAGCTCTTAACAGCAATCGCATTTTCCGGTATGTTTCCGTGTCCAAAGACGCTGAGAGTCTTTAACTGCACAGATGGAATAGTCAAAACAGTGACCCTCTATCTCTACCTAAGTTACAATCGTATAGAGTTGTTCAGCGGTAAAGATTGTGATTTTTTTTATCAAAACAACAGAAAACTAAATCAAATAGAAAAACAAAACAGCAACTTAATGCGTTTTTCTGCCGCTGACAGTAGTGAATCCGTTTATTTTAGTTGAGTGAAGGCACCGTGACCATTGTCAACTTTCACAACTTAATTACGGATATTTTAATAGCTTCTAATTAAACGTCACATACGTCACAAGGTATCTGCCCGGATATTAGAAAGTATAGAAGTATGCATTGTAAGTAACAAAGAAGTAAAAAATAGGATGGCATGCATCGGAAAGAGAAATCAAAAATCAGTTATCAGGAAGAGCTGTTTATGACTTTTTTAGTTCACTGAGATATCTAACGTATGTATCAAAGTAAAGACAATAAAGTTATTACGTTCACAGTACATAGTGAAAGACATGTAGGTTAATATTACTTGCGAGAACACGATCCTAACGATGTAAACTTGCATATAGTACAAAGTGATGGCATTGACATCATATTGCTATGTGCTGAAGTTTGGTGAAGCGATTTTTCAACATAAACTTGGGGCCCGGGGGCACCGACGTCCTTTGTGCCTCCTTACTGTTTATTATTTGCCATAAATGTGAAATTTGGCAAAAAGTCAAATTGTTTAGACATAAATGAAAGTTAATATGAAAGTGAATCAAGAATAAGAGATGGAACTCAATAGGATCAACAATATCTAAAACAGGAAACGGTGAACTTATATGATACAGAAGGGGAGAAAATTTAGCCACAAACTATTGTAATATAATGGACAATGGCTAATCTAAACCAAATTACTTAAACTGGATTGTTGGCATTGATTACACATGTATTTATTGTCCATCAAATAGAAAATAAATTTGGGCCATTGACTAAAAAACATTTGCTTGTTACACTCACCACACTTGTACTTAGTATTTGGAGTGTACACCTATCTACAATACCACAATGATAAAAAGTTTGGACTCTGAAGGTCAACAGTGCATCTTTAATGTATGAGACTAAATAAGCTTACCCCTCAAGTATGTATAGGCCAAAAACAATATTTAATTTTGAATTATGTAGTGCAGGGAAGGACATAGAATATGGTGAAAAGCAAACTAAATATAAAAACTGAATATACAGTTATGGAAATGTTGTTTTACAGTCATGAGTATCTAGTGTGTGCCGAGAGACAAATATTAAAATTGGACAGTATCATCCTGACCAGAGTTTGTCTGAGTGGTTGTTTCCTTCTGATTTTCTGACACGGTGATAGGTACAAAATATTATGTTATTCACCATAGTTATGCAACATAGCTTGCATTTTGTTCACAGTAGAACTGAGTTTTACATGTAAGATAACTTTCTCATAAACTGTAAATTCTGGCTTGTGGCAGCTCAAACGTCACAATATATGATATGGAGTGACTTGCACACATATGCAATATGCAGTGACAGTCGATATATTCATAGTAAGAGTCTACTACATTCAAGCATAGTGATGTTGACAACTACATGCATGCCAGTGCACGATTTCAAAGTAGCCAGGAGGAAATTCTAATGGTCTTTTAGTGGAAATATAGGTATTAAACGACAGTGAAACAAACAACATTAGTTATCGTGACCTTGCTAAAGTGCAATCTCGGATCATGTATGATCTGATGATCATGCCAAATTTAATACCATGTCGGATTATGCCGTGATTCTGAAGTGCGCGTAAATCGGTCAACATAAGCACACAGACTCTCGCCAGTCGCTTGTACTGCTTGGTCTCGTGTAGCTTTCGGTATTTATACAAGCTCGTGCCTTATACAAGGTCGTGCACTCGACCTTGCGCCTTCGGCGCTCGATCGCCTACGTTGGATTACTACCGCAAGTGACTCCGGATCCGGTCAAAAGAAGGCACGAGGACTGTCGATCCGACAGTCTAAAGCACACACTGTCTTCAACAATGATGTCAAAATCAATGCACAACTGTCGAAATTACCCAAAATAAGCAACAGAAAACTTAAAGTTATCGCTGTGTCGAAAGGACAGTACATCAACATAAAACGACGCTAGTTTGTTATGACATGGAGGTAGAAGGACAGAGCGAATTCCCTCGCTCTCACCCAGCTATTACTAACGGGCCGCCGGTGGGATTGCCTCGCTAAAGCAATGGATTCGCCGGTAACGAAGGAGCGTTTCGTGCCAAAAAATAGTACATGAGAGCAACAAAAATACAATCACTGTGAACTTCATATTTACAAAACATCATCAAATAAACGCTAAAAGCTTCAAAACGTCAAAATTCGCAAAAGACCGAGAAACAAGACGGCGCCGCCCGTCGGTTTGATTTTTCAAAGTCCTTGCCAGGAGCTGGTCCTTGCAAAACAACGCTAACTTGTTATATGCGCATGCGCATATTAAGGGGAGACCCATTTGATTTCGGGGGGGGTATGCAGGAAGTGGGCATGGGAACTTTTTTTGTCAGAGAGACAGCATTTTTTAATTTCAACTGTCACACCTGCATCAATTTTTTTTATCAAATGGAGTAGCAGTGCAATTTTTCAAATTTAAGCCAGTGTTTCACATATCACAGGATGGTTTTATATATTCATTTTACATTCCAACGAATGAAAACAAAATGGAAAGTCTAGTATATATACAACTTTAAATTATAGAACACTTTTTTGGCAAATCAACAGTGATCAGTACTATACCTGCTTTTCTTTATAACAGTCAATTCCTTTTAAGTTCTCAGGGAGATGTTAAGCTTATCTTTTGTGGTCAGAGAAACAAGGTTCACACATTGTATTTCATTATATTTGTTGTTCCTCAATTTTTCTTTGACAACCTGTAATCTTTCTAACATATTTATGTGAGAGAATAATATATTGGTTTTTACACTAGTTTATTGACTCCTGTCTTGTGTTTTAAATTTTCACAATGTACAGAAGTCAAATAGTCCCATCTAGATATTGCCTGTACCATTGAGATATTGCAACAGAAATCCTGAAATATGATTTCTTGGGTCAGAAAAGGGAAGGAAAACATCGAGTGCACTGAGGTGTAAAGTAGTGAATGCTTATATCATAAGTGCTGGGAAAAAACCACATGAGAATTGCTTGTGGTAAAAACATTTGCGCTGCCTATGGCAGCATGCTAGCAAAGAACACATGAGAATGAAGTTTCCAAAATTTTGCTCATTTCAACTGCATTGTGACAATTCCTTTTTTTATTTCTGTCTGTTATGAGAATTTTTTTTCTCAAGCCATTACAGGCTTATTTTTTTCTTTATTTCACCTGGTGACAATTTTTTTTTCTCAAAATCCTCCATACCCCCCCCCCCCCGAGAAATCAAGTGGTTCTCCCCTAAGTGAGTCCCTGACCTATGCGGGCCAGTGGATTACTTCCTCTGATATGCCTGCCGGTACCATCATT
The DNA here is from genome assembly GCF_041260155.1 of Ptychodera flava. NCBI lineage: Eukaryota > Metazoa > Hemichordata > Enteropneusta > Ptychoderidae > Ptychodera > Ptychodera flava. The sequence continues at coordinate 35,832,918 of NC_091932.1, forward strand.
CTTCAGTCGATCAAAGGCGCCTTTCGTACCAAAAAATACACGACAGCCGCAAAAGTGCATCACTGTCAACTTCATAACTATAGAACATGTTGAAATACACAGTGAAACGTTCACAAAGTAAAAACTGTGCCCAGACCGAGAAACAAGATGGCGTCCGATTCGATTCTTCAACTCAGATTTTGTCCTAGAGTTGTGCGCATGCGCAGACGGTAGCTTTAACGAAAGCGAGTCAAAATCAAGTAAATATAAATAAAAATGGATAAAAATATTGTTTAAAAATAATACAAGGCATGTATCACCAAATTTTGAACATTTCTGACGGCATTTCAACTATACGAACACCCATGCCAAATATCACAATAATCAAATCAGTGGTTTTGAGGAAAAATTGAAAATAGTGGTTTTCACAAAAAAGCTAAAAAAGTGACTTTAAAATGATTCAATCAAAAAAAGAAAAAAGACCGTTTGAGATACATGCCAAAGTGACCACCAGACCAAATTTCAGAAAAAGTTACTGAAGCGTTTCTGAGATACCTGCGTCCACAGCATACGGCCCACTGTATGCAACAACAGAGGCCGCGTCATCACATTAGTACTTTGGGCCAAAGGCCCAAAGGACTAAAAACTCAACAAGTTAGAATACAGTTGATAGATTATCATGTTAAACTCTTAACAACCATCGCATTTTTCAGTGTGTTTCCGTGTCTAATGAAGATGAAAGTATTCAAGGGTACAGATGGAATTATAAGAACATTGACCCTTTATCTCATTTATCTAAGTTACAATCGTATAGAATTGTTCAACGATCAAGATTGTGTAGTATCTACCAAAAGAAGAGACAACTAAATAAAGTCGACAAACAAAACCGCTGCCGCTGACATGAGGTGTGTGAGTCTGTATATTGAGTAGAGTGAAAGTACTGGGACAAAATGCCAACTTTGACAACTCAAACACGGAAGTTTTATTAGCTTTTACTCCACAGGGTCAATCTTACAAAGTATCTGTATGCATATTTAAATAAGAAAAATATTCATGGTAAGTAACTAAATAAAAAAATAAGACATGACACGTGTTGGAAAGAGAAATCAGAAATCAATAATACAGGACGAGCTTTTTTTGACTTTTTAGTTCAATGATACATCATATGTATGTATCAAAGTGAAGGCACGAAAGTGATTACACGCACAGTATAAAGTGAAAGACATGTAGGTTGTCTACCTCTACCAATTAGTTGTTCTTGCAAAAACACAATCCTTACAACGTAAACTTGTATATAGTACAAAGCAATGGCATTGACATTGTATTGCCATGAAAGATATTATTCCCGGCTTGCAAGGCCACCAAAAGATTCTAAATATTGTTATCAAAGTAGAATTTCGGGGCTAGAGAGCGAAACAGTGCTGAAAAGTAGCCAGCCAAAATAAGGAAGTAGCCGGTCAATTTGGCCGGTATCCGGCTAAAAATGAACACGCTGACTATACATGTGTTATTTATGATCATTGTATTTGTTGACAAATGAATTCTAGTCCGGACCTGAATGCAATTTTCAACAATAATAATATTTGGGGGTTATTACACAAAGTTTGGACGATACTGCATCGTATTTGAGTGATGTGTCCATATTTTGACAAGTTGGGCACTTTATCATACATACACATGCTTTGGTTATGACTGTTTTCCTACGGACACTCTAAAATTAGCGACGAAATCAACTGAAATTGACCTTGCTTCCTCCTGGCTGTACTTCAAAAGTGGTTGCTATAAGGAGTGATGACAACCGTATCATTTTTTGATATTATTCCGCTATTGGGCCATTCTACTTCAAAGGAGGGTTTGTGGAGCACTTTTAAAGTGAACAATTTAAATATTACGATGTCAACACAGGTTTTCACAATTTGAAGAAGATTTTTTTTAGCTTTAAATGACGGTAGATATATAAAACATAGGCTGGAATGTGTAAAATGGATGTGTTTTCATGTTTTGATACATAACCTCATCCCTGCGTGAAAGTTATGAGGCCGCCAAAATCGGATCAAAATACTCGCGCCACGCCAGCGTTCGATTTCAAACTCGATCGAGTATGAACAACTGAGAGTATAGAGTTAGAGCATAGAGTTAGACCGGTGCCACCTTAAACCTTCAACCTTGCGTGTTGCAAGTATTTTCAGTGCGGTTGGATTTTTGTGGCTCATTTACGGTAAACAATGCAATTCACCACCCAGATACTTAAGCTCATCAACAAGAAACTTGTGGTAAAGCATTTCTATCATGATCTTGTACATGTAATCTTCAGCAGCGTAGACGACATGAAAAAACTCGACTGTATGGGACCTGCCATGAACGATGACAGGTGTCGGCAAATGATACAAATTTTCAATGTGTTTGTATGTTTTTGATACAGCTGTACTTGTTCCTAAGTGCAATGCCCATGAAGTGACTGAAAACAGAATTTTGACTACAATCATAATGACGTTTCAGATTGTCAGTATTTCCGTTAACACAAAATCCTGCGTATTTTATGCAAAAACTGGTTTTTACATGACGTGATGAGGGCTTTTTAGGTCACATGCCTGGCTGTAATACATGAAATTCTAAATACTGGTTTTTACAAGGCGTGATGACGGCTTTTTAGGTCACATGCCTGGCTCTAATACATGAAATTCTAAATACTGGTTTTTACATGGCGTGATGATGGCTTTTTAGGTCACATGCCTGGCTGTAATACATAAAATTCTAAATACTGGTTTTTACATGGCGTGATGATGGCTTTTTAGGTCACATGCCTGGCTCTAATACATGAAATTCGTAATACTGGTTTTTACATGGCATGATGATGGCTTTTTAGGTCACATGCCTGGCTCTAATACATGAAATACTAAATACTGGTTTTTACATGGCGTGATGACAGCTTTTTAGGTCACATGCCTGGCTCTAATACATGAAATTCTAAATACTGGTTTTTACATGGCGTGATGATGGCTTTTTAGGTCACATGCCTGGCTCTAATACATGAAATTCGAAATACTGGTTTTACATGGCGTGATGATGGCTTTTTAGGTCACATGCCTGGCTCTAATACATAAAAAATCTAAATACTGGTTTTTACATGGCGTGATGACAGCTTTTTAGGTCACATGCCTGGCTCTAATACATGAAATTCTTAATACTGGTTTTTACATGGCGTGATGACAGCGTTTTAGGTCACATGCCTGGCTGTAATACATGAAATTCTAAAAACTGGTTTTTACATGGCGTGATAATGGCTTTTCAGGTCACATGCCTGGCTCTAATACATGAAATTCTAAATACTGGTTTTACGTGGCATGATGACAGCTTTTTAGGTCACATGCCTGGCTCTAATACATTAAATTCTAAATACTGGTTTTTACATGGCGTGATGATGGCTTTTTAGGTCACATGCCTGGCTGTAATACATGAAATTCTAAATACTGGTTTTTACATGGCGTGATGACAGCTTTTTAGGTCACATGCCTGGCTCTAATACATTAAATTCTAAATACTGGTTTTTACATGGCGTGATGATGGCTTTTTAGGTCACATGCCTGGCTCTAATACATGAAATTCTAAATACTGGTTTTTACATGGCGTGATGATGGCTTTTTAGGTCACATGCCTGGCTCTAATACATGAAATTCTAAATACTGGTTTTTACATGGCGTGATGACAGCTTTTTAGGTCACATGCCTGGCTCTAATACATGAAATTCTTAATACTGGTTTTTACATGGCTTGATGACAGCGTTTTAGGTCACATGCCTGGCTCTAATACATTAAATTCTAAATACTGATTTTTACGTGGCATGATGACAGCTTTTTAGGTCACATGCCTGGCTCTAATACATTAAATTCTAAATACTGGTTTTTACATGGCGTGATGACAGCTTTTTAGGTCACATGCTTGGCTGTGACTAGGTACAGTCACCCAGTAGTATGTGCATGACAAGCCTATGTCAACTTTGCGGAGATTGCACCCAGAACGTAAATTTTCGGGCGATAAATAGCCAAGTATCAAGTAATTCTCTGATAAACAGGTCAAACAAACTCTCGGTGAAAAATCTGCCGATGAACCTGCCAGCACTTTAGCAGTTAATTGTCAGTGCAAGTCCTACTCTGGAAATAGCAACCAAAACAACCGAGTCGAATTCCCACATGGCTGTGCCGTGTTCCAGTATTATCGAAACAACTGAATGCGAACCATTTTCAAGTTAAACTGGTGAAACAAGTGAAAGTTTCGCTACTAGAGATGTCAATTCATTGGGTCGTGAATCAAACAATAATGTACAGTACGTGTTATCTCAGAGCGACGGTGAGAAAGAAATCCTAGTTGTGTTTAGCAATGTATTCGATGGCAACAGTGAGCGAAAAATTAGACTCCATAATTTCTCTTTGTGCAGCTAAAGCTGCTGTTCTTCAATTCCGATGTACGACAAATATGGGGACAATTCTACAAGTAAATTTAAAGTTTTTCACCCGTGTCTATTGAACAGAAAATTGGGCTTTGACGAAGTTACCAGTTTATGGTGGCCAGTGTACATCGAAAAAACGAGAATATACAAATCATAGATATTAAATGTTCACAAATAAAAATACCTGAAGAGAGATCACCTGACTGTCCATACCTAGTTACATCATACATGATGTAAAAGTGTGCAAGATTTGACCAAAAATTCATAAAAATCGGTCCAGGAGAGCAATTCTGGAGACTTCAGAATAAAAAAAAACCGCACCATGGGAGGGGGTCACCCCCTCCCACACCCGCAGCCTCTTCACAGTCGCATTACGGACATTTCCAGCTATCAACCATAATTTTCCTGCTGTGACAAAAAATTTCTACATCCCTGAAATACCAAGCCATGTTGATGAAATACTTCATGTTTTGGCTGAGCAATGCCACTTTTTCACTGACTTTGCTGATGGGGAATTGATACTGTCTGGCAGGAAAAGGGATACAGGACTAAATGTTAATGTGAATAACGAAATTAAATTTGCATATTCCCCACGAATCTAATGACAATAATTTTTAGGTATGAGAAAGAGAAACAAAGAAGCAGTGAAGAGACGCAGTAAGCTTAGGAGAAAAAGAAAGAGAAGACTTGGAAAGTCACCAGGCAATTTGCAGTCTACTTCAACATTGGAACTACCCCAGTTTATCACACCATCAGAACCACCCCAGTTTATCTCAACATCAGAACCACCCCAGTTTGATTCTTCATCAAAACTCAAAACCACCCAGTTTGATTCATCAGAAGAACAATCTCAGAGTGATTCTCCTGAACTTGTAAACAGGGAAATTTGCACAAAGGACTTTAATTACATCATTGACAGAGACCCACTTCATACCAATTTTCTTAAGTGGAGAAATTTGAAGCGCCAACTTTCATATATAGAGAAAACTTGTCAGAATTGTTTCTAGGTAAGCATGCATGCAAACACAAGTGTTTTCTAGTTATCAAATTATTGAAATTGTTACGTCATTGCACTGTGAGGGCATTATCAGGTTGTCAGTGTTGTATTATTGATATAGGTCATCTTGACTAATTCAAACCCTCGCTGACTTACGGATGTTGAGTACGTTTATAACCTTGCCGCATAAATGGATCTCAGGTCATCTTGACTAATTCAAACCCTCGCTGACTTACGGATGTTGAGTACGTTTATAACCTTGCCGCATAAATGGATCTCATGGGCATTGTAACATCTATGACAGTTCATCATTGGATTCAGTTTTTAGCTGATGTCACTGTGGCGTTTGTGGCTTGTCAATGTGCAACTACATTTGCAAAGCAGATGTAGGCACACGTGGAAAGCAAATTACACTATTTAGACAAAGTGGAAATAGAGATTTTGGAAAATTCAAGTGGTGACTGTTCAACACATTTATTATACAATCAACAAAGTTTCAATGTTTGGCTGTAAAAATCTTGATTTGCATGGTGTTAGTCAGCATGAATATAATTCATCAAAGTCGGCAAGCTTTACAGGTTTGTCTGGCATACACAATCACCCATGGTTTATCCATGAGTGATTCTGTATGCCAGACTGCTGAACAACTTATGCAGTCACACTCATAAAAACATAAACATGTTCCTTTCCCATGATATCTTGAATTGAGAGAAATACTGCATAATTAAGCCCACTGACTAAGAGTTAGTCAACATGCCTCAACTAGTTTCAAATTAAACATGGCACAATGACGTTTTCATTCTCTGGTAGACTGATTTTGCTGCAAGCTGTCATTCACATAAATTTGTTCTGCAGTAGGATCCAAAAGATCAATATGACAGCTTAGCAGTGTTTTTTTTTCGTCTTGAGAGCCATTACTTTGGCAAAAAGAAAATAAAGCAATAATTTGTCAGTATTGTGAAATGCCTGATGAAATCAATAATATAGCAGCACATTATTGCTAATATCAAATAGCACTGCACTACCACTCATTTGTTTGACACTTGTCTCTGATCTCCATGTATTTCAAAGCACAAATTAACAAGTGGCGACTGCGTCATCTTTGGTGACTTGTCCTTGCTAAATTTGAGATTTTGATGAAATACAGTCACATATTGAGTAAAAACACAATGCGCATGAATAGTATTACATGATATCATTATTTTTTATCACTTTTCCAGACAATGGGAGCTTGCAGATCCAACCTGAGAAGTCGAGCAGGCAATAAAAAAGAGACTGCTGAACAAGTTGCAAGATCTTTTATTAGGAAAAAAAATGGATCGATCTGGATGGTTTTGTGTGAAGCAAACAGAAACTAAAGGTTTGTACTGGTGTATTAATTCCCCTTAATAAGGTTATCCACAGGGTCTGTGATGTACTGACTATCTTGTAATTCACATGGTGAAATCAACCATGAAAAAGGTAATGCAATAAATTTCAGAGTATAACTGATAAGTAAGTACATTATTGTACATCATTCATTGATGAAGGTGATTATATTATAGTACGTAAGAATGATAGGGGGTCTTATAAACAGATATACCCCCAAAAAAAAACATTGACACTGACTTAAAGCAAATTATGTAAATTATTCAAGCAAGAATTGTTCCATTTCAAACAGCACCTACACAATTTTGACTGCCCTGTCAGATAGAATAGTGGATAACATCACTGAACTTGTCTTAAAATTGTATTTAAAATTTTAACAAAGGTGATAAGGAAAAGGGTCAAACAGTAAATGTTGTTTCAAATGTAATATTCCATTCCTACAGTACACTTGCCCGGATATAATTTATACAACAATAAATTAAATCATTCCAGAAATCAATCAAATAGTTCAGGGGAGGGAGAGGGGGTTGTACCTTACACATAAGCAGGGTCTTATTGGATGAGTGAGATTCACTTGTACATGTGTGGTATTTGAATATGTAAATCATGATATATCACTCTGCTGATAAGTATGACATCATGAGCTACAAATCAAATACATCATTACAGATTTATGAATAGACAATATAACATAGGGTGTACAGAATGGAACTCTACCTGCAAGCACCCCATGCAGGAAGAGGATGATTTGTGATGGTAGATGTAAACAGGGTCAGTCCTTGGGGATGGTGAGGTTCTTAATGCATCTGTTTATTTTCTTTTATTTTATTTGTTAATTGTTTTATCTATTTCAACTGACGGTGGTGTTGACTTGATCAATATTAACCCTGTGAGTGCTGTATTTTTTCCACCAAAATTTTAGTGCAACAGTTTACAAGTTTTGATGAAATTTTCTGTAATTTTCATGATAATTTTGGAGCAAATGAACTCAACATTACATGGAAAACAATTTTTTAATCAAAATTTTTGCAAAAATGTAACAAAAATTGACCTGGTAGGTATATTTTATAAGGGTGATAAAAAATTGACTTTGGCGCTCAAAAGGTTAAAGGTGAGTAGCCAGTTTGTAGAGCAATTGAAAGAAATGGGGACCAGTAGATAATAAAGAAAGTATATTAGCAGTCAGTTTGGAGTCAAAATCTGGGTTTGAAATATCACTTATAAAATAAATAAAAAATATGAAATAAAATAAAATAAATAGTTTCGTGAAGAACCCAACCCCATCCCACTCCACTCCAGGAACTGACCTGTCTCCTGTAATGTGTCATGTGAACTGGTTTATGCTACAAAGTGAAGGCATTAAAACATGCGCTCAGTTTGTTGTAAGTAAACTGGTTTTCATAGCAAAGTGAAGGTTTCAATGATAACACAGTTGGTGTCCTTTAGAAAACTGGTTTACATAGCAAAGTGAAGACATTAACTGGTTGACATTGTGTTAGTGTCTTTGTGTAAACTGGTTCATGCTACAAAGTGAAGGCATAAAATTTGTACTTTTGTGTACTCAGTATTGCAAATCAAATGGGTTGATATTACAAAGAAGGTTTAAGGCAGCAAGGCATAGTTTGGCTGTAGCATACTATTATTTGGTACCTCTGCCAGATGATGGGCAGATCGACCGAAATTCAAACCATGTGTATTCATTGAATCTTAATCAAAGGATTTTTAAAGAAAATTATCACTAGGTATATTCCCTCTTATTTCGTTAAACGATTTTAGTTGAAAATGAAAATTAGAGTGTGATTCTGCAGGTATTTTACAGTGCGTAGTGCAGTAGAAGGAAATAGAGGTTGGCGGGTCCCATGAAACTGACCACAGTGAATGTGCAGAGGCTACAGAAACATGCTTGCTGGGATACCTCGAATCTACCAGAAAAGTGTTAGCAATGATGCTGGCCCTAACATGTTTTCAGCGACAGCAAATTTCTTTTGTTCTTAATGGCAGATGTAGAAGAAGTACCAATATTCATTTTAAAAATGTTAAATTCTTATAAAGTTTCTTAAGTTAGCAGTCTTTATGAGAAACCCAATTGTCAGAAAAACAAAAATCTGACAAAAAATCACCATCCAAGATTCCTTTCTACATTTAGCCAATCATTTCAGTATTCAAATCCCTGGGGAATGATGAAGTGTCAAGTATTCTACTTGACAACACAGCCTATGGATGTGTAATGATCATTGCTATTGTTTACAAATAAATTCTTGTCAAGCCTTGAATTCAATTTTCAACAACAGCAATGCTGACTATGTAGGCTGTGTTGATAAGCTGAACATTGAGCATTTCACCATGCTTCATGAATTTGAAATTAAAACTGTACTTTGATACAAAGAAAAAAATACTCAAAAAAGTCTCATTTCTCTACCATAACTTGTGAAATTAATGCTATGATTCTTAATTTATGAATTGATTTAAACATCAGGCATATTTTTGATCTGTAAAGATTTCAATAGTTATGCAGACCAGTATGAACTATATATTGTGCAATAGTTCTTAATGTAAACTAGGTCATATGTAGTACAAAGCAACACCATGATAGTAATTTTGTTACAGTAGAGCACTCTAGAAATACTGTTTGCTATTTTCATTTCATTGTAGGAAGAGGTGTCTTTGCTATCATATCAATTAAAGCTGGTTGGGAGAAGTTTGGAAAATTGCTCCTTTTTGGCACTTAGGTTGCATACAGTGATCCAAGAGTGGCTGTGTAACCCTTTTCCTGCCAGACAGTATCACTTCCGCATCAGCCAAGTCAGTAAAAAGCAGTATTGAGCCAAAACATGACATATATTCACCCACTTGGCTTATAGCATCTTCAGTCCACAAAAATCAAGTTTACAGTATTTATGTTTTCAACAGGCTTCAAATGTTTAATATTATGTTAAAATACACCATATGGAATATGTTGTGTTTCATTAATTTTAACCATCTTTACCTGATTGTGAAATATGGACTTGGCAGGAAAAGGGTTATCTCTGTATGGGTATAATGAAGTTTCAGAAGTCAAATATGAGCCTTACAAACAGTTTCACCACATGAAACAGAGAACTTGCAGAATATACGTGATGACAACATATCTCTCAAGATATGATAATTTTCTTGTATTGACTGCCTCCCTACACTATACACTGACTGAGACAATATTGGTCCCATCATTAGAGTGACGACATTTTTGAATTTTTTAGTTATAATTGACCAGTATATAGCTTCTGGTATAGGTAAGCATCCATCTGTATGTGTGTATGTGTGTATGTATGTATGTATGTATGTATGTATGTATGTATGTATGTATGTATGTATGTATGTATGTATGTATGTATGTATGTATGTATGTATGTATGTATGTATGTATGTATGTATGTATGTATGTACACATGTATGTATGTATGTACACATGTACACATGTACACATGTACGTATGTACGTATGTACGTATGTATGTATGTATGTATGTACCCGTACGAAAGATCAAAACTTGCTACATATTAGTACATATATGTTACAAATTTGATACACACTTTAATTGAACATGTGAAATATGCACCAAGTTTGTACTAGTTTGGTACACACTATGGGATTTTCACCATGGTAGTGTTACGTGCAGAGAAAACGAACAAAAGGGTGAACTCAGCAGTTTCCGTTTAAACAAAATTTATTACGAAAACAAAACTAATTGCTAAGTTAGGGACAGAGTACAAGCTTTAAAAGTGTACAGACTACTTATCTCAGCTGGGACGGCAAAGCTCCAGTCTCAGAGTTGTAACAGTCAGTCGGATGAATGAACAGTCCTTCGGCTTGCAGGCTTGTAGTTGCACAAAGTCCACAGTATAAATCCAGCGTTGACAGTGAAGGTCTTGAAAAGTCTTGAGAATGACTACTGCTGGAGTTTAGTAACACACAAGAGACACGATCCCAAAAGTCTGACTGCAAGCCTGCTGTCCCAGTATTTATACTCATGTGTTTACATAAGCATATAAGAACAATCTAGAACTTTTATTGACATGCTAATTACTGTTCTAAAATTATCTCCCTTACACAACTAATCAACTTTCCAGAACATTCCAAACATGACTAATTGAATTCAAGGTTGTGAGGTCATCAAGGGCAGTGACCTTGAGAATGTTCTAGACTATTGAACTCAGGTCATGATGAGTGTGGGGGAAATGACCTACATAACACACCCCCTCTTCAAAAAAAGAAAATTTTTCAAAGAAAAATCTTTCTTTTGCAAATGTATCTTGAAAAAGATTCAAGTACTCAATTTTTTTTTCTTACTCTAAAGTAAAACTTCTTGAAAGTGAACAACAATAAACTCTAAATACGAGAGAGACAGTCTGCAATTAAATTGTCTCTGCCTTTGATATGTCTAATATCAAGATTAAACTCCTGTAACATTAAACTCCATCTTAGCAATCTCTGATTTTTGCCTTTAAATTTCTGCAGAAAAACAAGAGGGTTGTGATCAATATAAACCACTATTGGCTGATTTGAAGAAGTAACATAAACTTCAAAATGCTGTAAAGCTAATATCAAAGATAAACACTCTTTTTCAATTGTAGAGTAGTTTCTCTGGGATTTGTTAATTTTGCGTGAAAAATAGCAAACAGGATGATCTACCCATGACTATCCTCTTGCAATAAAACAGCACCAGCAGCCGTATCACTAGCATCCACAGCTAATTTGAATGGCAAAGTGAAATCTGGTGCAGACAACACTGGAGCACTTTGCAGTATGGCTTTAGTGTATCAAATGCCTGTTGGCATTGCTCTGACCAAACAAACTTTACTTTCTTTTTAAGTAAGTTAGTCAAAGGCTCAGTAATTGTGGAGAAATTTGGACAGAATTTTCTGTAGTAACCAGCCATACCGAGAAAGCGCATCAGTTGTCGTTTGCAGTTTGGTATGGGAAAACTTGAAATGGCACTGATTTTGGCATCAACAGGTTTTACCTCACCCTGTCCTACAGTATGTCCGAGGTAAGTTACCCTCGCCCAACCAAACTCAGATTTGGCAAGGTTGACAGTCAACATTGCTTTACTCAGTCTCTCAAAGAACTTCCGCATGAGCTTGATGTGTTCCTCCCAGGTGTCACTATACAGGACGACGTCGTCAACGTAAGCTGCACACCCGTCTAGCCCGGATATGACGTCGTTGATCATCCGTTGGAACGTTGCCGGAGAGTTCTTCATTCCGAATGGCATCACCTTGTACTGAAACAATCCGTCTGGTGTAACAAAGGCGGATATTTCACGAGCACGATCCGTCAGAGGGACTTGCCAAAATCCCTTCAGTAGGTCAAATTTTGTCACATACTTGGCTTTTCCCACTCGGTCGATGCAGTCATCAATCCTCGGGATTGGGAAAGTGTCTGTCTTTGTTAAAGTGTTGACCTTCCTAAAGTCCGTGCACATACGATAACTGTGATCTGATTTGGGAACAAGTATGCACGGCGAACTCCAGTTACTTTTACTGGGTTCAATAAAGTCATTGTCCAGCAGGTATTTGACTTCTTCCTGGAGATATTTCGCTTTTGTTGGATTCAGTCTGTATGGATGTTGTTTTACAGGCTTACTGTCCCCAACATCAACGTCGTGATAGATGACGTTTGTCTCGTTGGAACATCTTGAAACAGGTGGTTTATATTCGTGGAGCAGTTCTTTCACCTGTTGTTGTTGTTCTGGCTGGAGGTGTGCCAACTTTGTAGACTCCAGCTTCTCCAGGATTTCTGAGTTCTGAAGCTTGACCGAGCCCAGCTTTGAGTTTAGAGTATTTTCACTCAAGTCAGTTTCAGTATCACTATCTTCATAATGGTTGAACTGACTGCACTGACAGGCTGAGTTATAGTAGGATTATCCCTATCCAAATATGGCTTAAGCATATTTATGTGACATAGCTGTTTTTGTTTTCGCCTGTCAGGTGTTATTATGATGTAATTTAAATCACTCAATTTCTTATCAATTAGATATGGCCCAAAGTAACGAGCATGGAGTGGTTTGCCAGGAATCGGAAGTAGAACAAGAACTTTTTGACCCGGTTCAAACTTCCGTTTTGAGGTGTTTTTATCATATTTGATTTTCATTGACTGCTGAGATGACTCAAGATTTTCTCTGGCTAATTCACATGCTTAGAGAGTTTTGTACGAAAATCTGACACATATTGCAAAATATTCAGACAATCATCATCGTCTGATAGGAATTTCTCTTTAACGAGCTTAAGTGGGCCACGGACTGTATGTCCAAATACAAGCTCAAATGGGCTAAAACCAAGAGACTCCTGAATTGACTCTCTAACAGCAAAGAGCAAAAAATGAATTCCTTCATCCCACTGCTTCTCTGTGTCAAAACAGTAGGTCCTAATCATTTTTTTCAAAGTTTGATGAAATCGCTCAAGAGCACCCTGACTTTCTGGATGATAGGCGGATGACCTATACTGTTTAATGCCTAGCTGATCCATTACTTGTTGAAAAATTCCAGACATAAAGTTGGAGCCTTGATCGGACTGGACACATTTAGGGAGGCCGAATAAAGTGAAAAATTTGACTAAAGCTCTCACTATAGTCTTTGTCTTTATGTTTCTCAGTGGTATGGCTTCAGGGAACCGAGTAGATGTACACATTATTGTCAGCATGTACTCATTTCCTGATCTTGTTTTTGGTAGGGGCCCAACACAGTCTATTAGTATCCTACTAAATGGTTCTTGAAATGCAGGAATTGGCTGTAAAGGGGCCTTTGGAATAGTCTGATTTGGGTTTCCTACCATTTGACATGTGTGACAAGTTTTACAGAAATGTGCTACATCCTGCCTGAGATTAGGCCAATAAAAGTGACTGAGAATTTTATGATAAGTTTTCCTGACCCCTAAATGACCAGCCCAGGGCGTTTCATGGGCCAGGCGCAATATTTCAGCACGATAGGGCTTTGGAACCACAATTTGATGTTTTATAGCCCAATCGTCATCAACCAAAACATCTGGAGGTCTCCATTTACGCATGAGAATACCAGATTTTGTTAATAGGAAACAGAGCTATCTGAAGTTTTATCTTCATCATCTACCCTGTCAAACAAAGACAAAATATCTGGGTCTTTGTGTTGTTCTGCAATGAGATTTGATCTAGAAAATGTCTGACTTTGGTCAGCAGAAGTTTTACTGGAAGTTTCAAATCCACGAGGGATAACGGAATGATCCGTGTCAAACACCTGACTGAGAAAGGTGTCATTTAAGTCAACATCTGTGACATTATTTTTGAGAGTATTTTGATTCTCGGAAGTTTTCTTTGACATGGCTCGAGTAATAGCACATGAAGGAAATAAATCGGGTATCTCTTGTTCAATTGGCTCTGGATCCTGATTTAAATAGGATTATCAGTCACAAGTGGATTAGTAATGACCTTGTCCCCAGCAAGGTCGTTTCCAAGAAGAAGGTGAATCCCTTCAAAAGGCAAAAAAGGCCTAATACCTAAAGTCACAGGTCCAGAAACAAAGTCCGAAGACAAATAGACATTATGGAGAGGAACAGGAATGTAGTCATTACAATCTACCCCCTTAATAAGAACTTTAGAACCTGAAAATGACTTTTCAGAAAACGGCAGGGTATCTGCCAACAAAAGAGACTGGGAAGCCCCGGTATCTCTTAGAATTTTGACAGGGGTAGCGGAAGAAAAATCACTAGAAAGTGATATAAACCATCATGAATAAATGGTTCGAAAATACCCATAATGCTATCTTGAGAAGAATTGACCTTGACCTCATTAATTGGGGATGAGAGGGGTTTAACCTCAGAAAATGTGTTGCACACATTATTAGACTCTAATTGAGTTGATAAGAAATAAAGCCGGTGGGCTTAGATCCACTTTGACCACTTTGACCTTCACGTTTTCTTTTCAATTTGAAACACTCTGACATTAAATGGCCGTCTTTCTTACAATAATTACAAGAAAGTGTACCAAACTGTTTGTCAGAAGGAGATTGAGACTTGGGATCTGATGATGTGGGAGTGTTACTTGAATTTTGTGAACTGTTGTCATTTGATTTTCTACTGTCCTTTGAGAAATTCTTGGATGAAAAGGAGGAGTTAAATTTACCTGCATTGTTTCTGTATGAAAAGGACTGGGATGGTTTGCTGAGAAAGGAAGATTTGTGGGTCAATGAATAATCATCGGCCAAACGTGCAGCAACCTCCAATGTATCTGCCTTTGTTCATTGATAAACGTCTTGATGTCACTCCGGATGCACCTTTTAAATTCTTCAATCAAAACAAGCTGTCGTAATTTGTCATAATTCTGACTGACCTTTTCAGAAGAACACCAACGATCAAACAGTTGTTCTTTTGTTCGAGCAAATTCAACATAAGTTTGATCCTTCACCTTCTCACAATCCCTAAATTTCTGACGGTAAGCTTCAGGCACCAACTCATAGCCCTTGAGAATTAATTCCTTCACAGAATCATAATCTGAAGCCTGCTCTACTGACAACTGAATGTAAATTTCTCTGGCTTTACCCACCAAAGCACTCTGCAAAAGCATAGACCAGGACTCCTTAGGCCAATTCAGACTCTGAGCAATTTTCTCAAATGGAGGAAATATTTATCAACATCCTTTTCTTGGAAAGGGGGAACTAACCTGAAATGCTTAGTGATGTCAAACTTGTCTGAAGGGAAGAATTTTCCTGACTGTCCAAGCTCTAAACGTCTCATTTCTAACTGTAGTCGATGTTCTTCCAATTCTCTCTCCTTTTCTCTCTGTCTTTCTTCCATTTGTAATTCTTTGTCTTTCATTTGTAATTTTTCCTGCCTTTCCCTTTCTTCCATTTGCATTTTTTTCCTTTTCTAATTCCAATTTCTTAAGCTCCAAATCTGCCTGTATTTCTAATTCTAATTTTTGAGTTCGAAGGAAGACTCAGGCTCATAATCTTTTAAGGCAGACTCTTCAAAATGGCCAGAATTAACTAAATGTTTTGCAATCTTGAACTGTATTTCTCGCTTGCGCATAGATCTTTTGACATCTACTTTAAGGAAATTTGCCAGTGCTATGAGGTTGTCTTTTCTGAGGGAATTAAATTGTCCTGATCAAGGTCATCCATAAATTCGTCTGGCTTGAATTCCGCCATGATTGAATTTCGCTGAGTTCACAGTATACAGTAGTTTTGAAAAGGCTGTCAAAATGTTGTCAAACAGCTCAAAATATTCGTATCCCGGACGAGCCCCCAATTTTGTTACGTGCAGAGAAACGAACAAAAGGGTGAACTCAGCAGTTTCCGTTTAAACAAAATTTATTACGAAAACAAAACTAATTGCTAAGTTAGGGACAGAGTACAAGCTTTAAAAGTGTACAGACTACTTATCTCAGCTGGGACGGCAAAGCTCCAGTCTCAGAGTTGTAACAGTCAGTCGGATGAATGAACAGTCCTTCGGCTTGCAGGCTTGTAGTTGCACAAGTCCACAGTATAAATCCAGCGTTGACAGTGAAGGTCTTGAAAAGTCTTGAGAATGACTACTGCTGGAGTTTAGTAACACACAAGAGACACGATCCCAAAAGTCTGACTGCAAGCCTGCTGTCCCAGTATTTATACTCATGTGTTTACATAAGCATATAAGAACAATCTAGAACTTTTATTGACATGCTAATTACTGTTCTAAAATTATCTCCCTTACACAACTAATCAACTTTCCAGAACATTCCAAACATGACTAATTGAATTCAAGGTTGTGAGGTCATCAAGGGCAGTGACCTTGAGAATGTTCTAGACTAATTGAACTCAGGTCATGATGAGTGTGGGGGAAATGACCTACATAACAGTAGTTGTGAAGTTTGTACCAAGCTTGTAGATATATGTGAAATACATATCAAGTTTGGTACGAACTTCAGATTTTTTTAGCTGTCCCACGTGGCACTGTTTTGTCACAGAATTGAAATAATGATCGAATACGTACCCTGTGTTCATTGTACAAAATGACAAATAAATTCTCTTTTATTCAAAAAAATTTTAAATACTCTCGGTCGTTAAACACATATGAATTAGGTTACGCGTAGAATGCACAAATTTATCAAACCATGGAGGTAGCTACCTCCATGATTAAACCATTGCAACATCATGAATGAAAAACATAAAAAGTCAACTAAATCTTAGTTCATCTGCCATTTTTTCAAACAATTTCCTTGGACATATTTTAAATGATTAGGATCCAAAAATGGTACTCGAATTCCAGTTAAAGACTTTTTGTTCAGTTTACAAGTCGTATTAAACCGCTGAAAGTACCTGTCATGTGTCCGCCAAAACACATTCACACTGTCATACCAGTATGCTCAGAGCAGGGAAAAGTCATTGCCAAGGCTATAAATCATGATCGTAACTTGCATTATTACACATGTCCAAAGACCATGGATCCCAGCTGACACCAAATGTCTTCAAATGATTGATTTCAAGTGCATAAAAGTTGGTCAAAAAGTAATATACTCTCCCATTTCTCGAGAAACTGATGTTTCAGATAAATGAGAGCATCGAGGTCACAGGTCACACAGATTATAATTATGTATTTGAACTTCGACCTTACAAGATCACATGTCGTGAAGAGAGACACTTGATTGGCTCATTTTGCCAACACCAGCATTTGAACTCCAATACCATAGCAAGTCATGCATTGCTTCAGCTGTCAAATTTACAACGTTTTTACCCGCCGTTTGGGGAGAAATTGTGGATTATTTCTGTCATCGGACGATTAAGGGAACAAAGAAGAGATTTGTTGTTTGAAGAAAATGCCTGCGTTCGACACCGAGAGTTCATGTAAGTTAAACACATTCAGTGACAGTGGATCATGGATGTCCGTTATACACTCAAATGGCCTTGGACAATTCCGCGGGTTTTCAGTGAGGTTTCAAGCAAGAGTTTGCTGCTTTGAGTTTTACACTTTCCATGCCACAGAGAACTATTTCAAACCAACCACTGTTCTTTGAGAACATCATGATGACAAGAAGTGAGACTGTCCGTATCGATCATTGCATTGGTACTTATGATAGAAACTCCACTGCATGCTTTGCTGCGGACAAATCGGACATGGCAGAGTTATTTTCGTCACAGTTGTCGGTACCTACGGTGGAAGAAATATTTTTGGACTCGGCAGAACTAATCTATCATCCAAGTGATGTAGAATTTTATGGGAATTTGGTTGTGTTTAGTTGTTTGCTTTTTGAAGTTGGACTGAGCACTAAGTGTCTGTTCAAATATCACTGTTAAGTCAAGGTCATCACATACTCCATGAAGTTTTATTTTTGTAGCTATGGACAATTTTTTTCCATGATTTTGCGTTTTGATTTGAACATGTAATAATACAACATTAAGTTAAAACTCTCATGTTTTCCATGTACATTCCATCGGAAAGGTATTTTGAAATGTTTAAAGTGAATTTTATTCGTCAACAAAAGTATATGTCACAAAAATTACAAAATTTTTTGAATAAGTTTTTCATAGTTAACTATCTATGAGACTTTAACATAATATTTTTTCACCATTCAGTTTTTGGTACACATTTAAAAAAATTGTGATCTGTAGTATCTTCTTCAAAGAGACAGAATTTACCATTTTTCAATCTAAATTCCATGGTCAGGGAATGTTTTGAAATATAGTGTAATGTACATATATGCCAAAAAGAATATATTTTACAGCTCATTTTATGTATAAAGTACAAAGATTGTATGTTTATTATAGAAGAGATACTGTTTTATTCTACAGTAATATATTGTGTTTTTTAGTTAACAAAATTTATTGTCTGAGAAGTTTTTTCTTTTTACAGCTAGTTGAATGTGTTGTAGGGTGAGTGCGTGTTGGATGTAGTAATATCCTCTCAACTTTTTCATAGATGTTCAACCTAGCATCTGGATACATGACTTGAAGGTGAATTTAGAATCTGCTGCTCACATGGTAAACATATCTAAAGAGTGAACATTTATATTAAAAAGAATCATTTGTATACAATACAATGGGGAGTAGCAGCACGATGATGTCATGTACCACATGTTGTGTGAGCATTACTTTGAAAAAGACGCTGTCAGGAATTACAATCATCTAAATCCCCTGAAATGTTACCAGGGCAACAGTATGTCTGCTGTTGCTAAGGCAACAGATACCACGCCCCAGATATCAAATTCCCCCCCCCCCCCTCGCATCTACAAGCTTGGTGCACACTCAATGCAAACAAAAACAAAATGACCTCTACATTCTCTGTACAAACTTGGTGCAATGCTCATCACACTCTCCACACATACTTGCTGCAAACTTAGCCTATTTTTGAATCAAAGTGTATATAACTGACTAGCAAGATTGGTGCTTGTTTGGATGTCAGAATTTGTATCAAGTTTGTAACAAATAAGGAATGCAAACTTGTGGCAAATTTTGATCTTTCGTAAGGGTATGTATGTATGTTTGTATGTATGAATGTATGTGTGTGTGTATTTATGCATTATGTATGTATGTCAGTGTGTGATGATGTCTGCTCAATTTAATATTTTGAGGACAAAATACCTATGGACTTGATATTTTAAATGTAGATGCATGACGGGTAAATTGCTGGATTTTTTTCTTTTTATGTATTAAATTAGATCAAGAAGGGAAATTCCATAATTGGTAAAAAAATCTTCATACCTGCCAGTCACATAGCTTGGTATACTCAGATTTGTTGAGACTGTGATACAATAGGTGAAACTGTATTTCTTAGACAATTTTTGTCATTTTTCGTTACAAAAATCTTATCAAAAAGTCGTCAAAACCGTTCTTCAAACAGCTGTGATATTTGACATTTGCACAGGGAGGACCTCAGCGGGAATGCTGAAATTGTGCTGAAATAGGCAAATTTGTATTTCTCAAGGTAATTTTGGGGCAAAATGTTTTGTTTTGTAAAAGTTGTAGCCAGACAGCTTTCATATTTTGGTAAATATGTCACTAGGGATGACAGAATAACACATAGCTTGTGAGCATAAAAATCTCATTTCAGGTGACAGAAATGAGATTTTTATGCTCCCAAGCTATGTGTTTATGGCCGGGAGGATATTCGTATTGGTGGAAAAGGTCTTCGTGTAGTGAATCTGGTCCCACTTTTTTCTGTCTGTCTGTCTGTCTGTCAGTAGTAAAGGCCTGAAAACTTGAGCAGAGTTACCTCAGTGATGTGTAGATGGGATGTGCACTATAGATGTGAGATTGTTCAAATGAAGTTTTCAGTCATTGTCATTATCTCTACAACAATGTAAACTTTCAAGTGAAATGTTTACACAACTATATATTCTATTCAGAGCCTCCCATATGACACTAAGATCTCGGGTAGAATAAACATTATTGTGAAAATATTATGGTGGGAGGAACCCTGGCTCTTCAATCTAAGAGTACCCATTTTGTTACCATTCTGATAGATAGATGGCAAGAGTGTGTCCTCACGTTTATTAATTTAACACCATCTAAAATTTAACACCAACTAAATTTAACACCAACTAACTATATCTTATCTAAAACAAATACATCAAATGCTTTTAAATTTTTATCAGAAACAAAAAGTGCTTACTGTGAACATGGCATATACTTCCACTTAAGTTTGTTGCAATCAGGAACCAATTAGACATTGGTATTTCTCAATGATATGTTCAATATATAAGAGTAGTGTAGGTGTTGTTTAATAGTTTCATTCTCATCAATTTATTTGGTGTATGTGTTGCATGTGTCTTTCTGTTTTTAGCTCATATTTGGTATGTATATAAATACCAAAAAAGAGCTTATATGGTGAGTCGGTGGCGTGTGTATATGTCTGTCTGTACCGGTATGTATGTAGGTATGTATGTGCGGATGTATGCACACGCAAAAGCTCCCATATGACCTAAGCTACCATCTCAGTATTTGGTGTACAGGTAGATACTGGGGTTGAGATGTGACGTCGTTCAAATGAACACATCAGTGTCAAAAATGTGCAAATGAGGTAAGAAAAAGGGAAATCCTGCAAATATGCAGGAGTAGTGGCAGGCCAGTGACTGAAACAGGCTACTCCACTGACCTTGAGTCAGTTCCTGTCATTGTTTATGAACTGTTACATATTAACAGACCTGCTCAAGCTAAGGGACGGACCATTAGATCTTGGGAGGGGATAGTCACAATTGTAAATTTCTTTAAAAAATTTTCCAAATGAGAAAAGCTGTGCTAATTATTTTTCAGATTTATAATGTTTTTTTAGTTGACGCTGTCTGAGGATACAATGTACATCCATATCACTAGCGCAAATAAGATTGCATGGTCTAGTGATTTATATTGCTGATAGATTTCTCGAAATGTTGCAGATCATCTTTTGACAAGCTTAGAAGCTGTTTGCAAAAGATGTTGTGAAATTTCAATATTCATGTTTTAGGACAATTTTTGCCTTATTTTGATCAAAACATCTATTTCTCTGTAGCAGCATGTCCAACTTTTGTCATTCTTGTTTTTCTGGTTTAAATACTTCTTGTTGTTTTTCTGGTTGTACTGTGCAGAAATCATTGTCATAACATCAACGTAGAATTTTCCTGCACTGAACAGATAGAAACAATATTCATTGTTGAGCCATTAGCCCAGACATGTCTCAACTGATTTCTTTCAAATTGGTCCAAGGACATAGACATACCATATGCACATGGATTTATTTTATAATACAATCCAGTCATACTTATTATTTGATGCCTTGACATGAAAACAATCACAGGATTCCCAGTACACAGCTACCACTTATGCACTGCAGATCTTATTTCCCTGCCCTATTAAGGCAGATATCCCAATAATGAGTGGGTACTATGTCATTGACAGTGACTTGTTATAAAATGAAATGTCTCTGTTCAATACTTTTACTTGCCAGTCTGGATGATAAATGGAATATTTACATTTATCATTCTCCATCTTGTACCCATTGTTCTCACCCGTCCTCTTGTTTCATGTGACCTCATCTTTCTTTGATTACAAACTGTCAAATTAACAAGTATTATTGTTTGAAACTGTCTGATTGAGTAGTAAAATATACACTTTTTTGTGGTTGTACTTTGACCTTGCAGCTGGATGTGTTCTATTCAACTGTTCTCCCATTCCAACTGGAAAGAGAAAGTGTATGTAACTTGGGGTACAAACCAGGTACCTGAGATTAAGAAAGCTTCTCTCTGATTGTTAGACTACAAGGGTATTTCTGCCAAACTCTCATCGGAGATCAGTTTAGAATATGACAAGCTACAAAATGCAGAAGTGATGTCATACACAGAGCAGTGATTTTTAGTCGTCCGGGGGGACTTATAGATGGGGTCATGTCCATCCGTCTGTCTGTGCGTGCATCCGTGCGTGCGTCTGTTCATGCAGATATCTCAGACATGCCCTGGTCAATTTCTTTCAAACTTTGCACAAGGATAGTACCTTACCCCATACAGGTGCACCTTGTTTTGTCTCACAATGCAATCAAATTTGGCCGTCTTAGAGGAATTTTTAGTTTACACCTCCATAGACTCCCATGGATAATGCAGTTCTCCATAGACTCCCATGTATAAGGCCAAGAAAAATAAAAATTTAGTTTCTCATTGTATTCATATTGCAAAAAGGATGCAGTGACACAGTTTTTAGTCCCCAAGGATGAAGTCCAGGGGACTTATAGATCGGGTCATGTCCGTCCGTGAGTCCATCCGTGAGTCCATCCGTTCACACGGATTTTTTAGGCATTTTGACAAAATGTCATGTGACCTTGATGACCTTTGACCTCAAATATACATATTTGTCCATAACTCAGTAACCACAAGCGCTACACCCTTCATATACAGTCCCTCTATCCACCGGTCTGGAAACGCCTATTGTAAAAGGTGTCAATCACCTAGACCGCACAGCCGAACCGCGATACGAGGGCCAGTCACGTGATAATGCGTAGCTTGGGTTTGTCCTGCATGCCACAGTCCCCGATTGTGTGTACGCTTTTCTCGAATTTTCGCTGTTTTTGGCTCTATTAAGTGTTCTCTGCGTCTATCTACGACACGAAGACAGAAATTATCATATCCTGAAACCGGTGTGTGTTTTTCGTGATCCTTATCCCATCGTAAATGATGATAGTGTGCGATAATTTCTGGGGTTGACCGCTGCGAGTGTGTTGACGTACGTAGCACAAGCAACGGCTGGAATCACACCGGAAAATTTGTGGTCCCCTTCTCTTGCAATGCTAGTAGTCAGTGTCGCCAAATATGATCTAAATATGTTTTCTGTGTAATATTCTGTGAAATCATGTCTGTTAACTGAACAGAATAGGAAAGACAACTGCAGAAATGCATGTAGATTTTAGTTGTGTGGTCGCACATTTTCCCATGCAGCGTCAATATGGCGAACTCTCGATACGTACGCTCGC
This sequence comes from Ptychodera flava, assembly GCF_041260155.1. NCBI lineage: Eukaryota > Metazoa > Hemichordata > Enteropneusta > Ptychoderidae > Ptychodera > Ptychodera flava. The sequence continues at coordinate 35,856,124 of NC_091932.1, forward strand.
TCAGGCACGGCTGGAAACACACCGGAAAATTTGTCGTCACTTTCTCTTGCAATGCCAGTTGTCAGTGCCTCCAAATATGATCTAAATATGTTTTCTGTGTAATATTCTGTGAAATTATGTCTGTTAACTGAGCAGAATAGGAACGACAACTGCAGAAATGCACGTAGATTTTTTTCGCATATATATTTTCCCATGTAGCGTCAATATGGCCACAGTCGTCTAGAGGGACTGTGATATGGCGAACTCTCAATACGTACGCTAGCGCTCAGGCACAGTAAATACCTTTTACAAAATGCTATCATGTCAACACAATAACAAGTTTGGTAATGAACTACTCAGCTGTCGATGTTAATATTTAGCTGATTTTGCCTGTCTTCTTGATTTCGGGCAATAGTCCATGACACTTGCGAACAGTGCGTGGCCATTTTGTTTTTCGATCGTGATCATAATGCAACCATAATGTGTGGTCCCTTTCAAGCTTTATCTAGAGGGGCAACGTTACCCATTTAATGAAAAAAAAAATTGTTTAGTGTTTCTAAAGTGAACAAGTTGTAATGTTTTGTGATATTCTGAAAATAACAACCCACCAACGTCATGTTTTTGAACGATCACATTGCGGCTGTCATAGGATCGTGGGGTAGCGACATCGATATACGGCCAGTTGAACATTGTCAGTGTCCTTTGTTTAAGGTGTGAATCGTGTGTTGGTTCATATCACGGAGTGTCACAAAGAAACCAGCCACGTTTCCAGACCGGTGGATAGACGGACTGTGGCTACACCCTTCATATATGGTATGATGGGACACCTTATGACGCCACATATTGTACCTCATTAATTATGCACATATCTAATTTTGAGCAAGCCAATAGAGCTAGAGGTCTGATTTTTGGTATATAGGGATAACGTAGCAATACAATTTTTTGACAAAATGTCAAGTGACCTCAATGACCTTTGACCTCAAATATACATATTTGTCCATAACTCAGTATCACAAGTGCTACACCCTTCATATTCGGTATGATGGGAGAACCTATGATGACACATACTGCACCTCATTTATTATGTGCATTTCTAATTTTGAGCAAGCCAATAGAGCTGGATGTCTGAGTTTTGGTATATAGGGATAACTATAGGATATAATTTTATTTAGTGACCTGATGACCTTTTACCTAAATATACGTTTATGTCAATAAATAAGTAACAACAAGTGCTATGTCCTTTATATTTAGTAGGATGGGAGACCTTATGACAACACACGCTTGTAACCTCATTCATTATGCACACATCTAATTCTGGGCAAGTGAATCGAGCTAGAGGTCTGATTTTTGGCATATAGGGATTAATTGGCAATACAATTTTTTTTCAAAATGTTGCGTGACCTCGATGACCTTTGACCTTGATTATAAATATATATGCATAACTCAGTAACCACAAGTTCTATACCCTTCAATTTTGATAGGATATTAGTGATGTCACATCTCGTACCTCATTTATTATGCACAATATGTATTTCTTGGCTGGCCAATACAGCTAGAGGTCTGATCTTTTTTCCCGATTTAGAACCATAACTTAGACATTCCTCATGTGTTTCAAATTGGGAACAACGATAGACTATGTGCCCATAGATCTCAACATATACA